>NC_138056.1:83697620-84897620 GCF_964194185.1 Rhinolophus hipposideros | reverse complement strand
CTCTGTTGGTTGGAGTGTGTCCTCTCAACCACAAGGTTGCCGGTTGGACTCCCGCAAGGGATGGTGGGCTGCGCCCCCTGCAACTAGTAAGGGCAACTGGACCTGGAGCTGAGCTGCGCCCTCCACAACTAAGACTGAAAGGACAACAACTTGAAGCTGAATGGCACCCTCCACAACTAAGATTGAAAGGATAACAATTGACTTGGGGGAAAAAAAAAAAAACCTAAATGCCTTCATCTCTCTATAAAAAAAAAAAAAAAAAAAAAAAAAAGAGTCCACAAGCCCAACCTCTCCTGTGCAGGAGTCAGCAAATTGGGCCTAGGGCTGAATCTGGCCAGCAGCCTATTTGGCTGGAACCCAGCCACGCCCATTCTTCATATCCCATTGTCCATGATTGCTTTCAAGCTACAGAGACAAAGCTGAGTTGTTGCAGTGGAGACCTATTACCTGCAAAACCTAAAATATTTACTACCCAGCCCTTTGCAGACAAAGTTCATCAACCCCAGCTCTAGGGCATTCATAGCAATGATCCGGAAATACCTTCTAAGTAATTAAAGAAAGATGGCACTGTCTCCTTTTGTTTCTGAAAGGATTCCAATGGTCAGGGTCATTTCAGAGTTGAGTGTTCTCTCATCTCTAGAAATAAATATGCTATCCACCTCCTAGGGTTGGAGGGGTGAGTTTAATGAGATAGTTCATGTAAAACACTAACTGAGGTGCATGGCACATAATAAGCATTCGACAAATGTTAGCTATTTTAATTATTACTATCATTTCCACAACATTTTGAGGAGATTAGAAGACCAAAGACAGGGAGAGGACCAGATCCCCACCCTCACTTGAAAATACTCCCCACCTCCTGCTCTTCTACTCCTTGGTAAGCAGCCAAGCGAGGAACTGACTGCTCCCACTTTACAGCTGGAGAAAGCAAGGCCTGATGAATTTGAGGGTCTCAACTGGGCCCACCAGGCAGCAGAAGCAGGCTGCAGTCCACGTCTCATAGGTCCCACCATACCCCAACTCCCCTCACACACACACTTCTTGCCTCTTCCGTCCCCCATGTATACAGGCAGTGGACAGCTAGGGTCCCATGAGCCCCCAGCTCCCCAGGCACCTCCCCACCAGCTCTCAGAGCTGGGTTGATTGCTTCCATGCAATTTGAATTAATCTCATGCTTCAGGTGGAGCTTGGCTAATCAGGGGAGACAAGAAGCCGAAGTGGGTGCAATCAAATTAACAACGCCCTGGCTCTTTAAGAAGGGAAAACAAAGCAGGCACCAGAAGGCACCCCCACCGCCAGCCCTTCCCCAGGGAAAGCCTGGAGCTGCTGCCAGGACTGAGCGCAAAGAGCTTCTCCCAACCCACAGCCCCACCCCAGGCCGACCACCCCACATGCCAACAATGCCCCTTTGTGGCGGCTTATCTCACTCTGCCAAACAGAGCTACAGTTCTTGTCAGGATCTTGTTAACAAGGAGCATAGACATAAGCCTTTGGGGGGAGGGAGGGAAGCGGGTTGGTTGAGGGTAAGGAGGGGGCCCCTTCACTTAGAGTGGGCACGTGTAAACAAAAAAGACACAAAAAGCAGATGAAGGCCTCTGAGCTGGGAGGCTCCTTTCCCCCCTGCTGAGGTGAGTTTGCAAAGCTCTCAGGAGCCTTCAGGTCAGCTGCCATCCCCTGGAAAAGCCTCTCCCAGCAGGCAAGGAGGAGGACATCTAGAAAAGCATTTTAGCCTGCCCAGAGAGAGCATCCCTTTTAGCAAAAAAGCTCTATAAGACTCATAGAGAGATTTCAGGTAGACTCTCGGAAGGACTTCCTAAAAAAGTAACATCCCTTCCTTGGGGATGGTGAAGAACACCAGAGCTTTGCTGCCTTTCTTCCAGTCTTATTGGCTTTGAGGTCAGTCCTGCCCGAGGCAGAGGAAGGACCAGAGAGCATCTACTAGAATGGGAGGTGGAAGAGGAGGGAGATCCAGCCCTGTGTGAGAATCACCTGGGCTGGGGGTGGCTCTTAAGGAATGCTGATGCCTAGGCCCCGCCTGGGTCAGTTAAATCAGAGCCTGGGGGTGGGGTCTGCGCAATAAGATTTTTAAAAAACTTCCCAAGTAATTCTTACGTATAGCCAAGCCTGAGAACCTCCTCAATCCCCTCCCTCAGGCCATCCACCTAAAAGAATAGACTAATTTCTTGGTCTCCTGGTTTCCAGACCAATCTTCTTCCCCCCAAATTTGGCTGCATTTCTCTTTACAGAAGCTGGGCTCTTTGTACTCCTATTCCTGGTGTCCTTTTCTAACCAGTGTCACATCGTGTATAAAATCACAGATGCATTGGATGAGTGCTGGCTCTGCCTCTTACTAGCTGTGTGATCTCAGGCAATTTACTTCTCTAAGCCTCAGTTTCCCCATTTGTAAAGTGGGAGTAAAAATAGCGTTGCTGTGAGGATTAAGTGAGTTAATGCATTAAAAGAATGCAGAACAGTGCCTAGAACATAGTAAGTTCTCAATAATGTAAACGACTATCATTCTTACATCCTCAGGTCCTCAGGCCCCGTGAATGGGGTGAAGGTGTGCCCCAAGCTTCCTTTTAGAATGCAACATTCCACTCCTCTTTCGTATTTTTTTAAAAATTTTTATTGGGGAATATTGGGGGACAGTGTGTTTCCCCAGGGCCCAGCAGCTCCAAGTCGTTGTCCTTCAATCTAGTTGTGGAGGGCGCAGCTCAGCTCCAAGTCCAGTCGCCGTTTTCAATCTTTAGTTGCAGGGGGCGCAGCCCACCATCCCATGTGGGAATTGAACCCACAACCTTGCTGTTAAGAGCTCGAGCTCTAATCAACTGAGCCATCTGGCCGCCCCTCCTCTTTTGCATTTTATCATGCCTCTCCCAATAGCCAGTGGCTTTCCCATCCTATTTTTTGCACATTCTCATTCCCACACATACTATCACTCTCCTTTGGGTATTCATAACTGATCTTCTGTCCCTGGTAACTTGGGGACTTGTCAGAAACACCTACTGAGGTCCAATCACCAGGCAGAAGAGAGGGAGGGAGACAGAAACACAGAAAGCCTGACTCACCATCCTCCTAACTCCAGCCCCCAGCCCCTGCCTGGCCTGGACCACCCCGTCCCTACAACCCTACTCTAGTTTTCAGCCTCCTTCGGCAGTCCCAAGATTCAGCCACACTCTCTTATTCCCATGCAGCTTCCCAGTCCTGGGACAAACCCCAAGATGGGAGAAAAATCAACCAGGCAGAAGGAGGCTAGACTAAAACCAGAGAAAAGGGCACCAGTGAACTGTCAAGGGACCTGGGGCCTTGTGTCCTTTCTGGCACTTACCAGCTGTGCCACTTCAGACAAATCCCTTAGCGTCTCTGAGCCTTCACTTCCTCGTAGGCATAGTAAGAGCTAATAGCCTGCAGGCCGCGTCCTTAACAAGAAAGTGTTCCTCACAGAGGATATTCTGGTGCTATGTAAACTACAGTGAGCAGCTCAGCCCAGCTTCTGAGGTGGGACCTAGAGAAGGGGAAAGCTGGAGGAGCAAGGGAGGGGCCAAATAGGTGCAGAGTCAAGGATTCCCAGGACTCCATCTCCAAGACTGAAGGGTTGGTGGGAAAGTCTGGATGCTGGGGGTGAGCAAGGAAGCAGAGCTGTCTCGTGGTGTTTTAAAAATCTATCAGCCTCTCACATCAAATTAAAATGTAAATAGCAGCTGGTCCGGGCAGGACCTCGGGGGTGACACAGGCCGGCCTGCGAGTTTTTTCACAGACGGGAACCAGTTACATCTGATTCTGACAACTGTCTTGTTTCTGAAATTGATTTCCTCTCCCCTCCGCTGGCTGCCCCAGGAGGGCCCTGGAGCAGGGGAGGGGTGGCTCTGCTGAGCCAGTGCCTTCCTTGCTCCTCTCCGGGCACCTGCCAGTAGTCTCCATCTGAACCGGAAGGAGCAAGTCTGGGGTTCCTGCAGGGCTGAAAGTCAAAGACCCAACAAGTCTCCTCCCTACCCTGGAGTGAGTCTAGCTGAAGGCCAGAGCAGACTGACCTGGGGCACTGGGTGGGGGGTGGGGACAGAAGAGGAGCCCACTTAGGAGCCTTCCTCCTTTCCACAAATGCGTGCTAAGTCCTGGATAGAGATGCTTCTACCGGGAGAGTCTCAGAGTCAGAGACAAGGAGACAAGGACACTGCAGCACAACAAGCGCTGTGCCAGTCATGCTCAGTGCCCAGAGGAGAGGCGTCTGCACTGACATGGGGCGTCAGGGAAGAGCCCTGGAGTCATCAGGAAGCCCCTTTGGCCTCTACCAGAGTTTGCCCTCATTTGGCTCTGCCCAGCGCTGGGTACCATACCAGGCAGGCATTGTACCCATCCCAGGGTTGTAAAGATTTGAACAAGACCAGCCAAGGGGCGGCCAGTTAGCTCAGTTGGTTAGAGCGTGGTGCTAATACACCAAGGTTGCTGGTTCAATCCCCGCATGGGCCACTGTGAGTAAAAAAAAAGCCGCCCAGCTCACACCAGCACATCCCCCACCCTCCCCACTAAAGGGGCCATATTGGAAGGAGCTATGTATTAAGGGGCAGGTGGCCCACATGGGTCGCCCTGATGCCCTTAGGCCCAGCCCCTCCCTGTTCCCAAGTCCCCAGAGAATCTCCCCCTGCACCCTTTTTGTACAAATAAATTAAATTTCCCTGGCTGTTAATTGAATTACACTGCAGGATAGCAGAGAAGTTGTATCTCATTAAAGCCTCCTGGGTCCTATTGGAGCAATGTGTTGCCTTTGTGGCTGCTATTAACATTTGTCATGCAGGATTCAGTTCTGTGCATACAATCCCCTCCTCCTTCCTGTTCTCCTGACTATACCCCTAAAGCTGCAGTCCCTGACACCTGCCCGGGGAATGGCCTGCTGAAGCTGCCCACCACAGAGAAGCCACAGCTTTTAGGTGACAGGCAAATTCCATTTCCCAAAGCCAGATACTGCGCATGCGTGGCAGACAGACAGATGGCAAGGGGTGGACAGCCTCTACAACCACAGTGGTACAGGTTTAACGAGGGAAGAATTGCCTTCTGAAAGCCTCGGTTTCCTCATTTGACAGAATGGGGATAAGGTTTCCTTCTCATGGATGTTGTTGGGGGATCACTGAGCAACGCCAAGGGGGCAAAGCATCTGCTTGTTACCTGCTCGGTTACAGCATCACAGGAGCTTAGCCAAGAAACACATCAGGATGCAGGCTTGGGAGTAGGGGGATCATAACAGTACCTACCTCACGTGAGTTAATTCACGCAGACTGGTAGAATGCTTCCAGCACGTGGTACATGAGAAGTTCCCAGTAAAAGATAATCATAAATGTGTGTGTGTGTGTGTGCATGCACGCGCTCACGCCTGGGCTCCTGCAGATGACTGCACGTGTTTCTAGAAAAGTCCTGCGCTGTGCCTTGAACCCAGAAAGTGCTCTAGGGCACAGTCGGGTCTCAGTGCAGTGAGGGTTCAATCATGTTTATTACTGCGAATCAGTGGAACAGAGAGACCCTGTGGTCCAGAGCAAGGGGGAAGTGGGGAGAAGAAGAGAGCGGATGGGGCGGGGCAGCCTGTGTTAGGGGGCTGCCCTTTAAGCCCACCTGTACAGCAACCAGAAGGGCTGAGGATCCCAGTCTTTGGGCACAGGAGGGCACCATGGCCCTTGGAGGCTGGGGCAGGGCCTGGGGGAGGGGTACTATAGTAGCAGAATTTTCTGTTCTGGTGTTGCCAGGATGACTAGGGCAGGGAGAAGAAAGAAAGCAGGTTCCCTGTTTCTTGCCATGCCAGGGGGCTAAAGACACCTATATGCAAGGAAAAATGTATCCTGAATCATAGAATCACCTCCCAAAACAGCAAGCTGGATTCCCAGACCATCATTCCTCTCTGCAGAGACCCAGACACTCCAGGGGCCCAATGACAAGGGCCTTCTATCCCTTTGTATGTAGCTTTCTCGCTTCAATCTTCTTGTTGCCCCTGGTTGTCCACCCCTAGTGCAGGGTGCTCACTGTTCCCACTGCTGCCCTTTTCCTAAACAACGAAAACTACCAGAAAACGCCTTCTTAGGCCAACCAGGAGGTCTGTCCTTCCCACTCCCTGCAAATTACACATTCCCCGTTTGCTGCCACTCTTCAAATGGCATGGCTTGGAGCTGCCATCTTCCCGGTCACACTCCGGCTGGTTAACATCCTCTGTCAAGTACAGTGCCCAGAACATGACAGAGTGTGTCACTGAGTATCTGGGGCTTGCACTGGTAAGTCCCAAAGAACTGGGAAATAGTTCTCTTGATGTTGCCACACCTTCTACCCTGAGCAACACAGCTTTGTGTGCAAAGTATTACCCTCTCCCAGTTTCCACTTTTAAGATGCATTGCTGTTTACTAGCCAATTGCTTCCCTGTGTGGCCTCAGTTTCTTCATTTGTAAAAGCAAGTGTCCATGTAGATGATTTGTAGCAGCGCCATTCAGTGGAGACAAAGTGCCAACTATATGTTATTTAAAATCTTCTAGTTGCTACATTTTCAAAAAAAGTAAAATGAAATAGGTGAGATTCATTGTAATAGTTTGTTTTATTTAACTCAATATATCTAAAACATGAACATGTAATCAATATAAAAATTATTAATGAGGTATTTTACATTGTTTCTTTTCCTCCTGTGTTTTTGAAGTCCAGTGTGTATTTTATACTTAGAGCACATCTCAGTTTGGACTGACCACATTTCAAGTGCCCAATAGCCACATGAGGTTAGTGGCTGCAAATCTGTGATGCTGTGGGCTAGCCTGGCAAGTAACATCTTAAGGCGTACATGTATTTATCTGATGCTCTTCTTGGAACAGGAGAGGGGCATGAGAGCCTCAGGCTGGGAATAGGTTTATTGAACAGCTGCTACATGGCAGGCACTTTACGTATACAGACCCCGTTTGCCCCCACAACAATTCTTCAGGGTAGTTATCCCTGTCTTCGTAACAAGCAATGAGTTTGAGTCTCAGGGAAGTTAAATATACTGTGTTGAAGGCACGGAGCTGTAGAGACATAAATAGAACCCAGGCCTGCCTGGCTTCCAAGCCCTTTAAGCTGGTGGGGGGACCACAAAAACAGTTTCCTCTTCTTCATAGGTGGGCTTTCCTGAACCTGTCCTGAGCTGTGTGGGGCTGTGCTGCCCGGTGCTCAGTGCCATAACAAGCAGCCCTGGCAGGAGGGTAAGGGGAACCCACCCCGGGCACCAGTTGTTACTCAGGGCTGAGGGACCACGTGGGCTCTGAGACCTGTCTGGGACCTCTGGAGGCCCGTTGTCTCCGGTGGCCCCCGTGCTAGCTCTTTGAACAAACCTGATTGGGAAGACAAGCTCCCTGAGGTGGGATTGACATGTATTGGTGTGCAGGTTCTACACTGTTCAAAGGTATGTGGCCTAAGGGCCAATTGGAATCTAAAACCCAGTCCCTGCTCCGCTGGCCAAGCCGTGGCCCCTAGCATGAGGTTTTATCTAGCCAGAGGCATGCCCTTATATTCATACACTGGCCCTGGACAGGCTAATGCTGCAAGTTCCTCACACTAATGGCAGAGCCTTGAAGTCCTCCTACCAAATAAAAAGACTCTTCCTTTCCTTCTCTTCCTTGACTCTGACTTATGCTGAGGCTTGACCCTGCTCCCACCCATTTTCTCACACACACACACACACACACACACACACACACACACACACACCTCTGCAAGAACATCCCCCCAGCTCCTCTGTGGCTTTAGCAGCAGCCTCTCAGGAGCAGAACCCCACTTCCCCAGGAAGGCCCAAGGGCTCGGCCTACCCAGGGGTCCCCAGCCCCGGTTTCTGATCATTCACTGTAGGGAAAGCAGAAACAGCACATGTGCAGCTCCTCCCACCCCCCCGCATTTCAATCCTCCAGGAAAAATGGAGGCATCTGCAACGCGAGGCCCGACTTGTTGTTGTAAAATCTTACTCTATATTCCACCCAGGTTTATACGAGTGAATTATGCAAATCTTTGATGGAAAAATATTCCTCCACACATCCTTGAGAGTGTAAAACCTTAGTCAATAATTCATACTCGGATGTCTCTGACTGCAGGCTTTTTCTTCATTATAACTTGCACCTCCTTATTTGTCTTTCGCGTTTTATTGTATATCCTAGTGTAATGCTGTGCATTATAAAATTTATCTGCTTCATTATTTGATGAGCTTGGGCTGGGGATTGCGCTGGGATACTGGTGCAGGGGCTGGAGGCCAGGACTGCCCTCAGTACCAAATCCCCCATGACAGAAGACAGAGGAGGTGGCTGGCTGCATGATGTGACTTCAGGGACACCAAAAGCCACCCTTCACCCTTCCACACACACAACTGTTCAAAGTGTCTCCTCACCCACTGACATCTCAGGTGACACCATTACAGCTCCATGGTTTCCTTCCTTTCTCCAAAGGCTTATTTGTCCTTAGAAGTCAGATGACCCTGGAGAGTTTGCTGGGAAGAATGTTTTCTGAGTAGGCCTTAAAACTGGAGGAGAAAGAAATCCTGTGGATGCTGGGAGGGAAAGGAAAGGCCAGCCACTGAAGTGGAACAGAGACACAGTGCCCCAGAGGGAGACGGCTGTGAGGAGAGAGAAGACATCACCCTCTTGCACCCTTACGCAAGCAGGCCACTGACAGGGATGTGGTGAGCTAGGTCTGCAGAACTCAGCGAGGAAGAGCCCTGCCCACAATGGGGGTGGGGTGGAAACATGTCTGAGTCTTGCCATCAATCACAGCTCCTCCCGGTATGTGTCCTCCAGCAGAGCTAATGAGCACTCCTCCCAGGACAAGGGCCACCGGGGACCTATACTCAGAGGCAAGTTTTCCCAGGAAGGTGATGAGAAAGAGGCAAGGACAAGGACAGCCCCCCAGATGCCAGATTACCTTGCCAGGATCTGCACACTGCTGCCTCTGGGCCTTTGCTCCAGCAGGTTTCATTGCCCAGCGTGCCTCTGCTCTTCCAATTTAAGTCTTGCTATGTCAGCTATTGTGCATTCCTCCTAGCATAGTACTTAACTGTTCTTTACTGGAATTGTCTGTGTTGTCATCTGTTCTCACCACTACAGTGAAACCTGAGGTCAGGTTTCCTGTTCATTGCTACCTCCAGAACCCAGAGCAAAGCCTGGCGCCTAGTAGGTGCTCAATAAATGTTTATTGGATAGATGGATGGTGCCTTCCCAGATACCCCTCAGCCAAAATTAATTTCTCCTAATATTTCATCAGATTTTCCTCATTTTCATGTTGCTCATGCAGGTGTCTATCTCCCCCCCTTCCCTCTTCCCTCATGACAAGGACCCGTCTCATGTCATGTGTGTCCCCAAACCTGACACAGTGCCATGTAATGGCATACGTGCTCTATGAGCGTTCATTGAATTGGATGGAGGAGTGAGGGGACAGGATTTCACTGGCAGCTGAGACCACCTTTCCCTCTGCCCCTACCTTCCTCCTGCAGTAGGCCGTGGCATTCAGCCCCAGAGGAGAGTCAGGACTGAGCCTCCTCTTGTCAGGCAGTAAGACGGGTCTCCTGATGGCCAGCACAACCTTGGTAGTTTCACGATGACTTTCTCAGGGCAGCAGTAGGGGTGGGATGGGGTGAGGTGGGGGGCTGTTAGTGCTGCTGAAGGGGTTCTAATTACAGCGGTGCTACCCCAGACTTTCCGTTGCATTTGGTTAGGAAGAACAGGGCTTTCTCCGCTGTTTAGGAGGCTAAACAAGCTGAATGCAGTAGTCAGAGCCTGAGACATGGACACGAAGCAGAGGCCCCAGTGCGTTAGAGCAGGGCCCGTAACCTGGGGTCCAGAGACCAGCTCCCCAGGAGGTACATGGAGACGATTGAAGGGGTCCATGAATTTCATGTGTGTGTGTGTGTGGGGGGGGGGAATCACATCTTTTTTCCACTAACTTCTAACTGAAATTTAGTATTTCCTTTCATTTTGAGCAACCAACCACAGCAGTAGCGGTACCTGTGACTATCAGCAGTAGAAATGCACTTGTTGCAAATATCTCAAAATATCATTCTCATCACTATTACAAAATTATGCTAACATATCCCAGCACTAGGTTTTGTTTGATAAAGAGTAATAAAAATATATATTAATGCCGGTATGTGATATACTATATCAAAAGTGTGCTTTTGAGGGTTGTTAATATTTGTATAACCATATTTCAATATATCTGGTTTCCTCTGTAATTCTATGTATAGTGTGCATTTTAAAACGTTCGGAAAAGGGGTCCCAGGAATGTAAGAATCCCTGGGGAAGAAAGGCTGCCACAGTCATGGGTGGGGACAGGAGAAAGGGGACAGGCAAATAAGGTGTCCTACAGCTCCCTCAACCTTTATTAGAGCGTCTGCCTGGGGCTGAAGTGCTCCGTGGGGAGAGGCGGCGGGGGCGGGGCCTGTGAGCGGCACGTGCCCCCCCCCCCCCCCCCCGCAGCCCGGGCCCCCCTGACCGCGGGCTCCCGCGCCTCCTCCACTCCCCAGTACCGGCCATGATCACGTCCCACCCCAACACCACCATCGCCATCAAAGGCCACCCGAAGGAACTCAACTGCACGGCGCGTGGTGAGCGGCCCATCATTATCCGCTGGGAGAAGGGGGACACGGTCATTGACCCCGACCGCGTGACGCGATACGCCATCGCCACCAAGGACAATGGTGACGAGGTGGTGTCCACGCTGAAGGTGAGCGCCCATACCCCTCTCAGGGGCCCTGACTCTCAGGAAGTGGGGAGTCTGTAACGGTCTTTATCCAATGGAGGTAAATGAGAATTCTGGGAGCCTCTCCATGCACCTCTAAAAGCACCTCCCCTTTCCTAGCCATTTCCCTTCTCCATCCAGAAACCTCCGCCTGCCAACCTCACTATATCTCCTTTCTGACAACCCCACAGCCATGAAATGTGTGGAACCCTCGGCCCTTCCTTCTTCTCTGGAACCCCTGAGCCTATCCCTCTCTCCTTGACCCCCTCAGCTTCTCCCACCTTTCTAGATCCCTCAGCCCCTCCCTGCATGGACTTTTCCACAATTCCAGCCTTGGAACTTTCTGGGACGAGGAGCCCTTGACAAAACCCCTGTGGATCTCCCTCCCTGAAGAAGATGGCCTTGGTGATCTCCACTAGAGTAAGCCCCCTTCGGCAGACCAGCTCTAAAAGACTCTCCCCATTTCCTCCCTCTCTCCCTGTCCTCCTGCCCCTGCTGGCCACCTCCCAGCTCAAGCCTGCTGACCGTGGGGACTCTGTGTTCTTCAGCTGCCACGCCATCAACTCATATGGGGAAGACCGGGGCTTGATCCAACTCACTGTGCAAGGTACCCTCGCCTGCCCCCCCCATTCCCTACCCATTCCCAGGGACCCAGGCACCTACTGCGAACTCCACCTTAAGAGCAGGGACATTGCCCATACCTACACAGTGGTAGAGGATAATAAGGACGGGCCTCCGGGGAGAAGCTTCCTCCTCAGCCCTCCTGCCCAGAGTGAGCAACAAGGGCCCTCCAGGCGCACTTCAGACAGCAAGGTTTGCAGCGCCTTCAGCCCCTGTAGAACACGCTGTGGCTTCCAGAAGTGTGGGAGCCTGGAAGGGAGTCAGCTGGGAAAAGCTGGGAGCTCTGCATGGGGGATAAACAGACCATCAGCTGTGAGGAGTCCCTCCAAAAGAGCCTGCCTTCTCCCAGACCAAGGAAGGGAGGGGAACAAAGCACGAGAAAAGTGGGCCCTGCTGCCAGGCTCATTTTGCCCACACCCCAGCGTTGCAGGGCCCTTGAGTAGACACCAACCCCCTGGGGTACAGCAAAACCCTGGTCCTCCCTGGGGGTAGAAGGAGGCCAAGCTCTCTGCTGCCCTCCTCACTTCTGCCCCCTCACCCCGCCACACCCCAGAGCCTCCTGACCCCCCAGAGCTGGAGATCCGGGAGGTAAAGGCCCGGAGCATGAACCTGCGCTGGACCCAGCGATTCGATGGGAACAGCATCATCACAGGCTTCGACATTGAATACAAGAACAAGTCAGGTATGCTGAGCACCAGGCCCACCATGGCTCCTGTGCCACCTGCCCTGCCTGGGCTGCTCTGGTGGGTTAGCCTCAGGGCCTCCGAGCTGCCATCTGAGGCAAACACACCAGCACCCACCAGTGCACAAGCCCCTGTTTGTGGCTTCCAAAAGGAGGCAAGAAACCCACGGGGCAGATGGAGGGACCTCCCAGTAGATGGGGAAGGGGTGTCAGCTCTTTCTTTCCAGGACTGTCCCTGGGCTAAGGCCCACAGAGTGGTCTGATTTAAAGCAATTCAAAGCCCCTGGGCCCAGGGCTGTGCGCTGTGTCTGTGGGGTCAGAAGTACCAGGGGTTTAACACGGTCATCTGGACGTTCCTGGATTGGCAGGATGGGGATGACTAGGGGTCCTTAGCAAGAATGGGTTGTGGGAGCATGGAAGTCCCTGGAAAAGGTTAGATCTAAGTCTCCTCCTCCTGAAAGCCCTCCCAAATGCCTCCCCTAGGACCTAAGAGAGCTCCTGGGAGGCTGCCCACAACTGTAAAGCCCTGCGGAGCACACTGAACCGTGGTCCCCTGGGGAAACAGGGTGAGGGGCATGGTCAGGCAGAGGAGGCCTCAGAGGGGACAAGAGGCCTGGAGAGTGAACCAAGCCAAAAAAGAGGTGTAGGTGTTCATGTATGTACCTGCGTGACTGTCTCTGGATGGTATGTGAGAAATAGGGGTTGGTTGCTCCTGAGAGAGCACTTAGGCGGCTCCAACACAGGAGTGAGAGGAAAACATATCTCTCATTCTGGATCCTTTTGTTTTTGATACCATAAACCTGTGTTAGTTTTTCAAAATTACTTTAAAATAAACCAAAACAGAGTCTGGAGAACTCAACCCTCCCAGGCCCCCGTATCCCGCCAACTCCAACTCATCTTTTGGGTCTTAGAGTAGGTCCAAGGTTTTGTCTTCTCCCCCCGAAGACTTCCAGACGTGCCCTGTCTTCCTTAGCACAGCACATGGTCATTGGCGGGCGGGCTGTTTTCTCCTCTACATTGTCCAAGTCCTGGTCCCTGCTGTTTCCCCAGCACCTGGCACACTGTCCGCCATGTAGTGGACACTCCACAAATGGTTGTTGAGTGAGTGGGAATGAGACGACGTAAAGCAAATCTCTGAATGGCATTTTCACCTCTGGGGAAACAGCTCTGTCCGGGGCACTGGGCAGTCAGCTTTGATACAGGTTTCCATAAGGAGGAGCCCTGCCCTCAGAAGCTTACAATCTACTTGGAGAGAAAATGCCAGGCGTAGCCAGCCATCCAAGAGTTCACCCTGAGTGCAAGAGCAGAGCCTCAGAAAGAAGGAGGGCCAGCCCTGTCGTCAGGGAAGTCTCTCTGCTCCTGTAGAGGCTGCATTGAGCTGGGTCTTGAAGTTTGAGAGGTAATGGGCCTAGATTCGGGAAATGGGGGAGGGCCGAGCCTGAGCGAGGCACAGTGCAGTCCAGGGAGTGGCGGGCACATCTACCAGAGGGTTCACAGATCCACTTCCTGGGCATTAAGACTAAAAAGTGGTCTGGGGGCCAGGTTGGGAGGAGAACTCCAGGCTGAGCCTTTACTTTGTTGGGAAGGTCATTGAGAGCCACTGACAGTGACTGAGCTCCCAGGGAAAGACTAGAACAACATGGCACCGTGGAAAGATTGATGTGACAACTATGGGAAGGAAGGGTATTTAGGAGGTGAGCAAGGAGGCTGCTGCAGCCTACAGCTGGGGCAAGGTGATGAGCAGCAGGGCCTCTGTAGAGACAAAGGGCATGGAGAGGAGGGAGGCCGACTGCGTCCATCTCACATCTCAGAACTTGGCTCCTGGGCAGCTTGTGCCCAGCCTCAGAAAGTCCCGAAAGGACAGGAAGGGACTGGTCCATACACAGGCCCGCATCTCCGTGTACTGGTGCACATTCCACCTTCCTGTCCTGCTGATAACAGCCGGACAGGGCTCTACTCCTGTAGGGGTCGGGGTGGGCGTGGAGCGTGGGTGCCGAGGCTGTCCCTGCCCGACTCCTCCTTGTAACTGCCCTCCTCCCCTCTGCTGCCCCACTGCCCACTCCCCGTCCACTGACCACTCTCTAATGTGTGGCCCCAATGTGTAGAGTTTCCTGGGGCACTGCTCAGCAGAGCGAAGCTGAGAACATCACACATCTGGAGAGCAATGCAGAAGGAAAGGTGGGCAGGGAAGATGCAACTTTCAGAGCATGTCCACATCTTCCCCCAACCACTTCTAGCTCCTTTGCAAGACTAGGAACTGCCATACTTCACCCTAGAGCCAGGGGTGCCATTCCTGGGTAGGGTAGAAAGAGAGGTAATGAAAACTCAACCTCAGACGCCCTTCAACAAGGGCTTTGCACCTGTAAAATAATAAACCACAGGATCAAGCACACAGAGGAGCCAGCCGGTCTTGTCCCCTGCCTCTGGGTGGGACTGCTCCAGACCATCCCACTCACTAAGGCATCTGTTCGGCACTTAGGAAAAGAGGTTCCATGAGAACTGCAGGGGTTACCACCGGAGTCAGTCAGAGGCTGGGGGCACAGTACAGCTTTCTCACCGGTAAGGTGGGAATGGTAATGCCTGCCTTGTGGGATTGTTTTGAGGATTAAAGACAAAATATCTAGCATTGAGCTATAGTGAAGCATTAATAAATGCAAGTTCCTCTACCCCTTCTAAGTCAAACGCCTCATGTGGCAATTTAGTGTCCTATGGGACTTGCAGCCTGCAATACACGTGTCTGTCAGTCAGTAACGTGTGCTGGGCACCAATCATTTTTTGCAGAATCATGCACTAGCCATGTGGTAGGAAAGAAAAAGAAATAGGAGACAGAGTGTTGCCCTTGGAGCCTAATTGCAGTTGGAGTGAGAACATACACGGCGTGCATGCACACACATACACATACAAGAACACACGCACTTTCAGAACCATTACAAAGCACTATGCAGTCACGGGTAATACACCACAAACTGTATTACGTGAGAACTGAGAAAGCTATCCTAAGGAACAGGTGGGTGACTCAAAGGAAGGAGGGGCTGTGCAAGTACATACGTGTGCATGTGTGTGCGTGTATATGTCTCAGCAGACCTTCTTCCTGCATGTGGAATTGTGGAGCAGGAACCATTGTCAAATCCGAAGACTTGGGTTGACCAAGTGTCAAAGCCAAGTGATCTTTAGCAAGCTACCTTATTTATGTCTTTGGGCATCTCTTTGTCTATCAAATGGAGACAATACGACACACTCCTGGGGGGTGTAAGGATGAAGTGGATGTGATGACATGTAGAAGTGTCTAGCAGAGAGCCTGGCACATCCTAACCCTCCAGGGCTCCCCATCCTGTGTCTCAACTCTCCCTTCCCCTCTTCCTCCTGCCCCAGACCAGACCCATGCCGAGTCCTGACCATCGGCTCCCAACCCCCTCTTTGCCCCAACTGTGCCTTTGCCAGGTTTTCTGCCATGTTGCTCATCATGCTAATTTTCCAAGGGAAATTACCAATTCTGCCCTTTCTAAGCCATCCGCTCATGCTGACTTCTCCTGGCCCCAGGCAGCAGAGTAATAATACATGAATGCTGAATGACAAATAGCACCGTCCACACAAATCTATCTGATGGCGCTGTGCAGATTTAAAATGCAGACACCACCTTTGGCCCTGTTCCCCAAAAAAGGAGCAGGGGTAGGTGCTTTGAGGACGGTCCTCCAAGCCCAGAAGACAGCCTCATGGCACCAGAGGTCGGCCACCACGGGGTGAGCCAGGCTGGTGTGACATGTCATTCCGTGTGAGCTGAAGTGTAGCTGTGACAGGGCCTGGTATTGGGAGGCTGTGAGCGGTCATTGTGACCCAGAGAACCTCTTCTCGGGGCTGCGGAGAGATTGCCTCGGGGGCTCAGAACCATGATGCAAGGAGGAAATCAGAGCTCCAGAATGAATTTGTTTCCTGAGCACAGGCAGCTGAACGCTTCAGATGTGGCTTTTGTCCAGGCTGCTCCCCCTCCACAGTGAATATGTCTCCTGAAACACCAAGGCTCCAGGCCCCCTCCTAGCAAGCAGCCCTCAGAATAGAAGGCACTGACATCTCCCCAGCCGCTGCCTTATTTTTTAAGAAGAATATTTTGCATCATAAACCCTTTGATGAAGAAAGGGAGAGAGAGCCCTTAATGAAATATGTTAATCTGGGTAAGCCAGGCTCATATGAAAGGGAATATTAAAAGAGACAACATTCGCCAAAGCCAGCTCAGTACTCTGAGAGAGCTGAAAAGGAAAAGGAAGAGAATAGGGCCCCCGATTTCAACTCTTCAGGGTCAGAGAGATGGCTGTGATCGAGTTTGGAAACTCAGCTAGAGAACTCCAGAATTGACTCTGACGCATTAGCCTGGAAAGGTTGTGGAGAGAGAGAGCAGTTATGTATCAACATCAAAGATGATTCAGGAACACGAGGTCAACTCCACCTGCAAATGACCGGGAAAAGCAGAAGAAAAAAAAAAGGCCACTCTCTGGGACACCCCCTCCCAACTTTCCTATGATTGGCAGCTGAGAGAGGCAAGGAAGGGAAAGGCAAAGGGTATTTACTGTGACTACAAAATGCAGAGAAACTCCAAGCCCAAAGTAAAGGATAAAATAGGACTCTGATCTAAGCCAACAATGGGTTTTAAGTGCCCAACACATGCCACGTTGGGGAGACGGGCTTAATTTTAGACATGGCTCTTGACTTCAGGGAGCTTAGTGTCTCCTTGGGCAATTTCCCAACACTCAGGCCTCAAAAGAAGATACTGTGCATTGAAGAGGGCCTCTAAATGCTGTAGGAATGCAGAGAAGAGTGGTAAAAGATGGGGCTGAAAAGGTGTTGCAGGGCCATGTTAAGGTCATGTTAAGAAATTTGTCTTTATCTTAAGAACAAAGAAAATGTATTGAAGAGTTTTATGGAAGAGGATGGCAACATCAGATTTGTTTTGGGAAGACCATTGTCCATACCGAGATAGTGTTTGGCCTGTAAGAGGAGCCAATCATATTTGTAGAGTGAATGGTGGCTGCAGTGTGGAGAACAGGTGGAAAGGGGCACACGATGGGTTCTGGGAGGCTAGCTAGTTAGGATGTCATTTCCTGGGTCCAGTGAGAGATGACAGTGGCTTGGCCTGGGGTGGAGATGGAGATGGAGGGAAGTGGAGAGATTCAAGAGATACCTGGGACACAAACGCTATAGGACTTCATAGGGAAGTAAAGAGAAGAGTCAAGAATAACACCCAAGTTTCTGGCACAGTGATGGATGGTGGTGTCGTTTCCTGAGACAGGGAACCCAGGAAGGTAATGAGTTTACAAGACGTATGGCCAACTCTTCTGTATTGGACGTGTTGAGTGTGAGGTGCCTTTGAAACATCCAAGAGGAGAAGTTAAGTGAACAGTTGGGCTATAAGGGTCTGGAGTTCAAAGGAGAGAGCCAGACTGGATACAGATCTGTGAGCTATCTGAGTATAGATGGAAACAGAAACCATGGGTAGGAAAAGTGTATGGAGTGAGAAAAGGAGAGTCTAGGTGGCCCTTTGCAGAACTAACCACTAATGGTGGGGTAGGGAAGACGCACTGCAAAGCAGACCGCAAAGCAATGACCCAAGAGATAAGAGAAGCGCCGGAAAGTGTTTTATCAGGGTACCAGAGGGAAGAGTGTTGCAAGAAGGGAGAAGCCCAAGTGTTGAACACGCCTGAGAGGCCAAGTGGAGACATTGGGCTTGGTGACATGGGGGTCATCTATACTGTGGATTTATGGTGCTGATGTCATTGGAGGGTGAGGAGCATGTGGCGAATGTTTACCTTGTCCAGAAGGCACCTGTACATCGCAGGGCTTGGTAAGCCTTCGCATGTCCTTTCCTTGGCCCCACCCACCGTGTTCAGACACATCATCTGGGTCTCCTCCCTCTGTCTGCACTCATCCAATATGAACGCACTGACTCATGATCACTGTCCCCCTCATATAAACACAGCACCAAGTATGATGTGTGAGCCGGTACCAGCACCCTGGCTGCCACAGAGAGAAGCAAACACCTGCCTCCATGTTGCTAGCCCATTCGTTCCCAGACCAAGAGGTGCCCACAGCAGGCGGGAGGCTGCATATTTGCAATTCTGGCTTACCCTGCCAGAGTGACTCTCCTGGTGGCTGGAGCGTTTTAAAAGACAAGGACAGAATGTAATTGTAAGCACCCGCAGCCTGCCATTTGTGGCTTTGGCTCATGAAACCAAAGAATTAAATGCAAAACTGCACATGGGGAGCTGGGACGGTGTCCTTCACAGCTGCTCAGCCTGCACAGCTAAAAAGCGGTGTTTTGGAAAACATCAAAACCTCTATCAACCAGAATCTGGGAGCATGGGATCGTCTCTTCTGGTGAACGATTCTCCTGATTATCAGGCATTAGCTTTAAAAAAACAAAACGAAACAAAAAACCTTTTCCTAAAAGTCATTCTAGAATGTGGTAGCCTTCTTTCCTGATTTTGGGATTAAGCTATAGTGAATATAATTTCATCTTTTCTACTGAGAATTTTCGGGATCTTCTGCTGTGGACTTAAAAGGCATGGAAAATTACTGAACAGTGACATCAGGACACCCCCTGGGAAGATTTTTAAGCCCTACTATTAGCCTGTTTCTTTGTGGTTTGCCTTTTTTCTTGTCAATGCAGTGCCAATGAAGTGATCTAGTTATGAATTCTGGGTTTAGAAGGTCCTGACTACGGCATTGCTGTAACTGAAAACCTTCCCGTTTTTCTCTGAAATCCCCTAGTAGGTGCACAGCAAAAATACATGGAAAGAGTGGCTGGATTCCTCTGGAGGGGCAGGGTGTTTACTGTCACAGTATCCCTGGCAGTTACCTGGTATTTTTCATGTTCTACAGTTTTGCTAAACATTAGCCCTGGAATGGGCTGCTAGTCCCCACCCCCCAAATAAATCAGGGACGTGCTAATCCTTTGTTGGTCTGACCCTAAAGACTCAGAGACCATTCTCCTAATGAGAGAAAGGGGGTGGGGTTAGACTGGGAATTCTGTCCCCTCAACAGACCAAGTCACACTCAAAACCACCCCCATACAAATGCACAAGGAAAGGAAGTGCAGAAGCATACAAAGAGAGGAGAAAGGGGGAGAAGACTTGGTGTCCTCCTTTGCACTGGGACCACTGATGGATGGGGTATCTCTCAGTTACAACAGATCACTTAGGTGGTGTGAGAGACTAGGAAGAAAGGCACTGGTCAATCGAACCCTCAGGGACAACAAGCAAGTGATGATCTTGGAAAGGACCTTGGGAAATGTCTCATCTGACCCCAGTCTGGGGTTTGAGTTCACCAGCTGGGCTCAGGGCAGAGGCCTTCCTGACTGCCCATCCAGTGCTTTTGCTGCTCACATCCTCAGGCATCCTTTGGTCTCTTTGAGCTTCATGGAACAGACCCCTTGCACTCTGTCCCGTTAAGGCCTGTGCCCTCTCACTGCAGTCTGTGTGAGCTGGACCTTTTCTGGACATCAAAGTGGAGATTGGGACGTGTTGATGCTTGAGGCGGGGGAGGGGTCTTGGAGTTTGCCTGGCTGTGGTTTGAAATGGGTGTGCTCTCTGCAGATTCCTGGGACTTCAAGCAGGCCACACGCAACATCTCCCCCACGATCAACCAGGCCAACATCGTGGACTTGCACCCAGCATCCGTGTACAGCATTCGCATGTACTCCTTCAACAAAATTGGGCGCAGCGAGCCAAGCAAGGAGCTCACCATCAGCACGGAGGAGGCTGGTGAGCACCTCTGCCTGCCACCCCTGCCCATGGCCTCAGGGACTAGGGGCGTCCGGGGCCCACATCTGTACGCTGCCCACTGGCAGTGGGCTCGCAATTAGAAGAGGCAAGGCGAGATCCCGAAGTATTTGTTCATGTCTACCTCTGGATCATCGGAGGCTCTTCGGATTGACCGTTGCCTGATGGGGTTCTAGGTCATGGACTTCTGGGAGCGGTCCATGGTTCTGCCCCACTCCCCTGGCCCCAGCCTGTCTGGAAGGCAGATGTGCTAGCTCAGCAGAGCATGGGGTGCTAGTGCACTGGATTCTGTTCTGTGACCTTTGTCATGGAGTTTTCCTGAAAGTTTAGACAAGATCTCTGTTGCTATATTTTCTTGTATTAATTATTGTGAAATATAAAATAATGCAAAAGGTACACATAACATACATGTGCAGTTTTATAAATAATAGTAAAGTAAAACTAGGATGAGCAATACACATTATCAATTACCAGCATGCCAGAGGTTCTCTCTAGTCCACTTCCCAGTCATAACCAAAACCTTCCCACTGAAGTAACCAGTGTCTTAACTTTCTTCTTTTTCATATTGCCACCACGATGTATATACATGCAAACCATATAGTTTAGTTTTGCCCGCCTTCCAATAGAAGGTATTCACGAACTCATATGTTCTTTTGTTTCTTCCTTGTTTTGATCAAAAATGTTTTGCGGGCTTCATGTTGTTAGTACAGCTGGATCGCGTGTGCATTTCCGGTGCTGTATAGTATTCCATCCCATGACCATGTCCCAGTCCGTGTCCATTCTCCTGCAGGGGGCATTTGTTTACAGTTTGGAGCTGAGAGCATTCATGTACTTGTATGCTACTACACAGGTTTGGGAGTTTCTCTAGGGGATAGAAGAAGTTATAGAATTACAGCGTCATCAGATAGGCACACTTCTACCTTTCACAAAAAACCGCCAGAATGCTTTCCAAAGTGTCCTGCCAGTTTGCTGTCCCATCAGTGTATGAGAATCCTTGCCACTACACACCCTTGCCTACACTTTGTCCTATCAAACTTTTTAGAAAACTTGGAGAATTACGAGGAAACATAAACCCTACGGGTGCTTCAGGGACTCAGACACAGGTCCTCTGCTTCTGTAGATGCGCATGTCCTTTCTCCCCAGCTCAGGAGGAAAAGAGTGACAACATAGGACTCTTTCTTTTTTCCAAGACTTGATTCATAACATTGTTCTTCCTGCCCCACCCCAGCTCCTGACGGGCCCCCCATGGATGTTACCTTGCAGCCAGTGACCTCACAGAGCATCCAAGTGACCTGGAAGGTACGTGAGATTGAAAGTATCTTCCCTGAAATGCCTCTTTTCCTCTTCCCTCCTCAGTCCAGGAACAAAGCCCCTGCAGGTTAGCTAGTTCTGCTCTCCTATCATCCCTATGCCTGTTTTTTCCTAACCCAGTGATGCTGTTGGGAAAGAAAGAGAGGAGGACACAGCAGCGGGTCCCCCACCAATCCCCAGCCCTTTCCTCTCTTCTCCACCCTGGGTCTCTGATGGAGACCAGTGCATGGGTGGGATGAAGACCTTGGCAGTGCCAAGGAGGGAAGGTATTTTTTCCACTACATTGGCCTGTCCTCCGAACCCCACAGGTTGGGAGTTGGATTTGATTTTGTGCAAAGTTCAAGGGGGCCCTGTGGATGATGGGAGATGACAGGACAGGGTCTCACCCTCATCTTGAGCCTGTGACTGGATCTGGGCGGTAGGGTGATGCCATCCCTTGTCTTCTCACAGTGAGGCTTTGGACAAGGGGCTTCGTTCTTTCAGGTCCCGATTTCCTCCTTTGTAAAACCAGGATGAAAATAACTGCCCTCCTTATCTCTGGGGGTGGCAGAGCTATAGAGAAAACAGACCAGTATGTGCTGCAGCCATTTCTAAAGGGCAGAAACTTATAAAATCTAGAGGGTGTCTGAAGAATCTGTCACTTAAGGAAAATCATAGAGATTTCACACTTGGGCAGAGAAGCAGATCAAAATAACCTTGTGTAGGTCCAAGAAACGCTTCAATGGGTAACTGCAGTTTTATTGCCATATCTCTGCCATGGACACAGAAGGGTTAACAGTGCTGATGTCTTCCTGTTGCACTACATTCTCTAGTGTCCAATATTTGCGTACACTAATTTATGTGACCCTGTTTCTGTGGAGTGGAGCGGACAGAAGCATTTTTATCCCCACCCATATGAGGAGGCCGCGAGGGAGAGATGCGAGGTGACACTTGCCCACAGTCATTCAAGCAGTGACAGGTGCAGGACTTAAACATAGTCTGAAGCCCCCGCCCAGTCTCCCCACCACAGCCTGCTGGATTTGGGGGACCCACCCTTTCTTAGGGCCCATCTGTGTTGTTCTTCTTGGAACTTTCCTATCTCAACAGTGGGGACTGGGGGTTGCCTCTTCTACGTCTGGGCTCAAATGTCCAATGCCACTTTCCGACTCTAACTCCTAAAAAGGCCAGGTGCTTTAGTCTTCCTTCTGGGTCTTTCCGAAAGATAGATTTGAGAATGGGAGAGATTCAGAAGGTCCTAGTGATATTTTCCCTAAAAAGACTATACTTGTTTGTATCACACACAGACACACAGACACACACACACTCACAATGCAGCAGAGTCTGGTTCCTTCCCTCCCTAGAGAAATAACCAGGGTGAAAGTGGGGCAGGAGCTGGACAGTTAGTCCTTCCTGGGGACCAGCCCAACTTGTAGATACCGGGAGCCATGGTTCCCATCCACATTCAGATATGGGCTCCAGGGCTTTCCTCAGAAATTGGTGGTAAAGCAGGAGTCCAATCCCCAAGTTTTATGTGTGTCCTGGCTCTGGAGTCATTTCCTAGGAATACTCCAAGGAAGCCAGGAGGTGGGGGCAGGGAATGAATAAGTATGTAAAACTGAGACAGTTGGCTACAAAGCTCCGACCTGAAGGTCGATAAAAATTTAGAATCAGATTTATTTCTCAAAAGTCTCATAATGAAAAATAAAATTGATTAGAAAGTTAGAGGTTCAGAATGAACCAGCTCGTCAATAAATTTTGGGCTGACTTCTCAGGGGATTTTTTTTAACACCAAGAAACAGATTAATGAAAAATAAAGATTCACTTGAAAGATAAGTCACTTCATTTTAAGACTCTTTCTACGAGATGGATCGCTACTGCTTTATGACATAAATTTGCAATCAGCCCTATTGATTTCTTAATGCTTCAGAGAAATATTGTTAAGATTGATTTAAATCCTGAGTGTTCCCATTTGGGGGTGGAGGGTGAGGGTGGAGGGCAGAGGAGAGACAGAAGGAAAGAAAAAAGGAGATAGCATGGCAGGAGGGAAGATCTGTCAAGATTCATAGAAGTATGTGCCTGTGTGTGTGTGCATATGCATTTGTACATGCATATACAAGTATGCACAGCAAGGTATGCCTGGAGGCCTGTCTATGGCCTCTGTCAGTGTATGTTCAGATGAATGAAGCAGGTATGTATCGTGCTGTAGGTGGCTCTGGGTGTGCAGGCTGTGTGTCTTTGCCTAATGATGTGTGTACCAGAATGTGTGTCAGTATGGATGTGTATATGTAACATGACAGTACTCGTCAGTATGAAGGCAAAGGGGTCTTGAAGAGATGCTTGTGTCTAGAATGGGTGCCTTTCTGTGTGTGTGAATGTGCAGACATATGTGTGCAGATACGAGGCCCAGACTCAGAAACGTACCTACTTGCAAACTAGCAAACAGGACTGCCCAAGTGCAGACAGAAACATTACTCAGGCATTAACAAAAAGTCAAGTCAATTAAATACGCACACACCTATTTCGTGAGTTCAAAACAATTATGTTAAATTAAAAACTTTATTGAGTTAACAGTGAGCTTAAAACTGCACTTCATTTAAAACATTCATTGAATTAAAAAAAAAGTGGGACTGTTTTACTAACTTAATTGCTTTTGATCTCACTATTTTTTAGCACAATAAAAGGTGGGCTTTTAAATTAACTTCATTGTCTTTAAAACCCTGATTCAAGCTGTTTTTATATGCACTAGGGTGGGTGCTCTCTCTCAATGTATAGATGGGCAGGTCAACTCCTTACAGGATCCACTTTCTATTTGTGTGTCTAAATTATTCTGGCGGAGGGGAGGCGTGTAGATTGGGCTGTTTGCTTTGATGGGTCTGGATGTGTATGTTCCTGGTTCTGGATGTAAGGAGATTTATTGGGATCTTGTGTGTGCTCACGTGTGCGTATGTGTGGAGGGGAAGGGTGTGCACCAGGATTCAAACTTGGGGTGAGAATACATTTTCCAGTCCCCAGACCAATGCCAGTGGAGGTTTCTCCATTCGCCGGGCCTACTGGGATCAGTCCTTCATTACTGCCAGCCTAGCCAGAGCTCCAAAATGCCCCCTTCCCACCTGCGTGTCCTTGCCCATTTCCATCCCTCCATCGAGGCGCTGGCTTCAGTCCTCAGCCCTGGGACAGGATGTCCAGGGTAGTCCAGCTGCATCTCCAAGAGGGGCTAGGCCCACAGAAAAGTCAAGGACTCTTTTTTTTAACTTGTAAAACATATATATCATTTTATATACATAAAATGTACCATTTTAACCATGTTTATGTGTACAGTTCGTTGGCATTAAGCACATTCATCATCTGCAACCATAGCCACTGTCCATCTCCAGAACTTTTTCATCATCCCAAACAGAAACTGTGTGCCCGTTAAATAAGAACTCCCCACCAACCCATCCCTAGTTCCTCTATTCTCCTTTCTGTATCTATGGATTTGCTTATTCTAGGTACTTCATAGAAGTAGTATTGTACGGTATTTGTCCTTTTGTGTCTGGCTTATTTCATTTGGTACAATATTTTCAATGTTCATCCATGTCATAGCATGTATCCCTGTTTCCTTCCTTTTTAAGGCTGAATCATGTTTATTGTATGTACACACCACACTCGGGTCCCCTACTCATCTGTCACTGGACGCCTGGGTTGCTCCCACCTTTTGGCTGTTGTGACTAATTCTGCTACGAACATGGGGTACAAATGTCTGTTTTGAGTCCCTGCTTTCAATTCCTTTGGGTGTGTACCAAGGATGGGACTGCTGGATCATATGGTTATTCCCTGTTTAACTTTTTGAGGAACTGCCAAACTGTCTTCCACTGTGGCTGCAGCATTTTACGTTCCCACCAGCAATGCACAAGGGTTCCAGTTTCTCCACATCCTCCCCAACACTTGTTATTTTCCATTATTTCATAATAGCCACCTCGTGGGTGTGAAGTGGTGTCTTGGGACTTTCTTCTTATTCAAACTAATTGCTTACCTTCCTCTCCATCTGGTTACTTTTTTGTCTGTGTTCCATTTCTACCAGGCCTGTGAGCCCATGCCGACTGATATGCCCATTCGTTCATTCAGTAAATATGCATTGAGTGCCTATTGTAGGCCAGGTACCATTCTAGACACAGAGGGTGGCAGCGAACAAAACAGACCACATCATCATCCTCGTGGTGCTTGCATTCTAATGGGGACATATAGTCAAACACATAAGTAAAATACATAGAATGTCAGATGATGTTAGTACTGTGGGGAAAAGAAAAGCTGGAAGAAATGTCAGAAGTCAGGGGAAGAGGGCAGGGAGCAGTCCGACATGAGAACTTAAAGAAGACCACGTTAAGAAAGGGAATTTCAGGGTGGCCGTTTGGCTAAGTGGTGAGAGCACAGTGCTCATAACACCAGGGTCGCTGGTTCACTTCCCACATGGGCCAGTGAGCTGTGCCCTCCACAACTAGATTGAAAACGACTTGACATGGATGGGTCCTGGAAAAACACACTGTTCTCCAATATTCCCCAATTTAAAAAGGGGGGGGATTTCAGCAAGGACACCGCAAAGGTGATGAGGCAAGCCCTGTGGACATCCAAGGAAAGCGTGTTCCCCAGGCGGCGTGAGCCGCACAGAGCCAGAGTGTAGCCAGCACCGGGTGGAGGGGATGAGCCCAAGAGGCAGTGGGGTCAGAGCACATCGGATTGGGCAGCCGTTGCAAGTACTTCGGCTTTCACTCTGAGCGAGATGGGAGCCTTGGAAGGGTTGGGAGCAAAGGAGTGACATAATCTGATGTTGGTTTCAGAGTGTCACTGTGTCTTTGTCTCCCCCTCCCCCACCCACACTCGCAGGCGCCCAAGAAGGAGCTGCAGAACGGCGTCATCCGGGGCTACCAGATCGGCTACAGAGAGAACAGTCCTGGCAGCAACGGGCAGTACAGCATCGTGGAGATGAAGGCTACCGGGGACAGCGAGGTCTATACCCTGGACAACCTCAAGAAATTCGCCCAATACGGGGTGGTGGTCCAGGCCTTCAACCGGGCTGGCACGGGGCCCTCGTCCAGCGAGATCAATGCCACCACCTTGGAGGATGGTGAGGGCACCAGCAGAAGGAAGAGGGTGCAGATCCCAGCCATGGGTGGGGGCAGGGCTGCGAGGGAGGGCTTGGGGCCCTTCTACTCACTCCTGGGTGCCATCATGGTCTTGTGGTCCCTCAGGCTCCCTGGATCCTTCCCCCTCCTCTTACCCGTTGGCTCCTTCATGAGCGCTTGGTCCATCAAGCACCCCGGACCTCTCAATCCGTTTGGCTGGCTCTCTATCCATCACTTGCTGATGCCCTGCCCATCAATCTGCCTGGTGAGCTGCTGGCCGGTCTGAGCACCTGTCCGCATGCTCTCTATCCATGCTTCGTCCTCAGCCTTTTCTCCGTCCCTCCTGCTGGCCCTCACCCGTCTCTCCCCATGCTCTTTCCTCTGCACCCTGGGTCCTGTTTCTCCTCCCTTATAGCCTCCAGGTTGCAAAAAGGGCAGAGGCCACGACCTTTGTACTTCTGGGCTGAAAAGGTCAACCATCTGTTTTAAGCACCTGAGATGAGGCTGTGGAGTTAAGAAATCCCAAGAACCATGTGGCAGAGGATTTAGAGCCCAGTCTTTAAACCTTGGTTCTTTGATGACTGGAGAGGACTCCAAACTCTAATGAGTAAATTAAGGGGCTCAGTTTCTCCCAGGGGAGAGGGTCAGTAAGAAGCTGGTGTGTGCCTGCTCTAAAACCACAGAGAAGAGCAGCTGGTACCTGAGCCTGTGCCAGGCTCAGAGAGAAGACATGGCTCTTGTTGACCCCCAGAGATGGGTCTGGGTTGGCCACAACCCCCCAACCCCCCAAGAGCAAAATAAAGAAGGAGAGCATTCTCTCAAGCTTTATTCTTGATGTCTTGGCCCAAAACCAGGGTCTGAGATTAAAACCTGTCGCTGAGTCTCAGCCTGCCCCCCAGCAGAGGGAGGGGACTGACTGTCCTGAAAGCATAATGCCATTTCCCCATCAGAACACCCAGCATTCCACCACTGATGAGTCATTCCTTTAGCTAAGCAGTACCCTCTTCCTACCTCTTCCTCTGAATATGCAGAAAGCCTTGGGAGGGAGACTGCATCAGGTCAGAAATACCTCAGAATAGACTAGCTCATCCCAATGGTTCTTTAGCTACAAATTGGAATTATCTGAGGAGCTTTAAAAATACAGATGCCCAGGCTTTATCCCCAGAGATCCTCCTTCAATTGCTTTGGGGCACAAGCTGGACTTTGAGAAGGAGCAGACTTCTATAGCCCCCAGAGCCCTGAGCCCCTGGGAAGAAAGGAGAACACAAAGAGACAGAAAGGCAGATAGCAAACAGAGAGGCACAGGAAAGCCCAGGCATTGCTAACTGCAGTCAGCTCCCCACCCGCTCCCCAGTCCTGCACGCTTACCGCGCCCGCCCCCGCTAGCCCATCCCTGCTGTGATGCTGGCCACAGGTCCCGCTGGGTTAAGGAAGACCCACTTGCCGTGTGGCACTCGAGCACAGTGACGTCAGGCACATTGCTGGGCCTCCCCTGGAGCCTCTGCTTCAGCAGGTCTGGGGTGGGGCCAAGAATTGGCATTTCTAATAAATCCCCCATGTGATTCTGGTGATGCCGGTGCAGGAAGCACCTGTGTGAATGAAGCACTAACACCTGGGTCATTATCCACAAAAGGAGCCAGAGCTTGAGGAGGTGAAGTCATTTGTCCAGAATTGCCTATCTGGTAACGAAACAAACCCAGATGAAAATCCTAGCCTAACGCTGAATCCCACACTCTTTCTGTGCTCACCCTCTTGCTTGGGAGCAAGGCTGGCCCCAGGACCAAGCCATGCAGATGCAGGATGCTCGGGAAGTCCGGGGGACAGCCGGCCCAAGCCCACACCGCAGGCCCCACAGAATACGAAGCCCCTGTCCCCCCAGAGCCAGGCCGGGAAACAGCCAGGCGGGGCCCACTTTGGCCTCCATCAGGGCACCACTTCCTTTGCTTTGGGGTTTGGAGGTACCTGGAATTTCCAATAGGGTGAGATCAGCATGGGCTGTGGAGTCCTTTTCCAAACAAAAGAGAAGGGGAAAAAAAGTTTCCAGCAGCATTTGCTCAGCAGTTTTTCATACTTAATTAAGGCCCTCGTTAGCCTGTCAGAGCCTGATCGTTTCCTGGCAATATTAGCGCTCCTCCTGGGGTATTCAAGGGCCCCTGCCTTAGCAATAGTGTCTTTTCCATAATTATATTACCTTCATTTTGTTCAAACGGGCGATCTGTATTAGTTTATTACACTGGGTCCCTAATTACATGGTGCTTATATTTTTACACCTAAGTAATATGAAACAATAATCATTCTCAAAGAGGATCGTTAGGATGATATATTATCATTTAAATGCTCATAAAAATTAGAGTTGCCTCTTGTGGGGCAATGGGATCTAATTACCTTCATCCAGCCTGTGCCTCCTTTCTCCCACTCAAAGCGAAGCAGATGCAGCCTTTCCTTTTGCCCTCTGGCTCCTCGGAAACCAGCGGGACGTGCCACCCTAGTTCGCCCTAGCCAAGGTGGCTACTGGGGCCTGGTGTCATCTCAGAAAGGGTGAGCTGCACAGGGCCAACCCCGGAGTGGAACTTAGATAAGGCTCAAAGGTAGCTCTCAAAGGGAGGGTTCAAGGCAGGGTCCACCACCTAAGTTAGTCTCAGAGAGTGTTTTCCCATCATTAGAGGCATTTGAGGAGGGACAAAGGTGTAGTGATCCCAGGAGGCCCAAAGCTGTCTGTGGAACCTCTTTTCCTCTTCATCAGGATTAATTGAAATCCTCTTCTCTTCTTTTCCTTCCCCTCAGCGTGGCACAAGGACACAAGGGTACCTAGAGCCAGGCCTTGACTCAGACGCCCTGGTCAGGTGACACATAAGGGCTGGCAGCCATCAGACAAAATCATCCATTACAGATATCCCCAGGGATGGCTTGGAGGTCTTCCAGGCTCTGCCATGGTCAGCAGAGGTGGACTCCCTGGGCTGTCGTGCCCACTGGTGAATTCCCAGGGGCTCATGCCCAGAGTTCATCACCTTCTTCCCCCACCATTTACCCAGAACCAGGGACATAACACCCGGAGAACAGCGAACCAAGCCTGTAAAGATCTCTATTCACCCAAATCTCCAGGAAAGGAGAGTTGGTTCACTTCCTGGCTAAAACTCGATCACTCACTGAGTAGAGAGGTCCCTCCATTTACCTAACCTGAAGTCCCTCTGACGGGGCAGCAGGGCCTGGCCTGGGACACGTATGTGGTGTTTTACCCCCCTGACTGGGCTGTTTGGTTCTCCCCTTGCCCATGCAGTGCCCAGCCAACCCCCTGAGAATGTCCGGGCCTTGTCCATCACGTCTGACGTGGCCGTCATCTCCTGGTCGGAGCCCCCACGCAGCACTCTCAATGGCGTCCTCAAAGGCTACAGGGTCATCTTCTGGTCCCTCTACATTGATGGGGGTGAGTCTGCTGGGAATGATGGCTGGGTCTCCGCGTGAGCGGTGCAGTGTGGTGGGGTCTGCGTCCGTGCTTCGTGAGAGTTGAGCATCTCCCCATGGATGTCACGTGGAAGTGCAACCCCCTCTTCTGCACATATAGTCCTGGACCAGAGCCAGGGGCCAGGCTTATCTCCGGTGGGGGGAGGGACAGACAGCAGTCAGTTTGGGAATGACTTCATTGGTAATAGGGGCATATTTGCTTTTCTAATGTAATGTGTTGGTATTAGGCCTTGATGACCGAATCAGTGTCTCAGCGGGGAACAGTTGACATACTGAAAGGGGTCAACCGAAGAGAGTTTAATGAAGGCACTGCTTCCAGAGGGGTGTGGAGGGAGGGTAGAGCACCTGAGACTTGCACCTGCAGGAAGCCATTACTACCTAGGGCTGAAGGGGCTAGAGGAGGAGGCAGGGTCCACAGAACCTAGGAGAGCTGCCCCTTGGCCAGGCAGTGAGGCATGTGGTGTGCGTAGAGGAGCTGCACAGCACCTGGATAAGGGAGGACAAGCGCCCACGTGGAGCTGGGGGCAGGAATGGCAGATGCAGAAAAACCAAGACAGTGTCCCAAACCTTTGGATGGCTTCCTTCCCCTGGGATGCATTGGTCCAAACAGGCTTATGTAGCCCCACGAACACACCCAGCCCTGCCCACTGGTGTGCACAGACCTGGCAGTGACCAGGAAGTCTGCGGGAAGCCAGCCAGAGAACCAGCATCCCTAACTCTGGAAATGTTCTACCGGGGGCTACAGAGGGCTACAGAGTTTGCTCCGCAGATCCTGAGCTTTCAGCCACCAGCCTCTGGCCCCTCTCTTCTTTCCTGGAGGGCCTGGGATTCCAGCTCACAGCCATCTCTCCAGGGCAGCTGCCCTCCCCTGCCCCTCCTGGATACTGCTCTGCCCAGACACACTGCCAACAGGAAGGGTCTTTCTCTGCCTCCATCCCTACTGTCTCCTCCAAAAGCACAGAGGCCTGGAACTCAGGGGTTTGATTTCAAGGTCTCCCAAGTTCTTTTGCTGTGAGATGGCCTCATATATCTGTGCCAAGTAATGGGTGGTCCCTCTTTTACCAGAACTTGCTTCTTCTTTTCTAAGCCTAGACACTTCCCCAGCTCCACCCCTCCAGGTGAGGAAGGCATGGGCCTCTCTAATCTCCAAAGGTCATGTGGATTGTTGGCCATGCTTCCCTTTTCCTGGGTCTTTCTCTGACTCCAGTCCTAGACAGGTCTCCCCTGGTTTCTGACCTCCTGGAAAAGGGTCTCACTGCTCAGGCCTCTGAGGCTCCCCCACACTTACTAGAGTCCCCTCAAGTTGGGCATGGCATTCTTACCCTCCGGACCCTGGCAGGCTGCAGCCCTCCTCTGGCCCAATCCTGAGCCTTGGACTCTTTGCCCACACCAGGTCCCGGGGAGGTGCTGGGGTGGGTTTGCAGGCGCTGGGCTTCCATAAGGCCTGTCCTCAGCCAGTGTCTACGCCCGTCTTTCTACAAGTCCAGTAGCCCCAGTGCGAGGGCTGTCAGCTCAGGTGCCTGTTGAAAACTCTGGCCCTCCCATGGGACCCTTTCTGTAAGCTCTTCAGGGTCTACGTCAGGTTCCTTTACAGAACAAGGATGATGCGTTCTCACTGAGCGGGAGGAAGGCCTGGCCCTTCCTGGCTGAGGCTGTCAGCTCCACCAACCCACCAGGTTCTCTGAGAGAGTTCTTAGAAGGGTGGGTGTCCTCAGTGGTAGAAGAAAGTAATGAGGACCTAGCCCCTGTCAGATTGAGAGTTCAGGGTGGGTGCTGGCCCAGGAGCACCCTGATGCTGTGGAGGCAGCGTCACCTGTCACAAGTCACCCAGCTTGATGCACTGCCTAGGGAGATCGGAGAGCCCCAGGAGGCACTGGGGCAGCACGGACGACTGGCTGCTGACCATCCCAATTAGCCTGGGCTCCCTCCCGGCCAAGTCACTCCTGGGGTCCCTCACGTGGAGAAGGGGTTAGATGGTCAAGGGGAGCATGTCGCTTAGAGAGATGGAGAGATGGAAGTATTCTACAAAGAGAGTATTCAGTTGAATTTGGTGCAAAGTCAGCTGGGGGCTAAGAACAGGCCAGCATATGCCAGTCACCCGAGTGGGGCCGCTCGGGGAAAGGCGTGGCCTGGAAGCAGTGCCCCAAATGTGCCCCCATGTGCACTGAGGAGAAGGGTGCCCCTAGTTGCCACCACACGCAATCAGCTCTGAGCCCAGTGAAGCAGTCCTGACAGGAGCCCGGGCTGGTGGGGGGCAGGGCCGGGGGCCACGTTGTGCTCAGGCTGGGCCTCACCAGAGGCTGCCTGTCCCTGACAGAATGGGGTGAGATGCAGAACATCACCACCACGCGGGAGCGCGTGGAGCTGCGAGGCATGGAGAAATTCACCAACTACAGCGTGCAGGTGCTGGCCTACACCCAGGCCGGGGACGGCGTGCGCAGCGGCGTGCTCTACATCCAGACCAAGGAGGACAGTGAGTGTGCCCCCCGGGCTGCGGGCCGCCAGCCCTGGGAGGCTCCCCAGCGCCTCTTGCTGAGCCGGCCCCTGCGCCACCCCACTGCCCATCCCCCGGAGGAGAAGGAGACAGCAGAGCACCATCCTTTCTCCTGACACTTTGAGGACTCTGGGGCCCTGCTTTGGGAGAATGCAGCTCACTGTGGGTGGCGGTAAAATTCTCTGGGACTCATGCATAAACATAGAAGCACTCGTGACCCTCTCCTCCTGTAACACGGGGTCAAAGGCCAGATAGAGCCTTTCCGCCCACCCCCACCCGAAAGGCATTCTTTGTGTGGCATCTGCTCCCCTGCAAGGTTCGGCCTGGTTTCCTCTGGATGCAGATGGTGGGGGTTGGGGTGCAACAGGAACAAAGGCTGACACATCCCAGGTTAGGGACTCGGCAGTCACCGGACAGAGGCCCCAGAGTGGGCCAGGCCCTGAACTCCAGTGTGCTGGAGGTCTCTTAGGGAGAGTATGGGAGGTACCTCCCTTTGGAGCTATGGTCTCAAACCCCTTTTCCATGGGGGCAGAGCTGGAGAAAAACTAGACATAAAAAGCCAGGCCTCGAGGATAGAGTGATAAAATAAGGGAGTAGTGGAGGCTGGGAGCCAAGTCAACCCAGGGAAGCAGAGCAGGAGAAGAGCCGACTTCCATCTCGGGCCCAGAGCTGCTTACATCGGCCCACCCCAATCCCGTCACTTAGTTCCTTGTTAAATGTTCTGAGCCAGGTACTATATTTTCTGAAGAGTTGGTTTATGTGAACAGTGGCTGGCCCCAGTGAGCACTTAAGAAACAGTAGCCATCGTTGGTATTATGGCTTCCTTCTCACTTAACCTCAGTTCTTCCAAAGGCTAAGTCCTACCCATACAATTTGGCAGAAGGTACTAAAGGCGTTAAAAGAGTTGAAAAGGAATGACAGACTAGCAGTGGTGGTGAAGAAGTTCCCAGAGCAGCTCTCAGTTTAGCTTAATGTTCCCCACTCTCCCAGAGCCCCTCCATTTCCATCAGATCAGCCCTTCCCCACCTTAAGCTCTGAGAAATTAAATATTTACCAACCTGGGGGTGGCTGGTTAGCGCAGTTGGTTAGAGCATGGTGCTGGTAGCACCAAGGTTGCCAGTTCGATCCCCGCATGAGCCACTGTGAGCTGCGCCCTCCTTAAAAAAAAAAAAAAAAGAAGAGAGAGAGAGAGGGGGGGGGGAGCGGGAGGGGGAGGGAGAGGGAGAGGGAGGAAGGAAGGAAGGAAGGAAGGAAGGAAGGAAGGAAGGAAGGAAGGAAGGAAGGAAGGAAGGAAAAAACAGAAAAGAAAATTTACCAACCTGCCTGCTTTGCTTTTCCTCTCATTAATACCCCCACCAGGGCTTCCCGCGACAGCTCCGGGCAGAGCCACCTGCTCTTGTGTGGAGACTGAACAGGGATGATGCTCAGAGCCTGGCCCCTGTCAGGGCTCAGGGCCACACATACACAGGCACCTTCCCAGCCTCTAGAAATAAACCACTGGGGCGCCCAGAATTCCAGCATCCTACTCTGAGGCAATGCCTGAGCCCTAAGCACCACATACGTTTAAATGATAGAGGTGAGGCCCTACCAGGGAATCCAGAGGTCAGGGAGCACCATCGCCCCCTGAACGGAGCTTTCAACTGTCCAGTCTAGAGCTGCCTATGGAGTCACACACAGGGACACACACGGTCAGAGCCAGGGCCCCAAGCCAGCAGCTTCACAGAGTGGAGGGGGTACTGGCAAACACTACAGACATGCATGTCCCAGCCCGATCATTTATTGGCAAGTCACTTAACCTTTCTTAACCTAAGCTTCCTCATGATAAAATGGGGATAAGTGATGTCTCATCAAGTTGTTGTAAGAAGTAAGTTAACTATAAAATCCTTTCTAAAATGTCAAATGCTAGAAAATGGTGGTGGTTTTAAGACTACCAAGGTACTGGCAATGAAATGACTGCTGCCGGTGAACCCACGTGCCCCAGAGACAATTGGTGTCCCCAGAGGGAGGCCTAGGCCAGAGGAATCTACTCTCAGATGAGGTCTCATCCAGAATAGTGGTCATAACTTGACATGTATGTGATGTCATAGGCATGATTTAACTTTCCCAATAGCCCTATGAGGTAGGGGTATTATTTCCATTTTAGAGGTAAGAAAATTGAGTCCTAGAGAGCTAAAGCAACTTACTGAAAGTCACTTAGCTAATAAGTGGCCTATGAAGGCTTTCTTGCTTCCATATCCTCTGTACTGTCCATCTTACCACTTGTATGTTAGGAAGATTTTGGTTGTGAGTAAAAAAAAATTTAAGCAATAAGCATATTTATTATCAGATATAACAAGAAGTCTTGAGTAGGGCAGCTCCAGGGTTGGGTAACTCAGTGGTCCCCATCTTTCTGCTCTGTCATCCTCAGTATGTCATCTATTCCTCTCATGATTTCAAGATGACTATAGCTTCAGGCACCACACCAGACAACACAGAGTTCAGAGTAAGAAAACCTGTCTCTTCCTATGAGCATGCCTCTCTTAGGAGTGAAAGAAACCTATCCCAGAAACCCCCTCAGGAGATTTATCCTCATTTCCCATTGGCCACAGTGGAGGGACATGCCTCTTGTTAGGCCAGTCACTGAAAGGTGAATGGAGTTATCATAGCTGACTTCCCCTAAGTATGATAAATCCTCTGGTATAGGTGATGGAGACAGCTTTCTCGAAGGTGTGGAGAAGAATGGGTACCCAAGCAAAAGTGAGGCTCTGTTTGCAAGGAATAGGAAAGAATAATGGAGGATGGGTAGGCAGATAACCATGCCTACTCCACCAGTGCTACCCTAACTCTACCACATTCTCCCATTTGTAGGTGGCAGGTATTACATTCATTTCTCAGCTGACTTGGAAAGCAGACAAGTCCAGTTTCCACTTCCAGCTCTGCCACGGGAGCTTAGGCAAATATCCTAATCTGAAGACACTATGACTACACACTTACCAGTACCACCCCTCAGGATTTTGCATTTTTCCAAAAGAAAAATGTTATCAGGAAATTTAGAGAAAAGCAAACAAACAAAAAGATAAAATGCAAACATATAAATCCAAGCTCATTTCTTCCATCCAAATCTCTCAGTCTGAGCTTGGTTTCAGGCTGGCTTGACGGGACTCAGTTTATGAACGACAAAGCCTCTTGCTTACTCCTCAGCGCCCCTGTGAATGCCAAGTACCATGTGGCTATTCCCCCGTGAATAGCCACATGGCCTCAGAGTGCAAAGTCGAGTTGGATTTTAGACCACTTTAGAGATCTTTAACTGAAGAAGAGGCTTGACTAGACGCATGTTTTAGGAAGGTATCTTTCGTAGAAATGTAGAGGACTGACGAGAGGAAGCGGGTGGGGAGATAAGGACTAGTGTCAGAGAGGACTGTTAGAGCCTGTGGGCATCTAGACAGAGAAGAGGAAGGTGTATGCTAGGGCAACAGCAGTAAGGATGAAGGGAGGAGAGACACGTTTTGAGAAACATATCAGAGGATATCCACTTCCAGTAATGGTGGACTAGGTAACCCAAACCCACTCTCCTTCTTACTGAGGACACTAAAAAATCTGGATAAAATATTTTTTAAAACACCTGCTTGAAGGCATCAGATTTCTGGCAGGAGAGTGAAGAATTAGTGGGCCAGGATCCAAGGGAGAATGGAAGCCCAGGAGGTAAGGCTGGCATTTGGAACAGCTTTTCCCCTGAGAGGACATTTGCTGAACTGGGGGCCGTGGCTGAGAATCTGAGCCGCATGAGAAAGACATGAATTGGACGCCAGGACCGGCCAGCATATGTGGGTTTGTCTGGTGAACCACCCTCACTTTGAGTTAAGATCGCAAAGGATAGCACTCTAGGATGAAACATGGGACAAAAGTAAACAGCTCAGCTTCAAATCGTCTCAGTCGTGGACGTTATACTGAAGCAACTCCGTGTTGCTAGTGTCTTAAATAGTAAGTACTTGTCAGAAGCAAACATGAATTCTCTCTTTAGGAAGATTACATCACCTGAGGCCTCAAATTATTTTTACAAACAATTTTGCAAATACAGTGCCTGGCATACAATAAAAAAAATAATAATAGGGACAATGTGAAGAAAAGCCAGCAGAAAAAAATAACAGACAAAAGAAATAGGCCCACGGGGATTCCAACCATGGGTGGTTTTAAAAAAAAAAGAAAAGAAAAACCCACAAATATGGACTTTCAAATAATCATTCTTAATAAGATTTAAATTTTAAGAGAATTGGAAACTCGAGAAACAAAATCAAATAGAAAATCTAGAAACAAAAATTACTAATACCTAAAATTAAGAACTCAGTAGATATATTTAAACAAATTAGACACAGCTGAAGAAATAACTAGTGAACTGGAAGATAGTTCAGAAGGAAATGTCCAAAAGAAGCACAGAAAGACAAGTGAATGGAAAATAAAAGAGCAAGTAAGCCATAGAGCAGTGATTTTTTCAAACTTGACTATGCGTGCAAACCACTTGGGGATCATGTTAAAATTCAGGTTCTGTTATACTAGGTCTGGGGTAGAACTTGAGGTTTTGCATTTCTAACATGCTCCCAGCTGATTCGGCTGCTGATCCATGGACCACATTCTGAATATCAAAGACGTAGAAGATGTGAGAAGATAACCCAAAGAAGAGGAGAAAGAAAGTGGGGCAGACCAAAAATATAAAAGCATTTCTCTATAGAGACACGTGTACGCCAATGTTCATTGCAGCTTTGTTTACGGTGGCCAAGACATGGAAACAACCAAAATGTCCTTCGATAGATGAATGGATAAAGAAGTTGTGGTACATATACACAATGGAATACTATTCGGCGTTAAGGAAAGATGATATAGGAGCATTTGTGACAACATGGATGGATCTCGAGAGAATAATGCTAAGTGAAGTAAGTCAGACAGAAAAAACAGAGAATCCTATGATTTCACTGATATGTGGTATATAAACCAAAAAGAACAAGACAAACAAATGAGAAACAAAAACTCATAGACACAGACAATAATTTAGTGGTTACCAGAGGGTAAGGGGGTGGGGGGTGGGTGATGAGGGTAAAGGGGGATCAAATATATGGTGATGGAAGGAGAACTGACTCTGGGTGGTGAACACACAATGGGATTTATAGACGATGTAATACAGAATTGTACACCTGAAATCTATGTAAATTTACTAACAATTGTCACCCCAATAAAATTAATTAAAAAAATAATAATAATAAAAAAAGAAAGTGGGGCAGAAGATAAAATGTCTGAAAACTTTTCAAAACTGATAAAAGAAATAAGGCCACAATGCAAGAAGTTCTACTAACTCTACAGGAAATAAAGAAATCCATACCTAGGCTCATCATAATAAAGCTTATAAACAAAAAACACAAAGAGAAAAATATTAAAAGCAACCAAAGGAAAAAAGACCAATTACCTTCAAAGGAGGTTTTGTCAGCTAACTTGTCAGAAAAAATGTAAGACAGAAAACAATGCAATGGTACATTTAAAGTATAAAAGGAAAATAGTTATCAACCTATCACTTTACACCAAACAAAAATATTCTTCCAGATTAAGATGAAATAAAGAAACTTTCATACAAATAAAAACAGAGAAAATTTATCACCAATATACCTGCCCTGGAGAAATATTAAAGTGCATTCTTTAGCTAGAATGAAAATGATCCCATTCTAGGTGGAAGCTAACTGATGCAGGAAGGAAAGAAGAGCAATTAGGTGATGAATGCACCAGTAAACATAAATTAATATTGAATGCATAAAAATGATGATGATGATATCATCTTAGGGAGGGTCTAAAATATGTGCAGAATTACGGTATACAGCAATGGCACATAAGTTGGGAGAGGGTAACTAGAAATTCTAATACCTTTGCAATGTCTGAGAAGAAAAGTACCAATTAATGTATTAGACTTTGTTAAGTTAAATATTTACGTTGTAATCTGTTCAGTAACCACTAAAAGTAATGAAAGGCTATATAATAGCCCAACTAATAGAGAGGGAGAAATACAGAATTTTTAAAAAATACTCAGTCTAGAAGAAGGCACAAAAGGAAAGAAAAAATAAAATAGATGGGACAATTGGAAAGTATTTAGTAAGATGGGATATTTAAACTCAAGTAGATCAAGAACTGCATTCAGAATAATTGACAAAATTCTCCAGTTAAAAGACAAAGAATATCAGGCCGGCTAGCAATGAAACAAAACCCAATATGTGCTGTTTATAGAAGACATCTGCAACATAAAGGTATAGAAAGGTTCAACATGAAAGGATGGAAAAAGATAAAAGGCATACCATGCAAAACTGTCAAAGAGAAAACTGGAATATTAATGTCAGACTATGTCATACTATGTTATACTAATGTCATGCTATGCTATAAGCAAAAAGTGTTATTAGAGATAAAGAGGGACACTCTGTTGTGATAAAGGACTCAATTTACTAGGCAAATAAGACAGTTCTAAATTTGTGTGAACCTAATAACATAACCTCAAAATATATAAAAGCTAAAACGGACAGAACTGAAAGGATAAATAGAGAAATCCTCAATTATAGTGGAAGATTTCAACATACCACTTCCAATAACTGACAAGAAAAACTATGCCAGGATAGAGAAGATTTGAACCGTACAGTTAGCACACGTGCTCCAGTGGCCACCCACAACTGCAGAGACACGGCAGAGGTGGAACGGCAGAGCTGCAGCAGCAGTGAGGGAGGGGGAAGCCAAGGATGATTGCCAACTTCTGGGCTCAGGCGCCTGCATGAATGATGATGCTGTATCTAGTTATTTTATTTAACCTAGAGCTGTTGACCACTTACTAGACTTTTGTTTAAAAAATCAGGTAGGTGCTAGAAGCTAGAAGCTGAAAGAAGGAATGCAAAATAATAATTGTTGCAATTTATCAAGTGTCTTCTATGTGTCAGGCTCTGGCCAGGTGCTTTGTTCTATCTAATTAGCACTAATTCTCCCTAAAACCTTTGATGTGGTTGTCATTGTGTTTATTGCATAGATGGGGAAACTGAGGCTCAGAGAGGTAAAATAAGTTGAATAGAATACCATCACTTCCTCAAAGGAGTGTTAAAGCTCCCAGGAAGGAAGACAAGCATACAAGGGAGAGATGAACCAGGAGAGTGTGGGCCGAGACCAGGAAGCTTCCAGTCTCACGGCCAGACTACCCTGAGGTCCCAGGCAGGCCAGGGAGACCCAGAAATGGGAGCCGGGGGAGGTCAGAGTCCATATGAATTGGGATCCACTTAGGATCGATTTCCCAGCCAATTCGAAAGGAGACTTTCCCTCCTGAAAACAGACAGGGCCTAGCCAGCACCCCTAGGGCACTGTCCTGGGCACATGGCAGGAAACACAGTCATCCACTTGCTGACCACAGCCCTTGACCCTCAGGAGGAGGCCCCCTCTGTGAGTCTGGAGTCCCCAACTCACAGGCCTAAAAGCAAAGTGCCCGTGTATTTGTTTGGCCTAAATACAAGCTGTTAGTCAGTAGAGCACTGGGATGGGGGGCAGGTTAGGGTCATAGGGATCAAGATGAGTTCCTCATGGGCTGTATTTCCCTCTTGTGGGTCCTAATTCCTTGGTTCTGGCCAAACAGCTCTGCAGCTGGCTCTTCCCAGTGCCTCCATCTCAGAGACTTTGTTACAAGTCTAGAATGATTGCCTTTCTCCTCCCACCTGTTTGCCATGCTAGAACCTCCCCCCTTTAAACCTCAAGGATGCCTCCTCCAGTAAGCTCTCCCAAATTGATCTGCCTCACTCTCCCTATCCTGTCATTCTTTCCCACAGGCTGTGCTCCTCCTTTCTCTAAACTGGCCTTCTCCCTGCTCAGTTCCAGGTCCTCCCGCTGGCATCAAAGCTGTCCCTTCATCTGCCAGCAGTGTGGTCGTGTCTTGGCTGCCCCCCACCAAGCCCAATGGGGTGATCCGCAAGTACACCATCTTCTGCTCCAGCCCCGGATCTGGCCAGCCGGTAAGTGGGCCCAGGCGGAAGGATGAGGGGCACAGGAAGAAGGAAAAAGTGCTCTGTAGATCAGCCGGCTTCCAGGTCAAACCCTGGAGATGCTTACATCTGTGTTTCTACTTGGATTCTGGACACACGAGCGTGGCTAAAGCCTTACCCAGTGTCCACCTTGGATCAGTCCTCTATTCCAGGGGCTGCAAGATTGTCACAAGCCCTGGAAGCCCTTTGAGTCAGGGGTCAAGACCAAGAAGGCATGAAAGAGAGGCCAGGGCCTTGGCTCTTTTGGTCTGGCTGACCAAGGAAGCCTCTGGCAGGCCGCAGAGCTGTTGACTAGGGGCTGGCTGGTCCATGGTCTCTGGAAATGAATCGCTTTTTAGCATGGTCGGTCTGGGCTTGGAGCATTGCTGGGGCTCTGTCCTGAGTGTCCCCCTCAGCATGGAGCCAGCTGAAGGGAGGAGAAAAGATGGGGGACAGCTGAGAGAAGGCAAGGGCATCTCTCTAGGCCAGGGCCTGGGCCTAGCTGAGGGGACAGAACTGAGAGATTGTAATACGTGCCCAAATCCTGGGGCGGGGGAGGCAGCCCCCAGGCTGGGCACATTGCAGGGCGCTAGCCCTTGCCCTTGAGCTGAATGCTGAAAGGGGCCAGAGAGGCCCCACAGAAAGGGAAGAGAAGGTGAGGGTGGGTGCCGTAGGATATACAGCCACTTCTCATAATAGGTGTCTTTCTCTCTGCCCCCACTCAACCGCCAAGTGCTGCTGGGTGACTGCTCTGGAGCACACCTGTTCTAGTGACAAGAGCAGGTGCAAAGAGACCTGCCCTCAGGGGGCTTCCAGGCTGGTAGGGAGGCTGAGGGATGCCCACTGGAAGGCCCAGAGTACTGTCCAGGAGATGTGCTCGGGTTGGGGGAGCAAGAAGCAGGATGCCAGCTTCTCCCTCCATCAGCAACTTGTGCTGTGACAGCAGCCCAAGCACCTGCAGAGGAGCTTCTGGCAGCCAGAAAAGCTGTCCTGAAATTGCTCAGTAATTGTGTCATCATCTCCTCCTCTGCTCTCTGCTGTCCTGTGGTCTTTCTGAATTATTCTGAGTGCTAGGTGGCTCGGCTCCTCACCAGTGAGGCCAGAGTTCTGTAGCCAGAGGGGAAGCCCAGAAATGTCTTTGCAGTGACTCCGTCCCCTCCTCTCCATCCTCACATGCAGGAAAGTGCACTGAACAGGTCCATGAATCGCACACACCCAGGCACGTGGCACCCAGAGCAGGGAACAGAACATCACCACACCCCAGAAGACCTCTCTGGCCCCTTGCCACCACCACCCTCCCTCTAGCAGCGTCATCACCGTCCTGACTTCAGATTAGTATTGCCTCTTCTTGTACGGGATATAATGGAGTCATGTCATTTGTGTGGCTTCATTCACTCAACATTGTTTTGAGTCTGTGAATTTCACCCACATTGTTGTAGGTGGTTATAGATCATTCACTCTCACTTCTGTATTGTTTTTGATTGTGTGTGCATATTATAATTTATTTATCCATTGTGTTATCCATTGATAGGCATTTGGGTAGTTTTCAGTTTGGAGCTGTTACAAATGGTGTTGCCGTGAGCTTTCTTGTACATGTCACTGGGTGCTCATGCATTCCTGCCGGGTGTGTACCTACGACAGGAAATGCTGGGTGCTGGGGTCTGCAGAGGAGGGGTTGATAACACCCTGCCATCGTTGGGTGGTTGTGCCAATTTTCCGGTCAATGTTTTCGCCATGTCTTCTGCCCCTCCTTCCCCACTTCGCCACCCCTCCCCCACACGCATCCCGGCTCTCCTTACACTAAGCTCGTCACCATTCTGGACACCTGCTCTGCCTTTCCACACCTCTAAACTCAGCCCCTGTGCATCCCCACCATGGCGTGCCCGTCATCCTTGGTCCTGCCCTGAGTGCATTAGATGGCAACCAGCTGCACGCTTGTCTGTCTCCCGCACTGGTCTGTGAAGCCCTGTGAGGACAAGAGCAGCATCTTTCCACCTTTGGGACCGGCTGCCAGACACTGTGCCTGGAACATCATTGTCACTAAACACTGTTTGATGAATGAATTGCTAGCAGCCTGGCAATTGTAAAGCCTTAGACATTGGGCAAGTTTCCCTTCATACACTGATTCTCAAGCTTGGGTCTGATGATGAAGTCTTACGGAAGGATTGGCATCTGGGAGCTCAGCCTCCTCATTAACTCCATCCATGAGCCCCCAGTCGACTGCCTGGTGACCCCTCTCCCAGGCCCCAGAGCAGAGCTGCTGGTTCTCCTCCTGCTGCCGGAGACCATGGGTCCCTCCCTGCTTACTGTCCGTGTCCTGAATGGGTGGGAACCTCCACTCTTGTGGGAAGATTTCCCATCAGACAGTGTCACAAAAGGGGCTAGGTGTGCCAGTGTGATAAGAATTTTAGACACATTTTGGGGTAAGGACTGGGCTTAGTGAGGGACTCAGGACCTAACCATCATGTGTCATTGTATGATGTTATCATTTTGCACAAATATATTCCAAATTCCAAACAGTGCATTACAAATTCATTTATGAAAGAGCTCCAGGAATGATGCTAGGGATGAGGACATACTCATGTATACATCACAGTGCAAAACCATGGGTATGAGAGTGGGGTTAGAGACAAGTGCTTGTGAGTCTGAGTGTGTGAGTGTGTGAAAGTGTGCGTGGAACCCTCGGAATAGATGTGGGAAACTGCATATGCGTTGGCTCCCAGTGAGTGGCGCCCTGGGGGTGATCAGAGCCGTAGTGAGTCCTGTTAGATATTTTACCAAAGACTTTAAAACAGCTGTTGTTTTTCTCTGATTATCAAAATAATGCAATTTTATTGTAGAAAATCCTGTAAATATAGAAAAGAATAGAAAGGAAATGAAAAATTACTCGTATGACCATTCCCTAACTATAAACACTGGTAATGTTTTGGTATATAGCCTTCCAGTCTTTGATCTGTACATATATTATGGGTTTTGTTTTATTTTACAAAATTAAAATAAAATTTTACATAATGTTATATAATCTGCATTTTTCATTTAATATACGTAGGCACCTTGCCATGCTATAAACAATTTTTTAAATATGATCTTGAATGCCTCTATGTACATAATCTACTTAACCAGTCCCCCCCCCATTATTCTATTTTCAAATTTTCACCATCATAAATAATTCTTCATTGAGTATTCTTCATAAATGCCTCTGTGCACATGAATTATTATTTTCTTAGGGTAAATCTCTGTAGGAATTCCTGGGTCACAACAATATTCTTAAGGTTTGCAGACACATTTGCAAATTACCCTTCAGAACGTTTGCGCCACCAGCATTCCAAGTACATACTTTTTCCTTGTGCTCGTGCTAAAACATGGTATTATACATTTTTCATTTTTGCCAGTTGGATTTTTTTAATGTCTTATTTTAAGTTATATTTCTTTGATTACTAGTTATTATTGTTATGTGTTCATTGGCTGGTTTTGTTTTGTGTTTTTCATCTTTGGGTAATTGTCAACTCATGTCCTTTGTTCATTTTTCATTTGGGTGGCTCATGTTTTTTTCATATTGAGTGCTCTTTACATATTGAAGATAATCTTTTTTTTAAAATCATATAGGTTGCCAGTATTTGCCAGTTCATTGCTTGCCTTTTGATTCTATTTTTGGTGTACCATAGGTTTTCTTTTTATATAATTCAAATTTATACATCATTTCCATTCATTATTTTTGCCTTTATCTTTGTGATTAGAAAGACAGGTAAGTGTTTAACTATAGTTTATGCTTTTGTAGTTTTTACCTGTTTTTTAAACCTTTGATCCCCTGAGACTTTATTTGGGAGTATGGTTGTATGTTTTTTAAAGTGATTTCAGCAGATTCTTAGGGAATCCAGATTAAAAGGAAGGCTGAGCAAAATGCTAATACCTTCAAGAGGAAACCAAATCTTTCCTGCCCTGTATAGACGCTAATGTACAATCAGGTACACACTGACATACACAAGCAACTACACTCAACTTTTCTTCACACACACACACCCCACACCTCTACCCTCACAGAAAAATGAACCAGGACAAGAACATGTCCCAGTTTATGAAGAACTTACATATAGCCCTTGCCTCATTTGTGCCTCACTGGAACCACACAGGATAGGCAGAGCTGTATTGCTTTCTCAGTTTGCAGGAGAGAAAACTGAGGCCCCAGGAACCATGAAAGTTGCTTATGAGTCATATGCCTAGTAAGAAGGGCAGACAAGCGTTGAAGCCATTACACTCCCCTACTTCATACACAGATATGAACTACAGTTATGTACACAACGCCCTGAGTCTGTAGCCTGAAAGGACTTCCAAGTACCAGGGCTCAGGGTGGCTCTGCCCCTGTCCCCTGCAGGGACCTCTTGGGTTCAAGGCCAGATCTCCATGAGGGAGATCGGAAGAGGAGTTTGCCAGGGAGCTCTGTGTGGGAAGCCTGTACCTTCTTCCTAACATTTCCCTGCAGGCCCAAAAAGATGTTTTCTCCTGTTATAAAGTCATTGGGCCCTTCAGCCCTCCCACGGGGCACAGAGAATGTGCCTCTGTGACCCTATATCTGTCTGGAGGGTTGTCCTTCAGCCTGTGATGAATGCATCTACATATCTGTGTGTGTGAGCGTGTGCATGTGCTCACTTGTGTGCAAGATCCTGTGACTGCAGAGATAACTAATTATTAGCTCCCTCTGGCCTCAGGGCCCCCCCATCTGTTCCAGGGGCTCCCCCTCCCTAGACTTCCGCCCTGATTTCAAAGAGGCCCTAATGCTGTCCTCCTTTCCCTTCCCTGCGGCTGACCAAAAAATAAAATAAAATGAAAGTCAGCCCCATCCCGCCTGCACAAGGAAGAGGCTGACAGGAGGTCTGCAAACTAGCGCTTATCAAAAGCTCCTTCTCAAATTCATTTCAATATCTGAGCCTCTGGTTTCCAAGGCAACATAATCTTTTCATCAAAGCAACTGGTAAAACCACTGGGATCTGATATTGTTTTGTTGGCAACTTGTCAAAACTGTCATTTGGTTTAAAAAATTTATAGATTTATATAACCGACAAATATATATGGGATCTATACCACTACTAATCATTAGTAGAGTGTTGCGGTGAAACTCTCAGAGTTCCCTCTCCCGCCCCTTCGTCCCCAGGTGGGTTAGCCACCTTCAGAATGAAGGACTGGTACTTAGATGGCAGGACTGGGAGGTGACTCTGAGTGGGGACAGGCTAGGGAGCCTGTCTACAACTCTAATAAGGCAAATGTAGTCATCTAGCTTCTTCCTAGAGACTCCCTTTTCTCAAGGTTTTCCTGGGACCCTCTCTCCTCCATTTTCTTAGCTCCATCTCTCACCCAAAACACTCACATTCCCTGGCGTGGCGCTACAGTTGCCAGCCCCTGGATCAGTCAAAGAGGTAAACTGAGGCTGACCCGGCAACACCCCAGAGTAAGCCCCTCAGCTGCCAGAGCCAAGCCCAGTGCAGACTGTTCACTGTGGCTCCAAATCCAGAAAGAGCAACATAGGCAGGATCCTGCCTCCCCTTCCACAGCCACCCCACCACCAGCCATCACCTCCTCTGAGCCCAGGGCCACGAAGGTTGGAGTTGGAGGCTGGAGGCCCGAGGGCCTTGGTTCTTAGTATTTTTTTTTTTTTACTCTGCCCCGCAGGCTCCCAGTGAGTATGAGACGAGTCCAGAGCAGCTCTTCTACCGGATCGCCCACCTGAACCGTGGTCAGCAGTACCTGCTATGGGTAGCTGCTGTCACCTCTGCTGGCCGGGGCAACAGCAGTGAGAAGGTCACCATCGAGCCTGCCGGCAAGGGTGAGCAGCCTGGGGCTGACCCAGAGGGGTAGAAGCTGCCATAGCCCCCTTCTAGAATTCTGGTTCTCCCCAAATAGGGGATGTCTCCCCTCCAACTTGTCTGTGAGGAGCTGGCCAGCCACCTGCCTCCCTCCTGCATCCACCAAGACTGGACCTCTGCTGCCCCCTGACTCCCAGGAAGCCTCACAACAGGCTCGAGGCAGCACTGATACCCAGGGACCAGTCCCCCACTGCAAACTCTACTCCGGGGTTGAAAGAAGGGGGAGTCGGACCACCGCCCACCCTCATCCAGCGGAGTCTTTGTCCCAATGGTCAGCTCTCCAGAGGGGGCTGAGGCAGGGTACACTGCTCCACAGAGCAGAGAGCTGTGAAGAGAGCCCCCTCATCCCAAAGCCTGGACACCTCAGGTGGAGGGGACCCCACTGATTGCTGCTGGTTCATTCGATCAACAGACTACAGAGTGCATGTTGTAAAGGAGGCTCTGGGCTGGAGGCTGCACACAGTGGATTAGACTGTGTTGACCTGCGGGAGCACCCCACTGAATCCCTGACCTGGACATACGTGTGCCGTGGGGGCACACGTACCCACTTTACAGGGAATGACAGTTTGGAGGCTGCAATCCAAGATAAGACAGCCAGCCTCACTGCCAGGCTGCCTTCTGTGCCAATCGTAGGCCTGGGACTTAGCCACACAAGCCCGTGAATTCAGGTTCTCTCCTTTGATGCTGGGCCTCCCTGGGCCCTTCCTCTTTGTCCTGCCTCCTCCACATCCATCTGACTCTCTAGCCGAGAGTCTCAGGACCAGCACTCGAATGGGGTGGTGCCTGCCTCAGCCCAGCCACCGTCCTGGGGTGACGAGCTGCCTTGGTTGGGACACAAGAGGCATCAGTCCTCCCCTGCCACGGGCTCAGAGTTAGCTAGCACTCACTAAGGGCCTGCAGGGGGCCAGGGGCCTCCACCTGCCCTGCCAGTAGGGTTTGTTATCCCATTTGCAGGTGAACACTCTGAGGAGTGGCATGCTCTGCAAGGCAGCTAAGAGTGGTGGGCTAGTTTTTCTGGCTCCAGGTTGGGGCTCTTTCCACACAACCTCAGCATTTCTAACCTCCCCTGACCCTTCCGCCCAGAGGCATAGCATCCCCTTCTCCTACACTCGTCTCCTTAGGAAGAAATGGGCCTAGAGCCTATAATCCTCTCAGAACAGCTGGCACTGGCCCTGAGACAGGGTCTGAGGGCCTGGGTGTCTTGCAAAAGCCTGGCCCTTCCCCTGTGGGTATGAAATGTAACCTTCCCAGGGGGCTTTGTACTTCCTAGAACACATTTGTGTGTCCTCCCTTTTGTCCTCACAGCAGCCCTGTGAGGTAGGAGGGACAAGCACTGCTATTCCCTTCTCCCCCACCCCCACACATGCACTGAGACACAGACAAGTTCAGGGAGCCCGTCCCAGCCGTGTGGCAGAACCAGGCCCAGAACCGAGTCTCTAGAGAACCTTGCGTTCTCCTCCAGGCCCCCAAGATTTCTCTCAGGCCCCAATGGCGGCCATCTTAACTTGCGCCCCTCTGCTCTGTCCAAGTCTTTCTAGCCCCTAGGTGGTCCACCACTGCTCTGAGAAGCCCTTTTCCTTCTCCTCAGAGGCTTCTCCAGACCCATCTCCTAAGCCCCATCGCCCCAGCACTGCCCTCACAGGAGAGGAACCTCCATTTTCTGCACCCAAACCTCTAAACATTGCTTCCTCAACCACCTTACATGTTCCATCTCCCCAAGAAGGGACCCATGGCTTAGAGGGGCCTGCTCTGGCCCTCTGAAACACTTGGTCCCTTGGTTTAATTTAAGACCTTTACCTGAGGGCCTGGAGATCCCTGAGGTACCTGACAGGATTACCTTCTCACTGGACCCTTGACATCATTCCTTCCCTTGCTTTCCATGATGCCGCTTGTACACCCCGATCCTCTCAGTGTGCTCCTGTCCCCGCCCTCCCTGCCGGCCACCCCGGGCCCCCCACACACACACATCTGGGACATTCCTTTCTCCTCTGTGCCAATGTGTATTGACCCCAAGGCTTTGCCACTTCTCTGTCAACCTACATTCCCCCTCCTGGTGACCTCAGTCACTCTGCTGACTCCCACATCAGTGTCTGTGATCTAGCCATCTCTCTTATGCTCCAGAACATTTATATGCAACTGTTTTCTAGCTGCCCCATGTACTCCGTGTCCCCAGGTACTTCGCTCTCAGAATGAGGCAAAGTGTTTCCATCTCTCCTGCCCCCCCCTCCTCCCACATGCCCTGTCTCCATGAGGACACTATCACCCACCTAGGTGGCCCAGCTGAAATCCTAGCAGTCATCTTTACCTCCCCTTCCCTCTCTTCCCCTGAAACCAGTCAAACCCCAAGTCCTGGTAGTTCTTATCCTGAGCTCCTCGTCTCCTGCCCCCTGCCATACATCACCTCCAGCCAGCACTGTGGCCACCATCTTGTCTCTGGTCTATGTACGTCCTTCAGGACCAACTCCACCAAACCATCCTCTGCAAGCAGCCAGCAATTTATCTAAAACTCTACTTTGAACATGTCAATACTTACTTATAAGCCTCTAGTGGCTCCTCGTGACCTAAGAGGAAATCCAGACTCCTTGTTCTGCCAGGAGCCACCTCCACCCGCCATGCTTCTACTCCTACTCACCCTTCCAGCCACTGCACTTGCCCGTTCCTCTTTACTCGCCCTAGGCTTTGATCACCCCAAGTATCTGAAGATCTTCACGCTTGCCATGTGATTCAGACCTCTATGCCTCTGCTCAGTGTTGCTCCCTCTTCCTGACATGCCTTTTCTTCTCTGCATAGTGAATTCCTTCTTAGCCTTCAAGATTCAAGTCAAATCTTCCTCTTCTAGAAGCCTCCCCTGGCTGTCACCTCTGCTACCACTGAACCTGGCAGAGTTCACTTCACCTTCTTTGTGCTCCCATGAGTACTTGCACCTACTCCTTCCATAGTATTTTTCACCTGAATGATTTTTTTTAAGTATCTGTCTCCCTCTTGGACAGTGAACAACTTAAGGACAGGGAATAAATCTTATTCATTTTGTGAATCCTCAGAGTCTCATATGATAGCTGACCTATAACAGGTATTTGATACATGTTTGTTGAATCAATGACTCCCAGCTGAAATTCCCTGCACCCATCTCCCACTCCACACCCAAGGTAGAGGTCAGGTAGGAGAGGAAGGACTTGATGTGAAGTTCGGGGAGCCCTAAGAAAGGGGGGCCAGGGCAGTGTTGCGTGTAGCAGTAGGGTGGCCCTCATACTCTCTTCCTTGTAGCCCCAGCAAAGATCATCTCATTTGGGGGTACAGTGACGACACCCTGGATGAAAGATGTCCGGCTGCCTTGCAATTCAGTGGGAGATCCATCCCCTACTGTGAAGTGGACCAAGGACAGGTGTGTGCGGGACCCTGGAGGGATGGGAGACCCCCAGAAAGGAACATAGTAGAAGAGCCGTGAAGAAGAGAATCAGATGTCCCTTCCTTCCAGCTGACTTGGTCGCCTCCAGCCCTGTGGAGGCCCTGCTGGGTACACAGCTACCACAAGCAGGCCTTGACTCCCTGACTCACCTCTATAGGGCGTTTAGGATCTCCCTCCCCTGGGTGGTCAAAAGGCCAAGGTTACTAGATAACACCCCCCCCCAGGAAGTCCTAAGTAAAGACCCAAGAATCCCGGGTCCCCTAGCAAGCTTCCTTCTGCTCCCAGCTCTACTTGCTTACAGACCTGGGGGAGACTCCAGGTGAGGGGATGCTTGCCATAACCCATACCCCCCACAGTGAAGACTCGGCCATCCCCGTGTCCATGGATGGGCACCGGCTCATCCATACTAATGGCACATTGCTGCTGCGTGCTGTGAAAGCTGAGGACTCAGGCTACTACACCTGCACGGCTACCAACACTGGGGGCTTTGACACTATCATTGTCAACCTTCTTGTGCAAGGTGAGACCCTGCAAGGCAGGCCTGGCTTGGGTGGGGGCAGGGATGGAAAAGGAGGAGAAATCCCATTGTGTGAGAGAGAGGGTTGTTGAATGGAGAGAAATGGCCAACCACCAGGGAGACCAACCCTCAGTGGAACAGCAGTGCCAAATGGAAGAAGCGGCAAGAAGGGTGGGGAGAATAAGCCGGAGTGGAGGTAGTGCCTAGAAGGTGGCAAACCCAGCCCCTTGCCCTGCTTCCCATTTGGGTCCCCTTGCCTCCCATCATCAGGAGTCAATCCTTGTGGTGAGGGCTGTTGGCTTTCCCCTCACAGTCCCCCCGGACCAGCCCCGCCTCACTGTCTCCAAAACCTCTGCTTCATCCATCACTCTGACCTGGATTCCAGGCGACAATGGAGGCAGCTCCATTCGAGGTGAGAGGGGTCTGGGTGAGGAGGGGAAGGGGGGGATTCTGGGCGCGGGGTCAGAGGAAGGGCTTCACTTACTCCCACCACTTATCCCCATAATGCCCAGGAAGTGATGGAGGATGCGATTCAGACCACAAGGAACTTACCTAAGTTCCATGAAAAGTATACCAGCATAGGCATCTGGGCTCTAAAACACCCACCCCCTTGACACTATTGAGCCGTGTGAACCTGAAGAAGTCATTTTCTTTTCTGGGCCTCAGGTTCTAAATCTGTAAAAGTGGATGAACTGCTAGATGCGTGCTTCTCAAACTTGAACGTGCATGCAAGGTGCGATCAAACAATACCGTGAATGTTTAAATTTTTAAAAAATTTATTACAATAAAAGACACATTGCCATTAATCTCCCTCAAAATACTCCCCCTCACTTCAAACACACTTATCCCATCGTTCTTGCCACTTTCTGAAGCAGTTCTGGAAGTCCTCTTTGGTGAGTGTCTTTAGTTGCACTATCGTTGCCACCTTGATGTCCTGAATCAATTTAAAACGTTTACCTTGGGGGTTGGCCCAGTGGCTCAGGCCATTGGAGCTCCACGCCGAAGGCTGCCGGTTCGATTCCCACATGGGCCAGTGGGCTCTCAACCACAAGGCTGCTGGTTCAACTCCTCGAGTCCCACAAGGGATGGTGGGCTGTGCCCCCTGCAACTAAGAGTGAACACGGCACCTTGAGCTGAGCTGCCTCCCGGATGGCTCAGTTGGTTGGAGCACATCCTCTCAACCACAAGGTTGCCGGTTGGACTCCCACTAGGGATGGTGGGCTGTGGCCCCTGCAACTAGCAACGGCAACTGGACCTGGAGCTGAGCTGCGCCCTCCACAACTAAGACTGAAAGGGCAACAACTTGACTTGGAAAAAAAAAGTCCTGGAAGTACAGACTGTTCCCCAATAAAGTCCTGTTCTCCTTCCCCAATTTTTAAAAAAAAGTTTCCCTTTCATGGTCATTTTGACTTTGGGAAGAGCCAGAAGTTTCACTGTACCAGATCCAGGGAATAAGGTGGATGAGGATAAACCATAGCATTTTTATTTGACAGAAATTGCTGTACCAGAAGCGATATGTGACATGGAGCCTTTCGGTTGTGATCACAAAATACGGTGAATGCTGCTGCCGAGTGCCATCCAATGGAAAGGCAGGGATCTTCACTATGAGAAGTGGCGCATCTGACCTTACTAACAGTGTGTGACAAGTTTCCACTTATTTGGTGCAGTCAGTCGGGTGTGAGCTATGGTTGAGAGAAGGTGTGTTTTAGTGTGCTGTAAATCACCCTCCATCATGACAACATCCCATGTCACAATCGCTCTGGTACAGCAATTCCTGTCAAATAAAAACATTACTGTGTGTCCTCATCCACCTTATTCACCAGATCTGGCACCGTGAGACTTCTGGCTCTTCCCCAAAGTCAAAAATGACCATAAAAGGTAAAGGTTTTGTATCGATTCAGGACAATAGAACAATGGGACAAGTGTGTTCAAAGCTGTAATCAATTTTTTTTTTACTGTAATAAATTTTTATTTAAACATTCATCATAATTTTTTATTACACCTCATATGAATCACCAGGGAATCTTGTAAGATCCCTAATTCAGGAGGGTTGGGTGGGGGCTGAGAATTTGCATATCTAACAGGTGCCCAGGTGATGCCATGTTGCTGTCATGGGACAACACGTAGAACTCTAGGATCTAAATAAGATCCCTTTTCAGCCTCACAACCGTGGTTTTCTGCCCCCCCCCCACCTTGGCTTCTAAATCCTAACACGAGGGCTGAAGAGAGAGAGCAGTAAACGTCACCCAAGGTCCTTCCAGTCTTGCCTCTAAAATACATCTGCCCCTCCCAATGACCGAAGGCTCCACTCTGGCCCCTGCCCGGAGCCTGTCAGGTACCCCAGGCCCTGCCCTGCTCCACCTGAGCCAGGCAACCCTCCCGGGCAGGCTTTGTGCTGCAATACTCGGTGGACAACAGTGAGGAATGGAAGGACGTGTTCATCAGTTCAAGCGAGCGGGCCTTCAAGCTGGACAGCCTCAAGTGTGGCACGTGGTACAAGGTGAAGCTGGCGGCCAAAAACAGTGTGGGCTCCGGCCGCATCAGCGAGATCATCGAAGCCAAGACGCACGGGCGGGGTGAGACCCAGTGCTGGGAGTGAGGAGATATGGGCCCAGGGAAAAGGAGCTGGGGGGGGGCGGCGTGGAGAGGAGCCCAAGACAAGAGGTAGAAGATGGCTGGGACAGGGAAGGAGGGCACGGAGAAGCAGTGAGGCTGAAGGGAGACACTCAACCTAGCTCCCCTCTCTGCAGCATCTAGATGCATCACACAGAAGGCAAACTAGTCCCGCTTCCCTGCTAGGATGGCAGATGGGTGTCACTCTCTTCCTTCTTCCTGCATTTCTCTTCCTCCCCTGCTGAGGCCTTCTCTCCAGTCTTTCCTTTCTCTTCCCCTCCTCTGTTCTCTGGGGCATCCCTTCTGCCATAAGTGCCAACCGGTGATCCCCTGGAGCCACTGCAGCCCCAGATGCCCCAGGGGAATCTTTTCCTGCCCCGATGAATGAATCCCCCTACCCTCTCAGTCTCTAACCTGTCTCTCTCCCTCTTCTCCCCCCACACCCAGAGCCCTCCTTCAGCAAAGACCAGCACCTCTTCACCCACATCAACTCCACACATGCTCGGCTTAATCTGCAGGGCTGGAACAATGGAGGCTGTCCTATCACAGCCATTGGCCTGGAGTACCGGCCCAAGGGCACCTGGGCCTGGCAGGGCCTGCGAGCCAACACCTCCGGGGAGGTGTTTCTGACCGAACTGCGAGAGGCCACGTGGTACGAGCTGCGCATGAGGGCTTGCAACAGCGCTGGCTGCGGCAACGAGACGGCCCAGTTTGCGACCCTGGACTATGACGGCAGTGAGTGGAAAAGGGTAGAAAGGGGCAGCACAGAGGCTGGAGCAAGTTGTTGTCAGGGAAGCTGGCAGAGAGGCAGACACATAAAGAGAGAGACAAACAAATAGAAAAATCAGCAGGAGAAAGGCTGATAGGTAGATAAACAGACAAAGGGAGCAACAGATTGGTAGGCAGGCAGGTAAGTGAGCAGTGGCACCAGTGGCCAATACAGACAGATAGACAGGAAGACTAACAGGTCGATCACACTGAAGACAGAGGGTCTTTGACGGTGTGATCCTTGCTTTCCATGGTTTCAGAGAGATGGAGCGGGAGGTAGAGATGCAGTTGAGGTCCTGCTCTCTAAGAACCCACTACTAATATCAACCAGGATGGGAGAGCCTGAGCTACAATAACAGAGAAACGTGAGAAGCTCCATGCCTAAGCCCAATGAACGTCAGTTTCTTGCTCTCCTAATCTCATGAGGGTTGGCTGGCCACCATCTTTTAGCACTGTCATTTTGAATATTTACCCCCCAAAGTCACCAAAAAGAGAGATAGAAAAGGCATACCAGTTCTTAAGTGCCTTGGCCAGGAGGTGATACTCATGATTTCTATTCTCACTCTACTGTCCAGAACTAGTCACATGGTTCTAATCTAACCACCAGGAAGTCTGGGAAATGTAGGCAAGTCCATGGATACGTGGTGAGCACTAACTGATGTCTGCCACCTGAAGACACCCCACACACATGCATGTACATACATATACATATGCGCACACTGGCACACATGCACACATGTAAACATTAAAGCTGCATAGAAGGCTGCATTCATAGGGAGAAATTGTCACAAGCTAACTTAAGTCTACCTATGTGTTAAGGAAACAATAAAGTGATGTCAGAATGGGATGGGCTCAAACAGGGAAGGCTTCATGAAGGGGATGACTCTTAGGCAAGGCTTTGAAACAGGCAAAGATCAGGGCTTGGCAGAGCGCTATGTCAGCAGGAGAATGTGTCCTCTCCTTGCAGGCACTCAAGGCTAGCAGATATTGCCCACGGGAGGAAGAGCAGAGAGAGGATGCAGGGTATTTAGTGGCTTTTGTCCCCATGTAAGGAAGAGAACCCAGGATCCCACTGCCCTGACTTCTCTCTACTGAGACTCTCATCATGCCCCCTCCCCACTCCCACCTTACCAACTGGTATGGGAATTGAAGCAAGACTAGCCAACTTCTATGAATGAACACTGAACACCAACAAACAAGAGACTACCTCTGAGAGACTTCAGGATAATTCTGAAACAGGCCAGGAAGTCATTAATATCATAATGTAGTGTAAAAACCACACAACTGTTCATGGCTTCTCTGGTGGGACCAGAATTTGGGAGAGCAGAGGGGAGGGGAGTAGCTTGGCACCAGAAAGTTGAGCTCAGAGTGAAATAAGGGCAGCAAGAAAGATCAAAGGGCTCCGCCACCCGTGGGAATCTGCACAGCACCCAACTCATAAGGGACATCCAACTCCCTTCTTCACCCCCATTCAGGTACCATCCCTCCCATCAAGTCTGCCCAAGGTGAGGGGGATGATGTGAAGAAGCTCTTCACCATCGGCTGCCCAGTCATCCTGGCCACACTGGGGGTGGCGCTGCTCATCATCGTGCGCAGAAAGAGGAAGGAGAAAAGGCTGAAGCGGCTCAGAGGTGGGGACTTGCCGATGGGCTTCTCGGGTAGGGATCTGGACCTTCAGCACCACTGGCTCCCTTCCACGGATTCACAGCACCATCGAGACGAGAGAGTGCTTGTGTCCCTTTGAAAAGAGAGCTGCCACTCCAACCTCCTCAAACCTCCTTACTGTTCACTGCTTCTTCCTCTCTGCCCCCAGGACTCTGTGCCTGCCCGAACTAGGGCTGACTTTTGGAGGTTCACACTGGTAGAGCCACATTGCTTGTTAAAAGATTTAAACATTTCCATGTTGATTGGTAGATAGATATTGCTCCCTTCACCCTGGGTGCACCATTCTCTCACACAGGATCCCTGTGACTTTCCTAGGACCCAGCCACTGAAGAGTAGAACTGCAGGTGTTCTCTAGGACCTTGTTCGGTTCTGACTGGGAAGTTCCCATGCCACATCAGTTGTCAAATATTTTGAGTATCATCCCCTGTCCCAACACCTAATACTGTATTATGGCGTGAATGGGTCTGATTTACCTCAATTTATACAGTGTCTGTCACCTACTAGTTGCTTAATAAATGTTCATTCACTCATTTGGGAAACATTTAGTAAGCATCTGCTATATTGTAGATACTGCCAGCCATTGGAGATAAGAAGATGAATGAAGAAAGAACAACCCATTCCCTTACAGAGTTCACGGTCTAATGTGAGAAGCCAGGGCAGAGTAGCACAGAAGAAGGAATGACTAAAACTGCCTAGGGTATTTAGGAGTCGGATGAATGGATGCATGGATGGTTCAAAGGATGGTTGGATGGTTGTTGGATAGATAAATGAAAAGATGGATGGATGGTTGGATGATTGGATGGATGAATGGCTAGATAGTTGGATGGATGGTTGGATGATTGGATGGAAGGATGTATAGATGGAAGGATGGTTAGATGTATGTATGGTTGAAGGAAAGTTTTGATGGATAGATGGTTGGATGGATAGGTGGTTGTATGGATAGATGTCGCGAGGGAGAGAAGTAGCAAAGGAGGGAGGGAAGGAAGGAGGGAGGGATAGGTGGATGGATATTTGGTTAGATAAATGGAAGGTTTGATAGATGGTTGGATACATTGATGATTGATGGCTGTTTGGATGTATGTATGGATATTTTAATGGATAAATGGATGATAAGATAGAAAGATGGTTAAATAGTTAAATGAATGGATGGATTATTGGACAAATAGTTGAATAGATGAATGGATAATTGGATGGGTGGTTGGAGAGATAGCTGAATGGCTTGATAGTTGAATGGATGGATGATTGGATAGTTGGGTGGATAATAGCTGAATGGTTGGATGGGTGGGTTGATGTACGAGTCAACAGTTAGATGGGTGGATTGATAGGTGGATGGGTCAATTATGAATGGATAAATGGGTGGTAGTTGGATGCTTGGATGCAGTGCATGCAGCTAAATTCACTCTGACAGTTAATTCTCAGTTATCAGGGGTCTAATGGATTAACCAGGTCCTTTGCTTTTCCTCTCTCACATCAATTCCAATCCTGAGAGCCCTGATCCTATTCAAGAGCCCTCTGAAACAAAGCAGAGACCTCTAAATTCATCCATGAATTGTTGGGGGATAGGTGCCGTAGAGGAGGAAGTGAAGCCTCTTGGTTGATAGTCATCTTGGGATGCCCATTGGCCATCTCTACTTCATCATCTACCCTCTCCTCTCCACAACACATAACTGAGGATAGATCTGCCATTGATGCCTGTTTCTAGCCTGCTATGGTGTCTTGTTTAACTAGAGGCAATTCAGGAAGCAAATAGAGCTCTTTCTATACCCTCTCCTTTGGGAAGGACCTTCTTATTAGATAAAAATCTGAGGAAAGGAAAACAGACCTTAACCAAATCCTGACTTGGGAGCAGTGAAACCTTATCATGTTTTGGACTGTTTTAGAGGTCCTTACATTTCTCCTCTTCCCAGGAGACCAGCATTGGCCCCAGTTTAGCGAATTCTCACACTCTGTCTCCATGCTTCTTCCAGTTCTCATCCTACTCAGACTCCATTCTCATCTAGCTTCTCTCTCTACTGTTTTGCAGATGCAAAGAGTTTGGCAGAAATGTTGATAAGGTGGGTACCACATAGCTGCTTCCTCTCTCTCCCCCCTCTCTTCCCCCCTGCTTGAGACAGGCTTCTAAGACCCCACTGTTTTGCAAAACCCCCTCCTCCAACCTCTTATGGCTGCTGAGTCACCTACCTCTAGCCCTTCTCCCCACAGCAAGAACAACCGAAGTTTTGACACACCTGTAAAGGGGCCACCCCAGGGCCCACGGCTCCATATTGACATCCCCAGGGTCCAGCTGCTCATCGAGGACAAAGAGGGCATCAAGCAGCTGGGTGAGTGACAGGTGCCACAGGCTCTCTGTCTAGCTCTGAGTGTGTTTCCCTAGTCCACAACACACAAAGGGTAACTACCAGCCCTCACGGCAGTGCCCAGGGTTCTAAGTGAAGCCCTATCAACAACTCAACAACCTCAGAATGTACTGCAGCTTCTCTCAAGAGCTGTGTCCTCCTCTGTCTAAGGGAGAATTATCCTAGCCTTTCTGGGCCTCAATGTTGGATAAAGACAAAGAGAAATTTGGGAAGTAAAGATGGCATCCAAAGGGAAGGAGTCGTGCTGATTGTCCTTCTTCCCTCAGGAGATGACAAGGCCACCATCCCTGTGGCAGATGCTGAATTCAGCCAAGCTGTCAACCCACAGAGCTTCTGTACCGGTGTCTCCTTGCACCACCCAGCTCTCATCCAGAGCACAGGACCCCTCATCGATATGTCTGACATTCGGCCAGGCACCAGTATGCATTATCCCCAGGGAGACAGCCCCCCTCCTACATAGGGTGTCTTGGGCACAGCATGGGACAGAGGTGATAAATTTAAAAATTTTAAAAAAAAGACAAAGGAACAGCATGGAAGAATGGAAAGAGCACTGGAGTTAGAGTGTGGAGACCTTGACTGCAGACTCACTAGCTGTGACCTTGAGCATATCACTAACCTTATATCTCTGAGCCTCCGTTTCCTTACCTAGAAATGTTGAGAGGGTTGAGTGTTCTTGCTCTGAAGGAACTTCTACCTCTAGCACTGTGACTCTGGATATAAGGATAGAATACATTAAGGACTGGAGGGAATGTCAGGAGGCAGCAGGAGAGGAGGTGACATCCTTCCCAGGCTCAAGGAAAAGATGGGGTGGGTAGGGAGGACCAGGTACCACCCACTGACCCCATGCCTTGATACTCTTACTCTTCTCCTCTGGGGCCAGCTATGTGGTCAGGAGAGGCTGCATGCTTAGCATTCCCAAGGGAGCTTCTGTGGCTGCTTCTGCCTCCTCCTTTGCTCCCCACTGCCCTCTCTGGTAAGTGCCAGCTGCCCCGGCCAGTGGCCTCAGTTGGAGGGTGCTAGCTCTTGCTTCTTTTGTGTAGATCCAGTATCCAGGAAGAATGTAAAGTCAGCCCACAGTACCCGGAACCGGTACTCAAGCCAGTGGACTCTGACCAAGTGCCAGGCCTCCACACCTGCCCGCACACTCACCTCCGATTGGCGTACTGTGGGCTCCCAGCATGGTGTCACTGTCACTGAGAGTGACAGCTACAGTGCAAGTCTCTCCCAGGACACAGGTGAGCCCAGGGCCTACCTGTGTGCTGCTCACTCTCCTCCAGCTCCCTCATCATCCAGCTCCATGATCCATTTTCCCACTCTTACCCACCAGCTGACGGGGTTCAAGACACAAGTCAATGTCATTTCCAGCTGGCCACTGGCTCACTGTGTGGCTTTGACAAATACACTTGACCTCACTGAGCTCTGCTGGACAAGGACTTCATTTTGCTCTCTCCCATAATGTCAAAGAAAATAGCACACATGACATTTGTTGGAGAAAGTGCTGAGTGTTTCAGGGATAGTTGCTTGTTTCCAAGACTGAAAGGTGTTTGCCCTTCATTAGTCAAAGATCCCACTTCTGCCACCACTGCTGCCTTCACAGTGGGACAGCAGGACCTTCTGAGCCTAGTACACTCTATGACCAGGCTTTCAAATGGCTGCTGGGGTTAGGGGTAAGGGAACTGCTCAGTCTGGCCTCATTGACACACTTCTCCCCCTAACCTACTGTTTCCTCTTACTATATGCCTTCCATCTCCCTAGACAAAGGACGGAACAGCATGGTGTCCACTGAGAGTGCATCTTCCACCTACGAGGAGCTGGCCCGGGCCTATGAGCATGCCAAACTGGAGGAGCAGCTGCAGCATGCCAAGTTTGAGATCACCGAGTGCTTCATCTCTGACAGCTCCTCTGACCAGATGACCACGGGCACCAATGAGAACGCTGACAGCATGACGTCCATGAGCACACCCTCAGAGCCCGGCATCTGCCGCTTCACCGCCTCCCCACCCAAGCCCCAGGATGCCGACCGGGGCAAAAATGTGGCTGTGCCCATCCCTCACCGGGCCAACAAGAGTGAGTGCCCAGACCGCCTCCCTTGCTGTGAGCCCTGGCTAGGCCTAGCCCTAACCGTACCTGGATCCTGCCAGCCCAGCAGAGCTCCTTGGCAGTGTGGGATGGTGCAAAGAATAAGGAGTTGGGAGCAAGCAGATCAGGGTTCACATCCTGGCTCCACCTTTTAGTATCTCTGTGACCTTGGGCAAATCGTTTAACCTCTCTGGCCTTAACTTTCTCATTTGTAAAATGCAAATGATAGCATATGCTTTATATTGTTGTAATGGGCATTAGAAATCATATATACCTGCCACATAGTAGGTTCTCATTAAACAATGATTATTTTTTTAGTCTGAAGCTATGCCAGGATGGAAAGACCCCGTATGGGGTCAACTGCCCAGTGGCCATTGGTCTCAATGTTGTTTGAACTTAATCCAGACCCAAAGGAGCAATCCTGGCAGCTCAGTCCATGGTGGCCAACCCTCACGGTGGACAGTGACCTAGCCTGACTGGAAACCGTCTGGCTCCAGGGGACTGGCCAGAGCCTACGCCCTTTGGGTTTGGCAGGGCAGGTCTAGAATAATGAGGGGCATATGAGGGTAGTCCATCAGCAGATTTGGGGGCCACAGTGTACAAGTCTCATGCTCTCAAACCATTAGAGTCAGGCATGCCCAGTACTGACCTTGCTAAGTGGCCATGCTAACCTGGGGACTCAGGGTCATCTGGGGAAGAGCCTGAGGTAACAGAAAGTCAAGGATTCAGGAGACTAGCAGCCCTGAATGACGCCCCCACCCCTTCTAGCTATGTGAATTTGATTTCTCTGAACCTCAGTTTCCCTACTTGCAAAATGCAGGCAGGTATTAGCCTATCCAGGGTGCTGTGGGACTAAATGAGATTATCTGAGCAAAGTACCTGGCATGGTCAACAGGATAGAAACATGTTCACAGGAGGATACTCACAGAGCGGGGGATGAGGATATGGAGGCAGCTTAAGAAATTAGGAACGTGCCACCTGGAGAAGAGGGGACCAAGAAGAGGGGAGGGGCACTGGAGATCACTTCAGACATCTGAAAGGCTGCATGGGAAGGAGCACAGAATCAGGTTCAATGTGGAGAAGTGACAGGGAGTGACTGTCCTAGCCTCCTCAGGGTAAAGAAAAGCTTTCTAATAGCCAGAGCTCTTAGGAAGTCCTTGTTTTCAGAAGTGAGCTCTCTACCAGCTGAAGCTGACAGCTTATAGTGATCATTTAATAAGATCAATTTATTGAGCAACTACTATATGTGCCAGCCACTGTATTTGCCATATTTTATTAATATCTTATCCACTACTCACAGTAATCCTGAAGGGAAATGTGATTATCCCCGTTTCACAGATAGGGAAACTTAGGCTCAAAGAGATCAAGTAATTGATCTTTCCTCAGCTGTATTTCCCATCCTATGAGAGATAGAGGAGGGACTCCTATGTTAGCTCAGGGAGAAGATGGAGGGGTAGGAGGTGGGGTGAACGAGCTGGTTCCCAGAGGCCTCTGTCTCTCACATCCTCTGCTTCTGTGATTCCAGGTGACTACTGTAACCTGCCCCTGTACACCAAGTCCGAGGCCTTCTTCCGAAAGACAGATGGGCGTGAGCCCTGTCCTGTGGTCCCACCCCGCGAAGCCTCCATCCGGAACCTGGCTCGAACCTACCACACCCAGGCTCGCCACCTGACCCTGGACCCTGCCAGCAAGTCCTTGGGCCTCCCACACCCAGGAGGTCCTGCGGCCACCTCCACAGCCACCTTACCTCAGAGGACTCTGGCCATGCCAGCCGCCCCAGCTGGCACAGCCCCCGCAGCACCTGGCCCCACCCCCGCCGAGCCCCCTGCTGCTCCCACTGCTGCCCCTCCGGCCCCCAGCTCCGAGCCTCCGCGGTCCGGGGGCCCACACACCAAAATGGGAGGCTCTAGGGACTCACTTCTCGAGATGAGCACGTCGGGGGTAGGGCGGTCTCAGAAGCAGGGGGCTGGGGCCTACTCCAAGTCCTACACCCTGGTATAGGGGAACACCGAGACGGGCAGCCCGATGCTTGGACCTGTCTGCACCTCCAGCGCTCAACACCAACTTGGCTGGTTTCCTGCATTATTTATATTAAACTGACAGATAAAAACTAACCAACAATGAAAAGAAAACCCCCCAAGTCATGAACGCTTGTACATAGAACTCTTTTGTACAAATGAAACTATTTTCTTCTTCTCCATGAAGCCAGGGCACAAAGAATTTCACAGTACAAGTCAAACCCTTCCACCCCACAAAATATGTGTGGAGAGATATATACATATATAGAGAGATGGGAACACATCAACAAGCTATGTATCTATATATTTCTCTCACCTTATTTTGAGACAGAGGCACAAAGACTCAGCAAGTTTTCCCTCCTCCTCACCTCCCTCCAATCTAGGTGGTTTTGACAAAGACCAAAATCCCAACTCAGAGACATTGCATGCGATTTTACTGTTCCAAGAAAACCAGGAGTTGCTTCAATTTGCAGATGCTTATGTGTTAATACCTTTTTCTATGAAAAAAGACCCAGCGCCGTGTGCAATAAAGGTTATGTTTCTATGTGGTGGCTTTTCCCCCATCTGGCAAGGGCCAATGGGCAGGGAGGAAGTAGAGGCCTCTATACCAGGCCATTATCTCTTGTGGAGAAACTGAGAAGCCTCGGCTCTAGCTAAGCATATTAAGCTTTTTAAAAAGATTTCAATTAGCCAAGGTGTGTCTTTGAGCACCTGTTCTGTTCTCACATCTGTGCTGGGCCCTAAAGGGGACCATGACCAGGTGTGTGGCTTTGAGCAAGCTCCAAAACCCCTCTGAGCCCCAGTTTCCTTAGCTATAAAATAAGATATTTGTGGGAGCTCTGGGTTTCCTGGTATGGGGAGTTGGAGTTTGTCTACTGGTTTCTCTCCTCCAGGAAATCACAAAACAGCCAAGGGAACAAAGCTATGCAAAACCACTAGTGAACAGTTAGGTTATATAAGAGATTCCTATGAACTGGGAAGGGGAGGGGGAGGGGTGGGAGCGAGAGCCTGAAGTTCTGGGCTGACTGTCAGGTCAAGGTGAAATCATGAGAAGAGGGACGGAGGTCATCAGAGGTCAGGGAGGCGGAAAGGACTCATGGAGGAGGGGGAACGGAGCTCAGTCAAAGAGAATCAGGCCAGAATCCTACCTTACCTGGTTTGGGAGGAGTTGGCAATTAGATTGCCAGGTGGAAACATGCCACGAGAGGATTAATAGGGTAGCACAGGGGGTTGGCATGTGAGCTGGGCCTCCAAGTATGTGAAGATTTGGATAGGCAAAGAGGGAAAGACCCAGGAGAGTAGCAAAAGCCCAGGGGCATGAAGTTTGTGGTCCAGGGACCTCCCTCCACCATGGGTGGAGCCCCCAGCTGAAAAGAAGGTGCACCTAAGAAGTACAAGGGCCTCCTGAGTTCAGCACCCCGAGTCAAGGCTGAGTTGTATGCCAAGAATCTGGAAGGAAGGTGAGTCTGTGACCAGCTGTTGTCCCGCAGCTGAGGGGAGTAACTGGGAAGGGAACAGAGGGGTTTGTGCTTATCAGTCTGGACCAAAGTGAGGGCTGCATACCCGGGATGCGTAATGTTTCATAGAAGCACTTTCCCAAATGCAACTCATTCCATAAGCATTCCTTGAGCACCCAGCTAGTGCAGGACACGAGGCGCTCTCACCCATAAGTAACTACGGACAAGATAAGGGGGCACTGTAAGAGAGCAGGGGGCAGAGATGACGTACTCTTTGGTGGTTCCTGGGCCCATGGGGGAACTCCATCTTAGGCCCCACAGCCAGGATCCACCCCAGAGAACCAGCTATTGGCATTAATGAGAATAGTGAGAACAAGGCCCCTCATTCCAGACACCTGGTGACATTCCAGCTTCATTCCATCCTGGGAGGACGGGTCACCTCCCAGGGCTGCGCGTGCCATCTGCAGGTCGCCTCCCAAACCGTAAGCACAATGATCAAGCTTGAGAGTTCTTCCCAGAATCTGGCTTAGAGCGTCCACCCCACCCCCCACCACCCTCCACCGCCTGCATGCTAGACACTGGGGAAAACAAACACAGATCAGCCCCAACTATGAGCAGCACAAAGAGATGAGCAAATCCTCCGAAGCTAGAGTGGAATGGAGTCACCCGCCTAAGGGCTGCAAAAGAGAACACTGTCATGAAAATACATCGTGGAGCCCTTTCTGCGTGCCAGGTGCCAAGCAAAACACTTTCCTATCATTGGCTCTTGGAACCTCACTGCAGCTTTGGGAGGCAGGCATCACAATCTCCATTTGAAAAGTGAGACAGCTGGAGCTGTGGGGAGTTTAGTAACTCATCCAAAGTTAGAGGAGCAGGAAGAGATGGAGATGAGATGCAAACTCCTACACTGCCCCATGTTCCTCTGTTCAGAGGCTGAGTCTTACTTCTGTCCCCAGGATGTTGCCAGGTGCAGAGTCCTCAACCAGCAGGTGAGCCAGCTGGGACTTACTGGCAGGGAAGCAGTCAGTGTGCAACTGACCAATTCAGGGAGGTGAGTCAATATGCTGGGCTGGATGGACAGGAGCTCTGCTGTTTGACTCGGGAGCGGGAGGGGTTCAGCTCTGGGGAGGCTGTTGCAGAAGGCCTGGGACCTAAGGTGGACCATGTAGGGAAGAGGATTTGGGGAGGCAACAGAGAAGCAAAACTAGAGCCAGTTTAATTTGTGTTCAGCTGAGCTGGGTCCCTTACGATAAAACACAAGATCCGGAAATTCAGACAGACTCATGCAAAAAATTTATATGCTAATAATCTCTATATTTATGAGCTGAACCACAAACCTGTTTAAACTGTACCTAGAAGCTAATTCACAAATCAGCTAAACTCCCTCTTGCTCATCCCCAGCTCCTCATCATTGAATGCTGTATCTGGGGGAATCATCTTAAACATTTTCTTGCTCCTGTCCAGAACTCCACTTTGTCCCCCACCATCTGCCTCCAGAGCCTCGGTTCTCAAAGTGTAGTCCATGCACCAGCAGCATCAACACCCCTGGAGACTCGTCAGAAATGTGCATTGTTAGGCCTCACCCCAGAGCCACTGGGTAAGAATCTGCAGTTTAGCAAAATCCCCAGAGGATTTGTTTCACATTCAAATTCCCATTTCAAGAAGCCCACCTCTAGAAGGTCTTCACAGAGAGACCACTCCCCTGCTCTGCCCCCTCTGCCAAGCACCAAAGCCAGACCAGTGGGTCTCAAACTTAGTTGCACATCAGAAGCACTTGAGGAGCTTGTTTAAAAAGCAGCACAGATCTCACCCATCCCAACTGAATCACAATTTGTGGGTGTGCAGCCCAGGCATTTGTTTTTGTTTTTTGTTTTTTATTTATTTTTTATTGTGGTAAAAGATTTACAACATAGAATTTACCATTTGAACCATTTTTGTTTGGATAAAACAAACAACCCTCTCTTTTAGGGAGAGGGTTAGTATGGTTTGGGTTGTACATGGATAGTAGCAGTATGGTAAACAGAAGCAAGACTTTGCTTTTGTCTTTATCTGAAACTTGAGTATGGAGCTTCCAGTCAAGATGGAGCACTAGGTAAACGCTGTGCTTATCTTCTTGAACAACCACATCAAAATTACAACTAAACTACAAAAGAACCATCATTGAGAATCGCCTAAAACCTTGCTGAACTGAAGCCCTACAACTAAGGACGTGCAGAAGAAGCCACCTCAAGTGTGGTAGGAGGGGCAGACATGGAATGGGCTGGTGCCACACCCGCATGTGACCACTGAAAATTGGGAGGGATATCCTGGCTGCGGGCCCCCAGGAAGAGTGGAAGGTCCCAGCCCCAACCCAACCCAGGGTCCCAGTGCTGGAGAGAGAGGTCTCCGTAATCTCTGGTTGTGAAAACCGGCAGACATTGTGACTGAGTGAGACAGAGGGTGGCTGGAGTCCTACGTGCCCCTCTAAAAGGGACCACACAAGGACTTAACCATTGATGGAGTCACTGGCTCTGAGCTCCAGCGCTGGGGCAGTAGCTGGAGAAGGGACAGGGACATGGGGGAGGGGGCGACTGAGTTGTCTGGCTTCAGGACAGGGGCTGGAGGGGCAGCTTTCTCCTGACTGGAGGAGTTGTGTGGGCCATTGTTTCTTTGTTAAGCTGCCCCTTTTCCAGTGTGCAGATGAAGGCTTCTGCCATATCTGAGTCTCCATCACTAACTGGAACCATTCACCACACCCTGGTGATTCAAGACCCTGCTCCAATCAACTTTCGGGCATACCCAAGCCAGTGGCTTTTTCATACAAACTGCCAGCCTTAGCTCATGCTGCAGACTTCCCTAGGGTCTCTCAAAGGTTCACAGAACCCAGACCAGCAGCATCTGGCTTGAGTGTGTCCTGTACCTCTGGCTGAGCAGCCCTGAGCCCAGCACTAACAGTAGCCAGCCTTGGTTCATAGCTTGGCCTCTCAAGGCTCTTCCAAGCATGGCAGTGGGCACTGACCATCTGTGGATTTCTTTGTGGTTCCTGCAGGTGGCTCCAGGTGGGGCACAGACTTTGAGCTTCAGCTGAACTTGACCTGCAGCAAGTCCCCTCCCAGATGGCCCTGGGGTTGGCATCCCCAGCAGCCAGCTTCAAAATGAGCTGGAGCCTCACCCAGCTGCCTCCAAGAATGACACACCCAAGGGGCAGATTGGGCAGGCACCAGAGCCCTGCTGAGGCAGATCCTGCTCTGTAGCGTCAGCACCTGCACCACAGCTCCTTCACTTTAGTCCAGTTCAGTCCTCACAACCAATCAGCCTGAGGGTCAATCCCTCCTATTGATGTGCAACAGAGACAAAGGCTCAAGTACAAGAGGAGGACACACACAGCCCACAGAAGAGATAGACCTGGGGTGGCTCAGGTGACCAGGAAGACTGCACCACTGAGCCCCACAGCACACCTACCACATAAGGCCAGGACCAGGAGACATAGCAGCCCTACCTAGTACATAGAAATAAACACGATGAGGTAGCCAAAGTGGGGACACAAAGAAACATGTCCCAAATAAAAAAAGAAAACAGAACTAAACAAAATGGAGACAAGTAATCTACTAGATGCAGAGTTCCAAACACTGGTTATAAGGATGCTCAGTGATCTCAGGGCGAACTTCAACAAAGAGATAGGAAACATAAAAATGGAGATAGAAAATATTAAAATGAACCAGTCAGAAATAAATATACAATAACAAAAATGAAGACTATATTACAGGGAATCAACAGTAGATTGGACAAAGCAGGGGATCAAATCAGTGATTTAGAAGGTAAGGTAGCAAAGAACACTCAATCAGAACAGGAAAGAAAGGAAGGAAGGAAGGAAGGAAGGAAGGAAGGAAGGAAGGAAGGAAGGAAGGAAGGAAGGAAGGAAGGAAGGAAGGAAGGAAAGAAAGAAAGAAAGAAAGAAAGAAAGAAAGAAAGAAAGAAAGAAAGAAAGAAAGAAAGAAAGAAGGAAAGAACCCAAAAAACTGAGGAGAGTTTAAGACGCCTCTGGGACAACCTCAAGCATAACAATATTTGCATTATAGGGGTAGCAGAAGGAGGAGAGAGAGAACAAGGAATTGAAAAATTCTTCTGTTTGAAGAAATAATGACTGAAAACTTTCCTAACCTGGCAAAGGAAATAGATATGCAAGCCCAGGAAGCACAGACTCCCAAACAAGATAAACCCAAACAGGTCAACACCAAGACACATCATAATTAAAATGCCAAATGTTAAAGACAAAGAGAGATTCTTAAAAGCAGCAAGAGGAAAGCAGTTAGTTACCTACAAGAGAGCTCCCATAAGACTGTCAGCTGATTTCTCAACAGAAACTTTGCAGGCCAGAAGGGATTGACACAAAATACTTAAAGTGATGAAAAACAACCAAGATTACTCAGCAAAGCTATCATTTAGAATCAAAGGACAGATAAAGAGCTTCCCAGACAGGAGTTCATCACCACCAAACCAGTATTACAAGGAATTTTAGAGGAACTTCTTTAAGATGGAAAAAAAATAAAAAATATGAATAAAATGGCAATAACTACATACCTATCAACAATTACTTTCAATGTAAATGGACTAAATGCTCCAATCAAAAGATGAGGGGCTGAATGGATAAGAAAACAAGACCTTTACCTATGCTGCCTACAAGAGACTCACTTCAGATCAAAAGATACACATAGACTCAAAATAAAGGGATAGAAAAAGATACTTCATGAAAATGGAAACAAATAAACAAAAACTCATAGACACAGACAATAGTTTAGTGGTTACCAGAGGGTAAGGGGGGTGGGGGGAGGGAGATGAGGGTAAGGGGGATCAAATATATGGTGATGGAAGGAGAACTGACTCTGGGTGGTGAACACACAATGGGATTTATAGATGATGTAATACAGAATTGAACACCTGAAATGTATGTAATTTCACTAACAATTGTCACCCCAATCATTTTTTTAAAAAAATAGGGGCAAAGGGAAAAGAAAAAGAAAATGGAAACAAACAAACAAAAGCTGTGGTAGCAATACTTATACCACAAAAAATACACTTTAAAACAAAGACTATAACAATAGACAAAGAAGAAGGACCTACTAATCCCAATTCTGGGTATATATCCAAACAAACCCAAAATGCTACTTCGAGGGGATGTGCTCAACCATATATTCATTGAAGCATTATTTACAATAGCCAATATATGAAAGCAACCTGGATGTCCCTGAATGAATGAATACATAAATAGGTGGTACATACTCATATACCATAGAACAGTGTTAACTATAGTCATCATGTTGTCCTTTACATCCCTAGTACTTATTTCTCTTATACCTAAAAATCTGTGCCTTTTGACAACCTTCCTCCAATTCTTCCTCCCCACACCACCCTCGCCTCTAACCACAAATCTTATCTCTTTTTCTACAGGTTTTTTAATATTCCATGTAGAAGTGAGTTCATACATATTTGTCTTTCTTTGACTTATTTTACTGAGCATAATGCCCTCAAGTTCCATCTATATTGTTGCAAGTGGCAGGATTTCCTTGTTTTTTTTATGACTAAATATTCTGGTGTGTGTGTGTGTGTGTGTGTGTGTCACAACTTCATTATCTATTCACCCATCGATGGACACATAGGTTGTTTCCATGTCCCGGCTATTGTAAATAATGCTGCTATGAACATGGGGATGGCGTGTATATTTTTGAGTTAGTGTTTTCATTTCCTTTGGATATATTCCCAGAAGTGGAATTGCTGTGACATATGGTAGTTCTATTTTTAATTTTTTGAGCAATCTCTATATTATACCAGTGCTGTACCAGTTTACAATGCCACCAACAGTGCACAAGTGTTCCCATGTACCCACACCCGTACCACCATTTGTCACCTCTTTCTTTCCTGACGGTCATTCTAACACTCAGCATAGCTCATTTTGGTTTTCACTTGCATCCCTGACTAGTCATGTCGAGCATCTTCTCGTGCACCTGTCGGCCTGCATTATTTCTGTGGGAAAATGTCTACTCATGTCTATAGCCCATTTTTTTTTTTTAAAGAAAGGGTTTATTTTTTTTTATTTTTTTTTTTTACAATTTTTTTTGCCTTTGTGTGTGTGTGTGTGTGTGTGTTGAGAGCCCACTGGCCCATGTGGGAATCGAACCGGCAGCCTTCGGAGTTAGGAGCATGGAGCTCTAACCGCCTGAGCCATCGGGCCAGCCCTATAGCCCATTTTTAATGACACTGTTGTTTTGTTTGTTTTTGCTGTTGAGTTGTATGGGTTCTTTATAAATTTTGGATATTAACCCGTTACCAGATATACGGTTTGCAAATATCTTTTTCCCATTCCGTTTGTTTCCTTTTAACTTTGTTGATTGTTTCTTTCACTGGGCAGAAGATTTTTAGGTTAGTATAGTCTCACTTGTTTATTTTTTTATGTTGTTGCTTGTGCTTTAGGTGTCATACCCAAAAGTCATTGCCAAGACCATGTCTAGGAGCTTTTTTCCTGTTTTCTTCTATGGTTTCATGGTTCAGGTCTTATATTTAAGCCTTTAACCCATTTTGAGTTAATTTTTGTGAGTGGTGTAAAATAGTGGTCTAGTTTCATTCTTTTTTATGTGAATATCCAGTTTTACCAGCACACTTATTGAAGGGACTGTCTTGTCTCCATTGAGTATTCTTGACTCCTTTGTCAAATACTGTTAACCGTATATGCCTGGGTTTATTTCTGGGCTATTAATTCTGTTCCATTAATCTCGTTGTCTGTTTTTATGCCAGTACCATACTGTTTTGATTACTTTAGCTTTATAGGATACCTTAAAATCAGGATGTGTGATGCCTCCTGTTTTGCTCTTTCTCAAGATTTCTTTGACTATTTGGGTTTCCTGTTGTCCCATATATATTTTAGGATTTTTTTTTTATTTCTGCAAAAAATGTTATTGCAATCTTGATAGGGATTGCATTGACTCTAAGATGGCTTTGGGTAGCATTGATGTTTTAACAATATTAATTTTTCCAATCCACAAACACAGGATACCTTTCCATTTCTTCCTGTCTCCTATGATTTCTTTCATCAATGTCTTGTAGTTTTCAGAATCTTTCACCTCCTTGGTTAAGCTTATTACTAAGTATGTTTTTGATGCTGTTGAAAATGGAATAATTTTCTTTAGTTTTTTTCCTAATTCATTGTTAGTGTGTAGAAACACTACTGATTTTTGTATAATTTGTTTCTTGCAACTTTATTGAATTCGTTCATTAAAGTCTTTTTTGTGTGTGAAGTCTAAGGTTTTCTATATATAAAATCATGTCACCTGCAAATAAAGACAATTTTACTTCTTCCTTTCAAATTTTATTTCTTTTTCTAGTCCAATTGTTCTGGCAAAGACTTCCATACTGTGTTGAATAGGAGTGACGACAGTGTGCACCTTTGTCTTGTTCCTGATATTAGACGAAAAGTTTTCAAACTTTCACCATTGAGTAGGACGATATCTGTGGGGTATGTCCTGTATTATGTTCAGGTATATTTCTTTTGTACCTAAATTATAAAAGTTTTTACCGTGAACAGATATTGAATTTTGTCGAATGCTTTTTCTGCCTCTATTAAGAGTTTGAGAGTGTTTCCAACTCTTCAATTTTTTTGGAAGAGTTTGAGAAGAATTTGTATTAATTCTTCTATAAATGTTTGGTAAAATTCACCAGTGAAGGAATCTGGTCCTGGGCTTTCCTTCACTGAAAAATTTTTAATTGTTGGACCAATTTCCTTACCAGTAATTGGTCTATTCAGGTTTTCTAGTTCTTCTTGATTTAGTCCTGGTAGGTTGTATATGTCCAAGAATTTTTCCATTTCTTCTAGGTTGTCCAGTTTGTTAGCATATAATTATTCATAGTTGCCTTTTTATGATCCTTTGTATTTCTGTGGTATCAGTTATAATGTCTCCTCCTTTATTTATAATTTTGTTGATTTGGGTCCTCTATTTTCTTTCGTTTGTTTAGCTAAAGGCTTGTAGACTTTATCTTTTCAAAGAACCAGTTCTTAGTTTGATTAATGTTTTCTCTTGCTTCCCTGTTTTTCTATTTGACTTATTTCTGCTCTAATCATTACTATTTCCTTCCTTCTGCTAACTTTTGTTTCAGTTTTTGTTTTTCTAGTTTCTTAAGGTGGAGAATTAGGTTATTGGTTTGGAACCTTTCTTACTTCCTATTGTAGGCCTTTATTGATATAAACTTCCCTTTTAGAACTGATTTGCTGCATCCAATAAGTTTTGGTATATTGTATTTCCATTCCCACTTGTCTCAAGATACTTTTTCATTTCCCCTTTATCTCTTCTTTGATCCATTGATTGTTCAGAAGACTGTTGCTTAATTTCCATGTATTCATGAATTTTCTGGTTTTCCTCTTGTTATTGATTTCTAGTTTCATACCACTCTGGTCAGAGAAGATACTTGGTATAATTTTAATCTTGAATTTGCTAAGACTTGTTTTGTGACCTAACATATGGTCTATCCTGTGTACCCTAGAAAATGTTCCATGTGTACTTGAGGAGAATGTGTATTCTCCTGTTGTTGGATAAAATATCTGTATACAGCTCTTAGGTCCACTTGGTCTATAGTGTTGTTCATATCTGCTGTTTCCTTATTGATTCTCTGTATGGAGGATCTATCCATTGTTAAGAGTGGGGTATTAAAGTCCCCAACTATATATTTCTCCTTTTAGTTCTGTTAGTATTTGCTTTATGTATTTAGTTACTCCAATATTGAGCACATATTTACAATTGTTATATCTTCTTGATGTATTGACTGCTTTATCACTATATAGTGACCTACTTTGTCTTTTTACATTTTTAGTTTAAAGTCTATTTTGTCTGATATAAGTATAGCCATTCCTGCCTTTGTTGTTGTTACAACTTGCTTGACATATCTTTTTCCATCCCTTCACTGTTAGTCTGTGTGTCTTTACGGCTAAAGTGAGTCTCCTGTACACAGTGTAATGTTGGATCTTGTTTTTTTTGTTTGTTTGTTTTTATCTATAGAGACATTCTGTCTTTTGATTGGATAATTTAATGTAAGTATTTAAAGTAATTATTGATAAGTAAAGACGTACTATTGACATTTTGTGTTTTCCCGTTGTTTTGTAGGTCCGCTGTTTCTTTTTTTTAGTTTTTATTTTATTTTTTAACTTTTTATTTGTTTATTTATTTATTTATTTATTTATTTATTTATTTATTGGGGTGACAATTGTTAGTAAAATTACATACATTTCAGGTGTGCAATTCTGTATTACATCATCTATAAATCCCATTGTGTGTTCACCACCCAGAGTCAGTTCTCCTTCCATCACCATATATTTGATCCCCTTACCCTCATCTCCCACCCCCTCCCCCCTTACACTCTGGTAACCACTAAACCATTGTCTGTGTCTATGAGTTTTTGTTTCTCATTTGTTTGTCTTGTTCTTTTGTTGTTTTTGGTTTATATACCACGTATCAGTGAAATCACATGGTTCTCTGCTTTTTCTGTCTGACTTATTTCGCTCAGCATTATAACCTCAAGATCCATCCATGTTGTCACAAATGGTCCTATTTCATCTTTTCTTACTGCCGAATAGTATTCCATTGTGTATATATACCACAACTTCTTTATCCATTCATCTATCAGAGGACATTTTGGTTGTTTCTGTGTCTTGGCCACCATAAACAAACCTGCAATGAACATTGGAGCGCACGTGTTTTTATGGATAAATGTTTTCAGATTTTTGGAGGTAGATACCCAGGAGACGGATTGCCGGGTCATATGGTAATTCTATTCATATTTTTTTGAGGAACCTCCACACTGCTTTCCATAACAGCTGCACTAGTCTGCATTCCCACCAACAGTGTATGAGGGTTCCTTTTTCTCCACAGCCTCTCCAACACTTGTGACCATTTGTCTTGTTGATGACAGCCATTCTGACTGGGGTGAGGTGATATCTCATTGTGGTTTTTATTTGCATTTCTCTGATGATTAGTGACGTTGAGCATTTTTTCATATGTCTATTTACCATTTGTAAGTCCTCTTTGGAGAAATGTCTCTTCAGGTCCTCTGCCCACTTCTCAATTGGGTTGTTTGTTTTTTTGTTGTTGAGTTGCATGAGTTCCTTGTATATTTTGGATATTAGCCCTTTATCGGAGGTACTGTTTCAAAAAATCTTCTCCCATTCAGTTGGTTGCCTCTTTATTTTGTCGATGGATTCCTTTGCTGTGCAGAAGCTTTTAAGTTTCACATAGTCCCATTCGTTTATTTTAGCTTTTACTTCCCTTGCCTTTGGAGTCAAATTCATAAAATGATCTTTGAACCCAAGTTCCATAAGTTTAGTACCTATGTTTTTTTCTATGCAGTTTATTGTGTCAGATCTTATGCTTAAGTCTTTGATCCATTTTGAATTAATTTTGGTACATGGTGACAGATAGCAGTCCAATTGCATTCTTTTGCACGTGGCTATCCAATTCTCTCAGTACCATTTATTGAAGAGACTGTCTTTTCTCCACTGTATATTTTTTGCTTCTTTGTCAAAAATTGTCTGTCCGTATTTATGTGGTTTTATTTCTGGGTTCTCAATTCTATTCCATTGGTCTATGTGTCTGTTTTCTGTCACTACCATGCTGTTTTGATTATTGTAGCCCTGTAGTACAAGCTAAAGTCAGGGAGTGCGATACCTCCAGTATTGTTCTTTTCCTTAAGATTGCTTTGGCTATTCAGGGTCTTTTGTGGTTCCAAACAAATCTGATGATTTTTTGTTCTATTTCTTTTAAAAATGCCATTGGGATTTTCATGGGGATTGCGTTAAATCTGTATATTGCTTTGGGTAATATGGCCATTTTAACTATGTTGATTCTTCTAATCCATGAGCATGGAATGCCTTTCCATTTCTTTGTGTCTTCTTCAATTTCTTTTAAAAACGTCATAGAGTTTTCAGCATATAGGTCCTTCACATCCTTGGTTAAGTTTATTCCTAGGTATTTTATTCTTTTTGCTGCAATTGCAAAGGGAATTGTTGTTTGTATTTCTTTTTCTGAGATTTCATTGTTAGTAAATAGGAATGCAATAGACTTTTGTACGCTGATTTTTTGTAGCCAGCAACTTTACTGTGTTCGTTGATTGTTTCTAATAGCTTTCTGGTGAAGTCTTTAGGGTTTTCTATATATAGCATCATGTCAGCTGCAAAGAGTGATAATTTAACTTCTTCATTCCCAATTTGGATGCCTTATATTTCTTTCTCTTGCCTGATTGCTCTGGCAAGGACTTTCAACACTATGTTGAAAAGCAGAGGTGATAGGGGACAGCCCTGTCGTGTTCCTGAACATAGAGCAAAGGGCTTCAGTTTTTCACCATTAATTATGAGATTAGCTGAGGGCTTGTCATATATGGCCTTTATTATGTTAAGGTATTTTCCTTCTATACCTATTTTATTAACTGTTTTAATCATAAATGGATGTTATATTTTGTCAAATGCCTTTTCTGCATCAATTGATAGAATCATAAGATTTTTGTCCTTTATTTTGTTTATGTGGTGTATCACATTGATGGATTTGCAGAAGTTGAACCATCCTTGTGTCCCAGGGATGAACCCCACTTGGTCATGATGAATAATCTCTGTAATGCATTGTTGTATTTGATTTGCTAGAATTTTGTTTAGGATTTTTGCATCTGTATTCATCAGAGATATTGGTCTGTAGTTTTCTTTTTTTGTGTTGTCCTTACCGGTTTTTGGTATCAGGGTAATGTTGGCCTCATACAATGAGTTAGGGAGTACTCTCTCTTCTTCAATTTTTTGGAAGAGTTTGAGCAGGATTGGTATTAGATCCTCTTTGAAGGTTTGGTAGAATTCACTAGTGAACCATCTGGTCCAGTACTTTCGCTTTTGGGAAGGTTTTGGATGATTGATTCAATTTCGTTACTGGTGATCGGTCTGTTTAGATTTTCCATTTCTTCATGGTTCAGCCTTGGAAGGCTATATGTTTCTAAGAACTTGTCCATTTCTTCTAGGTTATTGAATTTGGTGGCATATAGTCCTTCATAGTATCCTTGGATGATCCTTTGTGTTTCTGTGGTGTCCGTGATAACTTCCCCTTTTTCATTTCTGATTTTGTTAGTGTCTTCTCTCTTCTTATCTTAGTGAGTCTAGCCAAAGGTTTGTCAATTTTGTTAATCTTTTCAAAGAACCAGCTCTTTGTCACATTAATTTTTTTCTATTGTCTTTTTGTTCTCCAGTTAATTTAGTTCTATTCTGATTTTTGTTATTTCCTTTCTTCTGCTGATGTTGGGTTTCACTTGTTCTTCTTTTTCTAGATCTTTAAGGTGTAACATGAGGTTATTTATTTGGAATTCTTCTTGTTTCTTGAGATAGGCTTGTAATGATATAAATTTCCCTCTTAAAACTGCTTTCGCTGCATCCCCAAAATTTTGGTAGGATGTATTTTCATTGTCATTTGTTTCTATGTATCTTTTGATCTCTCCTCTAATTTCTTCTTTGACCCGGTTGTTCTTTAAAAGTATGTTCTTTAATCTCCGTGTATTTGTGTGTTTTCCTGCTTTCTTTTTGCAGTTAATATCCAATTTCAAAGCCTTGTGATCAGAGAATATGCTTGGCATGATTTCAATCTTCTTAAATTTGTTGAGGCTGATTTTATGTCCCAATATATGGTCTATCCTGGAGAATGTTCCATGTACACTCGAAAAGAATGTAAAGTCTGATGTTTTAGGATGAAGTGCTCTGTATATGTCAATTATGTCCATTTCATCTAATGTGTCATTTAGGGCTGCTATTTTCTTATTTATTTTCTGTTTGTATGATCTATCCATAGCTGTCAATGATGTATTTAAGTCCCCTAGTATAAGTGTGTTTTGGTCAATTTCTCCCTTTAGTTCTGTTAGTAGTTGCTTGGTATATTTTGGTGCTCCCTGATTCGGGGCATAAATATTGATGACTGTTATGTCTTCTTGTTGTATAGTCCCCTTTACCATTATGAAATGTCCATCTTTGTCTCTTGTTATCTTTTTCACCCTAAAGTCTGTTTCATCTGATATCATTATGGCTACACCTGATTTTCTCTGGGTACCATTTGCTTGGAGTGTCAATTTCCACCCTTTCACTTTGAGTCTATGCTTCTCCTTGTAGCTGAGATGTGTCTCTTGGAGACAGCATACAGTTGGGTTTAGTTTTTTTTTTTTTTGGGGGGGGGGTTTAGTTTTTTGATCCAATCTGCTACTCTGTGCCTTTTTATTGGTGAGTTCAGTCCATTTACATTTAGGGTGATTATTGATACGTGAGGATTTCCTGTCATTCTATGTTTAGTTTTCTAAGGCTGTGTCTTCACTGTTTCTTTGCATTTTTGTTGTTGTCTATTATTTCTGTGTGGTGGTATTCTATGATGTTTCCCTCTGTTTCTTCTTTTATTACAGTATATATTTCAGTTCTGGATTTTTTTTGAGTGGTTACCCTTAAGTTTATGTAAAAGAAAGTTTGATATTTAAAGTATTCCATTTTCTTCAGCACGCTTACTTTCTCCATTCCCATATTCTGATTCAGGCCTTTACTCTCCCCCTTTTTATGTTGCCACAAATTGTCCCTGTTGATGGTGGTTGAATAGCCTCCTTTAGTATTTCTTGTAGTGCAGGTCGTGTATTAGAAAATTCCCTCAGCTTCTGGATGTCTGGAAAGGTCTTTATTCCTCTTTCATATCTAAAGGATATCTTTGCTGGATATATTATTCTTGGCTCATAATTGCTCTCTTTCAGTAGTTTGAATATTTGGTTCCACTCCCTCCTGGCTTTGTAGAGTTTCTGCTGAAAAATCTAATGATAATCTAATGGGTTTTCCTTTGTAAGTTACCGTCTTCTTTTCCTGGCTGCCTTGAGGATTCTTTCTTTGTCATTGATTTTAGACAGCTTTAATACAATGTGCCTTGGAGAAGGCCTGTTGGGATTGAGGTAATTAGGTGTTCTATTTGCTTCTTGGATTCGAGGATCCAGTTCTGTCCACAAGTTTGGGAAGTTCTCATCAACAATTTGTTTGAATATATTCTCTGTTCCCTTCTCTCTTTCTTCTTCTTCTGGTATGCCCATTATTCTTATATTGCTCTAATAGAGTCAGAAAGTTCTTGTAGAATTCTTTCATTTATTTTAAGTCCCAAGTCTTTCTTCTTCCATCTTGTAATTTCCAGGTTCCTATCTTTGATGTCACTGATTCCTTCCTCCATCTGGTCAACTCTACTACCTAAGATGGTTATTTCATTCTTAATTTCTTCTATTGAGTTCTTAATCTCCAGAAATTCCATTTGGTTCTTTTTAAAAATTTCAATCTCTTTCGTAAAATGCTACATGTTGTTCTTTGATTGCGTTTCTGAGTTCATTAAATTGCCTTTCTGTGTTTTCTTGCATCTCATTGAGTTTTTTCAGAACTGCAATCTTGAATTCTCTGTCATTTAAGTCACATATTTCCATATCTTTAAGTTCCTTTTCTGGAGATTTTTCACTTTCTTTCTGAGCTGTCTTGTTGCCTTGGTTATTCATGGCAATTACTGATTTATTATTTCTCTTCCTAGACATCTACGGGAGTGGCTTCTGCAACAGGTTGATAGGAAGAGGTCTTTCTTTTGTTTTCCAGTACTTGTTTGTAGAATGTTTTATTTTCTCTCCGACTGCAGCTTTTTTGTCTCTCACACATGGTAGTGCTGTTTTCTCTGCACTATTCCAGCTTGTCACACAATGGGGGATTCCCTGGGAAACGGGCTTCTCCTCTGTTAATAGTTCACGTGGGTCAAAGGGCGCAGTGTCCCTGTGGGTAGGCAGAGAGCTTTTGAAGTTCCAAAGCTCTTCCTGCGCCAGATTCAGAGTCCGTATGTTTCAGCAGTTCTGTTTACTCCTGCAGGGATCCGCCCAGATAGGTGAGGCCAGGGGCGGGGTGAGTTGTAAGAGGTGGGCCAGAGCAATGGCTGCAGCCACCACCATAGCCGGTCCTGCTTCCACAGCTCCCTTCCCTTTTCCGGAACTAGTTGGGCTGCGAATCTGTGTCTGTGGTCCACAGTTCTCAGAACAGCAAATGTTCTGTTCTCTTGATCTGACACCACTACTGTTCTGCTTCTAGCACCGGGCAGGTGGGGGCGGGGCGAGATCTGGGGGGGTATGAAGGGGGTGGCTAGTCTCCGTGCCTAAGGCTTCCGTTCTCTGCTCGGCAGTGAGGGCTTAAACCACCGTTTTCAGCCTTCTTCCCTCAGTCTTTGCTCCAAGGTCTCTGCCATGAGCATTGGGTTCAGCCGTGTTATATGCTGCCCCCTCAGCCCTGTGGGCCATAAGCGGAGCCCTAGCATTCCGAGTTCTTCCCTTTCCCGCAGCTGCAGTAGTTCCTGGATGCAGCGAGCTCAGAGCACTGAGCTAGGTCTGTGTCCTGTGCCCGCAGGGCTCCGTCCGCACACTTCTCTCTTCCCTCCTCCCCCGCTCGCCCAATTCTCCCACCTTTAGGTGAATTCAGTAGTGGGCCTGTTCGTCTTGCCTGTCTGCTGTGCAGGGAGTCCTTTGTGGAGTTATTGTTATTCAATTAGTTGTAAATTCCAGGGGAGCTTTACAGAGGCTCACCTCATGCTGCCATTTTGATGACCAGGTCCATTGTTTCTTAACCTTTTTTGTTTTAATGACTTGTGGTCTAAAAATGCTTTAACTACTTTATCATGTTCTTTTGTGTAATTACTATAGGTTTTCCCTTGTGGTTACCATGAGGCTTACATAAAATATCTTAAAATTGTAACAACCTATTTTAAAGTAATAATTTAACTTCAATAGAAGTCCTAAGTTTTATACTTTTACTTCTCCTCTCCCTCACATTTTAGGTTATTGGTGTTCAATTTACATATTTTTATGTTGTGTAACTAATAATAAATTATTGTAGTTATGGTTATTTCTAATGTTTGTTTTTAACTTTTAGACTAGAGTTGTAAATGAATGATGCATTACTAACACCATATTACAGAACCAAACTTTGACTACATATGTATTTAGCATTACCAGTAGGTTTTACACTGCCTTATGTTTTTATGATGTTAATTAGTATCCTTTATTTTTTCTCAAAGAACTCCCTTTAGCATTTCTTATAAGACAAGTCTAGTGGTGATGAATTCTCTCTGCTTTTGTTTGAGAAAGTCTTTATCCCTCTTTTGTTTCTGAAGGACAATTTTGCCTGGTATAGTATTCTTGGTTGATGGTTTTTGTTGTTCCAATATTTTAAACATGCTATCCCATTCTCTTCTGGCCTGAAAAGTTTCTGTAGCGAAACCTATAGTCTTGTGGGGATTCTGTTATGCATAACTTCTCTTTTCTCTTGCTGCTTGTAAAATTATTTGTCTTTGACTTTTGATAATTTAATTACAATGTGTCTTGGTGTAGCCCTATTCAGGTTCAACCTATTTGGGGTCCTTTGGGTCTCTTGGGTCTAGATATCTGTTTCTCTCCCCAAGTTGGAAAACTTTTCAGCCATCTAAATATACTGTCCCTTTTTCCTTCTCTTCTTCTGGAATTCCCATTGCAAACATTGTTTCTTTTCATTGTGTCCCATAAGTCCCATTAGCTTTTTTCACTTTTTTTTTTTTCTGACTCTGACTGGATAATTTCAAACGTCCTATCTGCTAGGTCGCTGATTCTTTCTTCTGTGTAGTTGAGTATGCTTTTGAGTCTCTCTTACTCAATTTATTTATTGCATCTTTCAGCTCTAGGATTTTTTTTTATGGTTTCTATTTCTTTGTTGAAATCGTTTTCTTCATGCATTGTTTTCCTAATTTCATTTAGTTTTGTGTATTCTTGTAGTTCACTAAACTTCTTTTAAAGAATTATTCTGATTTTTCTTGTCTAACAGTTCATAAATATCCATTTCTTTAGGGACATTAGAGATTTATTAGTTTCCTTTGGTGGTGTCATGTTTATCTGATTGTGTGTGTGTGTGTGTGTGTGTGAGAGAGAGAGAGAGAGAGAGAGAGAGGAGAGACGAGAGACTTGACTCCTTATGTTGGTATCTGTGCATTTGAGTAAGTGGTCTCCTCTTCCAAACTTTACAAGTTTGCTTTGGCAGTTCTTCACCAGTCAGCTTCTGGTAATGTCCTTGGGCAGGTGGGGCCTACTATTAGGGTCTATTTTGGGGTAAGGCACCTGTTTGAGCTCTGAGGTCAGTTGGGTGTGTGCCATTGGCTGAGAACAGCTGGATAGGACTTCTGGGTTAGTTCCCTGCCCATGTGAGGCTATAGGATGAGCTCTGTTGTTGCCTGAAATCTCTGGTCAGGCTTACTAGATGGTCAGGACTGGGTATCATGCTCAGAAGTAGGTGGGACTATGAATTAGCTTCCCTGCTCTGACAGGACAGCAGGACAGGGTGCAGGACCAGCATGGCACATTGTGCAGGGACCCAAGTTAGGCAAGAGTGTTCACTGAATATCCTGGTCAGGTGAGGCCATCAGTTTTACTCTGCAGACAGGTTAAGACACAGGCTGTGCTCTGTTCAAGCGTCACTATAAGCAGGGCAGTTGGGTGGGCTACGCAGCTTCCTTTGTGCTCTGATAAGGTTCGCTGGTCAGGTGGACCGAAGGCTGTAGTTAACAGTAAGTGGAGCTACAAATTAAGTTTCCATGCCTGGGTGCAGCAGCAGAAGCAGCTGCCAGGCCTCCAAGGCTCTTTTGTGGTCTCAAGCTGAATCATGCCCATAGTTCCCTAGCCAAACAGGGATACTGACTTTGCTCTGGGAGCAGTTAGCTCTCCCAATGCCAATTCTTTCCTTGAATTTCCATAAAATCTCCAAAAGGAACTTGTATATTTGTTGCATTCAAGGGGGAGACTAGATGGCTCATGGATGGAGTGACTTTTGTACCATTTGCACATTGAGCCATGTGAACATACAGCCTATTCAAAATAAATATCCTTTAAAAAATATTCCTGCTCCTTTTTAGCCAGGACTGCCATTTCCTAGTAATTCATCAAAATGACCAACACAAAGGGAAAGAAGAGAGGGACCAACTGTATGTTCTTTAGGCCTTTTAGAAAACATGCAGTTGTCCCTTTGTGAATCTACCAGAAAGGTGATATTGTGGACATCAAGGGAATGGGCACTGTCCAAAAGGAGTACCCACAAATGTTCCCACGGCAAAACGGGAAGGGTCTACAATGTTACCCACAATGTGGTTGGCATTGTTGTAAACAAACAAGGGCAAGTTTCTTGCCAAGAGAATTAATGTACGTATTGAGCATATTAAGCACTCTAATCTGAGATAGCTTCCTGAAACGGGTGAAGGAAAATGATCAAAAAGAGAAGGAAGCCAAAGAGAAAGGTACCTGGGTTCAACTGAAATGCCAGCCAGAGAAGCACACTTTGTGAGAACCAATGGAAAGGAGCCTGAGCTGCTGAAACCCATACCCTATGAATCTATGGCATAAGTGTAAAAAAATAAAAGACCTCTGTACTATTTAAAATATTTCTCTTAATTGAGTAGAAGTGTTGTGTCCCCTCACCCAAAAAAATATTTAAAGACAACGTGGAATTGTGTCCTAAAAAAACAAAAACAAATATCTATCTATCTGTCTGTCTGTCTGTCTGTCTGTCTGTCTGTCTGTCTGTCTATCTGTCTATCTATCTCCCTGAAACCCCAGGCTGGGAGCCAGGACTCCTCAGTTCTGGCCCCACCTCGGCCACAAACTGACTGTAACTTCAGGCAGCTGATGTAATCTCTGAAGGCCATTTCCTCCACTATGAAATAGGAACTAGCTGAAGCAGTCATCTGCAAGGCTCCTTTCAGCTCTAAATCTCCGATTCTAGACCCCCCCAGCTAGATTCCAAGGTCCATGAGAGAGGGATGGAACAATTTTGGAGTCTTCTGAAAAAGCCCCCTGTAAAGCTTGGCTCGGCATTTGCTCACTCAGCTAGAAGCCACCTCACTTCCTGGAAGCCAGTTCTGCAGAGCAAGCTGACCAGGACTGTTCTGTGAGCTAGGAAGAAGACAGGAGATACTGATATGGAGGAGTGCGGTCAACCAAACTCGACTTTCAGAGATATATGGACCTGGGTTCAAATCCTAGGTGACCTTGACTTATAGTCATTTAACCTGAGCCCACATTTCCTCATCCATAAAATATCAACTTCACAGGCTAAACAGATTATGTGACATAGCACGAAAAGCACCTGACACAGAAAGTGTTTGACAAATGTTAACTTGCTTCCTTCCTCCCTCCGTCCCTTAAGAGCTGGCTAGGACACTGGACAGAGGAGGCTAGGGTAGTTTGTATGTATTGCCTTTAAGTTGGTTTTCTTATGCAAACCCATTGAAACATGGCCATCTCAAGTTGGTTCTCTTAGCATTTTTGTTGCTACAGATTCAAGACTGTATGTAGGCTGTTCACACCATTGGAGTGAATACCCCCTTAACTTTGCCAGCTCAGGACTTCAGGGGGCTCATATTTCATTTGTCTGCATGGGGAAAACAGTGGCCTTTGGTAGATGGCACAGGTCTCCATCTGGTAGGTGGCAGAGTAGGGTGGGGGGCAAAAGGAGAGACGGAGAATGTCAGCTGGCATCAGGGTACAAGAAGCTCCAGGGGCACAGGGATGGGGTGTGAAAGTTATGCCTTGTGGGGAACTAGGCTTTTTTCAGGACCCCAGGCACTTGAAGTTCTCTGAATTGCTCTTGATTTTCTCCTTCACAGAAACAAATATGAAAATCTCTACATTACAGGTTTTTCTGATTAGATCAGATACCTAGGAGGTGTCCTGTGACTGTTAGTTTTTCCTTCCTCTATTCTTAAGAGGAAGAGGCAAAGGCTTTCAGAGGAGACACATTCAAACAACAGCCTTGTAGAAAATGGACCTGCAGAGATTTAATTGATGTACAAAACACAAGATTGTCATTAAAGGTGGTTGTGACATGTGAGTTAGTCCCAAAGCACAGTGAGCCAAATAAAATGGACTTTTTTCTGTGTGATAGTCTGATGCCTAAAAATTATCTGGGGGTGGGGGTAAAAAAAAACCAATTGGATCTTAGTTTCTTTTCTTATTCCATGACAGAAATGAGTGGTGGGATGGTGGAAAGTTGGTTTCTATGCGTTGGAGAGGCAAGGGCAACCCCATAGCTTGCAAGACAGAAAAATGGGGACATTTTATTTAAACAATGAGATGTCAGAAAACATCCCTTGTAATCCCCAGGGAGCCCACTGATGAGAAGTGGGGCTGTGCCAGAATGGCAGCAGCTCCAACTGCCATAAGATCCCTCATTGCCAAGGCCAGGCACTGGCCCAGCCCCTCACTTCCTTCAGGAGTCTCCAAGCTCTGAGAAGGGGCAGCAGGGGGTGGCACAGGTAGAAAACATAGATGGAAACAAATAGCCATGAATATACCCAAGGTGGAGAAAAGTGAGATAAGGACCAGAAGCCATCCTTGACTTTTCCGATGGCTTGTTATCTTCTGAAAGTTGTGTGCTTGAGACCTGAGAAGCTAGCGGGGAGGGGGGGGTAGGAAGGTAGGACAGGCAGGGGGAAGGCAATGCCCCTGAGGACAGCACAGTGAAAACAGAGGAAAGGCAGGCTGTGAAACCTGTGGGGCCCAGCCTCCAGCAACCTCTGGCAGGGCTCTGGGCCCAATGCTGACAGTCAAAGAAGAAACAGAGGGCTCAAGGAAGGGGACATTAGAAAAAGAAAAAGGTCTGATCTCTATGAGACTGAGGTATTGAGGACACAGAGCCTGGTCCCAGGGTACAGACGTGCTGGGGGCTTTGTTCCGAAGAAGTAACTGTGCAGGTCCAAGGGACCAACTTGGCTCCAAAGGGAGTCCCCTGGCCTTTGACAGCACTCCTACTAATACCACCTCTGCCCCATGAAAGTGCCCACATCCCCGAAGCCCCACATCATCAGTGCTGCCATGTCCGTGCAGGAGCTCACAGCAGTCCACACATGTCAGCCTGAGATCCGTTACGTGGTCATTGGAGGTGGCTTACTGCTTTCAGTTGTACCATCCTATTCACCTAGCTGCGCCCCCTCACCCTACCGTGGTCCTCCAAGTTTTGAGTGGGGCAAGCAGCAAAGAGGCGACAGGAGAATGTTTTATCAGAGAAATACAGTGCAGGCCCCTCCTCAGGCACTTGTGCTCCAAACGCCACAGATGAGGGCCTCAATAGTGATGCACATTTAGTGTGTTGTCATCCAGGCCCAGCTGCAGAAGGCCAGGAGTGGCTGTTGGGTCGGGCACTGAGGAGAAGAGATGTCTGGCCATGAGGTGAAGGAAAACTGCAGTCAGCTGAGCACGCCCAGGGAAGGGGCATGGAAGTGTCTAGAGCGAAACAGGACCCTGCTCGGACCCCCAGGGCACTAACACAAGCCCTGCAGCCCAGCCCAGCCATCCCAGCTACAGCAGGAAGACAGACCGGAGTTTGGGAACCGGCTAAAGGATACAACTTGGGGTGGCTCCTGTAATGTTCTAGCCACTTCCGGTTAGCCTCGATCATGCCCTGAAAGTTGGAGCTGTCCAGCCCAGGGATGTGGGAATGGGGACGTTGCAGAAGGCGGAGCTGCTCCCTGGGAAAGAAGAACAGCATTGGGAAGAGAAAGAGAAGAGTCAGGAGTGCCCCAAGAAGGGGGTACAGGCGGTACAGCTAAGCGGAGGCCATCACATCTGCCGCCTCCCTCTTCCTCTCAACACGCCCGCTGCAGCCTTTGTGGAGTCACTTCAGCAATTCAAAACTTTGTCTACTGGCAGGCATGCCCCTCTGGGACGGGCCCAAAAGGGAAGGGGGACCCCTCTTCCTAGGTGAATACTCCTGATATCAAAGCTCTTGGCTCCTGCATCTACCCATTCTGGGCCAATCTCATCAGCAAAAGCTCTCCCCTGTGTCAACTCAAATACCTGCCTAATTGACCAAAGGCGTAAGTGGCGGTGGTGGGGGGATGTACTTATGGCTGCGCCAATGTGGGGGGATATGTTTGGCAAGTAATAAGATGAATGGGAAATTGATAACAGGTTTAAATAATTGCCCGTCTGTCTCCCCCACGGGGCTCCCCTCTCACTCCCCTCTCACTCCTATGTTGCTCAGCAGGACCAGGGGAAGAAGGGAGCTCTAAGAAGCAAACAAAGGGCTCAACGGCAAAGACAAAAGACACACTGAAGGGCTGGAGGGTCCGGCCAGGGGCTGACTTCTTCCTAGGATGCCCAGGGCAGCTTCGCATAGAGCTGGGCCAGGTACGCCCAGCCCCACTCCCACTGGGACTTTCCTCTGGTTGTGGAGGAGAATCTCAGACTCAGGCAGCTTTGTGGACTGGAGGCCTGCCTGACCTCTCTGGGCAACAGGACCATGAGTTCTGCTCCCTTCTGAGGGCCCACCAGCTTAGGGAGGTGCAGTGAGCCACTGACCTGTGTGGCTCCACCTACAGGGCGCCTTACCTAGCGGACACATAGCCCAGCCTGTTCTCCACGGGGGCAGGGCGGCTGCTGAGGACTGGGACTCCAGCTGGAAAGTGGGAGGAAATGATTCAGAAACGGGCAGTGGTTCAGCTGAACCAGACCTGGGCCTAGGCAGGCCACCTCCCTGCTCACCAGCACCTCCTGTCCCCCCATTACTGAAAAGGCACTGCCCTCAAAACAAACAAAAACAGAGAAAGTTTCAATGGCTGGAAGTGAGAGATGAAAGACAGGAACTGTCCTATTTATTTTATTCCTAAAACTCAATCTCCTTTCCTTATTTGGTTGAGATGGGGAGATGTAACTTTTTCCCTTAAACAACGGTTTTTATGGCTTTTCACATTCCTTAGCAGTACTATGACAGCACGGGAGGCCACCGAGCCCAGAAGCAAGGGGAAGCCAAATGCCCAAAGGTGACAAGCAAAATCCTTGAGTCACAGAGACAGGGGGGTGAAACCCAGCCTGCTGCTGCCTCACTGGGCACCTGCAGCATATTACTTAGCCTCCCTTAATCTCAGTTGCCTCCTCTGTAAAGTGGAACACATAATTAGTGCCTCAGAGGGTTATTACGAGGACTAAATGAAAAACTTTACATAAAATGCCTGGCCCATAATATAAGGCACATGATAGTAGCTATTATGATGATGCCATGATGACCTTTTAGGTTCTGCTGAGCTCTGGAGGCATAAAAGCCCCTGTGAGCCCAAGCTCCAGGAAAACCATCGTGACCCATGTAGCCTCCAGCTGCAGGGCAACCAGCAAGGTCTTCTTCCCAGGGTCCACAGTCACTGGATCAATGAAGCATGCCAAAGGTGGGGGTTAGGGGGATGAAGCGTAAGTGAAAAAGGAAGGGAGAACAAGGAAGAGGAGGAGAAAGACGGAAGGAGGAAGAAGAGCAGGAACACACACACACACTGGCCCACAAGGAGGCTTACTTGGAAAATACTTGCGCCACTTCTCCATCAGAAAGTCGTCCACAGAGGAGGAGAGCCTGGGGCCCAGCCCCGGGTCCCAGGCCCACTGGGTGGACATGAGTGTAGCAGGGGATGAGGCTGAGAGCTGGGCCAGGGAGGGGTAGATGGGAATGGGGGTGCTCCTGGAGGACCCAGGGCAGCTCTGTGCCGAGGTGGAGGTGACGAGCGCTGGCGGTGGCTGAGGGTTGGCGCTGCCCAACATGCTGAGGACACTGTTTAGCTGGCTGCTGATCCGCTGCAGGGAGCTGCTCAGGCAGTGGATCTTGTTGGGGAAGGCGGCACTTGCAGCTGGGCTGACTGAAAGGGAAGAGGCAGACGGTGAGGACGGACTCCGGTTCCAGGCTCTGCAGCAGCCCCAGGCCCAGCTGGCACTGTGGCCCCCTACTGGCCCACCCCTCGCTGTTTCTCCAGACAACAGCCCCTCGGACTTGACTGCGGGTACAGGGAATGGCAGGGCTTCTATGTCCCAGACAGTGCAATTGGAAGCCGGCCCTGGGAAGAAGAAGGAGGAGAGGGCCCTTTGCAGGCTTCAGTGGCACACGGAGAATAGCCGCCCAGAAGGCGGCTCCGGAAGGGAGTGGAGAACAGGGACACTTCTAACTGTAAAGTGCTGTGCACATTCAGAAGGCTTGCCTAGATCCTTTTGGCCCTGTGTGCTGGCAAAGCCAGACTAGTTCACTCCTTCCCAGCATTTACTGAGTACCTGCTCCAGACACTGGCTCCCACAGGCCTACCCACACAAGGCTGAGGGAAGGGGGGCTGTACCTCTGCTCCGCAAGTTTCTCCATCTCCATGAAAACTGTGGTCCTCCCCGCCTCTCCTCCCTCTCTTCCCTGCCACCACCACTCACTGTGAGGCAGGGGGCAGGACTCGGAACTATCACTGCTCATGTCTTCCGTGTCGCTGAGGTCAAAAGTCACCACTTTCTTGAGGGGGGCTCCTCTCAGAGTGTCATTATCCAAAGCCTATGGGTAGAAGTAGCAGCTCTTACTGGTACTTTCCGTTGTGAAGTATGGGGACTGAACACTTAGTGAACAGGCTCTCTGGGACCCAAAGTTCTGGGAGAGGCACATTGTGTAGGGAGGCCGGAGGGAGGCGAGGCTAAGAGAACTCATCACCTGAGACACAGGCGCTAGGCCCACCCTTCTCCACATCAACTCTCCCTGCAGTGTCTCTCCACCTAAGCTTCCTGCCTGCCACACCCATGCCTCAGGCACCCAGGGGAAAGTCCCTAAGGCCCAGGGAAGATAGGGAAACCTGCCAGGTGCCTCTATCCCAACACCCTGGGAAGACCTGTCATCAGGTGCTGTGGCCGGGGAAGGGCAGGGGCTAGACCCTCTCTGAGAAATCTTCCGCACAGATACCCAAACTCAAAGCTGAAGCCACTGCCGTTTTCACCAGCCCAAGAGCCCTAAGCCTACTGCTAGGCCTGCGCCCTAGAGGCCCAGCTTCCACGACCACATCCCAGGAACGGAAGAGGAGGCCGCATCCACACCGGGCTAGGTGGCCCTGGGGCTACACCTCTTCCTGAAGGGAGGACTCCAGCTGGTTCAGCTTCTCCTCTTTCTTCTTCAGCAGGTCGTGGCCTTTCCGCATGGCTGACTTCATCTCATCCAGGTGCCTGGTTTCCTGCGCCAGGGAGGACGGGAGGGGAAATGGGTGACTACCACTCAGGCACTGGACTCCCAGCTTTGCCGTTGTTGGCTACGTGATCTTGAACCAATGACTTAACTGTCAGTCTGGATTCTCATCTAAGAAAGAGAAATACTACTTTTCATAGGATCATGAGAATTAAATGAGATAGAACATGTCACATGCTTAGCACCAAGGCCATACCCAACAAATTCTCAAATGGTTACTGTTAACCCAAATGGTAATCATTATCGCCGCTCCAACTACTAGTTCTACCATCACCGTACTGTCATCAGGAGGGACTCGGCAGAGCAAGGACAGGGTGCGGCGGTCGCATGGGAAGCCTGCCGCTCTATCGGCCTCTTGCCCTCTGCTGCCCGCAAGCTCGCTCACCAGCCCTGAGCACCATCACAATGCTAAGGGACGAAGTACGATCTGCCAGGACCTAGCTAATAACAACCATGAAGGCTCTGCCTTTCCATTGCAAATTAGGGTAGCAAAGCAGTACAAAGGAGAAGTAATTCAGTCTTACGCTGAGTGAACTCAAAAGATGTTCCGTTATGAACAGTGTTTAGGGTGCTGGAATGGATAAGCAAGGTACTGGGTATAAATGTTAAAACCTTCCTTGTATTCTTCACCTAGGAAATGGAGCTACTACTACTATCCTGCACGTCATCTACAGGTACTGTGAGGACCCAAAGAGTCACTATTAGAGAAAGCCTTCTGCACGCGGCATTGCCTTGTAAACAGAAGGTGCTTCCAGCCTCATGGAGATATGTAATGACCTGCATCCCCTGTCCAGGCGCCCGAGGAGACTCGTGCAGTGATCCCAGGGCCGATGTGACCACACTCATGGAATCCCCAGGACGCTCAATTTCCCTGGCTCCCGCAGGCCTCGCCCGCCCCCACGCAGGGCTGACAGGCTCGCCTGCAAGCTCCTGACCTCCCGCAGGTCCTTGCGCAACTCCTCCAGGGCCTTGGTGCTGGGCAGGTCTTTGGGTACCTCCGGAGCAAGGGCCAGCTCGTGGCGTAAGTGCCGCTGGGCAGCTTTCAGAGCCGTCTGCCGCCTCTGCATGGAGCGTGTCTGCCGCACCAGGAACTCCTTGGCACTGCGGAGAGCTACCCCCTCCGCAGAGAAGTAGTGCCGGAGGCTGTGGGAAGACATACAGACTCGGAGAAGCCCTGCTCCGGGTCGCTCCACCACTTTCTCAGCAGATTCCTGGGCTGGGGCTGAGCAGTGTGTGGGAATGCCGCCAGGAAACACTACAGCAGGGGTATGTTGCACTGAGTCTTCCCACCCTGACTCTGAAAGGCCTTCGGATAGGTGGCCAGATGCACCCATCAGCCTGACCCTCAACCAGGGGCCAGCCGATGCCAGCGGGCTGTGTCGACAGTCACAATCGGTACCTACTTGGCTCGCCACAAAGGATTCCTCAATCCCCAGGACCCCCTCCCCGGAACCAAGCCCCACTGGTGATTGTTACCATGTCACTCAGGTTACCCCAGCTCTGCCATACAGGCCCTCCCCCGTCATGACCTCCTATCGGAACTCACCCGTCCAAGGACAAGTCAGTGTCCTCCTTGCTCTGGGAGAGAGGAGAGGGTACCTCTTTGGTCTTGCTCTAAGGATACACAGTAGAAAAGACCCCCTGAATGAACTAAAGCAGATACACTGCAGGCTCGGGATCCCGAAGCCCCTCCAGTGGCCTAGACACAAGTGGCTGTGCCAGCTGCTGGGCACTAGTCACTTATAGATAGCATGTGACTGACAGAGATGGGGGCTGGGGATGATGACTACAGAGAGCCAGGGCCCCTCCAGGGACCCTCCCCCCCCAGGGGCCCACCCCCGTCTGGTGCCTCAGCCCAGCCATCTGCCCCTTCCACGGCACAGAGAAGCTCACTGTCACAAGGGATTTCCTCAGTTCCTCAATGTGGAGATCTGGCTCAAAATGTGGAGAGGCATTACTCTCCTCGACTTCCAGCTCTTTCAATGTGTCCTGCTTCCTCTGAGCTTCTGCCCCCAGGTCTCTGTGGTGACAGAGAGAAGGGGGAGGCGGGGTAAGTGAGGCAGTGACACGACGGAGCAGGCGGGCAGCACCGTTGGGACCCTAGGTGGGCTTCAAACCCCAACTCTAGAGAGCAGGAGCACCTCCATCCCTTCACGCCCGTCTAAGTCCCTGAGGCAGGGCTGGGGCATGAACAGTGAAACCAGGGATCCCCAGCTCTTTACAACCTCCTATCACCCCCTACTCCCTACAAAGTGCAGCCGATGTAGCCCCTCTGCCTGGCTCCACCTCTGCCTTTAACTGAGCCACGAGCAGACATGGCCCCTGGGCAGTAGAGGTCAGAGGCAGGCGAGAGGCATCAGGGTAGCTAAGCGCAGGGCGCACACCACCTGATATGTTTCTGAAGCCTCTGAGTCTGGGTCTGTAGCAGGTCCACCTGGGACTCCAGCTCCAACTTGTGGGCACGAAGCTCACTGAGAATTCTTCGGAGCTGCTGGTTTGACTCCAACAGGTGGGTGTGTTCCTTTTTGGCCTCTTCTAGGGACTGACGGGTGGCTGTGGCCTCCTGAAGCAGAAGAAAAGATAGAGGCACCTGGAGCAGGCAGAAGTAGAGGACAGGGAAGCCCAAAGAGCAGGGAGACAGGGCGGAACACTGGAGTTAAGGACTGTGTCCTCCCACCAGGGCTCCACGCCAAGGTTCCCCAGTTGGGTCCAACACAGTGGTGCTATTTGTAGAATAAACCCAATGCCCTGAAGAGATCAGGTGAACAAAAGGTGGGGCATTGGGGGGGAGAACAAAAGAAGGAAAGGGAACGAGGAAGAACAAAGGAGGCTCCAAGAGAGGCAGACACACCTTACTCTCCAGGGCAACCTGCCTCTGCACATCACGAAGCTGCTGCTTCTCCTTCTGGGCAGTCTCCTCCTGGAGTGGGGAAGGAAAGAAACAGGGCCCCTTGGCCATCTCCAGGTCCCAGGTCTAAGGGGTGGAAAGGCCCATCCGCTCCTGGAGGAGCTATGACTTCAAGGTCAAAGCTACCTAGAGACCGTCCTCCACCCCTACACCCTCACCTGAACATCCAGCTGAGACAATCTGGCCTTGACATCTTTGGTTCTGGTTTCAAGTTCCACCTCCAAATCTTGGAGTTTCCTTTCCTGCACAGAAGCACAGGTGGAGAGAAAGATGTAAGTGTAGAAAGAGCACAAAGCATTAGCTGAAGGGGCAGGAGCGGGCCTGATCCACCGTACTATACCACATCCTCCAAAATGGGCTCAGGCTTCCTCCCATGAGCCCCACGGCCTCCTAGGAAAGCACCACACCTTATTTATTTTCAGCGGGGACAAGGAGAAGCAAAGGTGCCAACCGCAGGGCCCTAAGGGGGCTGACCTCCTCTTCTAATCCTGGGGATGTTCCCTGGCCCAGAAACAAGCAGCAAATGTGTCCAAGCTTGGGGACGACCAGTGAGAGACCCCCACTTCCGACACTGTCAGGCCCCATCCTGCTACCTTGCTGTCCCAGCACTTTTCTGCCCTGCCTGGAGGTTGCGTGTGTGAGCCCCAAGTGCCCAGCCAGAGCCCCCACCTGCTCCCGGTGCCGACGCCGCAAGTCCTCCAGCTGCGCGTTCTGCTCCTGCCTCACCATCTCCAGTTCTCGCTCGTGCGCCCTTCGCAGGCGCTCCAGCTCTCGGGTCAGGTGCCCCACAAGTTCAGCCCGCTGCTTCCTCTCCTGCACAGAGGGTGGGGCTGCAGGTGGGAAACTGCAGTGGCCCTCACACACCTAAAAGCACGGCCTCCCCACAGCTGCAGCCTGAGTCCCGTCGGTTCCGTCAGGCCAGCTCCTAGAGAAGGAGCACGGAAGGCAGCATGGTCCTACGCCCCGGAAAGCCCGTAGCCCTCTCTGCTGCAGCAGCAGAGGCTGGGAAATGCCCCTGTGGGCGCCTCCCTCTAATCTACTACTGCTTCATCATGTACAGCTGCCCTTCCTTAAGGGAAGAGAGGTCATTAATAAATCATCACTCTTCTTCAGCAAGGTCAGAATTGGTTTGGGAAAGGAATCAACTCCATTCCATCACGGCCCACTACTTGTGCCCTGGGAAAGACGTACAAAGTGTCTGGGTTACTGGTTCCAGGCCCTGGAGCAGCAGCCTAGGAGTCCCGGGCAGAAGCCCAGCTATGGGCTAAGGTCAGCCACCGCCATTTTCACCCCAACAGGAGCAAGCCAAGCTGGAGCGGGTCAGCCATGCCTAAGGGCTGAAGGTGGGCAGAGCATAGCTACACACAGGATGGCTCTTGCCGTGGAACTTCCATGACCCTGGTGGCATGGTGTTAGGGCGGTGAAAACTGAAGGCTTTGGAATCAGACAGTCGAGGCCTTCATGCTAGCTGCTCTGCTTGTTAGCCGGGGTGGGCTTGTGCAAGTTCCTTCCACTCCCCAAGTCTATTGCCTCATTTTTAAAATGGAGATGATGATAGTATATCTGTCCTCTGTGTTTTGAGGACTAAATGAGTTAATATGAAGAACTTAGAGCAGTGCCCGGCACGTCGTACAAGCTCAGTGATAGCTATTATTACCATGAGAGGAAGGGGCAGCCTGCCCGAGGAAGAGGAATCGCTCCTCAGCTAATGCTTTCGTGAAAAGGCAAACGATGACCCCACTGCAGGGCGCCAGGGAAGACAGCGTCCCGTAAACCTGAACAGTGTGTCTCCTTCCCCTGCTTTCTAGCCAGCTGAGAAGGGCCCAGGGCGTTGGGAGCTGGGGGGTGAGTGGGAGGATGTGTGTGGGGGTGTGGAAGCGTGCACACGTGCATGCGTGCTGGGGGACACGGCCAAGTCACCTCAGCTTCATACTGCTCTCTGGCCTCGGCCACCACTTGCTGGTGCTCCTCCTTCATCTTGTCCATCTTCCTCTCATGCTCCCTTTCCACCTCCTGGCGCCTGTCTCTCAGGAGGCCACTGAGCTGCAGGGCAGGCGGTACATACAACACGCAGGACTGAGTGGGCCAGCACTCGGGGACTGAAGCACTCGAACGTCTCATACACACATGCAACATACGCACACGACATGCACGTCACACGTCCATGACACACGCTACACACGCAGCAACATCCCCCAGCACCCCCTCCTCACATGGGCACAGGGCCATGCGGGGAAAGAAGCACCTGACCTGAGGGAATGAAGACATAAAAAGGGGACGAGAAGTCCTAACCCCAGCTGAGTCACCCAAAGCGGAGCGCAGGCCTCCAGGACGGTCGGCCCTCCGTCAGAGCGTCCGCAACAGGCACGCACATTCACCTCTCGCTCATACTCCAGCAAGTGGCGAACTTTCTGCTGAGCTCTGTGCTCCGCCGACCCCAGGCTCTCCTGCAGCTGGGCCTCCTCTTTCTGTTGAGTTTCCTCTATCTTCTTCTGGAGGCTGGAGACCACCTAAGGAGACCGCAGCAAGGGGGGTGTGACTCAGAGAGCACTGCAGAGCAGCCAGAGGGGCCTCCCTTCCCGGGGACCCAGTGGCCCGCTCTCGTGGCAGCCATGGGTCGAGTCCCTGTGGGGACTAGCTGTGACTTGGGGCTTACGGTCAGGGAGCAGGATGCCGAGCTCTGCCTCACAGGCCAGGCGGCAATCTCACCTCTGTGTGCTTGGCCTTCAGCAAGGAGGAGAGCCGGTCCAGCTCAGCTCTGTGCTCCCTCTCCAGCGCGGCCTCTGCCTAGGGAGCAATAAAGGGCCTGTGAGGTGGGCACTGACCCAGAGGAAGGAAGAGCCAGCAAAACCATCCCCAAGCTAAGGGGCTAAGGGGAACCACAGGCACATCTTTGTTCCTGCAACATAACTTAGTCTCAAAAGTCTGCAACCAGCAAAGGAACAAGAACATGAAGGCCAGAGGGGAGGGGCACTCTGGCAAGGCAAGCCGCAGGTCACTGCTCCATCGCCGGCCTCTGGGCTAGGCACCTGGGTGACACCTGCGCCTGGATGAGGCCCCAGGAGGGCAGGACTGGAGGTTTTGCACAGTCCCCCTGAGCACTGGCAGTGCAATGTTCTCCTCCAGCCGTACTGGAGTTTCTCCTTGTCTGACACTGCACCATTCACCAAAAGACAACAGAAGTTCCACTGGCCTGTTACTTACTTCCGCCCCTTCCATAGAGACAGACCATCGGTTCGGAGGGACAAGGAGCAAGGACAAAGGAGAAAAAAATCCTCTAAATGTGCTAACCTCTCATTCTCTGGCAGGAGAAAAAAGGAGAGGGATGAAAGGTCATCAGAGCTGCCCAACAGGGACAAGGACGGGCACCTTTGTCACAGGACCTCTGGGCTAGTTTAAGTTCTTTCGGTCATGAATTCTTCCCAAGTCCACAGGCCATTTCCACTGAAACTTCTTCACTGCCGTTGCCAACCCCGGCTGCTGCTGGCCCAGCTGGCCCTAGAGGGAGCCTCTGGATACCTGCCATGGGGACCAGGGCTAGCTCCTGCCCTGAGACAAGCTGGGTCCACATGGAGGAACGGGCCCACCATCTCCTCTCTGCCTGGCTCCCCACCACGTATGCCCAAGGCGGGCTCTTCCTCCACACTCAGTCCCTCCCAGGCAGCCCAGGGACATGGCAGAGGGGAAGGTCCCCACTCTACTTGCTCACTTCTTTCCTCTCCCTTTCTAGCTGCAACCTCAGCTGCTGCAAAGCCTTCTCCTTCTCAGCGTTCAGGGCAGCCTGCTCTCTCTTCTGCAAAGCCTCCATCTCTTCCTTGAGCTGCTCCACCATTTGCCTGTTTTTCTGCTCCAAGCTGGCCCGCTCAGCCTTCTGCAGAGACTCCAACTCCTCTCTCAGCCTCTGCAGGGAAGCCTCTTGCTCGGCCCTGGGCAGAGAAGGGAATGGGGATGGGCCTGTGCACTCAGGGGCTGCCCCCACGGGGCAGGGAAGCTCACAGGAGGCACTCACCTGATTTGGTCCTCATCTGCTTCTGCACTGGACTGGACCTGGGCCCGGAGCTGGGACAGTGTCCGGCTTTTCTCCTCTCTCATCCGAATCCCCTCTTCCTCAGTGGCTTTCTGCAGTTGCTCCTTCAAGGAACTGGGAAGGAAAAAAAAGCCAAGTTTGTTGGAGGATCCACAGGTTTTTCCTCTTCTAGCCATAATCCCTGCCTCTCAGCCTCAAAAGCCTGTAGCCTGTAGCCTGCCTGTATAGCTCCCTAAATCTTAAAGATGAGCCTAACGTCAGCTTCTGGGTCCTGCTGCCCCCCGATAATACCTCCCAGGGTAAAGAGAGCCATAAACTCTACCTACCCTCTGCCACAGGAAGCAGATCACAGGCTGCTTCATCTCAGAGCAGTGTTTCTCCCAAAGGCTCCCCTCTGCCTCCAGCTTCAGCTGACATGGCATTCATGCCAGGACAGACAGTCCGACCCCAACCCAATGCTGGTTCCGTATCCTTTCACTCCCCACCTCACAGACTCTGTTCCAGCCACATCAGATGAGCCACCACCTCTAAATCCCACCACACTCTTCCTTGCCTCTTGGCCTTTGTTCACACTGGGTCCTCTGCCTAGAATCCCCTTTTCCACCTGACTATCCCATATTCATCGTTCAACACCCAGCTCCCTCCTCTCAGAGGAGACTTTCTGACTCCCTCCAAGTTCATCAATTAGCCTTTCTGTTCCTATCACAAGTTATATGGGGACCTTTCTTATCCTGTGCCATTCTGTACCATGCATCAAACTGCATAATAATTAATCTTTTGTATGTCTGTTTTCCTTACAAGTCAGGGAGCTTCTCCAGAGAAAGAATCTTCTTAAAATTATTATCCCAGTTGCTGAACACAGTAACTGACATGAAGTAGGTGCTCAATAATGTTTGTTGAATTTGAACAGTATCATCCAGCCCCAAAATATAAGCACGGCTTTGATTATCTATGAGGGTATCTTATTTACAGACCAACAACGGCAACCATTTCATCCCAAGTGAACACCCCTCTGCATATACAAACCACATCTTCTACACGCAGCCCCCACATGACCAGGGCTATGTTCTGTGCAACCCGGGAATTCAAGTCTAGGGAAAAAAAGATTCAGAAGACAACTTCTCTGAGAAGCTTCTGTAATGAATTCCAAAGCCAAAAAAGATTTAGGATCGTTTTCTATTTCACGTTATCAGTACCAGTGCTCTCTTCTGTTATGATGGAAAATTTGAGTAAAAATCCTTCCCTATAGATTCCACAGAAACCCTTTCTCTGTCCTATGGCTAAATTTTACACATAGCAACACAGAGCTGGAAGGGTCTTTAGAGGTTAAGTCCTTCATTTTACAATTCTCTCTTTATCTTACAATCTCTTCATTTTACAACTAAAGAAAATAAGAGTCAGCCTGCCTGTCTTCCTGCTTGCCTGCTCATTCAAGAAACATTTGTGGGGTGGCCGGATGGCTCAGTTGGTTAGAATGCGAGCTCTGAATGACAGGGTTGCTGGTTCAATTCCCACAGGGGATGGTGGGCTGTGCCCCTTGCGACCAAGATTGAAAACGGCGACTGGACTTGGAGCTGAGCTGCGCCCTCCACAACTAGATTGAAGGACAATGACTTGCAACTGATGGGCCCTGGAGAAGCAGACTGTTCCCCAATATTCCCCAATAAAACTAAAATATTTGCTATAAGGTCAGTGTGGCTTCCAAGTAGAAGTTCTACCAAGTAGAAATTTCCCAGCAGAGAGAAGGCCCCCCCTCCCAGGAAGGCTCATATGTAAACAGAAACAGGGTTCTCATTGTGAACCATTTTGAAGGGAACCAGGCAAGGCACTGCCCACTGAGACATCACTTAGTCAAACCGTTGAAACTATATTGATTTCAACTGAAAATAAAAATAAGAGCTTCCAAGTACTGAGCAATTACTGTGCTGCACTTCCTGAGTTAGATACTTTTGGGATGCCAGTCTTCCCCACAACCTAAAAGGGCTCTTGGACGTCCCGCTGGAGTTGGAGGGTTTGGAGAAAAATGAAAAGCCCCGTCAGCCACGCCCAGGGAGGGCCATGAAGAGAGGAGGAGGCTGACAACCTGACATGGAGCCACCGCCAGAATTTTCCCCAAGGCACTGCCTCTCAAGCTGAGCTGAGCCACACTCTGTCTGGATGGGCCCCGGCCTCAATTTCCAGTCGGCAGGAAGAGGAGGGTGCTGCGGGGAGATCTGTGCTGTGGGATACCCCCTGGCAGGGAGTCCCGGAGGGTGATGTGAGTACAGAGGGTGCTGGGTCAGCAGGTCCTGGGACGGATGAAGGAACCCGTCCCCAACCCACTGGGTAGTCGAGTGATGGTGTTCTGTTAGCTTCTCTAAGCAGAAATGTTTTACACACTCTTTGTTATCTATGATATAAAAGCAAATAAGTCTCTACCACTTTTGGATGTTCTGTCCAAGAAGATAAGATTTTGTCTGTAGATAAACTGCAAAGTGAGTGAATTATACCTTTTTGTAGCATGTTTCCCATCTTGGGACTGTGACAGAGATTGCTTATTACCTTCTCAGTATCCACTCTCTCACTTTCCTTACGAACAGAACCCTGATTTTATTCTATCAGGTAGAGCCCCAACTAAAGGACTACATTTCCCAGTCTCCTTTGCAAGTAGGGCTAACCAATGAGCTATAAGTGGAAATCACTGCATAAAGTTCCCAGAAAAACTCCTTTAAAGGGACTGAATGAGCTAGAAGGTACCCCCTTTATACTCTTCCCTTATACTTCCTGCCTGGAGCACTGACACAACAGCTAGACATCTAGCAACTATTAGGTTGGTGCAAAAGTAACTGGGTGTTTGCAATTATCTTTAATTTAATGCAAACACCACAATTACTTTTGCATCATCCTAATATACTGGACTGTGAAGAGACCCTGAGAGTGAAAACCAGCATCAAAGAGGCAAAGAGATGAAAGGAGACAGGGACCCCGTGACTGTGTGGAACCACTGTGCCAGCCCTAGACTGCCTTTTCTTATAAAAATAAACCTCTAGCTTATTTACACAATCACATACACACAGGCCCAGCCCAGGCTCAAGTGTCATGTTTGGGGCCTGCCAGCCAGCTACTCAAAGAGTAGGAACCCAAACAGAAACTTCTGCGTCCTGGGCAAGAGCACGTTACACTGTGTCTCCCTGGGTCCCAGCAGGGCCCTGACTCCCAAAAGAGAGGGCAATGTAGTAATTAATAAAACCGGCTTCACAGACGAGCTGCCATACTTTGTACAAGGGACTTAACCTTTCTGTGCCTCAGTTTCTTCATCTATATTACATACTCTATAAAATGGGGTTGATAACAATACCTCCTGAGAGGTATTCACAGGACTAAACAAATACATGTAAAGCACATGGATCAGTACAATCTGTCGTAAAAGGTTAGCTACTCTCATGATGATTGTGCCCCCTCTCAATCCTCTCCCAAAAAGCCCATTCCTCCATACAGGTCAGCGAGGCGGAGTCTTGGGGGGGCCAAGGGCATTCCTGTGATCTCCGGGGTGGCAGGAGAGTGGCCCCCACGCCCCGCGTCCCTGCAAGGCCCTGGGCGGCTTCTCTAAGGGGAGGGGCAGGACCTGAGAGACTCCTCTTTCTGCTGGTGAAGCCGGAGGACCTCCTCTTGCTCCTCCTGCCGCAGCTTCTCCCGTAGCTGCTGCATCTTCTCTTGCTTCAAGTCCAGAAGCTGCCTCTGGTGTTGCTTGAGTTCTTGAGCCACTGCCTCGTCCATGGCCTGCATGGCGGCCTTTGAGAGCTGCTTTGGGGGAGCCACAAGCTCCGGAGATCGCCTGCCAAGGGTGGAGAACAGCATTTCACTACTTTTAATATCCAGCCACCTTTTGGCATCAGGGCTTATACAACTGGATCATCACATATGGAGTCCTAATGGGGGGCCCACGATCAGGAATCACATATGCAAATCAGGGCCCCCACAGGCAGGCAGTGAGGCCGCCCCGGTGGGACACACAGGCAGCACCTGCTGTACGGCACAAGCCCCTCTGTGGCTGTCTAAAGCCTGAGAGCCTGGGGAGAAGGGCAGCCCACAGCAGGCTCTCAGTGGGCCCAGTGGTTGTGGCCCAATGTGAAGAAGTGCTCAGGAGCTCGCAGCAGCGGGGAGATGAAAGTGCTCCCCTGACAGGTTTTCCCCAGGGTGGCTCGGGGCCCTGTTCCTGTCACCCACCAGGGCTCTGCCAGCTACCTGAGGCTCATGCCAGCAGTTTGGGAAGTCCCCAGAGGCTGTTCTTTGCCTCCCCAACTGAACAGAGGCCAATGCCTAGGAGCTGGCAGCAAAGCAGCAGCATCTGTACGCGCCCTGAGACCCAGACGAGTCCCTGCAGGTCCCGGAACGGGACCCCCTCCCACTGCCAAGGGAGCCACGCAGGAGACCGCGGCCTAAGCCAAAGACAGTAGCAAGAGCACAACAGGAATATGGTGCTCCGTATCTCACCGATGATGCCATGTTTTCATCTGCTTCAAGTTAATTCAATGGTTGAAAATGGGTATAAGAAATTGAAAGCTAACCTGGACAAATTAGGTGGGTGGGAAGATAAGAACTAATGGTATTGGTTATAAACATGCCCATACATTACAAATGTTGTTTGTTGCTTGTACTCTGGTTCTTGAAGGACATGCCCAAAGAGAACATTTGGAACCATGAGAGCACAAGCAGGATAAAGTATTTCACCTACCAGAATGGCTCTCCTGAAGGCCAGTATGCGTTTGCATTCCCAGGGCCCTACATCTTATGTTAGAAATTGATCTCGCCACACAACCACCACCCTTCTTCCATGTGCTTAGGCTGTGGCAGGCCTGGCACGGGCCCCAGGCCCAAGTCAAGGAGCACTGGAGCAAGAGTGGGACAGGGGATCCAGTCCCCCGGCTGGGGTTGCAGAACCCCCTTCTCTCTCCAGCTCTAGCACTGCAGCAGATAGAAGGCAGTGTGTAGGATCAGATTAGAAAAGCAGAAGAAAACAAGGCCTTTGGACTTCCATTTTGGCCCCGGGACTAGAGAGAGAAGACATAAAAGGCCACTGGCATCTCTGAAATACCATTACAATCTTTCCTTCCCCCTTTCCTAACATTGTCACTCAGACCAGAAGCCGTCCTGAGCTATGCCTTCAATCCTCTTCTGCCCCAGCTCCATCTCCCCCCCTCCCTTCCCAGCTTCCTCTCGGTCCCGACACAGCACAGCTGATGCAGATGTAAGACAAGCGGCTGCCACCTCCTCTGAGAATTCCGCCTTTGGAAGGAGCCTCTCCCCGCAGCGCTCCGCCTCATCAACCCTCCAACTCATTTCCAACCTTGGCTGAAAACATCTTTTTTTCCTGAGATGGTACCTTTTAATGTTTCTCTCCCCCGTGGGCTGTGTAGCTATGTGGAGCCCTAGGGACAGACGCTACAGAAAGATGGGCCGTGTGTGCCCAGGCTACACGCATGGGTGAGCTGGCTTGCAAGCCTGGCATGCAAGCAAACAGGCCTTTTTCAGTAGGCCTCTTTTCTGTGTCCCTGTTTGAAAGACCTAATATCCCAAACTCCCAGCTTAAGTCCAAAGCAGGCCTGAAAGCTGACTGGGAAGTTGGAGACCCCAGAGAAAGAGGCAGGTCTGGTTTCTAGGCCGCTCCTCAGGTGTTGGCATCATTGAGATCCAGTTTTCAGCAGTTAGGGCCAAAAGGAGGCTCTGTAGGAGAGTAACCATTGCAGGCTGGCCACCAAGTGGCTCTGGGACATGCGAAGGAAAGCAAGGAGGGAAGGCGGGCAGGGAGAGGGAAGAGGAAAGGAGACAGGCACCCAGACATTCTGAAATGTCTGTACACCACTGAAACCAGGATCACAAGGCAAGATATCTTGTTTCCTCTCATTCAACAGAGTGGTTTTAATGAATCTACCCTCTTCCTACAAACACCTCAAGAAAGATGCTGGGATGACAAAGGGGAGAATCTCCCCCTTTCCCAGACTCAGGCCTTCTGGCCAAAAAGCGTGCACGGCGGTGGCTGCTTGCTAGCCTTGCCCACACTCGCTGGCCTGCCCTTTGCTCCTAACTCCTGATTCAGCTTGACTACAGCTATGAAAAGTGACACTCTATGAATCATGCTGTCTGATTTTCTGTATTTTGTGATGTTCTGACATCTTAAGAAGCTTGCTGGTCAAGGAGAGACTGCCCCTCCCAGGACTAACCAATTCTTACTGACATCAAAGGAAACACGTCTGTCATATGCAAGCCAACCAATCCTGAGTCTATATCCCAACTGTCTCCTTATTTAACTCACACCAAGCCAGTATTTCCCTACCCTAAATCACCAGGACCAGGTACCAGGCAACTAACTAACGCCACCCCATCACCCAAAATCCACAAAATTATTCAACCATCCAATCCTACACTCACACAGGATACTTAGCCTGTCTTGCCCATTCCTTCCCATGAAAACCCCAAGAAAGAAAACCCCTGGGTCATGCTCTCCCTTCTTGCCTCTTCTGCCTCCTGACCAGCCCTGGTCCTTCCTCACGTGGCCCTGCATGGCGTGGCACGCTTTCTTCTCTCTGGAAATGTTATTAATAAATTCTTCTTTCAATGGCAATGGCCTCCCTGTGTTGTCAGTCACCTCCATAAATTAAAATCCCGCAGGAACAAATGAGACAGACAAAGCTACTTCCTACAAAACCCAGAAAAATCAATCCATTCCTAATGTAACTGTAAAGATTAATGACAAGGAATTTGTGGGGCCTGAAAAAACTCAGGAAAGGAATAAAAGACGTTTCCTAAGAGTACCGTGTAAATTGGTCAAGGAAAGTGTCCCTGAGACCCCAGCGGGGGCAGCCTCCTTAGGACAGAGGGAAAACACAAAGCTGCCTTGGCTTCTCTCACTGCCCAGCTTCTCTCTCAGAGCGCCAGGCAGATACCCTCTGACCTCTGCCGACAGCATCCTCCCTCTGAACCACACTCGCCTCCTGTCCCCATAGCAAGCACCCTGATCTGGCTGTCCACAGCCACCAAGGACACTTGGGAAAGCCATGTCATTTCTCCAGGTCAGAGCTGTCATTGTAGAATATATCGCCACCTGAAAAATGACACGACCCCTTCCCGACACCGCTCCTGTAGTGCCATGGTGACATGACATGGGGAGTTCACGTGCTCTGCCCGCTCTCGGTGACACTTCCTGTGAGCAATCAGCGGATGAACCAGCCTCTGCTCAACAGTCGGCCTGAATCCTGGGGACTTTTAACTCTTTTGTAGTGCTCAGGTCAGATGGGAAAAACTTTGTAACCCTGGCACTGGTCTCTCTCCATGTATAGAAAAGGAACCACGGCTGCAGACTAAAAGTCAGACATCTACGGCTCCAGTGACTAGAGTCTAGTTCTAATTCTGCAACTGACCAGCATTGTGACCCTGGGCAAATCCATTCGCCTCTCTGAGCCTCAGTTTCCTCATCTGTAAAAGAAGTGAGACAGGGGAAGGCGAAAATGGGAGAAAAAAGCTAAGCAATTTTCTAAGTTTTGGAAGTGCTTCATGCAACCACATGGGTGAGCTGCAAACCCAGGTACAAACAATGTATACTGTATACCATCTACGTCCATTTACATGAAGTTGGAGAACCAGAAAAACAAATTTACTGGATAGAAGCCAGAAGAGCAGTGACGGGGACAGGTGGATTAGAGGAAGAGGCATGAGGAAACTTTCTCGAGGGACAGAAATGTTCTCCATTGGGTCTCGGTGGTGGTTATGTGGTATGTACATATGTAAACACTCACTGACTCGTACAACTCGAATTGGTGTACTTTCGTCTATACAAAGATCTCAATAAAAACTTCTGGGGTTTCTTTGAGCAGGCATTGTTTTTCCAATTACAGTTGACATATAATAAAAATTTTTTAAAGAAAGAGAGAAATAGTGCTTCGTAGAGAGAAGAACACGATTTACCAGATTTCTAATGACCCAGGAGGTAACCTCTTGCTTGTATCCGTATACCCAGGTCCTGACGAGGGGAGTCCCGGGGACCTCAGCCAACCCACACGAGGACCAGTGATGGCTGCTTGGGATCTCAAAGCTGCTCACAGAACCGAGGGTATACTCACTCCACCCCTTGGGCCAGGGCCAAAGCATCCCCTCCCCACCAAGAGTACATGGGCACTAAAGCCAACCATCCACAATGGAGGACAGGAACAGACACTTTAAAACTAGCCCTTACACCTCGGGAGAGACTGGCAGGGTGGGGCTGACCGCCTCCTTCTCTTCGGGCTCCTTGGCCTCTTCCTGCCCAGTGCCCAGCTCCTCAGCCTGGGGGTGCTGTTCTTTGCCCCTCTTGTAGGTGAATGGTGGGCTTGAGATCTCCTCCTCCCTTGAAAGCAATAAGGAAGAAAATGTTAAAGCCAGAAGGAAGGTGAGGGGCTCCAAACATCATTCAGGGTCAAAGAGTTGTGAAGGGGACAAAGGAGGCAGCCCCAACAGTTTCCCTACTTCAGGTCTTAAATCTCACTCTCCTCTCCCTGCCTCTTCCCGAGCTGTTTACAATGAAGACCAGACACTCAGGTCCCACATGGGACGCAGAATGGTTATGGGGCCCAAGAAGTTCTGCTCACAGCAGGTGTTCGGTGGAGGCTGGTGATGGAACATCACTGCTATTCAGCTTCCCCAGTGACTCATTCCAACTGGATGAGCTCTACAGGCAGCTTCTTTCTCTTGCCAGAACAGGACTAGCAAATATACAGCAGGCTGGGCACAGAGGTCCAGTCAGCTGGCCTTGGGGAAGCCTTAGCTCTGCACCTCCCTCGCCCTGGGAACTCGCACAACAGGGCTCTAAGGGATTTGCTCAGTGACTAGCGGTGGAGCGGTGGGGTGACAACTGGGCGGGAGGGGCTGCTGGGTGCAGGCGAGGAGAAACGCCCCACCTGGCGGGACGTCCACAGCCTGGGTGACAGCAGTCTCTGCCCCAGCCCCGGGCAGGGAGGCAGCTAGCTCAGAAGAGACCGTTCCTAGTTCAAGAGAGTCTGAGATCCCCTAATCAGACTGTGCACCCCAATTTTAGCTGTGGATTGAGGAGGAGGAAGAGGCCAATTTCCTCATTCCCCAGCTCGTGTGGGACACTCAGAGGAAACCTCTACTGCTGCTGCTTAGGCTGCAGACCCACCCCACCTCTCCGCACTTCTCCAGGCCTGCCACCCCCACCAACGTCTCTCCCAGCCTGGCACACACAGCTACACACAGGATAGGGGCCACTCCCACCCTGACAGGACCCCCGCTCACCCTTACCTCTGCGGAGAAACTGGCGGGAGGGGGCTGCCTGTAGAGTCCTCCCCGGGCTCCTCTGTCCCTTTCCACTCAGGCTGCCCCTCAGGGGCCTGCAGAGGCCCTTCTTCAGTGGCCTGGCTGTGAAGGGAACTCTTGAGCCGCTCCCCATACAGAAGTGGAGGAGATAACCTGGTCAGACCAGCCAGAGCAGCAGAGCAGGAAGATAATTGGGGAGTGTAGGATGTGGAGCTAGGTCCATACCTCTTTGCAAGCTGTAGCCTGGCCCAGCCCCACATCCATGGAGAGCCACAGAGGACAAAACAGCCAGAAAAGCAGGAAGGACAGACTGGCTACTGAGCGCTCCCTTTGCCTGGACTAGACTCAGGCTTCCCAGGTCCCTGTGCTTCATAAGCTTGGCCCAGGAGTGAGAGTTAGGTACACTCTCAGTGTATCCATTCCCAGAATTCACCATCACTCAGGCCAGGGAGGGACTGAGCAGAAATTAGGGAGAAAGAGAAGTCAGACTCAAGTGGTCAGACAATGGAAAACGCATGAAGCTACAGCTTTAAGGAAGAATGCTGACAGCTTTTCAAGGTCCAAAAAGTAGAATGACTGCTGCCCTTCCCTTTCCAAGGTGGCAGCCCTTCCCTCATCATGGGCTCAGGCCTGAGACGCTGGAAGCCACCACCCCCCACCCCCAGCCACCACACACAGAGTTAGCCTCAGCCAGTTCTGATATGGCAGTGCCCTGGTCAGAGCTCCGAGTTGCAGAACTGACCCTCCAGCCTGACTCTCCCAGATCTCTAGCAGGCTACTCCAGCGCTGACACATGACCAGGCACACACACAGCTTAATCCAATCCAGTGACAAAGCCCTGGTCCCACAGTGGCGCTATGTGCACAGCAAAGGTACCCACCAAAAGCACCCAGCAGCACTTCACATTGCTGTGGTGCAGATTCAGGGGGTTTGCACACGCGCACGCATACACACACACACACACACACACACACACACACACACACACAGACTCTAAAGGCCATCTAGCCGTTCATCATCTGTCTTCATGCAGGAGCATAACGAACCACACAGACCAAATTCTGCCCCCGTCCACGCATCCTTAAAGGCGCCTGAGGGCAGCCTCTCACGTACTGTACCTCTCTGAGCCTTTGGACTGTTTGCTCTGCAGCTCATCTGGGCTGGACTGGCTGTCATCCTTGTCTTCTCTTACCAACCTCTGGGCCTGGAGGCAGGAGCAGTGCAAAGTGTATATTGGAGGGGTCTGTATTTGGGTCCCTCAATCCTCCAACTGACTCCCATGCCTAAGAGGGAGCACCGAGAAGTGGCTCTTGTGTGGGTGAGGACCACGTGGGGTACAGAAGAGGTGGCCGGGCTACTGTGCAACAAAGCCTCCTGGGGCTCTGGCTGAGCCTCCAGGCGCACAGCTGCTCCCAGAGCCAACCTTGCTGGCCTGGGGAGGGTGAGTCACAGACCACAGTCACTGCATGCAGAGCCAGAAGCCAGAGGCTGAAGGAAAACACACAAGAAAAAGAAAACGCTGCCTCCTGCAGTTGGAAGCCTTCACTGCCAGTTGCAAAGTGAAAGCAGAACCATCCATGAACACCACACACCTACAGAGGCCCCAGACCTCCAGTACCAATGACATACAGGGACGCTGCCATTAAGTGGGCAGAACTGGGGGCAGCAGACAAGTACATTAAAGAGGAAGGACCTGGAGAAATGGAGACTTGGTAAAACGAGAGAGTACCGTACTCCAGATAAAAAGGGTACCATTTGGGCACCTGAAGGGAGGAAAACAGAGTGCTCCTTTGCTCCATTCTGAGCTCCCCCAAGCACCCAGCTCCGACCAGTGGACAACAATGCCCCCTTCCCCAATCAGGGATTATACCATCCATCCAAAAAAAAACCAACCCAACCCAAATCTCATTTTTAAAGCGTGGGTGTCTGGGCAAATTTGGTAAAAAAGAGGACTATTCTCGATAAGTTCAAGTATTTTCTGCAGGGGTGGGGCCATGGGGTACAGTGGTGTAGTCAGCCTAGACTCCACCCTCTGTTCTACCACATCCTGCCTTGGGAGTCTGTCCCCCACCGGAAAACGGGATAGCAAACCGGACCTCACAGGGCTTCTGGTGAGGATTCAACTAGATTATGTACATAAATTCAGACTCCTGGCCTAAAGAAGTCTGCCACAAATGTTAGCTCCTCTATTCACATTCCTCTCCCTCCCCCAGCCTAAGACAGAAAAAAAAAGAAAACAACCTTGCCAGTGCCAGTCCCCATTCTAGGACCTGTACTCCTTCTGTCATATTGACAGGAGCCCCGTCTGTTCTGGGACACAAGGGTTAACAGGAGCGGTGGGGAGGAGACAACTCATTCCATCTTCCCCAGTGGGGTTCCTGCCTGGTTGGCACACTGCTGTGTCCTCAGCGCTGTGCCCACAGCCCCCCACACCTCTCCACTGGCAGTCTGACCCCAGCAGCTGTGGCCGACTCTGCCATCTGGATGGGCAAGGAAGGGCAGGGCCTGAACTAAAAGCCGGCTCCCCCAAATTACATTAAAAATAGAAATGCTGCCTGTGAGTACCTCCCAGTGCAGCAGAAGGGCTCCCTGCCAGTGCTGCCACCCCTAATCACATCAGCCTGGGCAGAGCCTGCAGACAACAGCAGGGGCATGCAGTCCTCCTCCCGCCTCACCTCCATTCCCTTCCAGTGTTCAACTCACAACTTGTCTTCCCTACAGATCACACCAAGCTCAGCAAATAGCTCCCTCTCTCAAGTCTCAAGGGGGGAAAAAGTCAGCCAGGCCAATCTCTTTAACAAACTAAAACTCGATGGGTGGTACAGTGAGGTGATCATAACAATTTGGGGAGTGGGCCTGAGTCAGAAAGAAGTAGCTGCAGAAAACATCTGTTTCCTCCTCGGTTCATCTATATTTCTGTCAGAAACCCCTGCTTGAGAAAAGGGGATACCTTGGGAAAGTACCCCAAGAGAGGTCCTTCAAGTAGAGTTTGACTTGATCCCTAGAACTTTTTGCCCCAGAAAAGGAATCAAAGGAACCAGACAAGGCCAGCACTCTTCAGAAAGGGGCGGAAAGGGGAGAAAGCAAGGACATTCTCAGCCTCTGGCCTCAGACGGCTTAAGACACCATTTCCCCATCCTTAACTCAGTTGTGGGTTTGGTGTTATGATCCAGTACCCAGTTAAATAAATCACAGTGCATTTATAAAGCAGGATGCTCTGCAAACAATAAAAAGAGTACGGTAGATCTGAAATAAGTCAGAAGTCAAGGACCTATTCCCAAATTTAAAGACCAATATTGCCAAGCAGTTTTTGTAGCACAGTCCCAATTTTTATGGGTGGAAACAAGATAAACAAATAGAAAATAGATACATGCTTATATGTGCACAGAAAAACTTCTAGAAAGGCACGTGAAAAATGTTAATGGAAACTGTTAATAGTCCCCACCTGTGGGAGTACGGCTATAGAAAGTAGACTTTGACCTTCTATAATATTTGAAAAAATTTATGGTCACTTTTGTAATTTATTATAAAATTCATCACATTTACAATTGATCATAATCATTATTTTGACAGTAGTGATGGTTTGAAAGGTGTATCACATGGTAAAAATATCGAATGGTACACGTTAAATACATGCAGTTTATTACGTGTCAATTACATCTCAATAAGGCTGCATTCAATTTTTTTAAGTGAACAAAACCTCGTTAAGCTCAGTTCTAAGGCTCTGCACTGGCCTTGGCCTCGGGAGAGATCCAGAGAATACAGAACCTGGGCAGGAGCCCCCAGGGAACGGCCAAGGAGACTGTGCTACGGTCTGGTCTGCCCTACACAGAGGCTGCGGCTTGGTCCTCCCGCCCCATGCCCCTGCTCAGCCCCTTCAGGCACTGAAGACGGGAGAGCGTGGAGACTGAGCCCCACAGGGCTCTGTGTGGGCAGCCAACCCGAGCGCCCAGAACCGCTCCATACCCAGTATGCTGGTCATGAGCTGGAGCTCAGGGCTTCCTCTGCCAGCGCTGGCAGAGGGTGCCTCATGAGAACCAAATCCAAGCCAAGCTCTGCTACTACTTTATACCAAGTGGCATGACTCAAAAAGAGGCTGCTGGCCACATTAGGTTTTATGTAGGACCCACAAACCTGTCTTTTTTAAAGCCCCCAAGTATTCTGATATTGGCCAGTTTTGGAACCAGAGCAATGGACATCCACCCTGCCCAGCCAACATGGTCACTTCCCCACTTAACCACCACTGCCAAAGGTGCCCTGCAATTCACCTGCTCTACACCCTCCCTGACCAGTCTGGCCTGCCAGGCCAGGTTTGTGCCTTCACATCCCATCAGGGCTGCAAATGGGAGTGGCTGAGGTGCAGCAGGGACCTGGCGGCTGGGCAGTGGCCCAGGAGGCTTGTCAGTCAGAGCTGAGAGAAATGCAACCAGCCTTACAGCTCTGCACTGTCTCCCACTCATTTCACTGAGGCCTCCCCAGGCTCGATTCACATTACATATCTTGTTTGCTTCACCCAAACCAAATGCTCCCTTACACTTGCAGAGACCGTACACCAGAATTTCTATTCTAACAACCCACAGAGGAGGAAAACACGATCTTGTGTTAACTCTGGAAATGAAAGCACAGCATCCCTTCTGGCCAGAGCCTGAGGAGGTCCTCACCACAGCTCAGTGATCCCACACACACTCGCACGCACACACAGCCAGTCTCTAACCTCCTAGATTCATGTCACGTTCCTGCAAGAGCCCAGAGGCAATGATCTCACATGATGTCACAGGCAATTCACACAGTAGTAGTAATACACAGCTACGTTTATTTAATGTTTGTATGCTAGTGTTTCACGTTCTTTACACCACTTTCTTCTCCTAACAGCTTCTAAGGACAGGATTTATCTCTGAGTCATCCTTGTACCCTTCTCTGGGTCACACGTCACCCATGCCTGCACAGAGCTTACATCTGGCAGGGGAGATAAGGAACCATAAAATAAAAGAAGCAGCACTAAGAAGAGCAAACGGGGGGAATGATTCATCCTGCTTGGAGGAGGTGGTATCAGAGGTGGGCCTCCAAGACCAGAACCAGCCAGGACAAAAGGGGCAGAAGCACAGCATGCAGAGCAGTGGAGGAAGGGACGGTGCCCAGGGAGTGGTGAGTGGCAGGCACTGCTGGTGCCCAGCAGGCAGGCTGAGGACCGGCCTGCAAATGTTAAATGGGCCAAGTAGGGAAGTGCCTTGAAATCCACAATCTATACACAGTGCTTTTCACATGAGCCAGTGGTCAACCCTCAGTTTCTAAATGAATGGACAGACAAATATGGGTGGGGGGTGTGCCTAATTCATAGCGGCAGCAGAGCAGGAATGGTCGGAAGCCCCCTCACAGTCAGGGCCCCGCCTAAATGAACAGAAATGCCCCTAGGATGTACAGGGCTCAGCTCTGGCTCATCCCCAAGGTGAAGCTGCAGCCCACCACCCAGTGACATTCGCCTCCCAGGGGGCCCCACTCAGGACTGGGGAAAACACACCAACATCCAGAAGGGGCTCCCAGATATGGCAGCAAAAACCAAAGTCCTGGAGACAGTGGACATGGAGAGGTCAGCACCCACCAGGGCCTCTCCTCTACCGCTGACCTTCCAGAAAGGCACCTACTACTATGTGTTTGGCACGATGCTAAATATTTCGACATGTACTAATTATTTAAAATAATACCAGGACTACATGGAAATATATGAGATAAAGGAAGTATATTAAAATGTTCACTGTAGACTCTAGTTGGTGAGTAGGTGAGTAGTCACTGTAAAATTCTTTTAAGTTTTCTGTACGCTTGAAATTTTTATAATAAAATTATAGGTAAAATACAACCCTGGGAGACTGGTACCCTTATCCTCATCTCCCAATTGAGGAAGTAGGTCTAAGAGCATATGTCATCTGTCCAAGGTCATACAGCCAATAAACAATGGGGCTGAGGGCAGATAAGCCCTGGGCAGACTCCAAAGCCCAAGCTCTTTGCATGACACATGCTGCAAAGCATGTCACTTCCCAACTGTCTCTCCCCGCCAACCAGAGCACCAGGAGAGAGGCCAAAGCGCCCAGAAGACCTGTAAAAGCAGCTTGGAAATCAGGTTTGGTAGGCTCCTCCCAGCTTTTTCTTTCCTCTTTCCCATGCAGATGCCCCTCTGGACAATGGGGATTAATCAATAGCACTTCCTCTACAGGCTTCTCTTTGGGACAGGCAGCAAGTGCCCACAGAAGAGCCAGCTCCCCATTGCCCTTTGGCTGCCACAGAAGATCCCTGCTGGGCTAAGTGACGGATTGCTACCTGATGGCACACTACTAGGGGCAGTTGTCACGAGCCCTGACAAATGGCGGGATGACCAGCCAAGGTCTGGTCCTGCTGTCCATGGCTTCCTTCACCCACTCCCATAGGGAAGGAAAACACAAATGGGCACATGTCTCTACATGGGACTCCTTCAGGAAGGCCAAAGCCCTTGCTTCCGAGTTCTGAGACATGGCTGTTCTTCATGATGGTTTTTGCCAACAATGACTTTTTGCCTTCCCTTCCTAGCTTTGGTTTTCTTTTTTGGTGACATTTTCCTTTCAGTTTGAGTTCTACTCCATTTAATACAGCTGCCATCTGCCTCCTAAGCCTATGGCTCAGTGAGGGGCTGAAGCACACAGTCCCCTAATTCCTCTGCACTCCCTCATATCATTACTGCTCATCCCTGATCCTCCCACTAATCCCTTCCCTTTGATCTGCTTCCTCCAAACAGATGGAGCATGGTTTCTAGAGGTAATGCTCTGCCAAAAAGCACCCTGAACGACTCCCCTTAGATGCAGACCGGGCAATTGAAGCCAGGATACAGCAGGCCGGGTGGAAGGTCTGGGACCAAGAAACTATGGATGCTGGCATTCCAGGACAAACTCTTAACTTTGAAAATGAAACCACAGCATCCCTCCTGGCCAGAGCTGGAGGACTGGTCCTCACCACAGCTCAGTGATCCCACACACACTCGCACTCGCACACAACCAGTCTCTAACCTCCTAGATTCATGTAAGTTCCTGCAAAAGCCCAGAGGCAATGATCTCACAGGCAATTCACACAGTAGTAACAGTAACAACAGCTACTTTTAAAAATGTTTGTATGCTAATGTTTTATGCTCTTTCCCCCACTTTCTTCTCATAACAAACCTATAAAGAGGGCAGTGTTATCCGTAGTTAATGGGCTAAGAATCTGGAGTTAGACGAGACCTAAGTTTGAGCCCCAACTCCCACTTACCAGCTGTGTGCTGTTAGGCAAACCGCTTCAGCACAGGAACCCACAGATCCATGCTATTAACCACCACTCTGCTGGCCCTCATAGCAGACTCACCAGGCCAAGGTAGGACTTGGGGTCAGAAGCAATGGAGTCTGAGAACTGTAGTTCCTTCATGTGTTCACTAATCTCCGACTCCTGGGGAAACAGACCCACAGAAAAGTCACCCGGAGCAGCACACAATGTCGTGATCACTACCCAGGGAATTCCGTTCAGGCCATGACGCCAACACAGGGCTCAGCCCAAAATCCACCTCTTCTGGAAAACCTGAAAGAGGCGTGTGGACCCTCCCCTTCTCTCTGGACACATGCACCAAACCCCCGCCCAGTCAGGCTGGGCAGCCCAGCTGCGTGTGGACAATCACACGCTGACTCAGGTCACCAAGGATTTACACGTGTAAGGAGGGCCAAGTGAAGTGGAGTGGAGATGGTTAGAAAGTTGGCAGTACGGAAGTGCGATGCTATCCTAAAGAAAAACAGAATGAGAGTCTCTTTCCCAGGAAGTAGTTAAAAGCCCTTTGAATTAATTCCCTCACCATCTACCTGGAGGAGGTGCAGGACTAAGGGTTGAAAATAGAAAATGCCAAAGGCTCTCCCCACGGGTCCTCCTTCTGTCCATTTGGGTCATTGGCCAGGTCGTGCCAAAGCAAGACTCCCGTGTCTTGAGTTGGTTCAGAAAAAGCCACAAAAATCAATGCGTCTTCCTGTAACGTAACTGACGGTGATAGAGCAGGAACTGCTGGTTGTGTTCACCACCCACCCCCTCAATGTTCTCCTCTCTCTACAGGAACCACTGCTGAAACCGTGACTAACACCAAACTGATGTCAAGAAGTAGAAGGGGGAGGTAGGAAACGGGAAGAGGAAGGAAGTAGGAGAACAGAAGAACATGCATATTCCAGGAGGGTGCCAGCGGAAACGCCAGTTTCTGCTCTGACTTTCTAGAGCCAGCAGGTTTCGAGTTTCATTCAGGATGTTACCTCCTGTGGGGTCTGGGCACATTTGTCACAATTAAGAGTTTTGGCTGGGTGATGTTGACAGCCCATTACAGGCCTGCAAATGAAGCTCCTGCCTCAGTAATAAAGATCTGGGGACAGAAATCTGCACTGCGCTTGCAGCCGCGACTGCCTGTGGGACAAAGTGACTTACTTCACTGGCGTCTGATATGCTCTCTTTCAGGACAGAACCCTCCTTCTTTGGCTCGTTTGCTGCCTCTTCCTTCCTGGAACCCTCCTCTCCTGTAGGCACCGGGTCCTCGTGGGCACCTTTTTGATTGGCTTTAGCAGGCTGATTGCCCCCAGGGTCCACCAGACTTCTGGATATCACAGGATCACTCTTGTCATTCTGTTCTTTTCCTGGGAGCCGAGCACTCGCCTCTCTTCCCTGTCGCCCTGTGCCATGGGCACTGCTCAGGCTGCTGTCTGCAGCTCGACTGCAGAGCTTGCCGGGAGGAGGGGGGCGGGCAATGTCTGAATCAAGAGAGGTGTCCTTTGCCTCTGGCTTGCTTGTTCCTGGAGACTCCTGGGGGCAGCAGACCACGTCAGAAAGGAAGACAGCAGGAATTAACAGAAAGAATTGAGAGACTTGCTGCAAGACAGAACGGTCATTCCTTGACTCCTACAGGCCAGTGCTGTACTTCTGACACCAGTGGTTATCAAACACGCCAAAGCTTTTCAAAACACATGGAGCATGGTTTCTAAGGCACCTGAACGACTCCCCTCAGGTACAGACCTGGCAACTGAAGCCGGGATACGGCAGGCCGGGTGGAAGGTCTGGGCCCAAGAAACCACGGCTGCCGGCTCCACTCCAGCCCTACCGAATCTGAACATCACGTGGTTTGGGCACGCCCCCCCGACCCCTGTCCACTGACAGGCTTGGAAACCACCGCACTGGACTGTACAACTCCATTACCAGCTAGCATGTCCTCGAGTAGTAAATCTGTCTGGTTCCAGCCCCAACAGCCGAATCATAAGATTGCAGACTCAAGTCAATGTTCATTTACAATGATGATGATGGAAAATCATGTGAGAGAAAAGTACCAATGTCTATTTTTCATTTTTAAAAGGTAGGAGGAAAAGAATATCAGGAGGGTGCCCTTCTGCAATAGCAATGCGGGTCGCTCTCTCCCTAAAGCCTCTCCTGTACAAGCAACCCTGGAGACAGGTCCTCTGTCAGAGGGCGCCAACTGAGTCCTCTGAGAAGCAGAGGCCAAGATGAGATTAGGTGTTTACGCGATTTGTGGGGGCAATGCCTATGAAGGATAAGGGAGGCAGGCGAGCCTTCAGGACAGAGGTCTGAGATCTGTGACAGGAGAGAGGGAAGGAGGAGACTGCAGTCGGAAGAGCCTCAGGCCACAGCATAATTCTTAGAAATGTCTTGACCAGCCCTGCAGGGGTCCGCATCGGGCAGAGATGGTCCTGCTGGAGGGCCTGCTGGACTCCATCACCTCCATCCACAAGCCGGCCTTGGCACGAGCTGCGGTGAAACAAAGGTGCAGGAACTAGAAGCTGTCAGTCAACTGAGGCTCCTTCAGCAGGGTCTCTGAAGGATATCTGTGCAGTACACCTCCACAGCTGCCACACCCTGCCTCTCACACAGAAACCCCACTGGTCAAGATGAGTAAACACCTTTAGAGCTGGCCAAAATAGAAAAAGAACCCCCCGCCCCTAGGAAATGCAGCCAGAGATCTCCCCTGGGCTCGTGCACAGAAGCCTTCTTCCCACAAAACACGTGCGCTAATACTTGAGCTGCCAGTGTGAACAACTTCTGAGCAAGATTTTGGAGACTTCCTGATTCTCCCCCCTGGAGACTCAAAGAAGGAGCATGATGACTAGAGTCCAAAAGTCCAAGGAGCAGCCCTACACGTGGCATTCACTGACACCCGCTGTTGAAGGATCTGCTGCAAAGACATGACCATCTGCCTGTAGGTCCGGCAAAGCCAAACTTTCCAAGGACTGTTAGAGAGGCAGGAAAGCAGAGCAGGTCAGGCTCAGCTTTGGAGACAGACTAGCTAGGTTCAAATCTTTGCTCCATGCTTACAGTGACCTTAGGCAAATTATTTAACTTCTCTGTGCCTCAGTTTCTTCTTCTAAAATACAGGGATATAGTAAGGCCTATCTCATAGGGTTGTTGGGAAGATCAAATGAGTTAACACTCATTAAGTGAGTTAAAGAACTGAGAACTGTGTCTGGCATACCGTGTTTCATAAACGTTAACTAATGTTATATGATGAGACCCACACGTTCATTCCTGAGCACCTTCTGTGTGCCAAACACCACCTTGGGGACCCAAATACAAACAAGACACACATCTTGCCCTCAAGGAATTCAACTGAATATGGAAAAAGTGAGATGTCCCAGGTGGCCCTGGTTATGAGCCTTTACTGCTCAAAGCAAAAGGCACTGGACACGGTGGTGACGCTGTCACCAGCCTCAAGCCTGTCCCAGGGACAAAAGCACAAAGGCAGGGTACCTGCCGTGCTGCTCATCCTCCCAGCGTCCCTAACCTGCAGCACAGAAACAATGTGCCGTGACCACTGGGCTAAGAGAAGGGGGCATGATGTCCTCTTGAAGACAAGCATCGTCTCGGGGAGGCAGGCCTCCTCGTCTCATACCCCCAACAGGGGCCAGCTCTCAACAGGAGCTCCACGGCCTCCAACAAGTGCTGGGAGCTTCCCGGCGTGAGCGAGGGGTGTCTGGCCAGTCACACTCCCTCACTCATCAAAGCAGGGCCAATCCACCGGGCCATGCTCACTTCGTGTTTAAATAAAGGCAGCAGACCTGGGTTAAGGGACAGAGGAGGTGGCAGACCACAAACAGCACCCATGGCCTTCAGGATAAAGTTCACATCTGCTCAGATGGCCCAGCCCTTGGCTGCATCGCATGGGTCCTCTCCAGCCACACCCTGCACAGCCTCTCCTCCAGCCTGAGAGCAAGCATCATGCTATTTCACTACTTTGTCATTTCACTACTTTTTAAAACTCTCTCTCTCTCTCTCTCTCTCTCTCTCTCTCTCTCTCTCTCTCCCCCCCTTCCCTCTCCTTCTCCCTCGCTCTCCCTCTTTCATCCTCTCCTTCTCCCTCCTTCCCCCTCTCCCTCTCCCTCCCTCTCCTTCCCCCCTCCCTTTCCTTCCCTCTCTTTCCCCCTCCTTCCCTCCCCACCCTCCCTCTCCTTCCTTCTCCCTCCCTTTTCCTCTCTCTCCCACTCCCTCTCACCCTCCCCTCTCCCTCTCCCTCCCCCCTCCCTCCCCCTCCTCCCCCTCCCTCTGCGTCTCTCTCTCCCTCCCCCTCCCCCTCTGCCACGCTCTCCCTTTCCCTCTCCCCTGCCCCCCGACAAACTCCCACTGGTCCTCACAGCATCACATCTTCTAGGAAGCCTTCCTTGCCTTCCTTGATCCCTGGCAGTTGTCCTGAGGTGAGCCTTCCCCATCCTCTTACGTAACTATATTGTATTATAATTGCTGATTTCCTTACCTGTTTCCCTCACCAGATCTGCTCCCTATTATCCTCAGTGCCTGGCACATAATAGATACTCAGTAAATGCCTGTTGACTTGAGTTTTTGAAAATGAACTTTAAAGACTCCACGGACATTTGCTAACCTGAGAATAAGACAGCTTCATCTTGAATAAGCCCTTTCACAGTCTACTCTGAAAGAAGAGAAACTGAGGACGAGAGGTCTGGAAATTCATATTGCTGCTACAAAAATAAATGATTAAGAATAAGTGTGTCGTGCAGACATAGAAGTTCCTACTCCATAAAACAGAGATGTAACATTTATTTTGCAAGGTTATACAGGGATTAGACTATATTTATTATAGTGCTTATTAAATGGAAAATAGCTAAACATATGTTAACTATTAATATTCAAGATGATGGAAAAACAACCTATCAAAACTCAGAGGACACGAGATACAGGGAGTGGTTCCCATTCTTATACAGGAGAGAACACAGCCAGACTACAAGAATGCTAGGCCAGCCTAGGCCACGCTCAAGCATGAATTCTTCAAAAGAAGATTTTCCCACGGTGGAACTTACCCTCTTCTGTCTACCTAAATACTAAAGCGTGGCGAACAGTAAAACCAATGAGCTTGCATTCTCGTGCTCATGTCAACTAACGGCAACGACACAACAGCCAGAGGTGTATCTGGAGGGGGAGGACAGCAGACGGAGACTAGACATCTGCTGTACATTACCCACAAAGGGATAAACGAGAGCTGAACTTATAGAAAGCCTACTGGACAACACGCTCCGCCCCTGTCCCGCCCTTGCTCCTCGTCACACTGCGGGCCCAAGGCCGGAGGCCCTGCCCAAGGTGCACACCGCAGGCCCGGTACACAGCCTGCCGCGTCAGGGCTCTGTGGCTGGGGACTGCACGGCTCAGCTTTGCTTCAGCTCATCTGTGCTCAGACTCCTTGTCTCCTCCTGTCACAGCCCCAGGTCCTTGAGTATCTCAAGGCAAATTTCTGTTGCTCTTTCAAAAAAGACCTTGCCATCTGCATGAGGAGGGGGTATAGGAGAGTGCCTGTAAGAACCAGTTCATGACTATTTAACAGAGCCCCCAAAAGCCACAGGCCCCAGCCCAGTGCTGTAATCGCCCTCCTCCGGCTGAGCACAAAGGCAGGGGCCGGCTCCCGTGACCCACACAGCTCCGAGGGAGGGCGTGGAGGGAGCCGAGCACGATCCTGTTCTGGGGAGACCCCCACCACGCCAACCATCAGTCCAGTCTATGTTCTACATCTCATTCCCACACAGTGGGTCTCAGTTCTTTCTACTGCTCCCTGGTGGTGATAGCACTTTCAATCACACTGACATCATCCTGTTATTTCTAAGCCCAGCTCCCTCCCTCTCCTTTGATCAGCTGATGGGCTTCTCACCAGCTCCACGAGGCCACATGCCTGCTTGCCTATCCCTCAGCCTCTCTCTTTCACTCCCACTCATTCTCAGTGTCTGTTTCATGAGCCTATCCCTTTTGATTCTGTAACAGACTAGAAATGGGTTTAAGCTGAAGGCAGAAGAGGAGGGGAAGAGGAAAGAGAGAGAGAGGCATTCTTGCCATCCTACTGCCCTCTCATGGAACCACGAGCAAAGTGACTGTCGACAGTGAGACACAGCAGAATAAACCATGGAATGAGCTCTCTACTGAGGGGAGCCTGGGATGCCCAGGAGTGGGCAGAGGTGGACAGCTCACAGCATCCAAGGTCTATAAACCTGGACAAAAGGCATTTTCAAAGGGCGTGGTCCCAGCAGAGGCAGCTTTGTCCAGTCCTAAAACCCCTCATTCATGCCCACCAACCTTTCCCACCAGGAAAAGCCCTAGTTCCTGCCTGAGGTTAGACACGGGAACCCAACCCTCCATGTGGCAAAAACGACTAAATCTGTTGAGATGCTAGAAACAGGGGTGGGAGGTGTTCAATTCACCTCCCACTCCAGACATTTCCCCCATCACACTGGGTTGCCTATTTATATTAAGAAGTTATAAGAAATATGTTTAAAACCTTCTCATCAGAAGGGAAGCTTTTGGAAATTCAGGACTGTCTTGTTGACATTTATAATCCATTATGAAGCAAAACTTAACTAAAAGTCCAGCTCCGTCATCATCAGTCTACTTGGGGGTCTTTAATCCAGCAGCTGACAGTAGGGATCAAGTACCCACTCTACGTGGAACACAAGAAAGCCAAGGGAGGAAAAGAGCACGGCACAGACTGCCAGGACACCCTCCCCGTCCCAGCATGGCTCATTCATTCATTCACCTATTCATTCTCTCAACTGCTCAGCACAACTTACTCAAGGCCCTTCCTATGTTCCAGACAGTGGGCCAGGTCCTGGACATACAGACATGAATAGGGCAGAAGCTCTATTCTCAATGCACTCAGTCTTGTGGAGACTATCCTCTTCTCCAAAAGTAAGTCCTCCTGATATCCCATTTCTATTCATGATCATCCTTTCTAGGCTCAAAATCTCAGCTACTGATTCTGTCAGTGTTATAAGGATTTAATGATAGATAAGAAGAAACAAAGTTGTCATTTCAGGAAAGCAAACAGACTGAAGGCTTTGGATTTAATGCAAACAGACCAGGCATCACTTGGAAGAGTTTCAAAGTAGACACAGTCAGGTTGATGATAAAGATGGGATACTCACAAAAAAGTGTCACATTTGGAAGAAAGTCACAATCAAAACATATCTGATGGCACAGAGCCAAAACTACAGATAGTCTGTGAGGTAATAGAGAAAGCCTAACCACAAACAGGGGCCTGCGATGGTTAGAATTGGGTCATCTGGGAAGGCCCACCTACACCTCAGGGCCTGTCAGCCAGCATCTGCAACCCCAGCCAGCCTGAGACATTAACCCAGGCTCTGCAGATGAGCTGAAGACCAAGAGATGAGTCAGCAATGACAGGAACACAATAAGGGATTACAGGGACATAATAAGAGAAAATAAGGAAACAAATTTAAATCCACGATACAAACACTGGTGTTTTACTGGTCACTTCTGTGACCATTTTAATAAAATGTGAGTGATCTGATTCACTTTAAAGTGTTTAAAGTATTTTTTAGAAATTGGTATATTAGATTGTGAAAAGTTTAATTAAGCTTGCAATCAATATTGAAATGTTTGGGGAAATCTGAGCTGTTGACTACATGATTTACAAGGTGTGTGACTACTTTGGGAATATTTAGAGAAATGTTCATTGTTAAAAATGAATAAACTGGACACCAAAGTACATATAGTAGGGAATGTTCCTTTTCAAGTGTAAAAATGCATTCGAGTTTTTAGGTATTATAACAACACGATGAGTTTTTGGTTTTGTTTGTTTTTCATAAAGAACATTCTGGTGGCAGTGAAGGACAGAGTGCCGAGAAAGAGATCAGAAGTAACAGGATTATTGGTGGGGGAGGTGGAGAGGGGTGGTAATTCCAGAATCTATTCCCAGTCGTATTCTGCATTTTCTAGGCCTCACCTGAGGCCTTTGCTCAAGCTGTTTGCTTGCCTAAAATATCCCTTATATTCTCCCCCATGTCCAAAACATATCCACTCTTGAAGACCAAGGCAAATGTCATCTTTCCCCAAGTCTTCCCTGAGCCCTAGGCAAGTAGCTTCTTCCCCTCAGAACTCCTTCCAGTAGTATCCCTGTGCTCTAGTTCTTTACACACGCTGCCCTGCTCTACAGTGTCCCACACACTAACCTACTCAGCATTTACTGAACACTCACTAAACACCAAGTACCTAGCGTTCCTTCCCTCTCTCCAACTGCAAACTCTTTGAGGCCAGCCAGACGCTTGTCTGAGGATACCCGGATCGCCCGTAGGGCCTAGCACAGGGGCCTGCTACACGGCCAGCACTTGACAAATGTTAAGAATCCGGATGATGTTATACCTCTGAAAGCTACCAATGCCTATGTAATCCAATCCCAAACGCTCAGCTGGCACTGGGGCCCTCCATGATCGAGCCCAACCTCCCTCCACAGTGTCCTCTCACATCTCTCCCTCATACGTTCTGTACTCCAGACAAAGGAGACGCCTCATCTTCCCCCACTCACCCTGCATCTCTGTCTCTGCCTATGCAGTGCCCAGGGGACTTCTCTGTCACCCATCACCTCTGCCTGTCTAGTCCTGCCCACGGTTCTGCCTGACTCACCTCAGACGTCAGTTTCTCAATGGAGCCTTTCTTAGTCAATTCAAATGGACAAGAGACCCCTAAGTTTACAGCAAGTCCGCCCCCTCATGGCACTCTGTTTTACCTTGCTTATGGCCTCACTGCATTCTACTCTGTTCCAGTTATTTAACACTCTCTTTTATGAGACTATAAGCTCTTAGAGAGCAGGAATCACATCTAATTTAGGCTTACACAACCTATAGCCTCCAGCAAAGTGCCTCATTTTGTAGAAATAGGCAATAAAGGGTGCTTATTTGATAAATGAACAAATAGATGAATTTCTTTCCCCTCTTATACACCCCCAAACCCCAGAAATCCCATCTGAACTGGGACAAAATGGTCCTCTTTCCAAGTACGTATCCCATAGGGAGAAAGGTTTAAGGAGCAAGGACACAGCCCGCTGGGGCATTTGCCTGCAGGGGCTTCGGGCTCTTACCTCATACTCAAAGTCGCCCCCCAATGCCCCAACGTCCAGGTGCAGGTTCTTAAGAAGCTCACTTGAGCTGCGGAAACTCTGTAAAGAAAATGACTGTGAGGGATTAAGTGGAAGGGAGCGGGACAGCCCAGGGTGAGGGCCAGGAGGCTCCTTGTGGGTTACGCCTTCTCAGTGAGAACTAGGACACAGACAGACTGGGCAAGAAAAAACTCTGTGGGCTGGAAATTCATTTTTACTTATTTCCAAGTAGCACAGAGGTTAGAAAAAGGTGAAAACAAGTGTCCACCAACAGATGAATGGATAAACAACATGTGGTCTATTCATACAATAAAGTATTGTTCAGACATAAAAAGGAATAAAGTTCTAATACATGCTACTACATGGATGAACCTTGAAAACATGCCACACAAAAGAAATCATACAGAAAAGAATACTGTATAATTATATGAAATATCTAGAATAGGCAAATCCACAGACAGAAAGTAGATCAGCGGTAACCTGGGGAAAGGGGAACGGGGGGAGTTATTGTTTAGTGGGCACCCAGTGGCAATTTGGGATTATGAATAAGTTCTGGAAATGGATCGCAGTGATGACTGTACAATACTGTAAAAGTAATTAAGGCCACTGAATTATTACTTAAAATTGGTTAAAATGGTAACTTTCATTTACACATATTTTACCACATAAAAAAATTAAGAACAATTAAAATAACACAGAGGGTTTCCAGGCCAGGAAGAGGATTCATTACCCGGTTGTCACTCTGTGCCTCGTCCTCCTTGTGGGTCTTCTCCCCTAAAGCCAAGAGGCGGAGAGCATTCTTGTCCTCATGGATGGAGCCCAAGACACCCTTTGTATAAGCAGAAGTCTTGAGACCCTGTGAAGGCTCCAAAATAGAGAAAGTCAGTCAAGTGACTCACTAGGAAGACCTTCAGAATGACCTTCAGAATGACCTTCAGAATGCTATCCCCACTCTCCTTCTATTTAGATGTCTTCTAGAGCAAGTCTACCAGGTCCACACAGCTGATGCTGGTAACTCCAGCTCAGACCAACCCCTCCTTTGCCCAATTCCCACTGCCCTGGCTACACGGACTGACAAATCAGCCCTACAGTCCCTATGGCATGAGTCCACCCTCCACTGCCCAGATTCCACCTTTGGCATCATACGGGTGTGACTCACCTTTCCAGCTAGATTCTGAGCTTTGAAGGCTAGGCCCATGCCCTCTGGTTCTCATCTATGGGCCACAGTTCCTAGCATGGTACACAGGGCCCCACAGTAACTAAATACACTAAACGCAAGAAAAAGCATTTACCAGCATGAGTTCTCCAAGTTGACTGGACTCCACTGAGTTCCCCTGGCTCACACTTGGAGATCCACAAAGAGCAGAGGGTGGGGCATCCACAGGGGCTCGTAAGGGAGCCAGGCCCCCAAGAGGAACGTGGACTGGGGCTAACAAGGAGCCCAGGGCCTGGGCAACAAAACACATCTTGTTACAAACCCAAGAAACCACATGGCTCTGAGAGTATCAGAGACAGATACAAAAATAAAACATCTAAATCCTGCCTGCTCAAATTTAAACCACCTCCGTTCAGAAGCTGCTAATGAAACACAACATCCAGAAATTACCATTGTGCCAACTATGTAAGAAATCACAGGCTGGTTGTTTGATTCTTATAATGCTGCTCTCTCACAGCGAATGGTTCTTTCACATTCGGCAGATGCTGCACAGGGCTCCGCCCTCCCTTCCGAAGCCACATAGGAAGTGTGGGGTGGGGAGCAGAGACAAAAGCCTCATCTACCAGAATGAGAAGCCTCAATAGTTTAAAAGTGATGAATCAAGAAAAAAGCAGTGTAAGCACATTATTTACAAATGCAGAAGTAAACATCAGAAGAAAGCGGTTTCCTCTGGAGAGGGGCACACACCATTGAACTGCTGTATTTTGTTATACACCTTTTGGAGCTATTTGACTTCACTTAATATGGGTATGTATTACTCTGAGTAAAATAAATATTAACTATGAAGCAGAATACAAGAGCAACAAAAGAGGAACTCTCCCCGCTCCACTGACGAGGAAAGAGGTTGAAAATAAGCCTTGCCTTCTTTTCCCCATCCTCAGCACAGCCCAACGAAAGCACTGTGCCAGCAAGGACAGGGAAAACCAAGCTAGGAGTCAGAACCTGTGAGACCTCGGGCTACTCAGACTCTTGGATTCTCAGTTTACTCATCTGAAAGATGGAGATTATGTGTGTCCCGTCACTTAAGGTTTATTGAGAAGTTCAAACGAGATCATGAATGCAAGGTGCATATGCAAGTGGTCCAGGGCTACACCAAGGTTATGGACTTACTATTAGTATAGAGATTCACATTACAATAGTCAGGGCTTAGAAGCAGAGGCAAGGAAGGCATTCTGGGGACAGTTTACAAAGAGCTCTTTAAAATTCATTTCTCAAACTTAAAATGTATGAAACAACACAAAAATTCCATTTCTCTCTAATCCCACAGGACTGAAGAAAGAACAGGGAACCTGGAAGAGTTCAGGATGAGAACATTCAGAGAACCCCTCAGCCTAGGGGCCAGACCATCCGAAGGGTTCTGAACAGGGCCCGTTTCTGCAGGGGAAGGGCGTCAGGCACTCATCTGAAAGGTGACATGAGAACCACTCCTGGGCCTTTGTAGATTCCCACTCACCTGGCCTGTTGTATAGTATCCTTGTTAAGCAGAAAAGGAGCTAATAAAATTGGCCAGCACTACCTGGGCACCAAGCACTGAGTTAAGCACCTTACATGCCATGTCACATTGTACTCTTGCAACAGCCTGAGGCCACAGTCCCCACATGAGCCAATAGAGACTGATAAGGTCAAGAGCCTGCCCAAAGTCACGGGCCAACAGGGGAGCAGATATGGACCTGGCACCCAAGGCTAGCTCAGGCAAGCTCTAAGGTGAACTGTGAGAAAATGGGGCTGCTGCTCCTGATTTCCACCCTCCCAACCAGCCCCAGTATAGCAGCAAGCAAAATTCTTCCCACACTGTATTTATGGAAAATTACAGACTCCTAACATGGCTAATTTGCTAACATGCTGGGGGCTAGAGGCAGGAAGACAGGTATGCAGAGGGCTTTGTCCTGCCAGGCCTTTACCAAATCAATGGTTGACAGGGAAATTATACATTCCTGGCTCCTAGCTGCTCGTCTGCTATAGACAGCCATTAACTGACTAAGGGCTGTGCGTGGCATTGTCCTTCAGAGCAGATAAACTTGCTGCCACTGGGCTAATTAAAACTTTTGGGATAATCTGCAGCTTATCTGATATTTATAGTGCTACCATAGTTATTAGAACTAACGGAGAACCAGCGCACGTTAGCAATTAGGAACCAGAGGTAACAACTGGGTAAAGCCACAGCTGGGCAACAACAGAATAGCCGGGGAAATTCAGACTGATCCCCATGGTCTCTAAACCAACATGACTTCTTCTGAATGAGGAATATTGCATGATTCTTTAAAGGGACCAAGGGGCAAAATGACAGCATACCCAACCCTTTGATAAATCCCAGTACAGGAGGAAGTGAAGGCACAAACAGGGTCTGCACAGCTTAACACAGGTTATCCACATGGTTTCTGGGAACCCTGGGAAGCGAGGAGCAAAAGCAGCTTACCAGATAATTGAGATTCTAGGCTTCAGCCCCTCGTGACTGTATGATTTTAAGAAGGGACTAAATTCAGGACTTTGGGGTAGGGTGTCTACTTGGCAGGACCTCTCTATAATCAGCTGATGGGAAAGGCTTCCCAAAGCCTGGGAAGGTACCTATATCCTGCGTGAGTGCTAGGATCGGCACCACCTTGCTTCCCCGCAAACTTGATCATCTTCAAGGCATGTGAACCACCCCGGAAACCTAGGTACCCTCAGCCCCTATCTTGCAGGTGATGGGGTAGAAAAAACATGCAACGCATGTCATCCCACACAATGGCCATCCTGAGTAGTTAAGCAATCAATAGTTACCAAGGGAGGGCAAACAACAGGAAAGCAGACCTGACGGCTACGCTGTCAACGCTACCTCCTCCCTCGCGGCCACGTTCCCTGAGGCCCAGAGGCCATGCTCTCTAAGAAGCCTACCTGGTTGAGAAGCTGCATCTTGCCTGGCTCTGGAGCAAACCCGCTGTTGGAACTCAGCTCGATTAGCCCCTGCCTGGGGGGGTTGCTGCTCGGCTGGAAATGGGCTTGCTGAGAGGCCTCCTGCCCAGTGAGGGCGAGGGCCACCTCCTGAGGATACTCCGGCAGCTCTGGCCCCCAAGTCAGAAACCCTGAGTCCCTGATGGCTTTGTGCTCTCCCTCACTAGACATCCTGGCAGACTCAGGTGCCATATAGAAGGCCATCCTGGCAAAGTCTTTGCATGCCATTTTCTGCACGCTCTCGGTCAACTCCAGGCCCTCCAGCTGGTTGGAGATCTTGCCCATGTGCAGGATGTGCTGGTAGAACCTCTGATCCTCAGAGCAGTCTTCACTCTGTGACTGCTCATCAGAAGACCCCTGCAGGTTGGACGACTGGGACACTAGGAAGGGGCTGAAGTGCAGATCTCTGGGTCCAGGGCCTGACTGAGCCATGCCCCACTCAGATCCCTGAGAGCTCTGCAGGTCCCACGGGAAGTTATTCACCTCACCCAGTATCTGAGAGCCCAGCTGAGAGGTCAGACTGCTGCTGCCGTTGCTCTCCAAGTGAGGCCCAGACCCACTAAGCTTCCTGTCTTCTTGGGGGGGCTTTGGAGATTCTGGGGGTTGTCTCTTCTTACTGGTAGGAGATGCCCCAGGGACACTTCCTGAAGGGGCGTTCTGGGCTGGTTCTGATGCCCGGGTATCAGGTGGTATTAGGAAGTGTCCCTCTGGTACAGCTTCAGCTGAGGCCCCTACAGCCTCAGGCTCGGTTTGCTTCCGGCTCTCAGGGGTGTCCATGTTGACAAGCCTGGAGACCTGTCCCATCCACAGTCCAGGAGGCTCTTTCCTCCTCCTTCGCGGGCCCACACCTCCACCTTCCCCAGAAACACACTGCCAACTCAGGTCTTCAGCTGGACGACTGTCGAACAAGAACGGCTTGCTCTTCCTGGTAGGCAGCATATGGTCAGAAGAACAAGGGGACAGGGAGGGGGCCTCCTTAGGGGATGGTGAGGGAATGGCGTTCTGGCCCTTGTCCCCCCCGGGGCCAGTGGCGCTCAGTTTGGTCACACTGTGGCTGTGCTGCCCCCCTTTCAGCTGCGGGCCCTTGATGGTTTCAGAAAGCTCTGAGTGGACAGAGGCCTGGCTCCTGCTTCCTAACTCATCCTGCCCGTTCTGCAGGAGCCTACTGTTCCCAGGGCCCAGAGTGCTGGGTTTCTGCTGTCTGGTCCTCATTTCCAGCTTTTCGATTTCAGGGTCTGTAAACCCCAGGTAGATGTTCTCTGTTAGCTTCTGGGGTTTCTCTGGACCCTGCTGGTCACCTACTTCTGTCCTGCATTGGGCTGGGGTCCTACCTAAGATTTTCTCCACATCAGCAAAGATCTGGTGGGAAGCTTGGCCTTTGGAGAGTGGTTGTAGCTTGCTGGGCAGTGTGTCCGTGAGAGGCCAGCGGGTATCACCCAGCATGCATGGGCTCTTCCCTTTATTAAAGGAGCCCTTACTTCTAGCCTGCATCTCTTGGTATAGATCCAAATCAGCAAGCCCAGGTGCTGGAAGAGGGGATGGACCGCGGAGAAAGGAAGGAGGCAGAAGTCCCTGCTCAGGCTGTGTTTCCTAGATGGGTATATAAACATGCAGAGAAAACTAAGACAAAGCACTTCTGATTTATACTTGCTACCTCAGCTCTTAGCAAGCCCTTAGCAAAAACCCATACTCATTTAAAGTCAAACAAAAACCAAAGAGGAAAGAAAAGCTAAAAGCTCCCTTGGGCTTTGTTGTTTTCTGGCCCTAGTCTCCTTATCCATAAAGAAGAAGCCAGACTAGATCACTGGCTCACAAACCTTGCTCCATGGAAGCTGCAGGTTGTTTCTATATGGTACCTTGGGGGCTGCTACAGTGTGCATGTGATGGGGAAGGGGCATCACCAAGACCCACAGCAGCTCCACTTCTTTATATGCTGGATCTCTTTGGAGGAACTGATTTGATGAGAGGGCTTCACTAACAAAAGTCTGAAAAATCATCAACCAGATTATCTCTAAGGTACCATCAAACTCTCAGTTGTGTGACTGGTTAATTTTATAAAATCCACTAACCTTATCAAGGACTACCAGAATTATTTAAGAAGGGAGAGAAGGAAACCTAACTGAGCTGAGCCTTGGAAACTCAATTTAGGTCTCCTACCAAAGACACAAGTTGGTTCTGCTCAAGAGAGGTTCACACAGTCAGATAATCTTGGGGCTAGAAGAAACCCTAAAATATCAACCAGATCCTGCTAGAATTCACTCTAAACTCTGCCCGGCCCGTGAGCACACACTTCCAGAGAGCCCAAACCACCTGCACAGAGGTCGCCCAGTTGGTTGCCCTCTGGACAAACTCAGTTTTGAGGCAACTGTCTTGAGCCCTAAGATCCAGACTGGCAGCCCAGGGCTATCCAATGGTCCCCAACTCCTGAAACCACAGAAGAAATCCTTTTTTAACAGGGAGCTCCGGGAACTCAGTGACACACCCACGACTCAGTCTATTAGCTAACCCTCCACTCCAGAATCCTCGCCTCATTCCCTCTCCCACCTGTAGTCGTGCCACAGCCTGCCCAGATACTGATTATCATTTACAATAAACTTGGGTTAGTGAAAATCCCGTTGTCCATCTTTTGCCTTTCAAATACATGACATTGGAAAATTCAACCTATTTGGTAATTACCTCTCCTCTTTACCTGAAGGAAGGGGCTTGCTATCTTATTTTTCAAAACCACGAGTAGCAGTATGTGGAGAAGGGGAAGGGAAGGAGTATCTGTAGAGTTTGGAAATGATAAAAAGGATAAATTCATCAGTAACTACCCAATGCCAGGACTGTCACCTTGGAAAGGATATAAGAAAGATAGTGGAACTCTTCACTGAGAAGTAAGTATCAGGCACTGGTGGGAAATAAAGACTATAAATAAAAGAGCATATCAACTAAACCACTGAGAGGGTTAAAGAGATATTCCCAGTTCTCCACACCAGGCTGACCCTCCCTCTCCTCAACCTGTCCCACCTGTCTCACACCTGGGTGAAGAGAAGAAGGCAGGTTTTCTTCCACTGCCATAGCACACTGGGAGAGCCTGGGCCTCACTCCAGTATGACTCCAACTCTTAGCTTCTCCACCTATAAAATGAGGGCGATAACTCTGCCTCCTAAGTACAACATACTGAAGGGACAAATAAAACAACAACGGAAAAGAGCTCTGAGCAAAAAAGCTACCTGAGACGAAGGTGTTCATGCTGCAATTAAACCTCAGTCACCCACCACTAAGGACACTGGCAACAAAAACAATCCATGGCAGGGGGTAAAGCCCAAAGCATTTCTTTTGGGATCTTGAAGGCACTGGTGTCCTGACAGCTGAATTATGGCTACATCTCCCATGTAGGAATTCACACCACTGAGACAAATAATGAACCCACACTAAGAAGGACTGACTGTGAAAAAAGAGAAAAGTCACTCCGTTCATCTAGGCTCTGTGGCCTCCACCAACTGTTCCCTGTCCCCCTACTCTCCAGAGGGGCAGATGGCATCACTTCTTAAACTACCTACCATCCTACACAGAGCACTCTGTCTCACTAATCCTATTATGTAATGTAAGCTTCCCAAAGGGGGGGAAAGGAATTGTTTAGAAATAGTAACTTCTAGAAACTGAAAGGAAAATTTGCCAGAAGTTAGGCATATTCAGATGATGTACTATCCAGAAGTTACTACGTTATGGTAGTTGTTCTTAACCTCCCCGCTATAAACAGCTGGAGATGCCCAATGTCCCCTCAGGTTGCAGCCTCTCTGGGAGCTGGCATCACTGACTCACTCACCAGAGGACTTTTGGAGGTCTCTTTGTCCTTCTTGTCTTTCTTCTCCTTTTTCTTTTTCTTGTCTTTCTTCTTAAGGGTCCCAGAAGTTGACAGCTTCCCTCGCTCTTGGATCACCAGGTTCCGATAGTGTTCGTCACATGGGTGGTCCCACACGGACTGCCCGTTGGCAAAGTTGAAGTAGTAAATCTCACCTGTGATGTCCTGGCTGGGGATGAGCAGAGGTCAGAAGTTAGTCCCTGCTCAGGTCCAAAGCTACTTAGGAAAAAAAGGAAGACAAATGGCGAGAAGGCAGAGGAGAAAGAGGAATTCAGGGAAAGGGGCAGAGGAAGAGAGAAGATGGGAGGAGAGGAGAAGAGAGGAAAGGATTAACACAAAATTGAAGGGTACCATTTGGCTAAGAAGAAAGGCATTAACTTAGATAGGAACAAAGGATTGAGATACCTAGGGACTTCTCTATATGGAGACATTGGGGTTCTTGGAAATTCATGCTAGACTAGTGTAGAAATAAACTTGGTTTTAAATGGATAAGTACAACTGTGGTATCTTGGACATAAATTCTAGGATAGGCATTACTTAACATTTTTATAAATGGTCTGAGAAAGAAAGATACATTGTGAAAGCTCTTTTTACAAAAGAGTCCAAACTCTTAAGAGGTGACAATCCAAGCTAGTGGGCATCAACAATAGAAGAAAATAATGTAGAAGGTGGGTCTCAAGAATCTGTGTTTCCCAAGTCCAAAATAAGTCATTCATCCTATCTGCCATTATTAATAATCCATTAAGACAGCTAACAGGGGGGGAAAAACATGCACGATAGCAATATACAATATATAATACCCCAAAATAAATCCAAAGTGCAAAAGTTTTATAAAACCTTTACTGAAAATCAGGAAAAATAAAAAATAAAAAAACAATTAGAGAGAGAGTCCATGTTCCTGAATAGAAAGACTCAAGTCTATAAGCATGCCAATAATCCTCAAATTAATATATAAATCCAATACAATCCCAATATAATCCCCAATCAGACTCCTTATCAAACCTGACAAACTCAATCTCAATTCAAGTAAAGAAAATACACAGAAGTAAACAGGACAAATATCAGGGGTAAAAGATAAAAATAAGGTATACAAATGGCCAATAAGCACATGACAAGGTGCTCAACAACACTAAACATTAGGAAAATGAAAATTAAAAGCACAATGAAATGTCCCTTCACACCCATTGGCATGGCTATTATCAAAAAGCAAGAGGAAAATACCAAGTGTTGGCAAAGATGTGGAGAAACTGGAACCCTTGTGTACTACTGGTAGGAAGTTAAAATGGTGCAGCCACTGTGAAAAACAGTATAGCAGTTCCTCAAAAAATTAAAAATGGAATTACCATATGACCCAGCAATTCAACTTCTGGGTATATATCCACAAGAACTGAAAACAGGATTCAAACAGATATTTGTATATAGGCCCTGGGAACTTGTGTTTTAATGACAATGTTTATAACAGCATTATTCATATTAGCCAAAGGTGAAAACACCCAATTACCTATCAACAAATAAATGGATAAACAAAATATAGTATATACATACACTGGAATATTATCGTCTTAAAAAGGAATTAAATTCTGACACATGCTATAACATGGATGAACCTTGCAGACATCATGCTAAATAAAATAAGCTAATCACAAAAGGACTAATGTTGTATGAGTCCACTTGTATAAGGTACCCAGAATAGCAAATTAATAGAGACAGAAAGTAGATGAGAAGTTCCAAGAGCTGGGGAAAATGGGGAGCTATTGTTTAATGGGTACAGAGTTTCAGCTTAGGTAGAAAAAAAAAAGTTCTAGAGATGGGTGCTAGTGACGGGTGTATAACACTTACTGAACGTACTTAAGGCCACTGAACTGTGTATCTAAAAATGGTTAAAACAGTAAATTTTGTTATGTATATTTTACCAGAAAAAACCCTTACAAAAAATTTTTTAATTTATGCACTGACTAATATAATTGAATATAATTGAATAGAAGTGATTACAATGCATATTTTTGCCTCCTTCTTCAGTGTGTAAGAAAGCATAAAGAAAATTAAAAGACAAGAAACTGGGGAAAAATAGTAGAAATAGCAGTATAAGATTAACACACAGAAAAATCAAAGAGTTCCACCTCCTTAACAAAAATAAAAACACAGCAACAGGACAAAAAGGCAAAGGATATAAACAAAGATAAACCAACGGCCAACAGACAACCAACTCGACTCTGTGAACATTTCGGGAAATGCGAATTAAAACAACCAGGTATAATTTCTTGCCCTTAAATTGACAATTTGTTGGAATAATTTTTTTTATTTTGGATTGACAATTTCTTTTTTTTTTGACAATTTCTTAATTGATAATATTTTTTAAATGAACAATTACATGTGCTGTTGGTAGAACTGTTAAACTTTAGTGGAAAATAATTTGATATTAAGTAACGATATTTAAATTCTGCACATCTTTTAACATATCCATTCAAATTCCAGAAATTTGTTTCTAAAGAAACACATACAAAACCGGGCAACATGCGTAACTGAACTGAAGAAAACATCTGACCTCCCCTCACTCCGTGCCAACACAGATACTGCATTAATTATAACAACAATCACAACAGCAAAATAATAAGACCAAAAAAAATTTTTTCAACATAGCCAGACAGAAAGAGAAATTCTCACATGCCAGAAACAGAAAGAAAATGTGAAACCTGACTAATAAGTGCATGAATTAATAGGTCAAGGCTGATATCTGACCTAGATATAGGCCCTGAGAATTTGGGTTTTTAATGCCAATTTACGGACATAAAATGTGGCCTTAGGCCTCTATAAATTTGGAAACTGGAGACTGTTGTATCTGGGGCCCTTAAGAATGCTACTTCTGTAAATAAAAGAACCTAAAGGCCCATGGAAATAACAAGGAAACATGTCACCAACTCCAGATTCTAGGCAGGCAAAATAAAATTTTATGGAAAATTGAAAACTCCAAGGCACATGTAGATATAGAGGCCAAAATGTGATAAGGAAACACCAAGTCAGAAAATTAATATAAAAATTTAGTCCTACACCACTGAAAAATCCTTGGCAGAAGCCATTATAAAGCCACTCAACAACCTAGGAATGAGACACTCACAGAAACAACCTCTATGGAAGATTAACTGAGAAAATTCACAATAAATAATTACAAACCACATAAGGAAACAGGTCACCAAGAGAGAAAATTAGTGACACACTGAAGCAAAGAATTAGCACACCAAATATCTTGCATAGCAGAACAATCAAAAGAAGACTAAAAGCTAGAGAATCAAGATGGCAGAGTAGGTAAATGCTGTGCTTACCTTCTCTCACAGCCACATCAAAATTACCTAAACTATAGAACAACCGTCATTGAGAATCGCCTAAAGTCTTGCTGAACAGAAGCCATACAACTAAGGACGTGCAGAAGAAGCCACCTCAAGACTGGAAGGAGGGGCAGAGATGCAGAACCGGCTATTCTCTAACCCATGTGAGACCATTAAAAATCAGGAGGGATACCTCAGACGCAGAGGTCCGCCCCGAAGGAGGAAGGGGTCCCAGCACCACAAGAGGCTCCCCAGCCCAGGGTTCCATTGTCGGGGAGAGAAGTCCCTACGATTTCTGGTAGTGAAAACCAGTGGAGATTGTGGCTGAGTGGCACGGAGAGTGGCTGGCGTCCTAGGCGCTCTTCTTAAAGGGACCACACAGGGACTTACTGACAGAATCACTGGCTCTGAGCTCCAGCACTTGGGGCAGCAGCTGCAGAGGCAGCAGGGACATATGGGAGTAACTGAGTTGTCTGACTTAAGGTCAAGGGCTGGCGGTGTAACCTTCTCCCAGGAGGAGGAGCTGGCAGAATCCATTGTTTTGGGGGGTATTTTTCTTCCTTTTTTTTTCTAACTTAGCTTTTATTTTTGTTTAATCTATAGATGCATAGAGTACAAATATATAGATTAGAAATAATTCTCCATGGCTGATTAAAAAACACAGCAGTTCCCCGTCCCACTCCCCAGAAGCATCTACTTGCAACATGCACCTGCTTCTTTTCACATTCACTTATGCATTTGCACGTAACATTCATCTTGCTTTTTATAAAACGTTTTGGACGTATTTGTTTTACACATGGAATACAAGGACTTTGGCCTCTTTTACCCACCTATCCCCAGCACACAATTCATCTTCTCCATTCTCCCAATATAATTAAATTGTAATTTGTTTAGCTCATGATTCAGAGTTCACTATGACAACGCATGCTGTATCATGCAGTATACAATTATTATTACTTTTATTTTTGTTACATCTTTTTGTTTTCCCTAAAGTTGACTATGGCCTTCTTATCCCATTTGTTTAGTTTTCTATAGACCTGCCATTAATTCAGTGCCAACTCTTCCAATACATTCAATTTCATTTTTCCAAAGGAATCTCTCTGGATCTTTTGAGTGGCTCCAAACTGGACCAGTGACATATCTGTCATGCCAAGTTCTGTCTTTACCCATTATCCTGTTCCTTTACCTATCTACCTGCAGATGTGGAAAGCTCTTCATTTTATCTTCTTACTTAATTGATAGTTAGCTAAGTTTAAATTCTAGGTTTCAAAACATTTTACTTCAGAAATTTGCAGACTTCGCTTCATCATCTTCTGACTTCATACATAAAACCTATGTTTTGGTTATTTTTCTCGTCTGAAGTTTGTAGAATCTTTCCTCTGTTACAAGTTCTGGATTATTGTAATGATATGCTTTGTTGTGGAGCTATTTTGCTTCCTCTTCTGGGACTTGGTGTGTACTACTTAATCTAGAAACTTACATCTTTCAGCTCTGAGAGATTTTTCTTGAATTATTATTTTTTTAATTAAAGTTTATTGGGGTGACAATTGTTAGCGAAATTACATAGATTTCAGGTGTACAATTCTGTATTACATTATCTATAAATCCCATTGTGTGTTCACCACCCAGAGTCAGTTCTCCTTCCATCACCATATATTTGATCCCCCTTACCCTCATCTCCCACCCCCCACCCCCTTTCCCCCTGGTAACCACTAAACTATTGTCTGTGTCTATGAGTTTTGTTTCTCATTTGTTTGTCTTCTTCTTTTGTTGTTTTTGGTTTATATACCACATATCAGTGAAATCATACGGTTCTCTGCTTTTTCTCTCTGACTTATTTCACTTAGCATTATACTCTCAAGATCCATCCATGTTGTCACAAATGGTCCTATTTCATCTTTTCTTATCACCAAATAGTATTCGATTGTGTATATACCACAACTTCTTTATCCATTCATCTATCGAAGGACATTTTGGTTGTTTCCATGTCTTGGCCACCGTAAATAAAGCTACAATGAACATTGGAGCACACATATCTTTATGGATAAATGTTTTCAGATTTTTGCACTAGACCCAGGAGAGGGATTGCTGAATCATACGGTAAGTCTATTCTTAATTTTTCGAGGAAGCCCCACACTACCTTCCACAGCGGCTACACCAGTCTGCATTCCCACCAACAGTGTATGAGGGTTCCTTTTTCTCCACAGCCTCTCCAACACTTGTTATTATTTGTCTTGTTGATGATAGCCATTCTAACTGGGGTGAGGTGATATCTCATTGTGGTTTTCATTTGAATTTCTCTGGTGATTAGTGATGTTGAGCATTTTTTCATATGTCTATTTGCCATTTATATGTCCTCTGAAGAAATGTCTCTTCAGATCCTCTGTCCATTTTTCAATTGGGTTGTTTGATTTTTTGTTGTTGAGTTGTATGAGTTCCTTGAATATTTTGGAAGGCAGCTATGCTCACCACTATACCACCAACGCTCCTTGAATATTTTGGATATTAGCCCCTTATCGGAGGCACTGTTTGAAAAAAATCTTCTCTCATTCAGTTGGTTGCCTCTTTATTTTGTCAATGGTTTCATTTGCTGTGCAGAAGCTTTTAAGTTTGATATAGTCCCATTCGTTTATTTTAGCTTTTACTTCCCTTGCCTTTGGAGTCAAATTCATAAATGCTCTTTGAACCCAAGGTCCATAAGTTTAGTACCTATGTTTCCTTTATTTTTTTTTTAAGACACTGAATAAACACTTGTTGAAACTAATTGCAGGGGAATGCTCACTGAATTTTTTAATATATACATATTTTATTGGGGAAGGGGAACAGGACTTTATTGGGGAACAGTGTGTACTTCCAGGACTTTTTTCCAAGTCAAATTGTTGTCCTTTCAGTCTTAGTAGTGGAGGGCACAGCTCAGCTCCAGGTCCAGTTGTCGTTGTTAGTTGCAGGGGACGCAGCCACCATCCCTTGCGGGACTCGAGGAATCAAACTGGCAACCTTGTGGTTGAGAGTCCCCTGGCCCATGTGGGAATTGAACCGGCAGCCTTCGAAGTTAGAAGCACAGACCTCCAACCACCTGAGCCACCGGGCTGGCCCACTATGTTTTCTTCTATGCAGTTTATTGTTGAAGGTCTTATGCTTAGGTCGTTGATCCATTTTGAATTAATTTTCGTACATGGTGACAGATAGCAGTCCAGTTTCATTGTTTTGAACGTGGCTTTCCAATTCTCCCAGCACCATTTATTGAAGAGGCTGTCTTTTCTCCATTGTATGTTTTTAGCTTCTTTGTCAAAAATTATCTGTCCATAGTTATATGGATTTATTTCTGGGTTTTGAATTCTATTCCATTGGTCTGTGTGTCTGTTTTTCTGCCAATACCATGCTGTTTTGATTATTGTTGCCTGTAGTACAAGCTAAAGTCAGGGAGTGTGATACCTCCAGTATTGTTCTTTTTTCTTAAGATTGCTTTGGCTATTCGGGGTCTTTTGTGGTTCCAAAAAAATCTGATGATTTTTTTGTTCTATTTCTTTAAAAAATGTCATTGGTATTTTGATGGGGATTGCATTAAATCTGTATATTGCTTTGGGTAATATGGCCATTTTAACTATGTTGATTCTTCCAATCCATGAGCACAGAATGTCTTTCCATGTCTTTGTGTCTTCTTCAATTTCTTTTAAAAACGTCATAGTTTTCAGCATATAGGTCTTTCACATCCTTGGTTAAGTTTATTCCTAGGTATTTTATTTTTTTGTTGCAATTGCAAAAGGAATTGGATTTTTTATTTCTTTTTCTGAGATCTCATTGTTAGTATATAGGAATGCAATGGACTTTTGTACGCTGATTTTGTAGCCAGCAACTTTACTGTATTCGTTGATTGTTTCTAACAGTTTTTTGGTAGAGTCTTTACGGTTTTCTATATATAGCATCATGTCATCTGCAAAGAATGATAATTTAACTTCTTCATTCCCAATTTGCATGCCTTTTATTTCTTTTTCTCGCCTGACTGCTCTGGCGAGGACTTCCAACACTGTTGAGAAGCAGAGGTGATAGGGGACAGCCCTGTCGTGTTCCTGAACATAGAGCAAAAGGCTTCTGTTTTTCACCGTTAATTATATTAGCTGAAAGTTTGTAATATATGACCTTTATTACATTAAGGTATTTTCCTTCTATACCTATTTTATTAAGTGTTTGAATCATAAATGGATGTTGTATCTTGTCAAACGCTTTTTCTGCATCAATTGATATAATCATATGATTTTTGTCCTTTATTTTGTTTATGTGATGTATCTCATTGATGATTTTGCGTATATTGAACCATCCTTGTGCCCCTGGGATGAACCCCACTTGGTCGTGATGAATAATCTTTTTAATGCATTGTTGTATTCGATTTACTAGAATTTTGTTTAGGATTTTTGCATCAGTATTCATCAGAGACATTGGTCAGTAATTTTCTTTTTTTGTGTTATCCTTATCAGGTTTTGGTATCAGGGTAATGTTGGCCTCATAAAATGAGTTAGGGAGTCACTTCTTCAATATTTTGGAAGAGTTTGCATAGGACAGGTATTAGATCCTGTTTGAAGGTTTGGTAGAATTCACTAGTGAAGCCATCTGGTCCCAAACTTTTGCTTTTGGGAAGGTTTTGGATGACTGATTCAGTTTCGTTACTGGTGATCGGTCTGTTTAGATTTTCCAGTTCTTCATGGTTCAGCCTAGGAAGGCTATATGTTTCTAAGAACTTGTCCATTTCTTCTAGGTTATTGAATTTGGTGGCAAATAGTCCTTCATAGTATTCTTTGTATTTCTGTGGCATCCGTGATAACTTCCCCTTTCATTTCTTTCTTTTTTTTTAAATTCGGATGTTTTATTCTGTAAAGCACATATACACATACTTCAAACACAGAAAATTCACCTGGGAGTGAATGCTGTAACAGATTAGCTACTGACCATCATGCAGCAAGGTAGGTGAAAGGGACCCACTGGCCTCGTAACCCACGGTGCCTGCAGCAGGGCTGCAAACCGGGACCTGATTCCCGACAGACTGCCAAAGATGACGCAACAGAAACAGCAGATTCCTGATGGTGAGAAAAACTTACGAAGAGAATCACAACTGATTCAAGTGACACAGTGACAGCACAAAAGGAAAAGGGAAAGAGATCAATATGATCTGAAACAACACTTCAACAGCAAGGTGCTGGCCTTTTGTTGGACCCCCAGTCCACGATGCCTGAAGGCGAGCAGTGCTCCTACGAGGGGCCGCCCCTCCATGGCACACGGACCCCATCTGTGACACTGCAGAGGACCTGCCTTTGTCTGTAGCGCCCCCGCAGCAGCAGGTCCTTGGACTTCCTGAAAGCCAGGGGAGTGTCTGCCGTCACTAGACATCTTTGCCCAGTCCATGGCATCCCCTCTGCCGGGCCTTCCTTCACACACCTGAGTGACCCACGTTTCCACCTCTGAGAATGACCTGCTAGGGTAAATGCTGGGTTTTAAAGTGTGTGTCCTGGCCTTAGGACAAGTCCTACTGGCCAGGCATTTTTGGCACTTCCTTTCCTCATGCCTATCGGTACCCTTCCTCCCCTGGCTATAGTTCTAGCCATTCCCTATAATTAAAACAAGGGTAATTACTATTAGCAACAAGCTGGATTAAACAAACCAGTGAACGTGACTTTTTCAACCTGTCTTTCTCCTTACTCTGCAGTTACAAATCTCTCCCTACACTCCACTCATCTGGATTTTTTAATTCATTATTGAGTAGCAGCTTAACCTACAGTCTGTTGGTCTCAATGATACTGATGTTTGTAAAGGCCAAGCCAAGCAGCTTTTTCTTTTTTTTTTTTCTTTTTTTTTTTTAATTTATTTATTGGGGTGACAATTGTTAATGAAATTACATAGATTTCAGGTGTACAATTCCGTATTACATCATCAATAAATCCCATTGTGTGTTCACCACCCAGAGTCAGTTCTCCTTCCATCACCATATATTTGATCCCCCTTACCCTCATCTCCCTCCCCCCACCCCCCTTACCCTCTGGTAACCACTAAACTATTGTCTGTGTCTATGAGTTCTTGTTTCTCATTTGTTTGTCTTGTTTTTGGTTTATATACCACATATCAGTGAAATCATAGGGTTCTCTGCTTTTTCTGTCTGACTTACTTCGCTTAGCATTATATTCTCAAGATCCATCCATGTTGTCACAAATGTTCCTATATCATCTTTCCTTAACGCTGAATAGTATTCCATTGTGTATATACACCACAACTTCTTTATCCATTCATCTATCGAAGGACATTTTGGTTGTTTCCATGTCTTGGCCACCGTAAACAAAGCCAAGCAGCTTTTTCAATCTCATCTCATAAGAGTCTCGAAGTCTCCAAAGAAAAAACTAAATTACCAAGCTAGCCATGCATCATGTAAGCAACTCACGGCATACACATAACTGGACAGATTATGATTACTGCGCCTGAAATGTACTGAAAGGAAAAGACATATATTAACATATCAAGTTACTACGACAGTTATTTTAACAATCTTCAGTAAAAGCCTACAATTGTTTTCCATTCAAGAATGCGTGGGATGAAATGTTCTGGGCCGGTCTGTATTTCAGACTGCAGGACTGCCTCTTGCTGAGAACAGACTGCCCAGACCTGGAGTTAAGGAAAGGAGCTCCAACAGTCATGTCTAAGGCTTCACTTGCCCTTCACCTATAACACTGCTTGTAAGACCACAGAAGTCATTAATGATATGAGCTTTAAGGCAAAGAGCTAGTAAGAAAATCAGCAGGAATACAAGTAACAAGAAAGGACTAGAAAAGATAACGCACAATTTTCTTTTTTTTTAATGAAGATGGATTAGGAGGAAAATGGGGTAATAGAACTAGATCACCAAAATGTCACAGGAAAGAGATGCTCTTGGTTTCCCTTATACATGGCAAATCAGAATTGCTTTCATTCAGATTTCACAGGCATCGTTTTTATAACATTACTGATCTATGAGTTGCCATTTTCCTTCTGAAGACATGTTAACTGCATAGAAATGCAAGAAAAAAGGAAGGAAGAAAAACTACTCCCTCTTCAAGGGAAACATGAAATCCTTTCGTAACTCTTAGGTCAAAAATCATCATTCTCTTTCCACATTGTCATTTGCATTCCAGAAAATGAAACAGCTAATTTTTGCTCTAGAGACATTTACTTATTTTTTAAGCCCTTGTGAGTGAGGAAGGTGCTTTAACTTTTAGTATGGAGGGAAGTGACAACAGAGGAGAAAAAGATGGAACTTTCTGTGCCAACTCAGCTCCACAAGATCATGCTCCTCTCCATCCACATGGAAAATGGAACTTAGATCTTTGACCATGTAGGTGAATCTTAAATATTTAACTTTTTACACAAGATGAAAGCACAAGCCTGTCCTAACCAGAGTAGTATTAAAATGTGACTATTTTTTTCCAAAGGAAAACAAAGAAAACTTAGAAAGATAGGTATGTTTCCTTGCAAGCAAAACAGAGAAAACGTATTGTTGTTACTATGATTATTAAGCCAGACACACAAAATCCACAAGAGGAACTGGTGGCTTGGGAAATGAATGTACTGTCATGTCAAAGGTGCAGACTGTCTCGAATCAAAGCAAACCTCACCCTAGCAGCAACGAGACGCCCGTGACCGTGGTAAACAGCATGGCCCACTGCAACGCAGGGAGACGAGGGGTCATTGGAGTCATGTCGCCAAGTCCACAGGAGGCTGCAGGCTCGGGCTGCACCCAGGGCGAAGCACATGCATCACTGGATTGATTTCTGAACAGCTTTTTATAAATATATACAAATCAGTTACAGGCACTTGAAATGTCTTTGGCTGGAATAACCCAACATTGCAAGATAATGTATTCACAGAGTGTCCAGGCCCAGGCTGGTGTCAGCAGGCGATGATTACGCCTTGCTCAGTCTCTCTCAGAAAACAGGCAGTTGTGGGATTAGGTATCAGCCAAAGCCACCTTCTCTGGACAAAATTCAGGACTGTTCTGTTGCAATTTGCTGGGTCTGCCCTTGATAACCACGTAGCAAAACATTGTTATCACCATAACGAAGAGGAAGTAACTGGTGCATGAGATGCAAATTTATTAATGAACGATCATCATCTGGAACAATAACTGAGCTTGGGATTTAAAGCATGATAGACTTTTCCAATGGCCCCCTTGTAACACCAGCAAGGGTTGTAATCTTGAGTGTATTTTGTGTTGGCATCTCGGGCAGTCGTGAAGATCTTGTACCAGAGTGTGGCATTGCTGTACATGTCAGGAACACAGTGTGGTGGCTGTACGGTGACGGGGAACACGTCAGGGTTGGCTGTGAGGGTCATGCTGGCTGTGAACACCACCTGCTCGCAGTGACCATGAAGCACACAGTCATCCGCACTCCAAGCTGTGGGCAGGGCGAAGATGATGTTTACCTCCTCGTGGGCTTCCCTGCCTGAAAGTCCAATCTGATGCCCTAAGATAGTCGAGTACAGATGTGTGACATTGCGAGAGCAGCCTCCAAAGGGTCTGAGTGGGTCCAGGGTCAGGGTGATTGCGACTGAGACGTTAATGGGGCCAGACTCCTCCAGGACCTGTGGGGACTGGGTGGACACTCTGGTCTGCCCACTGGTCACTGTGCTTTCTGGAGATGTGGTGTCATTTGTGAGGTGCTTTAGCGTTTCATTCTCTGACACACACAAGTCCAAGTCATTAAACCGCAGCAGGAAAGTATTCCAATCCATCGTGGAGACACCACACTTGGAGAGTCAGTCATTTAGAACAACAATGACAATGCAGCCATCAGCCTCTTGCAGTAGCATAATAGTGTAGTTTTCCAAGCACTCTCATACTCATAAAATACGAATTCTTCACTGGTGTGAGATATGAAATAAACCGTGGTATTAAACCAACCTCTGCCATTTCCGGTCACTTAATCTCCTTGATTTTGAAGAAATAGCCCAAGGTCAGGAAAGCTATGGCCATGGCGCTGACACTGATCATAAACACCACCAGGGGGGGCCGGCTGCTGATGTACGGCTCCAGGATATCCAGGGGGTTAATGGTGAGCATTATTCTCATCCGCTCCACCCGCACTGGCCGGCAGCGGCGCACCCCGGGCCCAGCCCGGCCAGCTGCTCGGCGGACGCCCGGGGCGCTCCAAGCTCACTCTCCGCGGCGAGCAGCGGGCCCGGGGCCGCTCGGAAACCATCCTCCCCGCCGCGCCGGGAGCAGCGTCCGGCTCTGTGGGGCCCGCGCGAGGACCAGAGGCCAGTCGGGTTCACGCCGCTGAGACACGAGCCAGTCTGGGTCCAACAGCCGCGGTTTCGGGGTAGCATAAAAACGCCACCGCCAGCTATGCCGTGACCTCCGATACCTGGCCTCCTCTTTCATTTCTGATTTTGTTTATTAGTGTCTTTTCTCTTGTTATCTTAATGAATAAAGCCAAGGGTTTGTCAATTTTATTAAACTTTTCAAAGAACCAACTCTGTCATATTAATTTTTTCTATTGTCTTTTTGTTCTCTATTTCATTTAGTTCTGCTCTGATTTGTAATGTTTGTTTTCTTCCGCTGACCTTGGGTTTTCATTTGCACTTCTTTTTCTAGTTCTGTAAGGTGTAATGTGAGGTTACTTATCTGGGATTTTTCTTGTTTCTTGAGATAGGCCTGCAATGATATAAATTTCCCTCTTAAAACTGCTTTTGCTGCGTCCCCAAAATTTTGGTAGGATGCATTTTCATTGTCATTTGTTTCTATGTACCTTTTGACCTCTCCTCTAATTTCTTATTTGACCTGGTTGTACTTTAAAAGTATGTTGTTTAATCTCCACATATTTCTGGTTTTTCCTCCTTTCTTTTTGCAGTTGATATCCGATTTCAAAGCTTTGTGATCAGAGAATATGCTTGGTATGATTTCAATCTTCTTAAATTTGTTGAGGCTGATTTTATGTCCCAATATATGGTCTATCCTTGAGAATGTTCCATGTATACTCGAAAAAAATGTATAGTCTGATATTCTAGGATGAAGTGCTCTATAAATGTCAATTATGTCTGTTTCATCAAATGTGTCATTTAGGGCTACTATTTCGTTATTTTTTTTTTTCTGTTTGGATGATCTATCCATAGCTGTCAATGATGTATTTAAGTCCCCTAGTATAATGGTGTTTTGGTCAATTTCTCCCTTTAGTTCTGTTAGTAGGTGCTTGGTATATTTTGGTGCTCCCTGATTGGGGGCATAAATATTGATGACTGTCATGTCTTCTTGTTGTATAGTCCCCTTTACCATTGTGAAATGTCCATCTTTGTCTCTTGTTACCTTCTTCACCCTGAAGTCTGTTTCATCTGATATCAGTAAGGCTCCACCTGATTTTCTCTGGATACCATTTGCTTGGAGTATCAAATTCCACCCTTTCACTTTGAGTCTATGTTTGTCCTTATAGCTGAGATATACCTTTTGGAGGCAGCATATGGTTGGGTTTAGCTTTTTGATCCAATATGCTACTGTGTGCCTTTTTATTGGTGAATTCAGTGCATTTACATTTAGTGTGATTATTGATATGTGAGGATTTCCTATCATTCTATCTTTGGTTTTCTGGTAAGACTGCATCTCCATTGCGCCTTTTTGTTGTTGTCTATTATTTCTGTGTGGTGGTATTCTATGATGTTTCCCTCTGTTTCTTCTTTTATTACGTTACATATTTCAGTTCTGGATTTTTCTAAGTGGTTACCATTAACTTTATGTAAAAGAAAATTTCATATTTAGAGTATTCCATTTTTTTCAGCATGCTTACTTTCTCTATTCCCATATTCCAGTACAGGCCTTTACTCTCCCACCTTTCATGTTTTGGTTGTCACAAATTATCTCTATTTATGCTGGTTGAACAGTTTCCTTCAGTATTTCTTGTAGTGCTGGTCATGTGTTAGAAAATTCTCTCAGCTTCTGTATGTCTAGAAAGGTCTTTATTCCTCCTTCACATCTAAGGGATATCTTTGCTGGATATATTATTCCTGGCTCATAATTTCTCTCTTTCAATAGTTTGAATATTTGGTTCCACTCCCTCCTGGCTTGTAGAGTTTCTGCTGAAAAATCTGATGATAATCTAATGGGCTTTCCTCTGTAGGTTACTATCTTCTTTTCCCTGGCTGCCTTGAGGATTCTTTCTTAGTCATTAATTTTTGACAGGTTCAATACAATGTGCCTTGGAGAAGGCCTGTTGGGGTTGAGGTAATTAGGTGTTGTATTTGCTTCTTGGATTCGAGGATCCAGTTCTCCTCACAAGGCTGGGAAGTCTTGTCGACTATTTGTTTGAATACACTCTGTGTTCCCTTCTCTCTTTCTTCTCCTTCTGATATGCCCATTATGCTTATATTGCTCTTTCTGATGGAGTCAGAAAGTTCCTGTAGAGTTCTTTCATTTCTCTTAAGTCTCAAGTCTCTTTCTTCTCCCATCCATGTCATTTCCAGGTTTCTATCTTCAATGTCACTGATTCTTTCCTCCATCTGGTCAACTTTACTACGTAAGCTGGCTATTTAATTCTTCATTTCTTTTACTGAGTTCTTAATCTCCAGATATTCTATTTGGTTCTATTTTTTTTTAAATTTATTTATTGGGGTGACAATTGTTAATGAAATTACATAATTTCAGGTGTACAATTCTGTATTATATTTGGTTCTTTTTTAAAATTTCAATCTCTTTGGTAAAATGTTCATTTTGTTCTTTGATTGTGTTTCTGAGTTCATTAAAGTGCCTGTCTGTGTTTTCTTGCATCTCATTGAGTTTTTTTATTTTCCCCTCCTTTTTTTCGCTTCCCCCCCACTCCAGTTCAAGCCAGTTTCTCAGTCTAGTTGTGTAGGACAGCTCCCTGGACCGTGCTGGTATTATGAGCCTTGCGCTCCCCTCGGCTGAGGCAGTCAGTTGCCAGTCATTGGTCAGCCGCTCACGACAGCTCTCGCCGGCTGCCGGCTGCTCACGATGGCTGCTGGCCACTCACGCTGGCCGCTGGCCACTCATTCATGGTGTTACACAGTAGCCTGCAGCAACTCACAGCAGCTCACGCCAACCTCTGGCTGCTCATAGCAGCCCAGCTCCAGGGAGAGCTGTTGTTCACAATCTTAGCTGTAGAGGGTGCAGCTCACTGGCCCACGTGTGAATCGAACCGGCGGCCTTCAGTGTTAGGAGCCTGATCCACTGGGCCGGCCCTCATTGAGTTTTTTCAGAACTACAACCTTGAATTCTCTGTCATTTAAGTCACGTATTTCCATATCTTTAAGGTCATATTCTCGAGACCTTTCATTTTCGTTCTGAGCCATCTTGTTACCTTGGTTATTCGTGGCTATTAATTAATGATTTATTATTTCTCTTCCTAGACATCTACAGGAGTGGGTTCTGCAACAGGTTGACATAACCTGTCAACAAACCCTTTCGTTTGTTTTCCAGTAGGTGTTGGTAGAATGTTTTATTTTCTCTCCAATTGCAGGCTTTTATTCGCTCACACTGTAGTGTTATATTTTCTCTGTACCCTTCCAGCTTCTCACACAATGGGGGGATTTCCTGGAAGGCAGGCTTCCCCTCTGTGAACAGTTCACCTGGGTCATAGGGTGTCGCCCCCGTGGGGGGATGTGGAGAGCTTCTGAAGTTCCAAAGCTCTTCCTGCACCAGATTTAGAGCCCACGTGTTTCGGCAGCTCTGTTTACTCCTGCAGGGATATGCCAAGATAGGTGGGGACAGGGGCAGGGTGGGTTGTGAGAGGTGGCCCAGACCAATGGCAGCGACCACCACCACAGGCGGCGACCACCTGCTTCCACGGCTCCCTCACCTTTGCTGGAATTAGTTGGGCTGTGCGTCCGTATCTGCAGACCACAGCTGTCAGAACTGCAAATATTCTGTTCTTTAGATCTGACACTGCTACTGTTCCGCTTCTAGCACTGGACAGATGGGGGCGGGGCGAGCTCTGAGAGGGTAGAGAGGGGGCAACTAGGCTCAGTACCTAAGGCTTCCGTTCTCTGCTTGGTAGTGAGGGCTTAAACCACCATTTTCAGCCTTCCCTCCTCAATCTTTGCTCCGAGGTCTCTGCCGTGAGTGTTGGGTTCAGCCGTGTTATATGCTGTCCCCTCAGCCCTGTCGGCCATAAGCAGAGCCCTAGCAGTCAGAGTTCTTCCCTCTCCTGCAGCTGCAGTAGTTCCGGAATGCAGGGAGCTCAGAGCACTGAGCTAGGTCTGCGCCCAGTCTCCGCACTTCTCTCTTCCCTCCTCCCCTGCTCGTGCAATTTGACCACCTTTAGGTTATTTCTGTAGTGTGCCTCTTAGTCTTGCCTGTCTGCTGTGCAGGAAGTCCTTTGTGGAGTTATAGTTCAATTTGTTGTATATTCCAGGGTAGATTTCAAGAGGCTCACCTCATGCCACAATTTTTATGACACCATCTAACCCATTGCTTCTTTGTTGAGCTCTCCCCCTTCCCAGCATGCGGACAAGGTGGCTGCCATATCTGAATCTCCACCAGCATGTCTAATGCCTCTGTTCTGAGATCCCCCACCCTGCCTAACTTTCGGACAAACCCAAGCAGCCTCCAGTGGCTTTTTCGTACAAACCACCTGCCTTGGCACATGCTGCAGACTTTCCTAGGGTCTCTCAAAGGTTCACGGAACCCAGACAAGCAGAATCTAGCTTGAGTGCGTCCCATACCTCTGGCTGACCAGCCCTAAGCCCAGCCCAGCGGCAGCCAGCCTTGGTTCACAGGTTGGTCTCTGATGGTACTTCCAAGCACAGTGCAGGTGGTGGCCATCTGCAGATTGCTTTGCGTCAGAACTGGGCCTTCAGCAGGTCCCCCTCAGGCTGGCACTGGGGATGGTGTGCCAGTGTACAGCTTCAAAAGGAGCTGAAGCATCAGCAGGCTTCCTCCATGCATGATAAACCTAAAGGGCAGACTAGGCAGGCACCAGACTCCCGTAAAGTGAACCCTGCTCTGTAGGGTCAGCCCCTGCACTACAGCTCCTCCACTGCAGTCACAGCCAGTCCTCACAACCAATCAGCCACAAGGTCAATCTCTGCCACTGATGTGCAAACAGCCATCAAGGCTGAAGTACAACAGGAGGGCACACACAACCCACACAAGGGACACACCTGGAGCACCAGGCTCTTGTGACCAGGGCGACTGCACCACTGTGTCCCACAGGACACCTACTACATAAAGCCACTCTACTAAGATTGGGAGGGATAGCAGCCCTACCTAACACACAGACACAAACAGAGGGAGGCAGCAAACAAACACAGGGGAGACAAAGAAACATGTCCCAAATGAAAGAACAGAACAAAGCTCCAGAAAAAGAACTAAACAGGAGTCAAGCAACTTACCTGACGCAGAGTTCTACTGTGTTTCCCCGAAAATAAGACCAGGTCTTATATTAAATTTTGCTCCAAAAGACGCATTATGGCTTATGTTCAGGGGATATCATACTGAAAAATCATGCTAGGGTTTATTTTCCATTTAGGTCTTATTTTGGGGGAAACACAGTAAACACTGGTTATCAGGATAGTTAATGATCTCAGGAAGAACTTCAATAAGGAGATGGGAAACATGAAAATGGAGATAGAAAACATAAGAAATAAAGAAAAAAGTCAGTAAGAAATAAAGAAACCAGTCAGAAATAAAGAATACAATAACTGAAGTGAAGAATATATCAGAGGGAATCAACAGTAGAGTAGATGAAGCAGAGGATCGAATCAGCAATCTAAAAGATAAGGTGGCAAAAACGCACAATCAGAACAGCAAAGAGAAAAAAAATTTTAAAAATGAGGACAGTTTAAAGGGCCTCTGGGACAATATCAAGCATATCAACATTCACATCATAGGGGTACCAGAAAGAGAAGTGAGAGAGCAAGGGACTGAAAACCAATTTGAAGGGAAAATGACAAAAAACTTCCCTAACCTGGTGAAGGAAATGGATATTCAAGCCCAGAAAGCACAGAGTCCCAAATAAGATGAACCCAAACAGTGCACATGAAGAAACATCATAATTAAAATGCCAAAGGTTAAAGACAGAGAGGATCTTAAAAGCAGCTAGAGAAAAGCCGTTAGTTACCTACAAGGGACTCCCATAAGACTGTCAGCTGATTTCTCAACAGAAATTTTGCAGACCAGAAGGGACTGGCACAAAATATTCAATGTGATGAAAACACAAGGACCTACAACCAAGATTACGGTATCCAGCAAAGCTATCATTTAGACCTGAAGGACAGATCAAGAGCTTCCTATCATTTAGACTTGAAGGACAGACAAGAAAAAGCTAAAGGAGTTCATCACCACCAACCAGTATTACAAGGAATCCTAGAGGGACTTAAGATGAAAAAAAAAGATAAAAAATATTAATAACAAAATCACAATAATTACATATCTATCAACAATTACTCTCAATGTAAATGGACTAAATGCTCCCATCAAAAGATGGGACGTCATAGGAATGGCGGCAGCCGGACTCACTTTTTGAGCTCTCCTCCGGATCTTATCACAAACGGGACATCTATGACCCACCAAAGAACTATCTGCTCATCACGCAGAACAGCTAAGAGACTCATGCAAGAATTACTTGAAGGTGGGCAAATTGGACGAGCAAGGGAAGAGGGAAGTGGGCAGAGTGGAGCCAAGACCCGCATCTGCAGCGGTGGAAACAGCCCGCATCTGCGGCGATACAAACGGCGGTCTGCATCTGCAGCGGTGGAAACGCGGTCCGCACCTTCGGCTGTGGAAATGAGGTATGCACCTGTGGCTGTGGAAATGCGGTCTGCACCTGTGGCTGTGGAAACGCAGCCGGCATCTGCGGCTGTGGGGACGCGGCCCGCACCTTTGGCTGTGGAAACGCGGCCGGCATCCGCAGCTGCAGAGACGCAGGGGATCCCAGGACAGAACAGAGAACATAAGAGCCAGGAGGTGGGCTCTTTCCCTGCGTCCCACAGCTGATCTCTCCCGCTGAGGGGGCACCTAGGTGGGCCCTAGGGCAGACAAAGGACACAAACTCCATACCTGGGCCCCTCCCCCTGCTCTTCCACTCCTACCCCCGCCTTTCCAGAGACTCAAACTGGCCCCTGAACTAAGGAGTAGTGTCAGATTACAGAGGAGCCTTAGTGCTCCTGCACTGGTGTGCAGCTCTGACCCAGGGAAGAGGCTGGGAAGAGTGTGATTTTGGCTGGGCTAGGAGAGAAGAGACTCCTCCACCCCCAGCCACCACCTTTTCTGGCCTGCGGGAAGAGTGTGACATAGCTGGGCTGGGAGAGAGAAGATCCCTCCATCCCCAGCCCCCACCCTTTCTGGCCTGCCTAGGGCGGGGCAAGTGCAACTGTGGAGGCACTCCCAGGGATCAGCAGTAAGTGGCAGAAGCAGCTCCCGGCTTTCAGCAGCTCAGAAATCTCCCGCCCACCACACACACATGGAAGAAGTGTCCTAAGACTCAGGAGAACTGGACACAGGGCTGGTGGTGCTACTCTCAGTGTGCATATGTGCAGGCAAGGGTAGAAACTGCACTGACTTTGTAAAAACTACCATCCAGACCCCTCAGCCCCACGCATCTAAATCTGCAGTTCCAACGTCACTCTGGGCACCAGGTGACCAGCTCTGCCTTCACAATAGGCAGGGGACTCTTTGGTACAGCAGAGGACAACCTGGAGATTACTGGGTGGACTTAAGCCAAGACTGGCGCTGCTTTCTATTTTCTTTTGTTTTGTTTTGTCTTTACATCTTTGATATCGTTTCCTGTGTTGAGTGAGGGTTGTCGGTTGTTTTTACATGTAAAGGTATTTGATTTTTTCTTTGTTGTTGTTGTTGTTGTTCTTGTGCTTGATGATTTGCTTTGTTCTAAAATTGCCGTACACCAGGGCCCAGCTTAAGAGGCACAAGATTCAACACACCCAGAGTACTACTGGGTTTGACCTACAAGTCACACACCCAGAGGGAATTCTCTACAGGCACAAGAGCCCACAGAGGCCAAACCTCATTTAAGTGGTCATGCAGCAGAACACCCTGCAGTGGGCAGAGCCAAGTCTCACAACTAGTCAGCCTAGGAGTCAACCCCACCTACTCACAAGCGAAAAGCAATTAAAGATCTTCTTTAACAGGACAATATACACAACACAAGAGTCAACTTTGGAGCACACACAGAGGAGAAAAACGAAGTAGTGCAAGTCAAATATAAAGGACACATACTACATAAGATAACCCAGCAAGAACTAAGAACTCTAGGGGATCTACCTAATACATCAAAACTAACACAGAGAGTCAGCCAGAATGGGGAAACAAAGAAACATGTCCCAAATAAAAGAACAGAAGAAACCTCCAGAAGTGGAACCAAATGAAACAGAGGTAACCAACCTATCAGAGACAGAGTTCAGAACACTGGTGATAAGAATGTTTAAGAACCTTAGAGACGACATGAAGAAGGATGTAGAAATCATAATGAACAACCAGTTAGAACTAAAGAACACAATTACCGAAATTAAGAACTCACTTGAAGGAATTACCAGCAGGTTAGATGACGCAGAGGATCGAATCAGCGACTTAGAAGACAAGTTAGCAGAGATCACCCAAACAGAACAATAGAAAGAAAAAAGAATGAAAAACAATGAAGATGGCTTAAGAGACCTCTGGGATAACATCAAGTGCAACAACATCGCATCATAGGAATACCAGAAGGTGAAGAGAGGAAGCAAGGGATTGAGAACATATTTGAAGTAATAATATCTGAAAACTTCCCTAACCTGATGAAGGAAACCAACATACAAGCCCAGGAAGTGCAGAGAGCTCCAAGCAGGATAAACCCAAACAGGCCCACACCAAGACACATTATAGTTAAAATGGCAAAGCTTAAAGACAAAAAGAGAATCCTAAAAGCAGCAAGAGAAAGACAGAGAATTACAAAGACTATCAAATGACTTTTCTACAGAAACATTGAAGGCCAGGAGGGAGTGGCATGAGATACTCAAAGTGATGGAAAACAAAGGCCTACAACCTAGATTGCTTGATCCAGCAAGGCTATCATTTAAAGTTGATGGAGAGATAAAGAGCTTCCTAGAAAAGAATAAGCTAAACGAATTTATTACCACCAAGCCAGCATTGCAAGAAATACTAAAAGGACTTCTATAAATAGAAGAAAGATGAAAACAATCTAACTACAAATTTAAAAACAGCAATAACTATGCACCTATCAATAATCACTTTAAATGTAAACGGATTAAATGCTCCAATCAAGAGACATAGGGTGGCTGAGTGGATAAGAAAGCAAGACCCTTGTATATGCTGAGACTCACCTCAGATCAAAAGACACACACAGGCTGAAAGTGAAGAATTGGAGTAAGATATTTCATGCAAATGGAAATGAGAGAAAAGCTGGAGTTGCAATACTTATATCTGACAAAATAGACTTTAAAATGAAGAACATATTAAAAGACAAATATGGGCACTATATAATAATAAAGGGATCGATCCGACAAGAGGACATAACCCTAGTAAACATCTATGCACCCAACATAGGAGTACCTAAATATATAAAACAGATATTGACTGACATAAAGACAGAAATCAACAGTAACAGTATCATAGTAGGGGACTTCAACACTCCTCTGACAACAAGGGACAGGTCTTCCAGACAGAAAATCAATATGGAAACAACAGCCTTAAATGACACATTGGACCACTTGGATTTAATCGATATTTTCAGAACAATTCACACCAAACTACAGAATACACGTTCTTCTCAAGCGCACATGGAACATTTTCCAAGATATGTTAGGCCACAAAACAAGTCTTGTTAAATTTAAGATACGTTAGGCCACAAAGCAAGTCTTGTTAAATTTAAGATATGTTAGGCCACAAAATAAGTCTTGATAAATTTAAGAAAATTGAAATCATACCAATTGTCTTCTCTGACCACAGTGCTATGAAATTAGAAACGAACTACAGGGAAAAAACTGGAAGACACACCAATTCATGGAGGCTGAATAACATGTTACTAACTAATGAATGGGTCAAGTAGGAGATCAAGGAAGAAATCAAAAGATATCTCGAAACAAACGAAAATGAAAACACAACAAGTCAAAATCTGTGGGATGCCGCGAAAGCAGTCCTAAGAGGGAAATTCATAGCATTGCAGGCCTACCTAAAGAAACAAGAAACATCACTAATCAACAGTTTATCTTCAGACTTAAGGGATCTGAAAAAAAAAACAGCAAAATAAGCCCAAAAGTAGCACAAGGAAGGAGATAATAAAGATCAGAGCAGAAATAAATGAAATAGAAACCAGAAAAACAATACAAAAGATCAATGTATCCAAGAGTTGGTTCTTAGAGAAGATAAAAATTGACAAACCTTTAGCCAGACTCATTAAAAAAAGAGAGAGAGAGGACCCAAATTAATAAAATCAGAAATGAAAGCGAAGTGACAACAGACACCACAGAAATACAAAAAATTTTAAGAAATTACTATGAACAACTATATGCCAACAAATTTGACAATATGGAAGAAATGGACAATTTTCTAGACACGTACAACCTTCCACGGCTAACTCAAGAAGAAACAGAAAACCTGAATAGACTGATTACCACCAGGGAAATTCAGTCAGTAATCAACAATCTCCCAACATACAAAAGTCCTGGACCAGATGGCCTTATAGGTGAATTTTACAAAACGTTCAAAAAAGAATTATCACCTATTCTCCTCAAGCTGTTCCAAAAAAACCCAGAAGGAGGGAAGACTCCCAAACACTTTTTATGAAGCCACTATCATCCTGATCCCAAAATCAGACAAAGACACCACAAAAAAAGGTAACTACAGGCCGGTATCGCTAATGAACATAGATGCAAAAATCCTTAACAAAATATCAGCGAACAGAATTCAGCAATACATTAAAAAGATCATACACCATGATCAAGTGGGATTCATCCCTTATATGCAAGGGTGGTTCAACATCCTCAAATCAATTAATGTGATACACATTAACAAAATGAAAAGTAAAAATCACATGATCATATCAATAGATGCAGAAAAAGCATTTGATAAAATCCTGCAGCCATTTATGATAAAAACCCTTAAGAAAGAGGGAATAGAGGGATCATATCTCAACATAATAAAGGCTACATATCATAAACCCACAGCTAACATCGTACTCAATGGGGAAAAGCTAAATCCATTCCCCTTAAGATCAGAAACAAGGCAAGGTTGCCCACTTTCTCCACTTCTATTCAACATAGTGCTGGAAGTTCTAGCCACAGCAATCAGACAAGAAAAAGAAATAAAAGGCATCCAAATTGGTAAAAAGAAAGTAAAATTGTCATTATATGCAGATGACCTGATACTATATATAGAGAACCCTAAAGACTCCACCAAGAAACTATTAAAGCTGATAGATGAATTTAGTAAAGTAGCAGGATACAAAATTAATATTCAGAAATCAGTTGCGTTTGTATATACCAATAATAAAACATCAGAAGGAGAAATTTAAAAAACAATCCCATTTACAATTGCTCCAAAGACTATAAAATACCTGGAAATAAATTTAACCAAAGAAGTAAAAGATCTGTACTCAGAAAATTATAAGACACTGAAGAAAGAAATGAAAGAAGATACAAAGAGATGGAAACACATACCACGTTCATGGATAGGTAGAATTAATATAGTTAAAATGCCCATACTGCCTAAGGCGATATACATATTCAATGCAATTCCTATCAAACTACCAATGACGTTTTTCACAGAAATAGAACATATAATCCTAAAATTTATACGGGACCATAAAAGATCCCATATAGCCTCAGCAATCTTGAGAAATAAGAACAAAGTGGGAGGTATAACAATACCTGAGTTCAAATTATACTACAAGGCTACAGTAATCAAAACCGCATGGTACTGGCATAAAAACAGACACATAGATCAATGGAACAGAATAGAGAGTCCAGAAATAAATCCATGCCTATATGGCCATATACTCTATGACAGTGGAAGCAAGAATGTACGGTGGGGTAAAGATAGTCTATTCAATAAATGGTGCTGGGAAACCTGGACAGACACATGTGAAAAAATGAAGCTGGACCACCTCCTTACACCATATACAAAAATAAATTCAAAATGGCTTAAAGACTTAAATGTAAGATCTGAAACCATAAAATTCCTAGAAGAAAATATAGGAAGAAACTTCACAGACATTACCCGGAGTAAGATTTTTACTGATATATCCCTTCGCATGAGGGAAGTAAGAGAAAAAATAAACATGTGGGATTACATCAAACTAAAAAGTTTTTTCACAGCAAAGGAAACCATCAATAAAACAAAAAGGGATACTACTGAATGGGAAAAGATATTTGCCAATGATATATCTGATAAGGGGTTAATATCACAAATTTATAAAGAACTCACTCAACTCAACTCCAAAAAAAACAAACAACCCAATTAAAAAATGGGCAGAGGACATGAAGAGACATTTTTCTAAAAAGGACATACAGATGGCAAACAGACATATGAAGAAATGCTCAACCTCACTAACCATCAGAGAAAGGCAAATAAAAACCACAATGAGATACCACCTCACCCCAGTCAAAATGGCTATTATCAATAAATCAACAAACAACAAGTGCTGGCACTGATATGGAGAAAAGGGAACGCTTGTGCACTGTTGGTGGGATTGCAGATTGGTGCAGCCACTATAGAAAACAGTATGGAGGTATCTCAAAAATCTGAAAATGGAACTACCCTATGATCCAGTAATTCCACTCCTAGGTATCTATCCGGAGAAATCTAAAACTCCAATTCAAAAATCTTTATGCACTCCTACGTTTATTGCAACACTATACACAATAGCCAAGACATGGAAACAACCGAAATGCCCATCGGTAGATGACTGGATTAAGAAACTGTGGTACATTTATACAATGGAATATTATGCAGCCATAAAGAAAGAAATCTTACCATTTGCAACACCATGGATGGACCTAGAGAACATTATGTTAAGTGAAATAAGTCAGACAGAGAAAGACAAATACCATATGATCTCACTTATATGCAGAATCTACAGAAAAGAATAAGTGAATGAACTAATCAGAAACAGTTTTGGAGACAGAGGAAAAACTGAGGGTTGCTAGATGGGCGGGGCAGTGGGGATAAGGGGGAAGGTGAGGGGATTAGAAAACAGTCGGTAACCACAATATGGCCACGGGGTTTTGAAAATTAATTTGGGGAATGTAATCAATAATGTTGTAAAGATTTTGTAGGGTATCTGATGGACACATGTCCCATTTGGGAGACCACCTCAGGGAAGATGTAGATGCCTGATCACTGCATTGTACACCTGAAGCTGAACAATAATGAATGCCAACTATAATTTTATATATATATATATATGGGTGTGTGTGTGTGTGTGTGTGTGTGTGTGTGTGTGTATGTATGTATATACTTATAAGAAGCGGAGTAGAGCATTAGGAATAGAGACAATGGAAATGTAATGGCTCTGTGCGATGTCAGAGGGATAGTGGATGGGGGCAGGGGGGATGGTTGCTGAATGGATAAGAAAAAAAAGACTCACATATGTCACCTACAAGAGACTCGCTTCAGATCCAAAGACACACAAAGACCGAAAGTAAAGGAATGGAAAAAGATATTTCATGAAAAAGGAAACAAACAAACAAAAAGCTGGAGTAGCAATATTTATACCAGACAAAATAGACTTTAAAACAAAGACTATAACAAGAGATAAAGAAGGACCTAGTAATCCCACTTCTGGATATTTATCCAAAGAAACCCCAAAAGCTACTTCAAGGGGACATGCTCATCCATATGTTCACTGCAGCATTATTTACAACTGCCAAGATATGAAGGCAACCTGGGTGTCGCTGAATGGATGAAGTGATAAAGAAGAGGTGGTACATATATACAGTGGAATATTACTCAGCCATAAAAAGGAACAAAATCTTGCCACCTGCAACAACATGGATGGACTTAGAGGTTATTGTTCTGCCATAAGTCAGACAGTGAAAGACAAATGTCATATGATTTCACTTATAAGTGGAATTTAAAGAACAAAATAAACAAACAAATGAAACAGTAACAAACTCATAGATACAGAGAACAGTTTGACAGTTGCCAGATGAGGGGGGAGTGTTGAAGGTGGGTGAAAAGGGGGACGGGATTAAGAAGTACAAATTGGTTGTTACACAGTAGCCATGGGGATGTGGGGTACAGCATAAGGAACATAGTCAATAATATTATAATCACTATGCATGGTGTCAGATGGCTACTAGATCTATCAGTGTGATAGATGGGAGGGGGCTTGGGGGCAGGGTGAAAAAGGTGAAGAAATACAAATTGGTAGTTACGAAACAGTCCTGAGGATGTAAAGTAAAGCATAGGGAATATAGTCAATAATATGGTTATAACTATGTATAGTGCCAGGTGGGTACTAGTCCAAGGGATCACTTCATAAATTATATAAATGTCTAACTCCTATTCTGTACACCTAAATATAAAATAATATTGACCATCAACTGTAATGGAAAAATTAAAAAGGGGGGAAAGATAAAGGGGAATAAGAGATTCAAAGTTCCAGGTATAAAACAAATACGTCTTGGGGATATAATATACAGCATAGGAAATATACTCAATAATATTGTGGTATGGTGTCAGATGGTTGCTGGATTTATCATGGTGATCACTTTTTTAGTATAGGGAATATAACCAGTAATATGGTAATAACCATCTAAAGTGCCAGGTAGGTACTGCTGAATAATTATGATGTACATCTGAAACTAATATAATATTGTATGTTAGCTACATTTTAATAAAAAATCTTTTCAAAAAAGACTAAAAATAACTATATTCACAATTATTGTAGGGATAAAAGAACTAGAATCCATAATAAAACAACTGTAAAAAAAAATGAAAGAAAGAAGAAAACCCCAGACATTGAAAAAAAACGTAACAAAACTTGTAGGAATTGGAAGTCATTAAATTCTTTAAGAAACAGATGGGTTAAACAGCAAATTTGACAGAGGAAAGTAAATAAATAGTAAATTGGAAAACATACCAAAGAAATTATTCAGAATGTAGCACGATAGAGAAAATGATTTTAAAACTACGAAACAGAAGTTAAGAGACATAGTGGATATAAAAAGAAGGTCCGATATATTTCTAGTAAGAGTTCCAAAAAGAAAATGGGATAATACTTGAGAATTTTCCAAAATTGAAGAGAGACATGAGTCATCAGAGTAAGAAAGCACTCCAAATCCTGAATATGGTATTTAAAAATAAATCCATACTTATATACATTGTAGTGAAATTACAGAACACCAAAGTTAAAAACAAAATAATAAAAACAACCAGAGGGGAAAAACCTGATTGCCTAAAAGGAACAACAAATGAGACCAAGAAAACATGTCTTATTCGCTAAACCAGAAGGCAGAAGATAATGGGTACATATAATGTCAAAAGGCTGTTCATATTCAACAAACAATTCTATACTCAACTAAACTATCATTCAAGAGTGAGACCAGACAAAAATGACTGAAGACACAAAAAAATATAAACACATTTAGCATGCTTTATATAAAGGACATTTATAGAACCCTGTATCCAAAAATGAAAGACGACATTCTTTTCAAGCACACGTTGAACATTTACATAAATAGGATCACTTATTGAGTCACAAGTCTCAATTTGTAATAAAGAATAAACATAATAAATAAATAAAATTGGAAATCAGTAATAAAAAAACACCCAAACTCTATCTCATTCCCTTCAAACTATTATTTTGTAACAAAAATACTTAACAAAATTTTAGAAAATCAAATAATACATAATTACGATGAAGGAGAACTTATCCTACAAATGTAAGTCAGATTAACATTTGAAAATCAATCAATGTAATTGTTAACAGGCCGAAATAGAAAAATCCTATGAGCCTGTCAATAGATGCAGAAAAAAAATTTAATAAAATCCAACATCCATTTCTGATTTAAACTCTCAACAAACTACAACTAGAAGGTAAGTTCCTCATCCTGACAAAGGACTTTTACAAAAATGTACAGCTAATATTGTACTTAATGGTGAAAGGCTGAATGCTTTCCCTAAAAAATAAGGCAAAAATGTCCATTGTCACAACATCAATTCAATTATAGTAGAGGTCTTAGTCAGTGCAGAAAGACAAGACGTAGAAATAAAAAGGTATCCAAATTAGAAAGGAAGAAGTAAAAATGTCTTTAATTCCAGAAGACATGATCATCTGTGTAGGAAATCCTGGGAATCTACAAAAAAGCTACTAGAACGGACATAAGTGAGTTTAGCAAGGTTGCAAGATATAAGATCAATATACAAAAACCAATTTTATTTCTGCATAAAAGTAACAAACAATTAGAAATTAGAAATTTTAAATATACCATTTGCAGAAACATGAAAAATATGAACTACTTAGGAATAAATCTGACAAAACAGGGGCAAGATCTATACTAAAAACTACAAAACATTCCTTAGAGATATTATAGACAAACTGATTAAAGAGATAGACCCTCAACCCAACTGAAAAATGGGCAGAGGACCTGGAGAGACATTTCTCCAAAGAGGACATATAAATGGCAAATAGACATATGAAAAAATGCTCAACATCACTAATCATCAGAGAAATGCAAATAAACACCACAATGAGACATCACCTCACCCCAGTCAGAATGGCTATCATCAACAAGATATATAGTAACAAGTGTTGGAGAGGCTGTGGAGAAAAAGGAACCCTCATTCACTGTTGGTGGGAATGCAGACTGGTGCAGCCGTTATGGAAGGCAGTGTGGAGGTTCCTCAAAAAATTACAAATAGAATTACCATATGACCCAGCAATCCTTCTCCTGGGTATCTACCCAAAAAATCTGAAAACATTTATCCATAAAGACATGTGTGTTCCAATGTTCATTGCAGCTTTGTTTACAGTGGCCAAGACATGGAAACAACCAAAATGTCCTTCGACAGATGAATGGATAAAGAAGTTGTGGTATATATACACAATGGAATACTATTCAGCAGTAAGAAAAGATGACATAGGAACATTTGTGACAACATGGATGGATCTTGAGAGTATGATGCTAAGCAAAATAAGTCAGACAGAAAAAGCAGAGAACCGTATGATTTCATTGGTATGTGGTATATAAACCAAAAACAACAAAAGAACAAGACAAACAAATGAGAAACAAAAACTCATAGACACAGAAATAGTTTAGTGGTTACCAGAGGGTAAGGGGGGTGGGGGGCAGAAGATGAGGGTAAGAGGGATCAAATATATGGTGATGGAAGGAGAACTGACTCTGGGTGGTGAACACACAATGGGATTTATAGATGATGTAATACGGAATTGTACACCTGAAATCTATGTAATTTTACTAACAATTGTCACCCCAATAAATTTAAAAAAAATAAAAAAATAAACGTAGACCCTACCCTGTTCATGGGTTGGAAGACTCAATATTGCTTTAGATGTCAATTCTCCCCAAACTGATTTACAGATTCAAAGTTATCCCAATCAAAATCCTAACGGGATGTTTTCTAAGAAAATGGCAAACAGATTCTAAAATTCATATGGGAATGCAATGGACCTATAATACAACTGTGAAAATGGAGAACAAAGTTCCAGGATATACCCTAAATGATTTTAAGATTTATAATAAAGCTACAGTAATCACAACAGTTTGACCCTGGTACAAAGGCAGACAAACAGATAAATGGAAGACAGCAGAGAATCCAGAACTAGACCCACACATAATGGTCAATTTGGGAAAACATCTAACTACCCTTCAATATAACTGGTTAACTAAATTGGGATTTTTTTAAAAATTATGGTACATCTACCTATGAAAAATATGCAGCTGATAAAAAAATGAGGTAGAGCTTCACACACTGACATACAAGTGCAATGTATACAGTATAGCACTTACATTTAAAAAACAAAACGTGTGGGGTGTGTGTATGTCTGTGTGTTTTAAAGGTCTAGAAGCAATTTACCAGTTACTCTTGCGATTGGGAGTAAGGGTAAAAGATGACATGTATACATAAGTTTTAATAACTTTTGTTATTTTAAAAAGTGAGATATACTTCACACTCTCCTGATAGGATGGGGGAGTGTCTGCCACAGCCAGCAGGTACATAAAGGCAGCTGGCACGAAGCCTGGTCCCAGCTGGCGATAACAAATGAGTTTCCTTCCTTCTATTCACCTTTTTTTTTTTAACATCGCTGTAGCCATTTATTTATTGAGTATGTGTATATTAAGGTGTTACTATACTGACTACATTCCTCATGTGGCTTTTAATTTAAAAATGTATCCAAAAGCAAAACAACACAGATATACACGAAGTTAAAAACACAGAGAAAAAGAAGATAGAGATTATTAGATAAGGCAAAGGTGGGTACCAGGGTGGATATTGGACACGAAACAGAAACCATTATCCTACCAACACAACCGTGAGTCCTCAACACCTGTAATACTGTGTACAGTGCTGATGGATTTACTATAAGAAAGATATCATGAAACGAGAAGGTTCAAGGAAAGGCAGCTAAAAAGATCAAGACAACAGGGAGCCTGCCCTGTGAGGAGAAGCTAAAAGGATTACAATTCTTCAGTGGAGATGAGTAAGGCTACAATTGCAGTCATTTTGAAGTATGGCCAACACATTAAATGGATGGGTATAAACAGGATCATTACATCTCGCACACAAATTGCACAATACCAACATAAGAGAGGACCCACACACACACACCCCAAAGACATCTGGGACTAGTTTGGGACAAACATAGGGTAATCCCATGCTATCGTAGGAAGTAAACTAATGGCACTCACTTTAGGGAAACAGCTTGAAGAGAGAGCTCTATGCATGCGATGAGGAGGTAAACAGGACAGACGTGCAGAACAGAGAAAATAGCATCACCAAAAGAGGAAGGGAATATATCCTCAAAAGGACAGAGACACAGCAGCTTTTAGCTGCAACTTTTAGCTTCCCCACCTCAGCCAGTCTATTTCCTCACCTTTTTCCCTGTGATAACCTGAGTAAGTCTGTGCTCCTCCCAATCCAGAGTTCAAACTGAAAGTGAAAATATGAACGAATCTTCCAATGTGACCCTATTCCTGAAGAGGTGACTCAAAGTCAGGGATGGGCTGCCAAGGGAGAGGAAACCCTTGCCAGTCTGCGTAACCTCACATAAACCTCTTTAGCACCAGCATCCATTTTGGACATGCTGAGGAGGCCTCAATGTCATCATTCTCAACATCAATCTGCAAGGAGTGACACCTCCTCCTGAGTGTGTCCAAACCAGATGCTGGTGCTAGGGGACCTGACCCAGGGCAGCAGCTCCTGGGCCCCTGAGTGTAAGTGCTGAACCCCTCATAGGGACCACCAAGTCGGCCCATGCTCAAGCCAAAGCATCAAGCAGCCCAGCACAGGACTGGCCCATTGCTGTTCCCAACTCCATGCAGGGCAGGCTTCGAAAGCTGGCTGATTAAAGCTGATCTCCAGTGTCAGGCTCCCTCCACCTCTGACAGGCCACGTCAGTGGGCCACCCCCGTGCTAACTTACCATGGTTTCCACTCCTCAGGCAGTGAGGCCACAATGCCCTCCCGCGCGAGCCACAGCAGTTCCGGTTCCTTGATGGGATCAATACCAATCTCTCTGGCAAACTGAAGAATTTCTGCAAAGACAGCCAGGAGGGTAGAAAAGTAAGAGAGGTGAGAAGTAGATAAAAGGAAAAAGAATCACAATCAACCTGTGAAATAATAAAAAATACATATGTTGGTCTCTGCCACCAGTTCCTGTTAATATTTGGTCTTTGACCGCAGTTCCTAAAAGAGCTTCTAAAACCCTTGTGATTTCCTAAGTAGTAGGAACATTTTTGCTCCAATAAAGTGACTCTTCGTGGGTTCCTACAGGGCTCCTGGATGAGGGGTGGTCACCGGAAAGACCAGGCCATGACTAGAAGCTTGGAACTTTCAGGCTCACCCCCGCCTCCATTCTCCAGAGAGGGAAGAGGGGCTAGAAAATGAGTTAGTTGATCAGGTCTACATGATGATGCCTCCAGAAAAATCCCTAAACTATGGCGCACACAGAGCTTGCAGGTTGGTGAACACATCCACATCCATGTACTCAAACTCCACGGGGACAGAAGCTCCTGCACGTGGGACCCTCCCTCTCAGACCTTACCCTATGGATCTCTTCATCTGAATGTTCACCTGTACTTCTTTTTCCCCCTCCTCTCCACTCCTATTCAAGTGTTGTTTCTCAGTCTAGTTGTGTAGGATGCAGCTCCCTGGCCCACGTTGGTATTATGAGTCTTGCCTCCCCCTGGCAGAGGCAGTCGGTCACGGCAGCCTCACCGCAGCCCAGCTCCAGGGAGAGCTGTTGTTCCCAATCTTAGCTGTAGAGAACGCAGCTCACTGGCCCATGTAGGAATCGAACTGGTCACTTCATCATTAGGAGCACAGTGTTCCAACCACCTGAGCCATTGGGTCAGCCTCACCTATTTTCTTCATCATGTCCTTTATTATATAATAAGCTGGTAAATATAAGTGTTTTCCTGAGTCCTATCACTTGTTCTACCAAATTATCGAAACTGAGGATGGCACCGTGGGAACCATGGTGTACAGGTGGTTAGTCAGAAGTACAGGGGACAGCCTGGAACTTGAGACTGGCCTCTGACGTGTGGGCAGTCTTGTAGAACTGCGCCCTCAGCTTGTGGGATCCAATGCTAACTCCACGTAGATAATGTCAGAATTGAACTGAATTGTAGGACATCCAGATGGTGTCGGAGAATTGGTAGATATGGGAAGAAAATCCATACATCTGGTTTCAGAATCACTGAGTGTGAGAGTAAAGGAAAAACAGGGTTTCTTCCCAAACAACTGTTCTATTCTGCCTTACTTTCCAAATTTTCTTCAGTGAGCAGGGATTACTTCTATATAATAATTTTCTTAGGGGCCAGCCCGGTGGCTCAGGAGGTTGGAGCTCCGTGCTCCTAACTCCGAAGGCTGCTGGTTTGATTCCCACACGGGCCGGTGGGCTCTCAACCACAAGGTTGCCGGTTCAGTTCCTCGAGTCCCGCAAGGGATGGTGGGCAGCGCCCCCTGCAACTAAGATTGAACACGGCACCTTGAGCTGAACTGCCTCCCGGATGGCTCAGTTGGCTGGAGCGCATCCTCTCAACCACAGGGTTGCCGGTTTGACTTCTGCAAAGGATGGTGGGCTGCGCCCCCTGCAACTAGCAACAGCAACTGGACCTGGAGCTGAGCTGCGCCCTCCACAACTAAGACTGAAAGGACGACAACTTGACTTGGAGAAAAGTCCTGGAAGTACACACTGTTCCCCAATAAAGTCCTGTTCCCCTTCCCCAATAAAATCTTTAAAAAAATAGTTTTCTTAAATTACAGTTATAAATGGTATACCTGAATCAAGGCACGCTACTGCTGTACTCCAAGAATGAAATCTGAAGACAAGTATCACAAAGGCCAAAATAAATAGGACCAAGACTTCAGTGTGGCAGGGGCCTCTGGAAGAACCCCAGCAGCCACAGCTAGGACCATCGTGAATGAGGGCAGCCTTACCAGTACACAAGCTCTCCCAAGATCTGCAAAATCTTAGTGCAAAGGGTGTCACTCAATCAACAAGCATGTACTGAACAACTCCCGAAGACTTGCGTGCAAAGCAGGTGATAGGTGCTATCAGGGAGATGTGCGCCGGGCCATAGGAGCAGAGAGGACACAGTGACTTACTCCGTCAGAGCTGAGAAAGTGACATGATACTCAGGCAGTATCTTTCCCACTTGCTGAACGCTCTCTTCCATGAAGAGAGTTGTTTCTTTTTCAATTTTGCTATATATTATTATGGACTCTAATACTTTTGTTGTACTCTTTTGGAATCAAGCATTCAGAAATGCTCTTTTGCCAGAGATCTGGAGGGAAAGAAAGATATGTAAATTGAGTTAAGACCTATCTCACCTAGAAGAAAAAACATAGGTGCAGAGCCCCTAGAATTAACAAAATAAATTCCCAAGCGGCATGGATGGTTAAGCTGATAACAACCCAGGCCAGAGAAGCACCAACAACATGGGTCACCTCCGTGGAGAGTTTGGGGGTTGACATTGACATACCTGTGGACTAGGAAAGGAAAACCACTTTTTCAAAGGACCAGCTGGAATTTGGCTAGCCAGAGACGAATTTATTAACTGATTTCACAAATATTTTTGGAATGCCTCCTATTTACCAGTCATCATGTGCCATGAATGACAGAGAAATGGTCTCTGCTCTTATAAGCTTACATTCTAGCAAAAGAAACAGCCAGGAAATAAGTAAACAGAAAAATATACAAAGAATTAAAGTTTCTAATAAACGTAATCAAGGAAGTAAATGAGGTATGAAATAGAGAACGTCAAGGTGGAGGAGGCACTCCTTTAGAAAGAGTCAAGGAAAACTTCTCAGAATGGTGACACAACTAAAACCTGTAGGAGGAAACAAGCCAGCCATGCACAGCACTGAGGAAAGAGCATTCAGGCAGAAGAGCAGGTGCCAAGAGCCTGTGGCAAGCAGCAGTTGGCCCATCTGGGGACTGTCAGAAAGGCCAAGTGACTAGCAGAGTGAGCAAGGGAGAGAGTGGCACTGGATGAGCCAGGCCAGGTGGCAGGGCCAGGTCATGCAGAGCCCTGCACATCCCACTAAGGGTATTATGCTGAGTATAAGGGAAGATTTTAATAATCAAAGCCCTGATATGATCTGCTTTACACTGTAAGAAGTACGTTCTTCTTCTAAAAAAAAACATTAGAACCCGTTTACAACAGCAAACAAAAAGATAAAATATTTAAGAAACTGAGCAAGAAATGTACAAAGCCTATATGAAAAAATTTAAGTCACTCTTAAGAAACAAAAAACAGACACAAACAGAAAGGAATACAATGTTCTTGGCTAGGAAGACTTAACTTCATAAAGCTATCACTCCCCTCTAGGCTCATTCATAAATTTAACACAATTTTTTCCAAGACACTAACAGCCCCCACATACAGAGCCCTCCCTAGAACTGGACGTGATTCTGAAGTTCATGGGGAGATAAAATGAACAAGATAACCAAGAAAACTTTGAAGAAAACAGCAATGAGGGCACTTCAGTCCTACTAAATACTAGGATTTATTATCGAGCCTCATTAATTAAGAGTACGGCACTGGCGTTATGAATAGACAGTCCGATGGAAGAGAAGAGAAAGTAGACCCAAATGTACATAGGCAGCATCTCATTCAGTGGGGGAAAGGTGAGCTATTCCATGAATGGTTGGGGACAAAACTAGAGGAAAACATGAGAGAAGTATTCATCCTTAGAGTAGGGCAAGCTTTACTATGATACAAAATTCAGAGGCCATGTGAAAATGGACTGATAAATTTAAAATGAAAATATACAATTTTGCCCAGCTAAGAATTTCCCGATGATTCTTGTCTCCATCAGGAACCTGGTCACCCGCCTACAACTCTGAGCCTTCAAGCTGGATTCTGACAGCACAGAGCGGAAAATCACAGCGCCACTGTTTTGACCTGAAAGTGGGCTTGGAAGAGCTGGTGCAAAATGCCACCTTCTGCTGCACCTTGGCCACCCTGCTGGCTGTGGGCAACTTCCTCAATGGCCCCCAGAGCAGTAGCTTTGAGCTGAACTACCTGGAGAAGGTGGGAGAGGTGGCGGACACAGAGCGCCAGCAGTCACTGCTGCACCATCTCGCTCCTTGGGGCTCCAGACTCGGCCTGATTCTTCTGACCTCTACTCAGAAATCCCCTCCCTGACCCACTGTGCCACTGTGGGATTTGAGCAGCTGACTGAGAAGCTGGGCAGCTGAGGAGAGTCTGCAGACCTTGGCCAAGCATGAGCTGGCCCCAGCCCTGTGAGCCAGCCTCACCCACTTCCTGGCCCAGTGTGCCCACCGCGCTGCCATGCTGTGGGTCGTGCACCTCTGTGGCTGCAACAGGTTTCATTCCTTCCTGCTGTACCTGGGGTACACAGCACAGGCAGCCCATGAAGTGCACTACATGCAGTTCTGCCATACGCTGCGGGAGTTTGCCCGGGAGTGTCGGACTTGCCGGGAATGGGTGCTGCCACAGCAGCAGAAGCCGGCCACATACAGTGAGCACAACAAGACCTGGCCGCACGATCACTGAGACAGAGAAGTGCTCAGGCGTGGCTGGCGAGCCCTCAGCAACCCAGCCATCCCAGTGGCCATTAATGGTGATGAAGGTAGTCACGCCAGCACGAAGAGTCTGCTGACCAGAGGACACCACACTCAGCGGCCGCAGCAAAGGTGTGGCTCAGAGCAGCCCCCAGTCATGCCCAGAGCAGTGGGGCCCTCCACGGCACCCCCAGAAGGACTCCCAGGCTCCAGTTTACCCAGTGACACTTCAGATGAGATCATGGACCTGCCGGTGTAGTCCTTGTGCCTTAAGAAGCCCTGAGAGGGACCTTGAAGAGCAGGCGCGGAGAGGAGCTGGTGCAGGGCCGGGCCTGAGCGAGGGCCCCGCCTGGCGGTGTGAAGGTGCTGCCTCCAGGGTACCTGTGTGGGCCCCTGCCTGCATGCATGGGCCTAAAGAGTGAGTGAGGAGGGACCAGAGAAGAATTCTGGGCATCTTCTCAACCCTGGGGCCACTCTGTGCCCAGTGGTCAGTGCCTTGAGCAGTATTAGCTGCGTGTATGTGCGTGCGTGCCTGTGTGTGTGCATGTATGAGTTCCCTGAACACATGGAGTATAATGAAGTTTTCTTAGCCAATCAAAAAAAAAAAAGGAAAATTAAAAATTTCTGCGTGGTAAACAAACAAAAATCCTATGCTATAAGCAAAGCCCAGGGTTTAATGCTGGATCCATGGAAACCTGAGGGTGCAAGAGGTCTTCCCCGCTCCCGAACAGGCCCACAAACCCTCTGAATTATAAGCAAAATTTGTGTGTCCAGGTCTGTAACTCATGAGAATTTCAAAAGAATCTTCACCCTCCAAAATAGCATAGTGCTTCAAAATTCATGCCCTAGAGTAAGAATGTCTGGGGATGAACCTGAGCAGAACTGTGTGACTGTAGGGAAGTTAGCCTTTCTGTGCCTTGGTGTCCTCCTATGTAAAATGGGGATAATAATAGTACCTAACTCAGGACTTGCTGTAAAGGTTGAAAACGAAATACAGTTACATATAGAGTTCTTACTACAGACAATGGCACATAGTAGCACTGAATAAATTTTGTTATTATTGCTATTAATAACGTTGTTTTTTAAAAAACGGCTTTAGTTTGTTCTTAAGAAATTGGGTTTCCCCTGGCCTCAATACACACTGTATTTCACAATACCCCCTACTATATTTTCATTTAAAATTAATCATGCGGTCAGCACACTTCTATAAATGGCCAAACAGTAAACATTTTAGATTTAATATTTTAGGTTTTGTGGGTCATATAGTTTCTGTGACAACCACTTAATACTGCCCTTGTGGCATGAAAGCTGCCATAGACAATACATGAATAAGCACGGCTGTTGTCTGATAAAACTTTATTTACAAAAACAAGCAACAGGCCAGGTTAGGCCCATGGGCAATAGTTTACCAACTCTGATCTAACCCAAATATACGGAGCAGCTCTATGCACGTACCACACTTTGCATTGAAAGAACAAAAATAAATCAGAGATAATTCCTGCCCTCAAAGAACTATTACAATATACCCCAGGCCTCTTACCTTGCTCACTGGGGATGTAATTCTCATCATAATCTTCCTCCAGAACTAGTTGGTCTCCTATACGGATGGGTCTCCCGGCCATGACTGGTCTGGGCTCGAACGCCTAGATCCCAGAGACCCCCCACCCACCCAGAAAGAAAATCAGTGACCCCGCTTAGAAAAGGAAAAGTTGGAGTTGGGTCATGGAGCATCTGGGTCAGAGCAGACCTGCAAGCCAACTTAGCCAGGGATTTTCCAGATGCCAGGGAAAGTGGAGGGTAAGGGCAACCACTCAGAACTCAGGCCTTACAGGCTCTGTGCCCTGGAAAGTTCCCTGAGACACATCTCCCAAAGGCCTACTGAACATTCAGTGGACCACAAAAGATCTGAAAACCCAGCTCTCTCCGAGTTCAGACTTCCTATCCCCCTCAAGTGGGAGGAAGAATTAACAGTGTAGGACCCCTACTTAGAAAACCCTAGTGACCAAAATAACTAGCAGTTCCCGCCCCCGCTGCCCATAGACCAACATATCCCAGTGTGGTCACACTGTCTCCATACGTGTCCCTCTCTGCACGTCCCTGTTTACATGTAACAGCACCCCAGGGACTTTACACTCTAGTGGAGATACCACACACACAACCTCAACAGTAGTGCAGAGCAGGGGGGAAGCATCCTGCTCTGAGAGCACCGAGGGAGAAATAACATAGTCCCACTGAAAGGGGGAAGACAGGCTTTGCCAAGGAGCTGGATACCGCAGGCTGGTAAGAGTTCCGAGAGTGGACACAGCTATTCTAGGCAGAGGGGACTTCACATGCAGACAATGTCCTGGGTACCAGCATGCATGGCAGGGACTGCGGTGGAACGCCAGGTCAGGGTCAGCTCATGCAGAGCCTTGTAGCCTTGTACAACACCATGCTAAAGAGCCTCGACACTGCCCTGTAGCAAACTGGGATCACTGAGGGCTTTAGTGAAAGAAAATGACACAGAGTGACTTTTTTTTAAGATGAAAACTCTGACAGGAGTGGCATGGCTGGATTGAAGAAAAGACTGGTGTCAGGAAAACCGCTGAGGAGGCTGCCATCCAGGTGAAAGACGACAAGGGTATAAAGTAGGGCAGAAGCAGTGGAAATGGAAAAGAAGGGACAGATAGGATGAGGGAAGTTGTGATGTTAGGTTTAATAAGACTAGGGTAAAGCAGAAAGGAGTCCAACTTGCATTCAAGGTTTCTAGCTCCAGGGATGGGGCAGTACCAAATTCTTCAACTGGCAAGCTGGTGCAGTTCTCGAATTGCTCCTGCCTTCCAATCCCTGCTCCTGCAACTACCTCAGGACCCCCAGGTAATGCCAAGCCTCCCCTATGGCAGCTCCCATGCTGAAGCCCGATGATACAGAGACAAGTCGCACTGTAAAGTAGCTGCCATAGACTGCTCTGCTCAGAGTACGACCCCCAGCTAAGGAGGCATCAGCCACCCCGTGTGACAACAGGGTCTGGAGGAGCAGGTCCTGACCTCTCCTGCAGCCACCTCTTCAGAGGCTGTCACTATTCCACCTGGAACAGAGAGCATGACACAGCCCTCCGAAAATAGGGCAAGTGAGCAGAAAGAGCTTGTCATCAAAAGGAGGTCAGGACGTGGCCTGCAATGACTGCTCAGGAAGTGGCCGGATCTGATGACTCTGAATCAGTTCCAAGATTCCTAGAGAGGGACCCTGGTAAACAGCAAAGGACCTACAAGAGAGCACTACCGTGGTCCTCTCTGCACCCTGACAGCAGGGAGATGGGTAAGGGAGGTGTCCTGCCTTAGGACTCACGAGACATGGTTCCCTTTGTCAGTCCAATGAACCCAAGGGAGCCACGCTTTGCTGCCTCTCATTTCCATCATGACACCTCCAAGCAGGAAGGTGGAGCAGTGCCTCAGTAAGAAAGGTTAAAGGAAAAGGCAGTCCTCTCTGCAGTACATAAGCCCAAGTGGGAATCTGCTCCCTACCCTAAGAACCCATAACCAACCCGCTGTGGACATGATGCTCCAGCCTCTGCACACACACTCAGAGATCAGTAAGGGTACCAACTCCAAAAAAGCAGAGAAGAGCCGGGAACTAGGGCAGCAGATGTGACCCACTGCCTCGTGGCTTAAGGAGTCCCTGGCCTCTTCAGTCCTCTTAGTTGGGGAGGAGACGTAAAAAGAAGGGGAAGGGGTCCCTGGGAAGGCAGGAGTCAATATCGGCCTGAATATCAGGCTGGACATTATCCAATCCAACAGGCAGTGACCTATACAAGGCATTGTGTCTACCATCTCAGAGAATCTGAGAAATTCTGCATTTGAGACGTTACCTATTCCCAGAACAGCCTATCTCCAAAAGCATGGGGCAGGCAATATCTGTCCTCGTGGTAACGTGCCTAATTAGCTATATACATAATTACCTATGTTTAACGATTTAAAGGTTAGGAAGAACCTGAAAAACCTGAATTCATGGATCACTCAAATGTCAAACAAACCTTCTGCCAGAAAAAAAAACCCTAAAATATGGGTGGGCTGTAGTCTACCTTCTTTCCTGCCTTCAAAAAGATGTGGGCTAGGACAGTGCCAAAAAGGCAGGATTGTAGGAATGAGGAAGGTGTGGGAAGAGAAACCATATTTGTTTAATGACGACTAGAGCTCACTTACTCATTTGAGCACTATATATGGAGCTAAGTTTATTTATTTGGGAGGCACTAGAGATTCAATGGTGATTTAAAACAGACTCTGCTGCGACTCCCCTGGAGCTACAGTCTAGTGAGGGAGGGAGACAAGCCAGTCACAGATAAATGTATAATCATAAATGAGGTAAGAGCTCTGGAAGAAATGAGCTTGATTTAGATGAAGCCTAGGCTGAAGGATGAGTAGGTATTCACCAACGAGAGGAGGAAAAGATGTTCTAACAGAAGCAGCCGCGCGTGCAAAGGCACTTCAACAGGATGAAGTGGGGACGATGGTCTCTACCTAGCGGAGAGGATGAGGTGAGACGGTGTGTCTACAGCAAGGGGAAGCAGGGTTGAAGGCGATGCGGGGGAAGTGGGAGGAAGCCAGGTCATGCCCAGAGCTTCGTCTTTAAAATAAGAGAGCTGAAAGCCAGGAAACGGTTTTCCTAGACAGACATTTCAGTAAGATCTCTCTGGCAGCCACCGGGAATACGGACTGCAATGGAGGCCAGATTAGAAGGAAGAAAATCAACGAGATTAGGTAGGAAACTGTGAGCTAGTCTAAGTCAGAGATAATGATGACTTAGGGTACAGTGATAACAGAGAAGATGTCTAAGAAAGCAGCCCTGAGATCTGCTGTGGCAAATACATGGCACATATCCTAACATTTACCGTCAAGCCTGAAACCTTCAGGGACATCACTGGTCAATCATAGCACCCTAGACATGGCTTCAATATTATACTCCATGTACCTAGCATTACCAACAGATCAGATGAAACCGGAAGAGATCTACTTGCCACCAAGTCTGAAACCCTCTATGAGCCATCACAATTGTAGGGAAGGGGTCATCCAATGGCATTTATCCACCTCCTGCCAATCCCAGAAACACCTCCTCCAGGAAGCCCTCCCTGGCTCACCTTAGCCTCTCCCATCCACGTATAACCTCCTCAGCAGTGAGCGCAGTTTTCATGTGTTCATAGGCATATGACTCTTAATATTACTTTTTTCATGGGAATGTGTTCCAACTCTCCTGTTAAACCACAAACGTATGAGGGTCATGCCTCCTCCCTGTTCTGCATTTTCTGACCAAGCCCAACATAAGGTATGTAAATTAGAGGAGCTCTGTCTCTGCTATAAACCACTAACATAAACCAAAGAATCTCAAGAGCCAGAAAAGCCCAGAAGAGCTTTGATCTAACGCCCCTCGCATGCCGAATGTTTCCTCTCTATGCTTTAAATAACAGACAGTGTAGTGGTCAAAGTACCAGCTTTGGGGCTCAAAACACCTGGATTCAAATCCCAGCTCTCTCGCTGACCAGTTGTGTGACCTTAGGCAAATTAGGCAAGGTCCTTCACCTCTCTATTCCTCGTGTGTATAATGGAAACAATCGTGACAGTCTCCATCAAAAGGTTATCTGAGGATGAAATAAGATCCTTCTTATAAAGTACCTATCATAGTCCCTGGTACACAACACATGTTAAACAAATTTAGCAGTATTACTGATGTTATTGCACACTTAGACCATTCTTAACTATGAAAAGGTCTTTCCCACAGTAAGCCAAAAATCAGTTTCTAAGAAATTTCCTCCCATTTGCCTGTTCTGCCCTTTGGAGCTACAGAGAGAACCCAATGCTTCTCTACTCCAAGCTAAGTATTCCCTTCCATTCAATATACGCCACTGTTTCCCAATCCCTCAATATTGCTGTTACCTTCCTGAAAACACTGGTTTGTCAGCATAGCCAGAATGTCCGATACACTTGAACACTAACAGAGCATTTACACACATATTCATAATTAGGGTCCCCTCCATATTTATTTCTTCCTCCCTCCTTGAACAATTATAAAAGATCATGGGGAAGGGAGGGAGATTTATTGGAGAAGGGTGTAGGGAGAAGGTGGAAGACATTAGAGTTGATTATGTAGTAGTAATGAGCACAGGTTTTAGAGCATTCTTGGCTTTAATCCTCACTCCACCACTTCTCTGCTGGGCAAGCTGCCTCAGTATCCTCATCTGTAAAATGAGGATAATAATATCCATCTCGAAGGGTTGTGAGAGTTATGATTCAATACATGTAAAATACTTAAAACAAAGTAAAATCTCAATAAATATCAGTTGTTATTACTATTCACATTTTTAAAGGGCTTATTCTACATTGTTCAGAGGACAAACCCAGTACCAGGGAATATAAATTAAGACATTCAGACATTCCATAAGCAGTTATTGAACACCTACCATGGGTCAAGCACTGTGCTAACTGTTAGGGCCACAAAGGTGATTACACATGGGCTTGAACTCCAGCTCAGCATAGTCAGAAGGCCAAACACGTAAACACATGATTATATGTTGAGCACATTAAGGGAAGGACAACAGGACACAGAAGTAAAAGCAACTAATCTTACTTTGGAAGATCAGGGAAAGCATCACAGAGTAGAGGACCACTGAGATGATTCTTGAAGGATAAGCAGTAGTTCACCCGGATAAGGGAGGAAGGGAACTTAAGGCAGAAGAAACAGCATACACAAAGGCAAAGAGGGAGGAAAGAATATGGTGGGTGCAGAGAATTGATTATGACAACAAAAGCTTTTATTCACTGAACACTTCCTATGTTCCAAGAATTGTACTAAAGCTTTAGACACATCATCTCACCTCATCCTCTCAGCGAGGTAGAGATTATTATCCCCAATTTTCAAGTAAGGAAACTGAGGGTCGGCAAAGTTAAAAAACATTTTTGCCCATGGTTTCGGTTAGTAAATGATCCAGCAGAACCTGCACACACCCACATCTACGTGACTCCAAAGCCTGAGGTCTAACCACTCTGACACGACCAGAGTGTAAGGGACAATGGGAGGGGTAGCAGAAGAGAGATGTACAGTGGAAGACAAGGAGCATATTATAAAGGGCTGCAGCCTGTAGGTGGTGAGGAGCCACCATGGGATGTCACATAAGTATGACAGCTGAGCTGTGTTAGAACTAATCAGAGGGCAAGAACAGAGGCAGAGGGATCACGTAGGAAATTGTCCTAAAAGCACAGGCAAGAAATTATGAACTAAACTAGTGGCTGGGAGAATGGAAAGGAAGAACCACATTCTATAGGTATTAGGTGCAGAACAACAGGAGCTGATGAGGGAGAGGGGGAGGGAGGCGGAAATCAGAGCACTTTAGCCCGTATCCTGTTCACTGTCACCTCTTCATGTCTACGCCTTGCCCGATAGCCCCACCTAGTATACTGCTGAGAATATAGGAAATACCCAACCAACGTTTGCAGTACATATTAGATGAATGAATTCCAGGTGCAGACTTGACTAAGTGAATGGTGAAGTCCTTCACTAAGACAGGAACTACAGATCTGGGGAGACCAGGAAGGCGGGAGAAGCGTGCAGTTGGGGATGATCAATGAGCGGGTCTGAGCTCAGGAAAAGTCTAGCTGGAGCTGCAGTTTGGGGAGTCACCTCTAAATAGTTGGCAGCTGAACCTCTGGGTGAAACCCCCCAGAGCTGGCCTCGGTGGGGAGAAGGGAGGGGCCTCCAGAGGCGGCTGAGGAGGGCCGAGTTAAAAGAAGCAGGAGAGAGGAATCTCGGAAGCCAAGTGAGGACAGCGAAACCAGGCGAAGGCAGATTGTAATCAATGCGAGGAAAGTTAAAAATACAACCATAAACTTTGTGATTTTTCCTGCTGCCCCAGAGAGGGCAAAGGGTCTGGCTAACCCCAAATTCGGACCTGGGGAAGGCTTCCGCGCACGAGAGGTATTCCAGCAAGCTTGGAAGGCCAGGCCTCGCCCACTAAGCCTGGGGCAACGAGACGCGCGCCGCAGCCAGCCCGCGGGGCCCAGCGCCCGCGCCCCCTCCCTCGCCAGCTCCGGCGCGCAGGGCCCCTTCTGCTCTCAGCGAGGTGTCTGAACACACGCGCACGAGTCCGGCCGCTCCCTCTCCACTGTTCAGTTCCCTCCCACCCTCGTGCATACCCCGCTCGCAGGCACTCGAGAGTGCCTCGACTCTCCCGCTTCCCTCCCTTCCCCGCCGCCCAACCCCTCCCTCGAGGACGTCCTCACCTGTCCCCAACCCCGGGAGACTCTGGCCGAGGGCTCCCGTCTCAGCGAAGCGTCCTCCACACCACCCCAGCTCCCCGCTTCTAGGGACGCCGGGGTGTTGCCCTGCAGAGGCCAACAACCACTTCCGGAGAGGGTACCAACCTAGCAACTGAGTGTCCCGCCTCTACCCGGAGTCAATAGGGCGCCTAAGGAGAGCTCTGTGATTGGATTGGTTAGCAGTCCCGTGAGATCACGGAGGAGTTCTGCACGTTGCCCGTTGCACAATGGGAGCTGTAGTCCAAGATAGTGAATGGGGTTCCGCAAGAGGTTAAAAGAGAGCTCTGAATTTAGAAATGAGGGGAATTTCTTCTCCGGCAGGGAGGGAACAGTCACAGTATTTATAGTAACTTGAATTAACTAAGGCAATTTATTGCTCACCATTTTTTAGTAGTGTGATTAATATCAGATGAATAATATACTAATCATCAATAATCAGCCCATTGAACCTTTAATAAACAAAAGAAATGTGAATGTAAGGTAATGGAGACCCCTCAAAAAAAAAACAGGCTCCCCTTACTCTAATTAAATCAATGAGCACCTGATCAGAAGTCAAAAGACTAGTTTCTACTCTCCATCTTTTCATCAGAGCACAGGGCTCAGTTTGCATGTCTGTAAAATGGGGATAATAATATCTGTCATAACTATTTCAAAGAGTCTCTTTAAGAAGAATAAAAGTGACACAATGTGTAACCCCACACACACCCTGTCTGGCAGAAGTGTTGCTACTAATTAATATAATTCCAAATAGCTTTAGTTTTGCTTACGCAGAGGGCAAATCTTCATTTCTCTCATACATTCTCAACCTCCTGGAGAAATTAAGAGTGGCAAAGACATCTCTGGCATTTACATCAGTGGGAAAAGTGAGGAATAGGAAAGAAGAGATGCTACTAGGTAAAAAGGAGAATGGAGCAACTGGAGAAGCTCCTGATCTGATAAGTTCCATTGTGGAGATGGATCTGGGTCGTACTAACTCTTGAAACTAGTCCCAGAACCTCTCAGGACTGATCCCAGAATGAGCAAATCAGATTGCTGTTCCTATAGATCCCAAATCAGATATCCAGAATGTAGTCCTCATGTCTAACTTCAAATCTTTCTGTGACAGTTCTGCCTGTACTTCCTTCATTCTGCCGGCAGGTGACAAAGCATTGCTCCCCTTCCTCTCCATGCTCTTTAAAAGTCTCACAGAGAAGCCAAAGGGACCAGATTGGGAAGGGACTTTCAGTGCTCACCAGTTCATCCATCACAGAACTTGCATAAAACAGGGATTCAAAAAACAGTTTGTAGTTTTAGTCCCTATGTCCAAGAATTTGCAATCAATCTGGTTGACTTTAATAGCCATCAGAATTCTTAACTTTTGTCTCTTAGCATGGGTCCCTTGCTGTCTCATGGGGAGAGCTAATAAAATAAGGGTCACTATGAGATTAATGGGATTATCCCCACACAGATAAGCAATTTGCATTTTATCAGGTTTCCCTATAGGTTAGTACTCAGAAATGCACACCAATTTTTTTTTTACATTCTCATTTGTTCTTTTCTTTTTTATATATATAATTTATTAGTTTCAGGTGTACAAGACAAGGTAATACTTAGACGTTCATCATTTATATCCCTCACACTGTGAACCCCCCTCCCCCCATCCACTATCCCTCCGACCTCGCACCAAGCTGTCACATTATATATATAAAATTATAGTTGGCATTCATTAATGTTTAGCTTCTGGTGTACAATGCCATGATCAGGCATCCACAGTATCCCTGAGGTGGTCTCCCAAACAGGACGCATGTCCATCGGATACCCGCAAACCAATTTTTAAATGCCCTTAGACAAACAATTAAGACAGCAAGTCTTTGGGGGGAAATAACAAAAATGACACACCAACTAACGTGCCAGTAATATGCCCAATGAATGAGGAAAAGAGACGGAGAGTTTCACACTTTGTAGTCAGAGATGAACATTTAAAGGTGATTTTTCAAAAATGAAGGAGAGAAAAAAACAAATCGGTCCCAAATTTATGCCCTATCCCTGCGTCAGAAATTCCACTGTTAAAACATTTCTTCTCTTTTTATACTATTTATTTGTAATATACAGAAAATTGCCCACATAATAAGAAAGAAAAACAGTCATTAATTTTACCATTAAAAAATTATATAAAGATGTGAAATGTTCCCTCTACACTTTCAACCCACATTATTTAAAATTGCAAACTACCCTTCAATCTTCCTTCTCTGCTTTATTTTCCCCCATAGCACATATCACTGGCTGAAATACTCTATATTTTATTTCTTTATTATCTCTCTTCCTGTATTAGAATGTAAGCTGCATGAGGACAGGAATTTCATCCACTTTGTTTACTGTTGTATCCACAGTACCTAAAGCAGTGCTTAGCATGTAGTAGGCACTAAATAGACATTTGCTGAATAAATGAATTAATGAATGAATGAGCAAATGAAGGAAGGAAGGAATCCCACACTTGAGAGGAAACCACTGTTGCCATGTTGGTTCTTATCTACCAGACGTTTTAATGCTTATGCAGATATAAATTTACATGCATACATGTATGAATCTGACAATTAAGTTTGCAAACTTGCCACCGTGCACTTACATTGGCAGCCCTGTACAAACAGCTCGGTAAGGTTTCATAACCTTGGTATATCAGTGTCTCACAGCTGTGTTTGTGTCAACATGTGATGGTGTCTTAATGAACGGTGTTCATTATTGTTGCTATGTGTTTTTGTGTGCCGTTGCGAAAATGTCTGAGATTGAATTAGAGCAACGAACAAATATTAAATTTCTTGTTAAACTTGGCAAGAGTGGCAGTGAAATCAGGGACATGTTAGTCTAAGTTTATGGGAATAATGCCATGAAATAAACAGCAGTGTACAAATGGATTAAACATGTTTCTGAGGGGAGAGAATGCGTCACTGACGAAGAGAGATCAGGGAGGCCAGTAATGAACAGAACTGATGAAAACATTGCAAAAATTCATCAAATTGTGCGTCAAAATGATCGGCTGATTGTGAGAAGCACAGCAGACCAAGTAAACATTGATAGAGAAACAGTTAAGAAAATCTTAACTGAAAATCTTGGCATGAGAAAGGTGTGTGCAAAAATGCTCCCCAAGGAGTTCACTGATGAACAAAAAGCAAAGGAGAATCAAAGTTTGCCAAGACCTTTTGGCAAGGCAAAGTGATGCTTTGGGCCATGTTATCACTGGTGATGAAACATGGGTGTACCAATATGACCCTGAAACAAAGCATCAAAGTGCACAATGGAAGTCAGCCAGTTCTCCATGATCAAAAAAGTTCCGTCAGTCCAAATCAAAGACAGAATGATGTTGCTAACCTTTTTTTATATCAGAGTGATTATTATGAATTTGTACCAACTGAACAAACAGTTAACCAAGTTTACTATTTCGAAGTGCTGAAAAGGCTGAGTGAAAAAGTTAGACGACCTGAACTTTTCGCCAACATTTCATGGCTCTTGCATCACGACAATGCACCAGCTCACAAGGCACTGTCTGTGAGGGAGTTTTTAGCCAGTAAACAAATAACTGTATTAGAACACCCTCCCTACTCACCTGATCTGGCCCCCAGTGACTTCTTTCTTTACCCGAAGATAAAGGAAATATTGAAAGGAAGACATTTTGACAACATTCAGGACACCAAGGATAATACGATGCCAGCTCTGATGGCCATTCCAGAAAAAGAGTTTCAAAATTGCTTTGAAGGGTGGACTAGGCATTGCCATCGGTGCATAGCTCCCCAAGGGGAGTACTTGGAATGTGACCGTAGTGATATTCAGCAATGAGGTACGTGGCACTTTTTCTAGGTTGAGTTCTCAAACTTAATTGTCAGACCTCATATATGCACATTTTAATTTTTATAGAAATGAAATCATAATGTACATACTGTTCTACAATGTGCTTTTTTCATTTAACATGTCATAAAAATCTTCCAAGGTGAGTTTATAAGAAGTTATTCCATTCTTTATAATGATTTTGTAGGATTCCATTGATTGAATGTCTCATTCACCATTAATAATCATTTATTTTGTTTCCGAAGTTTTGATATTGTACACAATGCTGAAATACTGTTATTTTTGTTGATTGAGGTCCTAGAATTGACATTGCTCAAAGAATTTACATTTTTTTACTTTCTAATAGACATTGCAAAATTTCTGTCTAAAAATGGAATTATTTACAGTCCAATCAACACCAAATATTACCAATATGAGAAGCAAAAAAATAATGATGATCGTATCTAAATGTTGTTTAAATTGCATTCTTTCACTATTAATGAAGTTGAACTGTTTTGCATGTGTTTATTTGCTATTTGAATTTCTTCTATTAATTACCTGTTCACATTCTTTGTTCATTTTTCTGCCAGCTTGTTGGGAGGGTTTATTGAATTGTAGAAGCTCCTCGTATATTATAGACATTTTTGTCTCTGTATTGTGTGACAAATGTTATCTCCTACTCTGTGACTTACCTTTTACTTTGTCAATGTCATTTTTCTCAGAAGTTGTAGTGGTATTAACACTAATAGCTACCTTTTATTGAGCATTTACAATATGCCAAACACCGTTCTTTGTGATTTACATGGATTATCTCATTTAATTCATACATTATGAGGTATGTACTATTGTTACCCCTTTATACGAATGAGAAAATTAAGACACAGAAAGGATAAGTAACTAGCCTGGACTCTCTCAGTCACTCAGCGGCAGAACCCGAGTTGGAATACTAGAGTTAAGCTTGTCTGTTTAAAAATATATATCTTCTGAGTTTTGTTAGAGAGACCTTCTTCAACATAAGATTATTAAAATATTCTTCTATTTTTTCCTGTAGTTTTGTTTTTCGTGTGAAGCTCTTTGATCTATCTAAAGTTTATTTTTAGATGAGATAGGGATTTTCTTTCCTTCCAAATGGATAGCCAATTGTCCCAACAGTTATTGAATAATGCATTTCCCTCTGATAGGAATGCCAGCTTTGTCATACACAAAATCCCCATACATACACTGATCTATCGATTTTTATTTTTTTATCTTTAATCACCTTATTGATTAAGATTTACTATCAATATCATATAACCTGCAAATAATGATTCATTTGTTTTCTCATCGCGCTTGTTCCATTTTCTCTTCTTGAGTTAGGTAGACAGACCTCAGTATGTGGGTTAAGAACAATGATGATATCTTTCCCTGAGACTCCCTATCTGAGCCTCACTTTGATGGGAATAACTTTAGCCTGTTCTTATTATGTTTTCTATGATTTTCTGTTACTTGTTTAAGAAGTTTCTCCTCAGTTGTTTTTTTTATCAGAATACCTACTGAACTTTAACAACAGCTTTCAACATTTGATAAATAATATGTTGATATAATCATATGGCTTTTCTCTTTTAAGCTATTAGAGCTCTAAAGCTTTTCATCTTAAGCTTTTACCAGTTAATATACGTATACTTCCTGGAGTGATCACACTTTAAAGGCTGACAACAGCCACTTACCCTTAGTCTGACTGACAGCACAGAAATCAGGAGGGTCTCAGATTCACAGCATCTGGGAGAGAGCTGAGGGCAGATAGAGCATCAAAGGCACTGAAAGATTCCAGCGGGAGACCACCCGACTGGCTCTCATCTGGCCACAGTACTCGTGAAAATCCCACCCATTCTTTAAGGCTCAGATTAAATACTACCTCCTTCCACTGAGTCTTCCCAAATCCTCTAGATGTCCCCCAAACCCCTGCTCCTTTTGTATGGTGCAGGTGCATTTTGTCTCTCTCTGTAGCCCTAGTGCCTGGCAGAATGCCTGGCATACAGTGGGTGCTCAATAAATGCAGAATGAAGGACTGACAGAATGAGAGGTCTGCCGCCACTTGACGCTAATGGCCCTTCCCATCCTGCCAGGATCAAAGCAATCTTGCCCGCCAGGGTCCTGCAGGACGGACTCCTTCTCGGCAGAGGGCATCCCAGACCCCTCCCCAGCCCCGGAAGCTGGGCCGCCTGTTCTGGGAAGACTACACTTCCCAGAGATCCCAGGGAACAGCGAAAACCCTTGGCTTTGACAGCCGCCGCCACAAGTCTTTCCGCCTCCCCAGCCTTCCTCGGAGCTGGGCGCTGGATTACGGTGGCCTGACCTGCAGACGCAGCCCCAGGAGCTCAGGTCCCCTGCCTTTTCCCCCTGCTGCCACCCGCCATGCCCGCCCCGCTCAGCCGCCTGGGGGCCCCCAGCCGTCCTTTCCCAGACCTCTGCTGAGGCTGCACGCCACTGGCCAGATGTAGCCAGGATCCATCTGCTCCCCTTTCTTTCTCTCTGCGGATTGCTCCACAGCCTGACCCGGAGGCTGGCTCAAGGGCCTGCAAGCTCTGCAGCCCCGATGCCACACAGCCCTCTCTCCTGAGGAGCTCCCACCAGCATCCAGAGTTGGAGGCAGGCAACAGGGAAGGACGTGGGCCCGAGTGAGTCCCGAGGGCCTGAAGGCCAGGGCCCACAATGGCCCAAGCACTGCCCTGGTTCCTGCTGTGGATGGGCTCCGCAATGCTCCCTGCCCACTGCACACAGCCTGGCATCAAGCTACCTCTGCGGAGCGGGCTTGGGGGGACGCCCCTGGGGCTGAGGCTTCCCCGGGACACTGACGAGGAGCTGGAGGAGCCTGGCCGGAGTGGAAGCTTTGTGGAGATGGTGGACAACCTGAGGGGCAAATCTGGTCAGGGCTACTACGTGGAGATGACCGTGGGCAGCCCCCCACAGACGGTAAGGTCACCAGGCCAGCCCTGCCCGCCTTCCTGCACGAGCAGAGCGGGGACAGGCTGGGGATGGATGCAGCATGATGGCTCCTGATAAAGTGGCTGGGTGGTGTGGGCGGGAGACACTTGCTCCAAACCTTTCCTCTGGGGTCATATCGGTAGCAGTCATTTCCAAAGCTCCCCTTTCCTGCCTCCCTTTCCCTCACAGGCTTCCCAGTCTCCTTGGCCTGACTGCCTTCCCTTCACTCCCATTTTACACACACACCCTTCAGTAAGGGTTCAGGGCAAAAGAAACACTTCAGTGCAGGGATCCTGACCTGGGGAAGGGTCCAAGCCGCAAGGGACACTATGAACAGGTGTCAGCCTTGGCCCAGCCTGGATTTTGTAACCCCATCACTCCATGTCTTGGTCAGCCAACCCCACCCCTCCTCTGGCCTTCTGCAGTCAGTCAGGGTTTCCGTCACCACTCCTGGCACCTTGAAGACCAAGGAATCCTGGCATGAGTCGGATCAGGCCCTTTCTCCCACTGTCTGGGCTGCCACAGAGACAGCAAAGGAAGGGGTCTGAGCTTCTCTGACCTCCAGACTAGCCCAGAAGCCCTGGACAGACTCTTGCCTTCCCCAACCCTTCGCTTCTCCTCCCCCATTCCCTTTTTGCATCTGCACTCCAGCCCCTGCCCCACCCCGTGCTCCCAAGCCTCCAGAGCACAGGCCAGAGGGGACTGACCTGAGCCTGGGGGAAGGACATATCGCAGCAAAGGAGCCAGAGCCCCCTTCTAAGTATGAGACTCCTTCCATGAGCTGATAGGTGCTGGGGAGGGGAACAGGGTGTGGAGGGAGTGTGGGGGGAACATGGCAATGATGGTGAAAATACTACCAGTTCTCCGCATCCTTCCTGACAATCCTCCAGGTACCTCCAAGGTGGCTGGTGGAGGTGGCACCCTCTGCCCCTCTGCGGGTGGGTGGGAGTGTGGGCATGAGCAGCCCTCCACGTGCTGCTGTGGCTGACCTCTGTGCACATTTGCCTTCTCTGTGGGTGAGTCTGGGCATGGGAGGCGGGATGGTTCTGTGCGCGCTGGTGTGTGTCACCTTGAATCTGAGCCTGCACGTTTCTGTGAGCCAACCCCTCTCCTGGATCTGTGTGCAGGAGGCCTGTCCTTGGGAGGGTCTGTGAAGGTGGGAGTGTGTTTATGCATAGCAGGAACAGCCACACTTCCCTGCACTTCTCAGACAGCTCTTACATTGGACCTGGGAGAAACACAAGCTTCCACCTCCCATTACCTGATGGAAGAAAGCCTTCCTAGGCCCATGCCACCCAGACCCCCCTGCCTTCCGGCTGATCCAAGGTTCTGGTCTCCCCCTCTCAGCCCTCCTTTCTGCTGTGCACCACAACTTCCCAGAGTCTCCCGTCAGTTCTCAGTGTGAGGACAGAACCTGAATCCAGGCCCGCAGCTGCCTGGCCCACCAGGGTGCCAGGTATTGTCAGGGATCAGGGGTTGTGGAGCCCTGGTACCATGATGTGCTGTGGAAACTGTACGTAGACCCTGTGGCATGGGCACAGAACAGGGCTGTGGAGCCAACAAGGGTTTTGGGGTCAGACAGACCAGGCATTCCAGCTTTTCTTCTTCTCTGCTGTGTGGACTTGGGCAAATGATAGAACCTTTCTGAGGGTATTGCCTCTCTTTAAAATATGGGTGAAGTGAGATCACCTTTGCTAGGTGATTGTGAGGGTTAAATGAGACTAGCGTGTTTCCCCGAAAATAAGACTGGGTCTTATATTAATTTTTGCTCCAAAAGACACATTAGGGCTTATGTTCAGGGGATGTCATCCTGAAAAATCATGCTAGGGCTTATTTTCTGGTTAGGTCTTATTTTCGGGGAAACATGGTATGTAGGTGAAAGCACCTAGAACAATGCATCTGTACCCATAATTGACTTCCAATAAATATGAAATCACTTTTTCCTAACTTGTCTGGCCACATGTGCCTCTTCTGTACTATGCAATGCAGCATTAAAAACTTGAGTGTTCTGGGCCTCTGTGTTTTACACATGTAGAACTGAGGGACCAGTTACTGTACTTCACTGGACCCATGAGATAATGCCTACATCCCCCAGCCCAGAAATTAGGAGAGTAATTGTCCAAGAAATGCCAGTTCCTTCCCATTCCTTCCTAGAAGGGGAAAGTGGACTTAAAATTCAACACCAGCCCAAAAAGCCAGTGCTGGGGAGACCACAGTCTGAAGGACTGTGGCTTGCCCTACAACTTCAAACTTGAACCAACGCCAGCCAGTGTCTCCTCTACAGTGACTTGATTCTCTCGCTGGCAGTCTGCAGGAGGGATGCCCTTTCACCTTGCCTGGTGGGCTGTTGTAAGCACCATACAAGAATACTGATGGCAGAGTACTCTGAACGATTAAAAGTGAGCACTTTCTATGTGCCGTGCAATTAATTGCTGGGTTTGGGGCTGATCCACAAAGAGATGGAACTTACATTTCTGCCCATAAAGAGTTTAGTGTGCAAGGAAAAGTACAAGTGCTGATACAAGGTAATCCAGAGCAGTGGTACTCAAAGTGAGATCCCCAGACCCTTGTCATTGGAACCCGTTAGAAATGTAAATTCTCTGGCCCCACCCCAGACCTACTGACTCAGAATTTGAGGGGCTGTATCTCGAGTTTGAGAAGCACTGATCGACAGTAGCACAAGGAATGAGCGCTACAGGTGTTCAGGAGGAGGATAAATCAGGGAGGTTCTTCACGGAGGTGAGTGAGCATGGCTTAAAGGATGGCTAGGAGGAGGGAGTCCATTCCTAATGGGGAAGTGGCACTGGTCTCACCAAACTTTAATTGCACTTTACTCGTATGTCCACTTCTTTCTTTCCTCCCTTAGACTGGGTCCCTTCGAATGGGAGAAGCCACAATGAATGCGAGAATGAGTTATGTGTATTTGGGCTTAGGCATATTTATTCAATGAGAAACCCAGTCTAGTGAATGTTACAGGTTAAGATAAATAAGATAGAGCCAAATTGCCAAAAGCCTTAAATGTCAAGCTATAAAGTTTGGACTTTATTCTGCAGATATAAGGGGAAAACTGAATTTATTTGTGCAGGGGAATAGCATAACGAAAGCAATCTTTTAGGAAGAGACATCTGAATTTTAGAAAGAATGGAACTGAGAGAGACAGAGGCAGGAGGTTGTGTCACATGATCCAAGGGTGAGGCCCTGTGACAAGGACGGCATGAGACAGGGAAGGGAAGGCCAGGGTGCAAGGAACAGTGCAGGGCAGACGGGCGGGACCTGGTGACATTGGTGTGAAGGGTGAAGAAGAAGGTGTCAGCGATGATTTTGAGATTTTGATCTGGGGTGAATTGGAAGAGAACAAGACCACTTAGGGGAATAGGCAAGTTGGCAGCAGCAGATAGCTCAGCAGTACTTGTATAAAATATATACTTGTATTTATGGTTGCAGTTTATGTAAAGTTTTTAAAATACAGTATACATAATTTTGTTCTTTACAGTATACACATGTATATAGATACACGCACATAACATGTTTCCCCGAAAATAAGACCTAGCCGGACAATCAGCTCCAATGCGTCTTTTGGAGCAAAAATTAATATAAGACCTGGTATTATATTATATTATATTATGTTATATTACCTGGTCTTATATTAAAATAAGACTGGATATTATATTATATTATATTATATTATATTATGCCTGGTATATATTATATTATATTATATTATATTATATTATTTTATATTATTTTATATTATTTTATATTATATTATATTACCCGGTCTTATATTAATTTTTGCTCCAAAAGATGCATTAGAGCTGATTGCCCGGCTAGGTCTTGTTTTCAGGGAAACAGTATCTATACACATATACGTACATGTATCTATACATATATATAAACAGTATCTATACATATATATGTACGTATATATGTATATATACACACTGTCACCCAAATATATATATAGATAAATAGCTAGATAGATATAGCTATAGATATACTGGAGGTGCCAAAAAAATGTACACATTTTAAGAGCTGTTATCTATGTGTTACTTTTCAAAGTTGAATTGAATCAAAATGGCAATGTGTAGTATGACTTTCGCTCAAAAGTTGGCGTGAATCAAATGAGTGCTAGTGTCATTCATTGTACATGCACTTACATGGTGGAAAGTTTATGAACTTAATTGTCCAACCTTTCGTATTACAATTTTAGTACAGTTTTTTCCTTTCTTAAAATGTGTACACATTTTTTGGCACCCTGTGTGTGTGTGTGTGTGTGTGTGTGTGTGTGTGTGTGTGTGTGATATATACTATCCCCCATGCCTACATATATATATATTCTTATCATTCACAGCTTCTAGCAGAAGAAGTAGAAACTGAAATGGTAAGCAGTTGGCAAGGTGGCAGGCCCTGTCTCACCATTGTTCTTCCTGCTACACATGACACCTATTTGTGTGGCTTGTGGGAGAAGAGTTTATCATGAACATCCCTCTTCCATTCTCCCATGATACCTTCTCCTATCTCCCTTACTACACTTATCCAAATGTATTATAAACGTTTTTGTGTGTTTCCCCGATAAAAAGTCTAGCTCTTAAGAACAATGTCTTTTAAAATTTTTTTGTTTTTCGTCAGTGTCTTATTTCTCTTTATCTAATATCTATGACAACACTAGGCTCAGAACATGCACCTAAAAAATGTCAAGTGAATGAATAAATCAACTGTAAGACATTTAAATGGAACTGTTGATGGGCAATTGTAAGTGCAGAACTGGAGCTGTTGGTGAAAGTATTTTTATTCTTATTCCTTAAATAAAGGCATGTTAGCTCATTGTAATGGTATGAGCATCACCGTCCAAATACAGGACAATAATTTACTGTTAGGATTGAAATCTGGTGATAGTCGATTCAGTTTAACAAATATTTGCTGAACACCTATTGTGTGCGAAAGAGAAAAACAATATCATAGTAATCTTAGCACTTGGAGAGCTCTCAATTTGGTGTGAGACACAGACATGTAAACACCTAAATAACATACAGCGTCAAATGCATTTGGTACAAATAAAAGCATGGTGAGTCTTGGAAGTGCAGAGAAAGAAGTGGTCACTTCTGATAGGGTGTTAGGAAAGGCTTGCTTGACAGGGTAGCATTTGCATATGGCCTAGAAAGAGGAGAAAGCTTTGCTATTTGGAGAGTGGTGGGGAGGAAGACTTCATGAAGAGAGGCATGAGCTATGCTAAGAAGCTGGAAGATGTGGTCTGGCAGTGAGGCTGGGTGGAGTTTGGGTTTTATTCTAGAGGCAGCAGCGAGTCCTTGTAAACATATGAGAAAGAGAATGATCTAGTGTGTTTTGGGATCTAGGAAAACAACTTCAGTGTGGAGGATAAGTTGGATAGTCTAGAGCTTGAGAGGAGGATCTCAGTTAAGATACGAAGAGCCTGAAAGAGGATGGTGGCAGTGAGAACGGAAAGGACAGGTCCTTAGAGACCAGCATTCACATGGTGGTTGACCCAGGTGGTCTCTGCCCCGGTGAGGGAAAGGGAAGAGAAGATGGTTCCCTCCTTTCAACCTCTCTAACTGTGTTTGTGTCAAGGAACACAGCAAAAGCAGCAAGCTTTTAAAGCACAATATAATTTAGCAAAATTCCATGTGTATTATTCTGCTTTAATTACAAAGGATAGGTATTAGCCTGCCCATTTCAGGGATGAGGAAATTGAGGCTCAGGGATTAAGTGGTTTGCCCAAAGTTACTCAGCTAAGGAAGAACAAAGCTGGGGTTCAAATCCAGGTCTTTGGATTCCACGTTCAAATGCAAGTCCAAATACTGGGTTCTTTCCAGTGTTCTACAGTCTGGGACATGTTGATTGACTTTGGACCATTGCCATTGGACCATTCTTGTGGATGGATCCAGCAACCACCTGTGAATAGGAATCTAGAAACCGGGAGAGAAGTTATAACTGGAAAGATAGACCCAGAGTTACCTGCAGAGGTGGTTGTGGAAGCCAACTTAGCAAATGAATTACTCTTGGAGAGAATGGAGAGAAAAAAAGGAAAACAATTAGAGAAAGCATATTGTACATAGACTAGGGATCAAGGAAGCAAGAGGAAAGAACCAGAGAAGTAGAAAACAATGAGAGTTCAGGGTCTCAGAAACCAAGACGGGCCAAGTGGTTTTCCTCTCCCATGCCTAGAATGGTTTTCAAAACTGTGGTTCGTAGAATTCTGTAAAGGAACCACAAGGGTGAGGGAGAAGGTAAGGAGAAAGGTAAACAGGCAAGACTCTCTACCTTCCACACTTCCCATCACCAAGCACCCCCTACTCCCACCTGCCCCTAAATCTCCCAGCCCTCCCAGAATAGCTCATCTTTTATTGTTTTCACACAGTGGAATTCCAGGTTATATTTCTTTTCCCTCTCTCTCTCTCTCTCTCTCTCTCTCTCTCTCTCTGTCTCTCTCTCTCTGTCTCTCTCTCTGTCTATCTTTCTTTCTTTTTTGTTAAGAGTTCTGGTACTAAAAAGGTTGAAAACTGAACTCAAAGAACCACACTCCAAATCAACAAAGCAGGCGGGATCCCAGTTCGACATTTGCCTATCCGGTCTCTGAGACAACTGGTTTGACTGGGATTGATTGGGCTTCAGGTTGCACATCGGCGCTTGCTAGGACCTTCATGCTGTCACACACTTCTCTTCTTCCTCAGGTCAGGAAAGAAAGAGTTCAGCTGGGATTAGAGGCATGGAGAAAGACTGGGCCCTCTCACTAAGGTTGAAGTTCAGGAACCCTTCTCCGGTATATCTAATAAAGAGCTAAGCAGAAAATTCTGGTTGGAAATCCAGGAAGAGAAACATCTCCCAGGGAGAACCCCCTACCTGAAAACTAACATCTCCGTCTGCTGGGAGCTATCTTTCTCCATGCATCCATGGAGAAATGGATGTAGGGGCCTGGGCAGTAGAGAGGTCTGGGTAGGAGCCAGACCATTTCCCCTGTCCTAGAACTGCCCGGAGCTTCCCCTGGTAGGATGGGCCCGGCGGGCTGGGAAGCGTCATTCACTGATGCTGGTCTGCCACATCCTCAGGCGCTGTGGCCAGTAGGTCCTGAGAGGGGAGGCGCATGCTCTGAGGAGAATGATGTACCAGTAATCCTAGCGGCTGAGTGGGGCAGCCGGACTCCTAGGTCTCTTTTCTCACAGATTCTGACAAAGCCCAGAGCAAACTGGCTGCCTCTCCCACCCCAGCCAATGCTTTCACCAGACCTTCTGAAATGTTACGGCCTGTGGCTGGCTATCCTGTCACCTACCCACTGTGATGCCACTGTGTCCAGGCTGTATGTCTTCCTGATTGGTCTCTTGGGGTCAGTGAACCTCACCAATTATTCTTTTCCAGTGCTTGTGGAGTTTTTTTCCAAGGAGCACAAAAAGTGAACCCTGGTATCTCCCAATGGCTCAAGCAAACAAGCCTATGTGCTGAGCATGACCCAGGTGCTATGGGAGAAAGGGGGCTTAGGCCATAGATCAGCTTCATTTTCAACTGAGGACAGACCTAGAGAAGATTAAAGCCACTGTCACCTGTGGGTGGGACGTGGTTAGACATCAGGCAGGACTTACTGGCTGAGAAGGAAAAGCAGGTAGTTAACAGTAGCAGTGATACTTCACAGACCGGGGGTTTTCCACGTGGGTTCTGTGGAGGCTGAAGGTGCTAAAGAGATGCCCCATGAGTCATCGTGGGGACAAGACAGACACAGAGGAAGTGAAACCTCTCCTTCAAACAGAACATCTCTGCTATTTCTCTCTTTGGGACACTGGGATCCTCCATGACACTGGGAAAGGGTTCTGCTGCTTTAAATTTTTTTTTGGAAAAACTATTTTATTAGATCTGATCTTTAAGAACAGACATGTATTTTTTGACCATTCATATTCACCATCTCATTTGAATCGGAAGCACTGATAAATGTTAGTTGAGCTGGATTTGAGGCTGGGGGAAAATGGAGCATCCTATCTAAAGGAGGAAGGGTGCACTAAATAAGGTTTGGTATAACCCGGCCACCTTGGGATTCCTTAAACAACAACAACAACAACAAAAACCCAGCCCAAGGTGGGAAACCTGGCAGTCTGCTTGCTCCCAGGTATTGATTGCCAGCTGCAGCCTGGAGATCTAAGTGGAAGGCGGGGGGTGTGTCTGGGGAAAGGAGTCCATTTCCATTGGGTCAGCTGATTCAGTCAAGGTGGGAGGAATCTGGACAGGTGCCAATCACTGGACCCAGTGTGAGGCAGGAGCTATGTGCCCTGCTGGCCCTCAGCACCCATAGCTGCTGATGTTAGGCGTCTCATGTCCTTCCTTGCCCCCTTCTCTCAGCCTTGGTCACGTTCAGGTCTGGGAACATCCATTTAGAAAAGCAGGTGAAACTAGATCAGAAAGCTCTGGGAGCAAGGAGGCCTGATGTCACTATAACTGCTCTAAGCACCTGCGTGGATATTCAGTCAACTTGTGTGTGTATGGTGGGTGTGGGGACAGAGCCAGGAGTGCAGTTTCCAGGCTCTCGGCCTCACGTGGAAAGGTGCTCACTCAGGTAGTAAATGGCCATCAACTGTGATTGGATGGCCATCAGCTGTGGCTAGTTGGCCGTCAGCTGTAACCAGTGAGCCATTGGCCACTAATATAACTGCCATGGCTAAGGTAACAAAGGGTGGTGTAGTGGCGTGGTGGAGTGTGGATTGTGGATTGCAGTGGGCACGGCGGGTCGCAGCTAGCAAGTGAGGTTGGTTGGCAGAGAGAAGTGGACGGCAGGTTGTGGATCGTGTGGCTCCTGCTTCCTGTGTCTCCAACCCAGCTGCCAGTGAGAATATAGTGGTATGACTCCCCTATCTATGGCTCCATGGGTGTTCCTTTTTGGCCTAGCCATGTCTTGCGTTCTTATGTGGGGAGTGGGAACAGAGACCCCGCATGACACCCTGCATGACAGTGGGTATCAGGTGTCATCGTCGCTATGCACAGTAGCAGATTGAAAATCATCCCTTCAAAGACCCTGGGGCTGAAAATTAATAGCAAGGGTCCGGAGTGTCACAAAGAACAGCAGGAAATGAGGTGATTACTGTCAGTTGAAAACTATCATTATGGAGCACCTCCTGAGGGCTAGGTGAGAATTTATTGATAAGGATACAGATGTACTCCCACTCTTGGGGAGCTCACAGGGTGCGGGCCAGACAGGCATTAGATACATTATTAAAAGTTTGATGAGTGGTATACAAAGAAGCACAGGTGTTATTGAGGATCTGTAAGAGGAGGAATCTAATCTTGGCTGAGAGCATCAAGGCAAGACCTTTGGGGTGTATAAGCTGTGACTTGAAAGTTGAACGGCAGTTAGACAAAACAGGAAGAGGACAGTTCAGGCAAAGAAAAAGCATATGCAAAGGTGCAAAGGTGAAACATCATTGTGCTATGAGAAACTTCATGAGAAGCTTGTGACAAAGGGGAAAAGTGACAAGAGATGTTCAGTGGAGTTGACCTGGCTAGATGTCTCCAAGGTCAAGGACCCCGGGATTTAATTCAGATAGTTTTGTATCAGTTATCTGATGCTGTGTAACAAACTACTCCAAAACTTGGTGGCTAAAGACAAGAGCCATTTTTTCTCTTGAGATTCTGTGGGTTTGTTTGTGGTTCTATACAAGTCTTTCCTGGGCTCACTCACGTGGCTGCCTTCAGTTGGTGGGTCAGCTGGGGGCCGAACCAAGCCGGCCCTGCTTGCCCTCTTTCCTCATGAGGTCTTTCATCCTCAAGGAGGCAAGACTGACCTTCTTCACGTACAGTTTCAGGGCAGCATTCCAACAGGGCAATCCCCAAATGGACAAGCACTTATCAAACCTTCTTTACTTAGGTCCCACTGGCCAAAGCAAGTCAAGTGGCCAAGCCCAGAGTCAGTGTAAGAGGGGATGATAAGGGCACGGATACAGGGGATGTGATTCATTAGTGTAACAACCTACCATATACTTCCTTTCCAAATGAGAGAGACAGGAAGGTCAAGGAGATAAAAGACCAGACTTCGGCTTAGTCAGAACCAATGGATCCTCGTCCTGGCTTTGTGGCTTACTGTGTAAGATGGCTCACGTTGTTTACTCTAGGTCTCAGTTCCCTCCTCAGTAAAACGGAAGAAAGGCATCTATATCTCAGCTTAGCTAAAACGTTTGTTATACAAGTATATAAGAGCTCTTCTCTCATCAACTCTGAGGCCCACATAGAAGGAAATAGACTAGGAAAATTAGAAGTAGGAAGAATTAGAGTGAAAGCCCTTTCCCCAGAGGCTTGCAAAACTGGTAAGACTCTGGCATAGACTACCAAGAAAGTTTTAGATCTTAATAACTAGAGATCTTTTGGAACTGGAAAGAGCCCCATCTCTCCAGGCGAATGGACAGATGACTCCTGAAGGCCCTTTTTGTCCTGAAGGTCTGAGCTATCGCTGTCTGCTAGTAGAGCTAAGATATAGGGAACAGAGTTTACCCTAAACTCACCAGTTCCATACCTATCTCCTCAGCCAAGATCTAATCTGAAGAGTCTTGAGAGTCTTGTCTGCAGGATGAAAGGGCAGGTGTGCCTCTCCCGGTGGGGCTTGTTAGCACTTTCCATGAAGCTGCCTTCCTTCAGAGGCCCCAGGGGCACATTTGTTTGTTAAGTGATTGCGCTGACCTAGGCCTGACCCACAGGCTTCGGTCCCCTGGGCATGTGAGGGCTATGGCTACAGAGACTCCTGAGTTGGCAGAGCCCCAAGGGAAGGGGGAAAAGTAAGATGGCTCCAGGACTCCAGGCTGCCTGAAGAATTGCATCCTGTGTCAAACCAGGGCACCTGGAGAGAGGAAGGCAGGTCTAAGACAGAGCCACAATGACAACCTAAAAACTCCCAGTTTGGGAGTCATTAAGGGATCCCTTCCTCGCCCACCCAAAGTATAGGGTAGATTAGCTTTTTCCCGCTTTCTTTCCTTTAACCATCCATTAATTCAAGAAAGATTTATTGACAGGCACTGTAATATCCGCTAGGAACACAATAGGAATTTTTTTTTAAATTAGATACAAGGGAAGGTGAGAGTAAATGTGAAATTAGAGTGGCACGTTTTATGGAAGCATTTTAGCAAGAGAATATGACCTGGTCTTTCTCCCTTAGGAAGTCTCTTTTGAGCTCAGACAGAAGGATGATAGATGAGTAGACAAAACGGCAGGTGGAATAAAGGATGGTCTAGCAGAATGAATGACCTGTGCAACAACAGCCTTTGGGTGGAGGGACCATAGCTGGTTTGAGAACCTGAAATAAGGCCAGTGTGACCAGTAGGCAGAGGGCTTGGGGGAGTATGGGACAAGCCAGGCTGGATATGGAGGCCGGGCTGGACCATGAAGGGCCCTGTAGAAAATGTAAACACTTTAAGTTTTTATTTTCATCGCAAAGGAAAACCATTGACATAGGACAGGGTTAACATGGTCAAATTTGCACTTTGGAAAAAAAAATCACTCTAGCCATAGTACAGAAACAGGTTGGAGAGGTAAAGGGTGGTGGATATGCCATGACCACTTGAGAAGCTATTGTCATATTCCAGGATGAAATCATGATAGCTTAGCCTAGGGGTGGCAGGAGAGAAGACAAGAATGAACACATTCTAAAGACTTTTAAGACTGTTAATTGAACAGGACCTGTTGAGGCGTTGGATAGAAATGTGAAGAAGAGGAAGGATGTCTTTGAAGTTGCTGACTGATGGAACAGATGGATCATGATGCTATTCACTAACATAGGGGACACTGGGAAAAGAAAGATGGGAGGGACTGTGTGAGGTCAGCTTGGGACGTCCTGAATTTGGGGCATCACTGATGCAGTTCACATGTGCTTCTGGAGCTCAAAGGAGGGCTACAGCTATACGCTTAGGAGTCATCAGCATATGGGTGATAACTGCAGCTACAACCATGGGTGAGATGGTTAAGGGAGAGAGTCCAGCAGGAGACAAAGAGGGCCAAATCCAAGGCTTGAGAAGTCAGCCTGAAAAGTAGACAGAGAAGATATGGTCAGAGAGGTGGGGGGATGACCACGGGGTAGGATGCAGGCAAGAGTGTTTCAAAGAGGGAGGGGTCAGCAGTGTTGAATGCTCTGGAGAAGTCAAACAAAATGAGGCCTGATTTGAGAAATGTCTTTTGTGTTTGGTGACATGAAATCATTGGTAACTGTAGTAAGGGCTGTTTTATAGTACAGGGAGAAATAGAGGCGAAACTCAGTTGTAGAATGGGTTGAGGGATGACTGGGAGGTGAAGAAGTGGACAGCTTGGCTGAGACCTTTGGTTGTGAAGGGAAAAGAGAGAAGGTAGTTGGAGGCGGATGTGAGATGAAAAAAATTTTTTTTAATGAATAGACTCAAGCATTTATAAATGTCAATGGGAAGAATCAGATTTCGGGGTGGGAGTTGGGTTGTGGGAAACATCATGGTGGTTGCAGGACCTGAGGGACAGGGTAATAAATAGAGTGGGGTGCCTGAGAAGGGAGGAAGGAATTGGCTCCCAAGCCTAGATGGCAGTCTGCTCTGGAGCCAGCCGGAGGGACAGCTGACAGAAAGGATTGGTCTGCGTAGCTGCAGGCAGGTTGCAATGGCTGGTTGTGGGAGATGAGGAAGGTCCCATCTGACAGTCTCTGTCAGGTGAAATAAGAGGTCAGGGTGTCTGCTCAGAAGGTGTGGCAGCATGGAAACTTTTCACCACTGTTTTCCTTTTTCCAGCTGCCCTTAACTGCTGTTTCAAGGTGAGTGTAGTTCCTCTGTTGACAAAAGCCCCTGCCCTGTAAGAGGCCTCTGCGGAGGCCCCCCAGGGGGCTCACACTAGAAATGTTGAAGGACCGGACCAGAAATCATTTCTCTCAGAAGCAGGATCGCACTGCAAAGGGCGGACAGGCAGTTGGACATTTGCTCAGGAGGAAATCGCAACTGCTTATTTTGAATTCTCGTTTCCTTGTGAGAGTGGAGAAGGGGGGGCAGAGAGGGCAGTCGAGTGGCCTGAATTCCTGTTGGGGGCTGAGTGGGCAGGGAGTGGAGGGGGTCATTCCTCCCTGAGCTTGCCCCCCTTTTTGAGGTGAAAGGGGCGACCTTCCTCAGACAAGGAGAAATGCTGAGAATGGAAGGGCAGCGAGAATACTAAGTGGGCCTCCTGGCTGGGGAGGGACTGGCCTGCAGAGAGAGCCTCTCTGTGTGCAGGAGAGGGGAGGAGTGGGGACGAGGAGGGGCCTACAACAGCTGGGACTTAGAGCCCCCGGATAAAAGGTCCATTCCAGTGTGAAAAGCGATCCTATTTTCCTAGAGCCGGCCAGGCACACATTCCAGGCAGTTCTCCCTTGCACAGCCATGGGGACCAATGCTGCGAAGGAGACCTCTTTCGTTGGGGTCCTGTGATCGCAGGGATCCCTGCCTATAAGAGGCCAACCTGGTGCTGGGAGCAGAGTCCTGGCATGTGTATGGGGGGTCTTGGGGAGTGGGTGGGTAAAGAAGCTTTTTAAATCATTAACCTGGTTGATTGAAATCTGAACTGCTGTGCCTCCAGTTTTATTGATTTTCTCTGAAAACACAGCATCTGGAGCTCGTGGCTGCTCAGTGACCAGGGAGAAGGACAGGGAGGAGTCCAAGTAGAGGGCACAAAGGGAAACGGGAATCAGGCCAGGAGTGGGGGCCAGGAAGGAGGACGGAGCAGGGCAGAGAGCGGTGTGACAGTGGAGAGGTGTCTTGGGGGACGTGGGGAGGCCAGGAGCAGGTGTTGGGGGAGGTGCGGTCAGCAATGCCACAGAGGACCACTGAGAGCAGAAAGGAGCCGGCAGAGAGGAGGAAATGGGAGCCCACAGAAGCATGGTGACCTGCCCAAGGTGACAAGTTCGGAGCTGGACCAAAACTGAGGTCAGCTGATTTGACTGCACTAAGGAGAGAAGACACGGGAGTGAACAGGAAGGAGCTGAAGCTGCTGGACATGGCAGGTTTGCGAGAGAAGGCTCACTTTCCAGATGACTGTGTTTCAGAGGACAGGGCTTTCCCTCTTTTTGCGTGGCAGGATATAGTAGACATTTAAAAAATGGCTCTGGACTGACTGAGGGCAAGGTCAGGCCATCACAGGAGGAAGGAGGGACAAGCAGAAGGGATGCTAGAAAAGATACCTGTCCATCTTCATTTAGCCCAAACCAGGGCCTGATGAGATGCGACAACAGATAGGGCCCCTGGCTCCCCACCATTTCTTACAGGAGGACTCAGACAGCTCTATGTCCCCTCTGAGACAGAAGGGGAGTCCTTCACGAGGAGCCCCATTCTGGCAGGCAGGGCAGACACATGTGGGTACCAACATGCCATCATGGTCCCCCATGACTCCCCTCGCCAGTGCCAGCTCCTAGCTCCTCTCTGAGCTGGAGGGGGACAAGCCAGGCTGCCTGCTGAACGATGTGCCTCCTAGGAGAACGGGAACAGGAGGGGAAAGGGCAAGCTCTGAAGACAGAATCAGACAGGTGCACAAGGTAAGGAAGGGCAATCTCAGGGGAGAGAGAGACGGGAATGGAGACGACACACACACCACACACACCCACACACACAGACAATGTGGCTTGGATGACATAGAAAATGCTATGATGCTACAGAGAAGACAGAGCAGACACAGATTTCTGAGGGCACGCTGAGGATGCCATAGGACCGCATGTTCCGTCTGCAGGCGTGGTACTGGACAGGCCTGTCCCGTCCTGCCTCATGGAAGCCTCACACTGCACGTGCCAAAAGGAGACTGTGGCTGGTGGGATGAAGGGCACTGCGGTAGTGACTCCAGAGCCTCCTGCTGATAACGTCTTTCTCTCCCCTTTCTCTGACAGCTCAACATCCTGGTGGACACAGGGAGCAGTAACTTTGCAGTGGGGGCTGCCCCCCACCCTTTCCTGCATCGCTACTACCAGAGGCAGCTGTGAGTCCTGGGGAGAGCTGAAGGGAAGAACCCTTCCCAAGTGTTCAGACAGAAAGAGAACGCAGGAGAGAGAAAGACTACCTCCTCAGATCCTTTCTTCCTGCAGGGACAGAGGAAAGGAAAGGAAGGCAATAGTGACCAGGAAAGAAGAGTGGGGTGGGGGTGGATTTGAGGTGTACTATGGGAAAGGGTAAGCTGGGGGGCAGCACGGAAGTTCTCCAGTACTGCAGGAGGGAAGGAAGGAAGGAGAGCAGCCCCAAAGCTCCCAAACCACCTCAGGGGTCTCATTCTCTCTTCCTGAATGGGGAGGCAGAGGGACTTCTTCCCCCATCCCCTCAGCGGCTCTCAGTTTTCTGGAAATACCAACTAAGCTGAGGCCGAGCAGACTGCAGTGACAGCTCGCTTTGCTGTGTTCTCACCCAGGGGCCGCTCTTGGTGGCTTTGCACAGTTCACGGAAGTGAAGAAAGAGCCTTCCATAAACCCCACTGCCTGGGCCAGTATCAGGGGCTGGAAGCTACAATGTCTCCTCCCTGCACCACCCAGAGTTCCAGCAACTGGACTTAGCTAACTGGTGGAAGGGAGAGTTGAAGTGGGTTTTCAAGGTAAGAGAGGCAGTGAGGGATGACCTGGGAGTCCCCTTAGCATAAAAGCAGGAAGTGACGTGAGGACATCTCATCTGTGAGGCATCTGTGTGTGTGTGAAAACATGTAAGAGGCTTAAATCCTACTCTTGGCAAAGCCACTTTCCCCGATGCCTGCCTTCTCAGGCTGCCACCCCTTTAACTTCCCATCTGGAGAAAGCGGTCAGGGAGTGGGGCCTGCTAAGGTCAGTGAATCGGAATTCCCTCTCGGTCCTTGTCCCAGTCCCATCACTATCCCCATTATACACACACAAGCCCTGGTTAATGACGTGATTAAACCCAGGTCAGGGTGTCACACATTGATAAGCACGTTTCACACAAGTGTGGTGTGTAATACCTACATGCTCTGCTGAGATGCTTGCACAAATCCCTTCTCTGGAAGAATCTGTAGAGGTTCCACATTCACCCCGCCTGGCACTTTCTCTGCCACTCAGCTGGTACCACTGCGTCCCAGGGCACCACGAGTCAATGGTTCCTTTTCTCTGGGAGTTTGATGGAGCCAGGGGTGGAGGTTGGGGGGGAAGAGATGCCCACTTAGCTGTCCCTTCATCAGTAACAAGCACAATACACAAAGCGTAGGCTTGTTCTTTGTGGGGCCGGAGGTCAACATGTTGGAACATGAGCTGTGGAGACAGAAGAGGGAGCCCCAGCAATAGGTCCTCCCATCTGTTTGCAAGGTCACTTTACATTCTGTTGCAGGTGATTGGTCTCCCTAAGTTCTGTTGATCAGCCTGAAAGCGCCTTATTCATCAGGATGCCCGATAAGGTTAAGCATTTGGGAGTCACTCTGATGCTGGATCCTATGCCAGTTGTCATGGTTATGCGTGCACAGATCTCTGCCTCCTTTTCCACAGGTCCAGCACGTACCGGGACCTCCGGAAGGGTGTGTATGTGCCCTACACTCAGGGCAAGTGGGAGGGGGAGCTGGGCACCGACCTAGTAAGCATCCCCCACGGCCCCAACGTCACTGTGCGTGCCAACATCGCTGCCATCACTGAATCAGACAAGTTCTTCATCAACGGCTCCAACTGGGAAGGCATCCTGGGGCTGGCCTATGCGGAGATCGCCAGGGTGAGTGGAACAAGGCCTGGCCTAGACACTGCATAGTGTCTGCATATTGCACACTGCCTGCTACACAGGGACGGAGCTGGGGAAGGGGAGGGAACTACGGGAGAGATACAAATCAGCTTCGGGGCATAGGGTGGCAGTCTGAACCATCCCAATAAAGGTCAAAACTATAGTGAGAGATGCTGCAATAGGTACAGGAATAGGTTGTGGTTTCTGACTCTAAGATCTTTAAGAGGGCCCCATAAATCTGAAACAGGTTAGGCACTTGGGGATCGAAGCTCATGTAGATCTGTGGGCCCATCAGTACTTTCCTGTTTTCATTGCCAGTGTCTCCTGCTAAGCCTCTCTGCCATATCTCAGTACCTCAAGATGGTCTTTTCCAAGGAACGTCCCCCAAGTCTGCTTCCACCTTCCAGTGTAGGCAGGGAGCTGGCTTCAGTCCATTACGGCCCTCTGTGTGATGATTCACTCCTTGTCTCTTTCTGTCACAGCCCGACGACTCCCTGGAGCCTTTCTTTGACTCCCTGGTAAAGCAGACCCACGTTCCCAACCTCTTTTCCCTGCAGCTCTGTGGCGCAGGCTTCCCCCTCAACCAGTCAGAAGTGCTGGCCTCAGTGGGAGGGAGCATGGTGAGTAGGTCCTGGGAGGGTGGAGGGCCTGGCACTGGGTGGAGACAAGGTTACCATCTGCCTCTCCCCCGGCCAAGGCTACTCCACAGTCTTGGGCTCCGCTATTTAGAGTCTCTATATTCCACACCCCACCCCCTTTTCTTTTTCCATCTTTTTCTTCCTTGCATTATTCCAGAAAGAATTCAAGGCACCTATAGTAACCTTGGAAAGGATTGGAGATGATTAGGAAAATTTCAAAGGAAATGAAAACAAGACCTATTATATTAAAATTAATTCAGTCTGATGATCAGAAGGCAGAGGTATAAGGAGTTTAAAAGTCTATTTATTAATTTATTAGGGCAACTGGTGAATGGTTCTCCATCTCCAACAAGCAGGGAAAATAAAAATTTATAACAGAAGCAAATAATCATTCATTCAACATTTATTGTGCCAGTTTAGGTTTAAATAACTTCATATCAAGGACTGAGTGATTCTAAAACAAGTAATTAAAACTCCTGGAAAGTCTCTTCCCCTGAACACATTCTTAATACATTTAAGAAACTGTAAGTCCCTTGGGGTTTGATTTGATTAGATGCAGAAAGATGAGACAGGTGACCTACAGGGGGCCTTGCCATCCCCAGAAACGACTGGTCCTATTGCTTGCTCTCCGGGTGACTTGCCATCCTTCTGTGCTGGGACTCGGGTACCTGCCTCTTTTTTTCCCTAGATCATTGGGGGTATTGACCACTCGCTGTACACGGGCAGCCTCTGGTACACACCCATCCGTCGGGAGTGGTATTACGAGGTAATCATTGTGCGGGTGGAGATCAATGGACAGGATCTGAAAATGGACTGCAAGGAGGTAATAAAACCAGGGGGAGCAGGAGGGGTAAGCGGGGGGGGGGGCCGCACAGTGTGAGGGCAGACCCTGGGCTAGGAGACCGGGAGCACAAGGCAGAGGCGCAGGGCCTGCGGCAAAGCTTGGGGGCTGAGCCTACAGTAGTCAGGAGTCTGAGGGTCACACAGCAGGACCTGGGTTTGGAGCTAGGGGCTTTCACAGGGGCTGCGTGCTTTACGGTCTAGGAACGACAAAAGCATGTGTGGACCCTAGTCACTTCCTCGCTTTGTGGCCTTGGGCAAACTATTTGCAAGGCAGTGTGATATGACGCAGTGTAAGAGTCAGGAAGACCTGGGTTTCTAGCTCTGCCTCGTACTAAGTAGCTTCTGCCCTTAGGCAAGTTACTATGTTGTGTTTCAATTTCCTCATCTGCAAAACAGGTAAAAATGGTGAAGATAAAGAAAATGCAGTTTTTATCCCAATGCCCGGCACATAGCAGTACCCAATAAATGGCAGTTAAGCCACTGGGATCTTCCTCATCTAGATTCTTAATGTATGCTAAGCTAGAATAGATTTAAAACCACTATACAAGATAGTTTTATTTCCAAGATGTGGAGAATGTCTGCCCACCCAAGACAGAGTTAATATTCCTAAACACTTCCTGTATACCAGGCACCATTCTAAGCACTTCAAATGTATTAATTCATTTAATCCTTCTAACTCTACGAGGTAGGTACTATTATCATTTTAAAGATGAGGAAACTGAGGCAGCAAGGTTAAGTAACTTGCCCGATGATATACACCTAAGAAGAGGCAAATCCAGGATGCCAAGTCAGGCAAGACCCCCAGTGGGACCGAGCCCTCCGACGTGGCCGAGCGCGGCACCACAGAAGGCTCCTGACGACTCTAACCCCTCCCTCTCTTAGTACAACTACGACAAGAGCATCGTGGACAGCGGCACCACCAACCTTCGTTTGCCCAAGAAAGTGTTTGAAGCTGCAGTGAAATCCATCAAGGCGGCGTCCTCGGTCAGTTGGAACAAGGACAGGGGTACAGACATGACAGAGGCACAGGAAGTCCATGAGTCATATTCTTCAAAGAGCCAAAAAGTCTACCTTCACACACTTCTACTTGGAGCTCTTTAAGACTGTTCTCTTTCCTGGGCCTGTTTGCTCATCACATACCCCCCACCCCCCACCCCCTGGTGTAAAGCTGTGGCCTCACTCTCCCGCTCTCTTCCTCTAATTCTTGGGCTTCAGGTCACCTTTCCCCAGTTTGGATATACCAAGGAAAAGGAAATAAAAGGGCCCAGGAAATATTATCTGAAAATGGGAGACGTGAGATGGTGAAAAGAGACTGTTTCCTCAGTTTTCCCTTTCTTACCAACAGACGGAGAAATTCCCAGACGGCTTTTGGCTAGGGGAGCAGCTGGTGTGCTGGCAAGCAGGCACCACCCCTTGGAACATTTTCCCAGTCATCTCACTCTACCTAATGGGTGAAGTCACCAATCAGTCCTTCCGCATCACCATCCTTCCACAGGTATGCCCCTAACCTGAGTCAGTGGGATCCCAGGGAAAGCACAAAGTACATATAGGACAGTCAGCAGACATGGCCTCCCAGAACTCAGAAGACAAAACAGCTAAGTGTCCAGTGGTAAAGAGCTCTTGGAAAAAACAACCCCTCAGAGTTCAGCGACGACAAAGGGAAGAGTGGCCTAGAGGGCAGAGGTGGGGTAAAGGATGGAGTGAGGAAGAGAGGAAGACATACTCACTCTTTGATTTCTTATCCTTAGCAATACCTGCGGCCAGTGGAAGACGTGGCCACGTCCCAAGACGACTGTTACAAGTTTGCCATCTCACAGTCATCCACAGGCACAGTTATGGGAGCTGTTATCATGGAGGGCTTCTACGTTGTCTTTGATCGGGCCCGCAAACGAATTGGCTTTGCCGTCAGTGCTTGCCATGGTGAGAGCGCCAGGGTGTGGGGTCAGTCTATCCATATTCTCCCTGTCCAGCAGTCAGGATACCTGCACCCGGCAGTCTGGGAGGCAGTGACAGTTGCCTCGAGCCAGTCAACATACTGTGCAAAAGCTAGTGTCAGTGCTTGTGCTTTTGTTGTATTGCCTGGCATGGTGAGCCTGCCTGGATTGGTAAGCTCTGTTGGAGGCTCAGGTGGCAAATGCCGTTTGGCACCTTGGGAAGCTCCAGATCCAAGGGGAGCAGGCCGAGCCTGTAGTGAGCCTGGCAGCTGCTGTATGGTGAGGTTGAATGCTACTTCAGAATGGCAGAGGGTCTTGCAACTGGATCTCAGCAGTAGCAGTGGGGTTTACTGGGTGTATGTGGGGCTGGCTTTGTAGTCAGCTCGGAACAACTGACTCTTAGGCCTCGTTCCTACTAGATACTAGGGTACAGGAAACGGCTGTTGCTCCCAGTGAGCTGGGGAGAGACACATGTCTCCACCTAGCACTGGCTTCCTACAGCCTCCTCAGGGGCTAATTTCAAGGCCTATGAGGAAGTTCTTTGTTGTATAACACAAACTGGTACGTGACAATGAGCCCTGCCCACTCACATCTGCCCTTTCTCCAGTGCACGATGAGTTCAGGATGGCAGCGGTGGAAGGCCCCTTTGTCACCCCGGACATGGAAGACTGTGGCTACAACATTCCACAGACAGATGAATCAACTCTCATGACCATAGCCTATGTCATGGCGGCCATCTGCGCCCTCTTCATGCTGCCACTTTGCCTCATGGTGTGTCAGTGGCGCTGCCTCCGCTGTCTGCGCCATCAGCACGATGACTTTGCTGATGACATCTCCCTGCTGAAGTGAGGAGGCCCATGGGGAGAACAGAGATCCCCCTGGGACCACGCTGGGTGCTTCTTTGGTCACAAGGAGACATGGATGGCACCTCTGGCCAGAGCACCTCAGGACTCTCACCCACCCACCACATGCCTCTGCCTTGACAGAAAAGTAAAATCTGGCAAGGTGGGTTACAGGGATTGCACCCGTAGGAAACAGGAGAGGGAAGAAAGACACGCTGTGGTGGTGGGAATACTCTTGGTCGCCTCAAACTAGAGCTGGGAAATTCTGCTGCTTGAAACTTCAGCCCTAAACCTTTGCCCACCATCCCTCTCAATTCTCCAACCCAAAGTATTCTTCTTTTCTTAGTTCCAGAAGTACTGGCACCATGCCCAGGTTACCCCAGTGGTGTGTGTCTGCAGTACCCTGGCAGAGAGAGGGCCCATCTTGTTCCCTGCTGGCCAAAGGCAGTTTGCTATTGGCTTTAGAGATAGGAACTGTATCAACAAGCCTAACAGTGGTACACAGATTGCCTCTTGAATTAAACAGAAAATAATCACACTGAATATTTGTACAAATGGGCGTAATTGGAAGAGGAGGGGGAGAGGGAGTACAAAGCCAGGCAACAGTGGAGATCAAAGCTAGAAACAGCGGAAACATGACCACTCGCCAGTCCCCGTTTTAGACTTCATCTCCAACACAGAATCCGTCTGGTAAGATGGGTGTTACTTCCCAACATTTTTTTCCCTGTGGTTGGAGCCCGACCAAAAGTGAGATGGGAAGAAGGGCTTATTTAGCCAAAAAGCTCTTTTTAGCTCTTAAATGTAAAGTGCCCACTAAGAAATTCCATCTAAAAAAATGAATTTCTACCTGATTAATTCTACTGGTCTCCACCTGAATGCTTTGCTCTACATATGCTAGGCAGCATTACAATATCCCAACCCGCCAAGCCCCAGTTGCCCTATGGGAAAGCAATTGGAATACAGGAAATAGAGCATGGCTGGGCTCCGTCTTCCTGCACATGTCTGCGCTCCCTCCCCCAAATCCCTAGTCCTCTGCAGCTGAGGTGCTAAGAATAGACAGGGGACCTCTCCGACCTAATTCCTGAAGATTCATTCAACAGGTATAGGGGTGATGCTCTATACTCCTGCCTGGATTTCTTCTTGTTCAGCTGTTAAGTCGTAGTAAGATCTTTACATAATACAGAGCAGTTTCACTGCTTTCTCACCCTCTCTAATGTCCCCTGCATTCATCTGGCTAAGGCATTCCACAGTGGCACAAGTGTTATACCAAGAGTGTCAGGAACACAGGGCTTCCTGGTTCTAGCATAATCGCCTTCAGTATCAAGGCTGCCTGGAGAAAGGATGGCAGCCTCAGGGCTTCCTTACTTCCTTTACCATAAGAGCCCCTCAATGGAGGCCATCCTTGTCCCCCGCCCTACTCTCTACTCCCCAATCCTAATTGTACTCGGGTACCCCAGGCTGGTTCTTGCGCTAGGTATTGGGGACCAGGTTCATTTCCCATCAGTTCTAACACAGTTGAGTATGATACCAGTGTTAGTGGAAAGAGCTCAATTTTCCTAGCAGCCCCACTGGATCCTCCTCCTATGTGGTCAACACACTGCTTCCAGGTACGGGACCTGCCAAGTGTGGCATTACCTGATGAGCGAGATGGAAATACTAGGAGGGCCTCCGGACAGCCTGGCCTCAGCCAGCTGCCCACAAGCCATAAACCAATAAAGCAAGAATACTGAGTCACAGTTTTTGATCTGGATTCTCTTCATTCCCCTGCACTTGGTGCTGCTTTGGCTGACTGGGAGCACCCCATAACCACAAAGACTGACAGGAAAACTGGAGACTGTCCACTTCCAGCTCGGAACTTGTGTAAATAAACTTCCAGAATTGCTACCGTAAAATAAAAATGCCACTTTCTGCTTTATAATTTCTTTCCATGTTGTGGAAAACTGCCTTTTCCCCAGCTCTTTCCAGGGCATAGAACCCAACCCCTTCAGTAGTAAGTTCCAATGTCACTTTTTCGTTCAGGAGAAAATTTGTGCTTATTTTTCTTTTTACAGTTACTTCCTTTCTACCCTGAAACTATAAACACTAAGTGGAAAAAAAAAAAGAAAAGAAAATCTTGACAAATGCTTCTTGCTTGTAACAGTATGTATTCTATATCTCTATTTTTAAATTCTACTCCAGAAAAATGACTGTCCCACCTCCACTCACTACATTAGGGGCTTTTCCCATTGGTCTGCATGGTTTTTACCACTGCAGACCAGTGGGAAGAAGGAACAGGATAGCCAAAGGTAGACAAAACTTCAGTATTGCTTTCTGATTGATCCTGAACAAGAAAGAGAAAAGAGCAACAATGAAGCCCAGCTCCCAAGCACAACTCTCCAAAACACTTGTCCTCCCGCTACAGTTGGCTTTCAAGGGCTTTTACTAGAAAGCAGTTAAGCCCCCGTACTTCCTCCCTTTTCACTCTACTTCTTTGGCTTCAAAGATTTGTGGAAAGTAAACAGAATATTCTTTATATTCATTTCTAATTTCTAAATTTTCAAGAGATAATGAAAAATACTGCAGGTGGCCCAAGGGCTGCTACAAAGTTGAGGGGAAATAAAATCTTAAGATTATAAGATAAAAAAATGAATCTTACCCCCCCCCCAAACAAAAAAAAACAAAGGAACTGGTCTTCCATTTTGCCACATTCCCTGATCATGACAGCTACCAAACGGGAGACATTAATATTTCATTAACCAAAGAAAGTGAGTCATCTAATCTCTACAGAGGGGAGTACACTGAGACCATTTCAATCACCCTACAAAATGCCAAGGAGGTCCTTGGGAAACTCAGCTCTTACACAGATGCCAGTCAATAAATATGGACAAGTAAGGCAAGAGAGGAGAAAGAATATGTCCATGAGAGCTGACAGGCATGGATGAAAAACAAAGAAGGAAAAGAGTAACAAAAATAGAGAGGAGAGAATTTAGATGAATCTTAAAGGAAAACTCTTTGCTACCCTGATATGTATTGCTAGTGCCAATAAGCATTTCCAGGTCCCAGAATGGGGGAAATTCAGCTGTTGGTAATATAATAATGCCCTTCCCCTGGAGCTAATTTTTAAAAATTTAACACTTAGTTTATACTTCTTTTATTCCAAAAAAGAAGGATGCTGAAGCCATTTCTGGTAGGAGTAAAGAGAAAAGGATAGGAAAAGACTCAAATATCTAATGGAGTCACAGCTTTCCCAGATATAAACCTAAAAGCCAGAAGTACTCAATAAGCAGAGGTGGAAAAATGATCTAATTCCAGACAGCTATCCATAGAACAAATGACTTATAAACCTGAAACCCAACCTCCCTCCCTCACATCACTCTGGTCTCCATTTTTCCCAGGACAGGAAATTTCCCTCACAGCTTTCTTGCTTCAAAAATTAAAACCCAGCATCCCAAGATCATTCTAAAAGTAATTTTGCACAGACATCTCCTCACCCCCAGTGCCTGCCTGGGGCTCACCCAAGGTCACCAAACAACTTGGTTGTGAACCAACTGCCTTAACCTTCAGGGGGGAGGAGGTCAGTTAGAAGAGGAGAGCAGCAGTGAAGGAGATAAGGACCTCACAAGGTTGGCCAAGTCAGTGGTGGCAAGGAATGGCTTGGTGCAGAGAAGACCTGTAGAATGTGCTAGTTTCTAAAGAGATGACGATCTAGGAAGTCGAGTGGGCAGGGGTGTGGGGGAAACGTGACCTGGTTATGTTGTTATTCTTGGACTGTGAATTTTGCTGATGTAAAACAGAATATTCTGTAAACCTGAAGTCAATGTACAAATAAGAGCGTTAACACAGTAAAATATTCAATGAAAAGTCAAACTATTAGGGCTACATTGTTTTTTTTCTCCTCAATCAGTCTCACTTTATCTATTTGGAGCAGAGTCATCAGAATATCACTGAGGCTTCCAGAGGCTTTCAGTAAGCAAGGCATCTGGCTGGACCGCGGGTGAGCACCAGGGTTCAAATCTGCACACATGAGCCTTAAGAAAACGGACTAGCGGTTGAGCCAAATCAAAGCAGGATGGCCTTAGAGCAACAGCAGCTTCCTAGATAGTTTCTATATTGTATTTGAAAACAGCCCCAGGCAAGAATATCATAACTTCAAGGCTAAACTAAACATCATCTTAGCTACAATCTGCATCCCTCAACGGAACTGCAAGGTGAAGGGAACATTTCTGCATAATATACATACTTTCATTTACGAACATTTGAATACAGACTTTCTATACACACGTTACCTATATAATAAAAATGTACATGGCATGAGTATATGTCACTGTATAAATATAGAGTTTTAGAAATGTTGAACCCGCGCTTCCTGTTCACATCAGTTTCTCCTCTTCTTCCTCCCCAGTCAGGTCCGTCATTTAAGAGTTGGACAAAAGGGACAAGTGTCATTTGTGTTGGTCTGGGCCCAGAATTTGATACACTAGAAAGAAAGAAAGAAAGACCTCAGGTTTATCTGGAAAGATGGAGGAAGGAGGAGAGGGAGAGCCATTAAGGGTCAACAGGTCTAAGGGACGTTACCCCTCAAAAAAATCTTCAGAGCAGGTAAGCCTGTTCTTTTCAAGGGAACACTAACAATCAGCTAGTAAGAATGTGAAGCTCTTTTTGTTGAACATCTAGGCTTGCTCTTTCTTATGCTCCATTTAGGGTGAGATGAACTTCCATCTGGTAACACCCATACTCTCAAATCTTAATCAGGATTTTCTCTTACCAAGAATTTAGATGTAAATTCAGTTTCTACCCCTTGGAAAAACAAAATGAACAAAACAAAATAGTAAAAAAAGGAATCATTCCTGCTGCTATGAGACTTAAGTCTGCCTGGTAACATAATAAGAGTAACATAACATAATAAGAATAATTAGTCAGTTTGGGAAGACAATCTCTAACAGGCGGGCCTTCAAGCTATTCTGTTAATGGAATTACCAATCTCATATTTGGGTTCCCTACTCCATTCCTCTCACTTAAGCGAAGTCTCCTGAAAATGTTATATTTGGAACAACAGTTAGATATGTGGACCTTATCATCAATTTTCCAAGAAAGTGCTCTAGTATGAATTGCTACAGTGTGAACTGCTTATCCAGTCCCTTAAAAGGAATAGAGTAAAAGGCATGGGAGATCCTAGCTGCCATCATTCTGAATTCTGCTGATATTTAAGCCACAATTTCCTGAAAACCTTATGTTCAGATATTAATGATGAGCATCAACACTAAAATGTTCAAGAAAAGTTAAATTATCTCAGTTGTCAGAAAAGAAAGAGTGGGGAATGAGGATGGTATGTAGCACCCACCTCCTTATGCAGCACATGGCTACATGCCATTGGGTGCAGCTCACTGGGCTGGACAAGTTTCTGGCACATGAGACACAACTTACAGGTGGCTGGAGCCTACAGATAGGGGAGGGACAGTCAAGAGTAAGAAACCTCTGGGTCTCCTTGCTTTTTATGCCCATGATTCCACCTACGTAGCAAAAAAGATTTTATACCAGAACAAATAAAAGTTCAAACACAGATTCTTGCCAAAAGCATCTGCATTTTCCCAGTCGGGGCTGCCAACAACCCAGCTGATAAAAGAATGGTTTCTTCCTGCACTCCATCTGCTGTAAATCCGCTCCCTCCTCCCTGACCCCTGTCCTCACCCCCTAGCCCCACATCCTAGTTTTCAAAGAAAAAGAGTCTTACATGTGAAGACCTTCCAGGATATGAAACTTGGGCAGAAGGCAAGAACACTGGGGTACTGATTTGGGCCAATGGAGCAGGGAACAAGGCCCGGATCCGACCAAGTGGCTGTAGGCAGAAACATTGTCAGAGTAAGAAAAGAATCTGAGTAACAGACATACCACAAAGGAAGTCATTTAGTTCCCAGTCCAGCAAAGGAAGAAAGCAGACTTGATACCCCTGACTGCAATACTGCTTCCCACCTGAAATGTTTCTTAAATCTGCCTTCCTCAACATCTCAGCAGGTCTGAATTCTCCCCCAAGTAGCTTCTCTCACCTGAGCACCTGCTGCCGCTCGCTCATGCTCTGCCAGTCGTGCGGCTACCAGCTGGATCAGTTCCTCCATGGTTAGGCCTGCCATGGTGGTACGCGCCGTCTTGATTTGCTGAAGAATGTTGGTCATCTGGGCCCTACAAAAGAAAGGGAGAGAGATTTTATGCTATACTCATGGGGGATATCCATGAAACCTCCCCTATTTTAGCCTATTAACGTTTCTCTGACAAATTTTTTAAAATTAGTTCTTAAAGATACTTACTTATTGCATTGTGGGAACCGAGTCAGCAGCTTTTCCAGGATCTTCTCCAGTTTATCTACTGGTTGGGGCCGGGGAGTTTCAGTAGAAGTCTTAACACCACCCAAGCCTGGGGGAGGCGGGATGGAGGCAGCAGGGGGCATGTGTGGACCATGGGGGCCAACAAGGGAACCCAAGCCAGGGCTATTTCTCCCATGGGAGCCAGGAAGGGGTGGTGAAGGCTGGTTGGGCTGGGAAAGGGCAGGGTTCAGGATTGGGAAAGACAAGGAACGGGGATCTGCACTGGGCATAACCATGGGCATTGTGACCTGCCCAATGGAGAAGGGCATCCGAGGAGCCAGAGAGGGACTGGGTTGAAACACCTGAAGCATGAAGTCTGTCTGTAGAGGGGAGGAGGTGGAAGACAAGAAATAAAGAAAATGAAAGTTTAAGAAACTGGAGCAGAAATCAACAAGCAACCTTTACCCCAAATAATACAAATAATAACATATATAAGAGTAAAACCAGTATCTTCTTACAAAGGACAAGTAAAAGACTCTGGTTCTGCCACCAACATAGAAAGGTTGGCTCCCCAAAACCAGCACTCTTACCTCTGAGGGGGGTGGAGGCAAAGTGGGAGTAGGGATCTGAGGAAGGCTGCTCAGCTTGGCTCCGTTCCTCACTAGCTGGATATGACTATTAAATTGGTCCTAGAAAATAAAGAAAGGATTATCCTTTACTGCTGAGCTGAGTGAGCCTTTCCAGAAAGACAGCACCATCCAATATGAAGAAAACAAAGGGAGTGGTAGAACAGGCCCAAAGTGGCAACGCAAAAGGTCCCTCCCTATTACCAGAAGTGTTTAAATGCAGATTCACTCAGACTCAGTGATCACCCATTAGTACACTTACCCGAACATTCTTTTTCATCATCCGAACTCCATTCAGTCTCGTCTCCCATTCCTGTTTGGAACGAACTGTCTCTAGTGTTGGGGGAGTTGACCTTCCAAGAAACCAAAAGGAATTTACAGAATTAAAGAGAGACTAACTCCTAACTCTCTGAGATAGCACACAGTAGCTGACTAATGGGCCTGGAGAGAAGAGGGTGAAACGAATGCAAGAGAAGGCCAAAGATCTAGGGCATTTGTCTCACTTTAACTCCAGTATCTTTTAAGTGAAGTATTGGGGAAATAGGACCAACCACAGAGAGAAGGTTCTTGTCTGCCTGATTCCATGGCAAAAGGAGGAGAAATGACTATATCTCCAAAGATATTTGTTGTGCTTTAACAGCATAAAAGATACTGTTGATACAACTGGAGATGATATAATAGAAAATATAAAACCATAAAACTGTAGAAAGAGTTAGAGAATCAGGAAGTTTAGAATAGAGGAATCAAATTCACTGAACAATTACTACTGCACAGAGATAACCTTGAAATTCCTGTGAAGATAGAATAAGTGCCAGACAAGCTGACTTAGGGTTTCAAACCTAAACAACAAAAACAAAACAAAACACAAAACTGCAGGATCATTAAAATTCTAGAATGGGAAGGTACTTACTTGAGGTAAGTAAGGTGCAGTTCTGCCTCTTTTTCTGCTTCTTCTAGCTTCAATACCAGCAACTCTTTCCGACTTTCTAGTGATAAGATCTAAAGAAACCACACACACAGCAACTTTATTAATTTTATATACACAAAGCTACCCCGAGATAGTTAAAACAAATGCTTAGTGGCCATATAGTATAATAATTATATGGCTTAGTGGTATAATACTATACCAAAAGGATACACCATCTGGAAGCCCGAAATCAGCTCTTCTTACCTCTGCCTTCCAGGCCCGCTCTGTCTCTTCCATAATGTTCCGATTTATTTCGCCATCCTGATTCTTGAGTCTATCCAGTTCCATTTCCCACACCTCTCTGTAAGATAAGAAAGCAAGAAAAAGACTAAGGGGGGAAAGACATCAAGGCAAAGTAAAACCCAAAATTGATCTGCCAGGTATGTTATAGGAAGTCTTACTCTAAGTACTAACTATAGATACAGATAATGTTTCAAGGGGTCCATAATTGCATAAAGGCAAGTAAAATTTGAAAGTAAAAATGTTCCCATTTCCACTTGCTAATAAAATAAGGTTCACCGGAGCAGGAAAAAGTGCCCCCAGAACTAAAACCCACTGAACGCAGAATGTTCTTCTACGTTCAAGGAGGGCTCAAAATCATTATGGCATTTCTCTTATTTCCCAACTAGTCCTTTGGTATGGGTACTGAAGAATGCAGTACCAAACACAGGGGCCCATTTAATACTCATCTCTAATTCACTACTAAACACAGTTACTGGCTTATTGATTTTCCTATTTTCTTAGCTATAGTAAACATTCTTCAAAAAGAAAAAAATCTTCTCTTCATACTTCAGGACTTCTCATTTCCATCGGTTTCCTCCCTCTTACACTGCCATACCGGCCCCAGCCCTAGAGTGTGACATACACACTCTGGATTAGGGTGAACAACTGCCTGATTTGCCTGGACCTGAGGGATTTCCCAGGATGTGGACAGTCAGGCACCCTGCTCAGGACTGAAAATACCAATAACGAAACAGGGTCAGCATAAGAAATTCCTGGTATTACACTTGATTGTCATAAGGTTTATGGCTGAAAGCAACAGGCTTACCCAGATCAGTGGACAGTATAATGGGGAAATGTTTCAATTACTTTTACTGGATTTTAAAGGTGAAAATGAGATGAAAAGGTTGGGAAGAGTTATATCCTAAGAAAAATGTTCCCAGTTTTCTTCAGTGAGAGAAACAATTTTATTCCTCTTCTGTTTCTTTAGTAGCCTTACATCTTTTTTTTATATATATATAAAGATTTTACTGGGGAAGGAGAACAGGACTTTATTGGGGAACTGTGTGTACTTCCAGGACTTTTTTCCAAGTCAAGTTGTTGTCCTTTCAATCTTAGTTGTGGAGGGTGCAGCTCAGCTCCAGGTCCAGTTGCCGTTGGTAGTTGCAGGGGGCACAGCCCACCACCCCTTGCGGGAGTCGAAACCGGCTTCAACCAACTGAGCCATCCGGGAGGCAGCTCAGCTCAAGGTGCTATTGGTTCAATCTTAGTTGCAGGGGGCGGAGCCCACCATCCCTTGTGGGAGTCGAGGAATTGAACTGGCAACCTTGTGGTTGAGAGCCCACTGGCCCATGTGGGAATCGAACCGGCAGCCTTTGGAGTTAGGAGCAGGGAGCTCCAACCGCCAGAGCCACCGGGCCGGCCCAGTAGCCTTACATCTTTGAAAGGGAGCAAGTCACTTAAGAAATTGTTGAGGTCTCTTCTTTCCCGTGACCCGATCCTCTACACACCCCTGTTCTCTATTTCATAGATAAAGTGCAGGTGTGTGTGTGTGTGTGTGTGTGTGTGTGTGTGTGCATCACACACATTCATTCACTGATTCACTAACATTAGTGTGACCCCCTAATGACAAGGTCTACTTATGTGAGAAATGACTCCGTGGGCATTTTCCTCTTTAATCTCCAGTATTGTCCTCTCTAAATTAACTTCCTGCTAGAGGAAAAATTCTCTAATACTTTTCTAATAAAAGGTGCATAGGTAGATGTGTTCCCTGTACAACATACTCTTCAAGTTAAAAAATACATGAGGAGTCAGAATTCTCTTACCATAAGAATATGTGAAATATGTTGTGGGTTCAATGATCCATTTAGTCTACGTGTGTGTGTGTGTGTGTGTGTGTGTGTGTGTGTGTGTTTAGTTTCCGGTGTACTAGTCACTCCTTGACAATGCAATAATCGTAGAAAAACATTACAGTTGTCTTCTTTGATCAATGTGATTCTTGAAGATTACAGAGGCTCACCGAATATCTCTAACTTCATTAAACACACTTTTCAATTACATATATACATTTATATTAGAAAAATCCTCTTACCATGCCCATGGGGACATTCCACATATGCACACAAAAATATTTTCCTGTGGACATTTGGCCACGTCTACCTCACTGGGATCCAACAAGACAAATGGCACTACTAGCAACCACAACCACAATCACAACTGCTAGCAAACAACTTAAACTGTCATAAAAATGCTCAGCCTTATACGTTAATCAGCCTGAACCATATATATCAGATTTCACTTCATGAAAGGGTACTACTACCTGTGACCCAGGCTAGGAAAAAAAAGAAAATCAATCCCCTATAGTAGATGGTAAAAAAAATTGTTGGTAGAATAGAAACCACTTTTCACTTTTTTTTTTTTAAGATGGAACAGCATGTACTTCCAGGACTTTTTTTTTTTCCCCCAAGTCAAGTTGTTGTCCTTTCAATCTTAGCTGTGGAGGGCGCAGCTCAGCTCCAGGTCCAGTTGCTGTTGCTAGTTGCAGGGGGCACAGCCCATCATCCCCTGCAGGACTCAAGGAGTTGAACTGACAAGCTTGTGGTTGAGAGCCCACTGGCCCATGTGGGAATCGAACCGGCAGCCTTCGGAGTTAGGAGCCTGAAGCTCCAACCACCTGAGCCAGCAGGCCGGCCCCACTTTTCACTTTTTTGATGACTGGTCTAATTTCGTTCAAGTCCCATGCTTCTGTTATTTTGAATAGCTAGTTCAGGGAATGAATGGTTCAGATGAATAAACCCTACCAGATTATGTAAGCCTGACTTCTTGTAGGTCCCAATGATTGCATAATTTTTTAAAATTAATTTTCGTTTTGATTAAATACTACAAATTATAAAAAGTTTACAAAATATAAAACATAAATTATCTTACACAGAGGTCCCAACTCTTCTAATTACTGGTTGTATGCCCCTAGACAAGTTATTTCATCTTTCTAGGCCTCAGGTTCTTCATCTGAAAGAAGAGCAGTACCTGAAGCATGGGACTCATGAGAGAGTTCACTGAGAAAACACACATAAAGAATTGAATATGGTGCCTAGCACAAGATGTATCCAACAAGTGTTATTTTTTAAGTATTTTTTTAACTCAGTTTCTCACAATTGCACTACTAACAAAGAATCATTATTATACTTCTTCTCAGTCCTTTAAAATAAATATTTGTATATTTATGTAAGCATATCTGACACACAAATCCATTATATATGCTTCTCAAATATTGTAATATTTATCTTATTCTTTTAACCTAATGTATTTTTCCATATCATTAAGTATTCTTCAAAAACATGATTTTTAAATAACTATCAATTGTACATATATATCATTATTTATTTAGGTATTCTTTTATTTTTAATTTCACAATTATAAATAATGATATAATGGGCATCTGTGCATATGTGCGACAATAGATTAATCATGAAAGTAATGTATTTAGATTTGAGAGAAAGCTACTTACAGTAGTTAAGAACAGCCTCTGGAGCCAAATTAAGCTCTAAGTTCAAATCCAGACCCTATTACTACCTATGCAACATTTGCCAAGTTACTTTTCTGTGCCTCATTTTCTTAAAGTAAAATGGGGAGCATAAAAGAATCTACCTCTCATAGAGGTGTTAGCAGATTAAATGAGTTAAAATATGTAAAACACTTAGAACAGTCTCTCGCATATAGTTAAGAGCTTAATAAATATTAGTTATTAGTTATGGATATTAGAATGTTTTCCTTCAGAGACACTAAATTTTTTTCACCACTAGTGGTGGTGGAAATCAGGTGATTTTGAGAGGAGGAAATATTAAGTGTCCTATGAAATATCCTCAACAGTTAGAGACAGAGCTAAAAATTAAGTCCTTGGCCAAATATCTTCCTTTCATAATATATTACACTCCAGGCAAGGTGAAAGGAAACAAAACAAAAGCTGTTGGGTGAGTTAATATTATAGGGTTATGTGTCCCGAATTTGGGGTAGGTTATGAAATTCTTTTCACTGAAACTGAAGCTAATACAGATCAATATAGAATGAATGGGATCAGACATAAAGCAGAAATAATTTATCCTGGGATGAACAGCAAAATTAGTTTATGAGGCTAGAATTCTTCCTTTATTCAATTTAATTCAACAACTTTATTGAGCAGCCTAGTCCTAGGCATTCTGCTAAAATTTGGGGATATGAAGATGCCCCGTTCCTGCCCCCAAGAAGCTCACAATCCAGTTTTCCAGGTGAATGAATAAAAGAAACAAGAAATTCTAGGCAGAACAAACAGCATGTGCAAAGGCTACAGAGTAAGAATGCACACGCTAAGGAAGTGGCCCAGGTGGTGCAGCAGGCCGTGACATACAAGTCGAATACGAGGGAATATACTAGTAGTCTGGGCTGGGGACACAGATGGCAGTGTCACTAACATAAAGATAGTAGTGGAAACCCTAGGTATGGAACAAATAATCTAGAACAGCAGTTTGCACAAGGTTCACAGTCCCCAAAGCCCTTGGAGGGCCTGGTCTATGAAAGCAAAAACTAATTACACTAAACAAAAATAATAACACTAAAATTATTTGCTTTTTTCACTCTCATTCTTTCATGAGTCTACAATGGAGTTTTCCTGAGACCACACGACAAGTGATAATATCACTTTGACGGCTAATGGAATATATGCTTCTGTATTCTTTGTTTTCCAGCAATTTCTAAGGTAGTAGTTTTAGGATATAATTTAATCTCTCAAATTTTTTCCTTCTCAGTAGTTCTGTTGTGTTCACTAGCTACTTTAATAATACTTGCTGTAATCTCTATAATTTCCTTATTGTACAATAAATCACTACTGTAAAATTTCAAAGTTCTCCATGCATCTAAGTTGAAAGAAGTACTTTTCATTGCTTTGTAATATTTAATTTTTTAAAAAACCTTTCTCAATTTTTAAGTTCTATTTAAAATATATTACTTTTAGTATTTTTTCTAAAATAAAAGAAAATTTACTTGTAATTTCTCTCTTACATTTAAAAATAAATCACTGGCTCAAAAAGGGAGATTAGAAGACTCACTTTCTCAACCCACAGCTCCAATGTATATATCTTAAGATACTAAAAAGATGCAACTGGCCTAGAGTTATCTGACCTATGGAAAGAGTGAATTTGGGCAAAATTGTAAATAAGAAACCAAAGCATGACAAAAGCCATCTGTCTCTTGGCTTTATAGATCTTAATAATTTACCTTACTGTCTTAAGCAACAGAACGTTTTCTAATTATATTGTGCCAGTTATGTTATAGTTACATTTTGAGACCAATCATTCAGAATTTAAAGAAAAAGGAATTGAGTATTTTAAATGCAGATGTGATGAATTTTTCAAAATTTTAAAAGTTGTCAAAGCCTTTCAAACTAAAAAAGAAAAAGCCACGGAAGCATCTTACCCGGGTAAGTTACTGTACTGTATTAACTGTAGAAGTACAACTTGGTACAGCTGACATTGCTACATGCTTGCTGGATGAAAAAGTCAGTAAAATAAATCATGGCAGCATCACTTTTCAATGGTACAGTAATTCATTAAATTAAAGATTTTGGGGGGCCAGCCCGGTGATTCAGGCAGTTGGAGCTCTGTGCTCCTAACTCCGAAGGCTGCCGGTTCGATTCCCACATGGGTCAGTGGGCTCTCAACCCACTGGTTGCTGGTTCAACTCGAGTCCCGCAAGGGATGGTGGGCTCTGCCCCCTGCAACTAAGATTGAACATGGCACTTTGAGCTGAGCTGCCTCCTGGATGGCTCAGTTGGCTGGAGCGTGGGCTCTCAACCACAAGGTTGCCGGTTCGACTCCCACAAGGGATGGTGGCTGCACCCCCTGCAACTAGCAACGGCAACTGGACCTGGAGCTGAGCTGCGCCCTCCACAACTAAGACTGAAAGGACAACAACTTGAAGCTGAACGGCGCCCTCCACAACTAAGACTGAAAGGACAACAACTTGACTTGGAAAAAAGTCCTGGAAATACACACTGTTCCCCAATAAAGTCCTGTTCCCCTTCCCCAAGAAAACCTTTAAAAAAAAAAAAGGAAAAAAAAGAAAAAGATTTTGCTGCAAATTTGAAGATTTAGGGTTTCATCTGTGGAACTATAATTTTGCTTTACAAATAAACAAATCTATAGATGTGGCTAGACTTGCTATTTTGTTTATATTCGTCTAGTATTATCACCAACTAATCACCAAAGATAATGTTGTGTGTGAATTCTTGGCAACAAACACAAATTATGCTCACATAATCCAAGGTAAATAACTTTTTAGAATTTCCTGGTTTATCCAAGAACAACTCTGTTGTCACTTAGAGTACACTTACAGTATAAAAACTATAGTGGATAAAAATATTGGCACCGTACACAAATCAAAAAATGGCATCAAATTATACTATTAGCCATTGTATTCTTTAGTGCCACACACTTGTAGTTGGGGGGGAGGGGCAAGGATACCTGTGATACAGCCATAAAAAACAATTTTATTAAATTTCAACCCTTAAATACACATCTTTTTAGTATTCGGATTGCTGAACTGCTAAATGCCAAAATACAATGGTTGTCTCAAGGAAAAACACTTGTGAGATCATTTGAACTGTGAGCTAAACTAAACCTCTTTTGTCATGAGACACCATTTTTACTTCAAAGAACAACTGATCAACAAACTATGGTTATTTCTTGAAAATGAATAAAGAACTCTTATTATTTCAAAGGCAACAACTAACAGTATTGCCAACAATAAAATTCATGCTTTCAAGTGAAAATTATAATTTTGTACCAGCCATTGGGAGCTTCCCACTACTTATAAAGTCTATTCTGATGAGATCAACAGTGATATAAAATATTGTGATTCTTTAAATATTGTATAATAAAATGTGTCAACACTAGGAAGATCTAACTAACTCTGAACCAATATTTTCCAAATCATCAACGCATTGGGATACTAAATCAACACTGAGACCCACCTGGAACTACAGAATTGGTATAAAGATTATTTTAAACTGAAGACATTTGAAGGTCCACAGATGCAGAATAAAGTCTTCTATGAATTTCCCTTATCTAATTTAAAGCAGCAACTTCGAGAAAAGAAAGCTATTATAAATTCCTCTTCAAGGCAGTTCTACTCTGAGGAGAAAGGAAGTGAATAAGAACTACATTCTAAACCCCTTCTCCAGGGGAGTTTTATGGCCCTGAAAAAGACAGAAAAACCACTCATATGTGTATAGACAAACATTATCACAAACTTTTTATCTCATCTGTTCTCCTGAAAACGCATTTATCTTTCCAAAAACTCCCATAAGTGCCCTTTCTCACCATCCTAAAAAGTCATTGGTTTTCCTGTAAGTGCCTTTCTCACCTCTCCCCTTCACCTATTAAGATGGTACACAAGCCCCAAATTCAAACCACCTCTTTGAGTTACTTATTACTGAGTTCTCCCACATGTATCACATTGCACATGTAAACACTGTTTTTTTCCTCCTGCTAATCTGTCTTTGTCAGTTTAATTCACAGACCTCAGATGTTGAACCAAATAAGGTAGAGGTGAAAATTTTTCCTCCCCTACACAACATAGTTAAAAGATCCATCAAAGGGTAAGGCAAGCCAAACATTTTAATATAACAATGCAAAAAGTTCATTGATGTGGTTTCAGATTCTACAATGCAACTAACCTATAAGAAACTATAACCTCTCAAGTGTTGGCGTACTATCAAATAATACCCACAATTATCTAAAAAGGCTATTAAAATACTCTACTTTTCCAAATACAGATCTGTGTTTATCACCAGATTTTCTTCATATACTTTAACCAAACAACATACTGCAATAGATTAAATGCAGAAGTAGATAGAAGAATTAAGTTTCTTCCATTAAACACACTTACAAAAATGTAAACAACTCCATACCTCTAATTAAATTGATTTTTGATTTGGGTTAAACAAAGAATTTTTGGAACACAAAATATGTGAACCACAAAAGAAAGGTAAACTGGACTTTATCAAAATTTAAACTTTTGCATTTCAAAAAACACTATTATAAAGTGAAAAGGCAAGTCACAGACTAGGAGAAAATATTGGCTAAATGCCTATCTGATAAAAGGATTATTGAGTGATAAAATACTCAATAAAAAAACAACATGCTTTTTAAAAAAAATATATAACAATACATAACAGAATCCAGAGTCTCTACAATGCATTATTTACAATATTCAGGATCTAATCCCAAATTACCAACATAAGAAGAAACAGGAAACATGATTCATAGTCAAGAACAGAAGTTGGCAAACTATAGCCTGTGGCTCAGGCTGCCACCATTTTCGTAAGTAAAGTTTTTCAGGAACACAGCCACAGTCATTTTGTTTACATATTGTCTATGGCTTCTTTCAGGCTACAACAGAGTTGAATGGTTGTGAAAAAGACCGTATGGTATGCAGACCTAAAATATTTACCACCATGTTTCCCTGAAAATAAGACCTAGCTAGACAATCAGCTCTAATGTGTCTTTTGGAGCAAAAATTAATATAAGACCCAGTATTATATAAGACCCAGCATTATATTGTATTATATTATATCATGTTATACCCAGTATTATTATGTATTATATCATATCATATCATACCCAGTCTTATATTAAAATAAGATCGTGTTTTATATTAATTTTTGCTCCAAAAGACTCATTAGAGCTGATTGTCCAGCTAGGTCTTATTTTGGGGGAAACACCGTATATACAGTAATCAATCCCTTCCCTCCACCCTAAGCCACTGGCAACCACTGATCTGTTTTTCTCTCACTATAATTTTGTCTCTTCTAGAAATTCATTTGAATAAAATCATACAGTGCATAGTTTTTATTCTGGTTTCTTATTTAGGATAATGCTTTTGATTCCAACTCCTGGTCAAGAAAAAAGGCAATCAATGAAAAAGGAGTCCAAGGTGACCAAGATATTAGAATTAGCAAACAAGGATTTTAAAGCGCCTATTTTAACTATGGAAAAGATATAAAGGAAAATATACTTACAAGCTTTTAACAAATAAGAACTCTCAGCAGAGAAATTGAAACTATAAAAAAAAATTATACTGAAATGACAGAACTGAAACATACTAGAAATATGCATTTCACTGCATGAGCTTAACAACAAAATGGAAATGTTATAAGAAAGAGTAAGTGAAATCAAAAGTGCATCAGTAGAGTAAACCAATATGAGAAACAGAGTAAAAACGATTGGAAATAAACTAATTGAGCCTCCACGAGCTGTAGAACAGTATTGACAGGTCTAACAAATGCAAAAGTGCAGTCCCAGAAGAAAAGGAGTGATTGGGCTGGAAAAAATATTTGAAAATCATGTCAGAAAACTTTACAAATTTGGCGAAAGACACTACTTTGCAGATTAATAAGCTCAGAAAATCCTAAACAGGAAAAATACAAAGAAAACCACACATAGGCATATCAAAGTCAAACTGCTAAAAAACAAAGGTAGAGACAAAATCTTGAAAGAAGCCATAGATAAAAATGACACAATACATAGAAACAACCATATGAACTGTCACTGACTTCTTTCTCATCAGAAACAACAGGAATCAGTTTATATTAGAACAACATCTTCAAATGAGTAAACAAATTGTGGTATATTCACACAATGGACTACTTCTCAGCATTAAAAAGGAATGAACACCTACGTCTATTAAAGAAACTGAATCAAAAATGAGCAACCTTCCAAAACAGAAAGCACCAGGCCCAGGTAAACTGATAAATTCTACCAAATATTTGAGGAAAAAATTATACCAATTCTATACAATCATTTTCAGAAGACAGAACACAGGAATACTTCCTAACTCATTCTTTGAGGCCAACATTACCCTGATACCAAAACTAGACACAGACATTAGAAGAAAAGAAAACCACAGACTAATATCTCTCATGAATATAGATGCAAAAATCCATAACAAAATATTAACAAATCAGATCCAGAAAAGTATAAAAAGAATTCATACCAAAACCAAGTGGGATTTATCCCAGGTATTCAAGGCTAGAAAATCAATTAACGTAATCCATCATACCAAAAGACTGAAAACAAAAAATCACAGACCGTATCAATAGATGCAGAAAAAACATTTGACAAAACCCAACACCTAGTCATAATAAAAACTCTCAGTCAACTAAGTAGGAACAGAAAGGGACCGTCTCAACTTAATAAAGACTATCTACAAACAACCTATAGCTAACATCATATTTAATAGTGAGAAAATGGAAGCTTTCCCACTAAAACCAGGTACAAGGCAAGGCTGTCTCCTCTCACCACTCCTTTTCAACATCATATTTCAAGTTCTTGCTAATGCAATAAAGCCAAGAAAAAAGGTGTACAGACTGGAAAGGAAGACATAAAACTATCTTTGCTTGCAGATGACATGATAGTTTATGTAGAAAATTGGAAAGAATCGACAAAAAAAAAAAAAAGGAAAACAACCTCTTTGAACTAATAACAGATTATAAAATGGAAATGGAACTACCTTATGACCCAGCAATTCCACTCTTAGTTATCTATCCAGAGAAATCCAAAATGCTAATTCGAAAAAATATAATGCACCCCTATGTTTATTGCAGCACTATTCACGATAGCCAAGACATGGAAACAACCAAAATGCCCATCGGTAGACAACTGGATTAAGAAACTGTGGTACATTTATACAATGGAGTATTACTTGGCCATAAAGAAGAATGAAATATTACCATTTGCAATGATATGGATGGACCTAGAGAACATTATGCTAAGTGAAATAAGTCAGACAGAGAAAGACTTATTTCTCACTTACATGTAGAATCTAAAGAATAGAATAAATGAGCAAACTAATCAGAAACAGTCTCAGAAATACAGAGAAAAAACCGAGGGTTGCTAGATGGGAGGGGGGCGGGGATGAGGGAGAAGGTGGGGGGATTAGAAAGCACAAATTAGTAACCATAAAACTGCCATGGGGATACGAAAGACAGTTTGGGGAATATAATCAATCATGTTGTAAAGATTTTGTAGGGTGTCAGATGGGCAGTTGTCTTATTAGGGAGACCACTTCATGGACAGTGTAGATGCCTGATCACTGCGCTGTACACCTGAAGCTGAATAATAATCAATGTCAACTATAATTTAATATAGATGATAGATAGACAGATAGATAGTCACAGGATATTGAGTACAGCATAGGGAATAGTCAATGGAATTGTAACAGCTCTATACGATGTCAGAGGGGTAGTAGATTGGGGGAGGGCGGTATCACTTTGTGAGGGGTGTAAATGTCTAACTAGTACATTGTTTTGTACACCTGAAACTAAATTTAAAAAAAATACTATATTGCATAAAAAGAAATTCACAAACAGGTATAAAGTTTAGACTTAAACACAAAGACAAGAAGAAAGGATGGATGTGTCTGCTGATAAGAAACTAACGGAAGTTTTACTTGATGGCCTCTAGTTTTTCAGTGAAATAAAAAGCAAGATCATCTGCTAAGACTAGGGAGAAAAATGGTGGAGACATGAAGTTTAGAAAGAGAGGTAAAAGTCTAGAAGAGCCCTCAGAAGAAGAGGGAACTCTGAAGATCCAAGTAATGTTGGAAGTCATAAATTTATTCTGGCCCCGAGATACACAGTTGTATGATTTTCTCCAGAAGCACTCAGCGGCCCAGGTGTGAGAACAGAGAGAGGTCAGGTGGCTGACTGGACCCAGGACAAGAGTACTACAGAAAAATGGAAGGAAAGGAAGAAGTCTCATAGAATTGATAGTAATGGTAAAGGAGTATTAAAGGCTGGCTAAGGGGAAAAAAATGCTTCCAGGGATCTGACAAGACGAGTGGAAAATGGAGTGAGGTCATTGAACAAGAAAGAGGACTTGATGTGATCAAAATATGGGATATTGCAACAGCCTGACTCACTGCTATTGTACCTACGAGACACTCAACTAGATTTACTGATTGCTAGACAAGCTATTAAGACTTCAAAGCATACCAATTAGATAAACTACCATTTGGTGAGAAATTTCCAAAATGAATCCTCATGCACCATGTCAATTTCAATTTAGCATAGATTCTTGTATCACATCCAAAGCAATGCTTCCAACAGCAATCCCCTTAATCTGCTACGTATCTATCAGTTTATCGTATGAGTTTATCAGGCAAGCTCAGAGCATTAAAAAAAGAAAGAATCATGCTTGATATTGCTGTTTTTCTGCCACTTGTTCCAAGCTAGTACTTCTATGAATGAATTGATGATATCCTTTAAAGCACAAGCTCACCATCTCTTATTCTGGAAGAGCCCTACCTACTTGTTGCCATTCTCAATGAGTCACTATTAAAGGGAAGAAGCTGAAAAGAAGTTCTGCCCTGGCAGGGAACTAGCATGAAAGCCTCATCTTTCTAACGCCAGCGATAATCTTGAAGGATACAAGCTGGGGACTAGAAAGTGTCCACACAAAAGCAAGACAACATCCATGACAAAGGAGGCAGGTGTCCAGGGGGGAAAAAATCAAATACATGACTAACCTGAACGTTTTATTTTTATTTTTTGGTCAATTCAGGGTGTTTTCTTTAAAAATTTCATTACATTAAAATACAGAGTAACTACCTCCAAATAGCACAAAGAACTTAGCAGAATTCTATTAAGTAAATTCATCTTTATATAATATCATCATGAAATTCTCTTAATATCCTATCCAGTGATTCAACAAACATTTGTCAAATAATTATCAAATATACAGCTCCTAACCAAGTGTTGTAAAATAATTTTTAAAACAATTTTAAATAGATATATATATAGAGAGAGAGAGCCTAGCCTTTACAATATAAATGACCAGTGAAGACATATACAGGTGGAAAAAAATGTAGAGTATATATAAAAATAAGCGCTAAAAGGGCGGAGAGCTATATAGGTGTTCTGAAGAGAAATTAGTTCAAGAAGAAATGTGAGGAAGGTTTCACAAATGAGGTAGAATTTACGTTGAAACTTGTAACATGATTAAAGTGGATAATACATCTTATAAAAGAATCCCATTTTCCAAAAGAACTCCAGTTTTCCAAGCCAAAAATATGGGAGTTACTCTAACTTTTCCTTGTCTACCTACCATTGCTACCCTTATTATCTTACAAACATGTTCACTTCTCGCCTCCCCAGATACCGTGTTTCCTCCAAAATAAGACCTAGCTCTAATGCATCTTTTGGAGCAAAAATTAATATAAGACCCAGTATTATATATATTATATTATATTATATTATATTATATTATATTATATTATATTATATTATATTATATATTATATTATATTATACCCTGTCTTATAATAAAATAAGACTAGGTCTTATGTTAATTTTTGCTCCAAAAGGCGCATTAGAGCTGATTGTCTGCCTAGGTCTTATTTTCGGGGAAACATGGTACCACTTTAGTTTTGGCCACCGTTATTCTAACCCCGGCCCTGACAGAACAGTCTTCTAAAGAGTCCTCTACACTACTCCAATCCATTTTCCAACTGCCAAAATCATTGATCCAAAATGCAAATTTCGTCCTTTGTTACCCATCCTCCCTTAAAATCCTTTAGTATCTCTCCCTGTCAGGGAAAAAACCCAAACTCCTTAACACAGTATGTGAGCCTTTCGTGATCTGGCTTCTGACTTACAGCGCTAGCCTCATTGCTCTCCCTCGGCTGCTATTTTCCCTGTGGGCCCTCTGCCTGCAATCTTTCTCACAATTCTTTGCCAGACTAATTCCTCCCTATACCTATTCCCACCACTGCAACTTTTTCTTTGAAAGTTTCAAACCCAAAGAAAAGTGAATAGAATAGCACAATGAACATATGCCCTTCATCTAGGTTCTCCAGTTATCCCACTCTTTTTGCCACATTTACTTTAGCTCTCTCTCTCTGAACCACCTGAAAATTACAGACATCATGAAACTTAATCCCTAAAACTCCAGCAAGTATCTCTTAAAAACAAGAACACATTACCATAATCACACCCAAAATATTTAACTGATGATATTACCTAACATGTAGTCTACATTCAGATCTTCCCAATTATTCTAAAATGTCCTTTATGGTTTGTTTACTTAACCCAGGATCAAACCAGGAAGAATACATTGCACTTGGTGGTCAAGTTGCCCCTTGTCTTTTAGGACTCACCTTTGGAATTGTTTCCTCTGGGAAGCCCTTTATGACTCCCCCTCCCCAGTCTGTGTTACAGGCCTCTGCTCAATGTGTTCATATCATCACTGTCCATGGTATCATTATGCTATTTTGTAATTATCTGTTTATTTACGTATCTCCTCTAATAAGCAATTAGCTCCTTGAGGGCTTTTTATTACACTCTCTAGACACATATTGTCTGGTTCATAGTACATATTCAATAAAGGCTGAATGAATGAATGAGCTATGAACAGCAAATATGACTGTTATTGTGTCTCCCCTCCCCCCAAATTCATATGTTGAAGCCCTAACCCCCAGAGTGACTGTATTTGCAAACAGGGCCTTCAAGGAGGTAATTAAACTTAAATGATGTCATTAGGATGGGGCTCTGATCCAATAGCACTGGTATCCTTACAGGAAGAAGAGAGATATCAGGAGTGTGCATGTAGAGAAAAGGCCATGTGAGGGCACTCCAAGAAGGAAGTTGTGTCTATAAACCCAGAAGAGAGGTGTTACCAGAAACAACCCTGCCAGCATCTGTTCTTGGATGTCAAGCCTTTGAAACTGTGAGAAAATAAATTTCTGTTGTTTAAGCCACCCCCAGTCTGTAGTACTCTGTTATGGCAGCCTGAGTAGACTAATACAATGACCAAAATCTTTGTGCCCACAGTTCCTATGGATAACAGTATGCTAAACAAAACCTATACCAATGCCAGAACAAGGATACACACAGAAGACTTCTTCCCCTACTTCTGGAAAAATGAATCCTACATTTAAAAGAACGAAGGACAGAAAGCATCATTCTAACACTCATACATAAAAAAAACCCAACTGGACCTACAAGACTTACAAGCAGCAAATTGTTAGTACCCAATCAGATGGTAAAGAAGATAAGAGATGTGTAGAGTGTACAATGCGCACATCCAGAGGAAATCTTTCATGGAGCTTAGAACAAAATTACAGACTCACCTTCCGAACTTCTGCTCTTTAAGATACCTGCTGCTAAGTTGTTTACATGTACCTGTCTATGCTTCATCTTCCCCACACAGACTGTGAAGACAATAGCAGAGGCCATGTTGTTGGGTGGCAGTGGTGGTAGCTGTCTTAATGAATAACAAAGCCTACTGTATAGTGTTTTGCTCCTAGTACGCTCTTCATAAATGCTAGCATGTGGATCATCAGGGACGGCTGAAATATTATCACTAGATTCTCAACAGAACAACTGATTGGTCTTTAGGCCACCTCTCATTCTTTCTCAAGTTGCCTTTCACAGTTCTCCCCTTTCATACTTGGAAAATGATTCAGAAAATATCTTGTTACTTTTTTTCACTTAGCTCTCTGACACATTAGCAAGCCAAGATTTTCTTGATAAAAAGGTGCTTTAGTAGAATTTAAATTAAATCATCACAGTATTCATAGTTATTTTGATTTCCAAACTGCTCAGATTAAGAAACTTGGAAACTGAAAAATATGATTGATTTCTATGCCCGCCGTGTTCTTGCTACAGTATCCAGAAGAGGACACAGATCTACTAAATAATTCTTTCCAAACAGCTTACCATGTTACTGTTTGAAACTTGCTTTTGGTACTTAACAGCATAATTATAATAAAAGTATTCTCAAAAAAAAAAAGTATTCTCATAGCCTGAACTTTAAAGAAACTCGGGTTACAAAGCTAGGAAAATAGATGTTAGATGCATATCAAAATCTTGATCAAACTTGGGCCCCAACAATTAGCTGCTATTATTTCAAGGTATTAATGACTCTCTGAAATCTCCTTCATTAAATTTAACATAGGGTGCTAAAAAGCTAAAATCACTGGAGGACTTCTATTTGTGCGCTGCTTTACAAATAAAAATTAGACTGAAAGAAGCTAGAAACACAAACAGGACTTACGCACATACACATATACAGAGGGCTCTTACTCTTAACAGCATCATTTACCTTCTGCCTTTCTCACAAAGTTTCTCAATTTCAGCTTTCAGATCTTGCTCCTTCTGCAAAAACTCCTTCTTTTCTTTCTCTATCTTCTTCTTTGTTTCTTCTCGTTTTATTGTTACATCCTGGATAGCCTTCAATATCTCCTGTGTCCCACACAATTACAGTTACACACAAATAAAAACGGAAATAAATTAGTTCTTTTGGTCTGAAGGTTATTTTCAACGATCACAAATTCACATACTGAGTTTAGTAAGTTCAAATTGAATTGAAAGAATCTGGTTGATGAGTAGCTCCAAAAGCTAGTATTTAGATGTAAGGAAGAAACTTACAATAAAGCAGATTTCAATTCAACAGGAGAAAGAATTTCTAATAATCACAACTGTTCAAAAATGGAATTTACTGCCTGTGAAGCAATAAGCTCTCCATTACTGGTGTTCAAATAAAGGCTGAATGAACACCTGTCAAGAATGCTGAGGAAGGCATTCTTGCACAGGGTGGGAGTTTGCTACTTCCAACAAATATGGTCTTGCTTTGTTTTGTTATGGTTCTACTTTATAATGTGTGAGGTTATTTTTTGTTCTTTTTTTATTATTTAACTATATATATTTCATAGTAAGAAGTCAAATAATAAAAAGTGATAAAGTTAAGTCACTCCCTAATTCATACCAATTCCATCCATAAAGTAATCCATGTGTTAACTGTTTTGTACTTTGCACATCTTTTTCCATTCTCAAACAAATACATGTATACTTATGTATTTCATTGCTTTTTCGTCTTTTTTAAATGAGGTCATTATATATACATTCTTCTCTATCCTGCTTTTTTCACTTGACATGAGCATATTGTCAATAAGTATAGATCTAACTCCAAAATAGCTGCACAACATGACATGTATATATCCAATTTACCCAACCATTCTGTTAAGAGCCCATTAGGTTGATTCCAGTTTTTTTGTAATTATAAATACTGTAATAAACACTCTAGATGTCTATACTTTCATACAAAAACTTATTTCTGTAGAATAGACTCTTAATAATGAAACTGCTAGATCACGGTACATACACATTTTAAATTTTAACTGACAATTCCTAATAACTTTTCTAAAAAGGTCGTAACAATTCAAACTCCTACCAATGTCTGAAAAGAGCAAATTTTTTCCTCACCCTTAACAACTTATGTCATTTTTGCCAATCTCCTGGGGGAGAGGGAGAAATGGCATCTAATAATTATAATGAGCCTTTCCCTAACTTCCATTCTTTACTGTTTTCACTGTCTCCTCCAACTAGAAAAACATTCAATGAAAGCAGAGACTATGCTTCGTTTATCACTAAATCTTCAGAAATTACATTAGGAACTCAAAAAATATTTTTTGAATGAATGAATACTCATGAGGCTGAGCTTCTTTTCCTATATTTATTACCCATTTGCTTTTCCTCATCTGTGAATTAGTTTATAACTGTTGTATACAAAATAATAGCCCCTCACCCCACCAAATATGTCCACATTCTAAACCCTGGAACCTGTGAATCTGTTACCTTCCACAGGAAAAGAGACTTTGCACATGTGATCAAGGTAAGGCTCTTGAGCTGGGAAGATAATCCTGAATTATCTGGGTGGGACCAAGCTAACCACAACATGGGTCTTTAAAAATGGAGAACCTATCCCATTTGTGATCAAGGGAAGATATAATTAGGGAAGAATGGTCAGAGATGCCATGTTGCTGACTTTGAAGATGGAGAAGGGGGCCACAAGTCAAGGAATGCATGCAAGCAGCCTCTAGAAGCTGGAAATGCAGAGATTCTCCCCTAGAGCCCACAGAAAGGAATACAACCCTGCCAATACCTTGATTTTCACCCAGTGACACTCATGCTGGACTTCTGATCTACAAAACTGTAAGATAATAAATTTGAGTTGTTGGTTTTTGTTTTGTTTTGTTTTGTTTTTACTTAAAACACAGTTTTATTTTTTAATTTATTTTTCAAAAAATGTGTGTTAAGCCACTAAATTCATGGTAATTTGTTACACCAGCAGGAGGGAACTAATATACAATAATCTTCCCTGGTTTTTCTCTAAATTAACTTTTACCATGAATTTATAGGAATCTTGGCATGCCATGAATACTAAACCCTATCTCAGATGCATTACAAATATTTCCTCTTCGTCTAACATTGATCTTTTTTACTGTTTTTTGCATCATTTGCCTTATCAAAAGTTTTTAATTATATGTAATTAAATTGGTTAAATTTCTTATAGCTTCTGGGTTTCCTCCCTAGCTTAGAATGATCTCTTGCAACTTGAGGCTTTATAAATATTCTCCCAAATTTTCTTCTAGTTTAAAATATTTTGCAGTTTTATATGTAGATTTTTAATCTACCTAGGATTATATTTTTTAATATAATGTGATATAAGAGCTTAATCAAATGATTTCCTAGGTAGACAATTATATCAACAAACTAAATAATCCTTTTCTCTCTGAACTAAAATAGAAGTGACAGTTTGAACAAGATGCTCTCAGAGATTCTTTTTATCCTTAAAATTCTACTATAACCATTAAAAACTTAAATACTGGGGGAGGGAGATGAGGGTAAGGGGGATCAAATATATGGTGATGGAAGGAGAACTGACTCTGGGTGGTGAACACACAATGGGATTTATTGATGATGTAATACGGAATTGTACACCTGAAATTATGTAATTTCATTAACAATTGTCACCCCAATAAATAAATTAAAAATAATAATAATTATAATAATAAAATAAATCCTTCATCGCCTTTTGCTAAAAAAAAAAAAAAAAAAAAAAAAACTTAAACACTGCTTTTCAATTTCTATTAATTTAGAAACAAAATTAAAGTTTGATTAGGGATTGTAGCTTTACTTATTGTCAATTTTAACATAAGCAGAATACCTGGTGATTCTTCATTTCTTCTTCTCTCCTTTGCTGAAGTTGCTTCAATTGCACTTGGAGCTGATTCTCCACTTGTCTCTGCTTGTCCAGGACCTCCTGGTAACGTTCCTTCAATAGGGTTCTCTCTGTCATCATTTTATCCTATTGGTAACAACAGAACAAAAGTGTAATTCTCCAGTTGAATGGCAAGAAACATTCACCAAGTGTCTGTGCAAGGCAATGTACAGAGAGCTCTCTATGGATGCAATGTCCAATTCTGTAGCTACTAGCCACAAGTGGCTATGTAGGCTTAAACTAATTAAAATAAGGAAATTTAAAAACCCAGCCCCTCAGTCACCTAGCCACATTCCAAATGCTCAGTAGCTACATGAGACTAGTGGCTGCCATATTGGACAGCGCAGACATGGAACACTTCCATTATTACAGGAAGTTCTATTGCACAATACTGCTCTAAGGTGGGGGTTGGCAACCTATGGACTGTTGGCCAATTCCAGCCATCGCCTGTTTTTATAAATAAAAGTTCTGTAGGAACACAGCCATAACCAATGGCTTACAGGCGTTTTTCACACTATAACGGCAGAGTCCACATAGCCCACAAAGCCTAAGATATTTATTATCTGACCTGTAAGAAAAAGATTTTGCCAATCTCTGCTCTAGGAAGTAAGAGGAAGGAGGCATTTTATCATCCATTAAGAGAAAGAAGAATGGGCAAAAACAAAGAACAGATTATCTATCAAAATGCATCCAGAAATTAGATTTTTTATTGGTCATTAGCTCTGAAAACTGACAGATCCACAAAGAGGTCTGGAAAACTTGTGATTCAGATTGGGCAAATCGGCAAGCTCTCTCTCATAAAAAGTAGGCAGTAGAAGTAAGGACCACAGTTTAGCTCTGCCTCTCTCATTTCAGTAAATCGAGCAAAACAATGGTTACCTTTCAAAGGGACACTAAAACTTAAAGAGGATCGATTTAAAACACATTTGGTATAAAGTAATCCATGTAATATTTAAACTGAGAACATTAAATTGAATGTGTTTATTAAAAGACAACTATTTTCAAAGAAAAGAAGTTTTTAGATGTGAATGTGGAAAACCTTATCAAATAATAATTTTTCAAAAAACTCTCAAGATGGGACTTTAGCTTTGGGCTGAGCTAGTCCTTAACGCATGTACTGAAATGTGATTATGGCTCCCCAAGATGACTTCTCAGTATCACATCTTTTCAGGAATTATGAAACTGGGGTCTATGAACTGGCCTCAGAGATCTTTGAACGCTCTAAAATTAGGGTGTGTGTGTGTGTGTGTGTGTGTGTGTGTGTGTGTAAGATTTTTGAGATGAGAATTCAAAGTTTTCAAAAGATTCTGAAAGAGGACCTTAACCCAAGAAAAGTTAAAGGTTAAGAACCAATAAATGAAATTAATAGATTAGAGGATTCTTTTCTTTTTTAATCATAGTTCTTTCCCTTTACTTTCATATGGTACCTTCTCTGCTCATGATGCATCGTTCGACAAAAACAGGATGGGGGAAAAAACACTAGTTTCATGAAAAGAAGCCTTAATTAAGGTACATACTACTAGTACAAAGAGATGATTTAAAGACAAAAAGTAAATTACCTTATTCAGTTCATCTCATCTTAACAAGCCAAAGCATTGTTACGTGGTTTTATCAGTGTCTAATTTCCAAGAACAAGGAGTCACAATTTGAAATGCAGGCAATGGGCAATTATCACAAATGCATGAAAAAGGTAGCAAATAAAACAGGAACCAAGTTGCTTATACTGCCACTAAGCTTAACACCTGCTTTAGTTCCACTGCCTTTTTAAAAGATTGTGGGCCACAACACCACTCAAAAGAATACCGCCAAACAAAAAACAACCCTCGGTCTCTTTTGACCCAATCACTTACCAGTTTCCACCCTGCTTCAGACTGATACTAAACTGTAGTTATAACTTCTTCATTGGCCCTTTCAATTGCTAGTCATCTGAAGCCCACCTTACAACTATGGGGACAAAAATAGTCTATGTAAAGTGCTTAGTGTAAGTGCTAAAGAAAAAAGATGACTTCCCCCCCTTGCCTGGAGGTTCTCTTCTACCAAACACAGCTCCATCAGGTCTCTCATCTCTAGGTTCTGTTTACCTGTCTGTTGTTAACTCCTGAGTTGCTACTCTATACTTAAAAAAGTTTTATTGGCCTCATTTGATTAATGTACTCCAATAACTTACTTCTTTCCACCTGCCCCTCAATTTCTTCCATGTGTTCTATATATTCATTTTCTTCTCCCCCTCCCCATCCCCCAAATATTCACTTTCTTATCTGGTTGCTACAAGCACTTTTCCTCTTTTTTCCACTCAGCACATCTTACCCTAAAGACCATTCTTGATCCAAGGGGTCCTTTCCCAGCATTATCCTTCCTCTTAAAAAATATACATTTAGACAACCATATGTTTAAGGGGTAGAAGTTTTTCCACAAAATGTCAGGGATAGATCAAGGGGAACAGTTTAACAAAGATAAATGTGAAGTTCTCTAAATTTTAAAAACCAATTACCTAGGAATAAAATGGGAAGATACAAGTAAACAACAATGAGAGAAAGACTTGATGGAGTACGAGTGAACGTTCAACAGCGTGATGACTGCCAAAGAAGCCAACTTAAGAAATAGTGTCTAGAATGAGAGAGAATGAGAGTCCCGTTGTATTGTGAATTAATTATACTCTACCTGGATTATTACATTTAATTCTTAGGATCACATTTTCGAAGAAACATTGATAAGATGGAACATGTCTAGGTGAAAAGGTAACCACAATGATGAAAAGACTGAAAACATATCTTATGAAGAAAAGAACGTTAAAAACATCTGGGGATATTTCACCTGGAAAGGTCCAGACTTCAGAAGTGAGGAAAAGGCAGGAAAAAAAAACTGCAAATATATGTAAGGCTAACAAGTAAGAGGATTTAGATTTACTCTACACAGAGAGAACTATAACTACAAGTTTTAGGGATCCTGTCCTCACCTCAGAATAAGATCTAACAATAAGAGCTATTTTTAAAAATGCAATAGGCTGCTTTGTGAGTAGTAAGCTTTCCATCTCTAGATAGCTGACTATCTGTCAGGAATTTTATAAAGGAGGTTCCTGCACCTTTCCAACTGAAATACAACTCTAGATTTTCTCCATTAATGGCTTCCTATATCAACAATGACAGTTTAAATACTTACCAGATTCTTTTCAATATCTTGATCTGTGTTTACCTCTGAATCAGCTGTCTTAAAGTCAGTCTACAAAGAAAGAAACAATTATATTCAGAACTGTTCAGTGACATTTTAAAAGGGAGAATTATTCTCATACTTTCACCTAGAAATCTGCCACCAATACCTAAGAAGCTAAATTATTAGCTTCATAGCAAGAGAAGTGCTATTGTTCTAGCAAAAGGACACTGACATCCATACTCGGTGAGCATTTATCCCACCTGAATAACCTGGACAAGACCCAAGAATTGATGGAGAGACAGCCTCAAGTCTGAGATAAGATTTTTGCCCCTACAACCTATGGTGCCCATCCTTCCTCCTACAACAAAGCACACCTCACTAGAAAGCAGAATACACTGTACTTCTTAAGACGTATGTCTGAGAATTAACAAGGATTCCTCCTGCAAGGACAAAGATGGGAAATATGAATGCTAATGACCTACACTCATCAATTACTCAGTGAGAGATTATATGTAGATCATAAAGTTCCTAGTCGCCACAATCAGACAATGGCTCCTGCCTTTATTATTTATTGAACACTGGAATTGCACTATAATCGCATTGCATTGTAGGGAAATAGTATGACAACTGCCAGTAAAAAAACGAGACAGAGTAGTTCTCCACCAACCAGGAATACGTCTCCTACCCTCATAAAAAAACAAAAACAAAAACAAAACAAAACAAAAAAACAGAAAAAGCCCCAATTCCATGTTAATAGTAGAAACTTGATACTTGACCTGTACAGCAATGTTCTGAGAAAGCTTCAGGGAAGAGCTATCCTGATCATCATCCTGATCCACTCTGACTCCTTCAACCCCATTTGCTGGAGGTACTACAGGTCGGAAATCCAAGCCTGTGTCCCTGCTACCTTCCTTTAGGACGGAGGCTTGTGGGGATTTCTCTTCAGAACAATTCCCGGAGACAAGCTGCTTTGTATGGCACCCTGCCTTAAGAGACCGAGTGACAGGATGGAGGCTCTCCCGAAGGCACGTGTCCCCCTCCTCTCCTGCTGTGTTGGCCACGTCCTTCAAATCAGACTGAGACCCACTGCCAGAAAGACAAAGGGCTGTGGCTATCAAGTTTTCTCCTAAGACCGCCCGGTGCGCTGCTGACGTGTCACCTGCTGATGAACCAGGATTCTGCTCTGGCTGTTCCAAATGGACATTTCTGTTATTCTCCTTGGTTATCGTTTGGCTACTTACACTGGACAGAGGTGAGTTCTTGTGCTTCTGTGCAGGGTCTTTGGAGCTATCAAAACATAAGTTAAAAAGTTTCTGTCTTCACCCAATCTTAAAGAGAATTAGACGTGTAATACTTTTAATGTAACCACTAACAGAACAAAAGGAGACTATACAAACCCCCTAAATTATCAGAATGAAAAGGAACTTAGTGTCTATCCAGTGATAGTTATGCCACATGCGGGGAATATAGCTTAGTAGTTAAGAACCTGGGTTCTGGAGATAGTCTGTAGTAAATGACCACACATAAGTAACTCTGAAAATCTACAAAATGTTTAAGGCCAATCTGAATAACTTTAGGGGTGCACAGGAAATAGCCTAATGGAAGAATACTTCATTTGTTACATGTATTCATTTAGTTACACATAATATTTTAATACGACATTAATGTAGAAATATTTTATTCCACTCTCATGTTTCACAAAAATAATTTTCACATAAACTCATGATACAGATCTTTGACCAGAACCACTTTTTAGGTGCAACAGTTTTCCAGAGCATAGCACCTTCACTTCTTAAGTTGTCTGAAGTACAATTTTGAATCCAAAATTGAAGCTGTCAGTAGAAATTTTACCCCAGACAAGGACACTTATGTACAACACTAGAATAGTTGTTTTATTGTTTATCACAGAGACTCAACATATTGGCTTCTAAAGAGATCTTTAAAACTTATCTACAATGACATCCAACTTTCACAACTGTGTAAGTATTTCACCCAGAAATAACGACTAAATCTGTGTTAAATTTCTTTATTTTTTTAACTGATTTTGTCAACTGATTAAGCACCCCAAACTAGCACTGACTGGGGTTTCAACAGTACTTGCTATTCAAAATGTAACAACTAAGAGAGCATCTGATGATATGAAAATCTTTACGTTAAGATGATACCTTATTGGGAGTTAATTGAGAGGTGGGGCGACACTTAATTACAAATTTGGGCATATATAGTACCTAGATATGAATCCTGACTCTGCTCCTTACTAGTTGTTTCACAATGGGCAAGTTACCTAATTTCATTTACAAAACAGAAATAATAAAACTACCTACCTAATAGGATTATTGTGGATTCTATGAGATAACGCAGATGCAGTACTATGCAGATGGCACATAGTAAACGTTCAATGCATCTTAGCTGGTATTACTATTATTACTAGTAGTGTGTGGCTGATTTTATTAATATTTGTAAAATGAAGATCCAAGTTTATGGTTAGGCTTACTTAACACTTTCCCCATTAAGCATTCACTAACAAATTTCTTCTTTTAAACAAATATTTACTAAGTACTCTGGAGTCAGACAAGTCTGGGTTGAAACCCTGACTCCAACATAGCTTGATATCCTTGGGCAAGTTACTAACCTCTTTGTCTCAGTTTCCTCACCTGTAAATGGGAATAATATTAGCACCAACTTACTGGGATTGTTGTGAGGACTGTATGTGTTAATACGTAGAAAGCTGTTAGTATAGTATTACCTATTGTATTGGGTGTGAGGTAGAATCCATAATCAATGTAGTACAACATTGTACATAACGTGTCAAGCACTGTAACATGCAAGGTTGGGTGATCATAATTCCTGCCCTGAGTTTAAATGCAAGGCAAAATATATACATAAAGCAGTAAGCCATATTAACAAAGTTACTACTTATCTATAGATAGATACAGATATAGAAATAGGAACACACGTGTATATCTGTGTATATGTACCTATGTGTAGATGTATGGAACATAGACTCACATGTATATAGACATACACATAAAATATATAAACGTGTAGTTAAATGAACACACAATCCATGTACAGCAGAGTGGGGAAACATTTGCGTTTTTGGATGAGTTTGACGCCCCGTGTTCTAATCTACTTATTGGACAAATATTTAGCACGTGTGCTGAGTGTCAGGTGCTGTGTTAGGTCCCGGAAATACAAATACGGATCCGACAGTCCTTACCCTTAAAAAGTTTCATGCAGTGCCCTGCCACTAGAGCCAAAGGAGGAAAGAACCGCTACACTCGCAGAGGAAGCCCAGCTGCAGAGCCCTTTGCCCAAACACCACCTTCCCACCTTCAGGCACGAGCGCACGCGTTACCTTAGACCGTCCAGGACAACTCCGTCTGGTTTGGAAGCACATGGACTGGAAGAGGACTCCGGAGGGTTGGGGGCGCTGGGCACCACGCCAGCCACCTCAGACGCCGCCATCGTGCTCTGCGTATTCACAAACAAATTACAGGCGACAAGGTTCAAGTTTTTAAAACAAATGTATCTTTCCCCGTCAGAACGTGCACACAACAGGGTTGTTCCAGGAAAGAAATACAAAGTTGAGCTCCGGGAGCAAACATTTAGAAGCGTGTTTTACATAGTAGGGTATTAATTAGAAGCGCCATTGCAGCAGTGGGTCCGTGCGGACACGAATCCTCAGGAATCGCTGCATTTACACACTTACTTATATTTACGTAAGCACCTGTCTAGGCAACGCTGTCTCACTTTGGCAAAGCACCGTCCATCGAAGGCGGCAGCCCTAGTCTGCGAGCTCCGGACGGCCTAACACCACTGACACAGGAGGCATCTTTTGGCCCAATAGCAACAGCTTGTGGCTTTAAATCATTTCGTGGGCGTTACAGTAAAAGCGTTCTCCACTAATTTAAGAGAGGTTTTGGGGAGGGCTGTGAGAGAGAAACGCGGCGTCTTTCCCCCCCGCCGCGTCCCCACCGCCCCCGGGGAAGCACCGGGTCGCCACCACCACCGCGGGGTGCGGGGTGCGGGGTGCGGGCTGCGGGGTCAGGGTCCCGCGACGCCGCCTGAGCAGGGCCGCAAGGCAGGCGCAGCGGGGCCAGGGGCCGAGGCGGACGGCTGTCTCAGGTCGCTGCCGGCTTTCTGCGGCGGCGGTGACGGGAAGGGGGTGTGTAAATGCGCACGCACGCACACTCACACGCACACACACTCACGCACACACTCACTCACACGCACACGCACGCACACTCACTCACACGCACACACACTCACACGCGCACACACGCACACACGCACACACACTCACACGCACACACTCACTCACACTCACACGCACGCACACTCACACGCACACACTCACTCACACGCACACGCACGCACACTCACTCACACGCACACACACTCACACGCACACACACGCACACACACACTCACACGCACACACTCACTCACACTCACACGCACACTCACACGCACGCACACTCACACGCACACACACACGCACACACGCACACACGCACACACTCACTCACACTCACACGCACACTCACACGCACGCACACTCACACGCACGCACACTCACACGCACACTCACACGCACACTCACACGCACACACACTCACGCGCGCACACACTCACGCGCGCACACACTCACGCGCGCACACACTCACACGCGCACACACTCACACGCGCACACACACACAGACATGCGGAGGGGTGTGACGGGCCAGTTTAAACCCCGTCTCCAGCGTGACGGCGTCGCGGGTCCAGCCCTGCCCAGCCGCCAGCACACGGGGCCGCGTCCACACTGAGTGACAGGCCGGAGGCCCGTGCCTCAGTTTCCCCGCCGCACACAGCTCCCGGGAGAAGGTGGGCCCCGATCGCTACGGCTGCTCCGTCGAGGGCAGACACCCCGTCACCGAGCGCGCGGCCAGGGGTCCTCGGGGCCCAGCAACGCGACCGTCACGCGGGGCAGGGTCACACGGCCCCCTCCGCGCCACAGCCCAAGCAGCGCGCGGCGCGACGTCGAAGGCGCTCGGGAATCCCCACACCGCAATCCGGTCGCGACCCCCGGCCAGCTGGCGACGGCGGGGGCGAACGGGGGGCGGACGCCAAGGGGACAAAGGGGGACGCAGCGCCGGCGGCGCACGGCCGCCGTGCACCAGGGGACTCGCCACGGGGCCCGCTCCCGCCCGCAGCAGCCTCGCGCAGCTCGCCCTGCGGCACCGCACCCCCGCGGCCGCCCCGCCGCACTCCGAGGCCGGGACCCCCGCCCGCACCCTCCCGGCCCCTCCAGCCACCCCCACCTCAACCGCCGCCCCCCGCACCGCAGCGCCCAGCCCGCGCGCCCACCCCGCACACCCCTCCCGCCGCGCCCCCGGGAGGGGACAGGGGGAGGGACGGGACGCACCTGAGCGGGCGGAGCGGGGGGAGGGGGCGGCCGGGCCTCGGGGGAGGGGTCGAGCGCCGGCCCGCGCGCGACACCTCCCACTTCCGGCGGCGCGAGCGCGGGGGGCGAGGCTCGGCCGGGGCAGGAGAGGCCGCGGAAGCGCCGGCCGCCCCCGACGTCGCCCCCTGGCGGCCAGACCTGGAACAGTCCAGGGGACGCGGACGGGCGGAAGCCCGCTGGGATGCCGCTGGACTCTGCCCGGACGCGAGAAGGAAGGGACATGCGGTCGCGAGAAGGACGGAGGCCGGGTGGAAGGAGGAGCCCCTCTCCAAGGATTACAGGGAGAGTCGGGGCCAGTGGCGGCCAGAGGGGGAAGAGGAACGAGGTGTTGTTAAAGATCCGACATGCCCCTCCCAGAGGACGCCATGCAGAAGACGGCCGTCCGGTGGGAGGCCCCTCCTAAGGACGCCAAGACCTCGGGATGGCGGGACCCCGCGAGGAAAGCGCAGCAGCCCGCACGCTCCTCTTCCGGCGGAGGACGCTCTAAGGAGCCGCCACCCTAGCGCGGGTGGCTGCCGGCCGGCCGGCCCGGCCCGGGGACCCGCCGCGGATTGGCTGCGCCGCCGGGCGGAAGTGATGCTACTGTCACTCGCTGCTCGCGCTCCCGGGAAGCCGCGAGTTTCCGCAGGGAGGCGGCCGCGGGAGCTGCGGCGGGGCGGGTGAGCTGGGGCCTCGGCGCGGGGGCGGCCCGGGGGCCGGCAGCGGGGGAGCTGCGGTGTGGGGACCGGGAGCGGCACAGAGCGCGCCCTCCTGCCGGCGCGCGAGCCCGGGACGCGGGGCACCGGGTCGGGGTTCCGGGACGGGACGGCTCGGTCGGAGGGAGGAGCACGTTGCAGCGGGGCAGTCGGGGCTCGGGAGGGGGACGTCAACGAAAGCGACCCCTGTAGGCAACCTGGCTTTGGGTGCGGGGAAGCCTCGTGGGAGCAGAACCTTGCACTTGGGGCTGTCCGTACGATTCCTCTTCTTCCTTGGCGCCCAAGGGCTGTAACGATATGCCTGGCCATTGAAGGAGGCTAAGATCTGCTTTCAGCGGGTATTTCAGCCTCCTTTCCGGGAAGCCTGGGGTAGGCGGCGGAGGGTAAAGAACTGCCCTTCCCGGGGGGAGGAGGAAGTGGTGCTCGGCTTTCCCTTCTCTTCCGCAAATCGGTGGACTCCGCTGAGACTGCAGGAGCCCTCCGAGATGGGCCACTACCTGGCCAACAAGGTTCTGTTTTACTGAGAAAGGTATGCAGACTGGCAGGCTCACCTGAATGTCCTGGGACAGTTGAGGCTGCTGGGGGGCGGGGAGGAAGTTGACAGGACACATGCCTAGGAGCCTAAAAGGGAAAGAGAGAAGGAGATGTGGAAAGCAGCATTTGGGAGGGAGATGTAAGGCGGCGTGACTTCTCTTCTCCCTTTCCAAAGAGACTTTGGTAAAACTCCCGTTTTTCCGTATTGTGTCGGTTCCATTTCGGGGGGTGTGTTTGGGTACTAAGCGTTGCCTCAGAGTGACTCTGAGGAGCTCAGCCCCCAGGGAGCACACGCACGTTCCGCCACCTATTCACCTGTTCCACGGGTGCCCACTAGGTAGTTCTAACGTGGCCCTTCCATCAAACCGTGGGTGACAGTCCCAGGTTTGGAGCCTGAGCCCTCACTTCCAAGCCAACCTCCTGAGTTAGTGACTGAGGGTAGCCCTTCAGTGCGGCTTTCCAGCCATTTCTTCTCTCCCGGTTGCCCACTTACCCTTTGTGCCTGTTCCGTTTTGTTTCCGTTCTCAGGGTTTCCCCATTTCCCTTGCCTCCTGCCTACTCTTACTTCCCCTGGTACCCTTCAGATACAGAAATCAGGAAGTTAGCTGCCATCTAGACTGCTAGGAAACAGTGCTACCTACTTTTTCCAGAGGGGTTTTCGGTAACAGCTCAAACCCTCTTCTCTCTAGAAGAAAAAAGAAAAGAGGGTGGTATGATGGTTAGGACAAGAAGTAGAGTTCCTGGGTTTTGTACTGATTTGACCTTACCGTACCAGTTCTGTTCCAGCCTATGACCTATTTCAGATACCTGGACATGATACTTGATGATTGGCCAGTTTCTCTGGTTTCAGGTCCTGGAGTTCATGGCTAGCCTCTGTGTTCCACTGGGTTTGGGAGGACAGCATTTCTTCTTTCCTTGGGGTCCACAGGTCTGCAGTCTGTGCTCAGAGTCAACACAACTCACAGTGAAAGTGATGCCTTTTCTCCAGTTGCACAAAATGAGCGTGAGGTGGTTAGCCAGACCAGGAGCTCAACCTCTCATAGAGTCCAGGTGGGAATGGGGCCCATCTGAGGGGTGTTAGCCCTGAGGACAACTAGAATGAGAAGTCAGCTGGAGGAAGATTTTTGTCCCCTCTTAATAAGGGAGGAGAGTCTCTTCTAAAGAACAGTCATAGTTTGGCTGTATTACTTTTCGGTTGCCAGTCATTTGTGGGAGTGGTAGGACTTGGGAGCCCTTTTCATGGCAACAGTGGGAGAGAGCAGCATGGTGTCGGTTAGCAACTGGACGTGCTGCTTGATTGTCTAGTGAGGTGGGGACTGGCCCATGACTCCAATGAGGTGCCCACTGGATTTGGTACTGGCCTGCACTCCACCTGGGGCTTATCCCTGTTGGTCAGGGATAAACATGAATAAAAAGACAGAATCACACATTTCATAATTTAAAAGGAGCGGATTGGGGGTTTCCACTTGTAGTACATTGATAGCCCAGTGTCCCTCTCAGATTACTGTAATTATCAGCTCTTTTATCTTTCATGTCCTTTCTCTTTGCAGCCTACTGCTCTGATGCCGAAGGGGAGGCAGAAAGGACCACACTTGGATGCCCCCCTGGGCCTGCTTACCTGCCTCTGGCTGGAATTAGCTGGGCTTTTCTTACTGGTTCCCTGGGTCATGGGCCTGGCAGGGACAGGTGGGCCTGGGGCCCAGGGTCCAGGGGGGCTAAGCTGGGCTGTGCATCTGGACAGCCCGGAAGGCAAGAGGGAGGAAGAGACTCTGGGGCAGCAGGCAGATGCCTTGGCCCACGCAGCAGGGCTGGTAAATGCTGGACGCATCGGGCAGCTTTGGGGGCACTACCTCTTTGTCCAGCCAGCTAGGCACTGGCAGGACCAGCAAGTAGAGGCCATCCGGCAGCAGGCAGAGGCCGTGTTAGCCAGGCATGAAGCTGTCCTCTGGCACTCAGAGCAGAAGCTACTAAAGCGAGCCAAGCGCAGCATCCACTTCAATGACCCCAAATACCCACAGCAGTGGCACCTGGTAAGTCCAGCCCTGCAGTTTTCGGCTTCAGATGGATGGGTTCTGGGTGTCCAGTTCTTTAGTGGGCTTTTGGCTGTATTACTTTTCGGTTGCCCCCATCCTTTGCCTGAAGAGACATTTCTGTGGGCTTTGGTGGCCTTCTTCCTCAGGCTCCATGTTCCCAGTGCTCACTTCTAGAGAGCCAGTAAGTGCAGTGGTTAGGGCATGGGTGCTGGGGCTAGGCTGCTTGAGCTCAGATTCCAGCTCTGCCACTTACTAGCATGTGCCTGTGGGCAAGCTCCTTAACCTCTCCGTGCCTCAGTTTCCTTCTCTGTGAAATGGGGATTATAATAGTGCCCACCTTGTAGAGGTAGTTAGAATAAGTGAGTTAACATCTGTATGCCTGACACATGGTAAACACTGTAAGTGTTAACTACTAACATTATATAATGGTAATATAATATGCATCGTATGGCATAATAATTGTACTTTCCAACCTTAACCCTAGCCACCATTTCATCTTTATTGCCAGTGAAAAGGAAAGCTGCCAAGCTTTCCTGGACACCTAGACTGTGGCACAGCTCTCACTTGTCCCTCCTTGGCTCCAGCCTCATCTGGACCTATTGGTCCACAACCTCTGGCTCTTTGATGGCAGCCAAGAGTGAAAAAGGGCTGCTAGCTATAACTTATAGCTCTGTGGGCTATGCTGTGTGTCACTGGATTCCCAAGACTGAGACAGTTCCTGAGCCTGTCTCTCCTACAGAATAACCGGCGGAGCCCCGGCAAGGACATCAATGTGACAGGTGTATGGGAACGCAACGTAACTGGGAGAGGGGTGACTGTGGTGGTAGTGGACGATGGAGTGGAGCACACCGTCCAGGACATTGCACCCAACTATGTGAGTGACCCTGGAACGATCCTTTCCCTCCCCATGTCTTACCTCCTTGATATTGCCTCAGGCTTGTCCTTTTCCTTAGAGTCACTGGGGCAAACAAAAGAGCTTGGGAGGTGCCATGGTATTCTTCAACTTCTTCCCCAGCCAGCATTCCAGATTGGGGGTTAAGACACAGTGAGTGGCTTCCCCTCAGCCGGAGAGGATCCCAGGTGACACTTCCTGGTTCCTGTTGCTGCTCCCTGCCCTGGGGAGGCAGGAGAGGAGTGGCCCATCTCAGCAACTTCCTTCTCCACGCAGGTTCTGAGCACCTTCCTCTCTGGACAGCCTGGCCTTTAGGTAGCCTAAATCCTCTTTATCCCAGGTTTCCCAAGTCGTGGAGCAGTTTCCTGGGTACATCACTATAATAGACAGGAGAGAAGTTTGCTGAGATCTATCTATAGCACTTCTCAGTTTTGCCCCAGTGTGTCCTGTCCTCATTGTTTTGTAGCCCGTGTGGTTTGCAGAGAGAGATGGGCCTGCTGCCCAGTTCCCCTCTCTTCCTGAGCTCCAAGACCTGACCTCTTACAACAGTGAATGACCACCTCTTGCCCCCCCCTCAATGTTGCAGAGCCCTGAGGGCAGCTATGACCTCAACTCTAATGACCCTGACCCTATGCCCCACCCGGATGTGGAGAATGGCAATCACCACGGCACACGATGTGCAGGAGAAATTGCTGCGGTGCCCAACAACAGCTTCTGTGCAGTGGGAGTGGCATATGGGAGCCGCATAGCAGGTACCTTCCAGCTGAGCCTCAGTAGGTTTCTTCTGGAATGGCAGTCTTCATCCCCTGCCCCACCCCCCGAATTCTGAACTGTCTTTATCCTACCCTCAACACATATAGAACAAAGGATAAGCTTATAATAGGTGTCTGTAGGACAAATCAGTTCATTGATTTTTTTTTTCAGTGCAGTAGTGTCTCAGACATGCTTTTAGCAGCAAACCCCACCATGTAAAACAGATAAAAGGGAAAGCTCTTGATGTGGGATGGAGGCCTCAAGCCCCACCTACTCAGTCTCCTCTTCCCTCTTGCTAGTCTTGGTTATGCCCATCAGTGACTCAGCTCATTGCAGTGACACTGCCTTGACTTATTTGTGTTATACAAAACGCCTTCTCATCTGCCTTTCTCCTTGACCCCACATGTCTGTGGAGGCTCTTCTGTCTCCCAGCTCTCCAGCTCTCACTGCCCGTTCTCCATCCTTTCAAGAGAGCTGAGCAGCTCCGCCCCTGACTGAGGGTTGTTTATGACTCCTTCACCTCAGTCTTTCTGTCGAAGGAGAAGGTGAAAGGAATGAATAGGGAAGTCCTCCCCATGATTCTTCCTAAATGCTTGGAACCCACAAATTAGATAGATTGGCTGTATTCTTCTTAACTTCCAGCAGAGGGCGACAGCCCTCCCTGTGAATGAGGCTGCACAGGGAGCCAGAAACCAACCTTCAGGGTCCAGTCCCTTCCGAAAGCTCCGTTTGTCCCTCCGTAGTCACCAGGCTGTGACCTACCCCATTTTAAAGGGTGAAATTACGCATCCATGGGAGTAGTTCACAGTAATGAGTACCGTTTATTGAGCACTTTCTATGTAACAAGCCCCGCACTGATGTTTTCCATGATTTAAGGATGCAAATGAAAAGGGAAACTTGGCTACCTACATTCCAGCCTGTGCTTCTTCCAGCCAGAACCCATGATCCTTAAAGTCTAAGGTTTAGCATTATGTTGAAAAAATATTTCTGGACAGGGACATGCACGTGGTATAAAAAACACAAGAGTGCTTAGAGGGAAAAAGTAAGTCTCCACGTGCAGCTCCCCCCACCCCGTTCCCCATCTAGGGAACGAGCGCTGTTGAGCTAATGTGGCCTTACTGCCTAGGTATCCGGTTACTAGATGGACCCCTCACAGACAGCATGGAGGCCGTGGCATTCAACAAGCACTATCAAATCAATGACATCTACAGTTGCAGGTGAGGCAGAACCAGGAACAGGTGACAGGGCAAGTCGCTGGGGCACCTGGGATGAATTCTCCAACAAAAGAACAGCAAAATGGGCTGACTTGGGCAGGTCCCCGAAGGGATCTTCTCATTGGGTTCAATCTGTAAGTCCATTACCTTCATTTCTCCAGATCTCCAGCCACTGGGGTCTCAGTCTGAAGGCCCATGTCACCCCAGTAATCAAGTTGCCACGTGAGGAGTGCTCCAGGCTGCCCCACGTTTATTTGTTTAATAAACTCATAAAGCGTCTGGGAGAAAGTGGGCTTTCCTCTCAACCACAGCTAATCTCAAGGCCCAGCACCAATTCCTTCCGCCCTATACACATAAATGCGCCTGCAGCCTCAGATTATGGCTATGGCGTGGGGGCGCGGGGGTCGGGGGAGAGGACCTTTGGGATTGGGCTTCCCCCATGGTACTGATGGCGTCTGTTCTTCCCTCTGGCCAGTACCTCCCTTAAATCCATGACATCATTCGCAATGTACATTTCCTCTTAGAGAAAGGATAGAGAACTCCTCCGACCCCAGACCTTACACAGATGGAGTACTTCCTCCGTGAGTGCTCGTCCATCAAGCCTAGTAATAGAACCCTAGATCAGGAGAGGATGGCCCCCTATCCCTCTCTAACACTAGATACTGTCTCCTGCTCCCTGGGACCTGAGAAAGGATTTTTAGGAGCCGGTTAAAGTAGTCCTAAATTAGGAAAGTTTCCAAGGAAAAAGACCTTAGCACATACTTCTGTTTTCCACTTGAGAGTGGGGGCTGGACCTTTGCACCCTATGTCCTTTAATCGTGGGAGTCCTGCTGGAACCCTTTGGAGGAGAGTAAGAAGGTGGCCCAGCTGAAACTGGGGCTTGGGTGGGCAGCCACAGCCTGCTCTGGCTCTTCCTCTGGGTATTTCTCAACAGCTGGGGACCAGATGATGATGGGAAGACAGTGGACGGTCCCCATCAGCTTGGAAAGGTACCTGTGAACTGCATGAAGACTTTAGGAGACCCAGTTCCTAGAAGCATTCTACAAGTCACTCCCTCTCCAGCCCCACCCCCATTTGCAGTGCCTGTGCCATGTAGCCCTGCCACCTCCTTTTGGGAAGAGCACTTCTAACTGGAGATGGGGGAGTGTGGGAGGCACTAGTTCTGAGAGACAGAAATGGAACAGGGCTCTGAGATCACTTCCCTTTGATTTTGTGCTTGGTTCCCCATTCCTGGCCCCACCATTTCTGATAAGTAGAGTACATCCATCAAACAGTTGCTCAACTAACAGCTTCCTCTCCTTGAGTCCATCTTTAAATCTCTTTCTCCTGTGCCCAGTGCCTGTGGGCTTTTTTCCTTTCCTTTCTAGAAAGGGAGGAGACGACAACTGGTATGGAAGGTAGAGGTCTATGAGTTTCTCAAGTGATGCCCGGGTGTTTTTGCTCTTCAGGCTGCCTTGCAACATGGGGTGATGGCTGGCCGCCAGGGCTTTGGGAGCATCTTTGTGGTAGCCAGTGGCAATGGGGGCCAGCACAACGACAACTGCAACTACGATGGCTACGCCAACTCCATCTACACAGTCACCATAGGTAGCGACCTGTGGTTCCGTGTGTGTGTGTGTCACTCAGTGGTGAGGGGATGATGTATCTGGGTGTGCCCTGGCTTCCGTGTGGCTAAGTGTGTGAGCACGGGCTCCTCTTCAGGCTCAGATAGTTAGGAGGGACTAGCCCTGCTCTCAGAGGACCTCAGGATTTCCTTAGAAGTCACCATAGCCTGGGAACACTTTCAACCCAGCATCTGGAGGTCCCCCACCCCAGCTCCACCTATTACAACTGGTTAGGCCTCTGCTCCAGCCTCTCTTTTCATGGGCCACTTATCATAGCGTTTACCATCCCAGTCGTATTTATTTACTTACCTGAATTGCTCCCTGGGTATAATCTCCTTGAGATCAGGTCTGGCCTTTTGCACGTGGCCCCAGTGCTCACAGTGTGTGACCCCAGTAGATAATAAATGCTGAGGAAAATGAAGGTGTGAATGGATGAGTGGGTATGGAGGTGAAATGCCCCCGGTTTTACCCTGGAGCAAGCCTAGTGAAAGAGTGGTGTTTAGGGCACAGATGTCCTCTGCCACTTGAGGTTGTTCGCTCAGGTGAGGCGTGTGGGCCCGCTGAGGCACTTGGGCCACCCAAATCGTTTTTTAAATTCAGAACAGTCTCCCAGCTGGTAAGTCCCAGGGAACTCGGCTCCTATTCCCCTGCTCTGTCCGCAGGTGCCGTGGATGAGGAGGGACGGATGCCTTTCTATGCGGAGGAGTGTGCCTCCATGCTGGCTGTCACCTTCAGTGGTGGGGACAAGATGCTGCGGAGCATTGTGAGTGCCCCCTGGGCCCCTGTCCCACAGCGCTTCTCTGCTTCGCTGTCCTGCCCTCGCGCTTGTTTCCCTAACACATCTGTATGTCTAAGGGGGTACCGCCGTTGGGAGAACGGCGCGGAGGACTGTAAATAAATCTGTGAAAGTGGTTTTTAGCTTCAAACTTTTCACTTACAAATTTACATATTATTAGAGGAACTGCCAAGCATCACATTGATTAAAGAACTTCTTTACCATGTCTTCCTTTGGTAGAATTTGGGCTTTGGCTAATTTCCGAGGGATTAAAACAAGTACTCATTCCATAGCTGTTTAGCCCTTATGTAAATACTGTGAGTTCTGCTCATGTTTATCAGCAGGAGTAAAGTCAGTGGCCGTCTTTATGGGATGAGTGGGATAGGGAGTCGGGAATGTCTCTGTTAGCCCAAGAGACAGCTCTTTCCTTGGAGCTAGAATTGCAAACGAGAGATTGGAGCAAGGGAGTGGAGCTCCTCAAGCTATGGGAACCTTTTAAAGAATTCAGGGTCTAGGGACTGCACCCAGCTGGCTGAGCTCCTTCCCAGCAACTTCAAGCCTTGTCTCTGGGCCATCATCAGAGAGCTCCCTGCCGGTCCCTGCCGCGCATAATAGAGTAATATGGGGCCAGGGCTCCAGGCGGGAGCTGGACTAGAGCCAGGTGGTGTCACATTTCTCCAGTGGCTGGGGTGGGAGGTCTCTATGGGGCCATTGGGAATTGGGCTGCTTTGTCTCCTGCTGGGTCAAGTTCATTTTCCAAAACTGAAATTTTGTTTTGCCAGTAAATGACTTCTTGTCAACAAAATGTTCCAAGGCTCTGTGCCAGTTGATCCCTAGCCCCCCCGCCCCTGGCCCCGGGGAGAAGAGAAGAGAGTGGACTAAAGTAAAAGCAACAGAGGCTTTGCTCAGCAGACAGACAGGGGTCTGGGTGCAGAGGGCACCACCCTCCTCCACTCCCACGGGGGGTGGACAGGAGGAAGAGCAGGAACAAGCTGTGCTCTTCACGCCCTGGCAGAATTCTCAGGAATCCACTCATCCTGGCCCCACCGGGACCAGGGGCTCCCCAGGCATAATCGTCAGTCTTGCGCCGAGGGGCCTGGCTTTTCTCCTAACTCAACTGCACTTTGTACCCCCACCACCACCTTCTGTCGGAACTGGAACTTGTCCAGAAATGAAAGACTTCGTTTCGCCAAGTTCCCATCTTTGGCATGTCCTTGCCTTGGAAACCTCCTGTTGCCAGTTTCTGTTCAGTGACCAGCTTGGTGGAGCTGTCTCCCTGAGGGCAGAGTGTGGAGGCACATGCTGACCACCATTCGGCTGCCAGGGCCTCCTGCCACCATAGGCGAGTCCACAGGCCTCACAGCTGCACACTAGACCGTCGCTGTGAGGCTGTTTCCTTAACAGGAAAAAAAATCAGTCTGCTCTCTGGCACAGACCAGGCTTCCCACTCTCATTGAGACTACAACTTGGAGAGTTTTTTCTCTTCTTCTGGGTGTGCATGGTGTCTGAGTGAAAATTACATCTCTTGGCAGCTGCTGTAACAGTTGGAGGGCAGCAGTGAGTACAATGGAGAAAGGGCAGCTGTTGGCAGAAGTTAGGACCCCGGTATCTGACCCAGAAGAGAAGTTTGGAAGAAAAACATTCTCTGGTCTTAACGTTGCTCCATCCAAAGTGCCAATAGTGGAGTGGATTTACGCGGGGCCCTCCTCAGCTAAACCCTTTGTGGCTCCAGGGTTGATGAGAGCATAAAAAGAACTTGATGCCAGACAGATGCCATCTCTCCCCTGCAGGCAACTCTCCTCCCCACCCCCACTTTCACCCTTCACTCAGAACCGTAGGTAGAGAAAGGGGGACTCGTAGAAACCACACTGAGGCACCAGGCCCAAAGCAGTGAGGCAGCTCATTCTGTTGATTGCCACAGGCCAGGGTAGACAGGCAGTGTGGACACTAGTGCCATGCCAAGCCCACGGGGTGGGCAAGGGAGCACACTCCCTTGGTTCGCACTGATGTCACTGCAGCCCCTTATTGCCGAGCTGCCAAGTTGGATTTCCTTGAATGGTGCTGTCACTGTTGTCACAGCTCCAGCTGGAGCGGAGGAGCTCCCTGGCCACTTCCTCTGTCTAGCATGATTTCGGGGTCTGGAGGGTTGGGACTGGTGGTTAGGGTGGAGAGTTTGGGAATGGGTTATTAGAGCAGCAGGAGTCAGGAAACTCTCCTCTGCATGAAGGCCTCTCCCACAGCTCCATCTTTCCCCCACAACGAAACGCTCATACGTAACTCTTTAATTTGTATTCTCCTTTCTCAGCTCTCCAGAGATTGTCTTGTGAGGCCTAGAAGGATTAAGGATCTCCTTTGTCCTGACCTGCTAGTGGGCCTCCCTCTGGTGAAAGATTTCGCTCTCATGAAGGAAGGGCCCACCTGAGAGACTTGTTCTGAGGACAAGTCTGTACCCCACCCTCCACAGCACCTGTGAGCACAGTCTCTAACCCGAGGCCCTCCCCTCCACACCACTTCCCAGGTGACCACTGACTGGGACCTTCAGAAGGGCACAGGCTGCACTGAGGGCCACACTGGGACCTCAGCTGCAGCCCCCCTGGCAGCTGGCATGATCGCCCTCATGCTGCAGGTACGGCCTTGCCTCACGTGGCGTGACGTCCAGCACATTGTCGTCTTCACGGCCACTCAGGTGAGACCCAGCAGGAAGACCGATGGTCGGCCCCGCCCACCCCCCTGTTCTGGTGCCAAGGAATTTAGATTTTAAACGTTAGGCTCCAAATCCCTTTCAGAGTCGCATGTGTATAGGAAAGGAGTGGGGATCCCAAGACCGCAGACCTCACCTCTTGTGTACCTATTCTGCTGATGCCATTTTACCTGCAGAGGAGGTCTCTGGAGCCTGGGACTCCTGGCTCCCTCTGTAGAAGCAGGCCATTGGAGTGATGACATCATGGGGCTTTGCCCTTTTGTCCCAGCTTTCTTTGGGGAATCTGTTTTCAGTGGGACAGTCTGGATTGGATCAACCAGCAAGGCAAGCAGGGAAGCCAGAGTTAGGTTGTTGAGATTACATTGGAAATCCAAGGGACTAACCAGGACCTCTGTCCTCTCAGTATGAGGATCGCCGTGCAGATTGGGTCACCAACGAGGCAGGCTTCAGCCACAGCCACCAGCATGGATTCGGCCTGCTCAATGCTTGGAGACTCGTTAATGCCGCCAAGGTGAACAGATGTTGACAGGGCAGGGAGCAGAGTGACCAAGGGAGGGGCTAATGCCTAAACCATTGCTTGGCACGTTGTGAGTGCGTAATGTTCATTCATTTACCCTCATCCCAGCTGAGACCCATTTTATAAATGAAGAACCAGGCTCAGCACTATAATTGAAGTTTCCAAATGTTTTGTAGGGAGTAAATTGGGACCTGAGTATAGCTTGGGACTGTCAGGGTGCTCTGGTTCTCGTCTTCCAACCTGAGCACAGCCATTTCCTCTGGCTCCTTGATTTGGTGCCATAGGGAGCACTCCAGGGTGTCAGCAGGAGCCTCAGAAGTGAAAGAAGGTGATGCGGAGAGTAAAAATAGAGAGCTGGGCCCTAAAGATCAAGTTAGAGCGAGATCATCTTGTTTGTTCATCCACCTTCCCCCCCCACACTTTCCTTTAACAGATCTGGACATCTGTCCCTTACTTAGCTTCCTATGTGAGCCCCGTGCTAAAAGAGAACAAGGCTATCCCGCTGTCCCCCAACTCACTGGAGGTGCTGTGGAATGGTAAGTAGTCAGCAGAAAGGGGGTTAATCTTGGGCTTGAGGTTTGGGGCGGGGTGATGGGGAACTCATCCTCCCGGGTTCTACCCTGTTCCTTTAGGAGCTGAGCTCCAGCCAAACCTGTGGAGTTTTCTTTGACCATTTTAGGACATGTTGCTGCTTCTGAGTTGGCTGCCCCCCTAGCTGCTTAAACAAGCCCTTTCTCCAGAGTTACTAGTAGTGAGAAGGAGCTGCTGAGCAACTGATTAGAAAGGCTGGTGGGGGAAGTAGGTTTGGAACTGGGGGAGACTAGGCAAGAGCTGAAAGATGTTCCTTTGACTTCCATGCTGAGAACTTGCCAGACAATTCTCTTCATCCCAGTGGCCTGTGGGTGAAGTAAAGGAGTTGGGAATTTCTTCCTTTGATTCTCAGCCTTGTCTAATACAGAAAGAGTCACATGGGATCTGTTGGGGGTGGGGCAGGGGAGAATGTGACCGTCTCCCTAGACTGTAGTTTCCAATCTGCCACCACCTCCATTGCACCCAGGGTCACGGGTTGTCTGAGGTCTGTAAGTCAGAGATGTGGTTTTGTGTTGAGCACAGAGCTTGAGTCCCTTCCTAGAGAAGAGGGAAGCTGGGCTGGGAAATTTATGCTAGAGGATCATCTGTCTGCAGATTTCCCGGAGTTCCCACATGAGGGTTTCCCTACCTCTGGCTCCTTGGGGGATTTTTTTTTCCCCTTGAGAAAATTTGACAGTTATTTGCTATTTTTTTGTGGAGATTGAAGCATGTCATGTTTTGTGCCCAAACTAGAACTCCATTCTCACTTTTTCCATCCATGTAGGAAGTGATCAAACCAGAGCAATGACAAAGAGGAAGAATGGCGAAAGAAGGGAGCTCAGAAAGGAAGGTCAGGGGCAGCTACCCTCCGGTGGAGGTGTCACTGGGAAGAGTCCATTGTCTCTTTCCTTAAGCATGTCCGGTGCTTGCCCACCTGTAGGTGGAAGGAAATCATGGGCACAGTTCACTGAATTTTCCATAAAAGGAATACTGTCTCAGAAAGGGCAAGAAGCATCGCCCAAGGCAGAGAAGTTAAGGAGCTGTCCCAGGAATGCAGATCAGTCGGAACCCCCAGGCTTTGCCTTGGAAGCTCCTGTGTCTTAGAGATAGTGAGCCTTTTAACTTTTACTTCCCTCCCAGGACTGTCTCCTATTATTTAAGTAAAAAAGTAACCCACAGTCACACCTGTCAAATGAGGGGTCCACTTAGGAGAGGGTTCGGGCCCTTTCCAGCTTTGTCATCCTGTTTCCCACTAATTAGGGATGTTGTCCCAGCATGTCCGACAAACTTCTGTAGGCATAGAGGCACCTGGCACTGCTTGTTTGTCACTAGGAAGCATGAAAAAGAACAGATTGTCCTGGATAGAGGAGCCTGAGAGGTGGGATAGTGGAGAGACGGTGAAGCCGAGGAAGGGGAGACTAGGAGTTTTGCTAGTGGAGCCTGTCATCAATTTGGCAGGCAGGACTCTGCCGCAGTTTCTGGGGTCGGCAAAGGTGTCTTCCCCTCTGTTGGGACTTAACCCCTGAGTAGACAGAACAGAAGGCACAAACTTGTGGAAACTGAACTTTTTGTGAGATGGAGGGAGCTGAACATTGCTGAGACAGAAGAGGTGGTAAAATACCACTAAGACGATAGAGCAGTGGTGTCCAATAGAACTTTCTATGACGATGGAAGTGTTCTCTGTCTGTACTGCTAAGTTTGGTGGCTACTAGACATCTGAGGACACTGAACACTTGAACTGTGGCTAGTGTGACTGAGGAACTACATTTTTATCTTATTATAATTAAATTTAAATGAACATGTGCTAGTGGCTATCATATTGGGCAGAGCAGCTTGAGAGCAAGACAAGTTTTTTTTCCTCCCCATTGGCAGGAGGATATGGGGGAAAGGATTGGGGCCCCTGGGTTCCTTTAGATCTGACTCCGGGGCTGAACTAGAGGGTAAGAGGGAGAGAGGGGTTTGAGAAGATTGTCTAAAATACCAGAGAACCTCTGTGTGTTTATAGAAGATTCCTAAACACCACTTGCACTTACCCTTTTCTCCTTATTTGCAGTCTGAGTATGTGGCTAACCCTCTGCCTCGGCAGTGAATCCTGTTCCTTCACTTCTCCACCTCTTACCTCTCCAACCCAGTCTTCCCTGCCCCACTGATTCTTCCTTCTGCCTTCAGACATCCTCGGTTCACCTATGAGGAAACAAATTAAAGTCCCTGCCACCCTTCAACCTGTAACCTTTGCAAACGAATTATCTAAAGCAACTGCTTGCTTTTTCACACACTCTCTTGACCACTGACACTTTACTTCATTACTCACAGTGCCCCTTTTGGTCAGGTCTGGTGCTGGTTCAGAGTTCTTCCTGCCTGACCTTCTTGTTGCTTGAACCCTATTAACGAGGTCTTTGGAGCAGCCTCTCTCCGGCGTCTATGACCTCCTTGCTCCATAACCTCTTCCAGCTTCTCAGCCCGAGGTACTTGTTTTCTGGTGTGCTGGTCACACTGCTCCCTGCTGTGAGCGCCTCCTGTACTCATTCCGTGGTTCTTCATTCTCCCTCAACATCTTCCTCTGCAGCGCAGCTGGTTTTAGGACTTCAGCTGCCACTTCTCTCTGCCACCCCCACCCATATGATTCCTAGATTGAAATCTTACTCTGAAGGATAGAGATTTTCATAGCTTTCACAAGATTATGGGCAAATAAAGCCCTGGGATCCGCTGGCCAGAGAGTGAGAGTTGAAAAAAAAAAAATTTCCCAAAGGCCAAATAATAATAAGCTGATGATCAACTAAGACTTGAGAGCTTTTTATGTGCTAAACACGGTTCTAAGAATAACTCATTTAATTCTAGAAAAGTAATTCGAGTGTTCTCACATGTATGGCCACCCAGCCCCTATATGGACCAATAAGAAAACGCACGTGGCATGCCACGGCGTACGTGTGCTAACACACAGGCACTCACAGGGCTCTTTGTACATCCCATTTCAGTCCATACTGTTCTGTGTCTCTATAAGCCTCTTCTCTGCTGTGTCAATGCTCTCCTCTCGTTGTGCCACAGATACTTTCCTTCATCTTTCCATTCCTAAATCATTGTGTGCTGTTGAATATATTCCACCAATACATTTACATTGAACATGTAAATTTTAGATTTTATTATCACATCTTAAAAGCCAGCTTGCTTTCCAAGTTTCCCCCATTTCTGCCAGTGCCATTACCATTCGTTAGGTGCCCAAATTTGAAACCCTGGAGTTTTCAGTCCCTCTGTATCACTTGCCCCTCCCCCCGTCTTCCCTATCCTTTCCCCTGCAATTTAGTCTTCCCTGTGTTTCCCTGAACGTCTCTTAATTGATTCCTTCATTCATTCTACAAATACATGAGACCTATGTCATTCCAGGCACTGCATTAAGTTGTAGGGATTCAGAGATAAGACATGATTCCTGCTTTAAAAGAGCTCACAATCTGGTAGGGAAGACAGTCCAGTCTGCAGTCGAGATGACACGGGTGTCAAAGGAGAGATGCCTCCTGCCACCAGGAAAGACAGAGGAGGGTTCTCATAGAAACTGGTGACTGACCTGAGTGTCACCATATAAACTAGCCAGGAGAAGAGGTAAAAAGAGGGGCATCCAGGCAGCAGGGGCAACATGTGCAGAGTCAATGGAATCTTCAGGGAGCTGCAAGTCACGTGGTATGGCTGGAGCATGGGGTGCGAAGGTCAGAGGAAGGTCTGGAACTGCAGGCGGCGGGGCCAGTAGAACTGTGTGCTGCGGGAAGGAGTTTGGACTTTATCCTGAAGTCTGTGGGGAGCCTTCGAGATAAATTGTCACCAACTGACGTTAGCAGTAAGGGAGGAGGACAGAAAGAGATTCTCAAGGCCTTACCTTTTAGAGATGCATACTAAATCTTTATTCATGAAATGATTTGATACCTGGGGGGGTCCATTAAAAGAATCTGAGAAGGGGAAGAGGTAAGGATCAGTGATAAAACAAGATTGGCCACATACTGATAATTCTGTGTTTTCCCGAAAATAAGACCTAGCCAGACCATCAGCTCTAATGCGTCTTTTGGAGCAAAAATTAATATAAAACCCGGTCTTATATAAGATCCAGTATTACGTTATATTAGACCCGGTCTTATATTAAAATAAGACTGGGTCTTATATCAATTTTTGCTCCAAAAGACGCATTAGGCTGATGGTCTGGCTAGGTCTTATTTTCGGGGAAACACGGTAATTGAAGTTAGTTGTCAAGAACATGTGTTCTACTTTTATGTATATCTAAAATTTCCTGTAATAAAAATTTATAAATGCATATATAAGTATTTGTGTGTGTGAGTGTATATATATATACATATATATGTATATATATGTGTATATATGTAAATTTTAATATATAAAAAGATTTCTAAGTTTTTATCTTGGGCAGCTGGTTAGGTGGTGAGGCCATCACATGATATGAAGAACCCAGAAGGAAGAACACTTTAGGGCAAGTGCCACAGAGTGTCAAAAACTGAGGAAGAGGATTTTGGCTCTGCTGTGTTTTAGCCTTCTGTGAGTCATCTAAAGATTATATCCCGGAAGCAGTTGAATAAATAAGTTAGAAGGTCTAGACTGGAGGTAATGATTTGTGAGTCACCAGCATATAAATGGAAGAAAAGGGTCTGGGAAAGAATGAGATCACCAGGGTTAGTGGGTAGACAAAGGGTAAAAGAGGACCTAAGACAGCCGGCATAAAAGGAGTGGCCAAAGGAAAGCTCACCAAGAAAACAACTGAGAAGAGATGGCCTGAGAATAGGAGAAAATCAGGAGGATAGTGTCACCGGGATTTAGGACAGTGACAGTGAGAAAAGGAAAGTAGAAACAAGAGCTGAAGAGCATCCCTGGTTTTATCAAAGAAGCCACTGGTGACCTTGAAGAGAGTTGTTTCAATGGATTCATAGGGGCACAAGCTAGATTGCAGTCGGTTGAATAATTAATGGGGACAGGAGAAGATTTTTGGTGAAAGATGGCAAATTGAACATATGCTTTTATCTTTGCCTTTTCTCAAAACCTCACCAAAATAAGAATAAAGGAATAATAATGGTATAAGCACAAGGATGAAGAAAATGAAAGAGGAAACCACAGCAAGTGAGAGATTTCATCATGTTTTTGGAAGATGGAAATGAATGGAGAAGTGAGCAGGGCTAAGAAAATTGCATAGCAAATACCTGCAAGGGTAACACTGAGCAACAAGCCCGATCTCGCCACAGAACCGCAAAGGCTCAGTACTCAGAGGCCCCGTGTACTGGAGAGGACAGAGGAGGTATGAGACTAAAAACAGGGATCAATTAAGAGGTAGACTCCCGGGGACCTTCTCCCATCCTTAGCAGGCAGAAGATGATGCCTTCCTTATCCAGCCAGGAGTTGGGAAGTTCATTCTCCAGAACCAAGGACCCCGGGTATAGCAAAAGAGACAGGGAATGTACTGAGAGAAGGAGACCCTACCCAACAAGCCGCCATTCTGATCCCAAGGTACTGGCAGACAGGAGATTGGAAGATTCTTCTCTGGAGAAATGGAGTGACCCTCATCAAAAGTTTTAGAGATACTGATATGTGGGCCCCTCCATGAAATAGTCTGGTCCCAGTCCAGTTAACTTTAGGAAATCCCACCAGATGAAAAGCTCCTCCCGTGGTTAGAGCTTCCCACTGGTTTTTGAAGATAATAGGGATCACTGTCCATTTGAAATAATCTTCCAAATACCCCCCCAATTTCTGAGAGAAATTATTTTCAATTGCTAAAACCCAGCCTAACAATCACATAGGGAAGTAGAATAAGGATGTTTTCAAACAAGTCTCATGCTCCATCTGTCTGAAAACTGCTAAAAGATGTACTCCTCTGCAATGAAGGGGAAACGGAAAGAAAAAGGAGAAAGAAAGGGGAGGGAAGGAGAGAAGGGGGTGCAGAGAGAAAGGGAGAGGGGAAAGAGAGCAAGGAAAGCCCAAGTGAGCGGTAAAGGAAGGTCCCAGCAGTGCAGCAGATAGGAATGGGACAGAAGGTTCCAGAGCGAGACTCTCCAGTGGGAAAATGGCATTGAGGGAGCCCCTGACTTGGTTGTTCATTTATAAAATCATATTCAGAGAGATTAGGTGGTTCTTTTGTGCAGTTTGGGAAGAAGTAGGATGGGGACATGAATTTAAGTAAACAAAAGGACAGTTAACTCCAGAGGGGAAAACAGCAAATTTTTCTGGAAATGAAATACAATCATTGAACACTACTTGGCTAAATTCCATATATTTATAAGGTCATTGTATGGTAAAAAAAAAGTATTGATGTAACCAACTATTGTGATATAATTAGTTTGAAAAAGCAGAGGAGAGGGCAAGGTGGAGAGAAGATGTGGGCATATTAAATCCCTATCTGGTATAATCGAAAGTTGATAAATAATGCATAAAATTAATAAACCATGAAATAGCGATATATGCTTATTACTTAGAAATGTGAAGGTAGATCCCAAAAGAAAACAAGTAAAAGCAATAAAAAGTGTTTTTTCTTTTGGGTAGTGGATGACAAAGGTGGTGGGAACAGAGTAGTGAACTGCTTTTTTACCTTATAAGCACTCCAGAACCAATTTACTTTTAAAACCAAATACACTATACTGTTTTGGGGGGAGGGGGGGAAGGTTAAGGATGAATGGGAGGGTAAGAAGTAGAATAAATATAGACATCTTTTTCAAGAAGTTTGACAGCAAAGGAAAGGAATAACATCTAATACTGATATAACCTTAATATTTACTGGGTACTGCTCTAAGCACCTTATGTATATTAACTAATTTATCAGCTCTATGAAGTAGGTACTGTTACTACCTCCATTTTACAGCTAAGGAAACGAATCCAATTCTCATAGCTAGCAAATGGCGGAGCTGGAATTTGAACCCAGGCTGGATGGCTCGAGTCCAAGCTCTTGACAGTAGGCAGAAAGAAATGAAGAGTTGAGAAAGGGTTTATTTGCTTTTGTTTTTCATGTGTAATAGCAAATACATAAGCAAAAAGATCCAGCCAAGAAAACGGATAATGGCTGATTCAGTTTTGGACTTTTGCCAGATAGTTACTGTGAAAGGAATAGAAAGTACCGGGAGTTTGAGAGTGTAAAAGAGTGTTGGGGAGATGAGCTGTGGGATCTTTGCCAGTTGGGAAAGAGGAACTTGATGGATTTCTTCAAGAGCAAGAAAATAAAGGGGTCAGGAAGGGAGTGGGAAAGGTGGAAGGACAAGAGGTTGCTTTCATAGAAGGTACGATACTGGCTTGGAAGAGCTGACAGATGGAATTACAGAAAATACACCCATGATGCATATTTACCAACATGTTATCAAAACTTGTGGGAGCTTTTTTGTTTTCATTTTTGCTCAACTACTTTTCTAATTTGTCTTCAGTTAATTTGTGTTTGCTTATATAAGAAAAGTCACAGTGACAGGTACTAAAGCATTCAGTCCAGGTAATGACAAGGGCCAGGGTCTGCTCATGGGAATGGGCGCTGACATGGGAGGGAGAAAGGTCTGTGGAGCTGAGGGGGTAAAGAACTGTGAAGTTACAACATCAGAGAAGTAGACCCATGAACACTGGTGTCGTAGTGGGTGATGGGTGGTGGCACTCTTCCATGAATACAGTAAGAGGGGCACGGAGCAGCAGACCAGTAGGCACAGGGTCTGGGAAGGGACAGAAAGTGTCACAGAAAGGCTCATGCTTTTTTTTTCCTCTTCAATCCTCATTATCCACACTCATAGCACCTCCACCCTACAATAAGGCAGCAGCATTTTAGCTGGCCTCCTCTCACCTGTTTCTTCCTACTCCAATTCGTCCTACCCTGAGCTGTTAAGCACTTAAAAAAGAAACACAAAGAACTCCATCCTTGCTCAATAATCTCTAATAGCTCTTGGTTTGCTTATTTAAATTACATTTGTTTTCACGTGGGATAGGTAATGTGCCAATGTCATAACAAGGCTTGAGGGTGGCACATGTCACACAGGAGTGTGAACACCCAGTCATCACACTTATGAACTACAAAAGGATCTAACATAGATTCTTAAAGCCCTTTTCATCCTCCGTCCCTGCCCCAACTTTCAACACCTCTCTGAGCTTCTTCATCTGTGAGCTGGAGAGGCTGCTCTCTACGCTGCCTGTTGGGATGAATTAATTACTGCGAGAAAAGGTGCCTTAGAAAGAATTATTGCTCATTGCAACTTGATTTCTTAATGTTAATCTTCTTAATTCAATCTTCTACTTCAGGCATTTGTGTTTTTTAAACTTTTTATTTTGAAATAATTGTAGATTCACAGGAGGTTGCAGACAAATGTTCAGGAAAATTCCAGGTACCCTCCCCCCGATGTTGATGTGTTAAACAATTATAATGCAATACAAAAACCGAGAAAATGACATTGGTACCACCCAGAGAGTTGAATTGGATTTCACCAGTTAGACATGCACTCATATCTGTGTGTGTGTGTGTGTGTGTGTGTGTGTGTGGCTCTGTACAGTTTTACCAAATGTGTAGCCTTGTGTAACCACTAGCACGAGGAAGACCCAGAACAATACCATCCCCACAAGACTCCTCGTGTCATCCCTTTATGGCCACACCCATCCCCTCTGCCCCATCCCTAAAGCCTGGCAACCACCAATCTGTCCCCATCTCTAGTTATGTTATTCGTGAATATTACCTAAATGAAATCATGTATTATGTATCTTTTTGATTTTGGCTTTTTCATTCAGCATAATTTCCCTGAAATTTATTCATTTCAGTAGTTTTTTTTAAAATTCTGTACTGCCTTCAATATGAAACTGGTTCATTTCCACCTCTGCCTTTGTACATGCCATTTTCCCTTCTAGAATACACTCTAACAACCCTTTCTACCCACCTGCATTCATTTCTTCTTCAGAGTGTCTCACTGCTGTGTGCCTAAACCCACCTGACTCATCTCTGTTCTAGCATCAGTAATGTATATCTCACGCCATCTCATTTTCCACTTGCAGGTAGAAGGCAGAGACCATGTCCAACTTATCTTTATATTCCCAGCATCTAGTACAGTGCCTGAAATATAGGAGGTGCTCCGTAAATTATTTTGGGGGTAAATGAATGGTTGAAGTTGCTCCATTTGGTTCTTATATTGTGTCTTCAGTTTGCGTTGTCTTCCCAACTAGACGCTAAACTAGACTGGAAACTCCTTGAAAGCAGCTACTACGTTCCACTTATTCATGTACCCTTGGCCCCAGTCAGGATTGCCGTGGTAGTCACATACGGCTTCAATGAGCATGTACTTTGTGTACGTTGGGATGAAGGAAGGGCGTAGGTGTTCATGGGGCTGGTTTCCCAGCTGCCCAGCCTGACTTCGTATAGTCAGCAGGATGGACCTGGAGATGTCGGGGCTGAAGACCCTGGAGCACGTGGCAGTGACCGTCTCCATCACTCACCCGCGCCGCGGCAGCTTGGAACTGAAACTCTTTTGCCCCAGTGGCATGATGTCCCTTATCGGCGCCCCCCGCAGCATGGACTCGTAAGTACACCTGCCCATACATTCGGAGCTCTCTGTGGAGTAAGGGCCTTTCCCAGGAAAAGCTACAGGAGAAATGGACACTGGCACTGCCCTAACTTACCATGGCACTGGCTAGCCTTGGCAGTTGGCAGCCATTGATTACGTGCTTTGTGCAAGTGCTTATGATGTGCTAAGCACTGCGCTTTCCATTTCTTTTCTCTAATCCTTGTAAGAACCATGCAGAGGAGACTTTCTAACCTACTTGTACAAATGAGGAAACAAGTCATGGAGCTACTGAGTACCTGGGAAAGTAACACTAACCTTAGATCTGTCACAGTCCCCAGCCTGTGCACCACACATTGACACAAGTCCCGCATCCCATGAAATCCCAGGAGCAAGGACCCTTCGTGGCACCCTCCCAAATGGCCGTAGCTCAGGCAGGCAACAGCTGCTACATTTTCATGGCTACTACAGTAAGAAAAGAATGTTTCTGGGCAAAATGGTCAGTTCCCCACCCCGTGCCTTTCAGGTTTTCTACTCTGTTCTTTCCCCCAGGGATCCCAACGGCTTCAACGATTGGACCTTCTCCACGGTGCGATGCTGGGGGGAAAGGGCAAGAGGGCTTTACAGACTCACCGTCAGGGATGTAGGTGAGCCTGCCTGCCCTTCCAGCAGGACCCTGCCCTTCATGATTGTCATCTGGTCGCTCTGGATCTCAGAGTCCCTCACAGAAATTGTCCCATGTAGAACACATGGGGTTGCCATTGGACCAACGGTATATACCAGCTATGCCCCATCCAAAAAATGGGCGTTGATATCTAAAATTGTTCATTTATGCTACCTCTCATATTCCTTCGAGAAGTGACTGATCCATTTTTCCTCAGGATAGCAACAAAAATTCCTTGTTGAAATCACATTTCAAGTCCTTTCACATATAACCATCCTTTGGCCAGCCCTGGTAGGCAGGTAAGGGCAGGACTAATTCTCACCATTATTTTGGAAAAACTGAGGTCACACAGTATTTCTTTGGAGACTGGAAATTGAACCCAACCCTCCCATCTTCCAGTCAAGTTAGGTATTCATTAGACCAGTGGTTTTCAGAACTTTAATTTAGCAGGAGGACGTTTTTTTCCAAGCAAAATTCTAGCTGAAACCCCAAAATATGAAAGAGGTAAAGGCAAAACTTCTGTGCTGCAGAGTGCTACCTTTCAACCTCCCCATTGCCATCCCTGAGGACACCGTATGAGCCACGTGTGCAGAACCCTGGGGTCAATGGGACACACAACTGCAGCAGACCGTGTGTCCGAGTCCCTTTAGGTGGCAGGGCGGGCAGCATGCTGTTTGCATGGCTGACAGAGGAGCATGGCTCACGGACTGCCCCACTTGCTGCCCTAGGAGATGACATGTTCCAAGCTGGCATCCTTCGTCAATGGCAGCTGACCCTGTATGGCTCTGTGTGGAGTCCCGTAGACATCAGGGACAGACAAAGGTAGGTATAGACACATGTCAGAAGGAAGGCAACTCACGAGGGTTGGGGAAACAGGCCACTTAGGGAGCTCCCCTTCCCTGGAAACCCACAATACACCCCTCCCCTTTGCTGTGGGGCTTCCCTCTCTTCAGCGCTGAGGTGGGAGGATGGGTGAGAGAGCAGGTGGTACCAAGTTCAGTAGGGAATCGCCCATCTCTTCTCCGCAGACTGTTAGAAGATGCCATGAGTGGAAAGTACCTGCATGATGGCTTCACTCTGCCCTGCCCTCCTGGACTGAAAATTCCTGAGGAAAATGGTTACACCATCACCCCTAACACCCTTAAGGTACTAGGGCCTTACTCACACTGCAGACAGGCAGGAGTGTCCTGGGGGAGGTAGTCCTTGGTGGGTGAATGGGGTGGGAAGGCCGGGGTCGCCCTCCTGCTGGTTAACTCTCACAGTGCATTCCTTGTGCACGGGTGGTGAGTGAGTGGGGGGTGGGGGGGAGAGGCAGCCCTCGTACAGACACTTTCTGAGCTCGTTGTTCTGAGCTAAGAAAGGCTGCGGGCTTTGGGAAGCTCCCTAATTCAGGCGGTGGGCTTCTCCCCAGACGCTGGTGCTGGCCGGCTGTTTTACCGTCTTCTGGACTGTTTACTACATGCTAGAAGTATGCTTGAGCCAGAAGAATGTGGCCTCTCTCCCGGTTCGTAGGGATGGACCCTGCCATTGGCCCCAAAGGAGCCGAAAAGCCAGGGAGCAGGGGACAGAACTAGAATCAGTGCCACTTTGCAACAGCAAGGATCCAGATGGAGTGGAGACAGAGAGGGAAGGCCCTTCCGCCACCTCTGGTCTCCTTGCCCCAGACCTGCTGCATCAAGGGGACCGGAGCCTGTCTCAGAACCGGAGTGCCCCGGACTGCCCTCATTGGCACCCACACCCAGACCTGTTGCAGGCGAACGAGGAGCACATTTGCTGACCCAGAGCCTGACAGACTCAACGTCGGCGAGGCTCTTCCTTCCCCAAATTGGGGAAGCTTGGAAAGCTGCTCCAAAGTCCCAGGATCTCTGGGAGAAGGCAGTCCTGATGCTCACGTCTGGAATCCAGAGGCCACAGAGCACCCTCTGACTATGCTCAGGGAGGCCCAGGGTTTTCTTAACGTACTAGTGGCAGAGGAATGGTGCCAGAGAGCAGTGTGGCAATAGCCACAGGATCTTCCTCCAACCGAACAGGCGCTTTCAGCGAAAAGGTCTTGGATAAGGGACTGTCCCCCATCCCCCATTAGGCAGGCCTCCATCCTCATTTCTCCTGGGCAAGCCCATGGTACAGGTCACAGGGACCCCGACCCACGCATGGGTGAGAAGGTACCTGCCACGGCCAGAAGAGCATCTCAGCAGAAACGTCACTGCCGTCACTTGGGAAGAGGGCTCAGGTGGAGGTTTAGAAGAGCCCGGGATTTGCCTGTCCTCCTAATGACCCAGGACCTAGAAACAGAGGACTTTTCCTCTCTCCCTCACCTTCCTGCCTAAGCCTTGGACACACTGGTACCGGCAGTCAGCCCGCAGCCCAGCACTCTTGCCCTGAAAGCAGCTGCCTCCATCTCTGATCAGAAGTCAACCATGAACACACCCCTGACTCCTTCACCACCACCCCCTTCATCCTGAAGGATCTGTACAATGCTCCTGGCAACACTAGGGGTGGGCACGGCCCCCAGGCCTGTGCTGCTTCGTAGGGGAGTCTGCGAAGGACTGGGACAGGTGCCAGCCACTGCCACCCCAGCCCAGTGACCACACTGTGGTCCTCTGCAAAGTGCTCAGGGAAATGGCCTTGCCCACCAGAGGCCAGCTATCTGCCTGACAGGCTGTGACTCTTCCTTCCATTCTTGGCCCCCTCCCCTCTTCTGAGCTAGTTGGCTGATTTAAATTTTGTTTTTAACACTCAAGGTTTGGTTTTCTCTTTTCACAGCAACATTTTGTTGAATGATTTTCTGCACAGCCTTTCCAAAATAAAAACCTTCCACATAATTCTGCCATACCCATCTCCTTTCCTCTAATGCAAGTTGCCAAGTAGCTCCTCCTTCCTGTCAATCCCTGAGAGTTACTCTCCTCTTCCATGGCCGGGTCCTCTGAAAGAGCTGACCCCCTGGAACCTTGGAATGTGAAGGGTCCTTCAGAGGACAGTGGCCAGGGCCAGCAGATGGTCCTGTTTCCCAGAACCACACAGAAGTGACTAGGGCAAATCAAACTCTGGCAGCCAGGCCTGAGAAAAGATTGATATATATATATATATTTCTTTTTTTTTTTTTTTTTTTTTTTGAATTTCAACTCCCAAATATTCCAGCAAAAAATGGAGAGAAGGTTGGGCTGGGTCTCCTTCAATGGGCATCTGCTGCCAAGGAGGACAGTTGACTTGCACCCTCCGCCCCAAGCCACCCCCAAGGCCGCCCCACCCTGCTCAGCCTAGGGTAGGAAAAGACAGTCGAGGCGGTGGGGGAGCTGGGAGGAGGGCCCGGGGAGTGGTGCTTTGGGGTAAGAGACTGGGCTGAGGCTGAGGGTGGGGCAGAGTTGCCCAAGCACAGGCACCTTTGCTCAGTGACGGAGCGGGAGCCTGGGAGCCTCGAAGCTTGGCCAGGGCTGAAGGAACTACACAGTGTGGGTGAGGGGGTAGGCGGGACGGCTGCAGCCAACGAGCTGGGGAAGGGCAGGGCGGGGACTAGCTCTGGCCCTCTAACTGATGATCTGCCGAGGTCGTCCGTAGCCCGTCATGCCAGCCTGTGAGGCCCCTCTGTTGCTGCCCATCTGTAGGCCAATGACGTGCTTTCCTTCCTGCAGTTGGCTCTCTGTGAATTCCCTCTTATGCTCCTGGGCTTTCCTAGAAAAGGACGAACCGGTATAAAAATGTACCAGGACTACATGTTTTCCACCTGTTTTCTGTTTGCTCACTTACTTCCTAGCTCAGTCCCATTCCCTCCCCATTTCACTTCTCTTGTTCATTAATCTAACTTGCCCCCCACAGACTAGGGAGACTGGTTGAGCAAAGGAGGATAGAAAGGGAAGAGTCAAGAAGTAGTAGGGACCTATTTCCCCCTATCCTAGACCCTCATTTTGCACCTTCCTGGCTCTCTGCTTCCCCAAATCACTCACACTAACGGGTTAGCCAAGGCCACCTCCCTTCTCATGCAGAGACCCAAGTGTAGAGTGGCCACATACTTCATAAACCAGTTGGGATCTCCACGGTAGTGCCCATCATTCTTGGTCACTGCCAAGCTGCCCAGAGCCATCAGTGTCCTCTGCACTGCTGCCATGTCCTTGCCTGTGAGAAGAAGGGAGGGTGGACAAACTTCAGGACTGTGTAAACAAGACTTCCAAGGCAGGGCCTGCCACCACCTTTCAGCAAAATGGCCAACCCAGGGGCAAAGTTAGTCACAGAATCCAAAGAGGCGTCAGTAAGTCCCACGGTATGCTCCTGTGAGCGTGGTGTGGACTTCCCTTAGCATACCCCATTCCTGCTATGCAGACCCATTGTTGTGGAGTGCTTTGGTCATTCCTCGTCCCTGTCTCGGCCACCTGTCCTTCACCTGCCTCCCCCACCCGTTTTCTCTCTTTTCTTTCCATACCTTCAAAGAGGTCAACTGTCTGGAACATATCAGTCTTAGTGACCCCATAGTCCTCAGCTGCCTTCAGGAACTGAGCCACCTGCTCCATCTGCTTGAAGACCATGGAGGGGGGGTTCTCAGGCACCTTCACTGGCTTGGAGCCATCAGGATACAGGCTGTTCACCAGCTTGCTCAGAATCTGCCAGGCATAGAACGCAGCTTGGCACTTGGCTCGTAGTACCTGCCCCACGACTCCAGGGGGATGGCACAGCCCCAAACCCCCTTCCCAGAGTGCCACTCACCAGGCCGTTCTTCAGCCAGACCTGGAAGCCCAGGCGCCCACGGTCCGGGCGCCCCACATCAGGGCCACACTGCACTACAATCCACTCCACCAGCCGTTCCTCCAGCTCTTCATCGTACTTCTTCTCAATTTTGGATTGCACTTCTCGGCTCATGCCATAGGAAGGTCCCTTGTTGGCCATGTTTAGGGAGAGCTACAGCAGCACCGGCCAGAGAAGGGAGAGGTCAAGGGCTCAGAGAGCAACGGCACTTTCACTTGTACCAGGCAGGTTTAGCTCTGTGGGTGCCCAACCTCGCTAAGTGTTTATCTTTCTCCCCTTGCTTCCTGATTTTGTTTTCATGGCACTTCCCTTCTTGGCCAGGCTCATCTCCTCAGTCCTGGGGGCCTCTCCAATCTTGGAGATGGGAGACCAGATCAGACCAGAGAAACGGGAGACCAGAGTTTTGGCAGTCTCAAGAAGGGGTCAGTGAACTTTTTTGTACATGACCAGACAGCATCTTAGGCTTTGCAGCTCATATGGTCTTTGCCATTGTCGCAGGAAAGCAACCTTAGACAATACAAAACCAAATGAGCATGGCTTTGTTCCAATAAAACTTGATTTGCACAAACAGCAGGCTGCATTTAGCCTGTGGGCCACACTTTAACACCTAATCTACAGCATTCTTTCTTTGCCAAGATTGGTCACAGATGTACTGGGGAGACCTTCTGGAGGAAGCCACATTGCCCCCCAGAATAAAGCCAGCAGGTGTCTTTGTCCAGCTAGGTGTGAGGTGGTTTACTGGTTCTCTCTCAGGTTACCTCCAACTTTTCTCCCCCCACTGTATCCTCTAGCCCAGAAGCTGGAACTCCAACTCTAGCTCTTTGCCAGGTCAGCTCAGCGTCTGGCCTGTAGCTGAAGAGATTCAAACTCATCCATCCCTAACAAACTCTAGGAAGACTGCAAAGCCCGAGAGCTTCTGGTGAAGAAGTTGCATTTCCTCAGGGGAGCCAGATGACAGGGAGAAAGAGAGAGAGAGAAACTAGTATACCCATGGGCTTTCCTTCTGGTCCAGGCGCTCACCACTATAGTAGCTTGAGTAACCAAGAAGCCAGAGTCTTCCAGAGAAATCCCAGAGCCAAGAATCTGCCTCTCCAGGCCAGCAGCAGCTGCTGCCCTGGAGGCCTGCGGCTGGCCCTGCTCAGGGGAGCCCCACTAATGGAGGGGGATGATTGCAGCAGCAGGGAGAGGCAGGTAGGACGCTGAGCAGACGGAGGTGTGGCTGTTCAAGGGGGACCAGAACTGGCCAAAGGTGTCAACCTGGGGTGGTGCCCACAGTTCATCTGAAGAGGTACCAAATGAGGCCAAACCCATCCCCTGGCTTCAGAAGGAGGGAATGGTCTGAGGATGGAGGTAGTCAGCACTTTCCTCCAATTCCCTCTCTTGTCAGAGTTGAGACTCTCTCCACACCGTCCACTGACCACAACCACCTTAGGAAACAGAGTGAATGAACACATCGGTGGTCCCAGGTCAGCTGCCGGACTCCAGTTGCCCTACCCTTCCTTTCCCCACAGCTGACAACTTTTCTGAGCTCAGGTTCCCCATCTGCACAGTAAGGATAATATCTACCTCAGAGGGCTGTGAACATTTCATGAAACAATGTCTGTAACTACCTAACGTATTGCCTGTCCCACAGCAGAATGTCAGTCCTTTGCCTCCCAGAGCCAGTCTCCTGGAAGTGACCTGGGAGAGACAACCCCTGATCAAGGGATAAAAAACAGTAAGTGGGTGTGGTCGGGTGACTCAGTTGGTTAGAATGCAAGCTCTGAACAACAGGGTTGCCGGTTCGATTCCCACATGGGCCAGTAAGCTGTGCCCTCCACAACTAGATTGAAGACAACGAGCTGCCGCTGAGCTGCTGCTGAGCTGCTGCTGAGCTGCCGGAGGGGCGGCCAGATGGCTCAGCTGGTTAGAGCACGAGCTCTCAACAACAAGGTTGCCGGTTCAATTCCCACATGGGATGGTGGGCTGCACCCCCTGCTACTAAAGATTGAAAATGGTGACTGGACTTGGGACTAAGCTGCGCCCTCCACAACTAGATTGAAGGATGACAACTTGGAGCTGATGGGCCCTGGAGAAACACATTGTTCCCCAATAAAAATTTAAAAAAAGAAAAAGAAAAAAAAACAGTAAGTGTTCTTCCCATTCTAGCCTCCACCCCTTTTCAAAAACATGCCCTGAGAGGACAACAAAGTTTGAGAGACAAAACAGGAGATGGATTCATCTAAATCCTAGCCACTGAGCAACTCACTTCTCTCTGAGTCCATTTCCTTATTAGTAAAATGAGGGTTGGGCCACCTCTGAGGAAAGGGTTCTCTGAGCACCACCACCCTTCTCCCAGCCAGTGATGCCAGAAAACCCAAAGGTAGAAGGCTATAAACAGCAAGTCCCTCCCTTCCCCACCCTGCTTTGTGTCTCACCCCTGCTTCCCAATCACCCAAGGGCTCCTGGGCAAATCACTGTGGTCAAAACCCACCAGTCAGCAGGGACAAGTGATTTCAGCCCATCCTGGCCCCACCACAACCACCGTGCCCCATCTCAGCTTCCCCGTCCCCCACATCCCAGGCAGGCAGCATATACCCCTGTGGTCCAGGCAGGCTCCACCTTCCATGCCCTGACCTCTTGTATTCCCCAACCCTCCAACCTCCCAGACCATAAGCTGGGAGTGTGAACTGAATGGAAGCAGAATGTGTCCCCCAACCCCCAGCTTTCAGTCTCAGGAGACTCAGTACAGTCAGTCAAGGTACCAAGGCTTACCATGGCAAGGACACAAAGTTGCAGCCCCTAGATCTAGAGATAAGATTTGGATTTTGATCATAACAGGGAATGGGGGTGAAATGTGCACACCTCGCCCCCACCCTGCTCCCTCCTGGTGAAGAGTCTGATGGAGAGTTCCAAGGAATCCCTCAAAGTCCTCTGATGACCTCCCCAGTCCCACCTGAGAGCTGCTGGGCAGAGTGAGAGGAAGAGGGTAGGAGGAGGAGAAAGGGAGGAGAAGAGGGAGAGAAGGAGGGAGGGGGAAAGGAGAGGGAGACAGCTGCAGGGCAGCCCACCCAGGGGACTTCATAAACAAAGGCGTCTGGAACAGGATGGACAAGGCAGCCTGAAGCTCTGCTTTGACCCTCCTGCCCTGTGGCTCCCATTAGCCTCCCCTGCTCTGAGAGAAGAAACCGGAGTCCAGCTGCAAAGGGTCAGGGGGCAGCACCTACCAGCAGGAACCCGAGAAAACTAGCAGAACTAGGGGCCTCTCCAGGAGCTGTGCCCCATTCTCTCTTCAAACTAAAACACAACAAATAGGAGTGAGCACCTGTGGATCTTTGAGATGGCAGGAAGGGTGGCTCATCTAAATTCTAGGGACAGAGAAGAGTGGTCCTACTCATTGCGACCCTTTGACTAGCAACCACTGAGAACCAGCAGACCCTTCCAGAAGGGCCCAGGGTCCCAGGCCCGCCCAGCCCTGACAGAGTCACCCAGGCCAGAACTCCTGGCAGTACCTGCCCCCCACTCCTCTGCCTTTAGTGGGGTGACCTCCCACTCTCAGTGTATGCAAGGAGCTGTGTACCTGGAAAATCAGCTCTCTCACCTGTCTCTACATTCTGTCACCCCAGCCTGTTCCAGGATATAACAGTTTTGTGGCCCTTCCCACTGCCTCAGGGGCTACCCGGAGGCTCTGGCATGCTGCTCAGGCCCCGGGGACCCACCAGTGCGGACACTGCTCTCTAGCATTAGTGTCCTCGCACCCCTTCTCAACTCCTTGGACATCCTCTTAGATGGACAACGGACAACAGACCCTTGGGTGTAACCCGACAACACCTTGAGCCTATTACACACCCTATGATGTGACTATAGCTGAAAATGTGGAGTCTCCTGCTCACCCCACTTCCCAATCCCTCTTCACCAGCCAAATCATCCTGGGCATTTCAATGAACTCAAGGCTGCCCAGTCTGAGCAATTCGGGATTCTAGCAATCCCATCCCATCTGTCTAGGACCACTTCCCCGTCTGAAGGTTAGAAATGCAGGCTGATTGAGAGGGTGGGCTCCCCCAGCTCTGCCTGCAATCCAGTCAATGCTCCTGTCAAGCTCCAGCCCAACTTCCCTCCAACCCTGAGACAAATGCACTTACAGGGGCTCCTCAGGGCTCGCAGGAAGGAGTCAGCTCTATCTGGACTTGAACAGACAGGATGGGGCGCTGGCTGGGTGAGGGGTTTAAAGGGCTGCTGCTGTGGTGATGTCAGCCTCCCCCGCTGGCTCACCCCACGGCCCCCTCCCTACTGGAGGAAATGGGCTTAGTTCCCCACCTCCAGGCCCCCCAGTGACTCCGCACAGGCTCCATATTTGGGGAAAGACACCAAGTTGGAGGAGTCTGCTGGGGCTGCCCGAGACATTCTCTGCGTGCTTTGGTGATACAGCCGGCGGGGCGGGGCTGTGCTGCCGGCCGGGAAGCAGCGGGAAAAGCCTTTTATGGGCAGGACCACGGAGGCTTTCCCTGCTGTCTGGACTCAGGGCTGCTCCTTCAGTGTTGTCTGCTCCCGGGTTTCATGGGAGGAGGAGAATTCAAGAGGGACTGGCCAGAGAGAGACAGAGGAAAGGGACTGGGGGGTTCCATCCCTGAAGTTTGAAGAGGACAAACCAGCCACCCTCTCCTCCGGGACTTTTAGCTCTAGTCAGAGATAGGAACTAACCTTTGCCGGGGACCCACGACTTGCCAGGCACTTTGCAAATGCTCTTATTTAACACAGCTAGATCATGACAGCCTGATTCCTGTCTCCATTTTACAGATGAGGAAACTGAGGCTCAGAGCACATCTTATCCAAGGCCATATGGTTAATCATGAGTGGCAGAACCTGGACATCCCTGCCGACCCCCGGACAGGAGCTGGAGAGGCTCTCAGACACAGCCGTTCAGTTGTGCCACCCGCTCGGGCTGAGAACTACAGTGGAGGGGGGCCTTGAGCTACATGCTCTATTGGGGTGGGCTTTAAGGATTCAGCAGCAGCTCAGTGGACCCGGGCCCCCATCCAGAGGGTCTCTAAGGCCTGGCAGGGCCTGAGACACCAACAGTGGGGTAGGAGGGTCAGGCGCTGCCATAATGCCTCCTTCCCGCCCTCCCTTTAGAAACAGCCCGTCTATCCTGAAAACGGACTGGGCTCCATCACCACAGAAAGAAGACCCACTCATATCTTGCTTGTTCCTGGTTTCAGGGGTTTCAGGAAGGGGTAGAAGGAGGTTACGAAGGTGAGAGGCTGCAAATGTGGTCTCTGGGTGCCCGCTGAGGCGCGCCTCCCACCTGGGCAGCCTCCCACCTGGGCAGCCTCCCACCCGGGGCAGCCTCCCACCCGGGGCAGCCTCCCACCTGGGCCAGCCCAGCAGGGAGGAGCAGCACTCTGACCACGCTCAGCGGACACACCCAGCTCCACCAGGAGAGGCTGGCGCGCCCTCGGCCCGCGGACCCCAGCTCAGCCCGCAGCCCCTCCCTGCTAGAGGAAAGGAGCGCCGTCCCCGGCCTCCCCGGCCTCCGGTCCCCACGCCACGCGAGCTGGCGGCATGCAGAGCTACAGTGCCCCCTCGTGGCGCCTGCGGGAAGGGCAGAGAGGCGGGGAACCGGCCGGAGAGCAGCCTGGAGATCTCCGCTTGGGTCCTCAATTCTCCAGCTTCCTCGCCCCGCAAATCGTCTCCCCTAGCCTGATGAAATCTAAACCAACCTTCCAGGGTAACTGCAACACTCCTGCCTCTTGGAGCCTGTCACCCACACGCCCACTCACCAGTAGCCATCACCATCCTGTGTTCCCCAGCACCACGCCAGCCTTGACCTGCGTGCTCCTGTCCCTTAAATCCGCGTCAGGGAGCACTGTGCCTGCAGCCTGCTGAGCTGGGAGGCGCCCAGGTCAGAAGTGAAGCTGCCTGACTGGTAGGTGGGGTCCAGGTGGGCAAAGGCCACTGCCATTTGCCAGGCCCCTAGTAAACATTTACTGAATTCATGCCACTGCTCAGGAGAGAGGAAAACCTTGGAGGAATCAAGGAACTGTTGTTCCCAATGGGCCTGCAGTTTGGAAAAGGGAAAGGCAGACCAGAGAACTGGAAAATGGAAGACCCCGGCCCCATCCCACATTCTCAACATCTACACCCAGAAAGGGGGAGAAAGCAGGGGACCAACAACTGCATCTGGTTGTTTCTTTAATTGAATGCAAACTCATTCATAGAAAACAGAAATGCAACCATAGCGTGGAAATAGACATTAAACGGAGTTCTTAAAAAAGATCCAGACCCATCTCCTCTCCTCGGCCCGAGGGAGAGCTAAAAACAAGTTGGGGAGAATAAAACACATTCCCATCTGTGAGGCAGAGGCCCAACCTGACCTCCCCAACCTTGGAATGGGCCATGTAGGGCAAAGAGGTCCCCAGGACCAGAGCAGCCAGGGGTCCCAGAGCTGGGGCCACTCAGTGTAAACTCCAAGGTTTCATATATATGTATGTGTGTGACAAACACAGAACTTGGCTGAAGAAGGACGAAAACTTAGGAGCCAGCCCTAGATCCTAGAGTGAGGCTGGAACCAGGGACATAGAGGGAAATGTCATGTCCCTTTCTTGAGCCCCTTTCTAAGATAGGCACTGGGGCTCCACTGGTGGCCGTGGAGGAGGCAGGATGGGCTGGGCTCTTTCTATCCTCCCTCCTCCATCCCTGGCCATTCTTGGGTAATGTCAATGGCACTGAAAGGCCCCCCGCTGGGGCTTGGCAGGACTAAGAGCCTGGAAAGAAAAAGGAAGAAAAAGGTTGAGTTCCTTTTTCTTTCCCATCCTGGTGCCAGTGTCAGTCTGGAGGCTGATGGAATAGGAAGGTGACCTCTGAATTCAGCCCCTCAGATCAAAGGCGGTTCTCACATATGGGCTGACCCTTATTGTCAAAGAGCCAGCTAGGGACCTTCGCAGGTCTTAGCACCAAAAGCCTGGCACCAGCCGGCCAGCCCCCAAAATTCTACACCCCCCATCTATCCTGGCTGACCAGAGTGGGCAGTGATGACAGCCAGGTACAGCCTCAAAGAGAAGGGAGGCCCCGGTGCACGACAGACTCAGGCCCCAGACTGAGGAAAAAAGGGCTTTGGGGACCAGGCTGAGGGAGGAGGAAGGATGGGCAGAATGCGAGGCATGAGATGGGCAGGGCAACACTTCCCTCCTTCCTCCTGCAGAGGGACTAATGGAAAGAGTCAAGGACAAGGACCGTGGAAGGCCCAAACACTGAGAAGAAAGCAGCAGTTTGGCCAGCATCAGGGATCTCAGGGGAGCAGGCCTCCTCCCTGGCAGACGGCAGCTACAAGGGTCAAGGCCACTCCTGTGACTGTCCCAGCAGGCTGGGCTCAGCTTGCTGCCCCACAGCCACCCAGCACTGGGCAGCAGGGCTGGGCCTCACACCCGTGATGCTACAGAGGCTCCGGACAGTGGGGCAGAGGAGCTCTGGGCCCCAAGAGTGAAGCAAGGGGCCTGGCTCCCGCTAGAAGACATAGATCTTATCCCGCTGCACGGTGTCCAAGTCGTCGTCCAGGGTCAGCAACACCTGGGGGGTGGATGCTGAGTGAAGCACAGGAAATGGGACAGCCTGCCCCTCCACCTCACCCTCCTCACTGGGCCAGAAGAGTCTCACGTACCAGGAACGACCCAAACATGGCGATGGAGGACAGGAAGTGCCAGATGTCATGGTCGTCAAAGAAGTCAAGGAGGATACAGTCCCGGTTGTGCTCCCGCGACTCGGCAGGGGTTTTCTGGGCAAGAACAGGGAGAGCTGCCTGCCCACATCGCCCTGGCAGCCCTGCTCCTGCCAGGGCCCTCCCAGTTCCCAGCCCCTGGAGGAGACTACCTTCTTCCTCCCTTGCCCCTTGCCCTCGTCTCCCACATCCAAGAATTGGCTGGTTCCAAATTTCTCCCTGCTTCTGCCCTCTCCATCTTTCACTCTGATCCTCCTCCCCTCAGATTCCTCTTTCCTTTGACCTAAGAGCAGAGGGTTGTGATGACCTTGAGACACTAGAATACCACAAAGCCTCCTAACCCAGTCCCCACCTTGGACCCTGCCTTCTGCTCTAATCAGGCCTCCACGGCTCGTTCAGGCTTATTTTCTTTCTAAAGCACAACTGGCAGGTCACAAACCCCTGCGCAAGCCTGGCAGTAGCCTTGTTCTGTGGCACTCGAGGCCCCCTGTGCTCTACCCGTAACCCCTACCCAACACACACTGGCTGGACCTTACTCTGTCTGGGGGCTGTCTGTGCCACACGCTGAGGTCACAGGGGTGACACGAAAGACCTGCCCTGCCCTCAAAGGGCTCGCCGTCTTGCCCCGGCTCCCTAAGCAGTACATCCATCACGCCCCAGATCTGCCTCCGTTCTGCCTCTGTGTCGTTTGTTACACAGGCCCTTCCCCATCAACCAGGGTCTTTAGGGCCCAGAGGAAGGCCTGCCTCTTCCAGGAGCTTTCCTGGACCTCCTAACTCACACAGGCTTCTGTCCTCTGCCCTCTTATACATTCCCCTGCCTGTCTTGCCTATACCCTGAATCTTGTGTATCGTATTGTAAACAGAAATCCCACAGTCCTTCTCTTGAACTAGATTGTAAGCGTGTCAAAGGCAGAGTTAGTTCGGATCACAGGACTGAAACCTGATCCATGGCAGGTGCCCTAGGAGGCAGAGGACCGCGCTGGCTTCAAACCCCAGCTGTACCACTCACTAGCTCTGTGACTTTGGGCAGGTCCCTTAGCCTCCCTGCCCCTCAGCTTCCTTGTAAGTACAACAGGGACCCTTCGTCCTGGCATGCTGAATGGTAGGAGACTTAAACAAGAAAGCCGCTGTGAAAGGGCTGGCCATGGAAGTGCTCACAGACTATGTTTGAAAAGGCCACGTGTGTGCTCAAAGTACACGTGTGGGCAACCCCCCCTCCCCCCCCCCCCCGCAGGAAGCCTGCTCACCTGCCAGGTGCTGAGTCCTTGGAAGAAGAAGAAGAGTGCGAAGCCCCAGACCACTGAGGTGCAGACGATGCAAAGCAGGGGCATGGGCTTGATCCTCTCCCCGCTGCGCAGCTGCCGGTGGGGGTGGGGAAGGAGGAGCGGCCTGAGGGCCACCCTCCTCCCACCGCACATCCTAGCCTGCCTTACGCGCTGCTCTCCTGGTACCTGTCCAGGCTTTCGGGAAGCCTTCTTGGATTCATACCATCACCTCATATAGTGACACAGCTCAACTTGTCCCCACGCCAGAAGCCTGGGGTCCTCCCTGCTGAGGTCCACCCTGGCTGGGCCTCCGTGTGTGCAGAACCCTGTGCTGGCACAGGGGACTGACCAGGCAGCTTTCCCTGTGTTCATGGGGCTCCTCTCACACCAGATGGCATGAGGGTTCCCTGGGAAGCACTTGGCCCTTGGAGGCCCACGCCTGCCGCAGACTCGGGGAGCCCCGCCTCCTCAACCTCTTCTGCCTTGAGCAGGGCTCTTACCAGCTGTGGCCCAAAGTGCTACCAGTTTCACGGGCCATTCTTAGAATACAGCAGGTGCTCAGGAATGGAGATAGGACGTAGTGTGTCCGGGGGCTAGCCTCTCCCCTCCTCAAACCTCACCGGCAGATGGACAGAAGCTTCTCCCTCCCTCTCAGTAGTACCCGGGCAGGCTGTGCCCGTCTGCCTCCCCAAAAGGCAGGGCAACAGGCAGAGGAGGCTCAGCCGCCCCACTCACCTTCATAATGATGTAGAAGGCAAAGTAAAGCAGCAGGTTGCAGATGCCGATGGCCAGTAAGTAGGAGGCAAAATCATTGGGGCGCATGATGAGCCCATAGGCGGCCCTGGAACGAGGGAGGGAGGGCTACGATGTAGGGGCAGGCCGGGCAACAAAATGGCTTGCCCTCGCTCCTACCCCATTTTTATTATGATCTGGGTCTGCTTCAGAGGCCCACAGAAGACTCTAGAACCCCGGGTGCCAAAACCTCTCCTGTCAGCCCCCATTTCTCATGCCCGAAGCTTAGAATGTGTCCATGGCCCCCAACTGTCCGCCCAGCCAGGTGACCACAGACAGTGGCTAGACTTACAGTGACCAGTTGATAATGTTCCCCATGACCAGCAGCACCATACGGTCCTGGAGGGAAGCAGCAGCAGGGGACGGAGACAGGGGAAGAGAGACGGGGAGAGAAGCGGGAGCAGGCCCAAGTCAGTTGGTGCCCCCCCCCACCAGGGGAAAGCGAGCAGGTGGAGGAGGAGGCCTGGGGAGCAAGGCAGGTACCACGTAGAGCGGCCCGCTGCACTGCCGGATGCAGTCTGTGTAGAGCACGTGCAGGATACGGCGGCAAGTCCCTGAATCTGCAAGGAGAAGGGAAGGTGCCCTTGTTCCCCACAGCCCTGGCCTGTGCCAGCTGACAGGAACCAGGGCCTCTGGAGCTATGCCAAGGCCTCATCTAATTCTTCACCCAGTGATTCCTCCAGGGCCCCAGTGAGAGGGCAGAACCCAAATGTCTCCTGTGATCCAGGCCCCCACGGTCAGCAAGCCCTCGTCCCATGGGGCCCAGCAGGCCCTTTCCCCATGCCCTGCCCTGGACACGCCCTCACCCAGCTTCCAGCGGCCCATGTAGTACAGCTGTATGCTGAGGAGCAGGGTGGAGATGATGTGAATGACCGAGAAGACAACCCAGAACGCCGTGTTCCCTTTGCCAAACACCTGCCAGGGCCACGCAGGGCAGGGCTGAGGGGGCACTGAAGCAAGCTGCCCCCTAGCCCGCCCTTCCTCCAGCAGAGCCAGGCTGCTGCTCAGCCAGGCCAGGGAAAGCACCTTAGGGAAGGAGCAGGACATCTCCTGCAGAAGGTAGGGAGGGGCTATGTGCACGTGCGTGTGTGAGCGCACGTGCACCTTTCCTACAGGGCGAGCAGAGTGGGGCAGGGCCTCACCACACCCAGCACAGAAAAGAAGATGACGATGGCCAAGCAGGCGTAGGCACTGTAGGCACTGGCGTTGATGTCCGGGTGCCGCTTCTGGTAGAGTTTCAGCATGCACAGCCCGGCGATCATATACATGAACGATGTGTCTAGGGTGGGGGACGTGGACATGAGCTTCAGCAACACCCACCAAGCCTTCGCACACAACTCCCAGCCCCGACGATCGGAATGGAAGACAGAAGCCCCACACCACCTCATGGCCACAGAGTGAGCTGCTGGCGGGCTGACACTGGACTCCGTCCTTTAACTGTCCCTGCCACACCCCCCACGGGCTGTCATCCACAGCCTGACTTCCCCTGACAAGACAACTTAGTCTGAGCACCCTGAAATCAGGGGCCATTTCTTAATTATCTTCGTTTCCTCAGTGCTAGCACATGCTTTCCCAGAGAAAAGGCTCCACAGATGAATGGAATAGCATCCAGACGCCTATTCTCCATGAGCTGGGTCGTGTGTGCACAGGGAATGCAGCTGTGGAGACACCTGTGTGGCTGAGTCTTGGGGGCATGTGTGGGTGACGTGGGAATGGAAGACTCAGGCAGGTTCCTGCTCTAGGTTCAGCCAGGGAATAGGGAGGCCCGCTCACCAAACTGGAAATTGGTATAGTTGGGGCAAACGTGATAGCAAGCACTCAGCAGCCCCTCCATCATCAGGGCTGTACCCATGGCATAGAACAGGCCAAAGTGTTTGGGGATCCCACATTCCTGTTGGGGAGAAAGAAAAGGGAAGGGAGAGAGGAGGTAAGGTGGGAAGGGAGGAAGGGACCCAAAAGAGGGAGATTGTGAGAGAGGGGGATGTGGGTAAAGTGGGCATGTAGGCAGGGCAGAGCAGGGCAGGGCTGAGCAGGGCAGGGCAGGGCTGAGCAGGGCAGGGCAGGGCTGAGCAGGGCAGGGCAGGGCTGAGCAGGGCAGGGCTGAGCAGGGCAGGGCAGGGCTGGGGTGGGCCACGCCTTCCAGAGTCTGGAGGGGGGACATCAGTGGGCAGGCAGGTGCCCCTCACCAGGGCGTAGAGGTCATTACGCAGCAGGGCTCGGTTGTGGTTGATCTCCCGCTGCAGGATGATAAGTAAGAAGAGAAGCCCCAGCAGGATGTACCCCAGGTTGCTAAGAATGTTGTTGAAGGCGCTGGAAGAGGGGGCACAGGACACATTGCCTCGGCCTCACTCTCCAGCCTCTTCCCCACCTGAGGGGTCAGCCGCAGAGCCCCTGGACACTTTCCGGGTTCACCTTTCCCTGGGAAAAGGGCCTCCCCAGACAATGCCCACCTGAGGTTGCCCAGCGGGTGGGCACAGAGGAAGTTGTAGTAGCAGATGTCCTGATTCCCTGTGACATTCACCACCTGCAGCAGGGAGTGGGAGCAGGAAGGGGGCTGCTAAAGCACGGAACTCAGCCTGCTGCCCAGGAGCGGCGGAGCCAGGCCCCAGCCCACACCGCTCCAGCCCGTCCCATTCTGCCATGGATAGGAAATGCCACCACAGCCAGTAGTCAAGTCCTCCTTTTGGCGTGGTCGCCCCTTACTGGGTGTGTCTGAAAACCCTGGGGTGTGACCCAGTGCAGAGAAAAGGGAAGGGAAACCTAGACTTACAAAGTCGCAGGACTTGTTTCGTGAATGCGCACAAGAAGCTGGGGAAGGTGCCGTCATTGATACTGTGCTATCTCCGTTTTCCCATTGAATAAACTGATGCTCGGGGGGGGGGGGGGGTTCACATGACTTGCTTAAGGTCATCCAGCTGGTGAGGCAGAGCTGGGACTTGAACCCAGGTCCTGTGACCTCAAATCTGTGCTGGCTGCAGAGCCCCAGGCTGGGAGGCTCTACACTTAGGGCAGTGTCCCAGACTGCGGGGAAGGGGAGCCTGCAGTTCTGGGAGGGCACTCAGCACGGGCCCAGGGGAGCCAGCCCCCACCTGCTCACCGTCTGGTAGGTGATCACCAGCTGCACCACAGGAAGCGCATAAAAGACGGCAATGGTGGCGATGTTCCTGAGGAGTGGGAGGGCAGTGGCCAGGTGGCAGGACCCGAGAGATGGCCACACCACCTGCCAATCACAGGAAGTCCCACCCCCCACCCATCCACTCACCAAAAGTAGATCTGGTACTTTTTCCGCAGAACCCGTTTGTCCTTGCGTGCCAGGTCGGCCACATAGAGGTATTGCTGGGGAGAAGCTGGAGTGAGCCCCCTTTTCGACTGCCTGGGGAGGCCCCTCTCACCCAGGTGAGAGAAGCACAGGAGGGGCCAGGACGGGTGGGCAGGGTTCTTAGCCATTCCAGTGCTGCTGGCCAATCAGCCCAGAAGGGCTGGGAATCCAGTCAGTTCCCCTGGAATCTGTCCTGCCCCAGCTGAGCTCTTTTTCACCCCAGGGGGAGATATACTGAGGCCTGAACACTGAATCTCCCTTCCTTGGGGAACCCCTGACCAGGGCCAGCCCACAAGGTGTCAGACCTTGGTGCGAATGACATTCTTATCCGATTCGATGTCGGTCAATGTGTCATAATCATCCTCCTCCACAGAGCTCATGGAGTCCAGTCGTGGCCGCGTGCCCACAGGGTCAAGGGAACGGTCTGAGGAAGGCAGGAGGGAAAGGTTGCCCCGTGGGCAGAGCTCGAGGTCTGTCTCCACCCACCTGGAGCAACTGTCACAATTACTAGGCAGTGGAAAGAGGCAAACTGTGGGCTCAGAGCAGGGGTGGAGGTAGGCTCAGGCCCGGGGGTAGGTATCAGTGCTTCTAAGTCCTTGAGGGGAACCAGGGAGGACTCTGCAAAGAGGCCACCAAACAGGGACTGCTCGAGCCCTGGCCCCCCCCTCACTGAGCTAAGGCTTCCAAGCCAGGACACTGAGCAGACCCCAGGCCCCAGACTCAAGCAGCAGAATTTGGCGGAAGTCATGCTGATTAGAAGGCACCCAGCCATGGGGGTGTCTGAGAAGACATCACCGTGGCCCCCACTGGGTAAAGACCCAGTGGGCCCTGGGGTGCAGGCAAGGCTGAGAGGCTGCCTCTAGGAAGAGCACCTGCTGCTTTAGCCTGTTCTTTTTTTGTCCCTTCAGAAGCTTCCTTCTGTGACCATGTCTGACCCTAGAGGCCAGGTCATGACACCCCTGCCCATGAGCCCTACCCCAGCAGGCCAGGAAGTGAGGGTGCTGGTAAGCATGACAGCAAACCAGAACATCTGGCCCAGGGGTACTGGGGTGCCAGCCTAGCAGCATCAGAGGCCAGTACCTGCTTGTTGCAAAAGACACAAGAGCTGGGAATTATTGGCATTAGATGGGAAAGCCATGCACAAAGCAGCTTTCTGGCCCCAGAGCCTACCGGCTCCAGTCAACCACCCTGGCAGGAGCTGATTGGCAGAGCAGCGCCCCCCCCCCACATCTACCCATGGCAATGCACAGCTGCCGCATCTGGCCAAAGGGGAGGCGCCGCTTGAACTGGTCGTGCCCTTCAAAGGAAAGGGAAAGTTACCAGGGAAATGGGGCCAAGGAGGAAAGATAGAGGGAGGAGGGGGGAGGGAGACAGCAGGCCCTTCCCTGTCCCAGCATCTGGCAGAAGAGGCTACCACCCTCCATCAGGTTTCACCCAGCCAGCACCAGCCCTGCACCACACGGCTTGGCCTACCTGGCCCACTCACCCTGGTAACTGTAGGAGAGATCGCCGGTGCTCACGCTGTCAACCAGACCCTCGGTGGATCCGGAACAGTTGTCTGCAGAATGGTAAGTGGTGAGGACAGACCTCAGGTAGGGGAATGCGGATCCATCCCCAAGGGGCTCTGCGGGGGCTGGCTGCCAATCTGCCACCTTGAAGGTGGCAGCGTCAGGAAACGTGGTTGTGAGTGGGCCAGCACAACCTCCGGCGTTGGCACATACCAAAGGAGCCGTAGTTGTAACCCTCATAAGGGGAGCTGCCAGGGAAGGAGTTGGCCAGGACCCGAGGGTGACCTGCAATGAGAAGTCAAGGTTCCCTTAGCCCTGGAAGTAGAGAGAGGCCAAAGCCAGGGAGAATAGAGAAGGAAGAATCCAGACAAACAAGAGAGATCCAGAGAGGCCATGGCAGCAGCAAAGAATAAGCACCCATCCCAGCAAACACAGCTCACTCCCACCACCACCATCTGCCTCGACCTCCCTCCCATGTGTGTCCCCAATGGAAACGCTCGCCACCTTTTGTCCTCCCTGGAGAGAGAAAGGTCAAGGAATTGATGCATCTCAATTACCGGCATCAAGAACAGACAGCATTGGCCTGCCCAGGCCCCACTCAGACACCCCTTGTGCTTCCCCTCCCTCCCCAACTCCGGACTCCAGCTCCTCTGCCCACAGCACCTGGAGCTTACCAAGGAGAGAAGCTGAGAGAGAAGGTCCCAAGCAGGAGGGAGGATAGAAAGAGAGCGAGGGATGGAAGAAAGGGAGAGAGAATGAAAGGTTAATAACCCCAGAGACTGTGAGCCCCAATGTCTGAGGCAAACAGATACTATCGCTAGACCCAGAGCACGAATCAAGTGGCAGCCTTTCAGACAGGCATGCTAGGGGTAGACAGGCACAACACCCTAGCCCCATGTCCATCTGCAGTGTCACTCCCAATGTGAATATCCAGAAGCCCCCAGAAAGCCTCCTCTAACCTCCAAGGGAACCATCTACCACTATCCCCTCCAAAAGAAAAAGCAAACTCTGCCCTCCCACCCAGGCCCTCTGCAGGTACCGCTTTCTGGGCAGATCCGGTCCACAGCCACCAGAAGGGTCTTCTTCCTCTGCCTGCACGGAGAGAATCCAGAGGCAAACCAGAGGGGAAGGACAAGGAGCCCTCCTATGCTGGGCTGGCCTGCCTTCCACCCTCTCCACCCCATCACCCTGTCCTTCATCCATGATCCCAGGGGTCTCCCAGGTTGGGAAGCAATGTGAGGTCTCCCTGCTTGGGAAGAAGGTCGAGGGAAGATGCTGTTTCCAGAGGAGAGGCCCCCGGACCACAGACCCTAACAGGGGCCTGCTTTCCTCTGCCCTGTGGATGGTGTGGGAGATTACACGGGGCCAGCTCAGATCCTGCCAGGCCATCTTCCTCACATCTCCTGCCCAACCTACCCCAGAACAGGGGAGGGCCCAGCAGTTCCACTTTACCTCCAGTTCTCCCAACAGGCCAGGAGGATGGTCAGCAGGTAGAAGGAGAGAAATATGCCCAGGCAAAAGAGCATCCCACCTACATAGGCCTCAGCTGTGGGGAAGGAAGCAGGAAGGTGAACAGACCAATCATGGCACACAGGGCCCAGCCAAATCCCTCACACTGCTTCCCTCAAAGGTAATGAGCATGTCAGTGTGAACAACTCGCCATCCCTCAGATATGCCAAACTGTGACATCATTCCTGTCTGTGCTCATGATGCTCCCTTGGCAAGTACTCTCTCCTCTACTTCTTCTCAAAAACTCCATCTTAACTTAACCTTCAAAACCCAGCTCAGGCACTTGGTCCTCTAGGGAGCTTTCTCTGTCATGCATTCCCAGTGACCTGTCCTTTGCTCCTCAGAGCTCTCAGCACAGCAACAGGCTCCTGTCCCTCTAGCCAGGCGCTCCCTAAGGACTGCAGCTGGAGCGCAGCCGGGCCCTCTGAGCACACAGAAGATGCTCGATAAATATTTACTAAATAAAGAATCCATAAAGGAGACGCACTTCTTTCCCCTCCCATCACAGTCTCTTCGTTTTACCTTATACTTTCCATTCCATCATTCAGTAAATATTTACTGAGCATGACTAAAGGGCCTGGTACTTTCCTACTAATTTTGTACTAAACCTCACAACTTAGTGAGACCAATGGGGCAGATCCTATTATCCCTGTTATAGCGATGAGTAAACTGAGGCTCAATGAGATTACACTGCTCCGAAGTGTCACAGAGAAAACCAGAACTGCTTCATTCTTTAGTCATGGACGCTCTGTACCGAGTTCTAGGGGGACTCACCTCCTGGCCCTCCCGTCGTGAAGCCTACCAAGTACACGCGCCTTCCCTACCCTGTCAGCCTGCTTGAGTAGGTCCTCGTCACACTTCCTACCCAGGTCTGAGAGGAAGAGCCAGAGGCCAGTCCATCCCCACTATGTCACCCACTCACATGTGACTGCTCGAGATACCAGCACTGACAGGGTTTTCTGGCGGTGCCCTTGATCGACCGGTTCATCTAGAAGTAAAATGTCAAATTGGCAAACAAATGGCTGCCTGGAGTTTGGCTACAGTTAGGGGGACCAGGCCTGGGAGTGTCTGGGGCCAAAAACCCATACTCCGTCACGTACACCAATCATTCATGCAGGCTCTTGTACCTCCCAGGAAGTAACCAAGACCTCCCGATCCCCAGCCGGGCCCAGGGCACAAAATTACCTTCTACAAAAGGGTAGAAAGGCAAGGAGCCCCCACAGGCCTGGTCTTCTGTCTTCACCACCACCACCACGTAGAAGCTGTTGCTGGGGAAGTCTTTGCGCTGTGGGGTGATGATGATGACGATGATGACGACGATATAATCGTCATCATCGTCATGTCATCATCGTATCACCAATCGTCATCACCATCCTTTGCTGAGTAGCTACTTTGGGCCAGACATTATGCTGAGCTCTCTTCACACATGATTTTACTTAACCCTCCCAAAGATCCGTATGAGATCAGTACTGTTGTATCCCTGTTGGACAGTCTCAAAAGTTAGCTCAGGGTCACACTGCCAGTTAAGGGGTAAAGCCAGGATTATCTGACTCCAGAGCCCAAACCCTCAACCTACACACTACGGCCAGGTGACCAAATGTGTGTGTGCCCCACCATCATGGAACCCATGGGTTGGGCATCAGCCAGAGAAAAAGTGGAGGGACCACGTTGCCTCCATCAGTTACATGACTGAATGTTGTGAGCTAAACACATGGCCGCCCCCTCCGTGCCCCCAGCATAGGTTTGAGCCTCCGCTAAGAGCAGGCACAAAGCCTCAGCCAGGGCCCCTTTCCTCTCCTTAATGTCATTACAGTGAATGAGGTAGACATAACAGCCAGCAAGGTATGCTGCTCTTTCCTGTCCCCAAAGGCTACTGGGATTATGACTCACTCTCACATACTGTATCAGGGGACCGAAAATCACAGGGACTGATGATCCAGGACTCAGCCTTACGGGTAGATGAGGAATGGGGCAGGGAAAAGAAGCAGGGCTTCGGAAAGCTAATCACTGGCCACATCTCCCACGTGCCCACATGCATTTCCTACCTGCACAGTGATGGCTGCCTTCTTGGTCATAGTCTGGTACATGCCGATGAAGGCTACGTTGTTGTCTAGGTCATACACAGGGCACTACAGAGGAGGAGGGGAGAGGTAGATGCGGGGACCTGGGGCCTGCCCCCTCTCTTTAGAAGCCCTGCTACCCACTGGTGGAGTGTAAAACGACAGGACACTTACCAGGACATCCTGGATAGAAATGACTGAGCAGGGGAAGGCCTTGTTGGAGGTCACTTTGACAATCACCGAGTCCACTCCCTCTGGGAACTCATACTTGAAGTACTGAGAGCAGAAGGAGGGTGGCAGGGAGAGCCCTGTCTCATGAGGATGCTCTCTCTGCCCCTCCAGAAGGGAACAGTGTGAATTCTCTTAGGGTTGGGCAGTGGAGGCTCTCTAGGAAGACAGGTCTTAAATATAAGCAGCCCCGTTTTCTGTGTGCTACTCCCCTTGACCGCAACTGGGCACTCAGGACAGTGCTCGAGAGGCAGCCAGACCCCATGTCTCTGCACTTCCCATGCTATCTGCCCCTTACCACCTTGGAGCCAGAGCCTCTGTTTCTAGAGTCCCTCCAGGGAGAGCCCAGCCAACTTGAACTCATGGCAAAGACCACCAACGACTCCCATGTTCAAGTTCACCATTTCTCCTCTTGAGGGACAATCAATAGGGGGATCTTACCTGAGGCTGGGCTGCTGTGGTATTGAAGCTAAACTGCTCCCCAGTCCTGCAGGACAGAGAAGAGTCCCCCATGGTTACTCCCAGAGCTTGGGAAGGAGGCCAGACCCATGGTCTCCTATCTGTCCCCTGCAGACCTGAGCACAAAGTCGTCCATTCGGTTGACCCGGAGCTGGTACGTGGTGTTCACTGGGGACAGGGTGGACACATCCACGTAGAAGAACTGGACCTCAGACTCATTCTTAGTGGGGGGCTGACACAGCGTTCGTTCCACCTTTTGGTAGAGGTACTTGCGCTGATACCTGGGGCCCGAAGCAGAGAGTAAGTATGTGACTACTGTTCCAAGCAGCATGCCGCTTTCGGGGAGCAAAGCCCCAATTCTTCCACTCTGGTCTCTACCACCCTCCTACCCCTACCCCCACTAGGCTGACAGATTCCAGGCTGGCTGGCTTGGCCCTCACGCCATTGATCAACCTCCTGGTTCTGGGGAGGGGGAGGAGAAACAGAGGGGCTCCTGGGTGATCTGAGGCTCCAAATAAGGACCTGGGTGAGGCTCTGGGCAAGGCCTGGCCTAGGCCTACCCCTTCCCTGATCCCCGGTCCTACTCACAGCCCTCGCAGGATTAGGGGCACCTGGAAGGATACCACCGCCTCCTTCTGGCGAACCACGAAGAGCAAAGGAGCCCCCTTCTGCTTATTCAGTACATTCACGGACACACGCACGCCTTCTGTCTGTAGAATGAGATGGAAATGCCTCTCAGTTAAGCCCGTGGTGACTCTCCCTCCGCCACCTGGGACACAAGGCTCTAGAAACTGTGAGCCCTCCTGCCCGCTCTTGGGCCAACCGCTTTGTTCTTTCTCCATCCTGGTCAGACTGGGAAGCTATACGTGCCCCTTCTTCTGCCAGGGCAGCCCCCAGTTTGCAGGAGGGACTAGTGGGAACTTAGAGGAGTCTTTATGGAAGAGGCTGGTTCTAGAGGGCAGGTACCAGGAGGGCAACAGGACCCAAGCAACTGCAGGAACTCACTTCCTGACAGGAAACACAGTGGAAATCTCAGGCCTCTCTAGCATATCCCATTCCTATCTGTGTTCATGGGACACACACAGACAGACACAGGAGAGCAAGAAATGCTCCTCAGCTTTCTTCCTTGTGAGCCAGAAGTTCCAATTCAACAACTAATATGGGAGTTGGGGGGTGGACACAACAGGGACTGTTGAGAGCTAAGAAAACCAAACTCTATCCCTAGCTCTGACCAAGGGATAGGGCTGTGGAGGAGTCACTTCACATCTCTGAGCCTCAATTTCCCCCTCTATAAAATGGAGATACTCTCACTCTATGCGCTATGGAGGAAAGTATATAGGACAGCAGGAGTTTAAATGAAAAATAAAATTACATAAATCCTGTGAGTCTTGTTATGGGCTGGGGAAACCTGAGCCCTAGGGCAGCTTTTCCCTGCGGGGTAGAGGCCACAGCTCTCAGGGTAACTCCAGATATGGGGGAAAAGGGAAGAAAGTACTCTAAAACAAGAGATCAGCTTTAGAGAACCAGATTGGAGGCAGATCCTGGCCTGTTCTAGAAACCAAATCCCTCCCCATCCAGAAACGTAAATTAGATTCCCATTCTCAACTCCACCGCTTCTCAGTAAATGCAGTCATGGAGAGAGCTGGGCAGGAGACCATGCAGCCAGGCTACAAGAATTCTCCAAATTTCAGCTCTAGACTTCCGGTACCTAGGTATGCTCATGTTCAACTCATGGCTAAGGAAGAAATGAAAGTGAAATCAGGGTGAGACAGATTCTCCACAATGGACAAACTCCCTCTCCTCGCACCCAACTTGGAGTTAACCGCATCTATGCCACCTTCAATGTACAAGGCCCGCTGGCTTTCAGAGGCTGGAAGAGCGCGCGGAAGGTCCCCGCAGCCCCAACAGCCGGAGAAGGCCGACCTTCATCTCCCTGGGGCGTCCCAGCTGTAAGGGGCCCGCAGGGCCTTGGGGTCAGAGCCTGTCTCGCGCCCGGGGGCGTCCTGGCCACGCCAGTACCAGGCCGCTGCCCTTTCTGCCAGACCCCACGCAGCTGTCCGATTCTGCCTTGGGGAAGGGGCAGCTCAGTGCGCGCAGGCCACGTCTGGTGGAAGGGGGCAGTCGAGGAGCAGCCGGGAGTGGGGTGCAGCACTGTCCGGTGGGGCTTCAGACAAACAATGGTGCCAAGGACGCAGCACGGGGCAAGAGGCTCCGGGGTGTTTCCGGGGAACGGGACCCTGTGGGATCACACAAGGCCCGGCTCCGGCCGCCCCCGCCCCCGCCCCCGCCCCCGCCCCGGGCCAGCCGGCCCTCACCCGGTTCCGGGTCACGGTGTGGTTGAAAGTGTAGATGTTGACCAGCTCGCTGTTGACCTCGTCCACGTAGGTGCGCTCAAACTCGGCGTCTTTCTGCGAGACATTCTTGGGCCCCAGAACCCCCAGGTGGCTCTCGACCAAGGCCACCAGGAGCGCCAAGAAGGGCAAGCCCAGCGCGAACATGGCCCTGGCAGGGCGGCAGCGGCAGCGGCAGGGGGGGTGGCGGCGGCGGAGACAGGCGACAGGACACCTCCGGGACCGGTTGCGGCTCCGGCCGCAGCTTCCAGCATCTCACCAGGACCAGAACTTTAACCCCGGCCTGAGATTAGGACACGTCCCCTCCCCGGAGCTGCACAGACGCTCCCAGAGGCCCGGGGGGACGGGGCCGCGGGGAGGGAGGGCAGGGGTGCGGCACCGGCTCCGGGAAGGGGTCCCCGCGCCCGGGGGGCCGCGCACGGCCCCGAGACCCCGCGGCCGCCCGCCGGCGGGAGCCACGGAGCGGCCGGTTGCCGGGAGCCTGGAGACGCCGGGGAAGGGGAGGGAGGGAGGGAGGGGGGGAGGGAGGGGGGGCGAGCCGGCGGCGGGCGGCCGCGCAGGGAGGGGAGTCTGAGGGCGAGGGGCGTGATGGGTGGCGGCCAGCAGACGCCGCGCGGCCCTGCGAGTTTTTCTGGGCTGCGGGCCCTTTAAGGGCACGCGGGCGCGGCGACTCGGGCTCTCGGAACTCGGGACGGTGCGCGGCGCCGCCGAGCAGTAAACAGCGGAGCCGCCAGCCCGCCGGTGACGTCAGGAGAAACTGACACAGATTTAAAGGGCCAGGTTCCGCCTTGGGCCTTAAAGGGGCCGCGTTCTCCCGCTGGAAGCCTTCAACTCCTATCCCTCCACCGCCTCCTCTTTCCTTATCCTGCCCCTCTCTGGAAGCTCACTTTAGAATAGACGGATGTTTCCGTGAAGGATCTCCAAGTGTCGCATTCTTGTTAACAAATTCTTCTCTCTGCTCAAACTTAGGGATGGGACTCCCCCCGACTCCCATGCCCACTGCCATTATCACTAATATCCTCCACCCCTGGACCTCTTTTTTTTTCCTCCTGGGATCTTAAGAAACGTAGAATTAGGAAACCGCATGGTCACACTGCCGCCCTGCCGGTGGAGGGATAGCTGACGCTGAACTGCAAATGGAACCCATGTGAATTCTCACTTCCCCTTGCAGGGGCCACACAGCTTCAGAGAGGCCTGAAAGATTGCTGGGCTTTCTCCTCTTCTCTCAGAGGCAGCTACAAAGTTCATGAAAGATACTGGTTTTCGGTGTAAATTGGTGAAAACTTTGCTACAAATTATTTTGTCACTGTTTCAAAAAGCTTAAAGAGCTTTACACTCTTTGACCCAGTAATTCTGCTCCATCCTGGTAATTCTAACTCCATCCTAGGGAAATACAGATAAAACTGTGTGGGCAGCTGTCCTTATCACGGTGATATTTATAACATAAAGCATAAAGAAAACAGCTTAAATGTCCATAATGAGGAAGTGGTTAAATGCACTATTATCACAAAGCCATAAAAAAAAACGATGCTTAAGACTTTAAGGGACATGTAAGCAGAGGATTCACAACGTCACACTACATAAATACTATGGTTTCCAATTACATAGACATGTATTTAAAAAGTTGAAAAAAAATCATAAAAATTTAGCAACAATTATCTTTGAATTACATACAGGTGGTTTGTAAAATAGCGTATCATTTTTCTTTAATTCCAAAACTATAGAAAAGTACCCCCCAAAAGAAGAAAACAATTGCTGTATTGTGGGTGGTTTTTCATTTTTTTATACCTTTTAAAAATGTATACATTCAAAAAAAATGTATAAATTAAAAAAAATTTATAAATTTTATACAATGAACATGAATTTCTTTTACAAACTAGATATTGTACAAGACAAACTAGATATGTTAAAAAAAAAAAAAAGAAATGTACTATGTCCACCTCCGTCAGACACCCTGATGAAGCCACCTGGGCCAGTGGCTTGTCCAAGTTCTCTGTCTCACAAGATTCCAGCAATCTCAGCCCCTGTCCATGCCTCTCTACCTACCTGGGCATTGTTCCAATGAGAACTCTTTTACTGTGACCAATTATAATTATTTATTCATTTCTGCAATAAATATCAAATGGGCACCTACTATGTGCCAGGTACTGCCCTATTGACACTGGGCAAATGGTGAGTGGGAGAATTAGACCTGGCCCCTGTCGCAGCATTCATACTTGAGGAGGAAGACCAGAGGCAAGCTGCAGGGGCTCGAGAACCCTACAAAGTCAGATCAAAAGAGATCAAAGAGAACCTTAGCAGACTCCTGAGCAAACCCCTCATTTTACAGATAGGTGGAGTGAAGGCCAGAAAAGGTCAGCTCATGAATAGCTCACTAGACTCAAGTCTCCTGAGCTTCTTTCCAGCACATCAGGACCAACCTGAATTGGAGGACCCTCAGGATAACAGGAGGTAACCAGCTTGGAGAGTCAATGTAGGATTTCCATGTTGCAACTGGACTTTACTTTCTCCCTCATCATGACCCTCCTCATCTTGCCAGTAAATCTGGAACTCTTTTAAGAAATACTCACACCCTGAGCTTGAGCTCCCCACTTAACCTGATGTTAAGTAACTGGTCTACCATGTGCCAGGAACTTTCCTGGGAGTTGTGAGAGCCACAAGTTGAGGCTCACAGAGTCTGCTATAGGCTGGTCGGTGCTGTGACTGTATTGAATAAGCCCGGGCTGGGGATGGGGAGTCCAGGGAGAAGCATTCCAAGTCCAGCTCTTAGGCTTTGGGGCAAACTGTGCCTGTAGGCCTGTTTAAAATGCACACCCAGACACTTACAGTTCTTGAATCACAGCCTCTGAGGGATGGAGCCCAGGAATCTGTATTTTAGCAAGTACGCCAGAAGTTTGCTATGGACAATGAATTTTGAGAACCATCGCTTTGGGGCCAACAACTATGAACTGTCAATATTTGTTTGCTCCCTTTCTCCTGGCAATTCTTGGGAGAAATCTATTCAAATAAACCCAGAAGGGATCCTTCCCTTTTGCAAGGTCTCAAGGGCTTAACCTTTGACTCCTCAGCACCATGAGTGTTCAGACAGGATAGGAGGGCAACAGCTGTTCTCGGGTCCTTTTCTCAGCTTTGCTGCCTCACGCCCCAGGGAGGGAAGGACAACTCAGTTGTGAATAGGCCCCTTTTTAGGTCTGGCAGCCCTGAGAGGAGAGAAGGCCTTTTTGTTGTTGGCAGCAGTCAGCATAAAAGAAGGGCAGTGCTGGGTCTCAAAGCCTGAGTGCAAAGAGATGTCAAGGTCTCAGGGCTGCCCCCTCAGCCCTCTGCACAAGCTACTGCATTCTCCCTGCATTTTACTATATAAAAATCCCAACTCCAGCCTTGGTGATAAAGGGGGCAGGGTAGGGTCACAAGGCTCAGATGACTTCCTTTTATTCCCTATGGCCCACCCTTCAGAGCCTGAGTACAGAAAGGACCTAGGAAATGGGACCTTTCAGCAGGGAGCTGACAAGGTTCCCAGCATTCCATGGTTCCAACTCCTTTTTAAGCTGCGGGATTTTTGAGATTTGGAGCAAGAGGACAGGAAGAAAGCTTCCACTGGCTCAAAGGTATTGTTAAAATGACCTTAATACTGCACCAAGAGCAGGATACTGTAAGAATCACAGTAAATGGATTAGCAGAGTCCCATCAGGTAATTTAGAAACCTGGGGGTAAAGGAAGTGTTATGTCTGTGGGTGGGGGGCAGAATCAAATCAGACTTTAGAGTTAAGTAATGCTGTAACTTCAACCCAGAAAAAAAGGTTGCAAAACCAAGCGTTCTGAAGGAAATGAAGTTTCCTGTTTTCATTGTGACCATAAAAAGGGCTCAGTGTTATCTACTTGGAGCTCAGATAGAATTGTCCTGGCCATAAGCAGCCCCAACAGCAAGAGCACAGCACTTCTTTCTGTCACACAAGTTCTGTTTTTTCTCAAGGCTGCCCTTGTGTCTGGTTCTCTCTCCTTCACGGACTGTGAAAACTGAATGCATATAGATTGGGAATCAGCTAAAGATACAGCATTTACTCTGTCATTCTGGGGATAAGGTCTCAAAACTGTCACATGGCTTTGTGGTATTATGGAAAAAGCAAGGACTCTGATGTCAGAAAGTTGTAGGTCTAAAGCCCTGCATTGTGCACCTTAGGCAAATTAAACTTTCCGAGCCTTCAGGAGCCACATCTCACTTCCATTGTCCTTCTAAATGCCTCACAGCCGAGCTGGGCTTGGGCTTGGCTGCATTCATCATCCTGAAATGTCTAAAGAGTAGGAGGGGAGTCAAGAGAGAGCAGCTTTGACTAAGTGAGCAGGACTTTCTGCCCGAGATAGATCAGCCACTTTCCATTTCCTAATCCTGGACTTTCACCATTTACACTGGCAAATGTGAGCAATACTTTCAAGCCCTGGGTCTGCTTCCCCGTGGCCATGTGATGGAAACATCAGAGCTTACCAGGAAAGGAGCCTGGTCATCAGGTTGCTGAAAACAAGCAGATAAATAATTGATCAACGCAAATCTGTGTCTCTAAAGATCACTGATAAAAGTGAGCCAGCCATCCTTCTATTTCAAGCAAGCCTGAGTCTCGGCTAAGAAATCAGAAGATGCGACTGAAGAGCCTTTAACTCCTCGCTGGCTGTATCTAAAGATCATGTGCAGCTACCCAGTCCTTATTCCAAGTTGTTCTCAGTAATAGACAGGGCCCCGCCCCTCACACTTCGGCTCAGATACAGGCCATATCTGGTAGCTTCTCCTGTTACTTCACTGGTCCTTGGAGAACTTCACAAAGGTGATTTTCTCTCGCAATACCTTTGTTCCTCTGAACTAGTCTAGCTTTTTCTTCTAGCTTCATTTTTCCTATAAAAATTATCTTTATTAATTCCATCTAGTTCTAATCAAATAATTCCAGAAAATGTCTCAAAAATGTTTGTAATAGGTATGTACTGCATCTTTGTTTTTGTTGTTCTTAAGTGAATTTTGTTTGCTCTTGCTCATCACTAGCAACAATGTTTATCGTTTCTCACAAGCAGCAGTACGGTACTACTGCAAGAACAGGAATTGTAGTCAAGATTTGTGTTCCACTTTAAATTCTGACAGTTCCTGACTAGTAGACCATGAACAAATCACTCAATCTCCTGTTCATTCATTCCTTCATTTATTCAGGGCCTAGTTTGTACTAGTTACCAAGCTAGGTCCTGGGAACACAAAGATACTTAAACACATTTTCTGTTCTTATGGAATTAGGATAATCTAGCAGTGTAGACAAATAGGTAAGCATATAGGACAGAATAAGTGCAACGATAGAAGGTTTACTCAGGGTATTATGGGAACTCAAAAGATGAGAGACCTTGTACAGACCAGAGCTGGAAATAGAAATCAGAAAACACTCCAGGAGGCATCCCTGAGGGGTTCTTAAAAGATAAGTAGGAGCAGGAACATATTCCAGGGGCAGGGACATTCCAGAAGAGTTGGGGGGGGTCTCAACTTGGGGCCAAGGCAGAGACTCAAAGTTCAATGCTATTGTCATGAAAGTTCAAAGTAAGGGGTGTGTGGATATGAACTGAAGAGGGCCAGGTCATGGAGAGAACTGGATGTTACATTTAGTTCTTTGAATTGTTAGAGATTCTCCGTGAGCATACACTGATGTGTCCTGAGTTCTTACAGGTGTGCTGCCAAAGTGTGTTTTACACACTTGATCCGTGTGTAAAACAGTATGTATTTTTATATAGTTTTTTGATATGCATGTTTTGATATGACGATTTAAGCTAAAATAAGTCAGCACATAAGCAAAAGGCAAGAGGTATAGCATAAAATCAGGCCAAAGAAAGACCACGTGTTTAGCAAAACATTTCAGATCTTTACTTCATGGCTATTCGACAATATGTAGCTGAATTAAGATTTCAGCCTTTCTCCAGCCTTGCCATGGCTGGAGAAAAGGAGATGGATTCTCCTTGCCAGTTTCCCCCCAACTAGATGCTGTGAGGGAATTTCCCCTTCTGCCACATTACTGTCTCTTCCACTTCTCCTGGGCCATAGAAGACGTTCACATGGCATGGTTTGGAGTCAAAGCCTCAGGCCCCAGACTGCTTTCACAGCTGCTTTGTGATCTAAGGGGAAACTGCAAGCAGCTGACAAAGACCTCTGGGGTAGGGGTGGGATGGGGAGGAACTTGGTGTGATTAGATATGGGGGGAGAGCAACTAGAAAAACAAAAACACCTCGGATTAACATCTCCAAATTCTAACCTCTTCTAGGAATAACCCATTTTAATCCAATAGCATCACTGTGAAGAGTGAAGTGAATGTTACAAAAACCATAGAAACTTCTAGCTGCTTAAGAACATTCTATTGGCACAGCAACAGCTGTAATTATTGCTGGGGTGGCTGGTGATATTAGTCATCAGGATAGGCCCTGATGGCCAGTTGAGTAACTGACCCTTGTTCTAGTCACATAGCTCTCTGAAGAAGCTACACTGGGGCAGGCTGTTTAGCTTGGGGAGGCGAGAGATGAGAACGTTCCGTGCTCTGTGTGCTCCTGTCCCGACCCTGTAGTCATTGTTAGAGACTGATAGCACTCATTCAGTTCGGATGAGGTAGTCCACATGTCATCCGGACTAAATTATCTGCAAAACCATTCTGGACCCACGTTTAAGAGTGGACTTCAGGTGAGGCGGCTGCATTCTGAAAGTCTGATGTGAACCCTCCTTCAATGTTTTCCTCAGCTAATTGTGGTCCCACTCCCAACCCTCAGCATATGGAAGCTGGCAACTATTTTAGTTATCTTTCTGCCATTTATTTTCACTGTACTTAGTTTCCTGTTTCCTTTTAGATTTTAAGCCTTATCTACCCAAGTAGTATCTTCCGGTCAATCCGAACTTATTGACATGTTAATACAGTTGCTAGGCAGTCTTTGAACCCCTTCATGCGTACCACCAAAACTTCTTTCTCCGTAACACCATCATCTAATTCCACTGCTGGTTTTAAGGTGGGAAACAATTTGGCCAGGTAATGCACTTGAAAGAAATTCTAATTCCGTGGCCACGTGGAGGATGAAAAGGAAAAGTGTTATCGACTGCAGAAAGACTGAAGGAGGCAAGGAGTGTCATTTTATCCCCGGGGCCTTTCTACTGAAAGGAAACTGGTGAGGTGTCTGTCAGGAACTCAGTGAATCAGAACCGAGAGGTGAAACAATATCCGAGGTTCCTGAGTAATGGCAAGGCCAAGGACTTTGAAGTGACGTAAATCTGCCTTCAAATCCCAGCTCACCCATTTAAATTGCACTCACTTTGAAAAAGATACAAAACCTCCCTGGGCCTCTCAGCCAACAGTAAAATGGGGATGCAGCTACATAAAATGTTTAGGCAGTTAGTAGACGGGAAATATTAAGTTGAGGCTTTTCTTCCTAGTGGCACAGTAACTCAGAAGAGTCCAATCAATTTAAAGCACTTAAGTTCATGATGGGAACAGTAGATATTCCAAAGTGTAAAAATCTAGTGATTATTAATACGAGAAATGGAGACACAGTGGAAACTGGGGCATTTAATGTGAATAAATTCTAAAGACTGAAATTAGGAAAATGAGTCAAAAAGTCAGTTTAATAGTTTAAGAGTTAATTGTTTTTAACTGATAGATATTCCTAACCAATCTGAAATATTTCCTTTGACAATTTTCCCATTTATCTGTTTAGGATTCCTTTTATCAGCTCATCCCACCCTACCATCCTACACTCCTGAGGAGATTAAATGATGAGGGTCAGCTTGGTACATTCAGTTCCACAGAACAGGAGCAGGATGATCTAAGTATCCAATTTGCTTGTGATAAGGGAGGGGAAAAAACCACCCTTTCTTTTCTCCATTGGAATTTAAACTATGATAAAGGAGGCAGAAAGACAGCAAATTTGAGTGAAATGTTTACATTTATATTGAAATATGCACTAAAACAGAATGAGACCTACTAGTTAATGAAACTTTGCCAAAGCACAATCACAAACTTCCATGGGGGAGGGAGGGTCCCATCAGCTAGCAGCAGTGATCCCCAAGCAGGAACACCAAGGAGAAGCCTGGGAGACCCCACTCCAAAAAGCCTCCTTTCAAGAGACCCCCAACTCACTTCTCCCACATGCACCCACAGAGATTTAAGAGCATGGACATGCTCCACATTTTCAAATATTTTTAGTTTCTGCTTCACTGCAATAAATATAAAATTGGCAATGCTCATACACCACAGCACAAACAGCATTTCAGACTTTAGCATACACCTGTAAACAGTGACTAGGTTTAAAAAAATTAAAAAGAAAGCTGGAATTAATTTAACAAGAGAGAATTCTTAAGAGCAGGGCATAAGCTACTCAAGATTTGTTTTGCTGGGTTAAGGTTTTTGACAAAATATTTAGGTTGAGGCAGATACCCTCAACAGTCCAAACAGACCCAAGATGGTAGCAGAGCACTGCCCATGGCAGTCTATTGTGGGCAGCAAAACAACAGGCCCTAGGTCACCCCTGGCAGTGCATCTTCCACCTGCCACGTTCCAGATGTGACCACAGAAATCTTTATAGTGCCATCACCAGCTGCCACCTAGTATAGCAAAAATGGGGGGGCCAAAGGAATTAAAATTTGCTGGGAAAGGAACAGAATAATACCTCTGCTAGCTGCCTGGAAAGTTGGCCCCTTAATCACAATGACAACTAGGACATTTCACTTGGACAATGCATTCAATTTATATATACGCATGTATATACATAAATCTAAAGATTAAGCATTAAGTTCTGCCACTGTAGAAAACTGGGATGTTAATCAAAGAAAAAAAGAGATGAACATTTTTTGCCTAAAGCAGTGTAAAGAAAGCTGGCAACTAATGAAAGCAGATTCAATATCTGAACATTAGCAACGGGGCAGACTTTAACTTAAAAGGACAATGGTTCAAATACCATTGCTGGATAGCTCCGGTAGACAGAAAATGTAGTCATATCTGAGGTTTATACATATAAGCAAAGGAGATGAAGGTCAATTCACAAAGCATATTAATCCTTAGTTAAAGGAAGCTCAAAGTCTATGCTGCCGGAATAACCTAATTGGTGTTTGGACCATACTCCCACCCTCTGACAGACAGAAGAAGATCTGTATAGGAACCTGTCTTTTCACATACAAAACCGTGGCTTCATTAATTCCTCTCCTAGGAACTATAACTCAGCTAATGGGACCAAAAAAAAGATCTGTCTTGAAAAATTCATGAACCTGGGCTACTAAAAATAAAAAGGAAATTTTAATACAGTAAAAAGTCAGTAAACATGTATTTTCTGTTGTTAATGAAGACATGATACATTTTTAAAAAGTATGTATTTTTGGTTAAAAGACAAAAAACAAAAACAAAAATAATTCCTAAAAAGAGGCTTAACAAGAAAACAAATCCACCCAAGTTCTATCCCTCTTAATCAGAAGAGGCTCTCAGCTCGAGTCAGCAACCCCACTCCAACACACAAAAAGCACTGCTATTGGCCTTGTGAGCAAAACGTTAAGACATATGCCTTAGTTATTAAACTTGAACGTTAAGCAGACTTATTACAGAGCACATTTGGATGGGTTACTTCAATACCCACCTGGTCCAGTTGAAAATACTTTGTTTGCAGATCCAGTTTGTACATATGTCATAGGTATATTGAACAATAAACCATCTATTGTCCCTTATTTTTAAAATGCAGTTCTTGTAGCTCAAACCATTAAGATTATAAAGAGCTATCTTGCAGAAATTTTCAGATGAAGACACATTAAGGAGAAATCTTGGAAATTAAACAAACCTAGTTCTTTTTTACTACCTGGTGGGTTGAAGCAGAATGTCCTTTCCTGAAGAGCAGCTTCACTTGTTTCCCCATAAGAAAAGGCCAAATTTTTCTAGACTGATATAATTTAAAAACTAAGCCAATAAAAAAATAAAATATACACCTTAAGATACTAAAAAACTTGAAATAATGTCAGGGCTTATGGAATGGGAAATAAGAGTTCTGATTTTTTTCCCCCAAAAAAGGAATCTGTAACAGGTTTTAAAGGCAAAACAAAAGAAAGCAGACTCTGAATGTGGCTAGCACTACAGACTCTAGAGCACACAACATCACACAAGAATGAATCACACATCAGTAATATCATGAGAGTAACTGGCTGGAGACTTACACTTCCAGCAACAGAGCTCCTCGGTCAAAAATGTGTTAAAAGCTTGTAATGTCAACAAGGACCAAAAAAAATAGGGCGGAAAGGCTGCATGCATGGGTCTATTATAGACATGATATTCAGCAGCATAAAAATAATACCCTCCATAGAGACCCCCAAATGGGGCAAAACCTATTTTTCACTGCTAAGCCTGGGAAAGACTAAGAGAGTGGAACAAATTCACTTGTAACTATAGCATCTCCCACATTTGAATGACAAGTATGTCCAATCTGATGCTGTCTGTTGAAACACTGAGAATACATATAAGTAAAGCAAAATGAAAACAAAAGGCTACATTAACAACCTCCAATCCTGGGGGGGAAAACAGCAACATGTTTTAAAGCCAAGTAGGTGTGATTCTGATCAGTATATAGGACATAATCCATAGAAAGAAAGGCCAAGAAAAGCATCTTCATTTTGTTCAGTACTTAGGCTTGAAGTTGTCCTAGGAAAAACAGTGATACTTCAACGAATGTGTCACAAATACAACTGAAAAGTCCCCTTCTGGTTTCAAATGAATTTAAACAACAATCTTCCTTGGCTAATTTTTCTCCTGTGTCAAACAAAACCTTCTATGTACAGAACCAATTTAAATCCCTCCTCCCCTTCAAACACTAGATATGAACATCCAGGAACATTCTACAACGCAAAGTGCCTTAGGAAAGAGAAGGATTCTGTAGTGCCAGTGACATAACTGATCTGAGGAAGCTGGGATGCTATTAACACTGATGGGAGCCAGTCAGGCAATGGTGGTTTGTTTCTCCTCAGGTGTTTCCTCCAACAACTGCATGATCAGTTCATGTAGGGGTTTGCATATCTTTGCGTAGCCCCCTCCTGTGAGATGCAAAAAATCAAACATGTCGTGGCAGGAGATGGCACCGTCCGAGTGCACGAAGCCCCCATCTATATCCAGGAGCTGAACATTGGCAAGCTTCGGTAGGGAAGCCTTGAGAAGTTGGTTCACCTTGGCATTCTTTTGCCTCAAAGGGTTGGGCTTCTCACCTCGAGGTAACAAACCCTGGGGAAGAGCAGAGAACATAAGATGAGAAGTCACTTGCATTTCTCTACTTACTTATTAGTGATTTCAGGCACTCCCGGAACACCCACCCCATTTGGCACTTTTTATAGCTGTGATTTCTGGGACACTAGACTTGATTGGTTTTAGTAAAAGTTCTCTAACCATTCCTTCTCATCATGAGTTCCTCTTCCTCCTCTTGTCCCTGAATTGTTGGTGCTCGTCAGGGTCTTCTCTTTGGTCCACTGCTCTTCCTCCTCTAAACACCAGCCCAGATCTAGTCCTGAAGCTTCAGAACTACTACATACTGAGTATGAGCTACAGAGCCAAACCTGAATGTTCCTGAGGCACTCCCAACTTAACATGTCCAAAAGCCATTCATGATCTTCCCCTCTTCTACTTCAACTCTGCTCTTTCTACATTCTATCAGCTGGTCATTCAAACATCCCGCGTCTCTCATTCCATAGACTTTATCTATCATTAAACCACTCAGCTTTTTCATCCTATTTTTCTATTCCACTCTTTTTTCTCCATTCTGATTATATACACTACTATGGCTAGGGAACTTATCACACCAGTCACCTCAATTAATGTAGTAGCTTTCATCTTCCTACCTCCAATGTTGTCTTCCCTTCACATTCTCAACATAGTCGCTAGAATAATCTAGCTCAAATACACAGCTATTTATTAATGCCACATGGAACCTACAATACTGCACATGAGAAACAGCTGGAATAAATGCTGTCTTGATGAATCAAGACACATAACATTTGGTATGTAAAAACAGACATGTGTACTAAGTTCATTTAAAAAATTTTTTTTAAACTTTTCTATTTATTAAAGTGTGTTTTTCCAGGATCCATCATTTAAAAAATTTTTTTTAAACTTTTCTATTTATTAAAGTGTGTTTTTCCAGGATCCATCAGCTCCAAGTCAAGTAGTTGTTTCAATCGAGTTGTGGAGGGCGCAGCTCACAGTGGCCCATGCAGGGATCAAACCGGCAACCTTGTTGTTAAGAGCATAATGCTCTAACCAACTGAGCTAACCGGCCGCCCCTGAACTTTCATTCTTACTTTTCAGGTAAATCAGATGTAGATAAAAGCCTGGTCTCATATGGTAAGAGCAAGGTTTTAACATCTCAAACTAGAAACGGCCTTTACAGATAATCAAACCTATTATAACAAAATGATTGTCAGCTATCCTGACGTTTTAGTTGGTTTATAGCTGATGTCACATACTCAGTTATTTTTATTTAGGCCAAAATTTTGCCATCTGTTTCTTCTACAGAGTATGGGTAGGAGGTCTTATTTCACAAAAATAGATTTTCTGTGGATATTCTAGTAAAAAAAATTTTTTTTTTTAAGCCCAAAGTACTTGTTTTAAATTTTCTCAGCAAAATATTGGGGCCTTGATTATAACTGTGTGATTGTATAGTTCCAAAAGAGAGTTACGACTCCTTCTATCCTTGTTAAGTGCCTCATAAATGTCACAGATGAGGTTACCTTAAACCCTAGCTTACATGACTATTACAAGCATAAAGCTCTGCCCCTCATAGTTAACAAAGAGCAGCCCTCAGTGCTGACATGTCAGTCTGGTTGAGATATAATGAGCAATCAGGAAGAATGGCCAGTGAACAATACATACAGAGGGTGCCAAAATAAAATGTATACACATTTTAAGAAAGGAAAAAAATGTACTAAAATTTAATACAATGAATGACACTAGTATTTGATTAACGCCATCTTTTGAGCAAACATGCTACACATTGCTACACAATTCAACTTTACAAACGAATACATAGATAACATTTCTTAAAATGTGTATACATTTTTTTGGTACCCCCGGTATTTTGTTCTGACTTTCAAAGAATGCCACAGCAGTCAAAGCCATAAAGAATGACTAAGCAGGGCCGGTCCAGTGGCTCAGGCAGTTGGAGCTCCGTGCTCCTAATGCCAAAGGCTGCCGGTTCGATTCCCACATGGGCCAGTGGGCTCTCAACCACAAGGTTGCCGGTTTGATTCCCACAAGGGATGGTGGGCTTCGCTCCCTGCAACTAACAATGGGCAACTGGACCTGGAGCTGAGCTGCGCCCTCCACAACTAAGACTGAAAGGACAACAACTTGACTTGGAAAAAGACTTGGAAGTACACACTGTTCCTCAATAAAGTCCTGTTCCCCTTCCCCAATCAAATCTTTTAAAAAAAAACAAAAAGAATGATTAAGCCTCAGGAACAGGGCACCATACCTATTGGGATTTTCTTTTTTTTTTTAAAAAAAGATTTTATTGGGGAAGGGGAACAGGACTATTGGGGAAGTGTGTACTTCCAGGTCTATTTTCCAAGTCAACTTCTTGTCCTTTCAGTCTTAGTTGTGGAGGGCGCAGCTCAGCTCCAGGTCCAGTTGCCATTTTCTAGTTGCAGGGGGCACAGCCCACCATCCCTTGCGGGACTCGAGGAATCAAACTGGCAACCTTGTGGTTGAGAGCCCACTGGCCCATGTGGGAATAGAACTGAGGAGCACGGAGCTCCAATGGCTTGAGCCACTGGACCAGCCCCAGGATTGTCAACCAAGGATGAGAAAGCAGCTTATGTATTTGCATGTATTTTCCTAAATATATGAGTACCAAAGGTATGCCATGTGATTTCCCCCTATAATGATTAGTAATCGCTGAAATATTATGTTGAGAAAAGAAAAATATTATGCTCCTAATCCCTTTACCATTTAACAACTATTTTAATTGTTGCCTTTTCTAATTGCATACTTTAAAATAATTCTAAATAAAATATACATACTGTTTGGTATTCCAGTTTTTCACTTACATACATCACCAATTGTTTTCACACAGTCCTCATAATTGTCCTATGATTAGTGCTGTTCCATTCAATGGCTTGTGCAAATCATTCCCCCCTTGGGTTGATTATTTGGGTTATTGCCAATGTTTGAGTGCGGGTAGAACCACTGTATGTCAAATTTAAAAGTTTAGGTGAAACAAAGAATATTTGTGGAGGATTTATTCAACAACTTTCAAGCAACAAATCTGTCCTAAGCAACTAATGTGTACCAGGCACTGTACTGCACAGGTGAACTCTTAACCACAATGTAATCCTTTCTGGAATAAGGCAAGATATAAACAATTAAATTAAATTAAATACCATATTTAAAAAAAAATGACCTGGCTCCTCAGTATCTGTAAGGTAAAATCCAAACTCCTAACATGGCATTCAAATTTCCACATGACCCGGCTGTGGCCTCTTTCTCCTCACCATCCCAGTCTCAAACTTTATTCAGTGACAACCCTAAAATTCTTCTAGCACTTTTGTTCACTAACCCAACGAACACATATATGTAGAGGCTTTGCTCGTTTTCTGTTTTTCCTTTATAACGCCTTCTCTTCCTTCCTATCCTCATTTGTCTGGAGACCAACTAATTCTTTAAAACTAAACTCAGATATCAAATATACCCTGGTCTCCCCTTACTCCCACTAAGCATACGGTATAATAATTCTCTCTTGAGGCTGCTGTGTCCATCCACTAGACTGTTAGCTCCTTGAGAGGGACTATGTCTTTTTATTTTTGTATACACAGGACCTAGGATAGTTAGTACCTTCTGCACAGTAATTTTCATGTTTGTGGAGTAAATTACTACCTTCTTAACACTAATTAAAGAACCGAACACGTATCAGATTTTGTTAAAACACAGTTTTAATTGGACTAAGAATATCTACAGGTAAACATTTACACTGAAATAGACGGCTGTTTATCTTTGAGATAATGAAGACTTAATGCTTTAACTCTACAAAGGATAGCAATTTCTGTTAAGGGTAAGACTATATATAATGTACTCATTTTCTTGGTGACAGAATCTCTGATGTGTTAGAGAATTTAGAGATTCTAATAAATATACCACTTTTAACATATTAACAGTGGAACAGAACAATGCATCTAAGCTAATCCAAACTGAGATCTAATAAAAAAAGAGACACAAGACTAGGACAAGTCTCTTATGAAGTTTTAAAAATTATCAGAAGACAGTAACATAAATAAATAAATAAGGCCACCTGAAACAACAAAGAGGATTTCCACTTTTAAACAAGGATGATCAGATAAAAGATGACCCCACAGCTGGTCTGGGAAATGAGACCAGTAAGGCAATGGGATATATCAGAGAGGAGTGTCTCAGGAGTATCATAAACTGCTTCTACCTAAAGATTCTTTATACTAATGAACGATCATATTTCTAAAAGATTCCTCAGCTGACCTAATGGCATCCCACCCAAGATTACATACCAATACAATGATTTTGGCCTGCGGCTGCCTTGTGTTGATAAGTTGTACAATGGCCTCGATTCCACCTGCTACTTCTTCTGCCGTATTTTCATGGTTGTTTGTTCCTACCCAGACAACAATGACCTATAATTTAGGAAAAGAAAAAAGGGGGAGGGGGAGATAAATGCCCAAGAATAAAGGAGATTCTCAAATGGTATTGGACAACTTCAACTGAGCAGCCACCGTAAAACATTGATTCATGCCTCATATGTATCAGGATATACTCCAAGAAGATTAATACTTAGGTGGTAAAACTGTACTAGAAGGAAATAAGAGAATTCTTTTATCATTGTGGAATTGGAAGCTAATCTCTTAAAATCCAAAATTATACAAACGAGATAATAAATTCAATGCATAAAAATAAAACCTGCATGTCAAAAAAATTAAAGTGAAATCTAAAAAACCTGGGGGAAAATGTTTGCTACCCGTATCAAAAAGTCTCCCTCACTAGAAGTACCTTCTAGAAAGAAAATAACAAAAGTACTCAAGGGAGTGTAATGGGTATAAATACACTATTGCACTCAACAAAAAGAGTCAGTAGGGTGGAGGCTGGATGCATTTAACAGGTTTTTTCTTTTAAAAAATTACATTTACAAAATGGCTATCATCTAGAGACATACATTTTGCTATGACTGAACAAAGTAACTTTCCATCCTGTCACAAAAGAGAGGAACATGGATGTGTTTTTCTGTTGGAAAGGCAAAGAATAAAATATAACTAAAGCAACTGTTACCAGTGGCTCAATTTTGTCTTTTTCTTTGTTTGGGATTGAAAAAAAAAAATCATACTTCAGGACGTCTATAATGTGATACGGTAGACGGTACATATTTATTGTGAACCTTTGCTCACATCTGCTTCAAATTTTCTTCAGAAGAACTTGGAGGTTTTGATTACCAAATTTGTTTATGTGGTTAAATAGATGCCAAATTACTTCCTGACGTGGCTCATGGCCCACCTCTGAGCAGCTGCCCCCTCCTACGGCCTCAGGTTCACAGAACAGCGTACCTAATTCGCATCACGTCTCTTCCTACAGCTGAAGAAGACAAGTATAACAACTACGAACACCACCGAAGCAAGCAGTACACTGATACCTTCATTAAGTGTGTATCTGGAATGTTCTTAAGCAGTGACAATATTATTTATCTTAAAAGGGGCACGAAGCAAAGAACAACAATGAAATATGCTTTAAAGAGGCAATTTTTAAAAAATATCAGTTTCAGACAATTTAACTATCTGAAAAAGACTCAAGATTAATGATATTTTTTAAAAAATAAGCTGCATTTTACCTTAGGTTTAATATTCTCCAGTTCTCCATTCTTTAGTCTCCATAAAACATGTCTTGTTGTATCTCCCCCAATTCCAAAATTCAGTGCATGGAGTGGGGAAAAAAGTTCTCGCCATATCTAAAAAGAGAAACACTTGATTTACTTAAGCTAAAATTAATGGGAAATAAAATCTGTCAATTGCAATGTGTTGTAAGACATCTGAAATAACACTTTCCATTTTCTGTATTCAAACATAACACTGCAAAATGGTGTGCTACTCACAATTTGAAGGGCTTTGAAGATGTCATTGTATAACTCAGCTCTTCATGAAGCATTATGTCTCAATTCAAGAACTGAGTTGCAACTCAACCTGATGCCCCTTAAGACGCAGTAACATTTATAATTAAGTTGCCAACTCAATAAACTCTTCTTTCCCTTTATTCAACCATTTAAAGGAATAGGGTGAAGTAGAAACACGAGATGAAGAAATTTAGGGTGCTCGAGCCAAAAAGAAAACTATCTTTCCTTTTAAATTTCCCTTGGAAGAATGCCTAAATTTAAAAAAAGATTCAGAACAGCTCACTACTAAAATACATAAAACAAGAAAATTGTAAAACACAAATAGTAAGAATTGAAAATTATGACTAGGACAAATATAATGTGAACCTTCTTGAAAGCCAAGGCAAAAAATGGTAATTTTTTAATCTCATCATGCTTAATGGCACAAAGTATTCCATTACATAGGTCTGATTTCCCTTAGAAAATCAGAATTAGAGCTTTGAATTAGAGCTTCTCCAAAGTATCATGTCTAAGTCTATAGGTTCAGCTCAGAATGAAAGTCTGCTAGTGATGAATATCGCATTTACATTAGCAGGCAAGAGCCGCCCCCAACGTCCCTTCCTTCCATCTTTACCTCATATTGCTGCATTAACTGCACCATGGAGTCCCCCACAAACAGTACATCAGGCTCTTTGTCTTTACAGTCGAGGACAAATCTGTTGTGCTGGTTTGAAGAAGAAGGAACAATTAGAAACTGGCATTTCTTTTCCTGTGAGATTTCTTGGCCTAACCAGAACAGTTGTCCAACTAGTTATTCTGTTGTTAAACATTCTATTGGGTCTGTCCCTAAAATTGCTTCCTCTTGATTTGCAATTAAAGCTAGAACTTTCTTCCCTCCCTTACCATATGATCAATTCTAGGATGCTCAAGAAAACTGGAATTTTACTGAAACCAGAAGAGAAAAATACATTTAACATGTTTTTTTAAAAACTTATCTTTTCCTCAAACTTTTAAAAGGAAAATTTCAGGAACACATACAGAAAAATTGAAGTAATACAATGAACTCCTGTACACCTCCGTCTATATTCAACAATAACATTTTCCCGTATTTGTTTTATCATTGTGTGTGTCTGCTGAACCATTTGCAGGTAAGCTACAAACATCGTGATTCTTCGCCCTTAAACATTCCAGTATGCGTCTCCTAAGTGTAAGGACAGTCTCCTGGAAAGCCACAAAACTGCTATTACATCGAAGAAAATGAACGATAATCCCATAATATCTAATATTCAATCCACATTCAATCTTTCCATTTGTTCCAAGAGTTGGAGAAAGTATTATATCTGTTTCTTCTATCCAATCAAGAAGCATGTATTTTATTTGGATGTTTTTAATACGCCTTTGAAAATGTCTGTTAACTCCAAATGCAAGCCACTGGCAAACTGGGACCCCAGCCTTTCTCAGTCTGATCCAAGTTCAGCAGCAGTAGTGACTTCGTCCTGGAATGCTTCTCTTTGCTCTAAAGGCACAAGACACTTTCTAAAATGGATTTCACCTGTCAATGCTAAAAGACATAGTTTAAATTTTTATATTCATCCCTGCAACAAATTTACACGATGCTTTCTTTAGGCAACAGGTCTCTAAACTAGTCCTACTGAAAGGTCCAAATGCTGTTTCTTTTTCTCAAGCTACATTCAATTATGCTCCCCCTAGGAATTAAGGTAGAGTTGCTACTTATCTGCTGATAATACCAATGGTACTACCAATACCAATACTATGGTGGGACTGAGATATTCATCTGCTATAGGTAAAAATACAAAAATATTTCTGGAAATAATTTGACAATTTATTGAAACAGTTCCTGTCTTAAGGTGATGGGATTTGGATAGCTTTTTCTTTATTCTCATGTCCATGTCTTGTGTAAATAATTTTTTTAAAAAATTACTATTATTTCAACAAGTAATTTTAAACTGAAGGGGTAAGATGAGCAAGAATAAAACTTCAGCTAGCGAGCAGGTGTACTTTCACATCACTCTCGACTGTGTGTACTATGTACAATACCAACTACCTTTCAATACAAAAAATAGCTCATGTTTATAGAATGTCCTGGAATTTAGGCTGTTATTCCAACAGGTCTAATATTCTTTTTTTTTTTTTAAGTATAAAAGTAGTTGCAGGGAGTTTGGAAAAAATACAAAAGATCAAAACAAAACACCTACAATTCTACCATCTTAACTCAGTAACTACCGTGTTTCCCCGAAAATAAGACCTATATGGACCATCAGCTCTAATGCGTCTTTTGGAGCAAAAATTAATATAAGACCGGGTATTATATTATACGCGGTCTTATAATAAAATAAGACTGGGTCTTATATTAACTTTTACTCCAAAAGATGCATTAGATCTGATGGTCCGGCTAGGTCTTATTTTTGGGGAAACACGGTACTTCCTTCTGGCACAATGGTTTGAAGACAGAAAAACCTATGTTCAAATCTAGCTTGTCTACTTTTTAGTCCAGTGACCTTAAGCAAGTACTTAATTTTAGTCTTTTTCCCCACAAGCGCTGGCAACTCTGTTTTAGAGCTGTGAAGATGAGAGTTCTATAAAAGGGGCCCAGTTTTTGGCTGGCACCCAGTAGGTTCTCAATAAAGAGGAGCCACTGTAACTGCACTTAACATTACACTAGAAGTATTTTTCTACCATGTTTCCCCCAAAAAAAGACCTAGCCAGACTATCAGCTCTAATGCGCCTCTTGGAGCAAAAATTAATATAAGACCCGGTCTTATTTTAATATAAGACCGGGAATATAATATTAATATAATAAATATAATTTAATTAATATAATACAGTAGTATCTTGGTTTTCAAACGAAATCTATTCTGGAAGACCATTCTGAGTTCTGAAATGTTAGAGAACAGCCAACAGCTAGGCCTCAGGATCTTGCACTCAGCAGAAACCACGTGACATGTTCGACTTCCGAGGCATATTCGAAAACCGAAGCATTTACTTCCGGGTTTACGGCGTTTGTAAACCAAAATGTTCCTCAACAGAGACGTTTGAAAACTGAGGTACTACTGTACCAGGTATTATATTAATTTTTGCTCCAAAAGATGCATGAGAGCTGACGGTCCGGCTAGGTCTTATTTTCAGGGAAACAGGGTATGTACTTGGAGCTATGATTTTCAGAACCACAATTTTCAATGGCCACATAATGTCCTACTGAATGCATCCACTGACATACCCATTTTTTTTTTTAGCTCTTTTTCCTACTGATAGACTTACCAGTCATCTCCTATGTACTGTGATGAAGAAGTTTACACAAATTTTTTACATTTGGGGAATTCTGGATTTTGGATATATTTCCAAATTCTTAACAAAAGGGCTACATCTATCCTGACTCCAGTAATGTATTGGAACTAGTTTTACCATACTGGCACCTGCACTGGATATTAGTATTTTTCTCGCCCTCCTTTCTCATCCCATTGTTTAAATCTGTACTTTTTGTAAACAAAAAGTCAAACACTTCCTGTCATGTTTATTGAGATACTTACCTAATGGTATCTTAAGGATATTTTTATTGATAACATAACAAAAAATATCAATGCTTCATCTTTAATATTTACTGCTGATATTTTCCTCAGTCTGCCCTAAGCTTTCTTTTTCTGGTTAATGTTTTGATATGATTTATATTAAATTTATCTATACTTAAGTCTTTCAATGTTACCCTTAAAAACCTTTTATTATGGAAAACATCAAAAATACAAAAAGAAAAGAGAACACAAGAACCTCCATGTATCCACCATCATCAGCTACAGCAACCATCTTATTGCCACTATTATTTCAGTCATTCCCCAAACTACTGTGCCACCCATCCTCAGATTATTTTGAAGATAACTGAGGATACAGCATTTCATATATAAATATTTCAGTATGTACCTCTTAAAAGTTTAAAAAAATGACTACAATACCAATTTTACTTCTCCAAATTAACAGTAATTCTTAAATATAACAAATAACCAGTGTTCAAATTCAATGTCATAAAACTTTTTTGTTTTACAGTTGTTTTTTTTTTATCAGAATCCAAACAATTTGTTCCTTAAATCACTTTTAATCTACAAGTTCCCGCTCCGTCTGTCACCACCTCCCAACCTTACTCTCTAAGAAATGTGATTGCTGACCTATAGAACCTCCTATATAGTCTGGATTTTGTTCTTTGCGTTCTTGTGGTGAACGTGTGTATCTGTTCCAGGCATTTCCTGATATGTGGTAAAGTCTCCATTAGGATTTGATATTTTGGCAATACTTCATGGGTAAGTCACTTCAATACTTGTTTTAATCATAGTTTTTTTCTTTCGATGTTTCAAAATAATTTTAGATTTACTGAAGAGTTGCAAAGATAGTAGAGTATTCCCACATACCCATCACTCAGCTTCCTACAATGTTAACATCTTACATAAGCGTGGTGTGTTTGTCAAAACTAAAAAATTAATATTGGTAAATATTATCAACTAAAACACACTTTATTCAGGTCTCACCAATTTTCCCACTAATGTCTGTTTTCTATTTCCAGAACCAATTCAGATATCATATCACATTTAGTCTACATGTCTCCTTAGTCTCTTTTAATACAGGACAGTTTCTTGGTCTTTCCTTGTCTTTCATGACTTTGACATGTTGTGGTCAGGTGTTTTGCAGAATGTCCCTCAATTTGGGTTTGTCTAATGTTTTCTCATGAGTAGCCTGAAGTTACGGATTTTTTTTTGAAGACTATCACAGAGGTGATGGCCCATGATGTATCCTATCGGGGGGCACATGATACCAACATGACTTATTTCTGGTGATGTTAACATCAAACGCTTGGTTAAGGTGGTGTGTGACACATTTCTGCACTACAAAGTTATTATTTTTCTTTCCATACTCTGTTTGTTAGAAGTGAGACACTAAATCCAGCCTACACTAAAGGTGGGGGTGGGGGGTAAGTTCCACCTCCTGGAGAGAAGGGTATTAAAAGATAAGTGGTCATATATTAAAACCACCAAAGACATTTATAGGGCAATACTTTGAGGCTAGGTAAATATACTGTTTGTCTTTAAAGTTGTGTCCACTAATTTTATTATTCATCAATGGATACTGCCTACAGTAATTATTACTATGGTGTTCTAATCATGATTTTCTTTTCCCTCCTTCCTTCTACATTAATTAAAATTATTCTGTAAAGATTTGGCCTGTCTCCCCTACTTATTTATTTATCCAATCATTTATAGCAAAATGCATTAATGATTTATTTTATTGTTATAAACCAATAATATTGTCATTTATTAAGTTGCTGAAATTTTCCAGCTTTGCACTTTGGGTATTCTTGCAGATTGGCTCCAAGCAGTCAAGTCAGTATCTTCGATGAGATAAGCCAGGATCACGAGTCTTCTGTGATGCACTGAGGATACATCACATCAGTGGTATTCCTGTCATCCACTTTTTTCCTTTTCTTTTTTGAGTACTTCCTTGCTTTCTTGCACTATAAGATCCTCCAGGGTCATCTTTTATTTTCTTTGTTCCAGTTGTAGAATCAATCATTTCTCCAAGAAGCCCTAATTCCTTTCATTGGAGAACTGTATTAAAAAACCAAGTTCTATGTGTACAATATATTTTAATATTTAGGAAAGTTAGTCCTTCCATATTATGTTTTTAAAAATTTTTAATATTCACATATTTTTTTTCTTCCTTGACTAAAATTTTCCCCCAGTAATTGCTAATTATTTAAAGCCTGCTAATTCATGCCAGGAACAACAAGGGCATCCAGTTTCAGTTACTACTTTTAATAAAGTTACAAATAATCTAAATGTCCATCGATGAAAAAATGGACAAATCCATTGCGGTATTTTCATACAGAGCAATGAAATACTATTTAAAGAGAGAAATAAACTATAGCTACACTTTTAACATGCATGATATACTGCAGAAAAACATTCAAAGAGATACTATTTATATAAAGTTTAAAAACATGCAAGAAATACTATGCTATTTATTTTTTTAAATTTTCATAGAAGTAACATTGGTTAATAATATATATATAAGTTCCAGGTGTACAATATTATAATTTGGTAACTCTATACACTACAAAGTGCTCACCATCAAAAGACATTACATATAATATGTACATATATGAAAAAACAAAGATTTAGGATACTGGTTTGGGGGTGGGAAAGTAGAAAATGGAAAAAAAGGTGATCAATGAAGGGTATACAGAGAACAACTATTCTAACAGCAATGTTTTATTTTTTTACGATGAGTGGCAAATACACTGATGCTCAAAATACTCAATAATATTTTTAAAAGATATAAACAAATGAGGAAGATTAAGTAAAAATAACCAAATAGTTGATTCATATGAGAACTGCTGGGGAAAAAAACCTACTACCACTCAAAATAAGCTAGTTGATAGACTGATTTTTAAGCCTGGGAAGACAAAAACATAAAGAATACTATTACACCTATAAAGAGTATAAAGTGAATCACTAAATTCTAAAACACGAAATTGGGGACTTAAAAGCATACTGACTTGTTACTTCAAAGAGGTTATATGGTTGAAAACAGAAAGGTTAAATATAATAATTGTCAACTGATAAGTTTATTTAAAAAAAGCTAAGACTATTGAAGAAAATAAATTGCTAAAAAAACAATGCGACATATCAAGAAGACAAAGGGCCCAGCTAACAGGGATTCCTACTTGCTCAACCTGCGACAATTTAACTTGAGCCTCAAAATTACAATGGCTTATAACTCGCTGAATCAAATAAGAAGCCACGGGTCCATACTATAAAAAAAAATAAGTGGGCCAGCCTGGTGGCTCAGGTGGTTGGAGCACCAGCCTCCTAATGCCTAGGTTGCCGGTTCGATTCCCACATGGGACAGTGAGCTGTGCCTTCTACAACTAAGATTGTGAACAACAGCTCTCCCTGGAAATGGGCTGCCGCAAGCATCTGGAGGCCAGTGTGAATAGGCAGCAGCCAGTGTGGGCTGCCGTATGCTACCATGAGCGGCTGGTGGCCAGTGTGAGTGGCTGGTGGCCAGTGTGAGTGGCTGGCAGCTATCGAGAGTGGCCAACCGGTGACCAACTGCCTGGGGTGGGGAGCAAGGCTCATAATACGAGCATGGGCCAGGGAGCTGTGTCCTACACAACCAGACTGAGAAACAACGGCTTGAACCAAAGTGGGGGATGCAAAAGAAAGGCGGGGGAAGAAAGAATTGGTTTAGGCCAACACCATCTTACCAAGGGAAATACCGTCGTTTTGTTCACTGTTGTTTTGCTGTAATGATAATATGCTGCAGAGCTTAACTCTTGTTTATATCAGTTGGCGTATAGTACATTAAAGCAATTGTCACAATGGGTGAAAACTTGAATTTTTCTAAATAGACATTGAATGGGTGAAACCATTGAATTTTTCTTAATTTTCATCATTTTGAATTGTGTGCACTACCATTGCTACATGAATTTGATATCAGTGTTGAATAATTATCAGTTATATTTGCTGTTTATAATCTATTTGTAGCTAAGGATTTAAACGGATTTAATCCATTTTTAAAGCTGAGTGAATTTTTCTAAATAGGAACAACTATCTGCAATATGAGTTTTCACAGTGATTAAACCAATTAGAACGTTCATTACTAGTAGTTGAGATTACATGTTCATATAGGAATATAAAAATCAATGAATATTTGGTAAATTCCAACAGGCTTTTACCATGAATGTAATTTTGTGTTGAACAATTAAGATACAATTACATCTATAATTTTGGATAATATCAACTGGTTAACAATAAAGTGACAAAAGCTCAAAACAAATTAGCCTATAAAGTTGATTTCATTACACATCATTTTGCTTCAAGTCACAGAACCTACTGACGATAAGTGAGGACTTACTGTATCACCAATGAGACAAACCAACATCAAGTGTCTTCTATGTGATGCACTGAGGACATCACTTTATTGATATTACTGCCAAAAATGCATACTCTAAATCTTGATTATGAGGGAAAAGATAAAGTCAAATTGAGGGACTCTACAAAATGAATGGCCCATACTATTCCAAACTGTCAATGTCATGAAAAACAAAGTCTAAGACATGTTTCAGATTATAGGAGAATAAAGAGATACGACAAATAAATGCAATGTATGATTCTAGACTGGGAATAAAATTAATATAACGAACATTATTGGGACAACTGGAGAAGTATGAATGTGGTTTTTGAATTTGTAACAGTATAATATCAAGGTTAAATTTCCTGAATAACAATACTATAGTTATGTAAGAAAATGTCACTGTACTTAGAAAACACTGAAATATTCAGAGGTGAAGGGGCATGATGACTGCAACTTATTCTCAAATGGTTCAGAAAAAACAGTATTTTGAAATATATGCAAATAGGTATAAACACAATAATTAGGTAGATGTGGTAAAATATTAAGAACTGGCAAGTCTCGATAAAGGATATAGGGAGTTCTTTCTAAAATTTCCGGAGTATTTCAGGTATAAAACAAATTAAGTCACGGGGATATGTAATGCACAACATAGGGAATATAGTCAATAATATTGTGATAGCGTGGTACAGTGTCAGATGGTTGCTGGACTTACAGTGATCACTTCTTTAGTTATATAAATGTTGAATAACTGTGGTATACGCCCGAAACTAATATACTATTGTATGTTAGCTATAATTTAATAAAAACCTTTTTAACAACTTCAAAGGCTTAAAAAATGCTGTAGAGACATTGTTATCTTCGAAAATTAACAGAGGGCAATTACCTTGCTTTCAAATTATTCTTCAGTTCCAATGTCAGATAGTAACTAGGCATGATATTTCTTTTTCTTTAAATTTCTTTTATTGGGGAATATTGGGGGACAGTGTGTTTTTTCCAGGGCCCATCAGATCCAATGTGTTGTCCTTCAATCTAGTTGTGGAGGGAGCAGCTCAGCTTTAAGTCCAGTCTCCGTTTTCGATCTTGAGTTGCAGGGGGCGCAGCCCACCATCCCATGTGGGAATTGAACTGGCAACCTTGTTAAGAGCTCGCATTCTAACCAACTGAGCCATCTGGTCGCCCCAGGCATGGTATTTCTAACATTAGACTTTTATTTACAATAATAAATTCTTGTTGACCAATAAAAATACCCCTTTGCTCAAAAGTCTCTCAAAAAATTGAATAGACTCATCTCATGTGAATAATACATATGCACTTCCTTTTACCTGGGACATCCATCTGTCATCTCCTTGAATATCTTCCGCTGCATGTGGAATGGCTGCTGGGTTTGAGTCTCCTTGGCTCATTCTATACCTGAGGAAAAACACGTCTATGTCATGTTTCATTTATTAACAGGAATGTTTATTTGTTACCACTTAAATACTATATGTCAGGTTTTAAAAAATAATTTAAGTTTCATTGTGGTCTTGCCCAGAAACAAAATGGACTTTATTTTCAGCAGAGATGAGTTCCAGGATACAAATGCTTAAGTCTCATAAATACCTAGCATCACTAAACTTCCAGACAGGTTTGAGTATCATTTAGGAACAGTGCATTTTATTTTAAATATCTACTCCAAGTATATACTTTACATCTATATTAAATTTTCACGATTATGTATTACTGTATTACTGTAACTACCAAATGACACAAGGAATCAGACACAGTTCAATAAAATCTACATTACAGCCTTTAAGGCTGGTAAAGTTACACACTTAAGAATTATTACAGCAATGATTAGAATCCACTGGTTACTATCATCACACAAATACTATACTACATACTAAGATAAAATTAGTCATAGCTTTGGCCCCGGTTTTGACAAATGTTTACTAGGTATTTTTATTTTTGACAAGTCTCCACCGAGAAAATTTTATTAACAATAAGTCCAAATGTGGCATCTGATAGGGCAAAGGAAGGAATAAGTTAAATTCAGAAAATGAGAAATGCTAATCTTCTAGAAAGACAAATAAGAAACCAGGCTGTTTTCATCCCACTCTGGAGAATACATACTAGAGGTATTAGGCTCAAGAGGTCACTTGGCAAATGCGAAGGATGATGAAAAAGAAAAATCTAGGGCTTTGTGTCTTATAGAAAAGGAGGCCTTACTCTTGGAAAGAGGATTGAGTTTCACCACTAATTATGCAAACGAAGCAGCTCAGTTCTAAATGACACTAGGTCTAAAAAAAAATTAGGCTCAGGTTTAGGCCCAAATCTGACTGAAGATGTAAAACACCATCTACGCCCTGTGTATATATTTCTTTAGGTTACTAAAACTTGCAACTATCAGAAAATTATAGCTATGAAGAATCATATGTTCTCTGTTTTATACATACTACCTCCCATCCTTACAAAAGCACTGCAAAATGAGGAAAAGAAGGATTGGACAATTTAGGTAATTTGCACAGTGAGTGTCTGACCCCAGTAACTTCACATCTAGCCCACTGATCACAAACCAGTTCATGATGACTCCCTAAAGGGGGCCTTATATCTAACCATATCATCTATTTTAAGACATACAGGGAGCTAAAAACGTCAACGTAAATTATAAGAATCAGAAAGAACTGCAAAAGGAATTTGTATAGTTCCAAACAGAGTACGCATGGTATCTGCTTGGGCTTTCCCTGTCTAAGAAAGGTATGGAAAAACTAAAAGATGCATAAAGGAAAAAGAAAAATGATTAAAGAGGTTAAAATAAACAGTCACATAGAATTGATTAATTTGGGACTTTTTCTTTTGTTTTTAAACTCATAAAATATTCTATACCTTCTATATAAAAGTGTCTTTGGGTCTAAGTTCAATTTTAGATTTAAGTCTGGCTGTTCAGATTAAATATGACATGATACTAATAGTTTTGATTTAAAAAGTACCTTTCTTCTCTGCTGATCAAAAGCTCTATTGGCCTTATGACAGACAAGGGGTCACCAACTTCTCCCACTTTATGGATTTCAAAATTAAATAAACAATGTAAAGAAATATTAACAACAAACAGCTCCATTTTCCACTCACTAATTGAAAAGGCCTAGTTCCTAACTTTTTAAATAGATTTAAGAAACCATTTCATTAGTTTGTTCTCATTTATTTTCCCACCTGGGTATTCTGAGGCAAAAATTAACTAACACAGAATTAATTGAGAGTATAATTGAGAGATCACGACTGAAAAGGAAAAAAATAACCTGTCCTACTCTCTCACTATATGATTATATAATTGAAACTATTTTTACTGGGGATTGTTTAAAGAATAAGAGTGACACACTGTGAATATTAGGCACCTTCATAATAAGATGTACTCAAATATATCTCTCACCACGTAACAGACAAAACGTAGGCCCCCTAAGTTCATTTCAGTTCTTGGGATACTATGTCGCGATCTTGTTGAAAAACTTAAAAAGAATTCTGCTACCTGGAGGGTGTCTAAATGAAAGGAGCCGAAATGGCAAGAAATTGAAAACCTGTCATACTATAAATAGTTGGGACAAAATGGATGTTTGTGATCTGTATAAAAACTGGTTGGGGAAGTGGAAGACACGGACATAAACAATTGTTAAAGTATTCAAACATTACTAAGAAGGGATATGAGGCTTATTCTGCATGTTCTCCAGAGAGGAAGACAGGGCTAATGGAGAGAATATACGGAAACACAAATTTCTAACAAGTATGACTACAAAATGACATGGCCTGTCTCTCAAGGTAGATTCCTCCAACAGCGATTCAGACAGGCTAGGTGAACACCTAATGGGAAAGCATAAAGTGAATTAAAGCATGTACTAAAGATTGGTTCAGATTAGTGGGGTCCAAACATTTCTTAATGTTTTAGATCTTGAAATGTACCCCAATATATGTATTTATTCACTTACAAATTAAATATGAATTATTGTTAATTTGTATATTATATTGTTAATTATATTAATCTATATATTGTAACATATACATATGTTAGTAAGGTTTATTTTTTTCCTTTTTTACATTAAAAAATAAATGTAAAAAGAAATTCTAAATTTTTCCCTGAATTACAATGGATCATCTCATGCTTCCCCAGTGGAGCACATACTCTATTTTACAAGACCAATGGTCTATATAAACTACAAGATCTCTTTAGAGCTATGATTCAATTTACAGACAGGGATTTTCAGAGTTCTCCCAACAAGGAAACAACTGATCCAACATAATAACTGCAATTAAGATTTATTAAGAATTTACTATTTACAAGATACTGTGCTAGACGCTTTGTTATTGAAATAAAACTAAGCCTCAGTTTTAGGGAACATACTCCATGATAGGGAGAGCTGGGATCTGAACTCTGTGGCCCAGTTAAAAGGGATTCCCACTTGCTCAACCTGGGACAATTGAATTTGAGCTTCAAAATTACAATGGCTCATAACCCACTGAATAAAATAACAACCCATGGGTCCATACCATAAAAAATAAGTAAGAATTGGTTTAGGCCAATACTATCTTAACCAAGTGATCAACGCTAATGCAGCAGGTGCTCAAACAGCGTCGTTTTGTTCCCTGTTGTCTTGCTGTGACGCTGATACGCTGCAGAGCTTAACTCTCGTTTATATCCATTGGCCTATAGTACGTATCATCTGGGCGATGTTCCTCCAAAGCCTCTAACTCTTGAGCAAAGGACATTAGGCTCTATGCAGAACACAGTATAGAAAACAATGATAAATCCTAATTTACTAAGTTAGCTTACATTTTCTATTACTACTTCCCTCATTTAATGGCATTCTGATACCCTGAGAAAAATACTTTCATCTTGGTCCTAAATTTTTTCATGGGCAAAAATGAAAAAGCTCTATGGACAGAGAAACTGAGGAACAAAGTGTCACTTATCTGAGGCTACCAGGCAGGTAGAGGCTGGGAGAATATCACATAATAGTCCCAATTAGCTAGGTTTTTTTTTCTTTTTTAACTATATATACAAGGTCATCCATCCATCCTTCCTCTACAAGGTAAAGTATCTGAGCAAAAATTTGTTTCTTTGTGCCTTCAGACACTTGGATTTTGTATTATTTCGCCAAATCAAAATCTTACATTACAAAGTAGCTTTCAGTTTTACAGATGCCTATGGCTTGGTAACAGTTTTAAACAGCAGGTAAAGAAAAACTGAGCCACAAACCTATGCAGTCTCTTTAAGGACCAGGTTGGAAATGTACAACCTAAGAAACTATGCATTTAGAGGATTCAAATAATTTGGGAATTAGATAAAATAAACTGTTGTATTGTTTACAGTAAAAATGAAGAATGAATGAGAGAACAGCCTGTGAGTAGGTCACAAAAATCTGAGCGACTTTGGGTTTCTTGCCTCAGGCAGAAAGCAATGTTGTAACATTCAGAATGGTGAAGCTATAATCAGTAACACCAAAAAAGTACCAACAGGGAGGGATTTGACTATCTCATCTTTCTGATTCATAATAATCTCAGATCACAGAGAGCAGGTTCAGTTAGAAAAACTCAGCCACATAGAGGTAAAGGCCCAAAGAATACAAGTTTCATTAACTGATAAGGAAAGACTTTATGCCAGGGAAGCTTTAATTAGCCATTAAAATAAGTTCCCTGGGAAGAGAAGAGATCGGCACAGCATTTCCCAATTTTCCTGCATTTTCTATCTTCTCTACTTAACTTGGACTACGACAGCATAACAGCAGAATTTCCAGACGCTTATACCAGCAGGGTGGGGTGGGTCTCATCAGAAACCAGTGCCAACAACAAAGAACTACAAATTTTCAAGTGGAGCTGGATGTGTCTTTAGTTTCAGCAGGAAACAGAGAGGGAAAGTTGCATTAAGAATTAAAAGATTTAGAATGTTGCCACTTTGACCTAAAACTCTTCATTTTGTCTCCGAGGTTGTTGGGAGGGTCATTCTGAAGGGGGAGGCAGGCTTCATCCTGAATCCTCACTGGGCTGGTGGGCGGTTCCCTGGGCTTCCAGCATCTCCATCATTTATTATCCAATGCCCCAAACAACAAATTAAAGCGCAGTGATTTTGTACTCCTCCCCTGCTCCCCCACAAGGAGGCAACCTTTGTGTCAGGACAATGTGCCCAGAAGAAGAATCTAAAGACACTGGCACATCCAAGGCGAAGGCTATTCAAATATTCGGGGTAGACAACCCTGCGTTTTCTCCTCCGTCCTCCACCGTTTTACCTCCCCGCCCCCAATTTAAAGTTGTACAACACGCGGTCCCGAGATGGGTTGAAGTGGTCTTCCTTTCTCCGTGGGTAAGCTCTAAAAAGAGGCTAGAGCTTCCAGGGTCGGCTTTTCTTAAGGCGCACGTGTAAGTTACGAAAAGCGACGCTGGCCTTGGAGCTGCGGACGGCAGCGCAGTGCGTGCCCGGCGCAGGCCTGAGGGTCCTGCGGGCGAGTGGCTCCTCGGGCGACCTCCGCACGGGCAGGTTTGAGCAGCTCGCCGACGACGGGCAGCTCACCAGCCCGCCGGGCCCCCCTCTCCCGGGGGGCGCTGGACCGGGTCGGCCTGTGAGGACGATCCCCTCGGAGTCGTGACAGTCCGTGCATTTTAAAAATGTACTCGAGGAGCAAATGGGAAAGTTTCTAAAGAGTTGGAATTTGTCAGCAAAAGGGGGAGGGAAAGGACTCAGCCAAAGACCGAGGGCGAAGTAGGGTCGGGGCGGCGTTGGAGGGCAGACGCGAGGCCCGCGGAGAGGCGCGGCGTCGGGCCCGGCGGCTCGGGGCAACCGCGGGGGGGGGCGGGGAAAGGCGCCGCTCGGAGCCCCCACGGAGACAGGCGGGAGCGGAGGCCGCCGGAGGCACGGTGCTCGGGTCTGGGGGCGGCCGCTGCGGGGAGGCGCCGGGGGGCCGGGCGGCGGCCCGAAGGTCCGCGGCCAGCGCCCGCCGCCGGGCAATCCACGCCGCAGCCGCGCCCAAGGCCGGCGCGCGCGGCCCCCCACGGGTCGGCGGGGAGGGAGGCCCGGGAGAGTGGGGGAGGGGAGGGGAGGCCGGGCCTCTCACAATAACCCACCGCACACCTGCCCACCCCACGCGCTAAGCCACAGGCTCCCGCCACCCAGGATGTACTCACTCAGACAGAGGGTCCTGCGGGCCCCAAGCGGCTGCGGCGTCGGCGGGTGGCGCGTCTGTCGCTCGCTCGGTCCCGGCGGCCCGGCTCCGGCGCGTCCCTCCTCGGGCCCCAACACCAGCAGCAGCACCCCCACTTCCGGTACTCCTGCCACTCAGGCAAATGGCTTCCGGAAGTCCCGCCCCATCCTGCTTGGCCTCGGCGTGGCCCCCACTGCCCACTTTCCCTCGCTGCCGGCGCTCGCTGCCCGCGCGCAGGTGGCTGCCACGCCCCGCGGGGCCCCCCGCTTTGTTCTCTGCCCTGCCTGCCTTCTGCATGGAGGCCGCGCGGCTTGGGCCTTTAGCTTTCCTCCAGCTGCATCCCTGAATCCCGCGCTACTGTCACCGCGCTGTGGATATGGCATCTGGACACTGTGGCGTGACCTCATCCTGACGCCATTCCCTTTCCATCCAGCCAACCTGGCTTCCTTCTCCACCCCATGGAATAAATTAGAGTGCTGCAAGTGGAGGGAAGTAGGGCCCCAAGGTTAATGAGCTGGTTCCCTACAGTTACAAGTGAAATCTCTGTTTCTGTGATGAATGTATGGATCTGGGGGTACTGCCTGTTAAGGTGACAGCAAAGGGAGCTAGGTAGTCAGTCTTTTCCTTCATACATCCAGTTTAGGAGAAGACATACACAAATAATGAAAGGAATATGTGATTATCAATATCAACAATATCAATAATGAAAAGAATATGTGATTAAATGCTACATAAATGCAGTACCTGTAAAAGCAGTGAGGAGGGGCTAAAGGTGTATGCAGGCTGTAATGAAGAAACATTTGTGGAGCGGTGCTCTGAGCTGGCCCTCTAAGGATGGATAGGATTCATTCAGACCTCTGCCTGGAGTCCAGTAGAGCCTTCCAGCACTCTGAAAATGATCAGGGTTTTGATTTTGCTCACAAAACTTGTTAAGAATGCTACGAAAACCTGGGAGCCTAAAGTTTCAAGATATATCAAATTATTTTTCAGATCACCTGTGCTACGTTTATCAGGCATATACAATCCAAAATGTTTTTCATATAAAATGATTTTTACATTGCTAGTTTATCTTGGAATTCCCTTGTAGAAGTTCACACAATATATGGCACACCTGTAGGTGCTCAGGAAATGTTTCTTGTTTTAAGTACTTTATTAAAAATAATTCATGTTTGGGGAACACAAATGATGGTATAAAGAGGCAGCCCAGAAATATATTGATAACAGAAGAGAAATGGCTTGAATTATTCTCCAGCGGTAAATCCACAGAATCTGGCATTTCCCCACTTTTAACATTTAACACACTTTAATGTAATTACTGCTTTAATATACTGTCTTCCTTGCTATACAGTAAGCTCTGAGCTAGCGGGGACCTTGTCCTGTGGATTCCTAGCACCTGACATGGTGCCTGATCCAGAGTAGACACTCATTAAATACTGCTGAATGAGGAATGAAATCATCAAGGTTGAATGTGTGCCTGTGTGGAACCTATGGCCTATATACTTTCTTGTTTTCGGTTGAGAAACTTTGTAATTGAGAAATAAAGAACGGAGTTATGCCCCTAGGAAATACTACAACTAGTTAAATTATCCTCTGCAAATATCTAAATATCTTTATGGCTTAGGCAGTTTTTAGTGTCTTGGCAAAATCTCAATATCACTTCACTGAAGTTTATTAAGAGCTTGTGTCTTAAATTTTTTCTGTTTTAGGTTTCTAAACAATTCACTTTTAAAAATATGCCAGTAGTATAGTGGAAAGTATTCTAAACTAGGCTTCATGGTGTCCCGGGTTTATGTCTGAGTGCCACAGCTCGTTTAACTTCTTCCAGCCTTTTTGTTTCTTAGTCTGCAAGATAAGAAAGGATGGACTAGATCATCGCTAAGGTCTTTTCTAGCTCTAAAGTGTGTGTGTGTGTTGTTGTGGTTATACATACACACATATAATTACAACTTCAAAATTTAAAAATTAATTTTATATACATTATCCTAGTTGATCCTCATAAAATACTATTATATAGTGTATGGCTACAGCAAATATAGAATAGAGAAATAATAATGAAGAGATTTTAGTCATTCAGTTATCACATAGTTATTAAACACCAATTCATGTCAGACTGTGCTAGCTACCTCAAGGATACAAAAGGCATATTGAAAGAATAGCATTTTTAGCTAAAAGGATTATTTGGTCCAGCTCTCTCATTTCATAGGCAAGCACTACAGGTAAGAAATTCTAAACTTTTTGGCCCCTGCCTGCACACTCCATGATTCTGTAACAATATAGTAGTAAAGACAAAATGAAGATACATGAAACAATTCAAAAGCACTAGGCACTAAACAGTATGGTCCTGACAGAGGGAAAAAACATCTCTATGGAAGAAAGGTGACAGGACTAAGTATTAGACATGGTCCTTGGAACTTCCATGTAATATTTATTATTCCTAAATCACACTCACCTTCTCCTCCTCTTCCTCCTTCTTCATATCATCATCTTCATTTTATGATAAAAAACTAAAGCTGAAAAGAGTCATGTAACCTACCAAAATCCACACACAAGTGATGGATCTGGAATTCAGAGTCAGTTCTGTCTGAATCCAAAACTTAAGTTATTCAAACTTCAAACCACTGAAGTAGAATAGGCATGGCCTCTGTGTGGGGTAAGAGAAGCTTTTCAAAAGTACTGGGGAAAAAATAGAGTGGGATCAAAGTAAACAGGACTTTGAAAGGAAGGAAAGTAAGTTACTTAGGTAGGCGATAGGAAACCTTTTGTAGGTTCTTAAGTAGAAGCAGTAACATACCATTATCAGGGAACTTAAAAGTTGGAGGAACTCTCAGGTTAGAAGTCATATGGAAATCTATTTATAACACTGCTTACAGATATTTACTGAAATTCTGTCTTAAGCAATCACTCTACAGGGAACTTCTTCTAGGGCCGCACGTTCCATCACTGGCCAGCCCTAGTTATTGATAGTTCTTTGTATTTCATCAATCAAAAGAACAAAACAGCCCAGGACCAAGATCAGAGCTTTGTGTCTCACTCATGGAGATCTTCTAGGTTATCACAAAGCCAAGAATCCATACATTTTCACCCATTCGTTCTTTCACAAATACTGAATGCTTCCATGTGCCAGTCACTTTCCAGGGGCTTGAGCTATAAAGATCTCTGCCTTTCTGGAGCTTACATTTTAGTGAGAAGAGATAATAAACATTAAACATCATCATCATAAAAAAATAAGACAAATATGTAGTATGTTCAAAGATAAGTACGTATTATACAAATAAAAGATAGCGAGGAAGTAGTACTGAGAGTGTCGGAGTGGTGGAGGTGGTATGAGTTATATATTTTTTTTCCCAAGTCAAGTTGTTGTCCTTTCAATCTTAGTTGTGGAGGGTGCTGTTCAGCTTCAAGTTTTTGTCCTTTCAGTCTTAGTTGTGGAGGGCGCAGCTTAGCTCCAGGGCCAGTTGCTGTTGCTAGTTGCTAGGCGCTAGTTGCCGGGGGCGCAGCCCACCATCCCTTTGCCGGACTTGAGGAGTTGAACCAGCAGCCTTATGGTTGAGAGCCCACTGGCCCATGTGGGAATTGAACCGGCAGACTTCGGAGCATGGAGCTCTAACCGCCTGAGCCACCAGGCCGGCCCCATATTTTTAAATAGGGTGTTTAGGGTAAGCCTCACTTGAGAAGGCAGCATTGAGAAAAGACCTGTTGAGGGTTATTGCTGTGGTCCAGGCAAGAGGTGATCGTGGCTCAGACCAGGCTGGTAGCAATATGAGGTTCGTTGCATTTTGTTACAATCTAAACCTCCCTGCATCAAACCAAATCAAACACTTTCTGAAAAGTGTTTTTATCACATGGAACTTTAACCACCACCATTCACTCTCTCTTTGGGATTTTTCCTTCTCCCCTGACTCAGGAGGGGATATAGGGATGCTCATCTTCCCTTCCAAGTCAATTCCCAAGACAAGCCCACAAGTCCTTCCCACTTTACAGGTTCTATTACTAAACTATTAAAGGAAAACTGACAAGAGATAACAAAGCTAATGTAGAGATGAAGTTACAAAGGTTAATTTAATAGTTTGTATAACAGCAGTGCCTGGTCTACAGTTTCTGACTACCTTTACAGTGGTCTTGGGTACCTCATAGCCTTTTGTGTTTGGTTTTTATTCTTGAAGAGTGAGCTTCCCTAGTAGTGTGTCCCCATGACCTCTCTCTGCCTTTGTCAAAGTCCTCCAGAATGCCCCATCCCTTACTTTTTTTCATTAAGGTCTCTTGGTTTCGGGTTCAAACTACAGTCTTTACAGTTCACTGAACAATATCATAGTAGTTTAACATCTGTCTCTGGTCTGTCCTCTTAATTTCCCTGTCTAAGTATAGACCAGGAAGAGAGTTTTTTCTTTCCCATTTTTCTCTCTTCCCCTCTCTAAGGCTCCAAATGCTCAGGTTCCAGCACTCAGCCCAGGATCACGCCCTTTCCCTGTCTCTCCACCATAAACTCCTGGGGCTTCTTAGCTCCTTGCTACACTGCAGGGACTTGCTCTCTTTTTGTCTTAAAAGTGCAGTTTCCTTATTACAGCTTCTAGCTCTCTTCTCCTGTTTAGGTCCCAAACTACCTCTTCAACTTCTCCCATCCACCAGTCTGCAGTCCACCTGCTCCTTCGCTTCTTCTTCTCCTCCTCAAAATGAGGTTGGCAAAGTGTCAGCCGGATAACGCAGTGTCTTACAGTCCATACTAAGTGCAAAGGGAAGTCATTAAAAGATTTTTAAGGAGGGGAGTGAGAAGATCAGATTTCTAGTTTGTTTTTGTTTTTTGTAAAATACAGGTAACATTTACCATTTACCATTTATAGGTATACAATTCAGGTGCGCTAAGTACATTCACATTGTTGTGCAACCATCACCACTATCTATCGCCAGAATTTTTTCATCTTCCCAAACTGAAATACTGTGTTCATTAAATAATAACTCCCCATTCTCTTCTTTCCACAGTTCCTGACACCACCACTCTACTTTCTGTCTCTGTGAATTTGACTACTCCAGGTGCCTCATACAAGTGGAATCATAGAGTATTTGTCCTTTTGTGTCTGCCTTGTTTCACTCAGCATTATGTGTGTGTGTGTATATATATATGTGTGTATATATATATAAATATATATATATATATATATATATAATTGGGGAAGGGGAACAGGACTTTATTGGGGAACAGTGTGTACTTCCAGGCCTTTTTGCCAAGTCAAGTTGTTGTCCTTTCAATCTTAGTTGTGGAGAGTGCTGTTCAGCTTCAAGTTGTTGTCCTTTCAGTCTTAGTTGTAAAGGGTGCAGCTCAGCTCCAGGTCCAGTTGCCCTTGCTAGTTGCAGGGGGCGCAGCCCACCATCCCTTGCAGGACTCGAGGAATTGAACTAGCAACCTTGTGGTTGAGAGCCCACTGGCCCATGTGGGAATCAAACCGGCAGCCTTAGGCATTAGGAACATGGAGCTCTAACCAGCTTTCTCCATATCCTTGCCAATGCTTGTCATTCTCTCTCTCTCTCTTTCTCTCTCTCTCTCTCTCTCTCTCTCTCTCTCTCTCTCTCTCTCTCTCTCTCTCTCTCTCTCTCCTTCCCTCCCTCCCACCTTTTCTCCCTTCCTTCCAACATGTAGTTAATTGTCTAACCTCCCATACTTTCCAGTCATATAGTTTTGTCATACCTCTACTTTACAGAATTGTAATTGAACCAGAGGTTTAATAACAATAAAAGTCACATTTGCACAATACCTCACATTTTAAATTCTCTTCAACATTTTATTAATGCTCGTATAACTCTATGATTTGGTATTAGTACTCATTTTCAGATGAGAAAACTCAGTTCCCAGAGGTTGAATAATTGAGCCACTCTCAGCCACTAAAAAGTGAAGGAACTGGGATTCAAATTAGGTCTTTAGATTCTAAATATCATTATGTTTCTGCTTTACCAAAAATCTTACATTCTGTCTTCTAGGCTCCAAAGGTCCTGGTGTTTATTATTTTTATTTGTTTTTCTTAACTTTTATCAATTATTCCAACATAAGCTACATTTCTGTGCCTTATTTTTAGTATGAACTTAATACTAAGAGTATGATGGGGCTCTGCTGTATTGATTGAGAAAATATGACCATCCCACAAATTTTATTGACCTTGTAATGTTAGGTCCTGTTATAATGGAATACTTGAGTTTTATCTGAGAGAACCAAACACTGAAAAATCCATTTATCTGTCATGAATAAAGCTGTGGCCCTCAGTCTGACCTGTTGGTAGATGTGGGTGGATTCGTATTAACTACGGATCTTCTTAAAGTGTAGATTCTGATACACTAGGCTTAGTGTAGAGCCTGGAGATCACACATTTCTAACAAGCAATCAGATGACCATAGGGGTGCATATGTCTTTTCAAATTAGTGTTTTGGATTTCTTTCTTTTCCTTTTTTTTTCATTTATTGGGGTAACATTTGTTAGTAAAGTTACATAGATTTCAGGAGTACAATTCTGTATTACATCATTTATAAATCCCATTGTGTGTTCACCACCCAGAGTCAGTTCTCCTTCCATCACCATATATTTGATCCCCCTTATCCTCATCTCCCTCCCCCCACCCCCTTACCCTCTGGTAACCACTAAACTATTGTCTGTGCCTATGAGTTTTTGTTTCTCATTTGTTTGTCTTGTTCTTTTGTTGTTTTTGGTTTATATACCTCATATCAGTGAAATCATATGGTTCTCTGCTTTTTCTGTCTGACTTATTTCACTTAACATTATACTCTCAAGATCCATCATGTGGTCACAATATTCCTATGTCATCTTTTCTTACCGCCGAATAGTATTCCATTGTGTATATATACCACAACTTCTTTATCCATTCATCTATCGAAGGGCATTTTGGTTGTTTCCATGTCTTGGCCACCGTAAACAAAGCTGCAATGAACATTGGAGCACACGTGTCTTTATGGATAAATGTCTCCAGATTTTTTTGGTAGATACCCAGGAGAGGGATTGCTGGGTCATATGGTAGTTCTATTTGTAATTTTTTGAGGAACCTCCACACTGCCTTCCATAACGGCTGCACCAATCTGCATTCCCACCAACAGTGTATGAGGGTTCCTTTCTCCACAGCCTCTCCAACACTTGTTACTATTTGTCTTGTTGATGATAGCCATTCTGACTGGGGTGAGGTGATATCTCATTGTGGTTTTTATTTGCATTTCTTTGATGATTAGTGATGTTCAGCATTTTTTCATATGTCTATTTGCCATTTGTATGTCCTCTTTGGAGAAATTTCTTTTCAGGTTCTCTGCCCATTTTTCAATTGGTTTTTTTGTTTTTTTGTTGTTGAGTTGCATGAGTTCCTTGTATATTTTGGATATTAGCCCCTTATCGGAGGCACTGTTTGCAAAAATTTTCTCCCATTCAGTTGGTTGCCTCTTTATTTTGTCAATGGTTTCTTTTGCTGTGCAGAAGCTTTTAAGTTTGATATAGTCCCAATTGTTTATTTCAGCTTTTACTTCATTTGCCTTTGGACTCAAATTCATAAAATGCACTTTGAACCCAAGTCCATAAATTTAGTATCTATGTTTTCTTCTATGCAGTTTATTGTGTCAGGTCTTATGCTTAAGTCTTTGATCCATTTTGAATTAATTTTGGTACATGGTGACAGATAACAGTCCAGTTTCATTCTTTTGCTATCCAATTCTCCCAGCACCATTTATTGAAGAGGCTGTCTTTCCTCCATTGTATGTTTTTAGCTTCTTTGTCAAAAATTATCTGTCCATATTTATGTGGTTTTATTTCTGGGTTCTCAATTCTATTCCATTGGTCTACATGTCTGTTTTTCTGCCAATACCATGCTGTTTTGATTATTGTAGCCCTGTAGTACAAGCTGAAGTCAGGAAGTACTATACCTCCAGTATTATTCTTTTTTTCTTAAGATTGCTTTGGCTATTCAGGGTCTTTTGTGGTTCCAAACAAATCTGATGATTTTTTTGTCCTATTTCTTTAAAAAATGCCATTGGGATTGTGATGGGGATTGCATTAAATCTGTATATTGCTTGGGGTAATGTGGCCATTTTAACTATGTTGATTCTTCCAATCCATGAGCATGGAATGTCTTTCCATTTCTTTGTGTCTTCTTCAATTTCTTTCAAAAATGTCTTATAGTTTTCAGCATATAGGTCCTTCACATCCTTGGTTAAGTTTATTCCTAAGGATTTTTTTCTTTTTGCTGCAATTGCAAAAGGAATTATTTTTTGTATTTCTTTTTCTGATATTTCATTGTTAGTATATTGGAATGCAATGGACTTTTGTACGTTAATTTTTGTAGCCAGCAACTTTACTGTATTCATTGATTGTTTCTAATAGCTTTTTGGTGGAGTCTTTAGGGTTTTCTATATATAGCATCATGTCAGCTGCAAAGAGTGATAATTTAACTTCTTCATTCCCAATTTGGATGCCTTTTATTTCTTTCTCTTGCCTGATGGCTCTGGCAAGGACTTCCCACACTATGTTGAAAAGCAGAGGTGATAGGGGACAGCCCTGTCGTGTTCCTGAATGTAGAGCAAAGGGCTTCAGTTTTTCACCATTAATTATGAGATTAGCTGAAGGCTTGTCATATATGGCCTTTATTATGTTAAGGTATTTTCCTTCTATACCTATTTTATTAAGTGTTTTAATCATAAATGGATGTTGTATCTTGTCAAATGCTTTTTCTGCATCAATTGATACAATCATATGATTTTTGTCCTTTATTTTGTTTATGCGATGTATCACATTGATGGATTTGCAGATGTTGAACCATCCTTGTGCCCCGGGGATGAACCCCACTTGGTCATGATGAATAATCTTTTTAATGCATTGTTGTATTTGATTTGCTAGAATTTTGTTTAGGATTTTTGCATCAGTATTCATCAGAGATATTGGTCTGCAGTTTTCTTTTTTTGTGTTGTTCTTACCAGGTTTTGGTATCAGGGTAATGTTGGCCTCATAAAATGAGTTAGGGAGTAATGTCTCTTCTTCAATTTTTTGGAAGAGTTTGAGCAGGATTGGTATTAGATCCTCTTTGAAGGTTTGGTAGAATTCACTAGTGAAGCCATCTGGTCCAGGAGTTTTGCTTTTGGGAAGGTTTTGGATGACTGATTCAATTTCGTTACTGGTGATTGGTCGGTTTAGATTTTCCAGTTCGTCATGTTTCAGCCTTAGAAGGCTATATGTTTCTAAGAACTCGTCCATTTCTTCTAGGTTATTGAATTTGGTGGCATATAGTATTCTTGGATGATCCTTTGTATTTCTGTGGTGTCCGTGATAATTTCCCCTTTCATTTCTGATTTTGTTAATTAGTGTCTTCTCTCTTTTTATCGTAGTGAGTCTAGCCAAGGGTTTGTCGATTTTGTTAACATTTCAAAGAACCAGCTCTTTGTCACATTAATTTTTTCTATTGTCTTTTAGTTCTCTATTTCATTTAGTTCTGCTCTGATTTTTGTTATTTCCTTTCTTCTGCTGACCTTGGGTTTCGCTTGTTCTTCTTTTTCTAGTTCTTTAAGGTGTAACATGAGGTTATTTATTTGGGATTTTTCTTGTTTCTTGAGATAGGCCTGTAATGATATAAATTTCCCTCTTAAAACTGCTTTCGCGGCATCCCAAAAGTTTGGGTAGGATGTATTTTCATTGTCATTTGTTTCTATGTATCTTTTTTTTTTTTTTCATTTTTCTCTTTTTTTTAAATTTTTTTAAAATTAAATTTATTGGGGTGACAATTGTTAGTAAATTTACGTAGATTTCAGGTGTACAATTCTGTATTACATCGTCTATAAATCCCATTGTGTGTTCACCACCCAGAGTCAGTTCTCCTTCCATCACCATATATTTGTGTTTCTATGTATCTTTGATCTCTCTTCTAATTTCTTCTTTGACCCAGTGTTCTTTAAAAGTATGTTGTTTAATCTCCATGTATTTGTGTGTTTTCCTGCTTTCTTTTTGCAGTTGATAGCCAATTTCAAAGCCCTGTGATTAGAGAATATGCTTGGTATGATTTCAATCTTCTTAAATTTGCTGAGGCTGATTTTATGTCCCAATATATGGTCTATCCTTAAGAATGTTCCATGTACACTTGAAAAGAATGTATAGTCTAATGTTTTAGGATGAAGTGCTCTATATATCTCAATTATGTCCTTTTCACCTAATGTGTCATTTATGGCTGCTATTTCGTTATTTATTTTCAGTTTGTATGATCTATCCATAGCTGTCAATGATGTATTTAAGTCCCCTAGTATATTTGTGTTTTGGTCAATTTCTCCCTTTAGTTCTGTTAGTAGTTCCTTGGTATATTTTGGTGCTTCCGGATTGGGGGCATAAATATTGATGACTGTTCTGTGTTCTTGTTGTATAGTTTCCTTTACCATTATGAAATGTCCGCCTTTGTCTCTTGTTATCTTTTTCACCCTGAAGTCTCTTTCATCTGATATCATTATGGCTACACCTGATTTTCTCTGGGTACCATTTTCTTGGAGTGTCAATTTCCACCCTTTCACTTTTAGTCTTTGCTTGTCCTTGTAGCTGAGATGTGTCTCTCGGAGACAGCATATGGTTGGGTTTAGTTTTTTGATCCAATCTGCTACTCTGTGCCTTTTTATTGGTGAGTTCAGTCCATTTACATTTAGAGTGATTATTGATACATGAGGATTTCCTGTCATTCGATCTTTAGTTTTCTGGTAAGGCTGTGTCTCCACTGTTTCTTTGTCTTTTTGTTGTTGTCTATTATTTCCGTGTGGTGGTATTCTATGATGTTTCCCTCTGTTTCTTCTTTTATTACAGTATATATTTCAGTTCTGGATTTTTTTTTTTTGAGTGGTTACCCTTAAGTTTATGTAAAAGAAAGTTTGATATTTAGAGTATTCCATTTTTTCAGCACGCTTATTTTCTCCATTCCCATATTCCGGTTCAGGCCTTTACTCTCCCCCTTTTTATGTTGGCACAAATTGTCCCTGTTGATGGTGGTCGAATAGCCTCCTTCCTAGAAATACACTACAAGTATTTCTTGTAGTGCTGGTCGTGTGTTAGAAAATTCCCTAGCTTCTGTATGTCTGGTAAGGTCTTTATTCCTCCTTCATATCTAAAGGATATCTTTGCTGGATATATTATTCTTGGCTCATAATTTCTCTTTTTCAATAGTTTGAATATTTGGTTCTACTCCCTCCTGGCTTGCAGAGTTTTTGCTGAGAAATCTGATGATAATCTAATGGGCTTTCCTTTGTAGGTGACCGTCTTCTTTTCCCTGACTGCCTTGAGGATTCTTTCTTTGTCGTTGATTTTAGACAGCTTCAATACAATGTGCCTTGGAGAAGCCCTGTTGCGATTGAGGTAATTAGGTGTTCTATTTGCTTCTTGGATTCGAGGATCCAGTTCTGTCCACAAGTTTGGGAAGTTCTCATCAACAATTTGTTTGAATATATTCTCTGTTCCCTTGTCTCTTTCTCCTCCTTTTGGTATGCCCATTATTCTTATATTGCTCTTTCTGATGGAGTCAGAAAGTCTTGTAGAGTTCTTTCATTTCTTTTAAGTCTCAAGTCTCTTTCTTCTTCCATCTGTGTAATTTCCAAGGTTTCTATCTTCGATGTCACTGATTCTTTCCTCCATCTGATCAATTCTACTACCTAAGCTGGTTATTTCATTCTTGATTTTTTCTATTGAGTTCTTATTTTCCAGAAATTCCATTTGGTTCTTTTTTAAAATATCAGTCTCTTTTGTAAAAAGCTCATGTTGTTCTTTGATTGCGTTTCTGAGTTCATTAAATTGCCTTTCTGTGTTTTCTTGCATCTCGTTGAGTGGAATCGTGAATTCTCTGTCATTTACGTCACATATTTCCATATCTTTAGGTTCCTTTTCTGGAGACTTCACTTTTTTTCTGAGCTGTCTTGTTGCCATGGTTATTCATGGCAATTACTGATTTATTATTTCTCTTCCTAGACATCTACAGGAGTGACTTCTGCAACAGGTTGATAGGAAGAGGTCTTTCTTTTGTTTTCCAGTGCTTGTCGGTAGAATGTTTTATTTTCTCTCCGACTGCAGCCTTTTTTTCCCTCTCTCACACAGTAGTGCTATGTTTTCTATGCACTATTCCAGCTTCTCACACAATGGGAGGATTCCCTGGGAGACGGGGTTCTCCTCTGTTAACAGTTCGCCTGGGTCATAGGGTGCCACGTCCCTGTGGGGATGCGGAGAGCTTTTGAAGTTCCAAAGCTCTTTCTGCACCAGATTCAGAGCCCGTATGTTTCAGCAGTTCTGTTTACTCCTGCAGGAATCCGCCCAGATAGGTGGGGCCAAGGGCAGGGTGAGTTATGAGAGGTGGCCCAGAGTAATGGCGGTGACCACCACCACAGCTGGTCCCGCTTCCACAGCTCCCTCCCCTTTGCTGGAACTAGTTGGGCTGCGAATCTGTGTCTGCGGTCCACAGTTCTCAGAACAGCAAATATTCTGTTCTTTTGATCTGACACCGCTACTGTTCTGCTTCTAGCACTGGGCAGGTGGGAACGGGGCGAGTTCTGGGAGAGTAGGAAGGGGGAGGCTAGAATGGAAGACTAAGGCTTCCATTCTCTGCTCGGCAGTGAGGGCTTAAACCACCATTTTCAGCCTTCTTCCCTCAGTCTTTTCTCCGAGGTCTCTGCCATGAGTCTTGGGTCCAGCCGTGTTATATGCTGCCCCCTCAGCCCTGTGGGCCATAAGCGGAGCCCTAGCAGTCCGAGTTCTTCCCTCTCCCGCAGTTGCGGTAGCTCAGGGATGCAGCGAGCTCAGAACACTGAGCTAGGTCTGCGTCCTGCGCCCGGGAGGCTCCGTCTCCGCACTTCTCCTTTCCCTCCTCTCCAGCTAGCGTGATTCTCCCACCTTTAGGTGAATTCAGTAGTGGACCTGTTCGTCTTGCCTGTCTGCTGTGCAAGGAGTCCTTTGTGGAGTTATTGTTGTTCGATTAGTTGTAAATTCCAGGGGAGATTTACAGAGGCTCACCTCACGCCGCCATTTTGATGACGTCCCTGGATTTCTTTGTATAAATACCCAGGAGTGGAATTGCTAGGTCATACGATAGTTCTATTTTTAATTTTTTGAGGAACCTCCATACTGTTTTCCATAATGACTGCACCAATCTGCAATACCAGCAACAGTGCACGAGAGTTCCCTTTTATCCACATCCTCAAAAACACTTATTTGTTGATTTATTGATGATAGCCATTCTGACAGAAGTGAGGTGGTATCTCATGGTTTTAATTTGAATTTCTCTGATGATTAGTGATGTTGAGCATCTTTTCATATGTCAATTGGCCATCTGTATGTCCTCTTTGGAGAAAAGTCTATTCAGGTCCTCTGCCCATTTTTCAATTAGACTGTTTATTCTTTTGGTGTTGAATTGAGTGTTTTTTTTAAAACATAAATTTGGATGTTAAACCCTTATCATATGTATCATTAGTGAATATCTTCTCCCTTTCAGTAGCATGTCTTTTCATTTTGTTGATTTTTTTTTTTTTTTTTTTTGCTGTTGAATTTGATGTAGTCCCATTTGTTTATTTTTTCTTTTGTTTCTCTTGCCCACAGGGATTTGTCAGTAAAAATGTTACTAAGGGTAATGTTTGAGAGTTTACTGCCCATGTCTTATTGTAGGAGTTTTGTAGTTTCAGATCTTATATTTAACCCTTTAATTCATTTTGAGTTTATTCTTGTATATGATGTAAGATGGTTGTCCAGTTTCATTATTTTTTGTATGTGTCTGTCCAGTTTTCTCAAGACCATTTATTGAATAGACTGTCTTTACCCTAATGTATATTCTTGTTTCCTTTGTCATAGATTAAATGAACATAAGGGCATGTATTTCTGGGCTCTCTATTCTGTTCCATTCATCCATGTGTCTGTTTTTATGCCAGTACGATACTGTTTTGATTACCATGTCCTTTCAGTATAGTCTCATATCTGGTAGCATGATACCTCCAGTGTTCTTCTTTCTCAAGATTGTCATGTCTATTTGGGATCTTCTTTGGTTCCATATAAATTTTAAGATTATTTGTTCTAGTTATAGTGAAAAATGTCATTGGTATTTTGATAGGAATTGTATTGAATCAATAGATTGCTTTGGGTAGTATGGACTTTTTAATGATATTAATTCTTTCTATCCATTAGCATGGGTTATGTTTCCATTTATTTTTATCTTCTTTAATTTCTTTCTTCAATGTCTTATAATTTTCTGAGTACAGGTCTTTCACTTCCTTGGTTAAATTTATTCCTGGGTATGTTAATTTTTTGATGCAATTGTAAATAGGATTGTCTTCTTAATTTCTCTTTCTGATGATTTGTTATTGGTGTATAAAAATGCAACCAATTTCTGAATATTAATTTTGTATCCTGCTAGTTTACTAAATTCATTTATGAGTTCTAATAGTTTTTTGGTGGAATTTTTGGGGTTTTCTATGTATAGTATCATGTCATCTGCAAATAGTGACAGTTTTAGTTATTCTTTTTCAATTTACATGCTTTTATTTCTTTGTCTTGTGTGATTGCTGTGCCTAGGACTTCCAATACTATGTTGAACAGATTGGTGAAAGTGGGAATCCTGGTCTTATTCCCAATGCTCTTAGCTTTTCCTCACTGAGTATGATGTTAGCTGTGGGTTTATCATATGTGGCCTTTATTAGGTTGAAATATGTTCCCTCTCTTCCCACTTTGCTGAGATTTTTTTTATCATAAATGGCTGCTGGATTTCTCAAATGCTTTTTCTGCATCTATTATATGATCATATGATTTTTATGCTTCATTTTGTTTATGTGGTGTCACATTAATTGATTTGCAGATATTGAACCAACCTTGAGTATCAGTAATGAATCCCACTTGATCACGGTGTATCTTTTTCATGTATTGCTGAATTCGGTTTGCTAATGTATTGTTGAGGACTTTTCATCCATGTTCTTCAGGGATATAGGCCTATAATTTTATTTTTCTGTAATGTCTTTGTCTGATTTTGGAATCAAGGTAACAGTGATCTTGTCGAATGAGCTTGGGAGTCTTCCCTCCTCTTAAATTTCTTGGAATAGTTTGAGAGGAATAGGTGTTAATTATTTTTTTAAAATATTTTTATTAAAATATAGCTAACAAACAATACTACATTAATTTCAGATGTACATCATAGTTGTTAAACAGTACCCCGCTCGCACTATACAGAGTTATTACCACCTTATTGTTTATATTCCTTGTGTTAAAGAAATGATCACCAAGATAAGTCCAGCAACCATCCAACACACTGTAGCATGCTATCACAATATTATTGACTATATTTTTTACATTGTCTATTACATCTGCAAAACTTATTTCTTTTATATCTGGAACTTTCAACTTCTTATTCCTCTTTATATTTTTCACCCCTTTTTAATTTTTCAATTAGTGTTGACATTCAATATTATTTTATATTAGTTTCAGGTGTACAGCATGGTGGTTACACATTTATATAATTTAGGAAGTGATCCCCCTGACTAGACCACCTGGCACGATACATACTTATTACCATATTATTGATCATATTCCCAATAATTTACATTCCATGACTATTTTGTAACTACCCATTTGTAGTTCTTAATCCCTTCCCTTTTTCACCCTGCCCCCAAACCTCTCCCATCTATCACCCTGATAGATCTAGTACTTAACTGATACCATACGTAGTTATAACAATATCACTGACTATATTCCTCACGTTATACCCTACGTCCTCATGACTACTGTGTAACAACCAATTTGTACTTATTAATCCATTTCCCGTTTCACCCACTCCCAACATCCCTCCCATCTGGCAACCATGAAAATTTTCTCTGTATCTACGAGTTTATTTCTGTTTTGTTTTTTTGTTTATTTTGTTCTTTAGATTCCACTCATAAGTGAAATCACATGACATATGTCTCTTGCTGTCTGACTTCCTCTACTCAGCACAATATCCTCCAGGTCCATGCTTGTTTTCACAGATGGCAAGATTTCATTCTTTTTTATGGCTGAGTAATATTCCACTGTATATATGTACCACCTCTTCTTTATCCATTCATCCATTCAGGGACACCTAAGTTGCCTTCATATCTTAGCCATTGTAAATAATGCTGCAATGACCATATGGATGAGCATGTCCCCTTGAAGTAGCATTTTCAGTTGGTTCGGATACATATCCAGAAGTGGGATTACTAGGTCCTTCTGTGTCTCTTCTGATAGTCTTTGTTTTAAAGTCTATTTTATCTGCCTTTTCACGAAGATGGCGCCGAAAGCGAAGAAGGAAGCCCCTGCCCCTCCCAAAGCCGAAGCCAAAGCGAAGGCTTTGAAGGCAAAGAAAGCAGTCCTAAAAGGCGTCCGCAGCCACACAAAAAAGAAGATCTGGACGTCACCCACCTTCCGAAGGCCCAAGACACTGCGGCTCCGACGGCAGCCTAAATATCCTCAGAAGAGCGCTCCTAGGAGAAACAAGCTTGACCACTATGCTATCATCAAATTCCCCCTAACTACCGAGTCGGCCATGAAGAAGATAGAAGACAACAATACACTTGTGTTCGTTGTGGATGTCAAGGCCAACAAGCACCAGATCAAACAGGCTGTGAAGAAGCTCTATGACATTGACGTGGCCAAGGTCAACACCCTGATCAGGCCTGATGGAGAGAAGAAGGCATATGTTCGGCTAGCTCCTGACTACGATGCTTTGGATGTTGCCAGCAAAATTGGGATCATCTAAACTGAGTCCAGCTGGCTAATTGTAAATACAAACGTTTTTCACTGTAAAAAATTAAAAAAAAAAAAAGTCTATTTTATCTGGTATATGAGGTCTGACAATTAAGTTCATGAACTTGCCACTGTGCACTTACGTTAGCAACACTACACAAACAGCTTGGTAAAGTTTCATAACCTTGGTATATCAGTGTCTTACAGCTGTGTTCGGGTTTACGTGTGGCGGTGTCTTGCTGAGTGGCGTTCATCATTGTTGTTGCGTGTTTTTGTGTGTCGCTGCGAGAATGTCGGAGATTGAATTAGAGCTTGAACAAACATTCAATTTCTTGTTAAACTTGGTAAGAGTAGAAGTGAAATCAGGGACACGTTAATCCAAGTTTATAGAGATACTGCCATGAAGAAAACGGCAGTGTACAAATGGATTAAACAGTTTTTCTGAGGGGAGAGAACGTATCACTGATGAAGAGAGGTCAGGTAGGCCAGTAACGAGCAGAACTGATGTAAACATTGCAAAAATTCATTGAATTGTGCATCAAAATCATCATCTGACTGTGAGAAGCATAGTAGACCAAGTAAGCATCGATAGAGAAACAGGAAAATCTTAACTGAAAATCTTGGCATGAGAAAGGTGTGTGCAAAAATGGTCCCGAAGGAGCTTACCAATGAACGCAAGCAAAGGAGAGTCGAAGTTTGCCAAGACCTTTTGGCAAAGCAAGATGATTTTTTGGGCCATGTTATCACTGGTGATAAAACATGGGTGTACCAATATGACACTGAAACAAAGTGTCAAAGTGCAAAACAGAAGTCAGCCAGTTCTCCATGACCAAAAATGTTCTGTCAGTCCAAATCAAGAGTCTAAACGATGTTGTTAACCTTTTTTGATATCAGAGGGGTTATTCATTACAAATTTGTACCAACTGGATGAAACAGTTAACCAAGTTTACTATTTGGAAGTGCTAAAAGGCTTCATGAAAAAGTTAGACGACCTGAACTTTTCACCAACAATTCATGGCTCTTGCATCACAACAATGCACCAGCTCACAGGGCACTGTCTGTGAGGGAAGTTTTAGCCAGTAAACAAATAACTGTATTGGAACACTCTCCCTACTCACCTGAGCTGGCCCCCAATAACTTCTTTCTTTACCCAAAGATAAAGGAAATATTGAAAGGAAGACATTTTGATGACATTTAGTACATCAAGGGTACTACAATGACATCTCTTTTGGCCTTTCCAGAAAAAGAATTCCAAAATTGCTTTGAAGGGTGGACTAGTTGCTGGCATCAGTGCATAGCTTTCCAATGGGAGTACCTTGAAGGTGACAGTTGTGATATTCAGCAATGAGGTATGTAGCACTTTTTCAAGGATGAGTTGGCAAACTTTATTGTCTGACCTTGTAAGTATTGCTACTCCAAAGTATTGCTACAAAGTATTGCTACTTTGTTTGTAACTAAGTATTGCTACTTTGTTCATTTCCATTTTCATGAACTGTGTTATTCCATCCCTTAACTTTCAGCATGTGTCTGTCTTTCTATCTGAAGTGAATCTCTTGTAGACTTCAAATGTAAGGGTCTTGTTTTCTTATCCATTGAACCCCCCATCTTTTGATTGGAACATTTAATTCACTTACATTGAAAGTAATTGTTGATAGATATGTAGTTATTGCCATTTTATTGTTCATATTTTTTATTTTTTGTTTTAAAGAAGTCTCTCTAAGATTCCTTGTAATACTGGTTTGGTGGTGATCAACTCCTTTAGCTTTTTCTTGTCTGGAAAGCTCTTTATCCTTTGAGTCTAAATGATAGCTTTGCTGAGTAGAGTAGTCTTGGTTACTTTTCATCACTGAATATTTTGTGCCACTCCCTTCTTGCCTACAAAGTTTCTGTTGAGAAATCAGCTGACAGTCCTATGGAAGCTCCCTTGTAGGTAACTAACTGGTTTCCTCTTGCTACTTTTAAGTCTCTCTTTGTCTTTAACCTTTGGCATTTTAATTATGATGTGTCTTGGTGTTGGCCTCTTTGGGTCTATCTTGTTTGGCACTCTGTGCACTTCCTGGGCTTGTGTATCTATTTCCTTCACCAGGTTAAGGAAGTTTTCTGTTATCACTCCTTCAAATAAGTTTTCAGTTCCTTGCTCCCTCTCTTCTCCTTCTGGTACCCCAATAATGCGAATGTTGGTACACTTGAGGTTGTTCCAGAGGCCTTTTAAACTCTCCTCAATGTTTTGGATTTTTTTTTTTCCTTTTTGCTGTTCTATTTGGGTGTTTTCTGTTACCTTATTTTCTAAATCACCGATTCAATCCTCTGCTTCATCCAATCTACTGTTAACTCCCTATATAATGTATTCTTCATTTCCATTATTGTATTCTTTATTTCTGACTGGTTCTTTTTAATATTTTCTATCTCGTTTTTATGTTTCCTATCTCTCTGTTGATGTTCTCCTGAAGATCATTGAGCACCCTTGTAACAAATGTTTGGAATTCTGAGTCTGGTAGGTTGCTTGTCTCCATTTTGTTTAGTTCTTTTTCTGGAGTTTTCTCCTGTTTTTTTGTTTGTTTGTTTGTTTTGTTGTATTTTTTTTTTTTACTTGGGACATGTTTCTTTGTTTCCTCATTTTCGCTGCCTGTCTGTGTTTGCTTCTATGTACTAGGTAGATCTCCTTTGTCTCTCAGTCTTTGCCAGGTAGTCTTATGTAGTAGGTGTTCTGTGCGGTCCAGTGGTGCAGTCTCCCTTATCACCTGTGTATGTGTTCCAAAAGTATCCCGTGTGTGTATGGTGTCATGCGGCATCTCTGGTCCCGCTCCCCACATAAAAACCAAGGATATGGCGAAGCCGAAAACGAACACCCACGGAGCCATAGATAGGGGAGTCATACCACTATAGTCTCGCTGGCGGCTGGGTTGGAAACACAGGAAGCAGGAGCCACACTACCCACAACCTGCCGTCCACTTCTTTGTAATCTGCAACCTGCACTCTGCCGTGCTAACTGCAATCTGCGCTTGCCAGCTCAGGCACTATCTTCTTGCTAGCCCCCATTTGCTGCTAGTGTAGCCACAGCAGTTAAATTAGTGGCCAATGGCTCACCGGTTATAGCTGATGGCCAACTAGCCACAGCTGGTGGCCATCCAATCACAGTTGGCCATTTACTACCTGAGCCAGCACCTTTCCAAGTGAGGCCGAGAGCCTGGAAACTGCACTCCTGGCTCTGTCCCCACAATGGTGTATATTCTCCTGTTGTAATCGAGCCTTTATTACTTTCTGGCATGTCAGTGAGTGGGATTGATTCCCAGGCTGACTGGCTGTGAGCATTGGCTATGCCAGCAGCATACGAGCTGTTGTGTGGGAGCTGACCCCTCAGAGAGGGATTGGCCCCCGTGGGCTTTTGTGCCTTGGAAACCACCTTTTAGGTGCAGTGCTGCTCGTGGGACTAATCAGGTAGTACAGTCTGAGGCTGGCCTCTGGGTGTGTTGTTTCTGATGCCTCTTGGGAGGGGCTCCCTTACCGGCCAATTTCAGCCTTACCTGTGACTGGCCCTGTCGTGCAGGGTGACAGGTGGGGTCTCTGTTCCCGCTCCCCACATAAGAACGCAGGACACGGTGAGGCCAAAAAGGAACACCCACGGAGCCATAAGTAGGGGAGTCATATCACTGTATTCTCGCCGGCGGCATCCGCCTCTCTGCAATCCGCTCTTGCTAGCCCCCATTTCTCTGCTAGCGTAGCCACAGCAGTTATATTAGTGGCCAATGGCTTATGGGTTATAGCGGACGGCCAACTAGCCACAGCTGATGGCCATCTGATCACAGTTGATGGCCTTTTACTACCCGAGCCAGCACCTTTCTATGTGAGGCCGAGAGCCTGGGAACTGCTTTTTGGGGCTCTGTCCCCACAGGCCCTGAGCTACCTGGTAGGAGCTACAAAGCTATATGCAGTTGGTTGCTGCGCTGGACCTGGCGGCATATGGGCGTGGCCTGTCTGTGAAATGAGGATGGCTGCTACCAGTGCTGGGCCTGGAGAAGCTTAGCAAAAGGTCCAGGGTCCCGCTACACCTGTTGCCACCTGCCACCTTCCTGTAAGGCTCAGCAGCTGAAAGAGCCTCCTTACGTGTGCGGGCCGGGCTGGTTGACCTGGTGTAGACTGTGTCCTTGGCAGTGCAGATTCAGTTCTTGTGCCAGTGCTGAGCCTATGGCTGCCCCACAAAATGCCCAGAGAACACCATTGTCAGCCACTGCTTGCCTCAGGCCTGCAGATCCCCGAGAGCCGCCCAAGAAAGGCTGCAGTGCATACTGTGCTTCACCACCCTTACCGAAATGTCCTCAGGCCGCTGCAGGCCATCTGCTGCTGTAAGTCTTTTGTAGCTTGCAGGGCAGGGCTCAACACCCAGGAGTTAAGAGTGTCCCCAGCAATGCCACACTAGCTGGGGGGTCGAGTTCCAGGGAGTCACCAACGTCGTGCTCATGCAGATTTTACTAGACCAATGCAGTCTGATTTAGCCCTTTGGGTGAGGGTTCAACACAGGAATGATGGCGTCCTCCTGCAGGCTACACGTGAAGCAGGCTCCACATAGATATAATGGCAGCTGTCCCTCTAATCTTCATCCTGAAGCCACACAACTCAATCTTTCTCTGTACGTCTCTGGTGCCTCTCGAGTTGTCGTCCCTCTGCTAGAGCCTGGGGAGAGTGTTTGCAAGTGAGTGTGTCTGTGTGCTGGCCCTTTCAGAGAATGTCTGGGTTTCCAGCTGCCCTCTGTCTCACCTGGATGGACAGGCGGAATCCTCACTGATTTTTCCCTGCCAGATATTGTAGGGACTCCTCTTCCTGGCCCAGGACTCCTGGGCTGCAGAGCCCAGTGTAGGACTCAAACCCTTCAGTCTTCACGGATGGCTTCTGCCACTGAGGTTTCCCTTCTGGTACTCAACTGCTACCTGTGGGTTTGGGGTCAGCTTGTTTTGCATCTCTGCCCGTCCTACCAGTCTTGCTATGGCCTTATTTTCATATCCTTATTGTAGGTGTTCTGTTCAGCTAGTCTTCAGATGATTCTCAAGGTTGATTATTCTATTATTTAGTTATAATTTTAATGAGATCTTGGTATGTGGTAGGCATATCATTTACCTATTCCACCATCTGACCTTCCTTGAACCATACTTTTAGTAGCAAGGATCTAAATAAACCTTGACAAGGATCTAAACAAATCAGTCTTTATGGTATTAGTCTTGCTAAGGGTGAGTTCTTTGAAGTGGAACCTATCAGTCCAGCTCTTGCTATAAGTGATTTCTGGATTAGTCCTTTAATTTTCCTCATTGGATCTGTAGACCTACCAAGAACCTTACCAACGGCTTGATTGACAACCTGTATAATTTTTTCTAGACTACTCTAGGCTACTCTAAGAAAAAAATCCACTAGGACAGGAAGAACAGTAAAATATAATCGAAGGATTATTGATTGGGCAGAACTGAGAAAGCTAGATCTCAAAATGGCAGTGGGGAAATCTGAGAACCAACCTGAACTACACCACAAAATCTTCAGAAGGCACAGGACGTTGGCAAGACCAAGTACCTCCGGAACTGGGTGTGGAATGGAGGTGAGGTTGGGACTAAAATAAGCAGGATTGTGTGAAAGGTAAGTGAGAAAGATAGATTTCCTAATCCATTTTGTTGATTGATTCCTCACCCTAGGAGAAAATTCAGGTTATATTCTCTGGAGAAGATAAAACAGAGAGGATCTGGACTGAAGGATGGCAGACACAATAAAACAGGATATTTAAGTGACTGTTCATATACTGAATGCTGAATGTATGGACCCCCTAACCCTCTTTTCCCATTTGGTGCTCAGAACACACACGTTTACTATCAAGGCAGGAGATTGAAAGAGATTTCTCTGGGGAACCTTGTTTCCCCACAAATGACCCATGCAGATCACTTCCTATGGCAAAGCGCCAAGTCAACAAGCCCCCAGGACAATACTCAGAGATTCCAACAGCTATTTAGTCCCCCACTCTTAACCAAAAGCAGAGCAGATAGCCAATATTACCAGATATGTGAGGAAAGCTTCTAATATCAAAAATAGAGAACAAAACAAGAGAACAATACAAAACGTTTTCCATGATTTTTCAAGGAAAAAGGTGAATTTTATGACACCTAAAATAGGGTATCATGGAGGAAAGAGACTATTAAGGTAAAGACAACCTAAAACATATTATTGGAGAATGGTATTAGAAACCAAAATCTAAGCACTAGGTGTCCTCTTTGCTACTTGGTATCATTACTTATAGGCCTCTCAAAGGACAGAGCTAGAGAAATAAACATATCTATACTAACACATGTATACATACATACTATAATTATCTCTCTACGTATTAAGCTAAACATGAGTTCTACTGATATCTCCCACTATAATTCAGTATCATATTTTTAATTCTAGCTTTCCCTCTTTTCCTATCTGTAACCTCTCAATCTAACAGTGAGAAACCTGGCTCCCACCATCTGCCATCCATTATTTCTTCATTCCCAGTATACTTGTACAGTGGTTTTAGAATTGTGAACTAATACCTCCAAGGGAAAAAACCTTACCAACTAGAGTACAATGCTTATGTACAATTCCTTTTGTCTTTAATCTTACAGTTTCCAGAGTTTTCAAAGTTACATAGGCCTACATCTTTTTTACCTCCACCCCTTCAATGATATTTTATCATTTATAATACAGTTAGATTCTTTTGTCACAGTTCGTATTCTAACTTAGGATCTCTTGTCCTCCTTGTTGATTTTTAAACATTTTTGCATACATTAAGGTTCACTCTTTGTGCTGCAACATTCTGTTGGTTTTGACAAATAGTGTCATGAACAACATATTGTTCAAGCATAGTGTAATAAAATGCAAGAAAAGACCCTTTGAGAGTGGGCAAGGGAACAGGATAAGGAAGAAGCAAATAAATAGATAAAAATTATTGGCAGAGTTCCGTTTTGTAAGTTAGGCAGTGAGTTTATTATCTTATTTAATTAATTAATTAAAAAATAATAGGAGCATATATGGACCAATGTTAGTAGTACATGTACCAAAGATTATGAGTTATGATTATGATCAAATTGTATGGACTTTCCATCGCCATTATCAGGGTAGAAAAAGAGCCTATAGCTTGCACAGAAATTGTAATCGAAAATGTCAGAGTACCTAAATTTCTGTCTATGGATGAATGGATAAACACAATGTGGTATATACGTGCAATGTAATATTCAGCCTTAAAAAGGAAGGAAATTCTGACAGATGATACAACATGGATAAACCTTGAGGACATTATGCTAAATGAAATAAGGCAGTCATAAAAGGACAAATATTATGTGATTCCACTTAATGAGTAGTTAAATTCATAGAGACAGAAAGTAGAATGGTGGTTGCCACTGGCTGGAGAGAGGAGAGAAGGGGGAGTTAGTGTTTAATTGATACAGAATTTCAGTTGGGGAAGATGAAAAAGTTCTGGAGATGGATGGTGATGATGATTGCACAATAGTGTGAAGGTCCTGAATGCCACAAAACTGTACATTCAAAAATGGTTAAAATGGTACATTTTAGGTTATATATTTTACCACAATAGAAAAAGAGAGAGAGAGACAAGACTGAAAGAACATTTAAATAAGTTTGCCTTTCCCCAATAGGAGTCAGAGTGAACCAGTGCATAGGAATTAGGATTTTTGTCTCCTTGAGTTCTTTTTTTCTTTTTTTTACAGAGGTCTTTTATTTTTTTACACTTATGCCATGAATTCATAGGGAATGGGTTCCAGCAGCTCAGGCTCCTTTCCATTGGTTCTCACAAAGTGTGCTTCTCTGGGTGGGGCAGGCTGGCGTTTCAGTTGAACCCAGGTACCTTTCTCTTTGGCTTCCTTCTTTTTCTGATCATTTTCCTTTACCCGTTTCAGGAAGCTGTCTCGGCTCTTAGAGTGCTTAATATGCTCAATACGAACATTAATTCTCTTGGCAAGAATCTTGCTCTTGACTTGTTTGTTTACAACAATGCCAACCGCATGCTGAGTAACATTGTAGACCCTTCCCGTTTTGCCATGGTAACATTTGTGGGGCATTCCTTTTTGAACAGTGCCCATTCCCTTGATGTCTACAATATCACCTTTCTTGTAGATTCGCATGTATGTGGCCAAAGGAACAACTCCATGTTTTCTAAAAGGCCTAGAGAACATACAGCGGGTGCCTCTCCTCTTTCCCTTTGTGTTGGTCATTTTGACAAATTACTGGAAGATGGCGGTCCCGGCCGAAAAGTCCTTGAGTTCTTTTACCCCATTATCAAGAGTGAAGAGGGGCCTGTGCACTGGCCCATGCACTGACTAAGACCACATGTCTCTCAGGTCTCCTATCCACATCATCGGGATAAAAAAAGGGGCACCCCCATCCTCAGATTAGCCTCCAGTTTTCTGAGAAACTGCAACTCCCTCTATAGATATCAAAGGAGAGTGTGCAGCTAGTGTTAATTTGCCCCTCCCCCAACAGGGCCAGTCGTGAACTGAACACACAAGCATCTGACCTTGACCTCCCCCATTCCCCAGGCCGTCTGCCTGTGTCATCAGAGAGGAGGTGCCCAGGAACTGGAACCGAGAACGTGCAACCCTGGACTCCTAGACTCCCTTCCTCTATTAACAGGGGTGAAAAGTGATACCCAAGAGGAAAAACAGGGTTGCTAGATGGGAGGTGGGGGTGGGGATAAGGGGGAAGGGGAGGGGATTAGAAAGCACAGTTGGTAACCACAAGATGGCTACGGGGATACGAAAGTCAATTTGGGGAATGTAATCAATAATGTTGTAAAGAGTTTGTAGGGTATCCGATGGACACGTGTCTCATTAGGGAGACCACCTCAGGGATGATGTAGATGCCTGATCACTGCACTGCACACCTGAAGCTGAACAATAATGAATGTCAACTACAAGTTTATATATATAGTTACAAGAAGCGGAGTACAGCATTAGGAATAGAGACAGTGTAAATGTAATGGCTGTGCGATGTCAGAGGGGTAGTGGATGGGGGAGGGGGGTTCACACAGTGTGAGGGGTATAAATGATAAATGTCTATTACATTGTTTTATATACCTGAAAGTCATAAAAAAAAAGAAAGTAAAAAATAAAAAGTGATACCCAGATATCCACCACTCCCTGTTTCCAAACAACACTCAACAGACTTGAACTTTGTCTATCTTGACTCCATTAGAACTAATCCCCTAATGCCCTTTACCTCTGTTTCTGTCAGTCACCACAGAAAGCCGCTGGAATGTCTCCTATTGGGAGAAGCAGTCCTCTACAGGCCCTGGTCCCTATAGTAGGCACCAAAATGCAAGACTTAATAACTACTGATAATGAGCAGTTTCAATAGTTAGTCATGTGAGCAACTAAGTAGATCAAGGTGACCATGGTGTGACTGTTGTCTGTTTTCTCCTGGGACAGGGGCACTGGCTTGTCTGCTGCTTACAACAAAAGCTGCTGACCCCTTGGCCCTGCAATTCTCAGCTGTGGTATAATGCACTGCAGGTATAGCATCCATCTTGGTCTGTTATGTCATCCTATGGGGCCTAAGCGCAAGGGGAACCAGCACAATTAGGCTTATACTCCTGCTGTTTGCTGTGTTGTAAATAATAAACTGCATTTCTCTGATCCATTTAGTTTCATTGTCAACATTTAGCCACCATGGAGCTGTGGTAAACCATCCTGCTTCTTGCCTAGTTATCATCTTTGGAATCTTGTTTCTTCTTGTCTTACTCTGAGGTTTGGGGCTCTTCCCCATACTCTAATCTCCGTAAAGATTAGCATATCCACTACTCTATCCCGTCTTATCTCTTTCAACTCCTAAAACTTTTCCACTGTTTACTCTAAAATGCATTATCTTTTATCAGCAAAATCACCTACTCGTATATTCTCAAATATTTTTTGAACTGTCCCTTCATCTCATGGCCCTAAAGGCCATTTAAAGTGGTGGCTGCATTTATTCCCAACACCATCACATCCCTGGGCCTGGACGTGGGGTAGGTGTCCTGCCACTTTCAAATCTTTCTCAGTCTCTCCTGTCTGATAATCCCAAGCTCAGAATTTCATGTTATCAGGTATCACCTTACCCCGCACAGCTTCGCTCATCTTCTGACATTCTCCCCATCCCAATACACTGCCCTCATTTACCTACTATTTTAGTTCCTGGCTTACTCTCCAGAATTTCTCCTGTCTTAATTCTTGGTAATCTTAATATATGTGTAGATGATCCTTCTAACACCCTGCCTCTCAGTTCCTTGACCTCTTCTTGTCCATTAATAGTGTCTTCCGTCCAATTTCCATCTTTTGCTAATGACCACCTCCTTTACATCGGTGCCATGCATGTCACTCTCTAACCATCAGTCACTCTTTTGTGATCACCACACCTTTCAGTCCCCTGACACTTGCAATTCTTCAGTCCCCTAGGACCTGTTATTCTCCTGCCACCTCACTCCCCTGATGTGCATTCTCTGTTCCTTACCTTGCTTAAATTCCATGATCAATCCTTATATTTGTGCCCCTGTATATACTCTAAACTCTTTTGCCTCTTTCTTGATTTATTATATTTATTTGGCAAAACCACAACCCTGGATACATAAAAACTTTCACATGCTCTGAGTAGTTGAAAGTGACTAGAGAAAAAAACAATAAAGCGGACTTTAAAGTCTAGACCATGAACATTAAGTGGACCCTAATGCTGCCCAGCAAACATGGTATATAGCCCTGGTCCATTCACCCCATCCACACTTCTAGATGAGGACTTCACAGCTTCTCTCTCCTCAAAACATCTTAACTCTCACCTTGTCTCCTGTCCTGAAAACATTGAAGTAACCAAAAGAAGACTTTCATGGACTCCCAACACCACACCTCCTCACCTTCCTACCTATGATTATAGGTAAACTCTCTGTGTTCTTGCCTCTTAAGCCAGTTCCTCTACCTTTGCCCTAGATTCCATCCCTGCCATTTAATGAAGGACATCACTCCAGCAATTGTCCCTTTTCTTTCCTAAAATTCATCACTTTTTACTCTATCAGCTAATTTTCTTTAGTATACAAATATTTTTCCTCATCCTCAAATAATGTTCTTCTCGTTTTTGTTGGTTAACTCCTGCACCTCCTTCAACTCTTCACTCAATGTCGCTTCCTCAGTAAAGCTTTTGCTGATGACCTGCTCTCTGCACTACTGAGTCCTTTATCCTGCTGTACTTGTACTTTTTATCCATCATGTTTATCACCTGCTAACAAATTATGTAGTTTATTCTTTTATTATTTTTATAGTTTATTGTTTAATTCCCCTCACCAGCGTAAAGCTTCATAAAGGCAGCGATCTTTGTTTTGCTCACTGATGGATCCCAAGTTTCTAGACAGCAAATATTCGTTGAAACAATGAATGGCTGAGCCTGAAGCCTAGGAGAAATCTTATCAAAGTACATAAAACTGGATTTGAATAAAAGGAAAGATCTACTGTTGCTCTTGGATGGGAAGACTTAATACAAGTAAGATGTCACCAACTTACTACACAAATTAAATGGAATTCCCACTTCAATTAAAAAAAATGAACTACTTGATCGTAAGAATACACAAAATAGAGAGAGTAATACAATGAACCCCGAAGTCCCCATCTCCCAGCTTAACTAATTATCAATATACAGCTATTTTTTTATTGGCCTTATCCCCCAATCTAGACTCCCAAGTGATTTATTATTTCTATTTCTCCCAAATTGTTTATTTCGAAAAATTTAAACTTACATAAAAGTTACAAGAATACTTCAAGCAAACAAATGAACACCCTGTTAATTTATTTTCACATTTGCATATTAAATTGTATATCTTCTATTTTTTCTGCCACTCGTATGAAAATAAAATTACCTGTGTATTACAATATATTCACAAAGATGTGCACTGCAAATGGTGGAGTGAAAAATTATGTGTATTTGTGTGTACACCTTTGGAAGATAGTATATATATATGAATATATAGTTGTTCCTTCCTCCCCTTATTTGCAGTTTCGTTTTCCATGGTTTAAATTACCCGGGGCCAACCGTGGTCTGAAAATATTAAATGGTAAGTTCCAAAAATTAACAATTCAGAAGTTTTAAATTGCATACTATTCTGAGGAGCTTGACGAAATCTCCCTACTTCCACTCAGTCCCGCCCAGATGTGAATCATCCCTTTGTCCAGCGTATCCATGCTGTATACCCCACCCACCTTTTAGTCACTTAGTAGCCATTTCGATTATCAGATAGACTTCTCCATATTGCAGTGCTTGTGTTCAATAAACACTTATTTTACTTAATAATGGCCCAAACTGCAAGATGCTCGCAATTTGGATATGTCAAAGAGAAGCCATAAAGTGCTTCCTTTAAGTGAAAAGTAGAGTACAGGGCCGGCCTGGTGGCTCAGGTGGTTCGAGCACCGTGCTCCTACTGCCAAGGTCTCCGATTGGATTCCCACATGGGCCAGTGAGCTGCGCCCTCTACAGCTAAGATTGTGAACAATGGCTCTCCCTGGAGCTGGGCTGCCATAAGCAGCCAGAGATCAGCGTGAGCAGCCGACAGCCAGCAAGAGCTGCCATGTGTGGCCTACGGGCGACCAACTGCCTCAGCCAGCAGGCATGCAAGGCTCATAATACCAGTAGGGGCCAGGGAGCTCTGTCCTACACAACTAGACTGAGAAACAACGGCTTGAACCAGAGTGGGGGGGGGGAGGTGGAAGAAGGGGAATAAAAAGTAGAGTACAATAAGATAATTTGAGACACAGAGAGAGTGGAAGACAACATTCACGTAACTTTTATTACAGTATATTAATTGTTCTATTTTATTATTAGTTGTTACTCTCTTACTGTACCTAACTTGTAAGTTAAACTCTATCATAGGAATGTATGTATAGGAAAAAACATAGTGTATATATAGGGTTTGCTACTATCTGCAATTTCAGGCATCCATGGGTAGGGGGGAGGTTGTAAAATTTATCCACCATGGATAAGGGGGGACTACTGTGTACTTTTAATTTTCATTATATTATTTTAAAGTTTATGGGAAGAAAAAATATTAAAGAATACACAAGAAAATTATGGAAAACAGCAATAGTGATAAACTAGCATTAACATATATTTATATTATAAAGCCTCTGTAATAGAAAAATATATGAGAATAGAGTATCCAGAAATAGATTCAAATATATATGATAATTTTATATATTAAAAGTATTGAGTTTATTGGAAAAAGGTGTTTTTTTTAATACATGGTCTAGAGAGAATAAAGTTTTGATCATTACCTCACATCATTTTAAGAGATTCAGATTGTAAATCTAAACAACAATAAAATTATAGAAAAAAATTAGGCACTTATATATGCAAGCTATATATAACCTTTATATAACCTTTAAATCAAGACAGGAGACCCAGGAGCTGTAAAAGAACAGATTTAACAATACAAAAAACCCCAAAACAACAGAAAATATTTGAATAAACTGGACCATTCATACCATAAAATATTATGCAGCCATGAAAAAGGATGTGTTAGATATACACCAGTTGATTTGGAGTGATTTCCATAATGCACTAAATGAGAAAAGCAAGATAGAGAGAAACATACATCATATAATGTTATTTTGTGCAAAATGAAACAAACCCGTCAACAATACTAAAACAAACAGCCTAATTAAAAACATGCAAAAGGGCCGGCCCGGTGGCTCAGGCGGTTAGAGCTCCATGCTCCCAACTCTGAAGGCTGCCGGTTCGATTCCCACACGGGCCAGTGGGCTCTCAACCACAAGGTTGCCAGTTCAATTCCTCGAATCCCGCAAGGGATGGTGGGCAGTGCCCTCTGCAACTAAGATTGAACACGGCACCTTGAACTGAGCTGCCACTGAGCTCCCTAGAAGGCTCAGTTTGTTGGAGCGCGTCCTCTCAGCCACAAAGGTTGACGGTTTGACTCCTGCGGGGGATGGTGGGCTGTGCCCCCTGCAACTAACAACGGCAACTGGACCTGGAGCTGAGCTGCGCCCTCCACAACTAAGATTGAAAGGACAACAACTTGACTTGGAAAAAGTCCTGGAAGTACACACTGTTCCCCAATAAAATCCTGTTCCCCCTCCCCAATAAAAAAATCTTTAAAAAAAATGGGTAAGAGATCTGACACCTCACCAAAGAAAATATACAAAAGAAAACAAAAGAAAATATACAGATGGCAAATAAGCATAGGAAAAGATGCTCCACATTATATATCATTAGGGAAATGTAAATTAAAATAACAATGAGATATCACTATGCACCTTGTAGAACTGTCAAAATTCAGAACACTGACAATACCAAATGCTGTCAAGAATTTCTAACATCAGAAACTCTCATTCATTGCTGGTAGAAATTCAAAATAGTTCAGCCATTTTGGAAGACAGTTTGGCAATTTCTTACAAAAACACTTCCGTGTGATCTGGCAATCAGCAATTGTGCTCCTTGGTATTTACCCAATGAATTAAAAACTTAGGTCCACATGAAAACCTGCGCATGAATGTTTATAGCAACTTTATTAATAATTGTCAAAACTTGGAAGCAATGAAGATGTCATTCAGTAGATGAGTGGATAAGTAGACTGTGGTACATCCAGACAATGGAACATTTTTCAGCACTAAAAATAAATGAGGTATAAAGCCATGAAAAGACATGGAAGAACCTTTAGTGTGTATTGCTAAGTGAAAAAAGCCAATCTGAAAAGGCTTTGTACTGTGTGATTCCAACTACATGATATTGAAAAAGGCAAAACTACAAAGACAGTAAAAAGATCAGTTGTTGCCAGAGGTGGGGAAGGGGAGTGCCTTGGAATAAATAGCACTGAGGATTTTCAGGATGGTGAAACTGCTCTGTATAATACTGTAATGGTAGATACATGCCAGTATACGTTTGTCCAAACCCACAGAATGTACAACACCAAGAGTGATCTTTAATAATAAACTATGGACCACATATCCATGGACTTTAGTTAATAATAATGTATCAGTATTTGTTCATCAATAGTAACAAAGGTACAACACTAATGCAAGATGTTAATAATAGAGAAAATGTGGGTGTGGGGTGGGAGTAGTAAGGGGTATATAGAAACTATGTACTTTCTGTTCAATTTTTCTGTAAACTTGACTGCTCAAAAAAATAAAGTCTATTGACTAAAAACAAACAAATCCCCTAATGTGTCTTTCTGTATTTATGTATGATAACATGCACATTGAGAAAGTTAAGGAAGAGAACACACCCGGGTTTGGGTGACAGGGTAATGATGGGAATGGAGGAGATTCTGTAGAGACTGAACTTTGAGAAAATGCATAAACGTCATATTTAGAATCCTGAATCAAGTAAACATCCCAGTTCAACAGGGTGAAAACAAGCCCAAAGTGGGCACACAGATCTGCAACTGTATCCAAATTAGTTAACCACACTGGTTAAGGGTTATTACTGGTTTCTAACTTTGTAAATGATATAGAATTTGTGTTAAAAACAAAGCAGCAACCAACAGAACAAAAAGGTGCCTATTATTAAGAAATGCCCCTCTCTGATCTCCCATATGGGTCCATATCTTACTCATCTTTCAAGATCCAGTTGAAATGTCCATTTCCACAAAGCTTACCTTATTCTACCAGCTGAAAGAAAACTCTCCTTTCTCTGAGATTCCACAATACTTCACTTGTATCTTATGTGGGCACCTTATATTGTATTTGTATTATACATGTCTTAGTACTATGTGGGACTCTCCCTGATTGAAAAAAATCTTCTTAAAGATAAATTTGATAAGGATTTATTGAGATGAACTCATATCCTAGCATGAGAAACATATACAATTTACCACAGAGTTAATGTTACAAAATTGTTTTTAACGTACTAAAAGCTAGTTTAGAGAGGTGTTCTTATAGCAATTTGTAATTCTTTTCTTACTGGCTTAAAACATTTTTTACATATTATAACATACCTGGCTTACAGACTTCTGATCTCCTCTGCCTGTCTCTTAAGCTCCACTGTTTCACTTCCCTGTGACCTTGCTATCCCTGTCGCATCCAATCTAGACCAGAATATGACTTCTTGTATCAGGGCCCTTATTATTAGTGGACAATTCTTCAACTCCTTATCTGCATTTGCTCAAATTCCTTTTAAGTGCCCAAGTGCTAGTCATCTTCTATCAGAAGAGGTTTGCTCACATCGACATTTCTTGTGAAATGCCTATTTTTCCCAGGGATAAGTTCTCTTCCCTTATGTGTCACCCTGCAGCTGTCTGTTCTTATCTCTTATCTGAGCCCTACGTGTTATGGCCAGATGTCTTGTAGAGATGAGGAGATTAAGAATCTTTTCTTTTGGTAGAGAGAATAACTCCTTGATTATAGTCTGGTTGTATCCCAGTGAATAGACACCTATATACTCTCTGTATAAGAGAAATCAGCATACTCTTGACTATGGCAGGTGTATCTTGGCCACTGTGAAGTGGGCTACATTAGCTCTCCTCTAGATTCTAAACTCCCTGGGGGCAGGAGCTAGGTTTAATTTATCTTGGTATCTTCTGCAACATCTAGCATGGAAGCACAGTGTCATCTGTATAGTGGATTAATTCAGCAACAATTTATTAAGTGCCCATTAGCTAGACATTTTACCTGATGCTAGGGATACCAAACAAAGAGCTTCTGTCTCCATAAAAACTACTTGCCTTGTGTTGGAGGTTGGGCTCAATGAAAGAAGAATGGCAGAGAGTTGATAACTGAGTTGGGTAATAGGCAAATAGGGGATTGTACTGTTCTCTTTACATTTCCGTGTTTGAGTATTTTCATAATAAAAAGTTTAGAAAGGCAGAGAATGGGGAAAGTGTCCTGGGCAGAATGGGACTCTCTGAGAATTTAAAACAAAACAAAACAAAAACCAACCTGATAAATCATCAGTCAGTGTATGGACTAAATGTTTGTGTCCCCCCGCCCGACCCCCACCAAGTCATATGTTGAAACCCTAACCCTCAATGTGATAGTATTTGGAGACTGAGCCTTTGGGAGGTAATTGAGTTTAAATGAAGTCTTGAGAGTGGGGCCCCATGATTGGGTTAGTGAAGAGAAAGAAACTGGAGTTCTCTCTCTCTCTCTCTCTCTCTCTCTCTCTCTCTCTGTCTCTCTCTGCCATCTGAGGATACAACCAAAAGGTGGCCTTCTGTAAACCAGGAAGAGAGCTCTCACCAGAACCTGGCCATTCTGTCATCCCGATCTTGGACTTCCAGCCTCAATAATTGTGAGAAATAAATTTCTGTTGTTTAAGGCACCCAAACTGTGGAATTTTGTTATAACAGTTGAAGCTAAGACAACCCGTAATTAGAACTAAGAAGAGGATGTGGTCAGAATTGACCTTATAATTAGATCAAGGGCTTTGTGACTGGAAGGCCATCAAGGCAGCATCTACAGTCCACAGAATCCTGAAATTCACCTGTACAGGCTGAGCGGAGGACTGGTACTGGAAGCCCAGATGGGACTCTAATTGTCTCCTCTTCACCATTTTGAAAACCTGTAGCCCAGGCTAGCTGTACCATAGCAACAGGAGCAATGCCCTGGTAAAGTCCTGCCAACAGCTGCTCCATCACGCTTGCTCTAGGTTTATTCAGAACTTCCCCCAATCGCAGTTGTGGTGCATGAGGGTGGTATCTTGGGATAAGGAAGGAGTTTATCCGTGAAAGGATCAGCATCCAAGGAGGAAATCCAGTCTTCAGGCTATTTTGTTATATACATTTCTCAGTTTTTTTCCTCAATCATCTCAATAAGCTTGATGAAGGTGCCATAGTTCCAGTTAAATAAGTTGCTTGCAGACTCTTGACAGCGGTGGAAAGAAGAGTAAGTTAAATAAGGATGTCATTGCCTCTGCCTCAACACAGAATTAATAAATTAAAATTACTGGGGAAAGTTTCCTAGGTGATTATTATAGACACTAAAGATTAAGAATCACTGAGTTGCACCATTCCTTTGGTTACATTTGGGCAGCCAGCTTATAAAGCTTGAAACTTATCTTTATTAAGTTCCATTTAATTTGCTTGTTACTTGTCTAGATTGCTGTTTATTGTCTCTCCCTCAGAACAGGAGACTGAAAATCTTTTCCATCTTGGGAAATCCTAATGGATTCAGCTTCCAATTCATTGACTAGTCATCTTTAAAATGAATTCAGGATTAGGGATATCAATTTTTCTCCCTACCCCTATAGCTTCACCCCTAGTGTATTAAAGATGTAGAGAGCACCTGCCTCTCATTTTGTGGGAAGATAGAGTGTTGCCTATGGCAACCACCAGACCACTTGAGATTTAATGCTGCAGGTTCCCTAAGCAACCCTGCCAACAATCTTTGCAGGGACTCTTCAGTGGGCAAGGGCTATGGACAATCTAGAGCTGTCACATCTCCAGCTACCACCTATTTCTAATTTTTGTTGGAAGGCATAAGGGACTCTGAAGAACCTATTAACCAGAAGAAGAGCTAAAGACTCTCTGACTCCTTTCGGTCCCTGGGGCAAGGAGGAACACAGAGAAGGCTTTCTTTGGAAAAAGGAGAGGCAGCAGCTGCTCTGAGTATAGAAAAAAGGCAAGAATTACCTGCCAGGGACACGTGCTGTTCAGCTCTCAGCTTGGCACAGTCGGGTTAAAAAGAACTCTTTTCAAACTCTGTTGGCACTTCAGGGTGTTGGAGAATTAACAGTTGAATGTTTGCTCTATGGCCTGTGGAGTAAGAGGTACCTGTCAACATTTAAACATGCATGGTGAGAAACAAGAGAGCGGCTTCAAGGTCCAGTGTCTATCTCCTCGGTGATCTCAGTGATTTCAGTCTACTGATTGTTTTGTTATCTGAAATTATTCTGTATTACATGAACTTCTGTTGGCCCTTTAGGGTTCACCTGCTAACATGGGGGCCCCAGCCTTTGGCAAATCCCCCCCTCAATGTTCCTGACAGATTCATAGGCTTCTGCCTTCATCCCCCAACTATCCACAGCACCCAAGAGCTGCTGCTGCTCTGAACAGATCCATTGACACTACCTCCTGCCATGCTGCCTGGCATGGCAGTTTCTGGGGGACTGTCTCTGCCCTGATGGGAAGAATACACACTGCTGCGTTCAGTTATTGTGCTGCAGTCCTCGCTGGAAATTGACTGCTCTGCATGCTGGCACTGCCATGACTCCCCTTTCTCCTGGGTGCTCTGGGTCTTTCCCAAACTGCTCTACCCAGAGCTTACTGGATACTAAAGGAACACATGATCTATGGCAGAGTAGGGAATAATTTCTCTCACTCTTTGTGTTATACACTCAGAGATGGGTTCCAAAACATAGTTTGAGCCCCAGTGTGTTACAGAGATAGGGAAACCCTCTTTCGATGTCTAAGATGTCTGACAATAAAGTTCACAAACTTGTTGCAGCAATGTTGCTAAACTTTTTTGTTATCAGAGGGATTATTCATTATGAATTTGCACCAACTGAACGAACAGTTAACCAAGTTTACTCTTTCAAAGTGCTGAAAAGGCTGTGTGAAAAAGTTAGACGACCTGAACTTTTCGCCAACAATTCATGGCTCTTGCATCACGACAATGCCCCAGCTCACACGGCACTGTCTGTGAGGGAGTTTTTAGCCAGTAAACAAATAACTGTATTGGAACACCCTCCCTACTCACCTGATCTGGCCCCAATGACTTCTTTCTTCACCCAAAGATAAAGGAAATATTGATGACATTCAGGATATCAAGGATAACACGACGACAGCTCTGATGGCCATTCGAGAAAAAGAGTTCCAACATTGCTTTGAAGGGTGGACTAGGCGCTGGCGTCGGTGCATAGCTTCCCAAAGGGCGTCCTTTGAAGGTGACCATAGTGATATTCAGCAATGAGGTGTGTATACTTTTTTTTAGGATGACTTTGTGAACTTCATTGTCACACCTCATACATAAGACTTGTCTTTTCTATGAGGCCTTGGATCTTCACGTAAGCAGTTGGGGCAGTGTTGCATTTCAGTAAAAACAACCACACTCCATTCTGATGACCAAGGCACTGACTCTTGGTGAGCTTATAATGCCTGGCTCCATAGAAGGATGTCTCTCAAATGAGGCACTGTGGCCTTTTTGCAAATAAACTTCCTTAAAATCAGACTACTAGCTAGCCAGACACATCCAGCCATACCTGCATATCAGCAATGGACAAAATGAGGTCCCTGATCAACCTTGTGCAGCCATGTGCTATCCTGAAGGTTTTGCATGCTTGTAAGCCTTATTTATACTTGAGACCACAAGATACTTCAGATCAGAGACCATGTTTTCCACTTCTTTTGTATCTGGAATACTAGCACAATCCCGGAAGTATCCTAACACTAAGCAAAACAAACTTATGTAATCCTTTATAATTTACAAAATAGTTTTATAAATGTTATTTTATTTGGTGTTTTTTTTTTTTAAGTTTTATTTATTTAAGTGTGTTTTTCCAGGGCCCATCAGCTCCAAGTCAAGTAGTTGTTTCAATCTAATTGTGAAGGGCACAGCTCACACTGGCCCCTGTGGGGATCGAATTGGCAACCCTGGTGTTACGAGCACCGCGCTCTAACCAACTGAGCTAACCAGCCACCCCTCTCATTTGGTTTTTACAAGGACCCTGTAGTTAGGTTGTTATTATTATCCCCATTTTGCAGATGAGATACTCCAAAGACTTCAAGATAGTCAGTGGTGGAAGTGGGCCTTGAACAACCACTGTGTTTCCCCGAAAATAAGACCTAGCTGGACCATCAGCTCTAAAGCATCTTTTGGAGCAAAAATTAATATAAGACCCAGTCTTATTTTACTTTATAAGTAAAGTAAAATATAATAATATAATATAATTAATATAATTAATATAATAAAATAATATAATATAATTAATATAATATAATATAATATAATATAATAATACCGGGTCTTATGTAATATAATATGATATAATATAAGACTGGGTCTTGTATTAACTTTTGCTCCAAAACACGCATTAGACCTGATGGTCTGGCTAGGTGTTATTTTCGGGGAAACAGGGTATTAACTGACTCAAGAGCAGATCTCTTTCTATCACCTCACTGCTGGCACATCCAGACTGGCTACAATGCATATACTCTCACTCCAGCTGCAGTCTTCCCTCTGACCCCTCCTCACCCTTGAAATCTCAGCAGGAAGAATGAAAGAGGACTGAGAAAAAACCATTTTTACTTCATCATTTTTCTTCCCTTTTTCAATGTGCCCTCTTGTATTTGGGGTCTTTTTTTATCTTTTTAAAAAATCTTTTCCCCCATTAATTTATTTCAGATATGCATGCAACAAAATTTTATAGTTTGCAATGTAATGCCATTTTGATATTTATTTATATATTGAGAAAGTAGGTTTGGATTTTATTGTTTAGTTATAGTGAGTCTTTTACTGAGGTATAACTGACATTATATTAATCTCAGGTTATCTGATATTTGTGTAAATTGCAACATGATCACCTCAATAAGTATAGTTAATATCTGTCACCTTTGGCATCTTTTCTTGCTTGGACCTCTGAGATCTTGTTATGGACTGAATGTTTCTAACCCCCAAAATTCATATGCTGAAGCCACAACCCCTGATATGATGGTATTTATAGGTGGAAACTTTGGGAGGTAACTATGTTTAGATCAGGTCCTGAGAATGGGGCCCCCATGATGGGATTTGTATCCTTTTAAGAAGAGGAACAGAGACTGAGCGCTTGCACATTCTCTCTCTCTCTCTCTCTCTCTCTCTCTCTCTCTCTCTCTCTCAACTCCCCCTCCCCCAAGTTAAGACTGTCAGCCAGGAAGAAGCCCCCTCTTCCTGGAACTGAATGGGTTGTCAACTTGATCTTGGACTTCTCAGCCTCCAGAACTGTGAGAAATAAAATCCTGTTGTTTAAGCCACCGAGTGTATGTATTTTGTTATGACAGCCTGAGCTGACTAATAATACCTCACTGCCCAGTCTTTGCCTTTCCTCCCAGGTGTCTGGCCTGTCATATTCATGGAGAGGAGAGGATTCCTTGCTGCTGCTTTGGTCTTTGGTTTCTAGGCTTTTCTTCAGTTGCTCCTGAGAAGAAACAGTATGAAGGCAAGAGTGCTGGCTTCATCAGGAGAGAATCAGAAGACGTGGTAGCGTCAGCTTCCAACCCTGCTATTACCTGTGTGACTTCAGACAAGTCCTTTAGTATCTCCAGCTCACAGACAGGTAGCTTCATCTCTTTCAGGCTCAGTTTTCTCATCTGCAACAGAAGGGGATTGAAAAACAAGATCAGACTTTTCCTGGTATACAGTGTTCTGATTTTATTGATTTGAATTGACATCCTAGGTTCCTACTTCATTGCTTTTAGTCCCTTATCTAGCATTCCTCTTTATCAGCTACCAATTCATAAATTCAGTCTGTCCCTCTTCACAAGTCCTGAGCATATAATTCATATTATCGGATGCAATGCTAGGCACCCTAAAATACCATCAGGCTATTTCCCCAGGAAAGAATTTCTGCTGAAGAATCAAGTCTTTATATGTTTTTTATTTTTTAAGACAAGCTTCTCAAAAACAGGGTATTTATTTCAGTGACTCTAGTTCTTGCATACAATGTAGGAGGTGTCTGTGGCTTGTTGGTTTATGTAACTCGCAGTCAAGTGGTCTGTTTTGTTTTAGGTCTTTCTTTTTTCCTAAAGCGATTGATACACTGTGCACAGCCTGTTGTACTGTCTTCTATGCAAATCCTGCAACCTTCTTCCATTATTTTTCTAGCTTGGCTCCACCAGGGGTGGGGATGTAAGCAAAAGAATATCATTCTAGTTTTTTTCCCAATTCATACCTAAAACCCCATTTTGGAGAAGATGTAATTCATCATCTCCCCTTAGGTCTGTCAGATATTCTCAACAGCTGGTCTCAAAGCTGCATCTCTGTCACTGCCCTACAGTCGCTTTAGCCAGATACATATTCAGCTGCCCCCCACACCCCCCCAAGTCAACAAGGTACTAAGTAAACACACAGTAGCTGAAAACAACTCCGCCAGGATACTACCTCGGAAATGGGACTGTAATTGACAACGCTTGAGGTCTATTACCAAGGGATAGACAAGAAATAAGCAGACATTGCTACTACCACCACACCACTGAGCATTTAATAACAATGAGGGATTCTTCAGGGCCTCCAGAGTAAGGTGGCTGGCTTCCCCAGGAATCAGTGGGATCTTCAGTATGGCCTATTTAAATAATTGCATACGAACTGGACTTTGTATTTTTGAGAGCACTTGTTCAATAAAATTAATGAATAGAAATGGGGAGAAGTTTTATTTCTTCCTCCTGTGAAAGCCTCCCTCCCTGAGATGTTTCTCAGATGCTCCTCCTTCCCCGGCTCTGCACTATGTGTTTTTTATGCAAATAAAGCTGATTCTGATTCTGGTTTCTACAGGTCAAACAGTAGTGCAAACTTTAATCACCTCCACTGGTTTTCCTGAAAGGGTCTCTTCTTACAAAGACTTCTGGTAGTTTTATGAAACACTTGATAATATTTTTTGCCACCCTCCCCCCAACTCCTTTTAGCTGGGTCTCCATTAGTAATGTAGAGAATTCCTTCCTAATGAGTTTTTTTTTAATTAAAAAAGAGTTTAACACCTTTATTGAGATATAATCACTTACCATAAAATTCCCCCATTTAAAGTGTACAATTTAATGGTTTTACTCTATTCCCAGACTTGGGCTATCATCACCACTATCTAAATTTCAAATATTTTTATCGCCTAGAGGGGAACACTGTATCCATTAGGAATTATACTCCATTCTTCTCTACCCCCAACCTTACCGGCCCTAGGCAACCACTAATCTACTTTCTGTTTCTATGGATTTGTCTATTCGGGACATTTCATAGAAATGGAATCATATACTATGTGACTTTTGTGTCTGGCTTCTTTCGCTGACCATAATGTTTTCAAGGTTCGTCCATGTTGTAGCATGTATCAGTACTTCATTTCCTTTTATAGCTGCATAATAATCGGTTGTATGGATATACCACATTTTCTTTATCCATTCATCAGTTGACACACATTTGGGTTGTTTTGCTTTTTGGATATTATGAATAATACTGTTATGAATATTTATGTATACATTTTTGTATGAACATATGTTTTCATTTTGCTTAGGTACATTTAGCAGTGGAATTGCTGAATCAATGTTTTGATTCTTGTTTGACTCTTTGAGGAGCTGCCAAACCCTTTTTCCAAAGTGACTGTACCATTTTACATTGTCACCAGCAATATATGAACTAACTCTTAATATTATCTGTCTTTTTTATTGTAGCTATCCCAGTGGGTATGAAGTGGAATCTCACTGTGGTTTTGATTTGCATTTTCCTAATGACTACTGGTGTTAAGTATATTTTCATGTGCTAGTTGGTCATTTGTATATCTTCTTTGAAGAAATGTCTGCTCAAATCTTTTGGCTACTTTTGAATTGGCTTATTTGTCTTTTTATTATTAAGTTGTAAGAGTTCTTTATATATTCTGGATACAAGTCTTTATCAGATACATGATTTGCAAATATTTTCTCCCATTTGATAAATTGTCTTATTATTTTCTTGGTGGTATCATTTGCAGCATGAAATTATTTATTGTTATTTGTATATTTTTTATTTTTATGTTCAATTTATTATTTATTTTGTATGTTGCACTTTTGCTGTCATAGCTAAGAAAACATTGACCAACCAAAAGTCATAAAGATTTATTCCTATATTTTGTTCTCAGAGTTTTATAGTTTTAGCTCTGTAATCCATTTTGAGTTAATCTTTGTGTATGGTATGAGTTAGAACCCAACTTCACTCTTTTGCATATTCATACCCAGTTGTCCCAGCAGTTTTATTGAAAAGACTATTCTTTCCCCACTGAATTGTGAAAAATCATTTGACCATAAATGTAAGGGTTTATTTCTGGATTCTCATTCTATTCCATTCACCTATATGGTTTTATACCAATACCATGCTGTCTTATTTACTGTAGCTTTGTATTAAATTTTGAAATAGGGAAGTGTTAGTCATCCAACTTTGTTACTTTTGTTAAGATCGTTTTAGCTATTCGAGGTCTCTTACATTTTCATATAAATTTTAGGACCAACTTGTCAATTTCTACAAAAGAAGTCAACTGGGATTTTGATAGGGATTGCATTGAATCTGTAGATCAATTTAAGGAGTGTTGCCATCAAACAATATTATGTCCTTCAATCCATGGACATGGGATATCTTTCCATTTATTTAGATCTTCTTTCAACAATGTTTTGTTGTTTTCAGTGTACAAGTCTTCCATTTCTTTTATTAAATGTATATCTAAGTATTTAATTCTTCTGGATGTTATTATAAATAAAATTGTTTTCTTAATTTTATTTTCAGAATTTTCATTGCTGGTGTATAGCAATATAATTGATTTTTGTATATTGGTCTCGTATTGCAATCTTGCTGAACTCATTATTAGTTCAGATAGTTTTTAAATGGATTCCTTAGGATTTTCTATATACAAATTATATCACCTGCAAGTAAGAATGATTTTACTTTTTCCTTTCAAATTTGAATGCTTTTTCTTTCTTTTCTTTTTTTTAAATTTTATTGGGGAAGGGGAACAGGCCTTTACTGGGGAACTGTGTGTACTTCCGGGACTTTTTTCCAAGTCAAGTTGTTGTCCTTTCAGTCTTAGTTGTGGAGGGCGCAGCTCAGCTCCAGGTCCAGTTGCCATTGCTAGTTGCAGGGGGGCGCAGCCCACACCACCTCTTGCAGGAGTCCAGCCGGCAACCTTGTGGTTGAGAGGACGCGCTCCAACCAACTGAGCCATCTGGGGGCTCAGCGGCAGCTCAGCTCAAGGTGCCGTGTTCAATCTTAGTTGCGGGGGTGCTGCCCACCATCCCTTGTGGGACTTGAGGAATCGAACTGGCAACCTTGTGGTTGAGAGCCCACTGGCCCATGTGGGAATCGAACCGGCAGCCTTTAGAGTTAGGAGCACGGAGCTCCAACCGCCTGAGCTACCGGGCCGGCCCCTGCTTTTTATTTCTTTTTATTGCCAAATTACCTCTTCTGGAGCCTCCAGTACAATGTTAAACAAAAGTGGCAAAAGTGGGCAGATGAATTTTTAGAAGGATTTTTTAACTGGAGCCCTGTTTAGAAAGGGTCTAATAAATAATGGTACTGAGGAAATAAAGCCAATTTTTAGCTCTTATGCATTCTTGGAGTCATGTTCTAACAGTAATTAGGACACTTCCATCCTTCCTTTCTGTATATCTGAGTCAGAACTGGATCTTTGCCAACTATTCCTTCTCCTGCCCTTTTCCCAGCCTTCTGTTTCCTTGAAGAAGCAGAGTTCTGGGCTGTACATGTGCTCAATTTTCTGAAGCGTGCTTGATTATCCAGAAAACCTTTCACTTTTCTGTTGGCTTCTCCAGAAGTGCCTTGGAATCCACACATTTCTGCAAGATAAAGTGCTCAGACCAAAGTTAGATTTTATTTTGTTTTTGTTTATAGTTTCACTGATTATTTGTTAGTCATTCTTATGTCATTCACGAAGTTAGATTTTGGATGGCAGCTTCAGAGCACCAGTCATATCTGCCTGAATCTTTATGAGAGAAAATACACATTTTGGGATAAAACGTCTCTATCTTTCTCTTGCTTTATTTTTGCCAATATACACTGAGTGTTATAAGGTGCCAGCACTGTATTAGATTCTGAGCAGATAGAAATGAAATAATGAAGAAATGCTCTGTGCATATAGAAGTATTGGTCTCAAGGAAATCTCAGTTTAATGAGGAGACACTCATTTATTTAAGAAATATTTATAGAATATTAATTATATCCCACGTACAATGTTAACTGCAGGATAACGAATAATGTACTAAATAGATATGGTTCCTGCCTATTTGGGGAATGCAGTCTAGTCAGAGAGAGAGCGAGCCGTAAATGACATGTAAGTTAGACTGTTAAAAATGCTACAAGAGATTAATAATAATAATTTTAGTAATCATTTATAGAGCACCAATTATGGGCCAAGCACAATTGTAAATATTTTATATGTAATAATTTCTCCTTTCAAATTTTTTAAAAAATTTCAATTACCATTGATGTTCAATATTATATTAGTTTCAGGTGTACAACATGGTGGTTAGACATTTATACAGCTTACTAAGTGATCCCCCTGGTAAGTCTAGTACCCACCTGACACCATACAGTTGTTACAAGATTATTGACTATTCTCTATGCTGTACTTTATATCCTGTTGACTATTTTGTCACTACCAATTTGTACTTCTTAATTCCTTCATCTTTTTCACCCAGCCTTCCCATCTCCCTCCCATCTGGTAACCATCAGTTTGTTCTCTGTATCTATGAGTTTGTTTCTGTATTGTTTGTTCATTTATTTTGTTTTTTAGATTCTACATATAAGGGATATCACATAGTATTTGTCTTTCTGTCTGACTTATTTCACTTTGCATAATATCCTCTAGGTCCATCCATGTCATCCCATATGGTAAGATTTCATTCTTTTTTTATGGCCAAGTAATATTCCATCGTGTATATGAACCACCTCTTCTTTATCCGTTTGTCTATTGATAGACACTTAGGTTGCTTTCGTATCTTGGCTATTGTAAATAATGCTGCAGTGACCATAGGGGTGCATGTATCTTTTCAAATTAGTGTTTTGGATTTCTTCAGATAAATACCGAGAAATGGGATTGCTGGGTCATACGGTAGTTCTATTTTTAATATTTTGAGGAACCTTCCAATATTGTTTTCCCTAGTGGCTGCACCAAGTTACAATCCTATCAACAGTGTAGAAAGGTTCCCTTTTCTCCACATCCTTGCCAACACTTGTTGTTTGTCAATTTATTGATGATGGCCATTCTGACAAGTGTGAGGTCACATCTCATTGTGATTTTAATTTGTATTTCTGATGATTAGTGACATTGAGCATCTTTTCATACGTGTATTGGCCATCTGTGTGTCCTCTTTGGAGAAATGTCTATTCAGGTCCTCTGCCCATTTGTTAATTGGATTGTTGTTGTTTTTTCTCCCTGGTGTTAAGCTGTGTAAGTTCTTTATAAGTTTTGGATATTAACACCTATTGATGTGTCATTGGTGAATATCTTCTTCTATTCAGTAAGTTGTGTTTTCATTTTGTTGATAGTTTCCTTTGCTGTGAAAAACCTTTTTGTTTGATGTAGTCCCATCATTTGTTTTCCTTTGTTTCCCTTGCCTGAGGAGATGTATCAGAAAAAAAATATTACTGAAAGCAATATTAGAGAGTTTACTGCCTATGTTTTTTTCTAGGAGTTTTATGGTTTCAGGTCTCACATTTAAGTCTTTAATCCATTTTTAATTTATTCTTGTATATGGTCTAAGAAGGTCATCTAGTTTCATTCTTTTGCATGTATCTGTCAGTTTTCCAATAACCATTTTTTAAGAAGACTGTCTTTGCCCCACGAGTATATTCTTGCCTTCTTTGTCACAGATTAATTGACCATATAAGCGTGGTTTTGTTTCTGGGCTCTCTATTCTGTTCCATTGATCTATGTGTCTGTTTGTATGCCACTGCCATGCTGTTTTGATTACTATTGCCTTGTAGTATAGTTTAAAATCAGGTAGCATGATACCGCCAACTCTATTCTTCTTTCTCAAGATTTCTGTGCCTATCTGGGGTCTTTTGTGTTTCCATGTACATTTTAGGATTACTTGTTTTAGTTCTGTGAAAAATGCCATTGGTATTTTAATAGGGATTGCATTGAATCTGTAGATTTCTTTGGGTAGTATATGAGTAGACATTTTAACATGTTAATTCTTCCTATCTACGAGCATACTATGTACTTCCATTAATTTGTATATTTTTCAATTTCTTTCTTCAATATCTTATAGTTTTCCAAGTACAGGTCTTTTACCTCTTTGCTTAAATTTATTCCTAAGTATTTTATTTTTTGATACAATTGTAAATGGGATTGTTTTCTTAATTTCTCTTTCTGATACCTCATTATTGGTATATAAAAATGCAACCAATTTCTGAATATTAATTTTGTTTCCTGCCACTTTACCAAATTCATTATTAGTTCTAACAGCTTTTTGGTGGAATCTTTAGAGTTCTCTGGGTCTTGTGTTCTTATCCATTCAGCCACCTTATGTGTTTTGATTGCAGCATTTAATCCATTTACATTGAAAGTAATTATTGATAGGTATGTAGTTATTGCTATTTTATTAATTGTTTTGAGATTGTTTTTGTAGTTCTTCTCTGCTCCTTTCTTAATCTCTTGCTCTCTTCTTTTATAAGTTGATGACTTTCTGTAGCATGTTTGGATTCCTTTCCCTTTATTTCTTGTATATCTCTTGTATATTTTTGGTTTGGTTTACCATGTGCTTCATACTTACCAAGCTATGTTTATAGCAGTCAATTTTAAACTGATGGTCACTTAAGTTCAAACACATTGTATAAGCACTACCATTTTTACTCACCCTCTCCACATTTATCTTTTTGTCATTTTTTACTTCTTTTGTGTGTGTGTTTGTGCATATCTCTTAATTTACTGTTGCAATTACACAAGATATTCTTACTTTTGCCTTCTAATCCTTGCACTAGCCTTATAGTTGGTTGATCTACTGCTTTTATTATCTTTGCCTTTGTCAGTGAGAGTTTTTTGCTTTGCAATGTCTTCTTATTCATAGTTTTTACTTGCTTTTTTTTCTTCTTAAAGAAATCTCTTAACATTTCTCGTAATACTGGTTTGGTGACGAACTCCTTTAGCTTTTTCTTGTCTGGGAATCTCTTTATCTCTCATTTGATTCTAAATGATAGCCTTGCTAGATAGAGTAATCTTGGTTGTATATCCTTGCTTTTCATTACTTTGAATATTTCGTGCTAATCCCTTCTGGCCTGCAAAGTTTCTGTGGAGAAACTTTGGGAGCTCCCTTGTAGGTAACTGCCTGCTATTCTCTTGCTGCTTTTAAAATTCTCTTTTTGTTTTTAGCCATTGGCATTTTAATTATGCTGTGTCTAGGTGTGGGCCTCTTTGGATACATCTTGTTTGGGATTCTCTATACTTCTTGGACTTGTATGTCTATTTCCTTTTCCAGGTTAGGGAAGTTTGCAGTATTTTTTTTTCAAGTAGATTTTCTTTTTTTCCCCCCTTCTCCCACCTCCACCCCCCCACTCCGGTTCAAGCCATTGTTTCTCAGTCTGATTGTGTAGGACACAGCTCCCTGGCCCATGGTGGTATCATGAGCCACGCGATCCCCCCCGGCTGAGGCAGTCGGTCACCGGTGTTCAGTCGGCGGCTCACAGCAGTTCACAGCAGCTCTTGCTGGCTGCCAGCAGCTCATGGGAGCACACGATAGCCCATGGCAGCACAGCAGCCTGAGGCCGCACACTGCAGCCTGCGGCAATTCACAGCAACCCACAGCCACCCACGCCCGCACATAGCAGCTCACGGCCACTCACACTGGCTGCTGGCCACTTACGCTGGCCACCGGCGGCTCTTGGCAGCACACAGTAGCCCGAGGCAGCTCATGCCGACCTCCGGCTGCTCATGGCAGCCCAGCTCCAGCGAGAGCCGTTGTTCACAATCTTAGCTGTAGAGGGCGCAGCTTGGTGCTCCAACCACCTGAGCCACTGGGCCAGACCTCGAATAGATTTTTCAATTCCTTGCGCTCTCTCTCCTCCTTCTGGTATCCTTATAATGAGAATGTAGTTATGCTACACGTCGTCCCAGAGGTCCTTTAACCTATCCTCATTTTTTAAAAAATTCTTTTTTCTTTTTGTTGTTTTGATTGGGTGTTTTCTGCTACGCTGTCTTCCAAAGTGCAGATTTGATCCTGTGCTTTATCTAACCTGCTGATTTCAACTAACATATTCTTTATTTCAGTTATTGTATTCTTCATTTCTGACTGGTTCTTGTGAGTTCTCACTGAGGTCATCTACTCTTCCCCTAAGTTCCTGGAGCACCCTTATAACCAGTGTTTTCAACTCTGCGTCTGGTAGATTGCTTGTCTCCATTTCATTTAGTCCTTTTTCTGGAGTTTTGTCCTATTCTTTAATTTGGGGACTATTTCTTTGTCTTCTCATTTTGTCTACCTTTCTATGTTTGTTTCTCTGCATTTGGTGGATCTGCTACATGTCCCAGTCTTGGTAGAGTGGCCTTATGTAGCAGGTGTCCTCTGTGGCCCAGTGGCACGGTCTCCCTGATCACCTGAACCAAGCAAGTGTTCTGGGGATGTCCCTCGTGTGAGTTGTGTGTGCCTTCCTGTTGTAATTGAGCCTTAATTGCTTTGGCAAATCAGTGCATGGGATTGACCCACAGGCTGACTGGGTGTGGGGACTGGCCATGACTACAACTCACAAGCTGTTGTGTGTGGGTTGACCCCAGGGGGCATGATTTGCTTTAGCAGGGCTCTTGATGCCTGCTGAATCCACCCTTGGCTGTGTCATTTGTGGAGTTAACTAGGTATTGCTCTGGTGTGGTCTGAAGCTGGCTGGCTAGTGTGTTGGTTCTGGAGCCTTCTGGGAGTGGCTCAGGTGCAGGCTCAGTTCAGCAGTTGTATGTGCCCAGGCTGGGGCCACCTGGTAGGAGCTACAAAGTGATCTGTAGTTGGTACCTTCCTGTATTGAAGGAACCTTCCTGTATTGGAGGCACCTGGGAGAGGCTAAGCTGTGATCTGAGGCCGGCTTCCACTAGTGCTGGGTTTTGGGCCATTTAGCAAGAGGTACAGTGCACACTCAGGCCATCCACTGCTAGTTTGGGGTTTGTGGACCTTTGAGACATTTTAGAAAAGTCCACAGTGTAGCCCAAGGCCAGCCACTTGTGTGAAACAACACTGAAAGAGGTTTGGCCTGGCAGGAGAGTTGGGCGGGGCAAGGTCTCAGAGAGTCACCAGGGTGGGGCAAGCGGTGTTAACCAGGTTAATGGAGACAGATTTGATGCCTGCCTGTACCTGCTGGCTGTGTGGGGTTAGGCTCAACAAAGGAACAGTGGTGCCTACCAGCACTTCAGTTTCTGAGAGAGCTGCCCCTTCAGCCTTTGCCCTGAAGTCAGACAATTCAATTCCTCCCCATATGTCTCTGGCTCTTTTTGGGCTGCTGTCCCTTTGCTAGAGCTTAAGGCAGGTGTTTGTGAGTGAGTAATTCTGTACTCAGGCCCTTTCAGAGGATGCCTCAGTCTATAGCAGCGCTAGTGTCCCCCAGGCAAAGTCCCCATTGATTTTCACAGCCACATGTTGTGGGGACTCCTCTTCCCAGCACTGGTGCTCTGGCGGGGGAGCTTGGTGTGAGCGGGGACACCTTGCCCCTCAAGGGTGACCTCCACAGTCAAGATATCCCTCTGGATTCTCAACTGCCACACGTGGATGTGGGACTATCCCATTTCATGTATCCCTCCCATCCTGCCGGTTTCAAGGTGGCTTGTTCTTTATGTACTTAGTTGTAGGAGTGCTGTTCAGCTAGTCTTCAGGTGGTTTTCAAGGGTGGTGGTTCTGTAATTTAGTAATTTTGATGTGGTCGCGGGAGGAGATGAGCATGGTGTTTACCTATTCTGCCATCTTGGTTGGAAGTCTGTAATAATGTTTTCAATCCTCTCCAAACTCTTATGAAATAGATGTTATAATAATTCCTATTTTATAGTTGAATAACTGAAGTCCAGAGAGGTTAACTAATTTTCTTAAAGTCACACAGCGAATAAATCGTGTAGCCAAGATTTGAACCCAGTTACTCCAGATCCAAAGCCTGTGCTTTGAATAGACACTTGAGACACCTAGAAAAAAACTGACTAATTTTTACAGGGGTTGTAAAAATGCTGAGCTGAGCTTCACTTAAAGGGGTAATAGAATTTCAGATGACAGATGAGTGAGCTTCAGTGGTATTCCAACCACAAGGAAAAGCAAGAGCAAAGGTTAAGGAGAAAGTGCAGAATGTATTTTGATAGCAAAGGAGCCTGAAGCAGTTCTGGGCAGCAAAGGGGGTGGGGTGGGAAAATAGATGAAACTTGAGAAGCTGAAATAGAAAGTTGAAGTCAGGTTGCAAAGGAGTTTGAGTACTCTTCCCTGAGATTTTGGACTTAACAAACAATGAATCCACAAATACTTGGTGGTTGGAAGTAATCAAAGAAAATCTCTAGAAAAAAGAAAACTGTTATTAAAGTTGGTAGAAGTGTAAGGGTAGACTTTTTGATACCTACTTTCGTTTCCACATCCAGCTTTTATTGAAATGTGGTCTTGGGGTTTATAGTTGGGGTTGGGCCTGGTAGAGCTTAAACCCTATTACCCTACCTCATCATATCTTGTCCCTATTTTTAACTTAAATTTTAACTCAATGTTATAATCTTAATTAAGAATAAAAAGAAATTGGGACATTTTAATTTTATTTTGAAAAACAGTAAAAGATAAAAAATGAGTGTTTAGTTTCTTAAAAGCAAATTATTGCATAAAATAAAGACTTTAGTATAAATATAATTAGTAATTTTTTATATATGTGACTTTATATGAGTTTTAAAGAAAAACATGCTACCAGGATTGATTTTTTTTTCTTTCTTATAGAGCTCTTCTACAATTCTCATAGAGTACTTGCAGTCTGCAGAAAGTCTGGGAATGTACACATTTGTTAAGCAGATCGCTGAATAACAATGATATAAATGTTTTAGCATTTTTCTTACATATATACTTTAAATAAATTTTAGAAGAAAAAAAATCACCAGTATTTGTTTGTTTGTTTTTTAACCAGACCACAAACATTGTATATGCTAAAGTTTGGAAAGACGACTGTGTTTGAAAGCCCTGGATTTGCTTCTGAAATTCACCACTTACAGGCTGTGCGAGCCGATCATCAGATAGGTCCAGTAACTTGACCATCTGTAAAGTGGGAATAATAAGTACTTTATAAAGTTGTGAGAGTGAGAATGTTTTCATTGGACACGTAGAATTGACTCATAAAAATGTCCAACTTCCAAAGATTGAATTATACATGTTTAGTAAACCAAACCAAAACATTCAAAACTATAGTTATTTTGCTTTAGCTCTGAAGTTAATCCATGTTCACAGCCCTAATTCTATTCTCACTCATTCCTAATCTTCGGAAAGTGATTTTGAAAGCAGCATGTTAATTGTTTATATGCTTTTGGCATTTAGTGGAAGGAAATTCATACTTCAGTGCCCACTATGTACCAGGCTGTAATCTAGGTTCCTTTATGTATTTATGACAGTTGATTCTCCTAACAACCCCGTGAGGTAGAAGTGATTTTCCAGAAAAGGAAACTGAGTCTTAGAGATGAACTTGTAAGTGGAAAAGTCCACTAAAAAGCCTAGGTCCAACTGTAAAACCCTTGCTTTTTTCTTCATTATGCTAGGCTGTCCTTTAGAATTGCCAGAAGAATGAAATTATTTTTAAAACATAAATGGAAATGAATTTCATCCTTAAGAATTCTTTTTAAAATGCCGCGAGAACTCAGGATAACTGAAGCTTTCCTTGGGTGGCACAAAACCACAGTTGTGGACTGTTACCTAAGCCTAAAGCACCAGTGTAATTTTAGCCCACTGTACTTTTTATTTGGCCACAAAGAAATCTAGCTTCTTGGAGCTGGCTTCCAGCTTTCTGGCTCCTGCTGTGGTTTTGTGGTTTTCAACTGCCTGCAATTCAAATAGGAAGGACTAGACGGTCTTAGAGGAATGGCAAGAGTGCAGCTAGGCGTGATGTAGTTCAGAACTTTGGCCAGCAGGTGTCTCTGCAGACAAGGAAGAAGGTTCCTTCTGGCCTTTGAGGTAGAAGATCGATTATCTAGTTTCAAGAAAATTGCGGTGGAAATGAAGCAAAGGTAGGTTAGCTACCTACAGAAATCAGCCCCAGCAGTATAAATTTTTCTCGGCCAACAGTTGGAAAGGCTGGTAGAAAACCTCAGCAAACCCCAATCTTAACGCAAGGAAACTGGTATAAAGCAGTCTCTGTACTGTCTTCTAAAACAGGCAAGGCTGTGTGAAGGTGAACCCTTCAAGCTGAGAGGCAGGTCCCAAGGCAGGTGCGGCAGAGAGGATGGGTCTTTAGCCGGGAGAGATGTGAGAATGAAGGGAAAAGAGGAAAGATGCAGTTGTGTAGGCTTTGAACCAGGAAAATAAAGAACTTCCATCTGAGGTAGACCTTTGAAATATGACTTAATTCTCTATGGAATGTTATGAATCCCAGAATTTTAGAGACACTTGTATATTCAAGTGAGAGAAAAGGATCCAAATATGCCAAAATCTTAATTAATATTTGTTGAGTATCAGACTTCATTTAGGAAAAAGAGGCAGATTCTAAGAAAACATTTTTTATTAGTGTAAATATTAGGGAGTTGATTACAGGGTAACTAAGCGTACCTCACCTTAGGAGCATATACTTCTTTAAAAAATGTTGTCCTGGATGATTTGTTTTCTCTGCTTAATGTGTTTTCCCATTGATTTTCCTTATAAAACCAAAGGTGTATTTACCTGAGGAAAACACTGATCCCACATGATAATATAGTCACATCTAAGAATGCAGAAAATCTTTAAGGAAAACATACTGAAGATGTTTTGGATGATTTAAAGGATAATGATTTAATAATAATCTAAAAATGCTTAAACCATATTCTAGAACATATGCAAAGCAGTAAGGGTAAATTTTATGTTTCCTGTACTAGTTTGAATGCTTCCATTAAAAAGAAAAATATGGGCAAGCTGAACAGAAAATCCTTGACTGAAAGTTTATTTAGCTTCTCTTAAGACCCCTCCCTAAGATATTTTATAGCAGGAGACTATGTACGTACTTTGGCTGCCAGACCTGTTTCTGGATATCCAGGGTAAGCATTTGGATATTACTAGGTTGATCTGGGATAGGAGGAGGAAAGGCAACAGCCACACAGCTGAGGTGGGAATGCAGAATGCAGCCCTAACACAGACAGGGTGCACATGCAGCTCACCTGGAGAACCAGGGCACACTGAGGGCTCAGATAATGTGTATCCACCAATGCCCTGTTTCCATGTGATAGCAGAATTTATAACTGGCTAATTTCATGACTTCCTTGTTTGGGAATAAGTGGCATGTAAACATTCTATGATGTTGCCTTTTGGCATACAGAATTTCTGAATATGCTTCTGCATCAACTGAATGCTCATATAATGTTAGCTTTTTTCAGCGCAGTAATGAGCTGGGGCAATGTAAAGTGAGGCTTTGGACTTTCTTCAGGCTTTGAGAATCTGTGGAGCTATGTTACGTGGCTGCAGTTTTCTTTCAGGTTCCTGGTAAACTGCCCTGCAGATGGGTTAAGCAGGACTTTAAAATCATTCAAGAGTTAATGTATTACCCCCTACTACTTATGTTACTCTCAGGTCAGGTCTCAGGCCCTCAGAGGCATTACATCACGTCTAGAAGTTTTTAAGGGCCTATCCTATCCATGAAGAATGCCTTTGTGTGCCATTTTCAAACTCTAGAAACAAGACAATGATGTTACAGAGGAAAATGTCTCATTTTCATCTTTGAACTCATCTTTTGATTTTATAGAAAAGGGTGAGTTTTACCGAGGCTGACCGAGAGCTGGGTGGTGGCTAGCTCTCTGCCTGCACCCTGGAGTAGAGGGGCTCCGAGAATTCAGCCCTCAAGCCACTCCTCTGAGTGTGCAGCAGGGCAGGGACACACCTGCCCTCCTGCTTCCTAAGGGCAGCAAAAACGCCTACACATCTCTTTGTGGCGCTATTTACAAGTTAGCCATCACAGGTACTTCAGTTTTGTAGTCTGTTGTTCTTTATGTGTATGCTTAGGTGCCTGCTCTGTCTTGCTCTCCAGGACTCTCAAAGTCCTCTTCTTCCCTGGATCTAAACTGAGTGTAGTTACTCTGCGCTTCCCAAGAAACAACTTTTCGTAGTAGCTCCTATTTTGACAGGGTGTATAATCCAGTGGGGGAGATCTCAGGCTCCAGAGGTAGACTACCTGGGTTTGCATCCTAGTTCTACCATGTTCTAGCTCTATGACTGTGGCCAATTATCTTAATCCCTCTGTGCCTCATTTTCCTTATCTGCAAAATGGGAATAATAATATAATGCGTCTCATAGGGTTGTTGAGGAGTGAGTTTACTTATGTAAACTGCTTAGCATAGATCCTAGCAAATTGTTGGTATTATTGACTTTGAATTCCTCCCCAAACCTGAGTCTTTGGTACTGAATAAATCCTTATTAAATACACACATTTATACTGTTTTCCTTTTCCCGCTGATGATCTTTGTTAAACAATCCCCTCCCCAATTTTCTATATTCTTCTCACCAAAGAGAACTCTTCAGGGAGATCTCCAGTAAGTCTTTGTCCAAGTCTCAATAGGATACACCCTCTACCGTCCTCAATCCATACAGGCAGGGAACATAAATGATGTAACACGCAGCATACACATTCTGGCTATTATTAGGGACAAGAGTGATCTGTCTCTTCTTCTTTGGAGGTTAGACCAATACTCCATTTTCTAGTTCCTTCCCAGAGGCTTCCCAGAGGCTTCTTTGATTTTTATACCCTCCAGAGAGCAGCAGCAGTTACCATACTTGATGTCCAAATGACCTCCACGAGTGGAGGAGAGGCTATGAAGTCACTGTGAGCCTCCAGAGTAACAGATTTTTTTCCTTGCCTTGGAGGTTTCCACCGAGACCTCCATTCCCCTCCTGTCCTTAGGGAGATGGTACCACTGGGACCCTGAGGCCCAGCACCAAAGTTAACGTGCTGTCCTTGCTAGAGGTAGGTGAGTGGGGTCATGAAGTGCTATGAGAGGCTGGCCACACCTCATTATTTATCTGGGATTGAATGATCTCAACAAATGAAAAGGTTTAACGAGTGCAAGAAGCCAAAGTCCACTTCATCCTTATCCTTACTTGCTGGTAAAGAAGACAATTAGTGTTAATTGTGTTGGCAATTTGGAACAGCCACCAGGGAATTGATCCAAGACCATTGCAGAGTGACCTCTCTGTCTCATCCTAGCACCAGCCATTACGCATAGTCAGATGGGGAATCAGAGTGCTAGTAAATATCTTTCGGTCAGAGAGAGTAAACATGTACTCTCCTTTTCACACATTTACAGTGTATTGTACATGCAATGACATGACGATAGAGTTCTGCCATCGAGACAGGCACAGATGTGGATGGACTGGAAGGAATACATTTTAACATGAATATGTTTACGATCTTCTCTCTCTCCTCATCTTGTTATTGACAGCCCACCTGCCTACCCCTCCCCATCCCTGCCTAAAGCTGTTAATCTACTTAATAAAGGGCGGGCAAGAAAAACCAGGGGGACACTTGGGAGCTGGTGGGAGGCTCTACGGGGTGTGGAATGCCAGATAACAGAGGAAGGAGGAAAAAGATACATTTCATCACCTTCGTTGTCCTTGGAGAGTCACTAGTAAGGATGGCATTTTTTATGTTATTATTTTCTTATTTATTTTGCCTCACAGACCTCTCGTCTTTAACCGTGATGTGGCTCACTGGACAATGTGCAGCACTGCTTTGTCAGGGTTATACAAGTGACAGAAATAGGACAGTCATCTAGCTATAGAATTGTTCAGAGACGGGGTGGGAGGAAGGAAAATGACGTACCTTCTCTGGCCCTCATCCACCGAATAATTGGAATGCGTGTTTGGGCTGGTTTCTCCGCCCTCGAACACGCAAATCCTAGTTTCTCCGTTTCCCTATATTTGGTGACAATTAGATTGGTTGTACCGGATGAGCTGGCTTTTGTAAGAGGAAGGAATTTTACTGAAAAATCCCCCTCGCCACCAACTTAGTTACAGTTGCTTCTATACTGTAGTTATTCCTGCATTTGTGGCCTCAAGGGCTAAAGTGGGACAAGGCTGGTATTTTTCGTGATGAGGCAATATTTTGTTTTAAGGGAGGCTGGACGATCGCGGCACTGGGACATAGGTCACTGCAGGGGTCACTTTAGCGAGTCCAAGGGCCACGGGGCTGGCTGCGGGCCAGGTTCAAAGCACCCCGGCACCGGGAGCGCTGCAGCGGTGTGGAAGTGGCCGGCACGCTCGCGGCCCCACTGTGGCGTCCCAGAGGGGGCAGCCGGGAGCCGGCGCCAGAGGAACAGGGCCCACGCGGGAAGGTCGAGCTCGCCGGTGAGGTCACGGTTGCCATGGCTCTGGGCAGTGACGCGCGTCGACACGTGACGAGCCGTTGCCATGGCGCCGGCCCGGCGGCTCGGGCGCCCCGCCCCCGAGTGACGTCCGCACGCCCCCCCCTTTGCCCGCCCCCCGCCCCCTCCCCCTCGCCGGCTCCCCGCGGCCCCGGAGGTTTCACTGCACAACAAGATGGCGGCGGCGGCGGCGAGCGGAGCTGGCGGGGCTGCCGGGGCCGGGGCGGGGGGAGCCGGGCCGGCCGGCCGCCTGCTGCCCCCGCCCGCGCCGGGGCCCCCGGCCGCCCCCGCTGCCGTGTCCCCGGCGGCTGGCCCGCCGCGTCCCCCAGCCCCGGCCTCCCGTGGTCCGGTGCCTGCTCGCATCGGCTACTACGAGATCGACCGCACCATCGGCAAGGGCAACTTCGCTGTGGTCAAGCGGGCCACGCACCTCGTCACCAAGGCCAAGGTAGTGGCGCGGGGACCGGGCGGCTGCGGGGCTGCCGCTCGGGACCGTCCTCCGAGTGTGGCGGGGGCGGGCGACCCGAGACGCCGAGGCTGAGGGTCGGCGCGGCGCAGGGCTGGGCTCCTGGGGAGCGCTGGGCACCGGGGACACGGCCGGGGCTGAGAGCGGCGGCGGGAGGCAGGGCACTGGGGACTGGGAGCGGGCAGCGCCGCGGCACGAGGCCCGCGCGGGACCGAGGGCAGCGCGAGCGGCGACTGGCAGGAGCCTCGGGGTCGGACGGGGCCGCGCGCGGAGCGGGACGGCTGGAGCCGGCCGTCAGGACACCCTGCGGGACGCGGCGGGGGTGGCGGAAGACGGGGTGAGCCGGCGGAGGGGCTCCGGGGGCGGGCGCGGCCGGCTGCGCTGGGTGTGGGGTCGCCGCGGCCGGCCGGGGTGCGCGAGGGCTGCTTCAGGACGCGCCGAGCGGCTTCGGGGGCCTGGCACTGCCGGGTGGTGGGAATGGCAGCCTCGGGACAGACGGAGTCCTTGCAGGAGGTGATGAAGAGAGTGGGGAATACCGGGGAAATCACTGTGCTTTTCTGCAGGAGGGGGCTCAGGGAGCAGAGTGGGGGGCCGGGTGTATGGAGGCGCTGGGTAACCCGGAGTTAAACAATTTGGGAGCGCTGCATGGCTGGCTCTAGTTGTTGCAGGGTCTGGAATCGTGGGTTTTATGGAACCCATAGTGAGCTTTCAGTGGGGAGGGCACAGGCTGGTGGCTGAGCAGGGGCCCGGGGAACCCGGGCACTGGAGGGTTACACGCATTGGGCCCTTCGGTTCTCAAGGGACTTGTGGAGCGGTGCTGTAGTAGTGAAATTGGCCAAGGTCAGTTAGGAAGCCATGGATGTATGCATACACAATTTTACACGTTAAAATTCCTGTTTCAGGGAAATATGGGTACCTCTTTCCTGTAGCCTTCTTCCTTGGGAGTAGTGGAATCTAAAACATCAGGAGGAATCATTTGATTTCGATTGGGCCCACAAAGCCCATTTGTACTCCAAATTTCTTTCTTTGCTCAGTCTGTCACTTGAATGAATACTTCAGTGTAGTCATTCACTATATTTAAAACTGTGTTTCCCTCAACCTGACTAATGAAGAACCCTTATAGCTGCTGCTGCTGCTTCCTACCAAAGCCACATCAATTCCCCTCACCTCCTCAGCCTAGCCTCTGGTTGTCATCACTGCCTTGTTTTTGCTTTTATGGCAGTCGCTTGTTTTCAGAAGCCAGTGACTTATCTAGGCCTCTCTCCTGCTCAGTTACAACCTGAAGTTCCTTTTTCCCTCCTTTCTGTCAAAGGCTACAGGGGGCCCTTCTCACCAGAGTGGCAGGGTTGGTGGCTGTGGAAAATTGATTGGTCAGTTTCACTTCCTCTGGGGGGCCCCCTTCAGCTTTTCTGTTAGTTTTTATCAGAGGGCCTCACGTCTGCAGGTTTGAGCTGCAGGAGATACCAAAGTCTGAGGTTCCCTATGTTATGCTCCGACCCTGAGCGGGGAGGAGACTGAGCCAAGACTCTAGTGCATCACCCTCCACCCCAGCCCCCAGTGTTTCCAGTTCTGTTTACTGTTAACCAAGCCAAACTTACGTGTACAAACAACTCTTCTTGTTGGAGCCTTGTTCCTTTTTTGGTATTTCCTTTTTTGTAACCCCCCCCACCCCGCCCCTTTCTAAGTAATCACATTTCGCTCCTGATTATTTTGCTCTGACCTCTGGAGGATGGACTCCGTGAACTTCATTGGTTGCCTAGTTGATGGCATGACTTAAAGAATTTTGTATCTTTCAGCCCTTGGATATACCAAAATATTGATAAAAATTGTGACAGAATTGAATGTTTTTGTAAATGTAATTGCAAACAGTTGATTCTTGGCTTTATATATAAAAGACATCTCTATCTTCAGTAGTCAGCAAAGCCAGTGGCTAATTATGGCTGGTCTGCCCGCTTTCTAATTTTCGTGTGTGTGTGTGTGTGTGTGTGTGTGTGTGTGTGTGTGTGTCTTACTTTTTCTCTGAGGCCTTGAGGCCTTGGTATCCTTTAGGAATGCAGCATTTTAAACATCGGCTTGTTTATAAACGGGTGTCACTGTTTTTGTTGGTTTTTATCTTTGATCGTCTGTGGTGTGCAGTTATGCAATTCCTATGTATGGAAATATTCAAAACCTTGGATGAGACTGAAATGGCTTGGACAATGAGTTCAATGAGTTGCATATGTGACGGGACCACACCAGCACTCATTTGTGTTTCTGTAGCAGTGTGCAATTTTCTAGTTACAGTTACAAGTGCCCTATCTTCTGCTGCTTAAATTACTCTGATGACATGAGTGAAGCTTAATTCACAAGGAGTTGTCATATGGTCTGGGTGGATGATGAGCATATTTTGGCCTGCTCCGTGCTTATCTAAATCCACTTTGGAAGAGTTTCTTAAATGCTGACAGCTTAGATGTGCCTAACAGCTGTTGACATACAGTATGATGACCTATTAAGGTTTGGTTTGGTTATATAATGGGGAAGGTAGGTGCCTGGGTACTATCGGTTGCAGAGGCTGCTGTTTCAGTTACTCAGATTTTTCTTCCCATGCACTACAGTGTTTATCTTAGTTCTGTAGTCAGCTCACTTGGAACCAAAGAAAGCTATTTTCCCCCTTCTCTTTCCAGAATGTATTATATTATTTTTTTGTTTCATCTCTTAGAGGTATGAGATTTCTTCTTTCTTCTTTTCTCCCTATAGGTCACTGAATGATCTGGATTTTTAAAATAACCATATATAACAATCACACTCAGCTGATTCAGTCGATATTTGTGTTGGCCGAAGGAGGTTAAGTAGTAGGTGTTTCTGAACATCCAAGGACTATTTATGATCACCTTTTCTTATATGTACTACCCATTCTGAGAACTAAGAGGCTAAAGTAAACTTCATTTATTGACTAGGCTACTCAACAATAAGTGGTGAAGCTGACCCTTTTCCAGATTCTGTTAACTCGAACCGCTAGGACCTTGGGATGAATGAAATCAATAAAGGAAATATTTTCCTGTTTGTTTGTTGGTGACTTTTGCAGCATGGCATTCACGAGCTCCAATTTAATGCTGGCAGCGCTGCAGTGCTTAGAGCGTCACTGCAGAACAGTTAAGAGGAGAGAATATTCATCTCGGACATACTTTGGTCAGCAGCTCACCCTGACTGCCCTACCATCTTTGATTTCCTTTTTTTCCAAGGAGTCTTAGATTCTTTGGCTCTATTCTCTTGGTAGGACACTATGAAGTATTAAAGAGATTGAAATAAAGATTTTCTACTCTCAATTGCTTATAGTCTGTTGCCTGTACCTCATTATACTTTCACTGGTCGGACGAATGGGAACAAAGGGTAGATATATTTTGCATTAAGAAAAAGTATACATTTTAAAAGCCATTGGTAAACACCTTTAATGTGTATTTCAACAAATATATATGTCACTTGCCCATTTTTTTTGTGTGGTAAGGGCTTGAGCTTTGGATAGGCTGCCTGGGTTTGGATCCTTTGCTACTTAATTGTTGGGTGATCTTGAGTAAATTATGTAACTTCTCTGTGCTTGGGTTTCCTCATATGTAAAATGAGATGACAATGGTACTTACCTCCCAAGTTTAGCGATTATGATGATTAAGATATGTGAAGCTCTTAGAACAGTGAGTGGGCACATAGTAGGTACATATATCATCAGTATCATCATCATCATCATCATCAGATGCTGTACTACAAAGATGAGGAAGACATAATCCCCTTTTTTGGTTTTTCACTCTTGTGGAACAGTTCATGAATGCACATGCCATGCATTTAGTGTGAGTAGATGTAATCCTCATGATATGCTTTCAGGGTAAAAAATAATTTGTTATTATGTCAGGTGCCATTTTGAGAGAGTAGGGTTTAAGTCCTGTGGACTATGGGCTAATTTCATGAAATTGACATTTTAAAACATAACTTTCTATTAGTTAAACTTTAAAAATAGTTATGAGACTTATCTAATGAAAACTGTGACTAATGCTGGCTTTTATTTGGCCTGCTTTGAATATTCCAAGTGTTTATGTAATTATTCTTTGTCACATTGATGATGGAACAGTTTGAATGTAGTATTTTCTGCAGAGATTTACTTAAATTTGGTGGAGAATACGAAGAAATACTCTTACAGGACTTAAGAACACATTTGCATTTGGGTGCTACTTAGTAGGCCAAAGTCAGGATGCTTAACTTTAGATATTACACAGAGAAGACATTTTGCCCCATGACCCGATTCCAAATATTAACCATCCAGGACACATCTGTGGTCTGCATGGTTTAGTGCAAACTCATTTTCATGAGGAGACCAACTCAGAGTAGGCTAATGGCATTATTTTGACTTGTAAGGGAGAGTTTAATGAAGCAGATGAGATGATGCTTGGGCTCATTAGAAGGCTGCAAACAAGATTCATAAGTAAATAGGAAAGAGAATTATGTCCAAAAGAAATGGAAAGCAAGAGTTACATTAGTTGCATTTGAGGAGGATAGTTATATTCCTAGATAATCTAGAAATGCCTATTGAAAGATGAGTAACTTCATTTTGATGCAAATGGTACTTCATTTGCGATGGGGTTATTGACTTTGTTGAAATTTTGTGAAGAGCTAAGGTTGATTTGGACTAGCCTTTCCAGAATCAAAATACCAGTATTCTACTTTCAGCATCAGAGCTGTTTATTTTAACATTCTGACTTTGTTGCCAGCTCCCTAGAAAGTCATAGATCTGGCTCAAGCCAGAGGTGCTCAGACCAGTTATTTCTGTGCCAGAACTGCTGTTTTCATTTTCCAGGCATCAATCTGGCTAATGTTTTCTGGTTCACGGCATAAAAAAGAACAAAATGGATGCTTTGGAAAGAAAGAAAAAAATCCTCTCTCTTCACCAGAGCCTCTATAATTCTAAAAATATTTAACACATTTCTGCATAGAGGTGGAATCCTTCTCTTATTAATTAATTCATTCATTCAACATATGCTTATTGAATCCAAATTTTGTATCAGGTTGTATCCTGGGCTCTCTTGCTTTCTTGGCGCTTACTTTCTAATGGGAGGAGACAAATATGTATCCTGTAAATAAATAAATAACTTCATATAGTGATGAGTACCACGAAGAAAATAAATGGACTAGAGAGTGTCTGGGGAAGGATGCTGCTTCAGATGAGTGGTCAGGACGGCTTTTCCAAAGTGGTGATATTTGAGCTGACACCTGAATGATGAGAAAAAACCAGTTTGGGAAGATTTGGAAGACAGAATAGTCAATGCAGAAGGAATAGTAAGTGCAAAGGTCTTGGGGGTAGAAAAGACCTTGGTTTGTCCAAAAATTAGACCCAAGGTCATGGTGCCTGGAGCTTAGTGAAAAAGTGGGAGGATGGTAAGGGATGAAGTCAGAAAGGTAGACAGGGGCCGTAGGTTTATAGACCATTTTATGGCATTGGGTATTAAAACAGCATTGACATTGACATCAGAGGCATTGACATCAGAGGATATCAAAGCAGAACACTGGCATCATCTAATTTATGTTTTTAAAAACTCATGCTTGTTATTTTATGGTTAAGGGTAAAGCTTTTTCTGTGCATTTCTTCAGATAGGGGAGATACTCAATTTTAACAACTTTTTTTTCATACTATAACAAATTTTTTCATACTATAAGAGAATGGTACATGTTTTGCATACAAATTAAACATGATTAGCCAATAAATAAATATTTGTTGATTTCGAGGCACAAAAAAGATTTTAGAGATTTTCTATTCTAATTCTTTCTTTTCTATACTCTAGAAAGATGTACTTAATGGAGTTTAGAATCTCAGGCCTTTAGAGGCTATTAAAGTAGTTGAGAACAATTACCATTAGATTCATGGCTCCCTTTGGTATCTTCCCCCTACCTTCCCATTTGCTCAGAATCCTATAGCAGGTTAGTGGGGTAGATGGAATTAGAATCCAGGCATGCCTACTAGTTAACTCTACTCTGGCTCCTCCAGTTATAGAAAATATTGCCCTTGCCCTCTGAGCACTTGCTCTTGTATTAGAGAAACAAGATATACCTACTAATTAAAGTCTAAGATAATTATCCTCTTTATTAAACCAAACTCCAAAAGTGAGATGTCATGATAAGAGGAAAATTTCCAAGTAGGAGGAAGAGTATATACTAACACTACCTGTCCTTTATCAGCAGTCCTCCATAGATGCATTGCTTTGCCTTCAAATCTCCTGCTCAAATACCCCCTTGACATGACTGAAGTGTCAAAAAAACCTTTCACAATACTAGGGAAGTACAAAGGGAAAGAAACAGAAAAGGCAATGACTGTAAACACAGTCTGTCTTATATAGTTTTCTTTTGCCACTAAATCTAGCTTACTCCCGGGGAATATGAGTAATTATACTTTTACTTTGTTGGGCTGGTCTCTCCTATCTTTGAAGGTACCTTTCTCAGATGGACTCCTCACTTACCAGATCAGTTTCCAGAGGATGGAGCCATCTTATAACTCATTAAGAGAACTGGTCACCAGGATGCATACCTTGATGACACAGGGCTTATCTAGGCTTCTCTTATGTGTTTCTAGTTTCTGGTCTAAGAGCTACTACACCTGTTCCCTAGGTGAATGATCTCACCCGTCAGGTGAGTCCCTGCCCCTTTCTAATAGTAGCTTGGTCCCTTCTGGCACAATACATAATACAGGACAATCGTACTATCCTGAGGATGACTGGTAACATCTAGAAGATGAAAATTATATATATTCTTGTGGACTTTTGGCCTAATGTAATACGTAATTGGTAAATAAGTGGCTGAGGCAATGTGTTTGAGAAGCCTCAACAGTCTTGGATGAATTAGCTTGAAAGGGCTTCTTTTGGATCTGTTCACAATAAAGTTCCATCAATTAGTACAAAACTTGGATGGGCCTTCGCGAAATTATGTTAGGAACGTATATCTCTTTAGGAGGTGTGTGATTCACTGCGGACAAGGAGTCTCTGGCCACTGAATACTATTTTATCTCAGAATTTAGGTTGTCAGAGAGGTAGGAACCAGATTGCGAATACTCAGCCTCAGTTCCCAGAAACTGAAAAGGAAGGAGAAGCAAACCCATCGCCTGAAGATTGTCTGTGTAGGCTGGGCTCACTCAATTGAATACTTTTGGCCAGTTATCTTAAACTATATTTAGGTTTTCATTAAGAAGTTCTGAGAAATTACCGAATTTTTGCCTAGTTTCAGCTCCAGTACATGCTTACCAGCAGTGTGCTTTACTTCTCATTGCTTTCTCCAGAAGAACTGAATGTGAAAATTTAGATTAGGTAACCAAACTTCTTGAGACTGAAATTTTTGAAGAAGAAAGTTTTCATTCATTCATTCCATCCATCCATCCATCCATCCAATAAACTTTTGAAAAAATAGGTACTTATCAAAAACTAGGAATTGGTGTATGGCACAAAATTCAAAAAGTACAGATTTCTATATAGTTAAATTAAGTCTCCCTGCCACCTCAGCCACACAGTTTTTTAGTCTTATTTCAGAGATATTTATTTAGGGTTTCTCTGGGTCAGTCCAAATGTTCAATGGTGTTTATTTTTTTGGCAGTGCTTTGACATGCTTGACATTTCTAAACATCATTTTACTTTTTCTAAAAAAAGAAGAAAATATCTAACTTGTAATACTACTTGTTAGGAGGCACAGTGTGGTAAATTAAGCTCCACGAAGATGGGGATTTTAATTTATTGTTTGCTGCTGTATTCCTTGTGCCCACTACAATGCTTGTAAATATTCATTTAGTGAATGAATATAAGGATTAAAAAAATAGGAGCTGGGTTTGTTTTAATACTCTTAATATATCTTAGAATTTTATTGTTGAAATTTCCTATCTCTAGTTAAGATGTTAAAGAAAATTAATTTTCTACCCTTTGCTCACAAATCTCCAGCTAAGGAGATTTCACAACCTTTTTGGGCAAGTAATTTAGTTTGGAATATCTCAAATTTTTATTACTAAGAAGTTCAGTATCTGAAGCAAACCCTGCAATTAAAATTCAGGTCCCTTTAAAAATAGAAGGTTCTTTCATATCCAGGCTCCCCGTGGGTTACTTCCTTGAGAAGGCCCCACAGGTATAGTCAGCCAATGTCTCCTTTGCCCTCTTCTGCCTTGGAGCCTTTCTTCTTTTGCAGCCCACCAACCTGTTTTGGGCTGCTGGCACTTCCTGAAATAACTTTAAACTATCTGTTGAGTTACCTCTTGTTCTGTTCTTTATACTAAGTGAGCTGATTTAAAACAAAAACAAAACTTTCTTGTCACTGGCCCTTAATTTTAATGGGTTACTTTTAATGGTTCTTACCTTTAATGGATTAATTTAACTAGTTTTTGTTGTATCATCTGTGTGCAAAAAGTAGCAACTATTGACACTAGGAGAGAAGAAGATAAATTTTATTCTCATCAGGGCAGAGAAAAGGTTAAGTTAAAAGAGCAGTCTAAGGCTCGTAGCGCAGGCCTGGTAGAGGAAGACAGGTATTATGATTTCCTTACTTCAAGCCAATTGTTCATTATTACGGGCTATCTTCTACCACGTTACCCTTCTTTTTTTCTGATTATTAAAGTAATTTGTGCTCATGGAAGAAATTTGGGAAAACTCAGAAAGTTGTAAAAAAGCAGAGAGAAAAAAATCACTTGTGATCCTGCTACCCAGAGGCAAGAGTTGTTAATATTGTAAAATACATATTTGTGATCATATCGATATACTGTTTTATTCCCTTCCCCTGTTAACATTTATTACAAGCATTTTCTCATCATTAGAAACTATTTGTAAACATCCATTTTAATGGATGTATACTTTTCCATTATATGACTGCTGTTATTGTTTGAAGCTTTTTCATAATTTAAGCTTTTTTCTAGTTTTTCAGTTACAAATTTGCTGCGATGACCATTTTTGTGTACAAATCTTTGATGCATTTCTGAATTTTTGCTAAGGATAGATTGTTGGAAGCGAAATTACTGGGAGGAGGATACACATGTTTTTAAGACACCTGATACGTACATTGATTGCCACATTATTTCCCAGAAGAAAGGTTTTGCCTGGGTTAGCCTCCCCAGCAATGTATGAGATGGCCTTTCTTTATCTTGTCTGTCTCCCCTCTACCTTTCTTGGCTTGGGAGCATAGGGCTTTTCAGACTCTGCTGCGTCTTTAAATCTAGGGTGATAAAGGACAGTTCAAAAGAGGGTTAGAGCAGCTCCTGAACCAAACCTGGAGGAGGAAAGAAAAGAATAGGTATGAATCTAACCTTTCAGTTGTTTTTTTATGACTCATCATTCTCTACTGATCTTTCACAGAGACATAAACCTAAATTGGAGAAATAGCTGAAGGAAAGAAGAAAGATTAATGAGAAACAGACTTGGATTACCTGAACCTTTGATTTTTAAATAACTGTTCTTTGGTAAACCTGAATGAGAATTTAAGAGATTAATGAAGGTTGTAAATTATTGCTCCCTCTTCTTAATGGTGCAAAGATGGTGAAGGAGACTGTCAGGGCCATAATTATGGGAATAAATATGGTGATGCTGCAGCCCTACTGTGTTTGGATTTGCCTGAGGCAGTGTATGTGTTACTCTAGAGATTTTCGTGGTAGTACGGGGATATTGATCTTAAATTGTTTTGGGGTTACTGCTGTTGGATTTGGGGCATCTGATATGTTCTTTTCTTTTATCTCTAATAGAAGTCCTCTTACACAATCAGTTAGGGTTACGATTTGCTTCCTCAATTGGGGAGAAACAAATGAAGCAAGGAAATCAGAAATAATGATACATACTCGTATATACTTTTAATATTTTATTTTAAGTGAAAATATACATATGAATGAATGCATATAAAAGTGTTTATTATGGCAAATTTCAAACATAAACAAAAGTAGAGAGAATAATATAATGAGCTCCCATGGACCGGTCACTCAGTTTAAGCAGTTATCACTTCATTGCCAATCTTTCATCTATCCCCCTTCCTGTTTCTCTTTTCTTCCTAGTTTGTTTTGAAGCAAATCCCAGAAACCTATCATTTCGTTTGTAAATATTTTGGCATGTATCTCTAAATGGATGAGGATTCTTTTTTTAAAAAAATAACCACAATACCATTATCCTACCTAAAACAATATATATATTTTTAAAGGTATTTAGAAGTTTGGTGACTTTTTTTTTTTTTTTTTAAGGAGGGCACAGCTCACAGTGCCCATGCGGGGATTGAACCGGCAACCTTGGTGTTATCAGCGCCACGCTCTAACCAACTGAGCTAACCTGCCACCCAATAATTCTTTAATGTCATTAAATATCAAGTCAGTGTTAAAATTTCCCTGATTGTCATGTATATGTATGTTTTCTTTTTTTAAAACCACTTAATTTGTTTGAGTCAGGGTCTAAATTATAAAGTTCATACATTATAATTGATTGATGTCCCATAAGTTTGTTTTTTAAATTTTTTGTTTTACTCTCTAGGTTTCCCCTACTTGTCTTTTTCTTTGCAGTTTAAGAAACACATTCGTGCTGGTCAGCTGGCCGAGGTGGTTGGAGCACTGTGCTCCTAATGCCGAGGTCACTGGTTCGATTCCCACATGGGCCAGTGAGCTGCGCCCTCTACAGCTAAGATTGTGAACAACGGCTCTCCCTGGAGCTGGGCTGCCGTGAGCAGCTGGAGGCTGAGCTGCTGGAGGCTGGCGTGAGCTGCCGTGGGCTGCCGTGGGCTGCCAAGAGCGGCAGGAGCGGCCAGTGGCCACGAGCAGCCGGCAGCGGGTGAGAGTGGCTGTGGGCTGCTGTGAGCAGACGACGGTCGACCAGCGACCGACTGCCTCAGTTGGGGGGGAGCGCAAGGCTCATAATACCACCTGGGCCAGGGAGCTGCGTCCTACACAACTAGACTGGGAAACATGAACCGGAGTGGGGGGAGGCGGAAGAAGGGGAGATAAACAACAAAATCCCACATTCGTGAATCACCGGATGCAGGGTCACGGCCTTTCCTTGTGTATGGATGCCCTAATTGCAGTGCCTTCGTCTCCTTTCCATTAAATATACCCAGAGTTCATTATCTGTGATTTCCAGTTTTGATTTGCTTTTTAAAAGCAGAGTAGGAATTTAAAGACACTTGTGAAGCAATATGAGTATAGAATCCCTCTTGGGTTTTATGATTTCCCCAACAATCTTTTACATTTGTATCCACGTCTAATTTGGCTTTACCAAGTCTTTTAAAGAGTTCAGCTTACTTTTCATAGGAACATGTCTTTCTGTGCTCCCTGATTTCTTATTAGTTTAAATACCTAATTATGTAGCTGTAAGAACAAGAGCAACTGGTGTAAATAGGCTTGGGAAAAAACAATTCTTGGTAAGCATGCACCTTAATGGGTGAGAGCAGAACTATCTAGGAGTAAGAGAGCAGATATTAATTGAGGCCAGTTTGCATTCTGGGGCACCAGTTGCTTTACAGAGAGAGGGAAAAGCATTGATTATTGTGGCAGGATGGTTGACTGGAGGTGGGTTAGGAGAGCTACATTAATATAAAATTATAAATAAGTCAAAGTTCTTAGAAATTTAAGGACAAGATACTTTATAGACTCTTATTTATAGTGTATACTTCAGGGTGGTATTTTTGTCCACTGTTAGAGTTTGCGTGAACTGAACTGAATTTGGTAACGGGCCAGTGATGTTAAAAATTCGGTGAGGAAACAGCCCAAACTCTAGTTTTGCTCACTGCCAGTGTAGTGTTCCATGGAACAAGTTGACATTTTCATGTAGTAAGTTGTTTTCTGTTCCTGGCAGAAGAAATCTTCGTTCTTATGCCATAAGAAACAGAATTGTTTTTATTATGTAAGGCGGAATCAGAGCTGTGTGTTTCTTATTAGAATAAGTTGGGTACCTGCAGGAATTCTTCTTTCTGCTTCCTGCCTCCTATTATCCTTCTGTCAGACTGTTCTAATGTTGCATAAGCAGTGTTCTGATGATAGATAAGTTTTTTTAATAATTCATTTTTTGAAACTGTCAAAATAACGTTTTTAGTGATTGTATGCTCTTGGCTTACTTTCTGTTTTTACCTCAACATTGATATTGTTGTTCTAGTCAAATGGGGCCGTTGTATTCCAGCAGTGATCTTTGTGTCCAAGTCAGCTGCAGAGATACCCCTTTTATATATTACACCTAAGTATCTTATATGTATGTAGTGTAATTTTGGGAGGTAATTAAATCTTGGGATGATACTTTTGGACCTCTTTAGAGGAGTTTGCAAGCCTTGAGAATAAAATACCTTGTTTGAAGCATGTTACTTATTTGTCTCTGACATATACAGAAGCGTTCCCCGTGATTTCAGCCTGCTGTTCCTTCTGATCTCATTTTCCTTCTTCCTTTTCAGTCAGCAGCTGCATCGGTGCCCTGCTCTAATTGAGCTCTCAGTAAAAGGGGCACTGTTATAGTGGTCACAACCTTTATATCAATGGTTGTTAGAATTTTTAGGCCAAGAATCCATTTTGGAGTTACATTAAGTTTTGAAAACCTCATTTCTTTAGTGTTATCTAAATTTTCCTTTCATTTCTTATGCTAGTGCCAGTGTTTTCTGCTTTTCCAGTTTTTTAGGGAACCTTTTTGGCCCATCAAAATTGCCCGAGGCAATCTGTAGTAATGAATTTAGCATTGGTGTGGGAGTCAAGCTGCATGTTTCCTGTTGCGGTTTTTATTAGCCTGGCACTTTTCTTTGGACAAATCACTTAACCTCATGGAACTTCCAATTTCTTTTTTATTTATATGTATTTTTTTCATCAGCTTTATTGAGATTTAATTCCTATACCATACAATTCACCCAATTCAATGTTTTTAGTATATTCATGGAGTTGTGCAGTCATCAGTCACAATGAATATCAGAACATTTTCATTCCCCTTGAAAGAAATGGCATACCCATTAGCAGTCATTGGCCATTTCCTCAGCCTTCTTCTCCCAGCCTTAAACAACCACTAACTAATCTCTGTGAACATTTCATATAAATGGAATCATACAATAAATGGCCTCTTGTGTCTGGCTTCTTTGACTGAGTGTAATGTCTTCAAGGTTCAGTCTGACATATGTTAGCAATTCATTGCTTTTTATGGTTGAATACTATTCCATTGTGTGGATGTACTGCATTTGTTTATCCAGTCATGAATCAATGGACGTTAGCATTGTTTGCACTTTTGGGCTATTATGAACAATGCTGTTATGAACGTTCATGTACAAGTGTCTGTGTGGATGTATGTTTTCATTTATCTTAGGCATTTACCTAGGAAAGGAATTGCAGGATCATGTAGTAACTCCATGTTTAACTGAGGAATTGAACTTTTCCAAAATGGCCGCACCAGTTTACATTCCCACCAGTAATATATTGGGGTTCCAATTTTTCTACATCTTCACCAAAACTTGTTACTTTCTTTCTTTGACCTAGCCATGCAAATGGATGTGAAGTGGCATCTCATTGTGGTTTTGATTGTCATTTCCCTAATTATTAAGGTATTGAGCATCTTTTCACATGCTCATTGACCAATTTTAGATCTTTGGAGAAGTGTACATTCAGATTTTTTTTTTGGCCAGTTTTTTAGTTGGGTTATTTGTCTTTATTGTTGAGTTACATAAGAATTCTTTATGTATTCTGGATACAAGTCCTTTATCAGATGTATGATTTAATATTTTCTATTGTGTGGGTTGTTTTTGTGATGGTTTTGTTTTGTAGTGCGAAAGTTTTAAATTTTGATTTCCTAGTCTCTTTATTTGTAAAATTATTTTAACTCTGAAATTACATGTTCTGCAGATATTTTCCTCTGGACTCATTTTGTACCTTTCTCCCACTTTCAGATAGTTCTCCCTTTCTAGACACTTTATATAATAGCATCAAAGTCTCTTTAAAAACACCTATCAATGTATCAATCTTACCTGATACATGTGTTTTATAAAATAATCAAAGTTTACAAAATATTTGACATAGAAAGTGAAAGTTCCCTCTCTCCAGAGAATACATTGTTAACATTTTATAACCAGATTTTTTCCTACTCACATATTAATAGTTTATGTTTTTTATTGAAAAGGGATCATTATACCACACATCTAGTTTGCCACTTGTTTTTAAATTTAATAATGTATCTCCAACATTCTTCTATGTCGGGGTATGTTTTACCTTGGTCTTAATTTTTTTAATGGCTGTAGAGTATTTCAGTTTATGGATACAATATACTTTATTTAACTAGTACCCTATTGATAGGTTTTAGGGTTGTTTCCAGCTTTTTTTAAATTACAAATTATATGTCAGTTAATATTTCCTTGTATTTGCACACTTGTGCTAGTGTTTCTTTTCTATTCCATTTGCTGATGCACTATTTACTATTCAGAAGACTCTTAAGTCTAAGACTTAATTTAAGTTTTTAAAATACTAGAGTTTTATCAGGTCCAATCTAGAGTAAACTTACCGAAAGTTATGTATTCTTTTCTATTATCGTATATACAATGTTTGGCTCTTTGAAACTAGGTTTGTCATTTTCTTAGTAATTTAATATAACAATTCACTAGAAATAGAATGTCTGAGTCAAAGTATGAGTGATTCAAATTTTATAAATGTTGCCAAATTGGCCTGGAAGAAAGGCCTTGCTAGTTCACTGGAGAGTGTATGAGAATACTCTTTCTCTTCTCTTTAACACTGGCAGCCAGCCATCTTTTTAGGGAGTCAATCTGACAGGTAAAAGAAGATGTCATTTTAGTTTGTATTTACTTATTAGTGAGTTTGAGAGTCATTTTTTTTGTCTATTAGCAATTTGTATTTTTTCTTGGAATTGTCTGTATCCTTTGTCTACTTTTCTATTGGGTTTTTTGGCTTTTTATCTCCCTTAATGTGTAATAGCCTTTCGAATATTAGGGAAACTAGTTATACTACAGATATGCTCCTGAAACTAGTTATACTACAGATATACTACAGATATGACTCTGTGTGTGTGTGTGTGTGTGTGTGTGAATTTTTTATTTTCAAGTGTACAAAACAACATAGTGATTAGACATTTATATACCTCACAAAGTGATAACCCCAATAAGTCTATTACCCATCTGATACTGTACATAGTTATAACATTATTGACTATATTCCCTATGCTGCATTATATTCCCATGACAATGTTTTAAAATTATAGTTGACATTCAGTATTATTTTATATTAGTTTCGGGGGTGTGTTTTAAAAAAATACAAAATGTAAACATTTTTAGGTGGTCAGATTTTTTTTTTTAATTTTATGACTTCTTGTTTCCCTTCATATTCTGATCTTATAAACATATTTGCCCATGTTTTCTTTAAAGTACTTCTGTGGTTTTATTTGCAGATTTAGATATTTGCTTCATGTAGAATGCATTTTGGCTTAAACCAAGTGATAAAGGGATCAGATGTGGAATTTATTGGAGTTGTAATTCTACATTTGTTTTTGTAGTCATTAATGGTTTCTCTTTCCACTTGACTGTAAGCTTCATGAGGGCAATGGATTGTGTAATTTTTTCCCCCTTGTTCTTATTTTTAGTGTCTGGCACACGTGCTTGCATCAGATTAGGCCCTTCATTTATTGGATGAATGAATCTTTTTCTCCAGGTGTCTGGCCTGATGTTCCAATACAATTTACTGAATAATCCATCTTTTCTCTCTTGATTTAGAAAGCTACTTTATCCACAAAATCTCTATAGATAGTTGGGTACATTTCCGAACTCTTAATTTATTGATTGTATTGTCTTTACTTGCTTTGATACTGTAGGTTTACACTCCTTCAGGTATATTTGGAAGGCCAGCCTCAAACATTCTTAGTATTATACCAGTTTGGGAAGCATTGTAATCTCCTTTAGTAAAACTTCTTGCTGTCCCGTAGAAAACATTCATTTAACTTACTGATTAAAATGTAATGCATTGTGAGACTCAGCTTGCAAAGTAGAAATGACTTTGAGGTTTTCCTTGCTGAAGAGCTTTTCTAGGTTATGACATACTTAGTTCTGGCTTGACATCCTAAGTGTCTTTTTACAAACTCTCATTTTATAATCTTGGGCATCTTTAGAAAAACAACATTTTGCTCACAATCATTTAATGCAGAATATACAGAGATGGTTGGTGGCAGAAAAGGCATCAAGAAATTGTGTTCTCATCCAGCTGACGTCAAAGCAGATAGTGGAAAAGATATTACTTAAAAGAGGTATACAGAATTCAGTTTAGTGACCTTGGCTTCTCACCTTGTGCAAGACATGCTTCATTTCTGTGGCAGTAGTATTGGACCAATTTATGGGATGTGATTTGCATGAAGTTCAGAACATGGCTAAATAATAATTATCTTTTTCGTTAGTGCAGCCTCCTTTTCTCTGTAAAATATAAATTTTTATAGTCTAAAATAGGCATTCTCTTGGGGTTTTCTGTCATGTCTTTATTATGCAGAAACCAACTTTAGGGTCTTGTGAGTGTAAGAAAAGTTTAAAGTAGAGAAATTTAATGTCTGGAGATCTGAGCTAATGGAGCAAGGCAGACCTGTTGTGGTAAAATCCTTGCTTTCTTTTTAGTTGGAACATTATTCTGGAGTGCTTCAATGAAATTCTTAATTCTAAATAACTGCTAATTTACAAGTGTATTTTCAGATGATTACCCACTTTCTTCAAAAAAAAAAAAGGCAACGTTTTTGTCAAGCTCTTTCAGATTTTTCCTTAATTAGCCTAACCATGGATTTTAGAAGTATTAAAGTAGAAAAAGACTCAAATAGATTTGTTTGGGACCCTTAGTCTCCACTCTGGAGTTAAGTACTCCTGAAAATAACCCTGGAATAAAGGGTTTTTGTGTAGCAAGACTAGTTGATTTACATAGTTCTTCCTTTTACAAGTTTTTTGTTGGTGGAAAATGGGCTTACTTTTCTTTTAGTTGTATTCTTTACTTTCCTCAAAACTAGTCTTAACAGAGATTTTTAGGCAGTTAATGTCCCAGCACACCACTACGCATCTTGTTAGTAGATGTTATCTCACGTTGATTAGTTAACTCCTGAGATTTACTGTGCTTGCAAAACACCTATCTGTATTTGAGCTTTGCTAGGTGGTTGGCTTTGTGTTTAACTGAAGATTTGTTTCAAAGAAAACAAATAGCTATTGGAAAAAGGAGTCAGCAAATTTCTATATGCTTTCATTGAAGAGATTTCCCAATTAGAAATCTTTTGTAGGCTTGACCTTTTTGCACTAAAGTAACCCAGCATTTCATTATGTATTCCATTGAGGTTTTGGAGCTCTGTGCCAGAAGGCGAGAAGCAAGGTTGAATGTGAAAGGAATATTCAGAGGATGAAGCTCATAGTCAACAAAGTGCTACTTCATAGGCTAGGTCCAAAAATAACCTGCTTGCCACAGGAGAGCAAGAATGGAAGTAGCACTTGCTGCTGTTTTGAGCAGTGTTTTAGGTCCTGTTAGGTCATTCCAGCATGATTGTAGTCATGTATATTTAAGGCCATATCATTTAAAATGTAGGTTTGGGAGGATGTTGCCTTGGTAAATTTTACTTACCCCCATGAATAATGATTTTGCAATGTTTGAAAGGGGTACTTTTCGCCAGATTGGAGGAAATTAACATAATTTACTCTTCTATAAAAATGGGGATGGTCTGCATTATAGCTACCTAATTGTTGAGACTCAAATTAGTGATTTGCTTTGGTCCTATGGTGAATCTGAGTGACTAAGAAGCTGAACTCGGTGTTTGGTTCAGAAAAGTTAGCATTGGAATGGATCCCTAACCAGCCTTGAAGGCAGGAAATACAATGATTCAGAGGACCCTTCTGAAGGTTGCAGTAGAACCCTAGAGACAGTAAGTTTCAAGAGTTTACAAATTATATTGAGTGTGAAATGCATAGCACGTAGACACATAAATAGCAAGTCAGGAAGTTTGACTAGAAAGAATAAATTAACTTGATGGAATGAGATCATGGAGGGGAACATTGTTCTAGGTGGTGGTAACTGCGATGTTGAGGCTGGCTGAGGAAATGGGTTGTCAGATATGCTGTCATCCTCATTAACGGTACATATTATTTCTCAGGTTATAGGTATATGAAGAAATGATTTCCCTACCCCATCTAGGGGACTAGGGTTTCAAACTTTTAAAAGCTACAAAAGAGTAAAATACAGAAAAAAGTTTCCTGCCCACATATACCACATGGCCATCCAGATCCCCTTCCCATAGTCAGCCTGCGTTATTATTGTCTATGTATCCTGAGGTATTTTATGTGATGTGTATGCAGGTAATGCGTATGTCTATTTACTGTACCTCTCTTTTACAACGATTTGTAGTAAATGCTACACACTAGTTTGCATCTCTTTTTTAAACTATTATGTCTTGAGGATTATTACACATAAGTATAGAAGATCCTTTCTAATTAAAAAAAAATGCTGTACAGTATTTCCATGAAAGAATGCATCATATTTAAAAAAATAAGTCCCCTTATGGTTAGCTATGTGAGTATTTCCAATCTTTTGCTAATATAAATAATGCCAGAGGATTTACAAGAATGTTAGGGTTTAATATTCAGAAGTAAATGTCAAGTCATAATAGAAACTTGTTATAGTTATAAGAATATCTTACATCTGTCTAACATGCTGACAAATATCTTGTTTGAGCCTTACTGCAGTCATGTGAGGTAAGCAATGTTTTGCAAGGAAAGACGTAGACATCCCTTCAGAACTAGTGTGAGTGTTAGAGGTAAAGGCAAAGAACCAGTCTTCTAACTCCTGTTTCAGTATCTTTGCGCTTTATGCAAATTGCAGATAGTGCTGTAGGGAGGTAGGGTAGTGGTGGTGGGAGAAGAAGATGACATAAACCTGGGTGAGCAAGCTTGAGAGCGAGAGGATGTACCTCTCATTCTAGAAATTAGGGTCCTGTTTACCAGGCAATCAGCCTGTGACGGAGACACAAGAAGGCACTGGCGAGCATCATGGCGTGGCTGCCATTTTGGAGCACAGTAGCATGGGAAGCCAGGGCATGGTGCTTGCGAAATTGGAGACTTGCAGGGTTCCCTGCAATAGACTGGGGCAAAGCAGTAGTCAAGATCTGTGAAGGGAATGCATTTGGCCTAGGCCATAAAACAGAAATAGGCAATAGTGAAAACATTGGGTTTTCTAGAGTCTGGGAGGGGATGATAGCATGCTGATGACAAAGATATGGCTGTAATGTTCATTTTGCCCTGAAGACTGTACTCTGGAGACCAAGGAAAACTATAAGGATAGGTAAGTCATCCTAACAACTGCACTAGAGAGTGAGGCTGATTCATGCTTTTGTTTTATATAGTAAACACTAGTTGGAAACCTGAGTATAGGCCTGATGATCAACTTTCCATCATAATTACCATATGCTAAGTGTCTACTATGTTTTGGATATTTAATATAAGTCATGTTAACCTCTCAACAACTTTGCAAAGTATGTGTTGTTATACTTAGTTTGTATTGAGAAAACTGAAATTGAGTTAGGTAACTTTTCCAAGGTCACAAACCTTCAAGTGGTAGAACTGAAATTTATAAGTAGGTCATTATGACTACAAAACTCTTGTTTCCACATATTATGTGTTAGGTATCAAAATTGAACAGTGGAATTCTAAATAACCAAAATTCATCGCTGTCATTGTAACAGTGGTAATATGTAACCAGACATTTTGTCTGTTACAGATAATTTGGGCTGAAAGAGTAGAAGGAATGCTAAGGAAAATGACCATTGGAAATGCTAACAGCTGGCCAAACTCAGTCTGAATATGCATATAATTTAAATTAAAGTAATGCACTTGCATATGTAGCTTTAAGAAATTCTTCTGTGTGCTCTTCTCCCTTTACATTGCAATTCCTGAAAAAGTCCTTCTATTTAAAGATTATGTAGCTCCCACTTAAGATCATAGCTGGTGGTAGCCAGGACCTGGGACTTTGTGGGGGCTGGGGAGTGCGGGGAATGTCTGGGTAATTCATATACACTGAGACCACCACAATCATGAATTCTCAAAATTGTTAAGTTTGAGGAGGTAAGAATCTCCTTGATTTAACAAATTTTGGTTTATAAACTTAGAGCCAACTAGATTTTATTGCCACTAATCCTTTAAAATTGTACTGCAAAATATTGGAGAATACTTAATTGGATAATATTTTTGATGTACCCTCAACGATCGTTGTAGGGGAGTGTTAGTATGACAGGTTGACATTTTGGTGAAATAATCACCAAAGCTGTGATTCACCATTAGTCACTGGTTTTTCTGCTGGGTTACACTCATCTGTCTCTTGCCTTGATTGTGGTGAGTCTCAGGCATTTGGTTACACAACTACCAAAGAAACAGACCTTAGTGAAAACTCAGGCACATTTCTAGATAGTAAAAATATTCAAGGAAAACAATTATTAGCCAGCGGTGTATTAGTTCTTCTCAAGGGAATGTTAACACAACTTTCCAGGTTATGCGCAGTAACATTACAAAGATGAATGTCCATCCTAGGAAAAATGGCCAATTATACTCTTATTGTTCTTAAAAAGTAGAAACACAACAGGACGTGCTTTCTAGATATATTCATTTCAGTATTTAACATGTAATCAGTTTTATATTTCTTTCGGCAGACTTTTAAAACCATGGATAGTTTGGGTTTATTCTACCTGTTTTCCCTAATTTCTCATCATTCTGTGTTTTCTCACTGTTTCATGAAATTGCCATATTTAGTCTTTCATTAAAAAAAAAGTCTTTTCTGGAATGCCTAATCTTTTCTTCCTCCCATCTTCTCTCCCTCCTTTTTCCTCCTAGTCTTCCATAAATATGAGTGTCTACTGTATTTCAGACACTGTGCCAGGCATTGGGATGGAGTGGTGAACAAGAGAGAGACCTGGTCTCTTCATGAGCTTACAGTCTTTACTGATGTAACTGAGTCCCATCCTGCTCTGCCTTCAAGGTTCTTCTATTCTTCTGACCTTCTCATAGTTCTCTTTGACTTCTTTAGCCCTTGCTGACCCATCCCTTCTATGAACTACTTTAAATTTGATTCATGCAGTTTAGTGCTTACTGATATATCTCATACTGTGGGTGAATTTTGAAGTATCTTAAGTCTCATTTTAGCAGCTAGAGTGTATGTTTCTTAAAGGCAGAGACTGCTATGTTGTTTTTTGTCTTCCACAATGCCAAGCGCAAGCAAGTGGGTAATAAAAGAGCTTCGATTCAGCCTGCCCTGCTGAACGTCCAAGTTACAACTCTTGGGGTTTAGCAGTAGTTGTAAAGATTATACTTTTAAAAAAATTCCTCCCCATTGTTTACCTAACATTTGCTATCTGTTCCTGTTAATCTATGCTGAAAACGAATGAAAATGACCCCACTGATTCACTGTGTGCTTTTATATTATTTTCTAGTGAAGGGTGTGTATTTGAGCTGATTATTGCATAGCTTCTTATCTGGTTCCCCTTGTGAATAATGAGGGATGAATTTCATGGCTAAGAAATAGAGGTAACCTAATGGTGATCTCTTAGTACTATGCCTATAATCTTTTAAGCTTAAATGTCCCACTAAATATTAACTCACTTCAAATGGGAAGCTGACAGTGTAATAACTTAAAATTTAAAATTGAACTCCTCAGAAAGATTAATAGAAATAGAAAATAATCTTTTAATGGTGTCTACATTATTTACATTTTTATGATGTTAGAGTTTAAAACTCTTCCTGAGTTGTAAATGAAATGTGACAACTTAACTGTGAAGGAAACTATGTCACCGAGTTAAATGTTTTTCTGAATGTGCTAACAGCTCTGAGGTAATGGCAGACTTCAATATCGGGAGTAAGAAGAGATATTTTCTTTATTAAGCAGAGTAGAGGGTACTGGGAAAATGAAATGCTTTTCCATCTACACTTAAAAATTAAGAAGGTAAGAGTATGAAATTGAAGGAGAAAAAAAAAGGTCATGGAGCAGGAGAAAAGGAAACCATTTTTCCTCTTGAAGTAATCCTAGATCCTGATTTAAACAAACCAAGTGCTAAAAAAAAATTATATGACAATAGGGAAATATGAACATTGACTGGATATTCGATGTTAAGGAATTATTATCTTTTTGGGTGGGGAAATAATATTGTGGTCATATTCAAAAGAAAAAATACCTTTTAGAAATATATACTGAAGTATGTATGGATGACATAATATGATGTCTCGGCTCTGCTGGAGAGAGGAATATGTGGTCAGGAGAATAGATACAAGGCCATGTGTTTGTAATTGTTGTAGCTGGCTGATGTGTACAGAAGGCTCATTATACTATTTCTTCCTATTTAGGTATATGTTTGAAAATTTCCATAATAAAAACTGAAAAAAAAAAACACCCACAAAAAATAAAAAGCCCAGCAACTTGGATATAGAACTGTTAAACTTTCCTTCTTCCAACTTTACTCGAGATGGGGCAAGTAAAATCACAGGTTCTTGCTGAGGTTGCCAAAATGGAATGTAGTTCAGATTTCTTTCTACTCAAGTTTGTACTACAACATCACTGAGTAACAAGCCCTGCTTACTGCCTTCCTAACAGCGTTGTAAGTTATAACAGGGCAGAAGTCATGTATCCATCCTTAAGGCTCTTCCTTTTTGTAGGTGAAGAAATAAGATTTTAAAAGCAAAACAATTAGAGAATAGGAAACTATGATTTAAAATTAAATGTTGTATTTTATAGTGCTGATTAAGCACTAGAAATTCAGAGAAAGCAAAGAACATTTTGGGTTAGAGATAAGCAAGGTTTTTATTAGGCTAGTGGGAGCTGGACTTCAGGATCACCTTTAAATAAAGTATAGGAGCTGGATTGCTAACAGTAGTTTGGGGATAGCATATCCAGGGAGGGAAAATAATGTGTTTGGGGGAGAGTAGATGAATCTGGATTGATATATTTTAAATAGATGGGATGGAGTCAGTTAATTCAGGAAATGAACTTTTAGCTGAGGCTTTTGGGCTTGATCTTTATTGAGGCTATATAGGGAGCCATTTTTGACTCTTAATTTATCTAATTATTATTTATTAATCTGTTTTGATAATGTAGTGTATTCTTAGTTGCATGCTTTTGCATGGAGAGCATAACTTGACTGTATAACTTTTAAATTCTTTTTCACATAAATTTTTTATTTCTGCAGTGTCCCAAAGGGGCTAGTCAGGGACCAGAATTAATATTTTTGTTTTAAAAAGGGATGGACCCTGAACACTCAGCGTTAATGACCTTAATAAAGTGTGAGCCAATCAATGGCAGATCTGGATTCAGATCAGATATCTTGGGTTCTGAGCTGCTGCTACTCACTTTACCTATATTAAAGGTAATTGATTTGTATGTGATTGGTTTTCTTTTATATTTGTGATATGTGGTACATATAGGTAATGTTGGCCTTAGGCATTTACTGCCTATTTTCACCCCATCCTGGGAACGTACATTTTTCTTTGACATTTATTTTTTATATGTTTCCAGCTAGATTTTTCAGCAGGTCAGGGCACAGCACTTTGTTTATTTCTTTTCCTGTCAATTGTTTCACTGTCACTGATAAATCTGCCCAAATGTAATGTTATGCTCCCAGCTCATCCTTCTAATTGCTACTCCTATGTATCCTGCTTCTCCTCTGGCCCCCGCAATTTATAAAATGGGATGATAATCTCAGTTTTTTCTGAGATTATTTGTAAGAGTGTCAAAGATTTGAAAGAATCTAGTGAAAGGTACTATAAACATCTATAACATGATAACATATTAACTTTATATGATAACTTTATAGATTCCCCCACAAAACAACATTTTAGTATTCTTAACTTGAGTGGGCATAATTTGTATTCAATAAAATGGAACCATTTAAAGTATATGATTTGCATTTTGACAAATATATATACCCATGTAATGAACACACCATCAAGATACAGAATTTCTCTGTTAGCCCAGAAAGTTCCTTTAGCACCACTCATTCCCGCCCAACTCTACCCCCAGAAAACCATTGATTTATTGTCATGATAGGTTAGCTTTGCCTTTTCTGGAATTTCTTGTAAATGGCCTTATCCAGGATGTACTCTTATTTCATCAGCATTCTGTGTTTAAGAGTCATTTGTTGTTGTCTGTATATCAGTAGTTTGTTACATTTTAATTGCTGAGGGGTGTATCTGGGTTACACTGTATGGATTTAAGAGGATTTATTTATACACTCATCTGTTGGTGAACATTTGAATTGTTTCTAATTTTTGGCTATTACGAATAAAGCTGGTGTGAAATTGATGAGGAAGTGTGAGTAGACTTATGTTTTCATTTGACTTGTCTAAACACCTTGAAGTGGAATGGGTGCATCATATAATCGGTAGGTGTGTGTTTAACTTTTAAAGAAACTGCCAAACTGTCTTGCAAAGTGGTGGTACTATTTTACATTCTGTCTAGCACTGTATTAGAATTCCAATTACTCCATCTACTCACCAACATTAGTATGGTAACATTTTAGCCATTCTAATAGTTGTGCAGTGCTATCTTGTGGTTTTAATTTACATTTTTTAAAATGACCAGTGATACTAACATCTTTTTATGTACTTACTTGCTAGCTATATACTTTCTTTGGTGAAGAACTTGTTCAAATCTTTTACTTATTTTTTTAAAAGTGGATTGTTATCAAATATATGGTGATGGAAGGAGACCTGACTCTGGGTGGTGAACACACAATGGGATTTATAGACGATGTAATACAGAATTGTACACCTGAAATCTATGTAAATTTACTAACAATTGTCACCCCAATAAATTTAATAAAAAAAAAAAGTGGATTGTTTGTTTTCTTAGTGTTGAGTTTTGATGAATTGGAGGAGTGGTGAATCAGTCTTTAGTATCCAATTTTGAGAGTCAGTAATCTGAAAAAGAGTAAAGAAAAGTGAATTTAGAATGGGAGGCAATAAATAGTGTGCTGTTTTCATTTAAAATATCTTCGAGATAATTACAAAGGTGTAGGGTTATATAATTTTTGGTGTTTGATGATAATAAAGTCTATTATAAATTGGTTAAAGCAAGCTGTTTTTAAAAAAAGTTCTTGGCATTTACTGACAAATTACATTTGAGAGCATGCTTGAGTCTCTTTAGCACAGGAGTAATTCCAACATTAAAAATGCTAAAGGATTTTAACCTTAGTTTTGAGCTTGTTTTCTCTTGACCAGTCTCTCTGTGAATTCCTAATGCTGTACTCTTACAGGCACATTTTTCCTAGATCTTTTTGATATACTATGCTTGTTGGCAAATGATAAAGTCATCAGTGTATATGAAGAGCTTTTTCTTTTTTTTTTTATGATATGAGATGTGGAGTGTGCAATTTCTAACATTACTGATAAGGTTTCTCTTTCTCTTTTAAGATGAGGAATCTTAAGAAACTTCACTAAGAACTTAAAACCTGGGTTTGCTCTCCTGATAATTTCTTTTCACTCACATCTTTATTGGTGAATCAGGCCAGAGAGATTGTAGGACCTAGTTTCTCATTTTCAAAAGTTAAACAGTTTGTTTTGGTTGCAAGTATCCTGGCAGCTGAATTTAGATTGAGCAGAAGATGCTGACATGCTTAGTGGCTCTGAGTATGATGTTCTATAAACCGAGATACTATGCTGGTTACATATGTTGTGACAGGTAAGGATTATTTTCTTTCCTTTGTGGAGAAATTACCTCACTAACTTATGATTCCATTTTAGTTGTGGTTATATCTTCTGAGACATGGGTACTGATTATTTTAGCTTAAACTTGTTTGACGTTTAAGTAGTAGTTGAAGTAGTGAAACAAAACAAAACCTCTTAGTTGTCATATATTTCGTTATAGAAGCTGAACAGTTAAGTGCATTGTAAGAAACCAGTAAAGCTAATTTCCCATTCATCCAGAGCAAAGGAATCTAACCAGCAAAAGGCAACTGAAAAACAAGTAGACTTGGACTATTTTATGTGCTTTCAATATGTAAGATTGTTTTTCATCTTTTCTCATGTTTTTCTTCTTAGTCTTTTTCTTCTAGTAGTTTCCAAATTGGCTGAGGGAATTAAAGTGGTAACTGAGTACCTAATACAAGATTTTCCTGCTGTGTTTGCGAACCACTTTTTTAGAAATACCCTTCCATTGGCAGTCTTCTTGAGGGCATGTACTTTTCCTATAGTTAGCAATTTGGGGTCTGAAGCTTTGCATTTAGTTAAGAGGTGATAAATAGCTCAAAAACATTATTATTATTATTATTTTTACCAGTTTAGTCATCGAGAACTGATTCAGATTTGAAACTGAAGTCGATATTGAGTTACTTGCACTGACTTAAACAGTTGATATCTGTTATTATTATATTAGACGTAGTATTTTGGACAAGTGGGCATTATTTCAATATTTTGTGTTGTGTTGCTAAATTTTTTGTCTGGTTTAGACATTTTGGAACTGGCTTTGAACAGAGGGCCATTGAAAATTGAACATAGTGGCCCACTTGAGGAGGACAAAAAAATTTGGCATATTTATACTTAAAGAATTCTTAGGAGAATTTTGATAACTTGAAGCTATATTTTCCAAATGTCATAAGAGTTTGAGGTTAAGTAACTGTCTGGAAAACCATGAAGCTTGTAATTCTTACTGAAAGTATCAGCCTTTTAAGCTAAAACTGTCACTCAATATTTTTTCTTTTATAATTAAACAAAAGTAAATAAAGAAAAACAGCATAGAGGTGGCCGGTTAGCTCAGTTGGTTAGAGCACGGTGCTCTTAAGGTTGCCGGTTCGATCCCCACATGGGCCACTGTGAGCTGCACCCTCCACAACTGGATTGAAACAACTACTTGACTTGGAGCTGAGGGGTCCTGGAAAAACACACTTAAATAAATAAAAGTTTAAAAAAAAAAAGAAAGAAAGAAAAACAGCATATTCATTGTGAAAAGTTCAGTTTATATAGAAATTTATAAAGAAAAAAACTGACTCCCCAATTCCCAAATTCTGCTCTCTAGAGATAACGACTATTAATAACAGTTTAGTAGTATATGTTCTACTGTACCTTTTTCTGTGCACATGCAAATTTTTGTAGGTAGATTTTTGGGGGGTTTATTTTTTTTTGTTCCACTGCAGCTTTTGTAACTCACTCTCTTTGAATCTGAGTATATAAATCTACTTTATTCCCCATTTTCCTGTTAACTTTTTGAAAGATTATTATTATTTTTTTATTCATGTATATGACCTGGGGGAAAAGAAATCACATTATGGTTAGTAATTCTTTGTTATTATGTATGATATATTTTCTCTCTGCATCTCATTTGTCTTAACTTTTAACTTTTGTGGTATCTTTTGTCATATAAAAAGTTTTTTCTTTTTTTAAACTGTCATTCCAATATGACTTCTGGTTTTTATTTTGGAATGTAGGTCCCCACCGGAACATTTAAAATCTTCTGTTTCCTTCTAGTACTTTGGATATTTGTGTTTAATATTTAGATTTTTAATCCACTTGGAATATAGTTGAAGTACAATGTGAGATAAGTATCTGAATTAAAAAAATTGATAGTTTTAATCATTTATCTACTATTTGAAATGGTCATAACATAGACTTTTAATAAAGATTACTTATTTGTGTACCTTTTCTACATGTTTTAATTACTGTCACTTTTGCGTATGTTTCAAAATTTCATTAACTATTACAATTGATTCTTTCTCTCTTTTTTAGATTATTATAAGCATCAGCAAGTAATAAATTGGACCCTTCCAGTATTTATGCTCCTGTTTTAGTGACAGTGTTTAAGATACAGTGCTTTCTCAACTTTATATGTGCAGAAATTATCTGGGGGATCTTAATTCAAATGCAGATTCTGTAGGTCTGGGGTGGGCCTGAGAGTCTGCATTTCTGAAAAGCCCCACGTAATGTTAATTTATAAGTGTATAGAGCTTGCTTTGAGTAACAGGGAGCCAGTATTTTGTGAACACTTAATTTGTTATAGTCACTGTTCTGGGTGCTTCATGTGTATGAACTCATTTGATGTTCTTAACTCCTTGATGGTTATTAGCCCCAATTTTACCAGCCAACAGCCTGAGACTTAGCGAAGTTTATAACTTGTCCGAAGTGACACAGCCAGTAAGTGGAAGAGCCTTAGTTTTAGTTTTAAATTAACAGACTTTATTTTTTGGAACAGTTTACAGAAAAATTGAGCAGGAAGTACAGAGAATTCTCACATACCTCCTTATCTCTGCCCCCTCCCCAGCTTCCCCTAGTATTAACATCTCGTGTAAATGTGGCACATTTGTTATAATTAATGAGCCAATATTGATTGATACATTATTGTTAACTAAGTCCATAGTTTACTTTAGTATCCATCTGTGTTTTATCTTTTACAGTTCTGTTTGGACAAATGCATAATGTCATGTGTCTACCACTATAGGGTCTTACAGAGTAGTTTCACTGCCCTAAAAATTTCCGGTGCTCCACCTGCTCATTTCCCCACTTCCCTAAACCCTGTCAGACACTGACCTTTTTACTGTCTGTGTAATTTGCCTTTTCTAGAATGTCATATAGTTGGAATCATGCAGGATGCAGCCTTTTCAGATTGGCTTCTTTCACTTGGCAATATGTATTTAAGGTTCCTCCGTGTCTTTTCGTGACTCGATAACTCTTTTTTTAAAATAACTGAATAACATTCCAATATCTGGATGTACCATAGTTAATCTATTCACCTATTGAAGGACATCTTCAGTGTTTCCAGGTTTTGGCAATTATTAATAAAGCTGCCATCAACATCCACATGCAGATTTTCATGTAGTCCTAAATTTTCAACTCACTTAGATAAATACAGAAGTGTATGAGTGCCATATAGTTTGGTAAGACTATGTTTAGTTTTATAAGAAACTGCCGAACTGTCTCCCATAGTAGCTGTATCATTTTGCATTCCCACCAGCAGTGAATGAGAGTTCCTGTTGCAGTAATTTGGCCAGCATTTGGTGTTGTCAGCGTTCTGGATTTTTGTAGTACTGACAGTTCTGTCATGGTATCTTGTTTTAATTTGCTGTTCCCTAATGACATGATGTGGAGCATCTTTTCATGACCTTATTTGCTATCTGTGTAGCTTCTTTAGTGAGATTCAGATCTTTTTGTTTTCTTATTGTTGAGTTTTAAAAGTTCTTTGTATGTTTTGTATACCAGTCCTTCATCAGATACATGTTTTGCAAAGACTTTCTCCCAGTTTTTGGCTTGTCTGTGCCTTAGTTTTCACCCTTACCGTGATGCTTGCTCTCCAGCTGTGACAAATAATCAAGGAAAGAAAGTTTCCTTCTCTATTTGTCTGTAGAGCTTTTGTCAGGAATGGCTATTCAGGGAAGTCCTTGAAAATTATTTGGCTAAATGAATAGGTTAAGATTTGTTTTTAGCAAGGCATCCCAGTTTTATTCCAGATACCTAGAAACACATTATTTACAGTATTTAAGTATTTGTCCCTCACTGGTCTGTAGCAGTGCTATTCCCATGGTCATTCAGACTTCTACCTCTGAAATCATGAATTTGGAAATTTTGCTCTCTGACCACAGTTTCCTGTCTTTCCAGTTTTGCCATTTGCTGAACTTAGTTTCAGATCTCACTGAGGCTTCCAGCCCCTTAAATTTTTCCTGCCTCTAAATTTGTGACAGTCTTCCTGGCATCACTTTATGCCATATGGACACCATAGTTGGTCACTTTCAATGAGTCACAGTGTCCTCAGTTCTCCTGCACCTTTGTTCTTGTCTCCCACATGTCATGCAGCTTTCCAGCTGTGGGCTAACAATACTGCCCATTTTCTGTGTTCCTGCTCTAGGGCCTGAAGAAGTCATTGAATCATATTAATTCTATTACTAATTCATGTGTTCTACCCTCATTGTGGTTGTTATTCTCTTCAGTAGTCTTGTCTGTAGTTGATTTCTTTACTCCTTCACCAGAATGACTGACTGTTCTTTCTAAATCGATCTATTAACCATTTTTGATAAGCTCAGGTTCATCTCTATCATAGAAGACCCCCTACTCCAGTAAAGTGATCTTAAAAAAAAAAAAAGAAAAATCATCATATCTGTTATGTTATTTCCAGTACCTTTTGTTATTCAGATAAAGATAAAATTCTTAAGTTTAACACACCTGTTTTAGTTTTCCAGCCTCATCTCCCTTCCTCTCAGAGCTTCACTGGCTCTTTTCAGCTCCCTATGGTGCCAAGCTCATTCTTAGTACAGGATCTTCAGTTGTGTTCTTCCTTCTGCCAGACAATGTTTCTCTTTTGGTGTTTAATTTGTATTCATCGTTGGGATTTAGATTATAAATCACTTCCTCAAAGAAGCTTTTCCTGACTTCCTGTTTGCCTGAAGATAGATAAAATTCCCCCTGAAATAATTAATAGTAATGAGAGTAATAACAACAACAGCAAACATTTGAGTGTTTATTGTATACCAGGCACTGTTCTATGTAATTTATACATATAGATATTTTTAAGTCGTCCAGCAACCCTGTGGGTTAGGTAGATGGGTAAATAAATAGAACCTATCATTAAGTCCCGTTTTATAGACGAGGAAACTGAAACGAAGAGTGCTAAGTCACTCGTCCAAAGTCACAGCCATTTGGTAATCCAAATGTGTCCAAAGTCACAGCCATTTGAGATCTGAACCCAGGCAGTGAGGTTTTAAGCTGCTGTGCTGTATTATAATAGTAATTTTAATTGTGTAATTCTTGGTTAATGTCCACCTTCCTTGGTAAACTCTAAATTCCTTGAGTTTAGAGATTGCACCTTCTGGTTGATTTATGATTCCCCAGCGCCTAGAACAGAGCCCAGCAGTGAGCAACCAGCCGCAGCCTGCATTCTACTTAATGGAGTAAACAGAGGCTGTCAGTGTGGTCTTCCTCAGACCCCTCCCCTCCGCTTCCAAACATTTAAAATCCCCGCTGTTTATTTCAAAATCTAACCCTTCTACCTGTTTACTTCTTTATCCTAAAAATAATACATGATTTTGTAAGTAATAAAAATTAGTGTAAATTAGTGTAATTGGTGTAAATTAGTGTAATTAGTGTATAAATTAATGTAAAAATTAGTAAAAAAATTAGTGTAAAATAATACATGATTTTGTAAGTAATAAAAATTAGTGTATATAAAGTAAAAGTAAATGTCCTCCATTTCCTTCCTTCCTTGACATTTCTTACTTTCCAGAGGTGTGAACTACTAACAGGTAAATGTATATATCTTCTTGTGCACGTGTACAAACTGTGTGCATGCTTATGCATGCTAATCTGTTTGTGTTTGTTATTAAAAATTAATTTATGATATTGAACAATATAGTTTTGCAAGGTGTCACCATTGAGGGAAACGAAGTAAAGGGTACATGGGATCTCTGTTTTATTTCTTACAGCTACATTGGACTCTCCAAATATTTCAATGATCTCAAAATAAAGTTTAATTAAAAATTAAATTATAGAAATCTTTTCATGTCAACAGCTTATGCGTGTTTATCTCTTCTAAATGGCTATATAAGATTCCATTGTACAGATGTTCATTACTTTATTTCACCTTTCCCCTATTGATGGACTTTTATTTCCATTTTTTTCATTTTTATCAACACTACTGAAGGGGAACATCTTGCATTCATAACTTTACACTTGCTTGGGTATATATGCACAGTTAAGTTTTAGAAGAGTTGAAAGAAAGTCTTCGCACGTGTACATTTGAAATTTTGATAAAAGTTGGCAGGCTGTTCTGCAAACCAGTTTATAATTTCACCAGTGGTTGGGATAGAGCCTGTTCTCCCTGCATTCACCTGCACTGTCCTGATGTCATGCCTCCACTTTGGGACTTTTTTTTAAATGAATTATTCCTTTTCCACTTAATGTATCTCCTTCTCTGTTGGCTATCTCCTATGTGCCTATCCTCTAACAAATCCTTCGTATAGACATGGCTTTTCTCTAATAGCTAAGTGTTTTACTTGTATTTACTTCTCCTTATAAGTAGCTCCTGTTATTATCGTTTTACAGATAAGGAAACCAAGACACAGAAGTTAAGTGACTAGCCCAAGGGCACCAGATTGTGACTAGCTGGATATTAATCTAGTCAGTCTGGCTCCCGAGTCAGTGCTTTAAGAAGGGGTTGGGAAGGTACTGGCAGCTGCTGAGATCTCCCTGCGGCCTGATTTTTGTATATCCCAGCTAAAATACTTTTTACATTTTTAAGTGTTGTTGGAAAGGAAAGGAAGGAAGGAAGGACGGAAGGAAAGAAGGAAGGAAGGAAGGAAACAAAGAAAAAGAAAGAAAGAAAGAAAGAAAAGAGACTGTGTGATCCACAAAACCTAGAGAAAAAGTTCACTGACCCCTGCTAAGTAACTCTTTTTACCACCAAATTTCTACCTCTTCACTGCCTTTTCTCTCCTACACCCATGGTAATTTTATGTCTATCCCAGCAGTTTCACTTAAACTGCTCTGGGAAGGGTTTTCAGTGCCTTATTGCTAATCCTAGTTACCTAATTTAAACTCTTGTTCTATCTGAGCTCTTTGTATCATTTAACACTAATTACCCTGTTCTTTTTAAAAATTTCCTTTTCTTTAGTTTTCAAAACAGGTTTGATTTTTCTCTGATTTTTCTCTTACTTCACTGACATACTATTGCTTCTTAAACCCCTTTGCTACTCTGTTTTTCTGCCTGCTTTATGATTATGTATCTTCTGAATTCAGTACTTGGAACTCTTCCTTCCAACGCATCTTCAGCTCCACTTTCTCTTCTCTTCTTTCCTCCAGATGAAAATGACCTGCGTTTGAATCTGATTTGATTATTTTCTGTCTGAGAGATTTGAATGAGTTACTTCATCCCTGTTTCTCTGTAATAGTGAGATTAGTGGTACCTACCTCAGGATTATGTGGATTAGATGAAATAATGCATTTAAACATTTGAACAGTGTCCCATTTACAGTAAGTGCTTAATAAATACTAGTAGTAGGAATAGTAATAATAGTACAGTTGTGTTATTATTATAGCTCTGTGTCTGTAGGATTCCCCGCTGTCCTGAAGTCCACACAAAGATATTCAGGGCCTCCTAGAGATCTACGTTTGCTTACCTCCCAGATACCTTAACCTCTATCTGAAGTCTAAGTCTTTCTCAGGCTTCAATGCTGAGTGATTGTCGCCTCAAGATAAGTTACTTATTTTCTTTAAGCTTCAATTTCTCCATTCTTGAAAGGGTGATAATAAAACTTACCTTATTAACATTAAATGAGATAATTCTTATAAAAGTTTTTGGCATGGTGCAGGTTTATATTAATAGCTTAAAAATATTAGACTTATTGTAATTATTGTTATAATAATAATTATTATTCCTCTTAAAATTTGTTCATCCTTTTGTTTTGTTCCTTCTAGAACAAGAGCCTCACCAATAGCTTTTCTAGTCTGTCTTCTCGTTCTTATCCTCCCCCCACATGCAATTAACAAGTACTGTTGATTCTACTCCACAAGCATCTGCTTGAGTCCCACTCCTTGTCATTTCTTGACAGAATTACTGTGTAACCTTCTAATTGGTCTCCTGACTTCCTGGCCACCTTCCATCCAGATTGATCTTTATGGAAGGCAGATCTGTTCATATCACTCAGCGGTCAAAGCCTCAGTGGGTCCCTCTAACCTGAACTAAACATAAAGCCTCAAGGCCATAACACCGTAATCTTCTTTGATATCTTCACCTCTTGTTCCTGGGATTTAGGAATCCTACACTGGAAATAGATTAGACCACTGACTATTCTTTGACCGTGCAATCTAAACTCTCTTGCCTTTGTTCTCTCCTGTTATTGTCACTCCTTCATTCTTTTGGATTAGAGTGGTGTCCCCTCAAATTCTCCCTGTAAAGAAGCACCAGCTCTCTACCCCAAATGCCTTCCTTGTCTGCTGGTGAATTTCTGGTCATCCTTCGGTGGGGGGGTCTCAAATATGTTATCTGTTCTCTTCTTCTTTCTTTAGTCTTAACTGGCCTACTAGGCAACATTAATTTGTCCTTCCTTTAAGAGGCAATATAGCAGGTAGTTAAAATCACTGAGTCAGGAGCTACATTGCCTTGTTTTGTAATGTAGCTGTAGAATAAAACTGTTTAACCTTTATCTGTGCCTCAGTTTTCTAATCCGTAAAAAGTGGATAATGTTAGTCTTATTGTGAGAATTAAATGAATTAATGTAGGAAAATGCTTTGAATAGGATCTTGCATACTAAGTACTTCATAAATATTGGTTGCTGTTACTAGTTTGAAAGCATCTCTTACATCACGTAACTCTATAATAGCGTTTACCACTTCGCATTACAGTTACTTTTTTGTGTATTTTCCTCAATAGACTGTGGCTTCTTTGAAAGTGGGACTATTTTAGTCATCCTTGTGTCATCAGTATCTAGTACACAGTGGGCCCTCAATAAACATTTCATCAGTTGTGCTGTTTGCTCAGCCCATAATAAAGCACTGGCTCTTCCTGCATTTCAACAATCTATCTCCTATACGTGGTTGTTTTCTGACAGTATGGCATTAGAGACACAAACTGTTCAGGACCTCAGTGGGCTCTTCCACTAGAAATTTGCAATTACGACGAAGCTTCCTACCTATGGCAGGCAGAACATAGCTGATAGTGAGCAATCACTGGGAGAAGTTTCTCTGCGTGTAAGAGAACCTCTAATGTTGCTTGCTTAAAGGGACACAGTCCACGGCTAGAAAGTCTCCATACTATCTGACCTTTTTTGTTTTGTTTTTCTTGGCATAAATAGAGTTGTGTCTGCCTTTTCACCTTTATTCTTAAAAGCCTGCTGAAGATTGAAATGTTAAAACTTTTCCCTTCTAGTGATTCAGATAACAGATTTCTTTATTGTAAACATGATTCAGAGCCCAGAATGAATCCCAGATACTGACTTTTTATAGACGATGCCAGAATATTAAGTCATTAAGACCTGGATAGTCTGGTCTTATTGCCAGCCCTTCCCACCCCACCGTGCCTGGGCTGTGGAATAGTAACCGGTCTGCCTGCCTGTAGGCTCTTCCTTTCAGTCTGTTCTCTATTCTGCTTCTATATTAATCTTTCAAAAGCCCTGCTTTGATTTTTCTCATGCATTATTTAAAAATCCTCCAAAAGTACCCCATTGAATACAGGGTAATTTCCAAACTCTAGTTTGACATTCAGAATTCTCTACAGTCTGACTGTTACTTTTTCTACCTTGCCTTCCAAAATTGTACTCTAGAATGAACTTTGTGGCTTATATGGGCTAGTTGTGATTCCTGTAATGTGAGTTACGTTTTCCTTTTTTATCTACTCAGAGTATCCATTCTTTCCTCATTTTCCTTTTGAAATTCTGCCTCTCTTTTAAGATCTGTATTTTAAAAACTTTTTTTTTTTTAAAGATTTTATTGGGGAAGGGGAACAGGACTTTATTGGGGAACAGTGTGTATTTCCAGGACTTTTTCCAAGTCAAGTTGTTGTCCTTTCAGTCTTAGTTGTGGAGGGCGCAGCTCAGCTCCAGGTCCAGTTGCTGTTTTCTAGTTGCAGGGGGCACAGCCCACCATCCCTAGTGGGAGTTGAACCGGCAACCTTGTGGTTGAGAGGATGCGCTCCAAGCAACTGAACCATCCGGGAGCTCAGCGGCAGCTCAGCTCAAGGTGCCGTGTTCAATTTTAGTTGCAGGGGGCTCAGCCCACCATCCCTTGTGGGACTCGAGGAATTGAACCCTCAACCTTGTGGTTGAGAGCCCACTGGCCCATGTGGGAATCGAACCCGCAGCCTTCGGAGTTAGGAGCACGGAGCTCTAACAGCCTGAGCCACCGAGACGGCCCATAAAAACTTTTTATTTCGAAATAATTATAGACTCACAGGAAATTGCAGAATAGTGTATAGAGTCCTGTGTATCTTTCCCCAGTTTCCCCCAATATAAGATCCATTTTAAAAATTCATTTTGAAGAATATTCTCAGTTTTAGGAAAAAGTTGCCGTCCTTTCTTCCCTCCCTTTTTTCTTTCTTTCTTCTGGATTAGATTTGTGGAAGTGGCCAGGAATCATTTGGACTCATGTCCGTAGAACAAACTAGGTGGATGATCAAGCTGAGTAGTATGGTGTCGGGTCCTTAAAAGGAAAAGTGTGCTGCTATATGACGTCCTCATACTGATTTTATCTGCCTTTGTGAACTGGCCTGGAAAGTAATTTCAAAACCGGAGTTTCCAAAGGTGGAATGAGTGTATAACCTTAAGTAATTAAATGAGGCATGATGCTCATTTAAATGTGAATATTCTAGTGTGTTGTTTAAGCCAGTCTCAGTATTTATAGCCATACCATTTATATTCTCTTCTAATGCTTGTATTCTACCTAGACAGGAAGTATTCATCAAATCAGCTAGTTGTTGAAGCACACACTGGAGTGTGGAAAATAAAGTTTATTTTCTTCATGATCATTTTTTTAAAGGAAGGCAGAAGGCTTGTAAAAGAAGAGATTTTGGAAAACAAAATTATTTTCCAGATTGGAACCCTTAATCATTGCTGGTGGGGATATAAAATGGTACAGCCACTTTAGAAAATAGTTTGGCAGTTCCCCAAAAGTTAAACACAGAGTTACCATATGACCCAGCGGTTCCAATTCTAGGTATATACCCAAGAAATCAAAAACATATGTTCACACAAAAACATGTACACAAATGTTCATAGTAGCATTATTCATAATAGCCAAAAAGCAAAAACAACCCAGATGATGAATTGGTAAATAAAATGTGGTACTTCCCGACAGTGGACTGCATTTCAGCCATTAAAACGGAATGAAGTACTGATAATGCAACAATGCGGATGAGCCTTGAAAACATGCTCAGTGAAAGAAGCCAGTGAAAAGGCCAGGTACTGTGTGATTTTATTTGTATGATATGTCCAGAATAGGCAAATCTATTGAGACAGAAGGTAGATTAGGGGTTCCCTAGAACTACAGGGGGAATGAAAGTGACTGTGAATGGGTATAGAATTTCTTTTGGAGGAGACGAAAATATTCTGGAATTAGATAGTGGTGATGGTTGTACAACCTTCTGAATATACTAACAGCCTCGAAGGTATATATTTTAGAAGGATGAATTTTATAGTATATGAATCATATCTCAAGAAAATGTATTCTCCAATTTCCTGTATCAAATTGTTCTCTGGTTTGGAGCAGTACCTATTTGCCTGCTGTGATGGAACATGTATATGAGGTTTCTTATATTTTGAGTTCCAAGGGAGGTAAAAGATTGGTGGGGGAAGGGCGTAACTTCAGATTAAAGCCTGGCAACTGCTCAATGCACTATAACCTTGGTGGGCAGAGTAGAGGTAGAAGATGTTCAAATAAGGATGAAATTAAAGTCTCTGAGATTCCAGGCAAACTTACTAATACACAGAGAAATCAGGAAGTATTTTAAACAAAGCAGTTGACCCGTTAAATTCGACACCCGAAAGTTCCTGTCATTCTATCTTAGGTACCTCACAGGATTTTTTAGTAGATAGAGTCTGTCTCAAAGAAAAGTTTTAATAGGCCGCATATCTATAGAATTCATATTAATTTTAAAAGGTAAATCAATCTGGGTTTTTATGTAAGTGTCAAAAATACGATTTTTACCAATGAAATACTTATTTTTTCTAGATTTGCATGAAAAGCCTTCTGGTCTTTCTTAATTTCATCTGTATGTTTGTGGTGTAAAAGTCATAATTTGTATAGAAATGGTACCAAGATGGTGGTTGTTCCGAACCATTATTCTTCGGCAGACTGAGCTATATGTATGTTTTAAAAATAAATCATACTGTCATGTTTGAATAGGACTTTGATATTATTTAAACAAATGTATGAGAGATGGGGAAAAATAATATTTGCCTAATGGCAGGTAACATACACTGTCTTATTATTTGCCAGGCACGGTTGTCAATGTTTTACATTCATTCTCTCACCTAATCCTTACGCAGACTTAATAATTTGACTGAAAAAAAAAAATCAGTACAACATATGATATATATTCTCAGTGACTAACATCTTTTCTTCAACTATTTAGAGGCAACAAACATTTATTGAGTTCCAATAAATGAACCCAGCTAGGTGCTTTAGAACAGTGATCTTCAGACTGGAGTATACATCTAAGGGTGTAAATGCTGGATAGTGTTTAAGAAAATCAATTTCCTGGTTCTAAACATTCATTTATACTCTTTCCTGAAATTGATTTGCCTGAAGATAACATTGGCATAATGCTGGTTCTTTTCTCTAACCTAACATTAGTTCTGGCTCTTCTTATAGTTGACAAAAGAAAAAGCCATACATTTTACTTATCTTGAATTTCATCATTGAACATGTTTCTCTGAGATATAAAATTCTGCAGGGTTCCAACAAAGGGATAGTTGAAACACTGGTGTCAAGTATGAAAACTTCCTTTTATTGAGGTATATAGCCTCCTCTGTACATCTAAGAACTTCATCTCAAAAATAGGAAATTATTTCTTATACTGTGTTGTCAAAATTTGGAGTATATTTGCATTGTTTTAATCAATTGAATACTACAAAGAATAGTAATAGGAACTCAATCCAAAAGAAATACTTTAAATAAGTAAAAAATAACGCACATATTTTGTTATAAGAAATTATAATAAAAGAAATTATGTTAAAATAAAATACTGTGGAAAAAATAGAAATATAATTTTAAGGAGAAAAAATAAAACATTTCATATAGGAAATGAAGATTTTATAGTTTTAAAATGGAGAATGGTGGGTATTAAATTGCTCAGGTGTTTTGATTTTATTGGATGCATTTAAATTATGATATAATTGTTTTCTTTTTTAGATGCAAGTTTTAAATAGGCATATATTGATCTATAACGAAAAGTAAAACCTTTGCAATGATTTAAACTTTTTAAAAAAATTTTACTGGGGAATATTGGGGACAGTGTGTTTCTCCAGGGCCCATCAGCTCCCAGTCGTTCTCCTTCAATCTAGTTGTGGAGGGCGCAGCTCAGCTCCAAGTCCAGTCGCCGTTTTTAGTCTTTAGTTGCAGGGGGCGCAGCCCACCATCCCATGTGGGAATTGAACCGGCAACCTTGTGGTTGACAGCTGGTGCTCTAACCAGCTGAGCCATCCGGCTGCCCCATCCATGAATATTTTTAAGTTGATACCTAAAATTTTTCATCAAAAGTTTAAATCATGGGAGGGGGTGAAAAAAAGGTTTAAATCATTATGGGGGCGGCCGGATGGCTCAGTTGGTTAGAGCGCGAGCTCTCAACAAGGGTGCCGATTCACTTCTCCCATGGGATGGTGGGCCGCGCCCCCTGCAACTAAAGATTGAAAACGGCGACCGGAGTTGGAGCTGAGCTGCGCCCTCCACAACTAGATTGAAGGACAACGACTTGGAGCTGATGGGCCCTGGAGAAACACACACATGTCCCCCAATATTCCCCGATTAAAAAAAATAAAAATACTAATAAATATGCTTAAAAAATATTCATGGAAGTCCTTTTCCTCCCAATTTTATTTTAGGGAACATATGAGCAAAAAAATTTTAAGAATAATGCTCTAGAGTATATAGAGATGAAAAAGAATCAATTTCTACTCTCAAGAAGCTTCATATTTGAATGATGAAATGGGGACATACACAGATAATTTGGCTTAAATAAAGCCTTTATTTGGTCATATTTTGCTGCTTATTTAACAGGCATTATGCCTCAGTATTGCATCATGCTTGTTAAAATGACCATTGAATAGTGATTTAGCTCAAATGTGCTCTGTTTCCCCATAGGCTATTGTGCAGAACACAGAGGGATTGTGTCTTTTAAAAGACAGATGGATAGGAAAAGTGCCACTGCACTTACCACTGATGAATAGTATGGCTTTTTCTTGTTGCCTAGTTCCTGTGGTTGTAAAGAACATGAGACTGGGAATCAGGAGACCCTAGTTCTTGTCCTGACTCCACCACAGGCCAATGTGACCTTGGCCAAATCACTTAACACATTTGAACTCATTTCCTCATATAAAAAAAAGTTTAAACTGGTGATCTAGCTTTGAAATTTAGAATCCGTCAATTGAATTCATACATTTTTACATAGTGCATTCATTAGTGTTAGAAGTGATAGCTGTAGCAAACTTTAAGAAATAGATGTCAAAATAACAGATTACTTGCCTAGTGTATGAGCAATGTTGTGGAGAATAGCTTACTACTCTTTATTCATCTGAAGTGTGATTAAGACAATCTGTTATATAGCCTGTCAGGTTCTCACCACTGCCCTTTTTATTGGAAGAAAAAAAAAGGTGGGGAAGAGAATTTCCCCTCCTTTTTTGAGAATTAAATTCTACATAGGATTAGTAACTAAGAATTTCAGTTTTAGCTCCATGACAGTGCCTTTGGTGCAACCTACATTTTTGCAGTGTTCTAGCAGAATATTAAAATGAATGTGGATTACAAAGAGCTCCAGGCTTTGCTCTTTATAGGTCAGAGGTGGAAGCCAGTAGAGCAGTTAATGTTCACTGTTGTTGTGGACTAGGCCTCTTAGGTTCTCTATGGAGCCAAAATGAAACTCTGGAACAGTTCCACTAGAATGGCTTTCCTGGGGGCTTATGAGACTTACATTCTGAAACTGATACTCTTGTAGTACAAGAATAACTACAAACTGATGTGGAATTAGGAGGCCATAGAGGGGAGATGCCATAATGCAGCTCTCATTTTCAGTCTCTTGGCTGGTGAACAGAGCTTTTTCCCGTCAGTAAGCAGATATTTGGATATATGTTGACAAATCCTCTCTAAACAACTTTTAGATAGCAGACTCTGCTTCTGTTTCATGCCTTTGGAGGCTAAGAATACTGAAGTGTGCAGAATTAGCTTGTGGTAGTTTATCATGTACAAATATTATCTATTTAACTCCTGTCACCAGTCTTCATCTCTTATGTTTGTTCTTGAACATTTTCTCCACTGTCTGTGGCCGATACGATAAATGAATACATTCTTATGGCTAATTTGCAGATGTTATTGACCTTTATTTATTATGCTCAATATTGGATAGTTTGACTGATTTTCCTTGTTTAGGGTAGATACTTAAGTTGGACTTCAAAGTTTTTAACTTTTTTCCCTTTGGCAGTATTTTTATATGTGGGGTAAAGAGATCTACCTTTAAAGTGACCAGGCATGGTGCCTTTGATACTGAAGAGGGAAACACTATTTCTTGGCCGACTTTTTGTGTTCTGTTATCATCAGATCTGTAAGCCAGCAGTTCATTTTTTTGTTTAGTAGGATGTTCTTGGCTTGTCTGAATGAGTTATAATTAAAATACAGTCACTGGGACTCATAATCTTCTGTAAACAGGAATTATAGTATAGAGATATTATGCCTTATCATGTATAGAGTTAGAATGGTACAGGTCTGCTGTGGTCACTAAAGTAGGTTTTTGTAAGTACTAAACTTCTTGGAAAAATTTTAATAGGTTTCTTTATCATCTATCCCCCCACCCCAAGAAAAATCATAGAAAGTGATTCACAGAAAAATCAAGAAAAATCAAAAGAAATCACAGAAAAATCAAAAGAAATCTGAACATCCCTTTTATCTACTTGAGTTTTCATATTTAGTATGTAAAAATGAAATGATTACTTTGTTTTCTTTGAAAAGATTCAAGAGCTAGAACAGTTTTAAAAACAGTTTTGGCATTCCTTTGTTCATTGACAAAAATATTATCAGGAACACCAAGTCATGTGACTTCTGGCCCATGCCAGTAGTTAATATTGCTAGGTTTGCTGTGGGCATTTGACATAATTATTTTATTGAGCTAGAGATGCACTGGGGCAACATAAGTCAGTAAACAAGAATTAAGAACTTTCACGTACATATGTGCACATGCCAGGCACTGCACTAAATGCTGGGAATACAAAGGTGAATAAAATATTACTTACATTGTGTTTTGTTCCACAAAGGATTTGAAGTGGCTGACAGGAAGTAAATATAGTAATACAATAAAAAATACATAGTTTAGAATTAGGGAAAGTAGAAATTAGATTTGGAGACCAATAGATGGTTGAATAATAAAACAAGGGGCCTATGACTGAGAAGCTCAGTTCAGTGTTCATCCTAGTAGTGACATGATGCACAAGCTAAGCTTTGTTATGTCCAAGCTATCGTAAAGCACGGTTACTATACTGTTTCCCCAAAACTAAGGCCGAGCTGGACCATCAGCTCTAATGCATCTTTTGGAGCAAAAATGAACGTAAGACCTGGTATTATATTATATTATACTTTATATTATCTTATATACACCCGGTCTTACAGTAAAATAAGACCCGGTCTTATATTACATTTTGCTCCAAAAGACGCATTAGAGCTGATTGTCTGGCTAGGTCTTATTTGGGGGAAACACAGTATTTAGTAGGATTATGAAGAGTTCAGCCATTTGGGGAACTCCCACAAAAATGTCATCTGGAGTTGGTTTTGTAAGTGGTAGTGCTTTTGCTGCTTAGTTATATGAGTTGAATATCAGGTAGATTTCAGTATTATTTTTCGATTTTATTTAAACCTCTTTGTGGCAGAGGGGCAATCTAAGTACCCAGGCTGAAGAGCTTGAAGACTGCAGTTTCACTTTATTTTTATATGGTTTTATGATTTACAGGGCAGATATGGATTTAATGTTGAGATTGAAAAAATAGAAGTAAGTTGCAGTTTAGAAATTGTTCTATTTCCCTTATTTCTATTTTTCTCTTAGTTACTAAACTTTACCTTTCCTTGCTTTTTAGAGTTGTTTCATGGCATCTCGTGGCGCGCAGGACTGATGTGATGCTTTTTGCTGAATCAAAAAGTACTGTGTTTCTTCAATTTCACAGGGTAGGGAAATTGATTAGGTAAATATTTGTAATTTGAATTAGAGGCTGTTTGGGGGACTCTTGGACATATTTTGGTTTTAAAAGGGAAAAAGTGATTTACTGTTTATTCTAAGGGGATATATAAACACAACTTTATGACAGTAGCTTTAGATTTTATTGGTTCAACAAGTATTATTGCACAATACATAATCTTCCACCTCAGTACCTAATGAGATATAAAACTGCATAATTATAGCAACAGTTATTTTCTTACAGGATTTGGTGGTTACTAAGTAAATAATATTTTTCCTTACCTTAATTAGCTTAGTGATGTGCCATCATTACATGAATCTTATGTTTTCCTTTATGTTGCTGCATTCTGCATTTTTAGTTAAACAGAGAAAGATATTAATTATTTTAAAAGAGGGCTTGTTTTTACAGCATTTTAGCCAATTGGGTTTCCTTAATCAGCTTGGCTACTCATATTTAGATGAAGTCCAATTCAGGAAGAAATCACAATGAAATACTTATGAAAACATTAAGGTAGTCAGTATGGAGGAAAGCATCCTAGAAGGTAAAATACTTTAAGGTTGTTTTAAAGTTTATTCTCATTGTTTTTATTCATCCTTATGAATACTAACTGTACAAAAGTTCCTTTTGTGTGCTAACTATACTGATATTTTGGCAAGGGCCTGTGTTATGTCGTGAGAACTTTTGCTTCAGATACTGACTTTTAAAAACGAGACACTTTTAGGTATGCAACAGGACACCACTCCAGCCTTCTCCCATCTGTGTTTCTTTTCTAACCTCTACGTTGGGTGTGGTAATGTAGTTCACATTTCAGCCAATAGAATCTAAAGCATGTAAATGGGGACATCTAGAACCTGTTTGTAAATAGGTTTCACTTTTAGTAGATTGCAACTAGTTGTTGAGAGCACTGTGGTTTAGTGGAAAGGAGTGCTTTGGTGGATGGGCAGTAGCTATGAGGTGTAATCGAAAAATACGGTGAATGTTTAAATTAAAAAAAAATTATTACAGTAAAAGACACATTGCCATTAATCCCCCTCACAATACTTTCCCTCACTTCGAACACACTTATCCCATTGATCTTGCCACTTTCTGAAGCAGTTCTGGAAGTCCTCTTTCGTGAGTGTCTTTATTTCATCCTCCATCATGCCAGTGCTCCGTGTCACATCTCTTCTGGTATGACAATTTCTGTCAAATAAAAACATGACAGTGTGACCTCATCCACCTTATTCACTGGATCTGGCACTGTGTGAATTCTGGCTCTTCCCCAAAGTCAAAATGATCATGAAAGGTAAATGTCTTGAATCGATTCAGGACCTCGAGGCAGCCATGGCAGCGCAACTTAAGACACAAAAGAGGACTTCCAGAACTGCTTCAGAAAGTGGCAAGAACGATGGGATAAGTGTGTTCTAAGTGAGGGGGAGTATTTTGAGGGATTAATGGCAATGTGTCTTTTACTGTAATAAATTTTAATTTAAATATTCAATGTATTTTTTGATGACAGCTCACATTATAGGTCAGAATGGGGGAACTGCAGCATGTGCTCCTCTGTCTGTCATCTCAGTTGTCACTAGCAGTTGAACACGTTCTCTGCTCATAATGAGAGTCCACAGGCTCAAGGTAATGCTATGAACAGCGAGGTGGAAGAAATAAGGACAGTGGAACACAGCACAAAAGTGGGCCAGTAAAAGGAAAGTCACATACGGATGGAAAAAATAGAGAATGATAAATTGGAAAGAAAAAGATTAAAAAGACATGAAAGAAAAGAGTAAGGTTATATAAACAGATTTGACCGGTCTCCTTTCCTTTTGATTAGGAAAGGAAAACATATGTGTGAAATACTTTGGCCACTTTGGGAAAGGAAATTAGAAGTTAATTTAACTTATACTGTTGTCAGAGTAGAGTCTTAAAATTTTTGTTTTTCTTAAGGTAGAAAACAGAAAATGATACTCATTGTACTCCTTTAGTTACTTGCCACTCAGGATAAAACAAAAAAAAAGGGAGACTTCCAGAGTAGTTCATGATCTTGGAAAAGTTTCTGAAAAATGATTATAGGGCTAGAAGATAACTCTTATCCCTCATGTGAGATCACATTCCCTTTTTTTAAAGATATTTTGGTATCAGTTTCTCAGAATGAGTTCTGTTGAACACTAGTGTCCCTCAGTGTTTAAATACATATTCTAGGGGGAAAAGGATCATTAAATAAGTTTGGAAACTGTTAGAGTTCCAAAGCAAAATAACAAAACAGTAAACAAAATCAGTCTGTTTCTTTACTATAGGACGTATGAGAGCTCTTAAAGTACTAATGTGCTTTGTGAATCCCTGAAGAGAGAAAGAGAAAAAGCATGTAGCTTTTCTCAAATTGAGTTGCTTTGCTGTTCTTTTTTTTAATCTTACCTCCCTCCCCCAAACTGGGGGGAATTCTGTTCTTTCATTTCCATACATATTCTACTTGGGGGTGGGGATATTAATACTCGTTTTAAAATATGATTATAATATTTATCTGAATTCCTTATTTGAACCTTCAGGTTTCTTGATAATCTGACCCCTAATCTTACCTACATTTTCAGGTTTATTCAGCACTACTGTCCCGTGAATTTTTCACTTAAGCTCAATTTGATTATATCTGTACTTGGAATGTTTTTTACCTTTATATTAAGGTCTAGCTTAAGTATCACCTTTTATATGAGACCTTCCCTGATCTCTTTAGCTATAAGTAATCTTTCTCTCCTCTCACATCTATAGCAGTTATTTACCAACACCTGTAGTGATATTTACAGATTGGTTTGTGGTTATTTGTACACGTGTCATAGATTGTAAGCTTGAGAGGGCATACCATGCTGTATCACCCACAGCTCCTAGGTTAACTTCCCTCACACAGAGTAATCATAATACAAGTAACACTTATTTTACCAAGTGCCAGGCACTGTTCTAAGTTTACATGATTCATTTTACTACAAATACAATGGGTATCCCCTTTCTGTAGATTAGGAAACGAAGGCAGTGAGAGGTAGAATAACTTACTCAAAGTCACATATTAGTGATGGAGCCAGGATTTGAATCTAAGCAATCTCATCCTCTTAGTCACTACTGTTTCCTATAGTTGGTGCTCAGTGAATATTTGAATGAATAAATGAATGAGCAAGTGAGGCTTTGGAAAAGAGGCCAATCAGCTGTGATGCAAGGTTGTAAGTTCCTTTCCTTTTCACCTTTTCGAAGATGACATTTGTCTAGCTGTGTTGTGAGTTCTAAATGACTTAAGAACAATTAGCAAGAGTTCAGGTGGGTCATGGGGGTGGTAGAGATGAGTGTGTGGGAGATGCAGGATATTATGTATAGTCAAGAAGGTTCATTGTCATGCCTGAAACTGATGCTCTCCTTGTTGAGGGAACAGTGATGAGTCCAGGCTTTGGAGTCTGAAAACCTGGATGGGAATTCAAATTTCCTCATTTATTAGTGGTTTGGGCAAGTTTCTTAACTATTTTTTTAAACCTCTGTAAAATAACAGCTACTTCATTAGGGTCTCGGTGAGGATTAAATCAGATAATCATTGAAAGTACTTAGCATAGTGCCTAGTACATACTAAGTGCTCAGTAAATGTTACCGTGTTTCCCTGAAAATTAGACCTAGTCAGATCATCAGCTCTAATGCGTCTTTTGGATCGAAAATTAACATAAGTCCTTACCATGTTATATATTATATTATACCCAGTATTATATTATATTATATTATATTATATTATATTATATTATATTATTATACCTGGTCTTATAGTAAAATAAGACTGGGTTTTATATTAATTTTTGGTCCAAAAGCTGCATTAGAGCTGATGGTCCGGCTAGGTCTTATTTTCTGGGACACATGGTACTTATAGTACTACAGGTTTCACTTAAGTAAAATTGGCTGCATTTCTCTTTTCAAAAAAAATAAGGTCCTTTGAAATTGGACCTTCAGAATTTGTTCAGTTAAAATACTACATAAATCTGTTTTTATGATTTTTTTCTTCACCACCACTTCACATTACTTTATCTTCTAATTTGCTGAAAATGGTAGTCACATTGAGTTTATTTGTTCTCTATTTCATGGCAAATAAGTGAGCACTAGATTAGGAGCTCAAGCAGTAGGTTCTAACATTTTCCTTATTTAGACAGTTCATTTTCAGTAGATGATGTTGGCTATGCTACACAGCTTGTGCTTCTAGTCATTAAACAGATTTTCAATGCTTTCATCAACTCGTTTGGTAAGCAGAAATCTCAGGCCTTATTACTTTTTACAATATTGAAATAACTACAAAATTGCTTTATTTTATAAGTAAAAATATTACCTTTAAGTAAAAAATTATCTAAATTAAACTATCATCTGAGGAGAATAGAAAACATTTTTCTTATTGATATGTATTAAAGAGTTCTAGTGTCACCCAACATAGGAGCAACCAAATATATAAAACAAATATTGACTGACATAAAGGCAGAGATCAAAAGTAACACAATCATAGAAAGGGACCTTAACACCCCACTGACACCAGTGAACAGATCTTCCAGTCAGAAAATCAATAGGGAAACAACACCCTTAAATGACACACTAGACCAGATGGATTTAATTGATATTTTTAGAGCATTTCACCCCTAAAGCAGCAGAATATATATTCTTTTTAAGTGCTCATAGAACATTTTCCAAGGTAGACCACGTTAGGTCACAAAACATGTCTCAGTAAATTTAAGAAGTTTGAAACCGTATCAAGCATTTTCTGTGACCATGATGGCATGAAACTAGAAATCAATTACAAGATAAAAATGGAAAAACACACAAACATACGGAGACTGAATAACAGGCTGCTACTAAATAATGAAGATCAAGGAAGAAATCAAAAGGTAGATTGAGACAAATGAAAATGGAAACACAATGACCCCAAATCCCTATGGGACACAGCGAAAGCAGTCCTAAGAGAGAAATTCATAGCAATGCAGGCCTACCTAAAGAAACAAGAAAGTGTTCAAACAAACAGTCTAACTTTATACCTAAGGGAACTGGAAAAAGTACAGCAAACAAAGCCCAAAGTGAGTACAAGGAAGAAAATAATAAAGATCAGAGTGGAAATAAATGAAATAGACTTGAAAAAAATACAAAAGATCAATGAAACCAACAGCTATTTTTTTGAAAAGATAAATTGACAAAGACTCATCAAGAAAAAAAAAAGAGAGGAACCATATAAATAAAATCAGAAATGAAAGGGAAGTGACAATGGGCACCACAGAAAAAAAAATTTAAGGAAATACTACAAGCAACTATATGCCAACAAATTGGACAATCTGGAAGAAATGGATAAATTCCTAGCAGCTTCTATAATCTTCTAAGGCTGAATCAAAATGAAACAGAAAATCTGAACAGATTGATTACTACCAAGAAATTTGAATCAGTAATCGATAAGCTCCCAACAAACAAAAGTCCTGGAGTAGACGGCTTCACAGGTGAATTTTACTGAACATTTAAAAAAGAATTAACACCTATTCTCCTCAAATTATTAACAAAAAATTCAAGAGGAATTTTGAGGAGGAAAGGCTCCCAAGCACATTTTACGATGCTACCATTACCCTGATCCCCAAACCAGACAAAGACATTACAAAAAAGAAAAGTATTGACAAGTCCGAGTGGGCTGTGGCCCCAATGTAAGGTGTCTGCGACTTTGGGAGCTGAAAGAAGATGCGTGGAGCCGAAGGCGGAGTAGACATGCTTTTATTCACCAGCTGTCTAGGCACAGCCAGGCTCGTCGCTGGGCACAACCAGCACAGCCTCGTATAATGGCTGGGCTCATTTATACTGTGCTGGGACAACAGTGGCTCACAGCCAAGGTGCTTACGTAAGTGTACATAAACAGCGACATGTTCAGGATGGACGGTGCCTGCTCAGCATTCCCTCTTATGTAACTGTCCGGGTGTCAGTTCAGTGCCGTCGGATGGCCCGGGAGGGAGCCTGACTGACTTTATTGTCCCTACAAGTATAGTCTGATATCCTTAATGAACATAGCTGCAAAATCCTCAACAAAATACTAGCAAACCGAAATCAGCAGTACATTAAAAAGATCGTATACAATGATCAAGTGGGATTCATTCGTGGTATTGATTCAATACCAGGTTGGTTCAATATCCACATATCAATTAACGTGATACATCACACTGACAAAATGAAAAATAAAATCGTATGATCATATCAATAGATGCAGAAAAAGCATTTGACAAAATCCAGCATCCATTTATGATAAAAACTCTCAGCAAAGTGGAAATAGAGGGAACATATCTAAGCATTATAAAGGCCATGTGTGTGACAAATCCACAGCTAGTATCATACTCAGTGGGTGGGGGGGGGCAGAGAGCTAAAAGCATTCCCCTTTAGATCAGGAACAAGACAAGGTTGCCCATTTTCACCACTTTTATTCAACACAGTACTGGAAGTCCTAGCCATGGCAGTGAGGCCAGGAAAAGAAATAAAAGGCATCCAAATGGGAAAGGAAGAAGTAAAACTGTCATTATTTGCAGATGACATGATGCTATATAGAGAGAACACCAAAGATTACAGCAAAAATCTATTAGAACTGATAAATGAATTTAATAAAGTAGTAGGATACAAAATTAATAATCAGAAATTGGTTTCATTTTTATACACCAATAACAAACTATCAGAAAGAGAAATTAAGAAAATAATCCCATTTACAATTGCATCAAAAACATAAAATACCTAGGAGTAAATTTAACCAAGGAAGTAAAAGACCTGTACTCAGAAAATTATAAGACATTGACGAGAGAAATTAGATACAGGTAAATGGAAGCATATCCCATGCTCATGGATAGGAATAATTAACATACCGTGTTTCCCTGGAAATAAGACCTAGCCAGACCATCAGCTCTAATGCATCTTTTGGACGTATTACTTTACTATAGGACCAGGTGTCATAATAATGTAATATCGGGTCTTATATTAATTTTTGCTCCAAAATATGCATTAGAGCTGATAGTCTGGCTAGGTCTTATTTTCGGGGAAACCCAGTAGTTAAATTGTCCATACTACCCAAAGCAATCTATATATTCAGTACAATTCCTATCAAAATACCAATGACATTTTTCACAGAGCTGGAACAAATAATCCTAAAATTTATATGGAACCACAAAAGACCCTAAAAAACCCAAAGTAATCTTGAGAAAGAAGAAAATAGTTGAAGGTATCACACTACCTGATACCATATTATACTACAAGGTCATAGTAATCAGAATAGCATGGTATTGGCATAAAAACAGAGACATAGATCAATGAAACAGAATAGAGCCCAGAAGTAAATCCATGTTTATGTGGTCAGTTAATCTATGACAAAGGGAGCAAGGATTTACATTGGGGTAAAGACAGTCTATTCAATAAATGATGCTGGGAAAACTAGACAGATACAGCCAAAAAAATGAAACTGGACCACCTTCTTACGCCATATACAAGAATAAATTCAAAACGGATTAAAGATGTAAATGTAAGACCTGAAACCATAAAACTTCTAGAAGAAAATATAGGAAATAAACTCTCAGATAATACCCTTAGTAATATTTTTCCCGATATATATTTCTTTGGGCAAGGGAAACGAAAGAAAAAAAATGAACAAATGGGACTACATCAAACTAAAAAGATTTTTGCACAGCAAAGGAAACCATGAACAAACTGGAAAGACATCCTACTGAATGGGAGAAGACATTCGCCAATGATAGTGTTAATATCCAAAATTTATTAAAAACTAATGCAACTCAACACCAACAAACAATCCAATTAACAAATGGGCAGAGGACCTGAATAGACAGATCACTTTATAAATTATATAAATCCTAACCACTGTGCTGTACACCTGAAAATAATATAAAATAATATTTAATGTCAACTATATAAAAAATAAATATATATAGACACGGGATGTAACATACAGCATAGGGAATATAATCAATGGTATTGTAATGGCTATGGGGTCTGACAATTAAGTTCGCGAACTTGTTGCAATGATGTTGCTAACCTTTTTTGATATCAGAGGGATTATTCATTATGAATTTGTACCAACTGGACAAACATTTAACCAAGTTTCCTATTTGGAAGTGCTGAAAAGGCTACGTTAAAAAGACGATCTGAATTTTTCACCAGCAATTCATGGCTTTTGCATCACAATGTACCCGTTCACACGGCACTGTCTGTGAGGGAGTTTTTAGCCAATAAACAAATAACTGTATTGGAACACCCTCCCTACTCACCTGAGCTGGCCCCCAATGACTTCTTTTTTCACCTGATGATAAAGGAAATATTGAAAGGAAAACATTTTGATGACATTCAAGATATCAAGGGTAATATGACGATAGCTCTGATAGCCATTACAGAAAAAGAGTTCCAAAATCACTTTGAAGGGTGGACTAGGTGCTGCGTCCCTGCATAGCTTCCCAAGGGGAGGACTTCGAAGCTGACCGTAGTGATATTCAGCAATGAGGTACGTAGCACTTTTTAGGATGAGTTCGCAAACTTAATTGTCAGACTTCGTATGATATGTGTGGTGTCAGATGGGCAGTAGACTTGTTGGGGTTATCACTTTGTGAGGTGTGTAAATGTCTAATCATTACGTTGTTTTGTTCACCTGAAACTAATAATAAAAAAAGAATTCGAGTGTACATTGCGCCATATATGCACTACAACCATCATATATTAACAGCAAGCCTATCTGTCATAAACGGAGCTTGTTCTGAATATTTTCTCATTGTTGAACTTTATTTTCGGTGTTTGTAATTTAAGACCTTGGGTATCTTTTTTTTAAAAATCAAATAAGATCTCTTTTATTAATTATGCTGTTTCTTCTAAACTGATCCTCAAGAGTCAGATTCTTACCTTTCTGTGCTGAGACTTGCTTTAGTCTCAGTGTAGAGCTGAAGTGATTCTGATCTGAGAGATCCTTCATGAATGTGGGATATTTCAAAGAATCTTAGCTTTGATTCATCTGTAGGACAGAAATATGAGATTATTACCAAAGATAAGAGGAGTGGAAAGTCTTTACAAATAAAGAGTCTCGTAGTAATTTATTCTAGATTAGAGCCAGGCGTGTGTTGGTTTGGCTATAAAATATTAAAGTTGGTATTTTGTGACATTGTGAGTGGCTCTTTGTTTGGTTGAGCAGGTTCAGATGAGGCTGAGAAAACAGGAAGGTTGTTCTTGGAAGAGGAGGAGAAGGTTGTCTTTAGGCCAAGACAGGTAAAAAATCTTACAAGAAGTGTCCTCAGACAGTGTATTTCTGCTTTTAAAAATACTGTTTGATACGTAAATTCACTGTATCTGGTGTTAATGATTCTGGCTAAGGTTTCTGCTTTCCTTTGATTCGGAAATAAGACAAAATAGATCTCTGCCCCAGAACACACAACAGAAAAGAAAAATCATAAGACTTTGGGAACTTCTTAAGTGGTATGATTGCTTGATGCATTCAGCATTTGAAAAACCACGTGAAAACAGAGGAAAGGCATTTAGCATAGGAATTAACTTATTTCTTGGCCAGGAAACCAGGCGGCATTTGAATCACTGGCTCTGTGGAGGTTCTGTTGTTTTTTGTGCATGTGTTTTATTCTTCCTTCTGCTTGATTGTCATCTCTTTTCTGAGTTGGAAGCTGTCTCTTTATCTAGGGCAATTACCTTACTTACACAGGAGGCAAATTCAAAGCAAGTAGTTGTTTTGTTTAACCAGAACTTCCATTTACAGCTGGTCCTAAGCTGAGTCATTGAGGTTTGTTTTATCCAGTTTAAGTGGATTAAGTGATGCTTGATTGTTTTCTTATTTGGGAGTGGCAGGCACGTGGAATTCGGTAACCTTTCTTTTCCATCCTCATTTATATTAGTCTTAATGCTGATAAAAAGTGTCAGGTGCACATCCTTCTTCCAATGTAGCCTTCTTCAACAGAGTCAGGGCTGTGAGGCAGGAGTACAAACACTGAGTCTGAGTGCCCCTCCTCATTCTAAGTACTACCACCCTACCTGACAGCTTCACTTAACTGCTTCTCAGCCTTAGGGAACTTTCTCAGTTTGTTCTGGCCCTAGTGATCATTCCTCCTTTGAACTCATCCTAATTGTGGCATAGTCAGGTGGCATTTAATCTTGTTTTGTTTTGTGATACACATCTCTTGTCATTGACATTTATTGTTGAGGACAAGGGCTGTTGTTAATTTATCATTCTCTACATTTTACAGTGAATTTTTCCCCCCCTGGATTTTCCTTGGGAAGTTTGCTTGCCTCTCAAATGACAAGAGGATCCTTTAGAACATTTCATAAAAACTCTCAGAATCTTTTATCTTTTCAGGTCATGCTGTCATGCAGGGTGTCATGTGGGAGACCCTGCTCACTGTGCCATGTGTCGTGCGGGGCGGCCTGCAGGGTCTCAGCTCCCACTCCCCACATAAGAATGCAGGATATGGATAGGCCAAAAAGGAACACCCACGGAGCCATAGATAGGCGAGTCATACCACTATAGTCTCACTGGACGCTGGGCAAGACACACGCAGTAGTAGCCACACGATCCACAGTCCACCATTCACTTCTCTGCCTGCCAACCAACCTCACTTGCTAGCTGCAATCCGCTCTTGCTAGCTCAGCTACCATCTTCTCGCTAGCCCTCATTTGCTGCTAGCGTGGCCACAGCAGTTATATTAGTGGCCAGTGGCTCACCGGTTACAGCAGATGGCCAACCAATCACAGTTGATGGTCATTCACTACCTGAGCCAGCACCTCCCCATTTGAGATCAAGAGCTGGAAACTGCTCTCCGGGACTCCGTCCCCACACATGCTGTATTTGCCTATGCCTTTGATAAAAGCAGTTTTTTCCCCCCTTGCAACAGACACAACCAGGATTCTGGGTAAAGACCAGGCCCCATAGTTTTCCTAGATTAATAGTAGTACTTACTTTGAGTGGTTTTTTATTTGGAGAGAAAATAACGGTGTCCTTTTACATAGGCTCAGTTTTCACCACCAAATATATACATATATTTTTTCCCCTTCTTCCACCTGCCACCCACTCCGGTTCAAGCTGTTGTTTCTCAGTCTAGTTGTGTAGGATACAGCTCCCTGGCCCATGCTCGTATTATGAGCCTTGCGTTCCTCCCGGCTGAGCAGTCGGTCGCTGGTTGGCCATTCACAGCAGCTCACGGCAGCTCTCTCTAGCTGCTGGCTGCTCACCATGGCTGCCGGCCTCTCACGATGGCTGCCGGCCACTCATGCTGGCCACTAGCCACTCATGTTGGCCACCAGCCGCTCATGGCGGCACACGGTAGCCCACAGTAGCACACGGCAGCACACGCCAACCTCTGGCTGCTCACAGCAGCCTAACTCCAGGGAGAGCTGTTGTTCATAATCTTTGGTGTAGAGGGTGCAGCTCACTGGCCCATGTGGGAATTGTACCGGTGACCTCGGCGTAAGGAGCACAGCGCTCCAACCACCAAATATTTTAAAGATGGAAACAAATGATGTATATTACTTAGCTACTGGGGGATGGTGGGTGCAGGTAAGCAAGCATACAATTAAAATTAAGATCTTGCATGATTAGCTAATATTTTATAAAACACATCCGAATTGTGTGGCACTCACTCTGTAACATTAGAAATGAATGACCTGATTGATAATCGTACTCTGAGTTTCCTTTAAGGGTTTTCTTAATGAATTGTGGGTTTCAAATTTAAAAGGAATCTATATATTTTTATATGATACCCCAACTTTCATCAGTTATTTTGTTTTTCATTGCTCTGTTGGAAGCCCTATTTTGCCAAAGAGTAGTTTAACATATTTTCCACACTGACTTTGGCTTGGTGCCATTAACGATTCTGGAGGAGCTAACAATACGTTGATTAAGGTTGCTTATGATGGAATAATGACAATAGATATGTCAATTTTGGTGTAGGTAGAAAAGTCTAAAATTCTAGTTTAAAGGAGCTATTCTGAGATCTTGAGGGGATATTTTTAGATCTTCATGTTTTCCCCTCTAACCAATTGTGTGGAAAATACAAACCTTGAGTCATTTCCTAAAATATTTTCTATGAAATATTACTGCCTTAGATTTTAAAGCTTCTTTAATCAGGAGCTCTGACTGCTCCCTAAGCACAGTCAGAATGCTATGCTGACTCTTTTGTAGGTCGGCTCAGAGTGAGCCTTCTAAAGTGTATGAGCCTTTAAGTTGTCTCCATAAATTGTCCCCATAGCATCCACATTTTCACATTTCCTTTTGTTACAGTTTTTTTCTGAAGACCTTTTGTGAAATATCTTCATACGACAATATCTCAACTTTGGGGAAAACAGCTTACATTTTATTCATGTTATTATGAGAAACAATTTATTGCTTACATTATTATTTTAAAATTTTATTTCCTATTTCTATCTTGTCCAAAAAGAATGGATCTTGGATTTTAGCGAATGCAGATATACACTTATGTGTGGGGTCATGAAAAATAATTATTTTGATTTAATTAAAAAATTTTAAAATTGTGGTAATACACGTGTAATGTTTTAATTTTTATTTTTCCCTTTTAATTTTGCCTTTTTTTCTTTATTGTTTCTGTTCTCTCACTGAAAACAGGTTTCATTTCTGAGTCTCACACATTTTTCTCACTAGTATTATCTGGTTATTCAGAGGAAAATAATTCATTGTCCTTTTTTTCCCCAAAAATCATTTTTTGAAATATTTTTATTCTTGAAAACAAGTTCACCTGGGAGCATCCAATTTTGAGCTTAGGGAATTTGCACTGTTAACCTATATTTGATATTTTAAAAATTGAAGGTAAGACCACTTATGACTAAGTTGGTTTCTGAAATGACATATTATAGCCAAAATTTGTGTCCTGAGCTCTTTGACCTAGTCTAGTCTAAGGTTTTGCAACTGAAATTTTATCTGGAGCCTTAATATGTATTTTATAAGTTCATTAAACTTTTAAGAAAGTCAGTCATGTTTGATGAGCTCTAGGGAGCTCTTATTTTTGTGTTTTGTTTTGTTTGTACAATATCAAAAAAATCCTGGTTTACATAGAAAGTAAGTGGTAATAATTTTTAAAAACACCTTGCCTAACAACAACCGCAATAGAGGCATCTAATAACATTTTTGAGCACTTAAGCACTATAGGCTCTTACTAAGAGCTTTATATGTATTATTTACACAACAACCCAAAAATGTAGGTAGTTACTTTTATCTCTATTTAATAAATGAAAAAAACCGAGGCACAATGAGTTAAGGTAACTAGTACAAAATTTACAGATAGTTGGTTGGCAGTGCTAAGCTCAGATCTGCTGCCTTTAACCACTATGCTCTGAAAATGAATGGAGGAGCAGGAAATTTTAATTTCTAAGTAGAATCACTAATATTCCTTAATGCATACTCATTCAATTTGGAGTGATTGTTGGATAAGTTTCTTGGCTAATTAAATCTTCATTGTGTGTTTGAAAATATTATCAGTGTCGTTAAAAAAAAATCTTCAATCCTGTCTTTGTCTTCTATTCACTCAAAATTTTAAAACAAAGTATTTTGTTTTATACCTTCAGTTCAAATTTTGTTTTAATTTTTTCATTGGCATTATTTGCAGTTGTAGAAGCATGGTAAGCGTTACAACCTTGCACTGCAAAATTAATTAAAACATTAGTAGAATGTACCAACTGTTGCAGCCGTGTTATAATTGAGAAATATTAAAGGAGTTTCTTGATATCCAAAAGGAGAAAATGGCAAGCTTTTTTTGTTTTATTTCAACTATTTATAATAGAGAACTTGGCTTTAAATAGCCAACAATGAGAGGAGATTCTGGAACTCAACATACAGGTAATTACAAATAACTCTGTGAAGTCTGAAATTTAATGACCATGCCGTAATAAAATTGATAATTTGAATCCTGTTGGCATCTTAACAGCTTGTGCTTATCTGTGGAGCATGCCATGCTTACTTTACTATATTGAGGTAATAGTATTGCAGTTTTTCCTGTCATTCTTTTATTACCACTAGTACAGATCTCATTATGTTTTGACCACCTTATTTGAGGGTATATTAAAAAGTAATCTAAATATTACTTAATTTTTGTCCCTCCTATTATGACATGTTTTACAAGTAAACCTTTTTTATCTTTACTTGCATGAACATATCATTTAAAAATTTTGAGATTTCCAACATTTATGACCTTGCCTAAAATGTACAGAATTCACATAATTTTAGCCTTTTCCGTTACTCAAGTATTTTAGATGCTTTTCTCTGATCTCTGTTTTCAAATAATAGTTCTAATTATATTTAAGTAGTAGTGTATTCATTCAACAAACTTGTTTACAGTGTTACTAGTATAAGAACTAAGGCTTTTCCTCCAGAGTGTGTACTAGTTCTTCATGTTCTGTGTAGTAACTTATCTGAACAATGGTATGGTGGTTTTAGTGTTAATTTAAATTATATTTGATACTCTCCCTAACCTTAGGCTTTCTTTTTATGCTTACTATTCTCCTCCCACCCCAATAATATTATAACTTGACAGAGATCATAAATCTACTGTATAGGTTTTAACTTCATTAAATATATCAGGAAATTGAAATATTTTTTCTTGCCATAATAGGTGATCTCTAGTGACAGAAGGCTATTACTTTAGTTATTTATATGAGATTCTTCCACTTCGTATACTATAATCAGTGTGTTTGATAATTGTTGAAGAATTGGTTTCTAATACTAATTGTTAATTTGTCTTGAGCCTGATTAATCCCATTATATCCATTATCAGATTTTTCTTAAATCTCAGAATTTTAATCATAATTTGATGTGGTTCATTGAGGGTAATCATTTTACCTTACAAATATGTAAGTTATTGAGGAAGTACTGAAAGCCTGTGATAATGCTATCATAAAAGTAGGGCAAGAAGGACGCAAACCTTCCTATTAGGGCTTCACTTATTTTGTGCTGGTCATGCTGGCAGTCATGCTGTGTCATCAGCACGTGCTGAGACAGTTTTGCCTGACACTTCATGGAGTGCAGCCTGTGTGTGCTTGTACCATTTGATGTGAGTGGGTATACAGCATTCTGAGAAGGAGGAAAAAGAGGAAACACCAGTGTATAGCTAGCTCTAGCCTTCGGATTCAAGGACACATTTTAAAGAATTTCACATTCAGCAAACGGACATAAATGCCTGGAGATGCCTGATTTTGAGTACTGCATGAAAGCCAATTAACCTGGTATGTGTAATTGCCTGGGGCTTGTCTCCGTTTTATTAAAATTGGCATATAGCACATCTATATGCATTTCTGTTAAGGAAGTCTTAAAAATAATTAAACTTTATTTTAAAAAGTGAAAGTAACATAAATATTTGTAAAAGCCTTGATTTTTTTTTTTTGGACACAGTTTGAAAATCAATCCCTAGATAACTACTTCCAAGCCCAGTCATCGTCTGAATTCAGGGTCTTCACTGATGATGCAAAATCTCTGCCCAGAGGTAGCTTGACTTCGAATGTATTTATCTTGAGAGAGGTTGCATTATCAGTCACAGCATGGATTTTGGTGGCACAGATTTGCTAATTAATTGAGAATGACTAAATAGATGAATTCTTTAAACTTGTGTCTTGTTACCCATCCCATGAAGTAGTGCTCCATCCTGTAAACCAGCATTAAAGGACATTTGCCAAAATGTATGGCTGCACTCAGTAATACTGGGCAAGGATGGAAATTGTCCTCTTTTAGGTGGAAAATGTTTTTGTTAATTGGGGAAGGGGAACAGGGTTTTATTGGGGAATAGTGTGTACTTCCAGGACTCTTTTCCAAGTCAAGTCGTTGTCCTTTCAGTCTTAGTTGTGGAGGGCGCAGCTCAGCTCCAGGTCCATGCTAGTTGCAGGGGGCGCAGCCCACCATCCCTAGTGGGAGTTAAACCTGCAACCTTGTGGTTGAGAGGACGTACTCCACAACCAACTGAGCCATTTGGGAGGCAGCTCAGCTCAAGGAGCCGTGTTCAATCTTAGTTGCAGGGAGTGCTGCCCACCATCCCTTGTGGGAGTCGAGGAATCGAACTGGCAACCTTGTGATTGAGAGGATGCGCTCCAACCAACTGAGCCATTCGGGAGTTCAGCGGCAGCTCAGCTCAAGGTGCTATTGGTTCAGTCTTGGTTGCAGGGGGTGCTGCCCACCATCCCTTGCGGGACTTGAGGAATTGAACTGGCAACCTTGTGGTTGAGAGCCCACTGGCCCATGTGGGAATCGAACCAGCAGCCTTTGGAGTTAGGAGCACGGAGCTCCAACTGCCTGAGCCACCGGGCTGGCCCGGTAGAAAATCTTTTAGCATCTGCATAAGGAGCTAAGGAGCTTCAATATCGTGTAAGACTGTCATGCTGAAGTTCTCCATCAAACGAAATCAACCTGAGTAGTGTTGGCACAGGAACTTCCTCCTGTTTAGGTACATGATTTTAATTTACTTACAGTGTTGAAGATTTTCTTTATCTCCTGCAGTTAAAAGTATTCATTAGATATAATAAAATATTGCTTTATGAGTAAATGAAATATCAATTATGTATTGATTGGTGTGTGAGGACGGAATATTTAATCATTAAAAGACCCTCTACAGGCTTTGAAATATCTACATTTAAAATATTAATGCTTCCTTTTTGGACACTATTAATGGTAAGATATTCCATATTGTTAATACTACCGATAAGTGAATCTTAATGATTCATTTAACAACTAACAGATAAATAAATGGTGGTATAGTCATATAATGAAATGTTACTCAAATTTTTAAAAATGGACTTGAAATGAATCTCAGAAAGATTATGTTGAGGAAGCCAGGCACAGAGAGTATGTGCTGTGTGATTCCATTTATATGCATAGTAAAACAGGTAAAACTGAGTGATGGTGATGGAAACCAGAACAGTGGTTGTCTCTGGGTGTGTGGAAGGAATTGACTGCAAAAGAGTAGGAGGGAACTTTCTGGTGGAAATGTCCTATATCTTGACTGGAGTGATGGTTACTTGGGTGCGTACGTTTGTCAAAAATCATCAAATGGTACATTAATATGTGCGTTTTATCACATATAATTTATACCTGAGTAAAAACCATTTGGAGTAGAAATCTAAAGTGAATCATAGTGGTAGCATTAGCAGTAGTGATAGAAAAGACCAGTGATTATTGAGCACTTATGTACCAGACCACAACCCAATGAGGTAGGTTTTATTAGTTCTATTTTACAGATAAGGAAACTGAGTCTTAGAGAATATAAGTAACTTGTCCAAGGTCACAGAGCCAGTACATGTTTCAGTCCAAACATCTATTTGACTACAAAACCTAGTAAGTGACACTTTTCTGGGTATGTATGTTTAATGTGTTAAATATTTTATTTTTTTAAATAGAATATATGAGCATAATTTAAATTTGTTACCTGTCTTAGGTCATTATTATGAACATTATTTTTTGTATTGAGTGTATAGGATTCTTTCCTATGAATTGAATGAACTAAATGTTTCGTTGAATTCTGTTTTGTAATAATTCCGCCTCTTTCCTTACGCTACTCTAATGGATTTTTTTCTCCCCTGGTTCCTCTTTCTACTTTTTTTCCATTTTAATATGCTATGACCTGGAAATGAAACTTAATAATGATTTTTATATAAAATAAGGTTTTAGTAAGATCCTCAGAGGCCCTTCAACATAATATATGAGCTTTGCTACATGAAACTTCTGATATATTTTGGCTGCTTAGAGCCATGAGACCTGTCTCCTTACCCCCTTCTCCCCTTTTTAATTTATCTTCTGGATTTTGGTTGTGTTCCAGTTAGAAGATAAAACTAGAGGAGTAAAACAGCTTTTTTGTGTGTGATGACTAACAACTAATACTTAAACAGTAGGCTCATTGTTGATTTAAAAAATTAGTGTGGGTCAATTGGTTTTAGACCTAAAAGAAATCAAACTAAGTAAATGTTTACCAAATATTGGAGCTGGGGTGGGAACTTGTAACTTCCATTCTACTTGAGGTGACAGATATTTATTGCTTTTGGTTCTACTGACATATATAGGGTGTGTACTTTTATATAAGGAAACATTTCTTAGTAGCTTGAAAGTAAAATCTTTGAAAACTGCTTTAATCTGTGGATTAGCCTGACCTCCAGAATAAACAGTTTCTAAGGAGTTTTGCAAGGAAGACCTGACTTTGTAAGCATTTATTTCCTTTATTTTATAGCCTGGCTGTACAAAACATAGTTTTAATATATATCTATCTATATATTGACTGAATGGAGCCCAGTCTGTTCATTTTGAACCTTCCTAACCTGACTTTATGGTAGCCATAGGAGAATATTTTATTTTAATTTTATTTTTCCCCCTTCTCCTTCCTCCTCTCCCCCCCACCTCCCTATCAAGCCGTTCTTAATCTAGTTGAGGAGGATGCGGCTCACTTGCGCTATACCCAGCTGAGCCCGTCAGTTGCCAGCCGTCAGCTGCCCAGCTCCAGGTCGAGCCGTTGTTCACAACCTTAGCTGTAGAGGGCGCAGCTCACTGGCCCACGTGGGAATGGAATTGGCGACCTTGGTGTTAGGAGCACGGCGCTCCAACCACCTGAGCCACCCGGCCGCCCCGAGAGAGAATATTTTAAATGCTTCAGAGTATTAATATAATCTTGGACAATGAAAAGATTCCAGACGGAATCTACAGAAACTAGATAAGATGGAATAACTGAAGTTTTTTTGTTTGTTTTTCTTCAGCTAAAACAGCAGATGATTTATTGTACACATTACATTCAGCCACAACTGAGAACAGAACTTGTCCAGAATGTCACAGGTCCAGAGCAAAGGACTGTTTTTGTACGAGCAAAGTGGGTTTCTCAAAAGGTGGTAGTGGGGAACAGATGGCAATGTATGTTCTAGATCCATTGAGAAGTCCTAGATATTAGGCATGCAGTCCAACAGTGTGTTGCAGTATCCCTGGCCTCTGGCTTTCCTCATTTCTGCTCCTGTGGCTTCCCCGGTGCACAAGCTAGCGGTTTACTTGGACCTCTGCCTCATCTTTCTTCTTCTGCGCTTCAGCCTGCGCATTCGCTTCCTCCTCCACTTGGCTCTCATGGCGCGGAGGTATCCAAGAAGATGACGCTAAGGCCGACAGCCCACCGTAAGTTTTTAGATGTTATTTAAAAAGGGCATTTCCCCCATTTATCTAGCCTTTTCCTACCAAATGTGAAAAAGAAGCCCATTTTTATTATTTGGATGAGATATTTGAAAAGTGGGAAAAAACTTTTCTATAGGATGTAAATATGATGTTGATTTAAACATTTAGAAATGTAGTTAGTCTTTTCTAATTCATATCGAAGAGGTTGAAGCTCTGGCCTTTCCTTTTTTAAAAAACGATTTAATAATGCCATAAAGTAGTGACTGAAATCAGTAGCTTTATTTATTGCTTACTATGTTCAAAGCACAGTAGGAATATAAGCAGTGTGTGGCACAGTCTCTGCCATTACTCTATTTAATAATCTTAATTGTCCAAGTTATGTAGGTTACCAGTTTAAAACAGAAAGTTATTGTCTTATTCTTATGACCAAGCTATTCTGGTAGGAAATGCCTGATAGGAAATACCATGACTGAATTTAATTAACACTGTTCAAAGAGTCATGTGTAGATAGCTTACCATAGAGTGATTTGCTTAATAGGACAGTGCACAGTTGCCTTGTGAGGTTAATAGGGTGATCTTTGGATATACATGAGTGAGGGAGAGAGAGAAATGAGCAATTGCTTTCCTATTTATGAGTGGCAAACTTTTTAAATACATAATCTCAGAAGGTATTAATCGTTTTGAGCATAACTTCCTCAACTTGATGAAGAGCATCTACAAAAAGCCTACAACTAACATTACATTTAATGGTGAAAAATTGAATGCTTTTCTCCTAAGATTGGTAATAAGGCAAGGATGTCTTCATCTCAGTATTCTTATTCAACATACTGCTGGAAGTTCTAGCTAGTGCAATAAGGCAAGAAAAATAAGTAAAAGGCATAGAGATCAGAAAGGAAGAAATAAAATTTTCCTGTTTACAGATGACATGATTGTCTATGTATTAATAGAGAGGAATCTATAGATAAACTCAGAGAAGTAATAGGTGCATTAGCAAGGTTGCAGGATATAAGATAAACATACAAAAATCAATTGCATTTCTATATACTAACAATGAATATATCGAAATAAGTACAAAATTGTTTACAATCACTCAAAAAAAGTAATGCTTAATGTATACCTAATAAAACATGGATAGGACTTGTACGCTAAAATCTACAAAGTGCTGATTAAACCAATCATGATCTATAAACGGAGAGACATGCTGTATTCATGGGCTGGAGAAGTCAATATAATAGTAAAGATGTCAGTTTTTCCCAAACTGACACACAAGTTTAGTGCAATTCTTATAAAAAATTCCAATAAGATTTTTTGCAGATACAGACAAGATTGTTATAAAAGTGTATATAGAAATACAAAGGGACTAGAATAGCTAAATATGAGAAAAAGTGGGAGGAATCACTCTACCTGAATTCATACTTATATAGCTACAGTAATCAAGATTGTGTGATACTAGTTAGAGGGATAGACACATAGATCAAATGGAACACAATAGAGAACCCAGAATAACAGAATAGAGACTTATACAAATATCCTGAGGGGATTTTTTTTTAATTGACATATAACGTATACACCATAAGATTTATCCTTTTAAAGTGTATGATTCAGTGGTTTTTAGTGTGTTCACAAAGTTGTACAACATTCACTACTACCCAATTCCAGAACATTTTTGTTCCCTAAAAGAAGAAACACTGTACTCATTACTTATTGACAAACTGATTTTGGGCAAAGATACAAAAACAATTGAATAGAGGAAGGATATTTTTTTTTAATAATGGTGCTGGAACAATTGGACATCCATAGAAAAAATGAACTTTGACCTAAACATCACATATTAACAAAAATTAACTCAAAATGGACCAGAGACTCAAAAGCAAAACATAAAACTATAAATCTTTAAGAAAACAGGAGGAGAAAATTTTTGGAATCTAGAGGTAGACAAAGAGTTCTCAGACTTGACACCGAAAAACATGATCCATAAAAGGAAAAATTAATAAATTGGACTTAATAAAAACTAAGAACTTTTGCTCTGCTAAAAGCCATGTTGTAATGATGAAAAGACACTACCTACTGGGAGAAAATGTTTGCAAATCCCATATCCAACAAAAGACTAGTACATGGAATACATAAAGAACCCCAAAACTCAATAGTATAAAAACTAAAAAATACAATTAGAAAGTGACAAAAGACATGAAGGGACACTTCACTTCACCAAAGAGAATGTACAGATGGCACATAAGCATAAGAAGAGATATTCAATCAACATCATTTGCCATTTTGGAACTGCACATTCAAACCACAATGTAGTATCTCAAAATGAAACATTTAACATAAAAAAGGAAAAAAATAATGCATGAACATTATTAAATTTGGTAAATAAAAAAAACTAAAGAAAACAAAAAGCACATGTGATTTCACTAACTATATACTTCCACTAACATTTTGTTATATCTTATACCGTTCTCTTTTTTTACTCTGTACATTTTTATTTTTCATAGTTAACTGAATGTGCATGGTTGTGTCCTTTTTAAAACAAACACTATAATTTTTCAACATCACTTAAAATAGTCTATAAATATAGTTTTTAAATGGTTTGAGTATTCATTGTATGGATGTACTGTAATTTACTCTATCATTCCTCTCATACGTTTGAAATCTTTTCATTTTGTTCCCATTGTAAGCAGTTCTGTGATAAACGTCGTCGTATATAAACCACAGTCAAGATTTCTGATCCCTTCCTTAGAGGGGATTCTTAGATGTGGAGTTATGGTGTCAACTGGTGTGGACATCTTAGAGGGCCTGGAAAACTCCAAAGACAGTATACTTTCCAGAATTTTTGTTTCAAGTTATGTCCCTTCAGTCTTTAAAAGAAATTTTTAAAAAAATTGTGGTAACTTCTGCTCTATCTTTAATTTTTCTTTTGCCTAGGTTTCCAAACAATTTGTCTTGTCTCCTTGTACAACGCTGTCCTCTTCTCAATCTTCTGACATTGTTCCTCTTTACCCCTTAAATATTTGGGTTCCCTAAGGTTCTGTTCTCAGTCTCCTCTCTCAGTTTGTATCCTTCCTTGGAGAACCAGAACCAGGTCCATGTCTTCAAGTTGAAAACATGGCCCTAAATTCCATATCTCTCCTTAGTTTTAGCACCGGGTTTCTAACTGCATATTGGATAGCTTTTTTTTATGTCACATAGATCTCACAAACTGAACTCATTTATCTAACCAAAACAACTTCTCCATTGCCACCCAGTAGTTAGTATAAGCCAGAAGTCTAACAGTTAGTCTAGATTACTTCTTGAGTCTTGTGTGCTACTTCTTGTCTATCACTAAGTTTTAAGATTCTGCTTCTAAAATAGCTCTCTAGTCTGTTACTTGCCTTTCATTCTTTTTTTTCACTGCCTTAATTAAGGACCCATATTTTTGTGTGGCTGAAGTAGTCTTAACAGATACACCTATTTCTGGTGTTGTATCCCTCTGTTCCATTCTCCACACTAAAACCAGTTGGATGTTTTTAAAGTATGCATTTCAGCATGTTACTCATCTTTATTGTCTTCTGTTTTCTGTAAAATAAAGCCCATTTTCTTTAGCAGGTATCCATGAGCCTAGTCTTGATTGCCAAGGTCCCTGCCCATTTTCCAGCTTCCTACCTGATAGGGCTGCCAGTCATGCTAGTTTCCTCAATATATAAACATGAAGTGTGATCAAACAATATGATGACTGTTTGAATAAAAAAAATCTATTACAGTAAAAGACACATTGCCATTAATCCCCCTCAAAATACTCCCCCTCGCTTCAAACACACTTACCCCATCGTTCTTGCCACTTTCTGAAGCAGTTCTGAAAGTCCTCTCTCGTGAGTATCTTCAGTTGCACTGTCGTGGCTGCCTCGATGTTCTGAATTGATTTAAAACGTTTACCTTTCATGGTCATTTTGACTTTGGGGAAGAGCCAGAAGTCACACAGTGCCAGATCCAATGAATAAGGTGGATGAAGTCACACTGTAATGTTTTCATTTAAAGAAGCAATATATGACACCTAGCCTTTCCTTTGTGATCAGAAAATACGGTGAATGCTGCTGCCGAGTGCCATCCAATGGAAAGACAGAGATCTTCAATATGGGAAGTGGTGTGTTGAACCTTAGTAACAGTGTGTGACAAGTTTCAACTTGTTTGGTGTAGTCAGTCGGGTGTGAGCTACGGTTGAGAGAAGGTGTGTTTTAAGTGTGCCGTAAATCATCCTCCATCATGACAACACTCTTGTGTCACACATCACTTCTGGTATACAGCCAAAAAAAAAGAGAAATATATATATGTATATGTATATATATGGCCTTTATGCCTTTACCCATATTGTCTTTTCTTCCTGACATGCTCCCTCCATCTCCTATCCAGTTGCCAGATTTCTTGTTCTGAGATTCAGGTAGCATTATAATCTAGGAGATGCTTTCTTGCTTTCAACAGTTAGTTTCCTCGTCTGTGTTCCTCTTGTGCCACTTACCCATTTCTGTTTGCCACTTCCTACCTTGGTGTATTTTTTTGTTGTTGTTGACCTTTTCCTGATCATTATATTAGATTTCAATATACCCTCTCTACCACCCAAACCAGGATTTTTGTACCCTTTTTGCTTTCTCAAGGTGAGAGAATAGTGTGCAATATGTCACAGATGTTTAATAAATATTTCTTGACTAGATAAAGAAATGAATGGATGAAAGGTTTCATGAATGAAGGATCATGCTGACCAATGAAAAAAAGGTTTAACTTTAAGGAAAGTCAGAGTTTGGATTCGTAAGAATTGAGTCTGAGTCCCACAATCATCTCTTAGTGTCTATATAATTTTAGGCAAGTCATTTCCCTTCTCTGAGTTTCAGTTCTTTCGCAAAAACGGAGGTAGTAATAGTAGTAGCAATGGTAATAGAGTGCTTTTTAAACTCTGCATATGAGTCCTTTGTAAATTCTAGGTAATATTGTTATCAATAAAAAGCACCCTGTACGTTCAGGCCGCACATGTGTAATGCACTATCTTCACTGAAGTAAGAGAATTACTCAGAACTTGGGATAGACGTACCCATCAATTACAAGATCACCTTACCTTGCTTTGCTGTAATTTGGATGTCTCATTGACCCTTTGCTTTATTCTTGCATTGTCTCACCACATGCTTAGACACTGAAGATGGGTTAGGGTGAGTCAGTTTCAGAAAACAGCCTTCTCTGAAAGTAGTCCATAATACTTATGCTCTATGATGTGCAATTTCCTGGATGGTGAAGCGTGCAGATGTTAACAGAGTTCCATGCTGTTTTCTAATGTGGTTTGACTTTTCTAACTATTGTCAGTGACATACTTCTGTGCTCCTAGTCCACTCTGTTTTCCATGCTTTCTTACAAAGATAGGTAGTTAGTGCAGTGATGAATAATATGTTTTTAAGAAATGCTACTATAACCTTTTAGTCTAGATAAAGTAGATTGAGCATTTAGAGCTGCAGCTTTTTCACTGCTTTCAGGTAACTGTGTATTTTTACCAAATGAATCTCACTTTACGAATATGCATGAGCTTATCAACACAGCTTTTTAAAGGAAATTCTTGTGTTCTGAAATAAATTACATTGGTGGTATTTTCCAAGTTTTTTTTTTTAAACATGAGAGGAAGCTTTCTATATACGTGTATACATATACATATACATATACATATATATATATATATATATATATATATTCACTAATGCTACATTTTAATGACATCTCTGGCTTTATTTTATCTTGCCTTTCTTAATTTGACTGTTTCTTCTCACTCATTAGGCAGCTGAAACAGTGACTCATTTTAGATTTACGAGTGGGGACCTTAGCAGCTGGAGAGTTAGACGCTAGAGCAGGCGGCCAGCACCCACTCTTTGTTGTCCATGCAAGGCTTATAGCAGAGATGTGCCCATTTAGTCTTTTGTTAACGTATAATTTGTGGGTTAGATAACTTCATCAAGTTGTATTTACAGTTGATCTGGAGGTTCAGCCATTGCTTTGGGACATTTTTAAGTGTTAAAAATCACAGTTGGGTTCTGATCATTGTGTATACCACATTGAGGGCTTTTCTGTTTTCTTCTGCGCATAGTCAGCACACAGCAGCTCAGAATGGTCAAAATTGTTTCTTTAGTGCCTTAATTAACATTCACAATGTATCAATTTACAGAATGCAAGTAAACTCTTTATCTGTAGCTTCCCTTCCTAGCTTGCATAGACTCTAAATTCCTTCCTTTTATATTAATTTATGTAATCTTAAAGATTTTGTTTTATGCATGGCACCATTTTGTTTTCCAAATAAAAATGGTTATTATAAAACCCAAGTTTGAGAAGCTGATAAAAATTGCTTAGCAATGAACATAAGTATTGGGTGAAGTAGTAGAAAAAGCCTTGGAGAGGCAGTCAGGAGACTCGAGTTCCAGGTCTGTCTATGCACTTAACTCACCATGTCATCTTGGCTAATAATGACCTGACAATAAAAATAATAACACCTTAAAAAATAATAATAATAACACCTTAATTTATACAGTACTCTGTCTGCCATTTACAAAGCACTTTTACAGACGGTGTACTGGGCAGTGATATGATTATTCCCATTTTATGATGAGGAAATAAATCTCAAAGGGTTTAAAAGATTTGCTCAAGGTCATGTACTTGGCAAGGACTAGGACTAGGACTGACTTTTATACCACTGCTTCCTTTTTGGTTATACCCTACTGCCTCTCATTTTACTTTTACTTATAAAATGAGGATGAACCAGATCAGTGATTTTCAAGCTACATTTACCCAGAGTCCTAGGATCCTGTAGAATAGCCCCTGGGTCTGTTTGTGAATAAGAATAGAAATGTGGGGAAAGCTGCTTAGACTGGGCAGCGAAGTTGGACATACGGGAGTTGAGGTGATGTTGTACATTTCCAAATGATCTACAGATCTTTTTTTGCATCTGTTACTACCATGGATGGTTTTGTATCCATTTTGTGTGAAGGGGCAGAAGGAAGGTAGAATGGCATCTGATACAAACTTTTTCTTTTTTTAAAAAGGAAGAAGAATTCCATAACTCCTTTAAAAAGTTTGAAAACAACTACATTAGGAGGCCAGTGTTTCAGCCTAGGAGTCTGACAAATATTACAACCTTAACTTTTGTAGTGTTAACCAGACTGACCTATGGTGACTTTATAGATGTTACAACCTTACACAAGTTTAGTGTTATAAGACATTATTGAAGCCCTATTTAATCTTCAAAGATAGTCTATTCTTATGTGCTATATTTAGTAGTCTTTAGGGAAAAGAATGTCAGAAATGAGCATGGGTAAGGAATGACGTTTCTGTGGCCAATGTTGGTAATGCTTTTTTTTTCAAACTGCTACTAAGAATGACTGACTTTGGAGTGGCACTGGAGTTGTTTTAAAAAAATGAGCATGTTGTACTTTAGCCTACACTAGTTATCTTTGGTGTCATTTGTGTTTTCTTCAATCTGCCAGTGGTTAAACCTGGCATTTCCATCAAGAAAGAGCTCCTTTTTTTCCTTCCAGTGTAAAGGTGTTTTTCTTTACCCTTGAAACAGAGATCTATTTACATATTCACTTCTGTGTTTGTTTCTGAACAACATAGACCTGGCTTTTTGCCTAAATTTTCTTCTAGCTACGTGCAGATGAAAGTGGCAGTTTCCATTTGTAATATAAATTATTTACATTTATACCATTTTGCATTTCTTACTTGCCATCCACAATCTGATAAGTATCTCATTGACAATTATGAGAGACTAATAATTATGGGCCATGCGGTTATCAGTGAAATTTCAGTTCATTTCTTCTTCTCTTAATCTGCCTCAGAGGAGCTGAGAATCTATGACTGTTGGATGATGCCTTTGGCACAGGGCTGGTTCCTGTTACCTTGCCTGACGTCTGAGACAGCTCTGGCCGATGCATGTGTTTACGTGCTCACAGGCAGGTGCAAGTGTCCACGCTGCTTGGAGACCTCATGCCGCCTGCGTAGTGGGGACTGAAAGCCCCGGGGCTGTTTGATTTCCTATGAATTAGTTACTGCATGCAAGTTGGAAGTAGAGGCTGAAGGAAAAAGGACCAAGGGTTTTTAGCTGTGATTTTTGCCTTATTGTTGTAAGATATGGCGCTTCTCCTTGGTGCTTCCTAACTCAAGCGTTTGGATATTAAATAATCATCTTTGATGCTTGTATTTTTTAGGTAAAGTTTGTACACTGGGAAGTGCACAGGTCTGTTTTTTTCCTGTTTATTCCTTTTGTTTATTTTTTATTGTAAAATATACATAACATACATCATTTTAACCATTTCCGAGTGTACATTTCAGTGTCATTAAACACATTCACACACACGGATTTTCTCTATACAGTGCAGTGAGATTGCTAAGTCCTTATAACCACCACCTCATCAAGATAGAGAAAATTCCTGTCCTCCACGTGGTTCTCGTGTGCCTCCTTGCAGTCAGCCCCCAGACACACTTACTTGTATAATAAAAAGATTTTGACATGCAAGTACAAAATGATCAGACCTTTGTTTCTGTAGGAACTGGTTATATAAATAATACAAAGGAAAGCAAAACTAGTAATTTTATTATAGACAGGCTTGTATGTATAGGCAAACAGTGCGCAAAAGCTGCTTCCTTAACTGATTAGTGGAATTTTAGATAGTAATTGACAAAGAGAGTGGTAAGCAGAGCAGCCCTGCTACCTTTGGTATTGACTTTACATCTTAAAACATAGTCTTTTAGGTGTGGAATTGAGAGCAGCTTTCTATAGTAAAGTGGTAAACAGGCATCACGCAGTCTTTTCTGAGTAGTCTATACATCAAGTAAAAGGCAGAGAGAGAACATTGGCTCAGGGGCCAGGTCCTCAATTTTTGTACTGCCACGATACACCCCCCTATTTGTAAAACATTTACCTCAGTAGGCTGCTATGGGCATTGGTTAATGTTTAGAAAATTCCGTGTAAAGAGTGGGGTTCTGTCCATGTGCTTTTACCAAGGAGATTGAGCAAATTTGTATTAAGAGGTTGACCTTTTGATAAGCATTACTCCTTCTAAGCACAACTTCTGATCCCATTTTTCTTTTGTGCAAATAGTTCTGGAGGTTTAATGTTTATTTTTCACTACACATGCAGTATGCTTGCTCTTTTTGTGTAGAAACTGCCTGAATGGGTGACCCAGGCTCTTCTCAACGGTGTGTGCTTTGTGGGAACTGACCAAAGTTGGCTGTTAGACCTAATTTTTCTGAACAAATGAATATACAGTTTTATCTGACTTGTGTCAAAACTCTGGTTTGGGAGTTGGTTATTTCTTTCTGTGTGTTTGTTTTTTTTTAGCTAGTAGTAATTGATGTGGTTGAGGTGGGGCTTGTCTCTAGGAAGGGTACTACATTGAACTGCCCTTTCAAATAGAAATAGTGTAACCCCTTATGGCTCAGCAGTGTCAGTAAATATTTGTTTTATAGCCTCCTCTTTCATACAGAGGCAGATAATGATTTTGTTTTGTGGCCTTGATGTTAGATAATGATTTTTTGAGGTACCTCTTTTTCTAATATTGAACATGTTTATGATCAGTATTATCCAGGTACATTTTGGAAAAATTATTTTTTCATATTAAGGAAGGAAGAAAACAATATCAGCCCTCCATTCTACTAAGCCTGAAGTTCTATTAGTATAGTTTCAGATTAGTAGAGATCATGTGTCTGATACTGGCAATATATGTCTCTGGAGAGCAAGGTAACAGTAAACGATACAAATGAATGAGTACTGAAGAATGGAAATATGGTATGAAATTCCTGCAAGCTTCTTAATCCAATCCCTATCTTTTGTTAAGGGAGATGGAATTTACATCACTGTGCCTTATATAAGGCCATTGATCTACAGTTTCACTGCTCCTGAAATTGTGTGGGGGATATAAGGATTCTGTTTAATTGTTTTGATGTGTGCCCTCTATACCACTTAGATTCAAAATAACAAATTTATTTTTATTCTTTGAAAGGATTTTTAAGGGGACAAAATAGCCTTTAAAACACTGTTCCAGTGATTTCAATTTTTTTAACCTATTTTATTTGGTTAGTCTTGTGTTTATGTGGCATCTAAGCATTACTTTGTGACCTTTAATACTTATTCACAATTACTTACAATTTTTGGATTTGTCCAAACCTAAAATGTAAATTAAAGTTTCTCTCAGTCATTTTAGTGACTCTTATAGTCACTAGCCATTTAGTCCTCTTAAGAGAAACTAAAGGAAATAGATGGCAGTTTACCTGTAACTTCCCAATTAAATTAGCTTCATTCTTCTCCCATTTAATCACCTGTTGGCCAACTTTAAGAATATTAAGCTTCCTGATTTAATCTCCATTTTGAACTTCAGTATCGAACTTTTTACTTGGAAAATGTAATTTCCAGTATCTGTCGGTATCATTTGGAAAGCTTTGTAACTGCAAGACTTACTGTTGACTTTCCTAAAGTCAAACCTTATTGCTTAGTAGTGAATAAAATCAGAATTAATGATAATTTGGTCTTACAGAGGCTGAAATCTATATATTGCAATCTGTTCAGAAAAGGTTGACTTCTAAGTTTAAATATTGGAACGAGAGGAGGAGATTTTAGTTTCCAATGAGCTTTGTTAATTGTGAATAAGTCTTACCTGTTCATTATGGGGACTTTGTTTTGAATTCCCATTGCAATTATTTACTAGTAAAACTGCCTCTTACTGTAGAGTAGGTCAGGTCTACTCTCGAGGCTTCACTGTTTTTTGTTTTTTTGTTTGTTTTTCTCTCTCTTAATAGACTTTATTTTTTAGAGCAGTTTTAGATTCAAGGCAAAATTGAGCAGAAGGTACTATAGAGATTTCCCAATATAACTCCTACCGCACTCCCCACACACAGCCTCCCCCCATTATTAGTATACTCCCACCGGAGTGGTGCATTTGTTACAATTGATGAACCTATGTTGACAAATGATTATTCCCCCTAATCCATAGTTTAGGGTTCACTCTTATGTTGTACATTCTGTGGGTTTGGTCAAATGTATAATGACATGTATTCACTATTATAGATAGTTTCATACAAAGTACTTTCACTTCCCTAACAGTCCTCTAAGATCCTCCTTAATTCATTGTTTTTCCCACCCTCATCCCTAGCAACCACTGATTATTTTACGGTTTTCATAGTTTTGTCTTTTCCAGAATGTCATATAGTTGGAATCATAGCCAATTCAGATTAGCTTCTTTCACTTAGCAATATGCATGTAAGGATCCTCCATCTCTTCATGGCTTGATAGCTCATTTCTTTTTATAATTAAATAATATTCTATTGTACCACAGTTTATTTATCCATTCACCCCCTGATGGACATCTTGGTTGCTTCTAAATTTTGGCAATTATGAATAAAGCTTCTATAAACATCCATGTGCAGATTTTTATGTGGACTTAAGTTTTCAACTCATTTGAGTAAATAACAAGGAACACGATTACTAGGTCATGTGATAAGAGTATGTTTAGTTTCATAAGAAATTGCCAAGCTGTCTTCCAATGTGGCTGTATCATTTTGCATTCCCACCAGCAATGAATGAGAGTTCCTATTGCTCCACATCCTCACCAGCACTTGGTGTTGTCAGTGTTCTGGATTTTTTGCTACCCTAATAGGTGTGTAGTGATATTTCATTGTTATTTTAATTTGCATTTTCCTGATGACATAGCACGTAAAGCATCTTTCCATGTACTTATTTGTCATGTGTATCTTCTTTGGTGAGGTGTCTGTTAAGGTGTTTGGCCTATTTTTTAATCGGATTGTTTTCTTATTGAGTTTTAAAAGTTCTTTGTATATTTTGGATAACAGTCCTTTATCAGACATGTATTTGCAAATATTTTCTTCCAGTCTGTGGCTTGTCTTCTCATTCTTTTGAGGCCTCACATTTTTTTCATGTGTAAAATTAGGACTTGTATTATGATGTCTAGAGTCCATTCTCTTTATGAAATTCTATGATCTACCCATTTCCTTTAAAATATTACAATAATTCAGTCTTTTACGTATTCAGAATTTCTCTTCTTTAAGTTATGTGGCCATAGTATTTCTTCCTCTTGCCTTCTTCCCAGCAACATTGTCTACTTCAAGAGCATTGGAGTTGACTGAACTAGAAGGGGGCTCTTTCCTTCCTTGTTCCATTTGTGTTACACCAAAGATCCTTATAAAGATGACTAAGATCAGTTCCTGCCATCAAAGATACTGCAGTTTAGGACTAGGTCAGTGGTATTGGATGAGTGGTGTTCTCTTTTGGAACTGTCATTTAGTCAGAATTGGTGAACACTCTTGTCTTTAGATATCAGTTGCAGGTTTTCCCCTCAAGTTCTATTCAATTTTCACATTGTCTGGGATTCCATCCTTTCTACTCTCACTGTCTCAGATTTTATGCCAATTTAAGGGTAAGGGGCATCATCTCTTGCTATATTCTAAATGAAACGGTATGAAGTATTCATATTTTCATGTTCCATGTTTATTATTTGTGCTTGATTTGTCCATACCTTAAATAATATTGTGCAGTAATTTAATAATACCATTCATTTGGTGCTTTACCACTTGTGAAGTGCTTTTACAAACATTGTTTTATTTGAACCTCATGATAAACTATATAGATGGTAGATATTTTCTTATTTTGACAGATGAGGAAACTGAGATTTGGGGAAATTAAGTAATTTGCTCAAGGCCAAGCAGCTAACATTGAAATCCACATTGCCTGCCTCCTAGGACAGTGTGCTTTCTCATACATAGGATTTAGTAGATTTTACCTCCTTTAGCTGTACGTGAGCTGTATAACTTAATTTATTTTCCAGTAAGATTATGCTGTATTCAGTTATAAGTCAAAAACTTCTGCTTCATATGTGACTGCTTCGTACTCACAGGTACTTTGATTCTCCCAAGGTATGTCACACCAATTTCAGAGTATCTTGCCTTTCTTTAAAAAAAATCAACCTTATGCATTATTGAGTGCTTACTCAATATACTTACTTATAACTGAATACAGCATAATCTTACTGGAAAATAAATTAAGTTATACAGTTCTTTGCTTTTCTTTATGATTTCAGTTCTTTATGATATTCAGTTCTTTGCTTTTCTTTATGATTTTGCCTTCTAAATGTGCAACAATATAATTTGCTCATTTTTTGGCTTTATATGATTGGAATTATACAATATGTGTTTATTTCACCCAACACTGGGTTTTGTCTATATTGTTATGTATAGCAATAGTTTGTTCTTTTCCATTGCTGTATAGTATTTCATTGCATGAACATAACACAATTTATTCTACTGTTAGTGGACAGTTGAGGTTGTTTCCAGTGTGTAGCTGTCATGAATTTGGTGGTAAGAACATTCATATATATATTCTGGTATTTATCAGCAATCATTTCTTTTGGGGATATGTCCAGAAATGGAATAATTACTGGGTTGTGGGATTTTCTTATTTTCAATTTTACTAGATATTGCCCAACTTTTTTCTAAGGTAGTTATAGCAGTTTATATTCTCACCAGCAGTATAGAACAGTTTCTGTTGCTCCCCATCTTCTCTAATATTTGTTATTGTCAATCTTGTAAAATTTTGGCTAATGTAGTTGGAGTATAATGCTATCTCATTGAGGTTTAGTTTGCATTTCCATGATTAATAATGGGAGCACTTCTTCATGAGTTGATTGGCCATTTGTGATATCTGCGTCTCTAGCAGATTTTTCTATTGATTATCTGTCTTTTTTCTTACTGACTTGTGGTAGTTCTTTATATTTTGAATATGAGCCATTTTTTTCTTTGTACTTGTTACAGATACCTTTTTTTGCTTTTGCTGGTTGCCTTTTCACTTTTAATGGTGTCTTTTGATAAACAATTTTTAATTTTAATGTAATGAAATTCAGTAGCATTTTCTTGTGATCAGTGCTTTCTGTACCTTGTTTATGACATAAGGTATCACTATGTCTAATATTATCTTCTAAAAGTTTTATTGGTTTAAATTTAGTATTTTGATTTCTTAAGAACTGGAATTATTAGATGACTAAGTATTAGTTGATTAAATGTAATTAGTGAATAAGTATTTATTGTAACTCCAGTTATGTAGAAGAGTCAGTGGGAGATACAAAGAGCTATAAAACATGGTCTCTGCCCTAGAATAATCTATATTCTATTTAGCCCTTAGCAGTCAGCATCATCTAACAAACAGAACAGAGACTTTAGAAGCTTATATTCTGTTCTAGAGGTCTGACTGTGACATTACCTTTGTGACTTTAAGTACGTTCTTTTCCCTCTCAAAGTTTTTAATTACCTGTAAAATAAGGGGATTGGCCTAAGTCAGTGGTTCCTAATTTTGGTTCCTTAAATTAATAAGGGTCTGGCTAAATGGCAGTGAAAGGTAATTTTTCTTTTTAAAGCTGGGAGAAATTACACATTTTTAGCCATGATTAGGCTGCACAAAATATCAGATGCCTTTGTTTTTGAACTGGAGTTGTATATCCTTTCTGAGTGAGAACTGAGTTGAACGGAAAGAAGCTCTGATCTACAATAAAAGTCTTTAATTTTTTTAAAGTAAACTTTATTTATTGACAATTGTAGTTTACTAGACAGTTTTAAAAAACATGGCCTTCATGGACCTGGAAGGTATTATGCTAAGTGAAATAAGTCAGACAGAGAAAGACCAATGCTATATGATCTCACATATATGGAGAATCAAAAGAACAAAATAAACGAACAAACAAAACAGAAACAGACTCATAGATTGAGGTAACAAGCTGATGGTGGCCAGATGGGAGGGAGGGTTGAGGGGTGGGGTGAAAAAGGTATAGGGATTAAGAAGTACAATTGGTAGTTGCGAAATAGTCATGGAGATGTAAAGTACAGCATAGGGAATATAGTCAGTAATATGGTTATAACTATGTATAGTGCCAGGTGGGTACTGGACTAGTCAGGGGATCACATCTTAAATTATGTAAGTGTCTAACCATGTGCTGTACACCTGAAATAATATAAAATAGTGTTGAATATCAACTATAATTGAAAAATTAAAAAAGGGGGGGAAGGTGAAGAGGAATAAGAGGTTAAAATTTCCAGGTATAAAACAAATTAAGTCATGGGATTGTAATGTACAGTATAGGGAATAGAGAGAATAATATTGTGATAGCGTGGTACAGTGTCAGATGGTTACTGGACTTACGTGGTCACTTCTTTTGGTATATAAATGTGGAATACTATGGTGTACACCTGAAATTAATATAATATTAGTTTGTTAGTATGTTAGCTATATCTTAATAAAAATCTTTTAAAAAAACCCAAAACCCTAAAAACCATGGCCTCAGACTTTAACAAAGAGGCCCAAGAGGAACAAGGCTGTGGGAAGGTGGTCAATGACACAAAGTGTCCTCTATGGTGAAAAAGTTGGACCTACTAGTCTAATGATTTTTAAGGACTTTTCTAATTTCACAATATAATGAAAAGATAATATTTACTGCTTTGTCTTACTAAGTACCCAAATGAGTGATCTGGACAACAAACATTACAAAGTTTGTTGGGGACAGAGAACCTTTGATTGACCGGGATAATCAGCGAAGGGCTACCAGGATGAGATAGGATTGAGCTGTGAGAAGGATGCTGTTTATATATGGGGAGAGACATGGAGAAGTAATTCCAGAAAGAGCAATGAAAGAAAGGAAAGTACAAGTCATTTTTAGGGATGGCAGATAAATCAGGTTAGTATTAGAAGATGACGAAAAAGTAGTTTGAGGTTAGAGTATAAAAGGCCTTCAAACATAAGGCTAAACACCGACAGTTTTGGGAAAGTTAACCGGTTCAAGTATATTGTGTGGTGTGAGGATTCTAGTTCATCTACAGGCCTGTGTAGAGCTACTGACTTCAGGATGTCCTGTGTGCTCTAACATAATGGAGCTGTCAGGCCATTGACAAGATTAAAAAAATTAAAAAAAAAACATTTCAGAGATAACTAGATTGGGATTGTATTGACAGCCAAGCTAAAGCAGGAAAACTGTATTTTATGGTAGTTTTTCAGCTATACCTTTCTGAATTTTATGTGTGAGTGAATCCTCAGTAAATCCCAAGAAGCTTTTCTCAGTGCTGAAAAATGGGTGATAAGTGGTGTTGAATTCTTTGTGACTCTCACCAATCTTAACAGAAGTTTTGGTTCTGGGAAATAAATATTTTCTGTTTAATTTCTGTATAAAACAATCATTTAGGAAGAGTCTACTCTCTTTTATGTGTAACAGTGGAAAGAAGTTCTTCTCTGGATGGTACAAAACAATGACTCATCCAAAACCATCTCTTGGAGTTAAGAATGTAATCATAATACACCCATAAATACTCATATATACGTGCTTAGACAGTCCTGTTCTGCTTTCCTTTTTATTATTCTTCACCCCATTGTGGTTAGCCTGACTAATCTATTTGCAACACATCAGTGTTCTTAGTACAAAAGTTTTGAAGCTTCGATTTGGAAAAAAAAAAAAGAGGGAGGAGGGTGGAGATTTCATCTCTGGCTGTGTTTCTTAATCTAAACTATATAGGTATGTTCTTTAAAAAACATAGTAACCATTTTTTGGTTGACTCAATGTAATTTAATGAAGTGTGGTTATGTCCCTTGGGCTTCCTCCATAGGAATCGCATTTCAACACTTAAAGGAAATTAAAGAGGACAGTGACCTTTGGGACGGAGCGTCGGAGCATGGTATGACCTAATAGGCCAACAGAGAAGAGTCCTATACTAAGTGGAGACAACCCTGATGATGTAATAGGCACAGCCCTTGGGGACTGGGAAGAGGGTGGCTTACGTGGAGAAAAAGAGAAAAGTCAGATTTTGTTCTTTGTGAAAAATAGAACAGAATGCCAACTGGGCATTTCTCTTACCCAGTCCCTAGGTAAAGTGAAGGGTTAAGGTAGCCTGAAGAGAAATACCTGTATTTGCAAAAACAACAGCACCACCCCCATTGCTTTATATTTAAGCGTTTAACCATTTCACATTGTGCAGATTGTAAGTTTTCTTTTAAATCTGTTCTCCCTTACTACTTTTCACTTTCACTCCCTTTCTTCCTTGATTGTTTAATATAAAGAGCCTTTGTCTTGAGTCCACTTTGAGTTGAGTACTTAGAAGAGACTTCAAATAAATGCTTGCCCAAGGATGATCACAAAACTTGCTCATTGAGCTTACCTGGATTCTGCTTTTAACTAGATGTGGAATCTCTGCCTGTCTACGATCAAAGCTACAGTCCATCCGGAAACATTCATTGAAGCTTCCTGTTTACTTTCGTTTAATAAAATTTAGTTAGTTTCATATCCTGGTGGTTTTACTTTTTAGATCATATTTTTACAGATGCTAATGCAGTTGTGCCAAAGACCAAGAGAGAGCTCTGTATTCTAACTCGTTTGTCCTTTGCTTTTTTTGGTCAGTAATTAACTCTCAATGAAAGTGTAGAGCTAATTACTTTAGCTTGAGCAAGGTTCAAGGAACACTCTTTATTCATTAATCAGCCTCTGCTTTCTGCTCTTCCTCCTTCCGCTGTGTTTACTTTTTGGTGACATGATTCTTCCTTAATGCCTCACCTTAGCCCCACAATGGAGATTCATCTGGTCACCACTGACTGCCGTGGTATCATTTCAGTAGGTGCATTTACCTTTGCCGAACTGAGTGTATAACATGACAAATATCCTGCCTCTTTCTGAGTAAGCATCTTTCCTGGGTCATTTTGACTTGCTTTTTATATAAGTATCATGTTCTTGGGGTTGTGGTGTTGTATTATCAAAAGCAGCAAAATACCGTAATATAAATAAGATTTTTGATATGTGACATACAATATACTCTCAGTCAGTTTGTGAAGTAGATGTTATTCCCATTTTAGAGATAAGTAAAAAAAGGGGGAGAGGTGGAGATTTAAGAGAGTGGTTAAACCTGAAGTCCCAAGGTTAGTAAGTGATACAGCTAGATTCAAAGCCAAATAGGTTGGACTTCAAAATCAATACACTGACCTCTATCGAGTGTGTAAGATACTAACCCAGTGAACCAGCCACTGTCTATTTCTAAGAAAAGTTCAGCTTCAGGCCCTCACAGCATTCCCTATTGTCCTGTATAATTTAGGATTTACTTCTGAACCACACGGTGCCTGGTTTTCCCATTTACAAGTTATAATATTGGCAATCGTTCTTAATATTATAGTAATAGAGCTAGGGCCAGTGGTGTGGGGAGCATTCACAGTTTGAAAATGGCTCTCTTGCATTATTGAGGATTACGGTGTTAGGGAATTCGTAAGAAAATTGAAAACTAGAAATTGCACTCCACGGATTATAAGGCTATTGTAGAAACATTAAATTCCCTATAAATGCAAATATCTAAGAGATCCTATAAAAATATTAGTGAAAGAAAGCAAAGCTTATTCAGTTTATTTATAATCTTCAGTATGTAGAGAGGTTGTTGGGGGTATTCTTTGAAATATTTTCAGAGGCATGTTTGTCAGGAATGGTCTAGTTGTGTGACTCTTCCTAAAAACAGGACTAGATGACCTCTCAAAATTCGTTTAACTCTGGTTCAATTCCTAAATGAAAGACCAATTTTATAGATAGGAAAGTGATAAAAATTTAAAACTCTTAATTTTATCTCATACTCATTTTAAGCTTATTCTTTTTGAATTAAGTTTTCCCAAACTTCTTTCAAATATTTCTCATTCTTGTTGTCATGAGAAGATCTCACCTCATTTTCTTTGAGCGTAGTTCTTGTACTTCTGTGAAATCGATATTTCACCTTGTATGTACTCTGTTTCCTTGAGGGAATAGTAACTTCATGGGTTTCAAAGTCACTGATTTAATAGGACTGGAAAATAGGATCTTTAAGCCAGTTTAAGTAACAAGTTTTCATATGGCAAGGACGGTAGTCACTTTGATCATAACTGTTTCCTTGCATACTTGAGCTTTTTCATTGGCTACTTGCATCTTACTTTAAAAGGCATTTTAATTTGAAACGCACTTCATTATGTAGCTTGGTCAGAGTTGCAGTTATCTGGGACTCCAGGGTTGGCTCATGAAGGTTTGCGTGTGGAGGGCTGTGTTCCTTATACCATGTTTCCCCGAAAATAAGACCAGGTCTTATATTAATTTTTGCTCCAAAAGATGCATTAGGGCTTATGTTCAGGGGATGTCATTCTGAAAAAATCATGGTAGGGCTTATTTTCGGGGAAACACGGTAGTTGGGCTGTGGCCATGGCTGCCATCCTGAAAATTTCCACTTTTAAAGGAGATTATGTTGAGTGGAACAGGAATCTGAGTTGAGTTGAAAAGTTGAGTTGAAATTGAAAGTTGAAGTTGAAAGTTGAAAAGTCTGTATGATGAGAACTCAAGAACTGGACAAAGTTTTGGGAAAGCCTTGGGATTTCTAAATGATCTTGTTTATTGAAGCTTTCTACCAGTAAATAAATTTTTGGCCAGGGAACAACACATCAATGAAAGAAAGGCAAGCAGAGCAAAGGAAAGTAAGAGAGAAAAATGTGGACGTATATAATAGTGTATAATTTTTTGGTGTGTTTTATTTTAATAAGAAAAATCCTCTTTTGGGCTTTGTCTTGAAATTAAAATTGGGTCAATAACCTGACAGCAGAGCCGCACTCTGCTCTTGCTGACTTTTTGATCATTACAGCTATCTCAAAGCCAGATATAGACCAGATCTAGCTTTTACTAGATTCTGCAGGGTTATAGGAAGCACTGAATCTCACTGTACAAAAACCTCTTAAGGTCAAAATAGAGGCCCCCAATATAATGTCTTTGGAAGAAGGAAATTTTGTGGATATGACTAGATGAACTGTTTTTCCGGTGATGTCTTTTTCTTTTTGCTTTGCTTCTTTATGCATAGGCTCTGGAGTCAGACTGTTCAAGTTCTAGCTCTTGGGCAAGTTGTTTAACCTCTATGTGACTCAATTGCCTTATCTGTAAAAATTGCACCTACCTGTGGGGTTGTTAAGAGGATTAAAGGAGATAATGCACATAAATGCTTAACAGAATACTTGGCACATAATAAGCTCTCAGTGAATGTTATCTGTTAGTATTTTTTATTTGTTTCCAGTCCCTCATTCCTTTTGTTCACACTTAAAACAAATATTCTGGGGATTATTATACAGTTAAAAGGAAGATCATTGATAGACGAGTATGGTATGTGCGGTCTTGTAAAAACTAATCTCAGAGAATTAGTAGGAAAAACATTGGCTTGCAAGATAAGAGTTTTGGGTTCTAATCCTGGCTTTGACATTAACTGTTTGCAGGAGACCAGGCAACTCTTACCAGTTATTTGAGGTAGCTACACTAGACGTATCTAACATGCCTTCCAGGGCTCAAGTCTTGTGACTAATGTCGCCCAACTTTAATTAGAAATCTTTGGTTTGGAGACCTCTTTCTTATTCCATAGCCTTTAACCTTGTTTCCCTTCTCATTGGCTGGTAAGAATTCAGTCAGTGTTGTTGGAAGGTGAGATGAGGAGAGAGGAGGTAGGAGTCTCACCACAGTTGGAATAAAGTTATTGGCAGGTGGGAAGAATTGTTCTTGTGATTCTGTGTTTGTTTAAACCTTTTTAAGATTAGAAGAAAAAGAATTGAGTCAGGTCTTAATAGTGTCCTTGTGTCATTTACTGCCTCCCTCTTTATTATCTTTTGTCAGAATTGATTAACAAAATGCTTTTACAAACCAAGTCTTTTCAGTGTTCCTGTTTGTGTAATTCAAGTAATACTGTTGTTACTTTTATCAGCATATGCTCTTAAAAGGTAGATTCAGTGAACTTACCTGTCACAACTCAATTATGGACAATCTCCAGTCTTAGTTCAGGCTAGTTAAATTCAGTTTTCTATCAATTTTGGGTGTTATTTGGGTGCTGCCAATGGGGCGTTATTTAAATATATACAATTCCTATGGTAGCATTTTGGGATCTTAGTCTCATTTCTTCTTTTGCTTCCATTCTGTACAATTTTTGGTAGATGACCAGATAAAGGTAATAGCACATGGATAATCAGGGTTTATCATTTTGAGCATTTCTTGCTAAAGAGTAATTTCCAGCAATGCCTTGCATCTGAAATGGGAACCAATCTGTTTTCATCATTTATGTATTAATCTGTCAATAAGCAGGTTGCTCTGCCTTTAAATTCCATCTTGAATAGATCTGCTGGAGTCAAATCTTTCTTTTAGGTTCTTACTCACTAAAGACTCATTGAGCAGAAATAAGTGTGTTGGGCACCCGCAGCTTGGTTAAACTCTATATAAATTCTGTCAGACTCTGAGTAGTGTAGACCTGATAAAGTCAATGTGCATTTCTTATCATGACAAGAGACTCAACGTTGCAAAAATTAGTCTTATAGGAAAGGAGATGTTAATGTGGTAGGCAGACTAACCTTTCCCCCCTTTGGTTGTTGTGGTTATTGCTCTAGCCACGACTACCAAGGCAGCATTTATGAGACAAGTCATATATGCCCAAGGCAGTATACTGTCTGCTTTTCATGCTGGCAAATCCGTACTCCACCAGCACTGGCTACCTGTAAGGAATGTGAGCACGTTGGGTTTTAGAACAGGAAAAACACACTTCCACCTCATTTCACAGTAGAGTTCACTTAGGGATACAGACTTTCTGGTGACAGTAACTGTTACTTTCTGCTTGTGATTTCTGATACTTGCCTCATGCTAACCTGGTAGATAATGTCAGATGACAAGTCTTTCTCCTACGTGTTCTCCATAAAAGAACTGCTACTGACAAGCATTTTATTATGTTGAGAATTCTGCTTGATACTGTTTTAGGTTAAAGTGTATTTATTGTGACGTAATATTTTAAAATGTTCTTTTTTTTTCCTGCTTCTGGAATGTGGTATTTTTTTTCAGTAATGTACTCAAATGCAAGTGTATCGTGAAAAAGCAGAAGTTATTGCCCAGGTGGACCCCAGGGACAGTAACTTAAGTATGTAAATAGATTCTGCTTCTATTTGGGAAAACGAGCTATGATAGATGCTATATTTTTTTTCTTGGGAGACTAATACTTTATCCCAATATTTGCAACTTAAGGCTAGTCTGCTCCAGAATCAGGAAGTTTTCTAGATGTTACTATAATCATCAAAATATAGGCTTTAAAAGTGGGGAAGAGAATTTAAGGTAGATAGGATTAAAAAAGCATGGTAAGTTCCAGAAACTGTAAATGGTATCATAAAGCCAAAGCACAATGACAGTGTAAGTAGGTGGCAAGAGATGAGAAAGGTTAGTAGAGACCAGACAATGAAGGAGTTTTGTATTTTATGCTAAGAAATATGGATTTGTCCCTGTAGATTATTGTGAAATTTGTAGTATCTTTTAAGAAGGGGACAGAGTCAAGTTTGCTTTTATTCATTCAGAATTAAAATAGGGAGGGTAGAGTGAAAGTAGGGAGACTATTTTATTCATTATATTAATTATGAGGAGACCGTTGAATTAGGGTACAGAAAAGGGTATATGTCATTCATTCATTCGTTATTTGAGAAATATATATTAAGTTCCTGTTAAGTGTCAGACATAGAGTTAGTTACACATTGGGTTAACAACGTGAACAAAATACAGCGACTGCCTTCAGGGAGCTTACAGTCTAGTGGGAGATTTGACAAATAACAGGTAATTACAATTAAGTACTGTAATGACATTTATGATAGCATATAGACCTTAACCCAGTCTCAGGGGGCAGGAAAGCCGTTGTAGGAGAGTGTAAGTAGAAGTCAGGTAAGTAAAGCTGTTCAAGATGTGAGGGTGGGGTTTGGGTTTTAGAAAACCAAGTGTTTCACCTGAGGAAATGGTATCTGAAAATGGGTAGAAAATGAGAGGAAAACCCTGGTTTGTTGGGGGAACTACAAATCATTTCGTGTGGCTGCACTGTGGAGAGCAAGGAGGTAGGTTGAGAGAAAATGGGGCCAGGGTTGTTAATCAGTTATGCTACAAACCACATAAAGGAGTTTGCTTAAGAGCAAATAAACTGTTTTAAGTTGAAAAGTGTCATTATCAAATTAGATCTTTAGAACAATCCCTGTGGGAGAGGAGGAGGAGTAGTGTGAGTGATAAAGGAGGTCCAGAGAGGTAGGGGAAGATCTTCTGGGAAGCAGAAGGAGAGCTAGAGAAGGGAGTGGTAAGTTCTGTCAAACGCTGCTGGGAAGTCAGCAAGATAGACTGAACCTGGTGTCAGCGGGTCAGTAACGATCTTCGTGAGAGGCATTTCAGTGAAGTGGTAGGAGAGGGAGGCCAATTCCAGAGGACTGAGGAGTGTTCGGTAAGGAGGCGTACTAGTCAGTAAAGACGACTCGGATTAAGGGCTTGGAGGAGATAAAGAGCAGTTGTGAGAAAAGGGAAGAAGAAGGGTCAAGCTCTTGAAGGTTCTAATGAGGCTGAAGAGTTATGTGCCGATTTGATTGCTGTGAGGGGAACAATGAGTTGGGGAGGAGAATTAACATTATTTTGAATGTTGTTTGAATGCTTGTTAGTTGTTTCTCATAATTTTGCAGGACAGGTGTTACGATTGTTGGAAATTGGAAAAATCAGTCTGGCTTAATGCAGATATTGGACTTTCGGATTTCAAGACCGCAGTAGTTATGGAACATGACTAATTCAGGAGTGGGATTGGGGTAACAAAGTGGAGTGGAGATAAAGGTCCTGGGCAGTAAGGTCATAGTTCTGGCAAGTTGCCTAGAGTGGTCGTTGTGACTGGGATGTACACAGAGCCAGACACCCAGGGTGTTCTCTATTGAAAGAGGGCCTGGGAATGAGTTACGGCCTTGACTTCAACAGCAGTACAGTGAGCAACATGCATCTTCGAGGAAAGGAAGGTTTCCCTGCTATCCCCACACCCATCCGAAGGTGGGAGAACTTTGGGGAGAGGGAATAATGGTACCATATTCTAGTTCCTATGTACGAGGAAGATTTGCCAAGAAGGTAAACTTTTTTAGTTGTGCTCCTTTGCCGAGAGTACTGTTTTATGAATAGATTTAGTCTATGATTCTCTGTTATTACTTTTCAGTTTCTTTCATATGAATCCATTTGGAAAACTGCTGCTAAGCAACCTGTTGTCATTTCCTAATGTTACTGTAATCTGGTATCAATGACTAATGATCTCATTGGGTTAGTAGGCTCCTGTCCCCCAGCTATGCTGGCATCAGTAAGTACATTAATAGTCTTTAAGAAATACATTCATTAAAAACTAGGTAATCACTTTGGAGCTGGCCTTGGCAATGTCTGAATGAGTTGGACAAGTTAGAGAAAATCATGAGCTGCAAGCTACTCCAACTTTCAGGTTGGTTTGCTCAAGGTAACAAGAGATGAGTCAGTTGTAATTTAGTGGGATCTGATATTACTTTTATAAGATATATCACTTTATCATGGTGCTTTGTCATTAATGTTTGAGTAATCTGACAGCATTAAAGGGAGTTGATATTCCATATTTTATTATTTCTTGGCTGCATGACAGAACTATGCATTAAAATGCACTTAAAATTTTAAAAGGATATCTAAGAAAGTAGTTAAAAAACAAATGCAAAATGGGTTGATCTGACTTATAAACTCTTAACAATGTATAGCTAAATGAAGGTAGATATTATTATTCAAGGTGTTGTGTCAGCGCTCCTGTGTATACCTTCTATATTGGAACAAAGGCATAAGTAATGGAGATATTATCTTTCTCAACGTTAGATTTGAGGAAGTAGTTTCCAAGAAAGGAATAGCACAATAGTGTTTTTTTTTATGCTATTTCCCCTTATACCAGTGGTGCCAAAAAAAATGTATACACATGACTTTATTCATCTTTTGTTATTGGTAAATATTGAGTATTGCAATTTTAATACAGTTTTTCCCTTTCTTAAAACGTGTATACATTTTTGGGCACCCTCTGTATATAAGCCTGCTAAAATTCAAAGGTTAGATAAGAGGCTTTGAGCTAAAGAGTGATCTGATAGAAATTCTTAGCAATAATGAAAAAAATACATAATCATCTAATATATATACCTAATAATAGATATATCTTATATACATATCAGCCACAATCAAAGAAATGTCAGTTACAATGCCATTCTTTTTTACTTGCCAAAATGGCAAAGTTTTATTTAAGAAAAGATCATACTCAGTGTTGCTGTTGAAGTGGTGACTAGGAGGCACAGCATGTCGGTAGCCTTAAGAGTGGATACTCTGCCTTAGCGGGTACAGTTTTAGGAGTGTTAGAGAATCATAGGTCACAACAAGAATGTAGCCATAAGCACACGGCTTAGCGATGTAGCATTGTTTACAATAGGAAAAAAACCCACAACCAAAAAAACGAAACAAAAATAAACACTCAAGAAACCTAAAAAAGTCCAATTCTGGGAGATCAATTTTAAATTATGACAGACTTTCATAATGTTGTAGAAAACTATTTAACGACATTGAAAGATAACGCCATATGTGTTCCTAAGTAGAAAAAACACATTCCATATGGTATTTGTGCACAGTATAGTTTCATTTTTGTGTTGATAGATATATACATAGGAAAAGCACCATGGATATGTTGGAGGAATTTAGAGTCAAGTGTAGAGCAGGTGAGCCAGGTGCACCTGAAGAGGTTGGGATGACAATGGAGCGGAAGTTGAGGTGGAAAACATTAAGCCAGGTGACAGAGAGACACTACTATGATTACAACCTCAGCGGTGGCGGGCCGTGTTGGTAACATTAGCGTTTTCTTCTTTTTTGATCTGTATATTCTAAGTTTTCTACGATAAACATGTATTACTTTGTAATTAAAAGTACTTCATTGTAAAACACAAACAGAAGTGATTGTGCTCAGCTTTCAGTGAACTGTCAGAGAGTTTGTTGTGAATTTAGCAAGGAGGTTAATTGCATATGATGTGATAATGAGAAAAATGATTATTAGTTTTCCTTACTTTTGTAGTCTTAGCCATGGGGTTCTTTTGGGAAGACATTAAATGAAAGCAAAGTATGGAAAAATGACATATTTAAAGTCAAGTTGCTAGGTCATGGAAAATTGAAACATTTTACTGAATTTCTTCTTCAGATCAGGAATATTTTTAAGGAGTGGCCGGTTAGCTCAGTTGGTTAGAGCGCGGTGCTCCTAACACCAAGGTTGCCGGTTCAATCCCCCGGGGACCACTGTGAGCCGCACCCTCCACAACTAGACTGAAACAACTACTTGACGTGGAGCTGATGGGTCCTGAAAAAACACACTTAAAATACATAAAAAGTTTAAAAAAATTACTTTTAAAATAGAATATTTTTAAATTAAAGGCATTTGTAGAGATCCAACTGCTTCCTGTGTCTCACAAGATTTTACTTTTATTGATCCGATAAGACATACAAATACGTTGAACTTCAATCTTATGCAAGTGTTCATTTGGATTGATAGCAGTTAGGATTGTAATTTTCTTGCCATCGCTGTTCTACCCTGAGGAATCACAGATTTTAAAAAATTTTAGAGCAATTGAAGTTGCAGTTTCAGAAAAGTCACAGACATTTACGTTTTAGAAATATAATTGGAGTGCAAACATCTATCTCTGACTTAGTTATCAAATGCTGTTATTACACCTTAGTGTAAAGAGGTGCTGGACCTAAAAGTAAACTATATCTACCAATACAAAAAACATAATGCTTTACACTTCAGATTTGAACCTATGATTCTAGAACTATTTAACTATCTGGTCAAACGAGGCAAGTTTGGTTCTCCTGTGATTTTTGTGAAAATATATTTTCTTTCCTAAATCTTTTGAAGTAAAAGTTAAGAAGTTTCATTAGTAAATAAATCTGGAATCTGATTTGAATTGTGCCTTGATTTCATATACCTTTGCTCTTTTTTTTTTTTCATATACCTTTGCTCTTAAGGGTAGTGTATTCTCTTTGATTTGTTGAAAATGGATCCCTTAATAAAATTAGTTCTCTAACTGTACACTTAGTTTGATTAAAAGAAGTTTTTTGGATTAGTTTGGGATTATGGCTAAATTTCTGTTTTTGTATGGCTAGTAATTTATACTTTTACTGTATTTATCGAGCAAACAGTTTATGTAACTGCACACATAAAGATTTATAATTCTCTGGCTATTCCTGAAATTTTTTCAGTGATCTTGGGGTTGCAGAAAAAGCAAAGCACTAGATTAGATAAGACCTCTCTGTGCCAGGCAGGGACTTTCTCAGGTATATAAAGTGCTAAAGTTTTTGAGGAAATGATGAAAGCCATACCTTTGTTCTGCCATTTTGTTTCTTTATCTATGAGATCGTGGTTAAAATCGTCTCTTACTATGGTGAAATTCAGATTTTAAACATTTGTTTCCATTTACATCCAAAATTCATCCTAAGTAAGAGGAAGAAGAATTACAGATATTTTTCAAACAACAGTTGTCAGTCTGTTACTTACTTTCCTTCCCTTGAGCCCCTGAATAGCTAGCTTACCTTTGGATTATTATATTTAGCACCCTGATACGGATACTACTCTGCTATTAATGAGGTGCGATTGTTTCAGTCTATTTTATGTCTCTTAGGCATTTCTAAAAAACAGTAGAAGGGGAAAAAAACTTTTAATTGACCCCAAAGGTTACAGGAACCATGAAAATAATTGGGTTGTTACATTGATTCAACAGATATTTATTAAGCACCTGCTGTGTGCTTGGTGCATTGCTCTAGACATTGGTGTTAGAAAGATCAGGAAGGAATAAAGATACATGAAGTACTAGAGGACATAGATGAGGAGATGATCAATTCTGTCTGGTAGTTGTCTAGAAAAGTCTCTTGCATACACATTTGTGTTTTTTTAGAGCAACAGTATCCAACTTTGTTAGTTAAAAAAGGAATCAACATTCTTTGTCAACAATGGCGCTATTGTGTCCTTTTGGGTCCCACTCTTCCCTGACTGTCCTGATTGGAAGAGATTTATTGCTCCTCCAAATTCATAGCATTCTGTCTGATTTCTTTACATTGTACGTTTGTTCATATCTGGCAAAACATGTTAAAAATCTTAATGGTCTCATTTTAGTATACTATTCTCCTTTTCTTTGTCTCCTTAATCTCATGTTCTCTTTCTTTTACTCATTTTATATTTTATCGCAATTTATGTAAACTGCCTTAAACATTTTTTAATCAAAGCAAAATATAAATAAATAAATGATATATTTGCCTTTTTAGTAGTATATGTCTTATGCCTTTTATTAAAAATTTAAGCCACTATAGAATGAGTCTGTGGTTTAAATACTTTTTATCCTACAATACTGAGCAAAGTGCCTTGCATGTAGTATACAGTGCATAGATGTAAATAGGCATTTAGTGTTTTGCATGTTTGTTGAATGGATGGTTAGTAAAACATATGAGATAGTCTGCTGTTTAGGGTCTTCTGTCTGCCTGTGTCTGATTTGCCTGCCTAGCAGACTGACCTGTTAGATCTGAACGAACTGGCTGAGTATGTAACCACTATTTTGTTCAGCATACCTCTGCTTGTGTGCATGGATTTATGCCCACAGACTAGTTGCCAGGGAGTCAGTTGCATAGCAAAATGAAGGAAGACTGGCAATGAAGATATCTGAAGAGAGGTAATCTAGTAATAATGACCATTGTGTTCCTCTAAATCTTATTTTCTGAAGTTGTTAACTTCAGAGAATGATAAAATTGTTTGCATTGAGGGTGGATATGGGAATTCTTTTTTGACCATGGAATAAAGTGAAAACATCCCCTTTTGTGGATAAATGTGATGTTGGTCAGAGACCATAAACCTGTCAATTTTCAGTCTGCATGCTTCCATTGACAACTTAAATTAAGAATAGTGAAATATCTCCCTGTTTGTTCTTTTTATATCAAGGATAGAGAAATGCTATGTTTTCATCCTGTTGGATCTGCTGTCTCATGCCACTGGATTTGGGCATGTTTATATGTTATTGATATTTTTTTTGTATTAAAAGTGCAGCTGTATTTAAGAGAATAGCTTTTTATTTTCACCCTCCTGACTCAGTCAAGCTATAATATGGAATTGAATGGTTTATAATTTATTCTGTTTACTGAATAAAATTTTGTTCCTTTTTTTTTACTGTTGTCATCCTAAAGGGCTTTTTAAAAAAAAAATTATTTATTGGGGTGACAATTGTTAATGAAATTACATAATTTCAGGTGTACAATTCTGTATTATATCATCTATAAATCCCATTGTGTGTTCACCACCCAGAGTCAGTTCTCCTTCCATCACCATATATTTGATCCCCTTTACCCTCATCACCCACCCCCCACCCCCCTTACCCTCTGGTAACCAACAAACTATTGTCTGTGTCTATGAGTTTTGTTTCTCATTTGTTTGTCTTGTTTTTGGTTTATATACCACATATCAGTGAAATCACAGGGTTCTCTGCTTTTTCTGTCTGACTTATTTCACTTAGCATTATACTCTCAAGATCCATCCATGTTGTCACAAATGCTCCTATATCATTTTTCCTTAACGCCGAATAGTATTCCATTGTGTATATATACCACAACTTCTTTATCCATTCATCTATCAAAGGACATTTAGGTTATTTCCATGTCTTGGCCACCGTAAACAAAGCTGCAATGAACATTGGAGCACACGTGTCTTTATGTATAAATGATTTTAAATTCTTTGGGTAGATACCCAGGAGAGCGATTGCTGGGTCATATGGTAATTCTATTTGTAATTTTTTGAGGAACCTCCACACTGCCTTCCATAGCGGCTGCACCAGTCTGCATTCCCACCAACAGTGTACGAGGGTCCCTTTTCTCCACAGCCTCTCCAACACTTGTTACTATTTGTCTTGTTGATGATAGTCGTTCTGACTGGTGTGAGGTGATATCTCATTGTGGTTTTCATTTGCATTTCTCTGATGATCAGTGATGTGATAGGGGACAGCCCTGTCGTGTTCCTGAACATAGAGCAAAGGGCTTCAGTTTTTCACCATTAATTATGAGATTAGCTGAGGGCTTGTCGTAGATGGCCTTTATTATGTTAAGGTATTTTCCTTCTATACCTATTTTATTGAGTGTTTTAATCATAAATGGATGTTTTGTCTTGTCAAATGCTTTTTCTGCATCAATTGATATAATTATATGATTTTTGTCCTTTATTTTGTTTATGTGATGTATCACATTGATGGATTTGCGGATGTCGAACCATCCTTGTGCCCCTGGGATAAACCCCACTTGGTTGTGATGAATAATCTTTTTAATGCATTGTTGTATTCGATTTGCTAGAATTTTGTTTAGGATTTTTGCATCAGTATTCATCAGAGATATTGGTGTGTAGTTTTCTTTTTTTGTGTTGTCCTTACCAGGTTTTGGTATCAGGGTAATGTTGGCCTCATAAATGAGTTAGGGAGTACTGTCTCTTCTTCACTTTTTGGAAGAGTTTGAGCAGGATTGGTATTAGATCCTCTTTGAAGGTTTGGTAGAATTCACTGGTGAAGCCATCTGGTCCCGGACTTTTGCCTTTGGGAAGGTTTTGGATGACTGATTCAATTTCTTTACTGGTGATTGGTCTGTTTAGATTTTCCAGTTCTTCATGATTCAGCCTTGGAAGGCTATATGTTTCTAAGAACTTGTCCATTTCTTCTAGGTTATTGAATTCGGTGGCATATAGTCCTTCATAGTATTCTTGAATGATTCTTTGTATTTCTGTGGTGTTCGTGATAATTCCCCTTGATAACTTCCCCTTTCTCATTTCTGATTTTGTTAATTAGTGTCTTCTCTCTTTTTATCTTAGTGAGTCTAGCCAAGGGTTTGTCGATTTTATTAGTTTTTTTCAAAGAACCAGCTGTTTGTCACATTAATTTTTCTGTTGTCTTTTTGTTCTCTATTTCGTTAAGCTCTGCTCTGATTTTTGTTATTTCCCTTCTTCTGCCGACCTTGGGTTTCACTTGTTATTCTTTTTCTAGTTCTTTGAGGTGTAACATGAGGTTATTTATTTGGGATTTTTCTTGTTTCTTGAGATAGGCCTGTAATGATATAAATTTCCCTTTTAAAACTGCTTTGGCCGCATCCCAAAAATTTTGGTAGGATGTATTTTCATTGTCATTTGTTTCTATGTATCTTTTGATCTCTCCTCTAATTTCTTCTTTGACCCAGTCGTTCTTTAAAAGTATGTGGTTTAATCTCCATGTATTTGTGTTTTTTCCTGCTTTCTTTTCACCATTGATATCCAATTTCAAAGCCTTGTGATCAGAGAATATGCTTGGTATGATTTCAGTCTTCTTAAATTTGCTGAGGCTGCTTTTATGCCTCAATATATGGTCTATCTTTGAGAATGTTCCATGTACACTTGAAAAGAATGTATAGTCTGATGTTTTAGGATGAAGTGCTTTATATATGTCAATGATGTCCATTTCATCTAATGTGTCATTTAGGGCTGCTATTTCGTTATTTATTTTCAGTTTGGATGATCTATCCATAGCTGTCAATGATATATTTAACTCCCCTAGTATAATTGTGTTTTGCTCAATTTCTCCCTTTAGTTCTGTTAGTAGTTGGTTGGTATATTTCAGTGCTCCTGATTGGGGGCATAAATATTGATGACTGTTATGTCTTCTTGTTGTATAGTCCCCTTTACCATTATGAAATGTCCATCTTTGTCTCTTGTTATCTTTTTCACCCTAGTCTGTTTCATCTGATATCATTATGGCTACACCTGATTTTCTCTGGGTACCATTTGCTTGCAGTGCCAATTTCCACCCCTTCACTTTGAGTCTTTGCTTGTCCTTATAGCTGAGATGTGTCTCTTGGAGACAGCATATGGTTGGGTTTAGTTTTTTGATCCAATCTGCTACTCTGTGCCTTTTTATTGGTGAGTTCAGTCCATTTACATTTAGGGTGGTTATTGATACGTGAGGATTTCCTGTCATTCTATCTTTTGTTTTCTCGTAAGGCTGTGAGTCCATTGTTTCTTTGCTTTTTTGTTGTTGTCTATTATTTCTGTATGGTGGTATTCTATGATGTTTCCCTCTGTTTCTTCTTTTATTACAGTATATATTTCAGTTCTGGATTTTTTTTTGAGTGGTTACACTTAAGATTATGTAAAAGAAAGTTTGATATTTAGTGTATTCCATTTTCTTCAGCACGCTTACTTTCTCCATTCCCATATTCCGGTTCAGGCCTTTACGCTCCCCCTTTTTATGTTTCGGTTGTCACTAATTGTCCCTGTTGATGGTGGTCGAATAGCCTCCTTGAGTATGTTCCTTATTTTTAAGTTTGAAAACGTGTGAGTGAAAGGCTTAGCAAAATGAACAGCATTTTGATAGACACTGTGGATGATATTTAGGAAAGATATATTCCCTGCCCTGAAGGAGAGTATTACCTTGTAGAGTTAGAACTACCACAATTAGAGAATAGTATACGTTTACATTTGTCCTCAGCAGTTAGGTTGTTGAAAGGATTCTGAGTGATCACTAGGGTATCCAAATGGTGGAGTTTTCTCAGAGAATCGGAACTGTTTTTTGGAAGGTAGGTAACATTTGCACAGGTAGAAAGTGGGGGTAAGAGACGCCTGGAAAGTGGGTCTTTTAAAAAGACTGCTGTTGATGCAGAGACAGACACAAATAGATATGTTTTGTGGGAAGGTGAGTGAAGAGTAGCTGGACTAAATCTGCTTGTTTGGGGACAGTAGTTGGAGAGGTTGTGTGGCGACAGATTTTAGAAGCTCTTGAAGGTCAGACCCATAAGTTTTGAGGGTGGTGTGAGAAACACAGGTTCCAGATGCACTGTGAAAGTAGTGTTCTAGGAAGTTTAGTCTGACAGTGATACTATGAGGGATAGTTTGCAGTGTCGGGATGAGGAGATTCATTCGATAATCTCAAAGGGATTTTGTGATCATTTGTTGAATCCTTGCCAAGCACTGTTTGTCCTAAGTACTTTAATCTTTATTTCATTTAAACCTCAAAACTACCCTGTGCATTAGGTACTATTATTATCTTCACCTTAACAGGTAAGGAAACTGAAGCACAGCAGGTCAAGCAACTTTCTTAAGGTCACAAAACTTGTAAGGAGTAGAGCAGTCAGTCTGGCTTCAGAAACCAGGGTCTAATCCATTATGCTCTAAAATGTTAGGTTTTCCAGAGAAAATAAAACTAACATTCTTTTCTTCTGTGTAATGTTTTTCCTTATTAATTCCCTGTCTCCTTACCTACAACATGATTTGTTCTAGTGGCCTTAGAACAAAGGTTTGGCTTGAGATTTCAAATAGGTTTGCTTATTTCAAGCTCTTTTCCAAATTTCACTATTTTCCTTCTAAACTGTTAACAAATCAAAATTACTTTAGATTGGACTTTAAACCTGGAGGAAGGGAGGCTGGCTAATTCTATAAATGTTTCTGATTTGCTGAGTTTCTTTACCTAGGTCAGATTATAAACAGTAATGTTTTTAATATTTATATCTGGTTAAATATATTATTTTTACCTAATTAAATAATAAGCTGACAGAAGCTCTCTTAAAAAAATAACAGATACACAGATTTAGGATTTCAGCAGTCAGAAGATTCACAATTGATTTTTAATTCAGTTGAGGCCATTCTAATTGATGTATGCATACTGCATAATTTAGAAAAGGCAGTTGCTTGGCAGTTGGTGTGCTCCAGCTTCCCTTTGTCATTGACAGTTGGTCTTTGCTGCATGTCTTTTTAGGACAAAGAATTGAGCTCCTGTAAACGCACTTCAGAGGTTTTCCCACTAATGATTTCTCCTCTTATACTTTACTATTTGGTTTCTTTGGCAACTGGGCTTCCCCTAGTACACTGCTGACGTCTTTACAGCCCCTCTTCCTCTCCACTACCCCTCCTGAGTATTTGAGGGTTTTTTCTTCTTCTCTTGTTGCTTTAGGACTGAACTAGAAGAATAAGCATGTTTTCTTAAATTTCTGTGCCTATATGCTTCTGAGAATATTTTAGAAGGATAGAGAAAAGAAATTACTTTTTGAAGCTAAGTAACCTATATTTTTGGGTTTTACGGTTTCAGCCATAAAAGTGTAAATTTATTTTGTGTGCAGTGCTTTTTTGTTTGTTTGTTTGTTTGTTTTTTGTTTTTTTTTTTTTGTTAAACAGCAACAACATGTTTTCCAGTTAAATCAGACATTTTATAACTAAAATATTTTAGGAATGTATAGTGTTGTAGAGGGAAAACCAATTTGAATATGGTATGCATAGTTTCATTATTATAGGGTAATGCTGTGATTTGTCTTTTTAAAAATCTATGAAAACCATTTCTGTTACTGTGAGGAAGGGAAAGTAAGTAAAGATCTAAAAACTCTTGTTCACATTTGGTTCCTTAGTGATACTTTTTGAATCTCCATTCCTTGACCCTCTTAGCGTCACTATTCTGGGCAGAGATGGCCATTTCTACCACCTAAAGCACAGTGAGAAGCCCTATTTCTTGAAATACAAACGGAACAATTTGTATAGTTAATATATATATTGGGTGCCAGCCACATGGTTGATCCTAACTATAGTATAGTTGCCATGTTACTTATTTTTACATTTGGAAACATTTTACTTTGGCCTCAGTATATATTTTGTAACATCCTGTGGAGTGTATGGCCTGTAGGGAAGGAATGGATAAGAAAGAAAGAGAACAGAAATAGTGGAAATTGCTACACTAAAGGCCTTTCACTGTAGGTGCATAAATATATGAGGTTTCTGTATTGTGTCTAAATACAGATGTTCCTCAACCTACAGCGGAGTTAGGACTGATACACCCATGGTAAGATGAAAACATTGTAAGTGGAAAATGAATTTAATGTATCTAACCTACGGAACAAAATAGCTTAGCCTAGTCTACCTTAAACTTGCTCAGAACACAATATCCAAAAACCACTGGCAACACAATACATGGTAGAGTATTGTTTGTTTACCCCTGTGATAGGACACTGCCTCTGACCAGTATTGTATCGAATATTGCTAGCCTGGGAAAAGATCAAAATTCAAAATTTGAAGTATGATTTCTACTGAATGTATATCATTTTTACAGCATCGTAAAGACAAAAATTGTAAGTTGGGGACCATCTGCATATGAAAAGATGACTTTTTTGCGATTTATAATGAATTTGATGTTGTATGTGTATGAGTATATGTGTATGTATACATGGATGTGTGCTCCAAGTTAGTAATGCAAAACTTACTGCAGAAGCAAGAAGAGGGAGGAATTAATTTTTCCTGAAGAAGTCAGGGAAGGCTACATTTTTAAAAAATTGACCACAGAGCTGGCCTTAAGAGATTGAATGAGATTACTAGTTGTACACAGCTATTAGTACCAAAAAGTGTGAGCTTGGGGATGGGGACAGTATCTGGGAATATTGGAAGATAATAGTTGAAAAGTAGGTTGGAGACAGATTGTGAAATACTTAAACAATAGACAACCACCAAAGTATATTCTTGATTTGGTCTTTTAGATCAGATTCGTGTTTTGAGAGTATCTCTAATAATGTAAAATTATGTGTACTTCATGACTAACACTGTATGATAAATAATGAATTAGTAACTTAGTTATTAGGGTGATGAATTATACTTGGTTTCCCCCTCTGTCAATTGTTTTAAGAACATTCCGTAATGAGGCAGTTTTATGTAGTGGTTAAGAGTTAGTATCTGATATTGCACTCCTAGCCTCTCATTTATAGCTGTCTCTCTGACTTTGGAGAAGCCTTAAGCTTGGTTTAATTCATTTGTAAAACAGGCATAATAATGCCTACCTCAAAAAATTGTTTTGAAGATTGGATTGAATCAGATAACACATGTAAAGCTCAGCACTTCACACAGAAAACTTACCTAAGAAACAGGACAATTATTGTTTTGTGATATTGCTTTCATTATAGAAGGACATTTTTGGAATGTGAGGGATTAATGGTTTGGGGAGGCTGGAGGGGCATCCTTTGGTGAGATTAATTAGGAAGTGGATTAATTACTGCTTTATCCAAGCAGTGCTTTTAGGAGACAAAGGGAATTCAGGGTAGAAGAAGGAAGAGGAAGAGAAAATGGAATCAGTTTAATTATGGGCGGGCTGACTTTAAAGTGGGTTATCGGAGGGCATGAGGGTGATACTCAGGAGGTGATGGTTGGAAATAGGAAGCCTGGAGATACAGATGCGGAAGCCATTATTTTCTGATTGGACATACCTGTCTGGGGAGAGTGATTGAGTAGTAGCCTGAACAGGAAGAGCCTTCAGGAAAACTAATACTTAAGAATTGGGAGCATGCCAGAGACATTGTCCCTGTTTTACTCCAGGGATATGGTTCACTGGTCTTTTTCCTATATTCATGAAGAAACTAGGGACTAAGGGGAAATTAATGTTTTCTTTTCAAAAATATACTTTTTATGTACTGACAAAGTATTCTGTACTATTATATGAAAGTATTAGACTATTATTTTGAAGGCCTTTGAGTTTAGATTCCTTGTTTTACTCAATAGTATGTATAGGATATACCGAACTGTGGTCAGCCTTCTGAGCTTTGAGCCCCACTCATAGCATTTTCTCCAGCTCTCTCTCAAAGGGGAAGCTCTCTGACGTTTGACAGCTTTCCTCCTTCTCAAGTCTGGACACTTGGCCTCCATAGTGGGTTTTTGATTTAGGGAAGTTCTTACCTCTGAATTGTGGACTTAGTGCAGATGTGCTGGTGCCTGGCTGTCGGGATCACTGAGTGCCTGGTGAGGGTAAATGCCCTGTGGTGTTGTTGCCACGAAGCTCTCATACTTAATGTGTTCAGTCATCGCACCCTCGTCACGTTACTGTGCCATGAAAACACGGACTGTCTCACTGCCTTCTCATAGGATGTCCACTTTTTCCAATTTATGATTACTTTTTCTCAGTGAGAGGGAAAAAAGTCTTTTGCCGGTGTATCCCAGCTGAAATTTAAATTTCAGACGCTTTGGATCAGGTGTAACGAAATATTAAGAGACTCAGAAATTACTCTTACAAGTTTCAGTTGCTTACTTTCCAGTTTATAGTAGGGTTTAAACCTTAAGCCTAATACGTGTTGTTAGTTACCTTTTTGAGTTAAACTGTCAGGAAGAAACTATCTTGCTTAGGTTAAAGATTTACAGTTGTTAATTGTCCTGCCTTATCCTACTTCATGTGTGAAAATCTATACATTGAGTTTTCATTTGGAAGCCCACAGTAATAGGAAGTTAATTCCACAGGGTCGACTCTTAATTTTTCTTTTTAATTTACTCAGTTCCTTCCCCAGGATACTAATTGAAAATAACTTGGGTTGCCTTTAGCTTTAATTTATAACTGTCATTAGGACTTTATGATTCTGTAGTGGGGGTCTCGGGGCTGACCTTGTTCTTCTTGACCTTTAGAGATTTAGAAGGATAGTTTGTATTGGTGTTGAACCAGCAATACCCTGCTTGTTTTCAGGGTGTGTAGTGGATGTGTAGTGGCAGACCACTGAGTTGCAAGTTTGTGCAGACTTTAAATAAGTGTATGGTGAGCTATAAAGTTACGTTAAATTATTTTCTGGCCTGCCTCCATTGATTCCAAATTTCTCTTTGCATTTTTAAAAGCCCTTACTGATTTTAAAAGCAAATATAGAGAATCGTATGGAAAGACAGTCAACTGAGGGACATTTGAACTTGCAAAATAATGAACATAGAAGGAAAGGCGTCGCTGGCTGGGTATATTATCGACTAGAAACCTGCATTTAAAGTTCAAAGTGCTTGGGTAAGATGACTGCTTTATTCTCATACCTCCCCCCCCCCCCAGCTCTGCCTCTGCACCAGTGTCTCTTTGCCATTATCACCCACAACACAGAAGAAATTCTTTTATTTATTTTAGTCTTACTTGGAAGAGAGACTAGAGTGTAGATTATTTAGAAGCAAGGAGGGAGAATTGAGGTCTTTTCAATATTAGGTATTTCTGTTTATGGACATGACATATGTCTTCTTTTAGGTTCTTTACTAATGTTTTGTAGTTTTCTCCATAAAAATTTCACACATTTTTGTAACCGGTCCCTGTCCCCCCCGCCTTCTGATAGTTTGTGGCTATTGTGAGTGTGTTCTAAAAATCATCATCATCATCATCACATCTTCCTATAAATTAATGTTGGCATATTAGAAAGTTACTGAATTTTTATATGCTAGCATCTCAAAATTTTATTTTGTACTTAGATTTTACTTATCCCCTCAAGGCTACAGTTTCATCATCTCTGAAACAAAGGGGTTAAATTGGAATAAAATATTTCCTAGGATCTGTCTAGTGTTAACATTAGGTTCTATGCCTTTACATATTTGTAAGGTACAACTTTGAGTTGTACCACCCAAACTACAGATAAGTTCTGTGAAAACAACCATAGATTTGTTCATATGTGTTTACATGGTGTTTAATACACTTTGTTCTCTGTATAATGATTCTTTAACATCTAGGGTAAAGAATGAACACTTACCATTTGAAAAGTAATCCTTAAAAGTACAGTTTCTTATTCTGGTTGAAATGGCTTACTGTTATCGTCTCACCTTGCATTTTAGTTTGTTGCTATGTTAGTTTTACTGCATATTTCCCCTCCTAAAAATAGATGGCCTTTAAACCATAGTTTTTATAAATATTTGCATCTCAAGTCAAATTTTTCCTGTAACATGGATTTCATTGGTGGGTTTCATTAGAGCAGGCTATGTTGAGAACTTTCTACCACATGTTTATTCTCCTTCATACCTCTGTCCTAAGGATCCTATGTGCAGATGTCAGAAGATTCCATTGGGAGTTTGAATAGTATTCTCGAAGAATTATTTTAATATTTGTTTCTGCTGGGTGGAGGAAAGCAGATGTAATCTCTGAGAATATATTCAGTCCTGTCCCTAAAATGTACGTGAACAACAGTCTATCTTTTATATTTATTATAAAAACATACGTTATATAAGTTTCTATCTAGCTGCTGGCCACAATTTGTTTCAACAAATTCAAATGGCTACACACATTTCAACATTCATTTGAATAGGTTCCATAAAATGAATTCAGGACAAAGGTTGGTAGAGGTCACTTGTTGGGCACTTATTACTGGCTTGAGGTTGGAGGAAAGACCTGCTTCTTCTGGGTTGAAAAAGAAAAGGCAAGTTTGGGTACATAAGATGAATAGAGACATACAGGAAACTGAAGGAATTCTTCATGTTTGTTTTCTCTGTCAAGCACAAGGCTGGGCTATCTGTTGAAAATTAGGGGTCTGAGTTTGATTAGAGGACTTGAAAGTGAAAAATTTGGAATTACTGGGAAACAGGGTAGGGCCTGATCAGGGATATGTAGAATAATAATAATAGTACTAGTAATAATAACAACAATAAGAATAGCGAGTCTCTGTTAGTTACCTGTTCTTTGCCAGCTCCTGTTCAAGGTAATTTATGTTTTAACCTTTATAGCAACTTTATTAAGTAGTTGTTCTACAGGTAAGACGCTAAGTGATAGAGTTAAGATTCCAGCTTCATCCTCTTGCTCCAAACCTAGGCCCTTTTCTCTTTCTGCACTCTTAATGACATTGGGAGTGTCTGCTTGACATTGAAAGCCAAAAGTTTAGAGTGTAACTTAAAAATTGTTCTTCAGAGAAAGGAGGAATAGTGGACTGCAAAAAGAGTATTCAAAATATAACAAATACGTAGATGCTTTTCCCCCACTAGAATGGTTGATGCCTTGATGGATTGCTTCCCTAATTGAAGTGAGCTACTAGAGGCCTGTAGAAACCCAGACCTGGTCATGTGACTTGACAGTTAGAGGTATTTGAAATTGTAGACTCATTTTCTCCCTAAGGCTTGTATTTTTGAAATACATTGAGGTGAATGCTTTCAAGTTCTTCAGTTTCTATGTAGGGTGAAATGAGTAACTTTTTATTTTTAATTATTCTATTTATTGAATAGATATTAGTTGGATTTCTTTATTTGTATTAAGGGACTGTGTTGCAAAATATAAAAGTTTTGTTGTTGTTTTTGTGGGTTTTTTTTTTTTTTTACAAATACTTGTAATTTATTTTAGTAAAAATATTGACTCCTCATAATAGTTTATTTATAACAAACACTTTGGGGAATTACATGATGTTAATATTTGTTCTGCTTTCTTCCTCTTTAATATCAGTAGGAAAAACTGAAGTGCCTTCCGTATTATCTGGGTAGTTTTATAAAACCCCACAACAGGAAATCTCCCAAAGGATGTCATATTTAAATGTTTGTATTTATATCAAAAAAATTCTTTAAAATATATAAGAATTAAAATCGTCTATCCCTACTTGAAAAAAAGGTAAATCTTTTCCTTATGCCACTAAATAAATTTTCCTGTATTTCTTCAGACCTACCTGTAGATATACATACATATGTAACAGTTTAATAAAAATTTATATCTGTCCACATCTTCTTTTTCTCATGTAACAGTATCATGGAGAGCTTCCAGATAAATCTACCAGTTCTTTTCCATAAATCTGAAACTTGGTATATTTACCTAACCATAAAGCTACTGAGAAGGTTTTCAGTATTTTGCCATTATAAGAAAGACCAATTTAACATGTTGTAACAAATTCGAATCTTATCATTAATGCATGAATATGCCTACAGTTACCAACATTTGCTTATAGACCTTTCAGAGTTCGGTCAATCTCATAGCCAAACTCTTCATTCACTGTTATTTTAATACGCCTTTAAAAATTATGACTGCAGTTGGAGGCAGCTTCTCATGGTTACTGGCAATGTGAATGCCTTATAAGTTTTTTTTTTTTTTAACAACAGCGTCTATCTCTTTATGCATGTTCATTATTGCTCTAAATAAATGAAAATTCTATGAAAAGAAGACCCCCATTTTTCGTAGAATAATAAGTAGAAGCTTAAATTTCTTGTTTGTTTTTATTTGACATATATGAAGGTACTTTCAAAGATGTAGGTGAGCAAATGGAGGTAAAAGAGTTTGATGTAAAGCAGACCAAAACAGATTAAGATAAATGAATCTCTGTAGTGACTAGCATTTTGATGTCCAGATGGACAAGCAAACTCTTATTAATTTACAAGGGTAACATCAATTAATTAATTTCTACACTGTAATTAATTTATATGAATACCCTTATTACTCAGATGGGAAAATCCGTTACTGTGTTATGGAGTAGATTGACATTGTCTAACACTGTAGAATGTAACTTTGCCCCCTGATCTGCATATGTTAGATTACTTGTAATTCAGACTATAAGTCAGAGCATTTCCCTCTTCCAGGTTTAACCCTTTTAAACTTCATAATATTTCACATGCTAAATGCATCCTGTGTACTCTCTACCTTGTTATGATGCCTAACTCTTGGATTTTAATTTAGGAAAAGAACTATCAATAAGGTGTGAAATGAAATACAGTATAGATGAATTCTATCAACGTGGTACATGCAAACTACTATACAATAGGGGTGGGGTTTGTTGCAGACTCTTTTCCTAAGTAGAAAACTTACAAAAGGCATTTTTTGAAGCTTTGCTATGAAGAAAGATTGCTAGTGAAATGAAAAGAACTTTTTGTAGACCCCAATTTGGGAGTCTGGTAACTGGTACTTTTGGATTCTATACACAGAATATCTCAGGGTAAAACTATCTAAGTTTTGTATCCAAAGCTATTAATTTCTTCAATTATGAAAAGAAACCACAGATTGCATAATGGCGTTGGTATTCTGTTGGTATGGAGAGGATGATCTCAGAAGACTTACAAGCCTGTGTTGGGATGTGTGTGACACGTGCCTTTTTTCTGTTTTTTATTTTTTTTTATTTTTTAGTTTTTATTTTTATTTCAACAGTCCTAGACACATTTTTAAATTGTAGATATCCTAGTTAGCAAACCCAAACCAGTGCACAAAGCAACCACTTTTGCCAGTGCAAATACACACTTTGCTGAGCTTTCTAATCTGGGCTCCAGAGTTTATACATAGCAAATTCTAAACTCTGCCAAGTTCTGTTATGACCCAGAGGGGAGCAGAGCAAAGTAAGATGAAGAATCTGGAAATGCATGATGCCTGTAGGGTAAATTACATTTTGGAATTTGCTTCCATGTGGCTTTTCTCCTCTTGGACCACTGTGATGTTTAGCAGGCTGAGCTGGAAAGGTCGTATTGCATAAGATGAAGAACAAGAAATGGTCTGTTCAGTGACTCGCTGTTAAGTCTCCTGTCAGTGCCGACTAATAGTTGTAATAGCCATTCCTCCTCTGGGATATAAGTTTGGCTGTCATATTTTGGGGAATATGGTAATTTATAGCCATTGCTTTTAGCATGCTAGGGGGATCTAACATTTAAAGGCTCTTATACCAGTGGCTTACAGCTCTTTGTTTTTCTTCTTCATGAACTGCTGCTGCTTCTTTTGAGCCTTTACTGTAAATTACAGTAAATTGACTGTAAGAGTATCTGTTCAAAAAAAGTGAATGTGAATATTAAATTCATTTGATTCATTTTCATTTTGCTGAAGAGAACTTGAATTTATCTCTTTTTAAGACATTGGCCCTAAAATATATGGTGATGGAAGGAGAACTGACTCTGTGTGGTGAACACACAATGGGATTTATAGACGATGTAATACAGAATTGTACACCTGAAATCTATGTAAATTTACTAACAATTGTCAACCCAATACATTTAATAAAAAAAAAATAAAAATAAAATAAATAAAATGACAAAAAAAGCAGAAACATAGTGAGGCAAAAGCCATGTAAATGTGGTCAGTGGCAAATAGTATGTATCAAGTGACACATTGAAAAGGAATGCTAAATAAAATATGCGTCAATAAAATAAAATAAAAAAAGACATTGGCACCACATTAACAAAATGAAAAATAAAAATCACATGATCATATCAATAGATGCAGAAAAAGCATTTGATAAAATACAGCAACCTTTTATGATAAAAACCCTTAAGAAAGTGGGAATAGAGGGATCATATCTTAACATAATAAAGGCCATATATGACAAACCCACAGCTAACATCATACTCAATGGGGAAAAGCTAAAACCATTCCCCCTAAGATCAGGAACAAGACAAGGTTGCCCACTTTCTCCACTTCTATTCAACATAGTGCTGGAAGTTCTAGCCACAGCAATCAGACAAGAGAAAGAAATAAAAGGCATCCAAATTGGTAAGGAGGAAGTAAAATTATCATTATATGCAGATGATATGATACTATATATAGAGAACCCTAAAGACTCCACCAAGAAACTATTAGAACTGATAGATGAATTTAGTAAAGTAGCAGGATATAAAATTAATATTCGGAAATCAGTTGCATTTGTATATACCAATGATAAAATAGCAGAAGGAGAAATTAAAAAAACAATTCCATTTACAATTGCTCCAAAGACTATAAAATATCTGGGAATAAATCTAACCAAAGATGTAAAGGATCTGTACTCAGAAAATTATACAACACTGAAGAAAGAAATGAAAGAAGACATAAATAGATGGAAACGCATTCCATGTTCATGGATAGGAAGAATTAATATAATTAAAATGTCCATACTGCCTAAGGCAATATACATATTCAACGCAATTCCTATCAAACTACCAACGACGTTTTTCACAGAAATAGAACATATAATCCTAAAATTTATATGGGACCATAAAAGACCCCGGATAGCCTCAGCAATCTTGAGAAATAAGAACAAAGTGGGAGGTATAACGATACCTGATTTCAAACTATACTACAAGGCTACAGTAATCAAAACAACATGGTACTGGCATAAAAATAGATACATAGATCAATGGAACAGAATAGAGAGTCCAGACGTAAATCCATGCCTATATGCCCATCTAATCTACGACAATGGAAGCAAGAATGTACGATGGGGTAAAGATAGTCTGTTCAATAAGTGGTGTTGGGAAACCTGGACGGACACATGCAAGAAAATGAAGCTGGACCACCTCCTTACACCATATACAAAAACAAATTCAAAATGGCTTAAAGACTTAAATGTAAGATCTGAAACCATAAAATATCTAGAAGAAAATATAGGAAGAAACTTCATGGACATTACCCGGAGTAAGATTTTCACTGATATATCCCCTCGCGCGAGCGAAGTAAGAGAAAAAATAAACATGTGGGATTACATCAAACTAAAAAGTTTTTTCACAGCAAAGGAAACCATCAATAAAACAAAAAGGGATCCTACTGTATGGGAAAAGATATTTGCCAATGATATATCTGATAAGGGATTAATATCACAAATCTATAAAAAACTTACTCAACTCAACTCCAAAAAAACAAACAACCCAATTAAAAAATGGGCAGAGGACTTGGGGAGACATTTCTCTAAGAAGGACATACAGAAGGCAAGAAGACATATGAAGAAATGCTCAACCTCACTAACCATCAGAGAAATGCAAATAAAAACCACAATGAGATACCACCTCACTCCAGTCAAAATGGCTATCATCAATAAATCAACAAACAACAAATGCTGGCGCGGATGTGGAGAAAAGGGAACGCTAGTGCACTGTTGGTGGGACTGCAGATTAGTGCAGCCACTATGGAAAACAGTATGGAGGTATCTCAGGAATCTGAAAATGGAACTACCCTATGATCCAGTAATTCCACTCCTAGGCATCTACCCGGAGAAATCCAAAACTCCAATTCAAAAATCTGTATGCACTCCTATGTTTATTGCAGCACTTTACACAATAGCCAAGATATGGAAACAACCAAAATGCCCATCGGTAGATGACTGGATTAAGAAGCTGTGGTACATTTATACAATGGAGTATTACGCAGCCATAAAGAAGAAAGAAATCTTATCATTTGCAGCAACATGGATGGATCTAGAGAACATTATGTTAAGTGAAATAAGTCAGAAAGAGAAAGACAAGTACCATATGATCTCACTTATATATGGAATCTAAAGAAAAGACTATGTGAATGAACTAATCAGAGTCAGTTTTGGGGACGCAGAGAAAAAACCGAGAGTGGTTAGATGGGTGTGTGGGAGGGGGTTGGGGATAAGGGGAAAGGTGAAGGGATTTGGAAGCAGCTGGTAACCACAAGATGGCCTCAGGGTTTTTCTTTTGAAAATTAATTTGGGGAAGGTATTCTATAATGTTGTAAAGATTTTGTTGGGTATCCGATGGACATGCGTCCTATTTGGGAGACCACCTCAGGGATACTGTGGATACCTGATCATGGCATTGTACATCAGAAGCTAAACATTAATGAATGCCAACTATAATTTTATATATATAATGTGATGGTTCAGTGTGAGGTCGGAGGGATAGTGGATGGGGGGAGGGGGGTTCACAGTATGAGGGATATAAATGATGAACGTCTAAGTATTACCTTGTTTTGTACACCTGAAACTAATAAATAAATTAATTATAAAAAAAAAAAGACATTGGCTCTAGATATAGTTGTTTTTTTTAAAAAATCAATAAAATTTCCTTTTTGTTGAGTTGTAAATCATATTTAAAATATGTACAGGGGCAGAGACCCCAATCGGATTTAAAAGATTTGAAGAGTCTGGGGCAGAAGTTAGTGTATTTAATAAGTTTAAATTCCCTCAGATTTGCTTTATAGGAAGTGTGTTAATTACAGACATTTTCTAAATCATTTTCACCTGAGTAATATATGATGATTTACATAGCTGCCTTTTAAAAACATAGATGTATTACTGAAATTGTCATTTTTTAATATGTGAAATAGCTTAAAATGAAGAGTAATTTATTTTTCAGTAATGTGGTAGATTACACGTGCAGAGAAGCTCCTTCTGGTCAGAACATTTTTAAATGAAGGAAAAAATATGCATACATACAACAGATAGGTAAAATGCTGGCGTTCATGTTAGGCAAACAATTGAAGGCCTCGAAAGGAATAGAAAGCCTGATTGCATAAGGTAGAATAAGCACTGTAAGTGGTTTTTATGCTGAGGTTTCTAATAGGATTAGAGCAACAGGGGGAGACGAGAAAAAGAGTAGTGTCCCAAGCAGAGTGGGAGGTCATATTGGACACTGCCCCATATAAACCCGGGGCCCAGAAAGGTGACTTCTTCAGTGAATGAGTATAAAAGATGCCCTGCATCTCTAGAAACGCAGTTTATAGACCGGCCTGACAGAATTTTTATAGATAAAGTTGCAGGAAATGTGAGCTTGCATAAGAAAACAAGCAACTTAAGTTAGATGTGTTTTCCAAATTACATTTTCCAAAGATGGCTGCAACAGGATTTCCTGAATCATGTGTTCTTCTAGACCCTTGCTATTCTACCATCAAGAAATAGAGTCTCCGTCCTGTTCCGTTAAACCTGGGCAGGCCTTTGTGACTGCTTTGACCAAAAGAAAATGACAGAGGTGATATATATGATTTCTGAGGCTAAATCATACAAATGCCACACATTTCTTCCGTGTTCTCCTGGGCTACTCTTTCTTGGAACTGATCACCATGCTGTAAATAATAAATAAGCCTCTACAGTCCATGGAGAAGCCACGTGGAGAGGAACTGAGGCCTCAGCCCATGGCACCAACTAAGCTTCCCGCTGACAGCAGTACTAAGTTGCCAGCCTTGTAAGTACGCCATCTTGAAAGGGGTCCTCCCATCTCCTGTCTGGCTGTCCTAGTGTTGCCACATGGAGCAGAGACAGGCTGTCCTTTATGAGCCCTGTACAAATTGCAAATCTGTGAGCAAAATAAGTGATTGTTGTTTTAATTCACTAAGTTTTGGGGTAGTTTGTTACACAGTGATAGATAACTCAAACGTTAGCAGTAATCATCAGTCTTGTAAAGACTATAGATGTTTAAAGAAATAAAGAAGGGGATTAAAAATATGATATGATGACGAGAACCTCAAAATAGATGAGGAAGACTTAAAGAAGAGCTCAGTCTCAGAACTTCTCGAAATAAAAAAACATAAATGAAAAACACAATGGAAGGATGATACAAATTGGATAGAGTTCAAGAGTGAACTGAAAGATAGATGTATTTGAGGAAAGTTTCCAGAATTTAGTACAGAGAGAAGAGATGGGACATATGAGGTTTTGTGACATAGAGGATGACAAGATACCATGTGTATTACTGATTTAGTGGTTCTCAGACATTTTGATCTTAGGACCTCTTATGTCCTTAAAAATTATTGAGAACCCCAAATTGCTTTTGTGTATGTGGGGTACACATAATTTGCTCCCATTTGTGTGTGTGTGTGTGTGTGTGTGTGTGTGTGTGTGTGTATATATATATATGTAATAGTTCAATAAAAAATTTACTTAAAAAAAGACGATAAAGAGTGAAAAGGCCATAAAGAGAGTGAAAAGATAAGCTACACCATGAGAAGATATGCTGGTAGAGTTTGTTACCCAGAATATGAAAGACCTCCTCGAATTTAAAAAAAAAAATAGGAAAAAGGAAATAGAAAACTCATAAGTTTATTTCACAGAAGCAGAAACAAATGGTGCATGAACACGAGAAGATCCTCAACCTTTTTAGTAATCAAGGAAATGCAGATTAAAACAGTGAGGAACTATGTGTCCCTCACCCCCCACCATACTGGGAAAAATAAAAAATAACAGTTGTTGGAGATGATACGGAGCAGTGGAAACAGTCGCACTGTTGGATACAACCATTTTGGAAATGGTTTGGCTTTACTTACTGATTCTTAAGTATGTAGCCTAGTGAAACTCTTGCACTCATGGCCCAAGAGACATATATAAGAAGATAGAAAGTACTGTTCTTAGTAGCTAAAAATGCAAACTCAAATGTCTTAGTTTGTAAAGCAGTGAATAAATGTGGTGCTTTACTGTAAAGCAGTGAATAATAAATGTGGTATATTCATAAAAGGATGGCTGGCATAAAGTAGATTAGTTACTACTACATGCATCTAAATGAAGGGATGTTATAAATAGAATAAGGATAAAAAAGAGTCAAAATAATAATTATGATTCTATTTACATAATGTTTAAGAACAGGCAAATTTAAACAATAGGTTGTTTGGTGATACTTATATGGTAAGTTTGTAAAGAAAAGCAAAGGAATGATAACAAATTTTAGGATAGTGGTTATCTTGAGATGGGGGTGGAATGGAAAAGTACATAAGGAACTATGGTTTGTACGATGTATTTATTTTGCAATAAAAATTTCTGTGAGTGTGTTGTTGGAAGGAACCCTATAGTGATTCTTTCTCTGAGGAAAGAAATTTGTTAATGCAAATATTAGTTCTTAAGTAACCTTTTGGTAGGTATTCTTGCATATAAAATCCTCCAGGAAATATATTTTGAATTTAATTTTTACAGTTTCTTTATGTTAACCTTATCAAGTAGGGATCAGGCTTAGGAAGAAGATGAAACTAGGAGGATTTATCCACAAGTTTGAGTTCAATGGTTGCAGACTTAGAATTAGAAATTAGACCTCTTATTCTACCTGTCTTAATATTAATATGAAATTTTTGTGTGGATATGTTTTCATTTCTCTTGGATTTATACCTAGGAGTGGAATCCTGGGTCATAAGTTAACTTCATATATAATGTTCTTGGAAATTTTAAGGAAATAACAAAGTGGCTACATTTCACTTTTCTACCAGCAATGCAAGAGATGGTTCTAATTTCTCCACATCTTCACCAATACTTGTTATTGTCCGTCTTTTTTTATTATAGCTATCCTAGTGGGTGTGAAGCAGTATCTCATTGTGTTTTTTCCATTTCCTGTGCATTATTTGTGATGTTGTGCATCTTTTTATGTGTTTATCGGCCAGCTGTATACCTTCTTTGTTCATTTTTTAATAAGATTGTCTTTTTGAGTTGTAAGAGTTCTTTACAAGGGGGGGGTGCCAAAAAAAAGTATACAAGTGGACACTTTGGTCAACGTTGCTCAAGCAGTAGTTCGCCACAATCAGAAGTGTCTGGACGCTGATGGGAACCACTCTGAGCACCTCCTATACTTGCAGAAGTCAAACGTGACTTGTAGTCATCTTTTGTTATCGGTACATATTGGGTATTACAATTTTAATGCAGTTTTCCTTTCTTAAAATGTGTATGCATTTTTTCTCACCCTCTGTATATACTTTGAATACAAATCCCTTATCAGATACGTAATTTGCAAGTATTTTCTCCCCATTCTGTGAGCTGTCTTTCACGTTGAACATTGTTCCTAATAACTAAAATGTGGAAACAACCGAGATGTCCATCAATTGATGAATAATTAAAAAGAGATATTTCTATACAATGGAATAATATTTGGCAGTAAAAAGTAGTGAATGCTGCAAACATGGGTGCCCCTTAAAAACATTATGCTACATGAAAGAAGAGAATAATAAAAACCCACATATTGTATGACTCCATTTTTTGAAATGTTCAGCATAGGCAAATTTAGAGACAGAAAGTAGGTTAGCGGTTGCTTAGGGCTGATGGAAGAGTTGAATGGTGAACAGTTTGTGATGGCCTATGGATACAGGGTTTCTTTTAGGGGGACAAAATGTTCAAAATTAGATTGCTGTGATTAGTTGCACTGCCCTGTGAATGTACTAAAAAGCATCTAATTGTACACTTTGAGTGGGTGATTATATGGTATGTGAATGGTATCTTAATAAAGCTGTTGTGCTTTTTTAAAAACTAGAATACAAGGAAATGGAAACCTTTGCTAAGGGGAAATACTGATGTGATTATTTGTTTTGTATATGAATTTCTTATCCTTACTCTGGCTAAATACTTGCAATTTTTTTTTAAGTCTACTTTTGGAAAGAATTTCAGTTATCTTTAGTGAAAGACCTAGAGGCTAAAACTTTAAAACAAACAAACAATAAGAGCCAAGTAGTGTAGGGGAGAAGGAAGATGGATATTTTACCTGAAAACTTCGGTTAATTATGGCTATCACAGTTCACTTAGTTTTGACTTTCTGTCAATAAAGGCAAACAAAAAATCATGATGAGTTCTTTAACATACATTATTAAGTAAAAGGAAGCAATTTAACTGAGAAAAGTTATTTCTCAGCACTTGCTATCCGGTTCACAAAACTATGTAAAAAAAGAAAAAGAAAAAGGATTATTTAGTAGTTAAAAAAAAAATTCTAAAATATTCTTCAGGTGGAAATTCATTTTGATCCTGGATACATGTCTAATGTAAAATGTTACGTTTATTGAGCTTTCTGCTTATCTGAATTGAGACAAATAAAAAACTGTTATTTGGTATGGTGTCTGTGGAATTAAATGTAACTTATCTGACAAAATCTTTTGAGACTGAACTTGGTCATAGTGCCAGAATAGCAGAGTATTCCATTATGAAGTTTGAAATGAGATGCCCATGCTTGTTTTAAAAATACAATTAACCTTTTGTTTTAGAATAGTTTCAGATTTGCGAAAAGTCGTTTTCTACAGTACAGAGTTCCCAAATACCTCACATACAGTTTCTCCTATTATTGATATATTTCATTAGTATGGTACATTTGTCATAATTAATGAACCAATATTGATACATTATTATTAACTGAAGTTCATGGTTTCTTCAGATTTTCTTAATTTTTACCTTATGTTTTTTTCTGTGTCAGGATCCAATCTAGGATACAGCATTGCATTAACTCATTATATGTCCTTAGACTCCTCTTGGTTGTGACAGTTTTCTGTACTTGTTTTTGATTATCTTGACAGTTTTGAGGAGGACTGGTCAGGTGTTTTGTAGAATGTCCTTCAAGTGGAATTTGTCTGATATCTTTGTCATGATTAGGCTGCGGTCATGGGTCTTAGGGAGGAAGACCGCAAAGGTAGAAGTGCCCTTTTTATCACATCGTATCAATGGTACATGACTTACTGCTGTTGATATTGACCTTGAGCAACTGGCCAAGCTCCTCTTTGTCAAGTTTCTCCACTGTAAAGTTACTAACCCTGTTCCATATTGTCCTCTTCGGAAGTCACTAGATACACATGCTTTTTTTTTTTTTTTTTTTTTTTTTTAAGGTGCACATGCTTTTGATACCATTTTTGCATTTGACAAAAGTAAAGTAACTGATTTGAAAACTAATGAGTCTGGCATGCTTGCTTTTTCCAGTGGAGAGCTTACCTACATTTATATAGAATGGACTTGCTTGAATACTTGTCAGTGGGGCCAAAGCTTTGCTCATGAAAGAGCTTTAGTTCTGTTCTCATGCTTACACTCTTCTTTGAAACTCCTAGATTTCTGTACCATAAATTGTGAAAGAGATTTTCTTGTCCTAGAATTTCTCAGAGATGAAAGTTACCTACGTTATAATGAACCATAACGTATTTGTTTCGTATTCCTGTGTAACAACTTACCAAAAACTTAACAGCTTAAAGTAGCGCACACTTATTATCTCACTGTTTCTCTGGGTCAGTAGTCCTTGCGTGGCTCAGCCGAGTCCTATGCCCAGGGACTCATAAAGGTACAATCAAGGTATTGGGTGGATTTCTTCTCGTGTGGAGGTTCAAATGGTGAAGAGCCCATTTGTAAGATCATTCAGACTATTGCCGGAATTTATTTTCTTGTGGCTTTATGACTGGCTTTTTGCTGGTTGTTGGCTGGAGGCCATCCTCAGGTTCTAGAGAGCTTGTCCACAGCTCTTGCATATGTGTGTCATTATGTGTGTGGGATATCATCGGAGGTTGTCACCGTAGGGTCTGTCTGCTACATATTACATGACTTCTGTAAAGAGGGTTTAATTTTGAGTACAACTGTATTCAGTGAGTTTGTTTGGGTGAAAGTTACCTACAGAGTACATCCCAAGTATCAGTTTGATCCGGTAGAGCTCATTGTTGTGAAAAGTGTAAACTTATAATAATTGTCATTATGTTAAATGAAGGAAGGTAGAGCTCTTCATGGAGTATACCGGCAGAGGATAAAGAAAGAAGTTGGAGGAGAGGTGAAGTACTCTTTTTCTTGTTTCAAAATTTTGCTGAATTCTGATATCTGCCATTCATTTTTTTGTTAGTTTTCTATTCCATATGTAAGAACTCATTACGATAAAATCTAGTTTTGAGAGACATAGTGTAGTTGAAAGCTCAGGGTCTAGAGTTCAAATGCCTGCTTCCAAATCTTGCCTCTGCTATTTAGTACAGTATGACCTAGGCAAAATACTTCCTTGGTGTATCAGTTTTAACTAGGAATAATAGTATCTACTTCATAGGGTGGTTGTGAGGATTAAGAGTTAATGCCTGTAACTATTGTTCACTTTCTCAAGTGTGATAGTGGGTCTGTGGTTATGTGTTAAAAATAGAGTGAATCCTTTTAGAGATACATATTAAAATATTTACAGATAAAATGATACGGTGATTGGAATTTTGGAGGTATAGATGAAGCAGAATTGGCCTTGAGTTAATAATTGTTAATTGATTTTGGTTTAATTATTACTCTGTCCACTTTTGTATATATTTGAAATTTTTCATAATAAAAAAGTTTAAGAAAGTATCACTGCCTTGGCACATATTACATTCTCAGTATATTTTAGCCATTCTTATGTTTATTATTATGTTGGAATAAACTTGTCTAAAATACAAAAAGTATAAAATGAACTAAACTTGACACTTCAGTTTTCTGATTTCTAAGATTCTTCTTATAGTGGAAACTATCAAATTTGGATAACATAAACAAGATCCTTAGACTTGTGTTTTTGTTTCTGTGTTAGCTTCTTCCTAGTTAAGTTGTAATTTATAGTTTAATTCTTTTGGCTTAATTGTGGCCTGCATAACATTTAGTTTATCATTGCTTGTTCTGTGGGAAAAAAAAGTGGAATGGAAATTAATACCACCATTATTTAGTCGTAGTATTATTAACGGTAGTAGACATTGAGTTTACCAACGGTGAACATATTAGTTGCAGAAGCCAAGGCTTTCCTAGGTAATCAGCGGTTTATGCTTTACTTCAATGTATCTAATTGCTGTTTAATATAAGTAAGAAAGGTAGTTAATACTTAAGAGCTTATTCACCAAGTTTATCTCAAATGTGGTAAATGTATCTTTCTGCTTATTATATGGTCCTACACTATGTAGTACTATAAAAGTAGATGGTATGAATGTTTTAATTGTTAAAGATTGAAAGTTATCTAGTGATTCTGATTTATTTTACATGAATGAAAAAATAAAATAAAACTTTAAAAGAAGCAAAACCCAAATCTCTTAGAGTTCTAATCAGGACTGGGCACATTGAGTACCTTGTTTTGACAACACTGCTTTTGAGTCTCATGCAGACACACCTTTTATTTAATAGATGGGGACCCTGAGGACTATTAGAGGTAAGGTAATTTGCCCAAGGTCACAAGTGTTTCTTAGAAGTGGAGTTTAGAATTGAACTCTAAATCCCACACCTCTCAGTCCAGTGTTCTTTTTGCTGTCCTAGTGATTTCCAAATTATTCTCCTGATCCCTAGCACTCTAAAAAGTTTTGTCTGTCTCTGACCCTTTCACCCAAGGTTAACCAGAATAAGTCGTTTCCCTGCCCCCGTCTTATGTATTAAGGTTAATACAAGATTTTGTTCAGAGGGGAAAAAAGATTCAACTACTGTATATGTTAGTTTCTGAGTCTTCCCTACACTGAGCTCTTTATTCTGTGCCATATTCTACTCTGAAAAGTACATTTGATTTATTGGAGGGTTTTCTTTGACTTTGTTTCAAAGAATGCCAGTGTGATCTCTATAGAAATCTGTGACCAAAAGACCTCAAGAAAATTCAAAAGGACTTTCAAATGTGGAGGGGTAATTATTTTTAGTATGCAGTTATTATCAATTAACCTTTTATTTCTTTCCAGCTGTCTGTATTCTCCTTTCATTTTCTCATCTCATAAATCTCATTCCTTGTGATTTTCTAGATGGAGTTTCTTGGGGTCTGTTATTTTTTTAAAAAGATTTTATGCAAATATATCTATCTTAAATGAAGCTCTATCTGATGTCTGGAGAGTCTTTTGGGTCTCTTTGGTGGTGAATTTTAGAGGTCATACTAAATGGCTTGCTTAAAAGCAATATTGTTATATCAAAAGAGGGCCCAACAGATAGGTTGGTTTTTGCTTAGTAAATTAATTAATAAATTAAATGGTTAAATTTAATGATTACAGTGACTTTAATGGTTAAAACTTCAAAGTAAAATCTTTGGTGCTACTTTAGCAGCTTTTCAAAATTCTATACTTATACAATAATGTCAATTTAGAATTAGAACCATCCATCATAGGTCAGACTTTAAGATGCATATTCTGACCCCTGCTAAGGGAAAGGATGAACAATCTTACTAAATGTTAACTTTGTTATAGTAAGCCCATACTTCATGTAGTTGTGTTTTTACATTTAATGTAAGTATAATATTAACATATATATGATAGCTATAATATATTTTATATAATACATACCGTATTTCCCTGAAAATAAGACCTCGCCAGACAATCAGCTCTAATGAGTCTTTTGGAGTAAAAATTAAAATAAGGCCCGGTCTTATTTTACTATAATATAATATATTTCATTACAATATAAGACCGGGTATAATATAATATAATGTAATATAATATAATACCGGGTCTTATATTAATTTTTGCTCCAAAAGATGCATTAGAGCTGATTGTCTGGCTAGGTCTTATTTTGGGGGAAACACAATAATATAACACATTTTAATGGAATAATTTTTCATTTTTTTCTTATGGCATTGTTGTTTATCAGTTGTTCCCCTCCTGTCTGTAAGATAGATATCAGAAATTTGAGAATTAATTAATGTTTACCATTATACTTTCCAGGGGAGTAATTTAAGTTAGTTAAACTTCACTGTGCAGCACATGAAACACAAACATTCATTACGGAAATAAAATGTTTGATTTGAACATGTGATAACTGCTAAATACAAGGAACTCATTGAAGCCAGAGTAAATGCAAAAAGCCATCACACAAAATATTCCCATTTGGATGGAACGCCAGAGGGGCATTTTCTGCCAGCACTGGTAGTGTGCAGCTGTGATTAGGAAAGCCCCTCCGAAGGTAGTTGATGCAGTGTTCCTGATAGGCACAGGGAAGCTGGCTTTTTATTTTAACTCTGGGCTGCCACCGAGAAGACAGCCAGTGTCATAACCATTTATACTAGAAATGCGTGGTTTGGCAGAGGAGTACACCTTGACGAACAATTATCTCACAGTACTGGCATCTAAGGATGTAAGAATTTCAGAAATAGGGAGGGTGAGATGCTATCTGATAATAGAGATTGCTTTCTGTTTTCCCTAGTCTTCACTACCAAATAATTGGAAAATGTAAAGCGATGAGGAATTTAGGATAATTTTTCAACTGTGATTGTGTTTCCCTGGTTCGTTCAACCTCCTGCTACTACTGCAGGCTATGTTATTATGCCTTGGGGCATATTAATATAATTTAAGACAATTTAAAATATGAACTGTTGCTGACTTGTTCACCAAGAACAACACTACCATTGTATGGTTAGCAAGATACTTGATGTAATAAATCTCCATTGGGGAAGTTTAAGAAAGTTGTGCTGTGCCAGTTGAGTTTAGCTCTCTTTCCAGCTGGTGCTTTAAAAAGCTTTGAGTGTTCTAGGTACTACATCTAAATGTGCTTAACAGTACACAGGCTCCTTGACAAATGCTATTCTTGGGAGGATCACAATCCTGTGAGTCTGTGTTATTTTTACCTATGAGCTGGCACTCCAGGAAAGAGTAGCATGTACTTCATTAAGAAAATTCATCTTGAAATTCATTCAGCTTTCTACTTCCTTTTAATATCACAGTTCAGGCCAATGCCAAGTTCTTTACCCACATGTCTAATCTTTCTACTCTGTGACTGACATTTTATCTTTTATAGCTTAATTTCCCATTGGGACTTTAAATTTTTCCTAGCGCTAACGGCTGCTCCCTGTTTTTCTTTTGTTTTAAAATATTACTCTAACAATCATTTTTTCATTGTACCATTTTCTTAGATACTATCCTTTCTTTAGTAGCCACTTTGAACTTCCTTCCTTGTTAAACCATTTACTTCTTACCCTTTTCTTCCCCATCGCTAATGCTTTTCTGCCTAGTCCCTCTTTTCAAACCATCCTGTTTGCCTCTTTTTTCCTCTGGGCCCTCTCTCTTTCCTGCTCTTCCCCCTCCTGCCCTTCCATTAAGGGCTTCAGGCATCCTTTTAAAGAGCTCTCTGCCTTAGAATTAAGCCATCAGTCTCATTCTAAATCTCCTTAAACTTCTGCGATCTGGTCAATCTAAAATAAATAACTGAAAATGGAACGGGTACTGATATTTTATAAATAATTTTTACCTTTCTCTTCTCCACTCCCTCCCCCTGCTCCCTTTTTAAAATATCTTTTTGTCCAGTTCATTTAAGTGGTAAACCTACATGCTAGAAGTTGATTTATTCTGTAAAACATATAAATGTTGTTGGCACTGTGTAAATGCTAAAATAACAACAACAACAACAACAACAACATCAGTTTGGCTGAGAGAGTTGCCCGTTATGTTAGAGACCCTCCTAGGACTTCTGTTTTCTGAGAGAGTAAATATTAACCAGATGGGAATTATTTTCTTTTTGTGTTAAAAGTTTCCCTTTTGTGCCTTGAATTCCAAGTGATCACCAGAAAATTTCTATTTATTAATTATGCACAATATACCGCATTCTACCTTAGAAATGCTTTCAAGAATAATGCGTGTTTCATGGTTTATTTTCTTACTTCAGTAAGATCTCAATTCTCTATCCACCAGACACTGTAAATGCATGAACTGGTTTTTTTTCTCTTTTTTCCTTTCTTTTTTTTTTTTTTTTTTTTACTATTTACTGTGTTTCCCCGAAAAAAAGACCTAGCCGGACCATCAGCTCTAATATGTCTTTTGAAGCAAAAATTAATATAAGACCGGGTCTTATATAACATAAAATAATTATAAATAATATAAATAATATAATATAAATATAAATAATATAATATAAATATAAATAATATATAATATATAAATAATATATTATAATAATATAATAATATGATATAAAATAATTATAATACTTAAATAATATATTATATTTTAGTATAAGACTGGGTCTTATTTTATATTATATAAGACCGGGTCTTATATTAATTTTTGCTCCAAAAGACTCATTAGAGCTGATGGTCCTGCTTGGTTTTATTTCAGGGAAACATGGTAGTACAGCCCAAACTAGGGTTTCCGGGAGGGAATTCTCAGGAATTTTTTTTTGCTTTCCTGTTCCTGAATCCCGAGAAAAGTTGGCTGGGAAATTGGGAAAATTGGCTCCTTGAACCCAGGTGGTTGGTAGTATCGGCTGTCACTTTGTGGAAATGATTCATCGTGGAAACAGAAAACAGTTTACTATCTCGGGATTCAGGAATGGAAGAGCGAAAAAAATTCCTTAGAATGGGTTAGAATTCCCACCTGGAAACCCTAGTCCAAACAGAGAAGTATAGAAAAATAAAAGTTACCTAAAGACCAGCTAGATATTTTAAACTATTTCCTGTGGGGCTCAATGAGAGCTGACTGACCCTTATCTTTAGTGGTCGTGTTGAGTCCTCCTGTTTGGAGTTGGCTAGAATCCTAACATCTCAATCATTCCTTAGGCTTGACAGGTACATGTTTTCCCAGAAACAGTTGTGATTGGTGTGTAAAATGGATAGAATAATTGGTTCTTTCGAGACATATGCCTTCACTTTGCCCCTTAGTACTTTGACTATTATTATTGCCCCTTAGTAATTTGTCTATTCGTTACAAACTAATATATAGACTCCTTCTTGGTTGGTTCCAGTGCTGAGGTCAGTATCTTCCCAAGAATATGGCCAGCCTACATCCCGACCGTGGCCATGTGGCATGGTGTTGTGCGGGATGGCCTGCGGGGTCTCAGCTCCCACTCCCCACATAAGAACGTAAGATGTGGCTAGGCCAAAAAGGAACACCCACGGAGCCATAGGTAGGGGAGTCACACCACTACGGTCTCACTGGAGCCTGGAGTCACCCGACGTGCTACCTGCTGTCCGCTTCTCTGCCTGCCAACCGACCGACTCTCCTCGACTCACCAACTAGCGCAGCCCCGGCCGTTATATCAGTGGCCAATTGTCTAACCGGCTACAGCTGACGGCCAACTAGCCACAGCTGACGGCCATCTACTACCCAAGCCAACACCCCTCCACGTGAGGCCAAGAGCCTTGGAAACTGCTCTCTGGGACTCTGTCCCCACACATGGCCATGTAGTGCCTGACAGATTTAGCCTTAGAGTCTAGCTTCTGTAGCTTGTGGTGGTTTGGGGTTTCTTTAAACCTATTTTCTGATGACAATTCTATTTTCTAGTATGTTTAAAAGAAACAAGTTTTTTCATCAAGGCTGATTACAAAGGCATTTAGATTCTTTTTCTAGAAGCCGTTCTCAACTGGGAATGAATTAAGCCCTATAGGAAGAATTAAGTCCCACAGAAAAAAATTTGACTATTTTCTCTGTTTTCCCAAAGATGGTAGCATTCTAGATACATGGGAGAGAAGTTAATTCATTACATATAATGATGCCTTAGGGCAGTTGTTCTCAAAGTTTTCTCCAGGTGTACCTCAGGATCTTCAAAACTTCTTCAGTGAGAGTCCCTAAGGTCAAAATTATTTACATAAATATTCAAACGTTATTTTCAGTTATCATCTCGTTCTTTCAGTTGAATAGTGGAGATTTTGAGAGACTACATGATGTATGATGATATAATTACTCTGATGGCTGATGAATTGTATGTTTGTTTATTGTTATGTTTTAAAAATTGTTTCTATTTCTGATTTTAATCCAATTTCTAAATATTGATAGACATTACCCATATAAATAAAACTTCTTTGAAGGTTCTCAATTTTTAAGAGAAGCTATCGTGAGACCAAAGAATTGGAGAACTGTTGTCTTAAGAGTGTAAAACTTAATTCTCTCACAGAACCCCTGTTGAGAGTAGCTGCTAGTGAGCTGCACAAGGACACTGCCCTATGAAGCAATCAGTTGTCCAATAAACATTTTTTAATGGAATTAAATTGAGTTCTTGGAATGCAACTTTTGAGACCTTAAGATTCTCTCCCAAGTAGATGTTTGAGCATTGAGTGCCTTGCAATCTGCCAAATTTCTTCAAGATAGGTAGCTGGCAATTCTCAATATTTAGTCAAGTATTTCAGAAATCATTTTCATGGAATACCTGCTTCAACTGGTAGCTTGTTGACATCATCTAGACCAGCACTGCCCTAAAATTGAGGGCCACATCCATTAATTAAAATTTCATTTTAAAAAGTAAAAAGAAATGGGAAATTAGTTGTTTTCCCCCCCAGCTTTACTGAGGCATAATTGACAAATAAAATTTATGTTTAAAGTGTATAATGTGATGATTTGATACATGTATACACTGAAAGGATTCCCCCCTCAAGCTAACACATCTATCACTTCACATATTTGCCTTTTCTGTTTTTCTTTTATTTTTGGTGAGGACATTTAAGTTCTACTCTGTTAACAAATTTCAATTACACAATACAGTGTTACCAACTATAGTCACCATGTTTCACCTTAGATCTTTAGAACTTCTTCATCTTATAACTGAAAATTTGTATACTTTAACCAACCTCTCCCTATTTCCCCCACCTCCCAGTCCCTGGCAACCACTTACCTGCTGTTTCTGAATTTGACTTTCCTTCTTTCTCCCCCCACCCCCCTTTTTTTTTAAGATTCCAAATATAAGTGATACCATGTGGTATATTTCTTGTCTTTCTCTGTCTTGCTTATTTCACTTAGCATAATGCCCTCCAGGTTCATTCATGTTGTTGAAAATGACAGGATTTCCTTCTTTTTTAAGGCTGAATAATATTCATGGGTGTATCTATATACTGTGTTTCCCCAAAAATAAGACCTAGCCAGACCATCAGTTCTAATGCATCTTTCGGAACAAAAACTAATATAAGATCCGGTCTTACTTTACTATAATATAAGATTAGGTCTATAATATGATATGATATGAATAATATAAATATAATATGTAATACCAGGTCTTACATTAATTTTTGCTCCAAACATTTTGGGGAAACGTGGTAATCACATTTTCTTTATCCATTCATCTGTTGACAGACACTTAGGTTGTTTCCATACCTTGGTTATTGTGAATAATGCTGCTACAAACATGGAAGTACAGATATCTCCTTGAGATAATAATTAGTTTCCTTTGGGTATATACCCAGAAGTATATACATCTGGGTGTATATATATGATTGCTAGATCATATGGTAGTTCTATGTTTGTTCTCTCTCTCTCTCTCTCTCTCTCTCTTTTAATAATAGACATCCTGACAGGTGTAAAGTGGTATCTCATTATGGTTTTGATTGGCATTTCCCTGATGATTAATGATGTTGAGCCCTCTTTCATGTACTTGTTGGCCATTTGTACGTCTTCTTTAGAAAAATGTCTATTTAGGTCCTTTACCCATTTGTAAATTGGGTTATTTTTATTTTTATTTTGCTCTTGAGTTGTATGAATTCTTTGTATATTTTGGATATTAACCCCTTATCAGACATGTGGTTTGCAACTATTTTCTGCCATTTCATACATTACCTTTTTATTGAAATTAGTTTTAATAATATATTTTATTTAGCCTAAAATATTATTTCTACATGTAATCAATATAAAATTTATCAGTGATATAGTTTACATTCTCTTTTTGGTATTAAGGCTTTGAAATCAGGTGTGTGTTTTACATTTATAGCCCATCAATTTGGACTATCCACATTTTAAGGGCTCCATAGTCACATGTGTGCTTACTGTATTGAACAGCACAGAGATAGACCATAAAATGATACTAGATCTCAGCCAGGAATCATCTAGAGTAGATATACTTTGTCATAGAAATAGAGAATAAAAATTTAGGTACAGAAATTATGTAAAAACAACTCCATTGAAAATAATTCACAATGGCAAAACGTTTGATATCTGCCTAAGTTTTAAGACATTTCAATGAGAAGTACGGCTTCTTTCCTTAAAAGAATATTGAAAAATGAACTTTTCTCCACATGGTCATAATTTTTTCTCTTCCCTTCCTTAAATCATTCAGCCTGTTTACTGTATTCTGTGGAATTATTGCGCATACATCTACATACTTCTTTAAAGGAGTGCTCTTCTTCTTTTTGGAGGAATTTTAGCACTTGTAGTCTTTGCATTTTCTCCCTAAGTGGTACTGTCCATTTATCATAGCATGTTCCAGAATTAAGAGACCTACTTGTTTCCGATGGGTGAGTAGGAAGCGTGGCTTGTTTTGATCTTAACACTGAAATTTTCCTTGGCTCATTGGTTTTTATTCTACCTTGTCTTGCCTGTGAATGTGATGTCAGGATATGCAAGTGAATTATTGCCCATTGTGAAGAAACCTGTGATGTGGGAGACGCTGCTCACTGCGCCATTTGTCATGCAAGGTGGCCTGTGGGGTCTCAGCTCCCGCTCCCTGCATAAGAACGCAGGATGTGGCTGGGCCAAAAAGGAACACCCACGGAGCCATAGGTAGGGGAGTCATACCACTATAGTCTCACTGGAGGCTGGAGCCACATGACCTGCAACCTGCTGTCCGCTTTTCTGCCAACCAACCAACCGACTCGACTCGACTGACTCTCTCGACTCACCAGCACAGCCGCGGCAGTTATATTAGTGGCTAATTGGCCAACTGGTTACAGCTGACAGCCAATTAGCCACAGCTGACAGCCATCTACTACCCGAGCCAGCACCTTTCCACGTGAGGCCCAGAGCCTGGAAACTGCTCTCTGGCACTGTCCCCACACTCCACCCCTACAGGGTCTCGCCTCACAATCTACACGACAAGTGTCTTCCGCAATGGTCCCTGTGTGAGGAGCCTGGAAGTGAATGCAGTATCCTGGACACAGCCAGGCTCTCTGGACACAGCCAGGGTTTCTCCGGGCACCACCAATCCTTTTGGGCACAGCCAGACTTCCTGGACTTCTTAGGGTACCACCAGTCTCCTCCTGCCCTCCTGGCAGGCGGTACTGTCGCACTGTAACCACGCACCAGAGCTGTGGCAACACTTGAGGAGGGTGGTGAGCATGCCCGTGTGTCACCGCTTTCACCACCCAGATCCAGAGACGGAACTCTCCTATCGATGTCTGTAAGCTGAGGCCATGTAGCACGTCCACCCCTAGAATATACTCTGGAACGGGGGAGACATAAACCTTGTAGGTACGAGGGGGAAGCCTTCCTATACCCAGTGGTAAAGAAACAACTTTTACAGTCACAGTCTTTCCCCCGTAGCCATCAATGCAGATTGCTGGTCCAGGGAACAGTTCTGGGTTCCCATAAACAAGACTGCAGCCTGCGCCAGTGTCAACTAGGGCTAAAACCCTCTACACATTAGGAGGGGACCAATGTATGGACAGTTCCACGTGGGGCCTCTGGTCCCTGCTGGTCCCCTCTGACCAGGTACCTTGGCCCCACCTCTAATCAAGCTGAAAGGAGTGGGCCTCAAGCAGCCACATGAAGTCCTGGAGGGACTCAGGGACTCGGGTCGTGCTTTCCCAGACTTCTCCTTTAGGCTTCTCCGGAATTGCTGTTCTGGACGCAGCTGTTTCCAAAGTGGCAGCAGCAGTGCATTGGGTTGTCGGTCTATGTACTCCCGATCGACCCCTGCTGCCACGAGATCACGCCACATCTGTGCGCGTGTTACTCTCTGAGAGGTTACTCTCCGCGACCTCGCCCCTTTACCTTTGGTTTGGGCTTCCAGGTCTCAACTGTTTGGACCTCCTGTCTTAACTTCCTTCGCCTCCGGCTCTCAACATCCCCTAGGGTGGCCATGGCACTTGTAACTTCATGGATCCGTCGCCCCACAAAGGGCATAAGAATGGCAACCAAGGATCCAAAGGCACTCGCAGGTGCAGTGTCCAAAACCAGATCTCTCATGCTGGCTGTAAAAAGCTCATCATCTGGCCCCTTTTGCTTCAAGATTGGCTGGGCTTGGGGGTTGGGAGCTACATTGTCTCCACTCGCTTCCTCCGCCTCCACCTCTGAGTCTCCACTGTGGGGCCCCTCTTCCAACAGGCGGACCCGAGCTTCCAACGCTTCTAACCGGGACACCTGGTCCCGCACCTGGGCCATTTCATTAAGCGCACTTTCCATGTTGAGACTCAAGGCCGTGAGGAACATCCAGCCCACGCGGCCAGCTGTATCCTTCTCCTCCTCCAGCAACCGCTCAGCCAGAGCCTGCAGGGCCCTCTCCACGCTGGCCGGAGAGCTGTCCATGTCCTCCCACCCCTCCTTGGGGGTCCATCTCCTGAGAACAGTGGCCACCAGACACCACACACTGTGTGGGGTCCACATGTCCTCCTGCCCAGAGTCAGACTCCATTCCTACCTGGCCGGAATCCTGCTCGCCGTGCCAGGTGTCTGAGTGGGTGGAGGCCTCCATGTAAGATGTCCGCAACCCTCGGAGCCTACAGCAGCAGCAGCCTAACAAAAAGCCGGTAATGCCTGCTATGGCCAATAGGGCAGGATGCCATCCGGAGGCTCGAGAGGACCACCAATTCACCGAGGGGTCACATCTCTTCAGGCAGACTGCGCTCCCCGTCTCTGGTGCGGCTCCTCATGGGCTTCCCGAGACTACGTTTTCACACGCACAAACTGCTCCACCATGCTTCGGTGAGTTTTGGCTGGTGCCATACCCTGCTCGCTGCGCCATTTGTCGTGCGAGGTGGCCTGCGTGGTCTCTAGTCCCGCTCCCCACATAAGAACGCACGATATGGTGAGGCCAAAAAGGAACACCCACGGAGCCATAGGCAGGGGAGTCATACCACTATCGTCTCACTGGAGGCTGGAGTCACACGACCTGGAACCTGTTCTCTGCTTCTCTGCCTGACAACTGACTAACCGACTCGCAACTCCACTCCCTCACCAACTAGTGCAGTCGCAGCAGTTATATCAGGGGTTAATTGACTAACTGGTTACAGCTGATGGCCAATTAGCCACAGTTGACGGCCATCTACTACCTGAGCCAGCACCTTTCCACGTGAGGCCAAGAGCCTGGAAACTGCTCTCTGGGACTCTGTCCCCACAAACTACTATTTTTTTTCAACTTCATTTCCTCTGAGCATTACTGTGCTTGCAAAAATGAAGTAAGAGTTAAAGGAACTGTGCTTGGAAGTAAGAGGGAAATGGCCATTTTCCCTCTTGTAGAATGAATAATAAAGAACTGTGACTTTGGCACAATCAGAATTTATTTATTTATTTTTCCCCATGCCAATTTTAAAAGGAGAGTTTGTTGAATGGAAAAATCTTGGGTAGGGAAATTCTTAAGGATTCCCACAATCTATATCTGTTTAGCAACATATTTGATACAATGCCATGTTTAATTAATATTAGTGTCAATTCACTAGTCATGCTCTTTGCAAGATAAAAGAATTCTATGTACTGGTAGAACAGGCAAACTTAAGGAATATACCTGTATGGTCTTTTGGTAAAGGGTTGGATGTTTCCTTCTTGTTATGCTTTTCATATGTTAAGTGCAAATATGTGATTAATAGATTTCCAACACCAATCTGAATACATTGTTTGAGAGTTTATCTTCTATTTACCTACCAATTTACCTTTTGCTATGGATACATTTAATTTTTAAGCAACTGGTGTGTAAGTTAAAAACCTTTATGATGTATCCTCTAATAATCTGTAGCAGTAAAAATTCATGATACTCTGATCTCTTCAGTTATTCTCAAAATAATCATACCTGCTTGCCATCTATCTGACTTGGTAGTTTCTCTGTTTCGTTGGTGTTTTTCTGCTTTTTAGATACTCCACTTTTCAGTTTGCAGCCAAAGTAGGAGCTGAGCTTTCAGAAGTTGCCTTCTCTGTTAAGTGGCTCTAACAGGCACATGTGCCAAGTGGCACTGAAGTGTCCTCCTTTCTGGTGTTCGCTAGTTACTATGGCTGGAAGGGAGCCTGGCCTGCCATGAAGAAGCAGACCACTCTGTCTCTGGCACAGTCCTCAGGATCAGGTGTTGCTGTGGGTTCCGTTCCAGCCTGTGGCCCAGTTTGACTTTCCTAAACGGAATGCATTTTTTCCCGGCTCCATTTCTTCCATGTTCTACATCAGCTGGAAGCAGCTGGTTGGTTCTGATTGCTGCCCACAAATTGTTAGCTATTTTGCTTCTTGTACCTCCAACTCGACCCCTGAGTTCAGGAATTGATGTGTCTCAGGTACTGGATTCTGTTGCTTAGTGACGCAAATCTAATCCTTGCCAAGGAATGCCTGAAGTTCAAGGCTTGATTCCAGAAAAGTCAAATAAATAATAGCAGTACTTGTAATTCATGTATATTGTGTGTGTACCACATGCTAGGCATTATACTGAGCAGGCTGCATGTGTTAGCTTAGTTTCTCCTCAACAACCTTCAATGTAAGTTCTCTTTGTTGCCCACATTTTATAGATAAGGAGCCTTAGAAAAATTAAATAATTTTCTCAAGGTTGTACATTAAGAGACAATTCCAAGATTTTGAACTCAGGCAGCTGGACACCAGAGTCCTTCCTTTTGACACTATATTCAGCTGCTCGGCAGACCTTCACTTCTCCGTGTCTTGTGGAATCTTGAATCTCACTGAAGAGTACACAGGAATTTGATGTTTATAAAACCTCTCTGTGTCCACCTTCTAAGAACAGATTATACTTAATACAGTTTTCCCTGAAAAGATACATTTCGGTATGTAGAACCATATTCCCTTTATGTGACGTTAGATATACTTGTTATGAAATGTAAAACTGCATTCTAGATACTAGACCACTATCTTTATTAAATTGAAAATATTTATTAAGTATATAATATATGTTATAAAATCTTAATAGCCAACTTTGTTCTCATAGGTAATTAGGTTTGGTTTTCTCTTTACCTTTATGAAAGTCCTATTGTTTCAGAATGCAAATGAAACTCAGAACGAGGCCACTGTGACTCAGGAGGCCCCAATGTATGACCCTCCCAATTACAGTGCGACTCAAACTCTCTTGGGGGTGGAAAAGTGCAAAACTCTGGTCAAATGAAATGCATTTCAGGCCCTCATTCCGCACCTCCACCCCACAAGCCGTTACTTTTTCTGTGCCATCCTCATGAGCAGAATAGGGGGTTTCAGGCCCAATCCGTGGACAGTTGCAACAAATCCTGTAGTGCTTCCCAACCTTTTGTGCATGGTGGCACACATAGAAAATGATCCTATTTTCTCTGGGGTTAACAAATGAGGTTCCTTGATACTGGAGGGAATCCACTGTCGCCTACCCCACAGCCTTGGGTACACCTGTAACCTATTTCCAGCACACCTGTTGGGAAATGCTCTGCTACGGGCATATGTCTGCAAGTTTCTAAGCTTGTTATATATATGAAAGTACTCTGTAAACTATAATAAGCTATTCATGTGTAATATTTTATTAATAATTAATTCCTATTAAGAACCAGATATCTGTTCTCTAAAGGGACATTATATACTGTGATTGTGATTTTTTGTTTGTTTGTTTTGGGGACTGTTCTTAGAGAACCAGGTGCAAATGCCAGACCAATTGCCAGAATTAAAAGTCTTGTATGTGATTTGGCACAGGGATGAGGAGAAGTACAAATAGTAGTGGTCAGGGGTCACATGGTTCAAGACTTTTTGTAGGCGAGCAAACAGCTGGTGAGATTTGTTAATGATCCTGCTATTCTCCTCATAAAATTTTCTACCCTCTTTCCTGCCTATCCCAATTCTTTCTCTTCTCAAGTTAGACCTTTGTGAAGTTTTCCCCCATGTCTACTTTTCCCCCAGGTGAAGATCATACTCTGTCCTCTGTTCTACCATTTTACCTGTACATAGCTTTATTGATTGTATTTCCAACACTGTCCTATTGTCTGTTTCACATATTTCTTCCCCTACTATGTTGTGAGCTCCTTGAAGTTAAGGCTGTGTCTGAGGAATCTTTATAGCTCAAGCTACACCCCACTCATTTGATCACATTCCATCATTAGGCTTAAATGCTCTTTGAATGGAGCTGGAATTTGTGTCCTTGTCCCTGTCTCCCATTAGTCCTGGTTCTAACATCTGAAATAACTACAAACTAAATTACTTTTATGCTGGTCATCACATGTTTGAATCATCTGCTGTGTGTAGCTCCACAGTCTTTATTTCTCTGGGCTTTATTTCTCATGTTTTGCTTTCCTGGTTTTTCTGTTTTTCTTCAATAAGCTTTTTTTACTTCTTCCAGCATACAGAATCAGAATTTTTAAAATTGAAAGTGGCTAGAATTTATCAAGTCCTGCTCCTTCATCTAGCTAACATTCATTGATTACATATTGATTAATTGAAACTGACATATAGAAATGGTTTGGGGCACCACAATGTTTTGAGTATTTCACTAAAAATAAAGAGTAAGTTTAGATTTAGTAGATTTTTTAAAAAGTCCTTCATCTTTCATTCTGTTTTAAAATATATGTGTTGTTGGGTATCTTAAGAATAGTGAGCAACATAAAAAGATGTTTTATACTGTAGCTGTGTATATACCGTGCAGAAAGATCTTCAGGTGTTTATAGCTGTATCGTTAAGAATTTGACTGTAAAGCAAGCCTCCTGAGCTTTAATCCTGGGTCTGTTACATGAAAATGTAAATTACTTTATCTTGGGTAAATTTCTTAATCTCTCTGTGTCTCAGTCTCTATATTTGTACAATAAGGTTAATAATAATATGGGGGTGTTGTGAGGTTTAAACGAGTTAATACTTGCAAAACACTAAGAATTATGCCTGACACACAGTAAATGTTCAGTGTCTGGTAACTACTGCTGCCGCCACCGCCGCCACCTCCAGCATTACTGAGTTAGTTATACAAGCCCCTGGTGAGATATGGGATGCGCCTTTGGAATTTCTGGTTGAACTTTACTAAGTCATCATGTACTTACAATATAATCTTCTTGTCTTTTTTTTTTTTAAGATTTTATTGGGGAAGGGGCACAGGACTTTATTGGGGAACACTGTGTACTTCCAGGGCTTTTTCCAAGTCAAGTTGTTGTCCTTTCAGTCTTAGTTGTGGAGGGCGCAGCTCAGCTCCAGGTCCAGTTGCCGTTGCTAGTTGCAGGGGGCGCAGCCCACCGAACCGGCAACCTTGTGGTTGAGAGCCCACTGGCCCATGTGGGAATCGAACCGGCAGCCTTGGGAGTTAGGAGCGCGGAGCTCCAACCGCCTGAGCCACCGGGCCGGCCTAAGCTTCTTGTCTTAATCAGAGGTCCTACATACCGTTCTTTGCACCAAAACTTGATCTGCCCAGATTGTAACCACATCTGTGGAGCAATGAAGTATTTTGTCGTGAGGTTTTACTGTAGGAGTAAATTTAAGAAATGGCAGAAGACCCACTAGCTTTTGGAGTCTGTTCCTTTGAGACCAACTTGCTAAAAATCCATTTCCTGTTATTTAAAAAGAGTATATTCATTTTCTTCATTGACATTCTGTGAATAAAATACTGGCAGCTTGTATTTTGTGAAATATAATGTCTTAAAGTGGATTTTATTTTCCTTAGTAAACTGCTTTTAATAATGCTGTTTAATCAGAGTAATTTTTCTTCCTGTGTTATCAGGTTGCTATCAAGATCATAGACAAGACCCAGCTTGATGAAGAGAACTTGAAGAAGATTTTCCGGGAAGTTCAAATTATGAAGATGCTTTGCCACCCCCATATCATCAGGCTTTACCAGGTAGGGTCACTACTGGTATAGTGTATGGCAACAAAAAAACCAACCTTTGAAGAAATAGTGGGTGGGTGAACATCTGCAACTTTTTTTATTTCTGTGTTGATATGTTCATTCTACTGTTTCCCCCATCCTTTTATTCCCCCAACTCAGTACGCATGTTTACTCTGGCTATTTATTACTAAGGTTTACCTTACCCACATAGATGTTTTTAATTTGTTCTTTAAAATTCTGATGCCATTCTTAGCGAGAATTACACAAAAAGAATATTCGGAAGATGATGAGAACTTATTTATTTAGGTCAGAATCCTAAAACAGAACGGGAAACCCAAAAGGTATAGGATTTTGAGAGATGAAAAGCTAGAGACAAATATAACATTATTTAAATACTAATTTCTGTGATAACATTATGAATTACGATGGCAAAGGACATTTTAAGATGGCCTCTTGCATCAGTCAGAACCTACCTCCTTTCTATTCTAGTAGGGTTCTGTCCTGACTTAGTTTTCAGCTTTCCAAGGTAGCATTTGATTATTTTGATAGCTAAGAGGTTTCAGTTTGTGTAATGGAAGAGGTTTCTAATCTAGTTTTCTTACCTTCCCAGGAAACATGCGCATTCCATGCCATAATCAAACATGATTCCCTAGCCTTACTGCAAAAGCAGTAAATCTAATGGCTGGGATTTCAAGCCAGAAAGGAGGGGAGGATCTTGCCATGGTGGTGGTAGAGATATTTTGGGAGAGGTGGGGCTTTGGGGGTGCTTCTCAAATTGCACTGTGTTGGCAGCCACAAGCTGTGCGTCTGCATAGAGCCAGTCTTGCTCATTGCTTTCTACCAGAACTGCTGTCACCTAGATCTGCAGGAAGTGGTCACCCACTCTGTTCATGTGCTGCTGTTAGTCTGCAGTAAATGGTTACTGGCCCAGACGTGGAGAAAGTACATCCAGGGCACAACAGGCAAGCTCTCATAGTCATCTAGTTTTATGGAAAAGAAAGCATGTCATGATATCAGTATGTGTGGTTAAGGTTACAGCCTTAGGGCTCTTCTCTGGCATCAGCTGCTCACAAAATGAAATGAATTAGATCAGCAGGAGCAGACTTGTTGAAATTTATCAGACTAAATTGTGTTGAACCCCACCTACATTGTGCCCCAGAAGCAAGCCTATGAAAGCTTTCTGATGTTGCCTGAAGACCTGTATCTGCAAACTCAGAGGAGTCTAACCTTTGCTTCCTTCCTATCCTTATAGACTGAGTAAACTTCTTGATCTCACTTTTTAAAGTAAATCATCTTTAAATAATTGTATGACTATCTTTGGCTGACCTTTCTCAAGAAGTTAACTTATAGGTATTAACATAATAACTGAATTCTGCAAGTTTACCTTACTTACCCAAAATTTCATTAGCCTATAAGAATTTCCATACTTAAAGCCCTGGCGTTGAACAATGCCCTCTTTTAAGCGTTAATTTTGCTCTCTGGCAGCTGGTATTGTTAATTGGAGATTCTGAGCTGCTAAGGTGAATGGCTGTCAGGTTGTCTTCATATAATATCAGGTAATTTTCAGGTCATTTGCCAAAGCTTCAGTCTCCTCAGGTTTATAGAATGAGCCAAATACAGGAAACTATATAGAAAAGTTTTTGAACTCTGGAAAAATTTAATAATAAAAGAATATTTGCAATCAGTGAAAGGCCTAGGGGTACAAAAGTGTACATATACAGTATCACATTTGTTTTTTCTTTTATTTTTTTCTAAAAATGCATATATTTAGAGCACTTTTTGTTATATAAATCAACACATAGAGTTTGGAAGCAATACATGTAACAAATAATGGGTGATTAATGGGTTAATATCACCAGTATATGTAGAGTTTTTAAAAATCAAAGAGTAAAAAAGAATGATACAGTTATTAGATTGGGAAATTAATGTGCATTTATATAATGGAGTACCATGAAACCATGGAAGAGATAGGTTACTATTATAACATAATACATAGTATTGTTATATGGTATTAATGTGTAAAGATGTCAAAGATAAAGAAACTGGGAAATAACTTAATTAACTGTGAGTATAGTGAAAGTCTAGAGCTATATTGCCTAATATGATAACCACTAGCCACACATGGCTATTCAGTATTAAAATATGGCTAGAGTGAATGAGGAACTGAAGTTTTAATTTTTAGATTAATTTGAATGTAAAAACTGAAGCAGTTTACAATTTAAACAACTTTGAAATAATACTTTGGACATTGGGATAAATAAAAGTTTTTATTAAAATTAATTTCACGTTTTTTAAATTTTTATTGTGGCTACTAGAAAAGTTAAAATCATATATGAGGCCCATTATATTTCTATTGGACAGCACTGTCCTAGAATGATATAGAATAAACTATTAACAGTGTTTCCTCTGGGGAATAAAACAGAGGGGGTTGGTCTTTTGTTCATATACTAGGTATTTAAAATGTTTATAATGAGCGCATATACTCATATATTACTTTAAAAATATTTAATGAAAAAGATAAAAAGGAAGAAAGGGCTGAATGAAAAAGGTAGAAAGGAAGAAAGGACTAGCACACTACAACTAATAAAGTAGTAAATATTAGCAAAATATATTTTTATTACATATAACAATTATTGTTTACATAATTATATATTATGTTTACATAATTACAATTATAATACATTAAATATATTATTATATATAAAAATTATATATAAAATATATAGTATTAGCAAAATAGAGACCAAGACAAACTACAAATGAATAGTTTATATATTAATTGATTTCTGTGCTGTTTTTGAGTGATTCCCATTTTTTTCCCTATGGCTTTTTTTTATTTTTTTGGAGGTTTTGAGGGGACATTTTGAGCTTCAGGTGATCAATGTTAAATGTTGAAATTTTACAGAACTTTTTGGTTTTTGGCAGATTCTTGATTCTCAGTTTTGTGGAACTTAAGAGATTGCAGTTTTCGTGGAACAACAAAAGGACTGTTTCTCTCAAGCAGTAAATACTTCCTACTTTTAAGAACTTGGATGAATACCTATTTTCCCCCTTTCATCTTAATAACATTTATGTCTATCTCCTCCCACCAGTGTTTTAAGTTTCCTTTAAGCCGTAATGGTTATTAATATTTCAAATGACAAAAGAAGAGTCATTAGTTTCTCTTCCTATGATGTGAGCCTGTCATTTGTGTCACTGTCTGTCACTTTCCTGCCTTTGCACCAGGTTATGGAGACAGAACGGATGATTTATCTGGTGACAGAATATGCTAGTGGAGGGGAAATATTTGGTAAGTACATTTATTGCATTCTTTAAACAGCTATTGAGCGCACTATGGCAAACCTAAAATAGCTGTCCGATGCCTTTGTCGCTGGGGCAGCTGTCACTTGATGCTGTCCTTCAGGGCTGTCATTTTCTATCAACAAAGTAATTTTGATTATTTTTGACTCACCTATTTAAATCTCTTCACCATCTTCATTTCGTTAGCAAAGGTGTTTTGTTTATTTCAGTCAGGTGTTAACAGTTGAGATTAAAGATCTCTAAGAACAAACATCCCTTCTGAACATGTGACTGAGGGTCTGTCTGATTGCCAGACTCTAACTGGGGTTACCAACTGTGACAGAACTCCCACAAGTGTATGGGCCTCTGTTGTGTGAGAAAGAGCCACTTGGAGCAGTCTCACCCTAATGCATTCTTTAAACTTTGTTTAAATAGAACGTGTAACTATATTCCTTACCATGTGTTCACAGTTCCCTTGACGATTCTTGTAACTTTGGAGGTTCTGTCTTCTGTAGCTATTTTTTTTCCTCGAGCACAACATCAGAATTAAACAGGAGAATTTGTTACCAGGAAATCTGACTTTTTCAGGTGGTAAAAACTGCACCCCCCCGCCCCCCCTTTTTTTTGTAACAGTAATAAGTGGAGCCAAGTAGAGGTAAAGGCTAAACTTTCAAATCTAGATTGTCATGTCTTTTCATTTTTAAAAAACAATAATTTATTTTTCAGTTTGTCTTTTTATTTTTAATTTTGTTTTCCTTTTGGCAAGTAACTACGAAGAAAGGTTCTTATATTCTTTAGATTTATGTAGCTTATTTTTGGGGTTTTGTTTTGGTTTAAATATGGGTGGTAATGAGTTTTTTTATTTTTTAAATATTGGCACTTACTAATTTAAAATATATTTACAGGCATGAAATTGCTTTTAAAGTAGAATCTTTTATTATGGATTGGTCAGTTGTGACTATGGATTTTTTGGTATGTTAAACATTCCCCAGAAATCTTACCATTTTGTGTCTAAGAATCTTCAGGATAAGTGTGAGCCTTTTTAAAAGAGGTGTCGTTATTTCTTTTTTCTTTCTTTCTTTTTTTTTTAAGGAGAGCACAACTCACAGTGGCCCATGTGGGGATGGAACCAGCAACCTTGGTGTTACTAGCACCATGCTCTAACCAACTGAGCTAACTGGCCACACCCATCATTATTTCTTAATAATAATTTTAATTGGCTTTGTATATGTAATTATGCACCATGTTAATCTTGGAAGAAAACAGGCCGTGTCATCTGAATGTTCATAATAATAATAAAAAGCAAATAAAATACACGTCAAATCCATTTTGCTTTTTAGGAAAACAGATTTTTAAAAGTACAGAAAAGATAACAATTCCCTAGTCATAGATTCTTTGTGGGAATGTAGCCGAAGGCATGAGGACACAGAATAGTACTTTTCATAGTGTTACTGAAAAAGGTGCAGATGAGGAAGAGAAGAGTGTCTGACTGTAAGAAGTCATTGTGACTGCAGTAGGGCTATGACTGTCTCATGAGCTCCGAAAGAATGGGCTTAATTAGGAACCTGAGCGTTGGAGACAGTTACATTTGCTTTTGAATCAGATCTTTGTCACTTTTTGCTGCTTTACCTGGAGCAAGTTACTAGATTCCGGGACTCAGTATAATGGTCTGTAAAAGTAAGGTCTGTAATAGCTGCCGCACAGTTGCAAAGATGAAATGAGGTAACATATATAGAGCCCTAGCAGTTTGCTTTCTTCACCTCTATCTATGTTAAAGAACAAATGGGAGATCAACTTCTGGCAGGATACCGTGTTTCCCCGAAAATAAGACCTAGCCGGACCATCAGCTCGATGGGTCTTTTGGAGCAAAAATTAATATAAAACCCGATATTATATTATATATTATACCCGGTCTTATAGTAAAATAAGACTGGGTCTTATATTAATTTTTGCTCCAAAAGACGCATTAGAGCTGATTGTCCGGCTAGGTCTTATTTTCGGGGAAACATGGTAACATGAGGAGCGCTACTGACCCACTTCCTAGTGAAAATGATTTCTAAAAAAAAAAACCACAAAAAAACAACCCAGCCATTTAAAGTTTCAGGAAATGGTCCTAAGGGTAAACAGCAAATAAACATTTATTCAAAAACATCTATAAAAATTTGACAAGCAGTGAGAGAGTCTGGACTTTCAAAAGTAGTAGTGCTTCATCCTTCCCCCTTGCCCGCTCAGTGAGGTAGAGATTCCACACGGGACTGTTGTAGTCCAAATACAGTTCCCCATTCTCATTCCCCCAACCTAACTTAACAGCTTTCTTCCTGGAGGTACAGGATATCAGCATTTCTCATTCTTCCCCAGCTACCTGCTGCTACTGCTAAGTCCTGGGTGAGTGCAGTGGAGGACTGGGGACTTCCTTCTTCCACCCATCTCCCATTTATGGAGTTTGGATGTGGCATGCCGACAATACTGAGGCTCAGATCACTTTTGCCTCAGGTTGTAAGTTGGTGGTTCCATCCCAAGAGAGGCAAGCTGGGAAGATGATCTCAGGCTGCAACCCCTGTCCTTCCACTGAGCTCTGAGCTCCTTGAGTGGGGGTGTCACTCAGAGAGAACTTTGCCATTGTCTGCATACCCAGCTTCAGAGCCCTGGCTCAGAAATTTGCCCAAAGGGAGAAACATACCATAAAACAACTCCTAATTTCTTCCCAAAGGAACTAACTTTATTTGCAACAGAGAATGAAATTCAAATCTAAAGACACCTAAAGAATAGTAGAGGTTGTAGTAAAAGTCATTTAAGAGGAGATTCAAGAGACAGGACAAACTGTAGACCAGCTAGTTTGCTGGAGAGAACCAGAGAATGATGCACAAGAAATTTCGTGAAGTGAGAACAAAAACACTGATCTCAGAAACTATTGCTTCAAAGGAACCAGAATTTGATTGGATTGTTTGTAGACCAATTTATGCCCCAGGGCATTGTTGTAAACAATAGAGCAACCAGCCGGCAATTATTAGAGTTTAACAGCTGGACGTGGTCAAGGAAAGATAGGAAGAGAGCCCTACCTAAACCTTGGTGATACAGTGATCTGAGGGTAAGTTAAATATACCAAATCTGCCTCCTTGAGGAACAGCATCGGAAGCTGAACACTTATGTATGGGGGAATAAACTTCACTTAAACCATTCAGCCAGTCATTAAACAAATAAACAAGCAATAACAATAACATGTTCTAGAAGGGTAGCAGTATACCAGTACCCAGAGGTGCTATAACATATTATCTAAAATGTCTAGTTTCCAACAATAAGAAAAACTACAAGGCATACATAGAAACAGGAAAGTGTGACCCATACACTGGAAAAAAAGCAGGCCACAGAAACTGCCTGTCAGAGAGACCAGATATCAGATTTATCGTAAAAACACTTTAAAGTAGCCATTATGACATGTTCACAGAAACAAAGGAACTCACAATTAAAGTAATAAATGAAGATATGATAATACCAAATAGAGAATATCAGTGAAGAGATAGAAATTATTAAAAAAAGAACAAAATGGAAATTTGGAATTGAAAAGTAAAATAATTGATATAAAAATATTCATTAAAGAGGCTTACTGTAGATTTGAACTGGCAGAAGTGAATTTGATAGTAGACATTATGCAAGGTGAAGATTAGAGAGAAAACCAAATTAAGAACAATGAATAGAGCCTCAGAGAAATGTGGGGACACTATCAAGTGTGACAGCATATGTATATTGGGAGTACCAGAAGAGATTGGAAAAGGAGCAGGAAAAAATATGCAAGGAAATGACTGTAAACTTCACACATTTATTGAAAAACAAAAACCTGTAGGTCCATGAAGCTCAATAATATCTAAGTAGGATTAAACACACACCAAGAGACCCACAAACCTATACATCATAGTACAAATAGTGAAAGTTACAAACAAGGAGAAACTATTGAAAGCATGGAGAGAAAAATTATGTGTCACTAAAAGGGAACCCTGTAAGATTAACAGTGGATTTTCCAGCAGAAACAATGGAGGCCAGAAAGCAATCGGATGACATTTTAAAAGTGCTCAAAAAACCCCCAAAACAAACTATTAACCAAAATCCTGCATCAAAAATGAAGGTGAAATACTTTTTTAGATAATCAAAACCTGAATTTGCTGTCCTGACAGACCCACCTTACAAGAAATACTAAAGGAAGTTCTTCGGGGTGAAAACCCTGAAGGTGCTAATTTAAGTCCACACAAAAAACAGGAAGTGCCAATAAAGGTAATATTGTAATTATAAAAGACAGAAGAGATCAATACTTTTCTCCTTTCTTCTTTTAACCTATTTAAAAATCAGTTACATGAAATTATATATTATATAAATAACATGTAATGAATTGTTCGGCCTGTAATGTAATATATGTGTAATGTACTTAGCACTAACAGCACAAAGGAGGTATGTGTGAGAAAAACTGCATTGGATCAAGGAAATCACAACAGATAGTAAAGAAATAATTATAACAATGTGTTGTTGGATTTGTAACATTAATTGATGTAATGTTTATTAAAAAATACTATAGAAGGGGGTAAAACAAATAGAGCTATACAAAAAAAGGCATGAAATATATAGAAAACAAAAACTAAAATAGTACACATAATTCCAACTATATCAGTATTAAGTGTAAATGGATCTAATAAGCTAAAGAGGCAATGATTGTTAGACTAAATAAAAACACACGATTCATCAGTATGTTGTCTATAGGAGACCTTATTTAAATTCAAAACTACAAATAGACTGAAATTATAAAAGGATGGAAAAAGATGTATCATGCAGATAGCAGCCATAACAAAAGCTGCACTGGCTGTGCTGATGTCAGACAGAATAAACTTTAAAACAAAAAAGACCTTTTCTCTACTTGCTAGGGATAAAGAGGGACATTGTATAATGATAAAAGGGTCAATACAGTGGGAAAATGAAACAGTTATAAACATATATGTCTAATAATAGAGCAACAAAACATGACACAAAAACTGACAGAAATGAAGGGAGAAATAAAGATAATAGTTGGAGGCTTCAATACCCTCTTTGCAATATTGGATAGAAAAACTAAACGCAAGATCAAAAATGAAAATAAGACTTGAATAACATTATAAATTAACTAGACATAATAGACATCAATAGAGCACTCAACAACACAATAGACATGCTTCTCAAGTACACACAGAACATTCTTGAGGATAAGACCATATACTAAGCCATAAAACAAACCTGTATAAGTGTTAAAAGGTAACATTAATAAAATGTATTTTGCAACCACTGTAGAAAGGAATTAGAAATGAATAACAGGAAAACATTTGGGGAACTCACAAATATGTGAAAACGAAATAATATCTTTAAAGTAAGCAATGGGTCAAAAGAAATCAAAGTGAATTCAGAAAATACTTTGAGATGAGTGAAACTAAAGATAACATATCAAAACCTATGGGAAGTTTATAGCTGTAAAATGCCTATAACAAGAAAGATCAACTGCTTAGTCTTTTACGTTATGACATTGGAAAAGAAAGAGCAAACCAAACCTAAACCAAGCTGCAGGAAGGAAATTCATAAATATTGTAGCAGAAATTAATAAAATTGAGAACACAAAAACAGAGAAAAATCATTGAAACCAAAATTTGGTTCTTTGAAAAGTTCGATAAAATTGACAAATCTTTAGCTGGATGGACCAGGGAACAAAGAAAGACTCAAATTACTAGAGTCAGAAAGGAAAGAGGGGATATTAATACTGACCCTAAAGAAATACAAATTATTATAAAGGAATACCTGAACAAGTGTACACAAACAAATCGGTTAACTTGGATAAAATGGACAAATTCCTAGAAGGACACAAAATACTGAAACTGACTCAAGAAGAAATAGACAATCTGAATAGAAAAGTGAAGAGATTGAAGCAGCAGTCGAAAAACTGCCATAAAGAAAAGGCTAGACCCAAATGGCATCACTGCTTTAATTCTACCAAACATTGAAGAACTAATATCAATTCTTCATAAATTCCTAAGAAAATAGAAGAAGAGGGAATACTTCCCAATTCTATGAGGTCAGCATTACCCTCCTACCAATACCAGATGAAGACACCATACAAAAACTCTACCTCTATGACTATGGATGCAAAAATTCTTAACAAAATTCATTTATGAATGAAATCCAGCAACATATAAAAAGAATTGTACACTATGACCAAGCAGAATTTATCTTAGGACTGTAAGGTTAGTTCACCAAACTAAAATCCATTAATGTGTCATATCAGTAAAGAAAAAACAAATGTCACGATCATCTCAGTAGGTGCAGAAAAATCACTTGTCACTCTCTAACACCATTTAATGGTAAAAACATTTAACATACTAGAAACAGAAGGAAACTTCCTTAATCTAATAAAAAAATCTCTGAAACACCCACGGCTAACCTCATATTTAATGGTGAACGACTAGATGTTTTCCCCATCAGATGAGGAATAAGAAAGATTTCATCTCTCTCCACTTCTATTTAAGCTTTGTACTGGAGGTCCTAGCCTCAGCAATTAGGCAGCAAAGAGAGGCACCTAGATTGCAAAGGAAGAAGTAAAATTAACTATTCATAGATGGCATGATCTTATGTAAAGAAAATCCTAATGAATCCACTGAAAAACTATGAGAACTATGTAAGATTTTAGCAAGGTTGCAGGATACAAGAGCAATATATGCAAATCACTTGCATTTCTATACTCTTACAGTGAACAATCTGAAAATGAAGTATGTAAAACAATTCAGTTTACAATAGCATCAAAAAGAATAAAATACTTAGGAATAAATTTAATAAAGCAGTGTAAATCTTATACTCTGAAAAGTACAAAAAAGCCCGAAAAAATGTTGAAAGAAATTTAAGAAGATCTAAATCATTGGAAAAACATCTCATATCTGTAGAAACATTGATAACATTGATAAGATGGCAGTACTGCTCAAGTTGATGTACAAATTCAATGCAATCCCCATCAGAATCTAAGCTGACATTTTGTAGAAATTAATAAACTGATTCTAAAATACATATGGAATTGCAAGAGACCCAGAATAGCCAAAACAGTCTGGAAAAAGAACAAAGTAGATTGGAGTGATGCAGCTACAAGGCAAGGAAAAATGGCAGCCACCAAAAGCGAAAAGAGGCATAGAAAAGATTCTCCCAGAGAGCCTACAGAGAGAGCGGGGCCCTGCCAATACCTGATTTCTTGCTTCCTGAACTGAGTGAATAAATTTCAGTTTTTTAAAGCTACCAATTTTGTGGTCATTAGTTTTGGCAGCCCTAGGAAATTAATACAGATGAGGACAGGATTTTGGCATAATCTCAGAATATCTTCTCATAGTAATCATTTATAAGGGGGATAATCACTTACTAGGTGGCAGAACTGGCAGACACCAACCTCATCAGGTGATGAATATTAACATCGTGTGGTGAAGGCTTTAAAGATGTAGCGCAAGAACTGCAATTTTGGGACATTTGCTGGAAGTAAGTAGGGGGGAGCAAGGTCTGCTGTAGCACGCTCAAAAGATTTCAGGATGAGAACATGGTATAGTTTACATTTCTTAAGTTGTTTAGTATGGTTTAAATATAGGCTGCATGTAAGAAAATGGCCGGAAATGAGGCTGGTAAGATAGGAAAGGCTCAGTAGTGAAGGGCTTCGTGTGAGTTCTCAGACTTCAAAAAAACCCCTATCACATCCTCATTGCACTATATCCTTTCTGAGTAGTACTTCTATAAGTTGTAGTTTTACATTTATTTTTGTAATTGTTTGGTTTCTGTCTCCACCAGACAACAAACTCAGCAAGTTTTGGAGTCATGTTTCTTTTTGCTCACCGTTGTATCCCTATGTCTCTTCTTGCTCTTCAGTTTATACTGTTAGACTCAAATATTTACTGAGGGAAATGATCAGTGACTGTTTATTGAATGAGTGAGTGAATGAGTGAGTGAACCACTGTGTAAAAAGAATTGAATTTTATCTTTAAGTATTGCCATATGAGGAAGAATTGGGATGGAACATACCAAAACTAGTTAGGAAGCTGTATAATAATATTTGAGAATGATGAGGTATTGAAGTAAGGTAGTGCCTTCACAGTAATCTTGTAATATAGATTTTTGTCATCATTTTACAAAGAAACTGAGGTTCAAGGAAACTAAATAATTTGCCTAAGGTCATATAATTAATCAGTGATAGAGCTGAGATTTAACCCAAGGACTCTCTGACTCCAGAGCACATGTTGTTTCCCATTTACTGGGTTGAAGAATCAGTTCTTCCATACAAAAGGACTTCAACTAAGTGTTTCTGGGAGGATTTTTTTTATTACAAATACAAGCCAAGTTTCTGTTTTGGAAATGTAGGTCATGGACATAGCAGCAAAACAATCTTAATATGAAGTATTTTTTTACCCTCCTGTTACTAAATACCCATGGAAAGAAAGGGTAAGACAGATTTTCTTAGAAATCTGTCTTACTGTGAGATTTAGGCACAGGCAATCGCTTGATTACAGAACTAATATTTATAAATTAGCATTTCATCTACTTATGTAATTATGACTCCATCTTCTCCCTTCAAGGTTTTTTATTTCATCATTGTTTATGCAAAAGAATTTGCCAATATTCCTAAAATTTTAGATTAATTAAGCATATCAATGGGTTACTAAACTTTTTGAAAGTCACAGTGCTAGATAAAGGAGAAACTGAGTAGGAGGATATTAAGATGATCTTTAGATCTCTGACCCTGTTATTGGTATGAGTGGTAGTATCGTTTACTGAGATGGAGAATGCCAGGGTTAAAACAAATTGGATGAACTGTGTTGTTTTAAACATACTAAGTTTGAGGCACCAGTTAGATAAAAGTTGTCCATTAAGTAACTGGATTATATTAGTCTGGAAATCAGAGATAAAATGGAGCCCAGGAATATTGTTTCCATTAGCAGATAGATGGTACTTAGTAATCAATATGGGGTAATGCAGAAAAGGATAGGCTTAAGGATGAAACCCCTAGTACCGTCAGTATTTAAGTTGAAAGTAAGGCCATGAAGTATATGAAAAAGCTGCTGTTGATGAAATAAGATTGTGATGTTATAAAAAACAAGGAAAATAGGAATTTCGAAAAAGAGCAGTTTTAAAAGCTATAGAAAAGTCAAATGTAATAAGGGCTGAAAGGTGGCCTCTGTCTTTGTGAAAAAGATGTTCTCAGTGCTGTTAAAGAGATCTGTTTTACTGATGTAACAAGAAGAGAAATCAGAGTGCAGTGGGGTGAGGTGTGAGTACATAGTGAGGAAGGGGAAACTGAAAGTTTTACCAGTGTTTTCTAAACGTGATCATATAATGTATTAATATACTACCTTTTACACTGTGCACTCCAATTTATTCAAATATATGTATATAAACAAGTGTTATGTATGTATCTATAACATACTGACTGCATTTAAAAATATATATATATATATATACGATAAGATAAATAGAAGTGATGGGCCTTCTGGCAATAAAAGAGTAAAGAAGTTGGCAAATCTTTTTCCTAAAGAGCAAATATAAGATGGACAAAATTGTCAAAAACAGCCATTTAGTGCTCTGAAAATGAACCAATGGCAGATATCAAATTGAGAAGCTTTAATTCCTGAAAATCTTTCAATTTGTGATGAGAAGAGTGGGAGTCTTTGGCATTTTTGCTGGAACCCCTACACCCTTCCCCTCACTTCCCCAAGGGTAAGTATAATGTGATCAAGGTTGGCTAGCTTTAAAACCAGCAGCTTTGTTGCCAGAGACAGCCTACTTAATTTGTAAGGGAAGACCAAAAAACTGCCCAGTCATGTTGTCAGTTTGGTAACAAGTTTGTTAGGAAACGCATGTGGAAGACTTATAGCCTTGATAGCTAGAACTTACGGTCTTGGTAGGGACAAGCAGCAGAATGGTTGAGTAGCAAGAAATTTAATAGGAAGAACCTGTTAATGAGAGAACCACAACAGAATAAAATAAGTTCTCTATTCATCTCTGGCTTACTGGAGGACTGGCATCCACTAGGAAATCTTGAGAGAACCCAGCAAAGAGTAAAATCTGAGGCTGACTTTGAAACTTTCTGAACTTTGAATGCACTCCTCAACCTACCAACAGATTGGTCAGCAGAGGGTGAAAAGTCTTTTGGTTTGACTACTGATTCATGTAGACATAGGGATGACCTCAAAGAAGCCAGGTGAAAAAATACAAATAAGAATGAAAAGAAATGGGGCGGCTGGGTCGCTCCTATGGTTGGAGCGCCGTGCTCCTAATGCCGAGGTCACTGATATGATTCCCACAAGGGCCAGGGAGCTGCACCCTGTACAGCTAAGATTGTGAACAATGGCTCGACCTGGAGCTGGGCTGCCGTGAGCTGCTGTGAGATACCGTGTGCTGCCATGAGAGCCCGGCAGCCAGCGTGAGTGGCTGGCAGCCAGCATAAGCTGCTGTGCGTGGCTGACCCACGGCCAGGGACTAGCTGCCTCAGACGGGTGGAGTGTAATGCTCAGAATACCAGCATGGGCCAGGGAGCTGCGTCCTCCACAACTAGACTGAGAACAACAGCTTGAATCAGGGCGGGGAAGGGGGGAGAATTAAAAGAAATATATAGCAGAGTAATCAATGGCTACATACCACAAGGATACAGATTCTCAAATTATTTCCAAGAGGATTTGTAAAAAACAGAACAAAACAAAGGACAAAAGCAACAATCATCCTCAGGGAGAAAAAAAGCATAATCCAGAATTGTTTAAATGTATTATTTGTAATACTCAGTTTTATAAAAAGAACAGTACAGTATATTAAAGAAATTTCAGGATCCATACTCAGTCAGAAAAGTAATCAATAGAAACTTTCTTTGAGTGGTTCTGGATATTTTAGCAAAAACTTCATAGCAATTATTACAAATTAGTTCAAACAATTTGTTCAAACAAAGAAATTATGTGTAAATAACTGATAGAAACATAATGACAATGCCTTAACAAATAGGGAATCAGTTAGGAAATAGAAACTATAAAAAGCAAAATGGAAATTCTGGAGTTGAAAAGTAGAATAACCGAAAGGAAAAAAAAAAAAAATCACTAAATGAATTCAGTAGCAAATTTGACATGGCAGAAGAAAGAACCGGCAAACTTGAAGAAATAGCAATGTTTTTATTGTTTTTAATCCAATCTGAAGAACAGAGAAAAAATAAGTGGGGGGAAAAAATCAGAGACCGGTCAGGCAAGTATACCATCTAGTATACCAACATATTTGTACTGGGAATTCCAGAAGGAGAAGAGAAAGGGACAGAAAAAATACTTTAGTGTATCATAAAACATTAATTTAGATTTTCAAGAAGCTCAAAGAATCTAAGTTATGATAAACACAGAAATCTACAACTAGACACATCATTGTCAATTTGCTAAAAGAAAGAATTTTGAGAGCAGCAAGAGAAAAATGACTCATCATATACAGGATAACAACAATATGATTTATAGCTGAGTTCTTATCAGAAAAAAGTAGAGGCCAGAAAGCAGTGGATTAGCATATTTAAAATTCTGAAGTAAACTGTGAATCATAAATTCTGTATCTACCAAAACTATCCTTCAAAAATGAAGGCAAAATAAAGACATTGCAAAATAACCAGGGTGAGAGAATTTCTTATAACCAGACCTGCTATACAAGACATTCCTGACGGAAGTGCTCAGGCTGAAAGGAAATGACACCAAATGGTAACTCATGTCCACAGAAGGAAATGAAGAAAATCAGAAAAGATGAATATGTAGGAAATAAAAGACTACATAAATACACTTTCTCCCTTTTCTTCTCTTAATTTCTTTAAAAGACATACAATGGTTTAGAGAAGTAATTATAGCACTTCATTTCTGGATTTCTAACATGTATTGATGTAATAAGTACATAAAGGAAGGCTGAGGAAATAAGAGTTACATTGGAATAAGGTTGCTGTATTTTACCAGAGTCAAGTCAGTATGAATTTGAAGTAGATTGTGATAAATTAGCATGCTAATTATAATCCCTAGAGCAACCACCAAGATAAAAATCAGTACCCTACTTTGAAGGCCAGTGGTTTAAATGACTCTTCAGAAACTTGATTATGATGGGAAGGAATAACTAGAAGGGGTTGAATATGTGTTGTCTTTTTATTGTATATTTGATACAAGCCTATAGTTTATGTTGAGGGAAAAGAACCAGGAGTACAGAGGAAATGAGGACATAAGGGAGAGAATGAAATTTAATGGAGCATTTTTTAAGGAGCTACAAGGGGTTACATTTTAGTGCATAAGTGGAGGGATTAGTCTTGGGTGAACTAGAAAGGATGAAGGTAGGGATACAGTTGAAGGCTGGTAAGTTTGCAGAAGTATTTATGTGAGATTGATGTTTGGGGTATTAAAGTTGAGAGTCTGACTACCTAATACTAATTTTTGAGAAATAGGAAAACAATTTATATGCTGAGATGAGATCTTGAAAGAGCAGATTCAAATCCCACCTCCACCACTTCCTACCTTTGTGACCTTAGTTGAGTTCTTAAATCTCACTGCCTTAAGTGTCCCCATCTTTAAAACGAGATAATAATAATGATGATGGTGATGCTATCACTTACCTCAAAGGGTTGTAAGGATTATGTGTTTGTAAAATGCTTAGTCCATGCAAAAACTTGTACAACATGCTTACGAAATGAAAGAAATTGATGTTGGGGAACAAGTTGAAGGACTGATAGGCAGCAGTGATATGCTAGCAGTTGTTGGAGGTCTTAACTTTGTTGGACTCCACTTGTGGCTTATTTTATGGGTTGTTTGTTAGCAGTACTTGGCAGGTGAGATATGAGAGTGAAGAACATAGATGGCAGGTTTCATCCAGAGTTTTTCAAGGTTTTTCGAAGTGATGAATTATGGTACTTGGAAGTTTCTATTCTGGTTGTGAAGGTTACTAGATGGGAACTTCATCTTGTGTTGTTGGCAGATTAAAACACAAAACTGCTTTGGATAGTAGTTCGCTGCTTAATTCCAAACTCAGTTTCAGATTTGCTGAGAGAGTTGTTGCAATTTTAACCTTCGTGGCAGTCACACCATTTCTGGAAATTTTCTTCATTTTTGAGTACTATATTGTACAAAGGACATCAGTAGTCGGAATGTGATAAAGATGGTGAGCAATATTTGCGATTGTTGGAAGAAGGAGTGTGTTAAAGAAGGCTTTATAAAGGAAATAATGTTTTCAAGTATGAGAAGTTTGCTGAGTAGAAGTGAGTTTTCTCGTGGGAAACATGTGAAGACTCTATAAAGCATTGAAATAACCTGATGTAGTCAGGTAACTAGAACTCATTTCTTAGAGGATTAAGTGATAGGCTGGTGGTTTCTCAGATTATTCTAAAAATTCTAAAGGTTCTTTGGAAAAGTCTACAATGCCTTCTCTTAGGAGGTAGGTTTGTGAGGCAGGGCTAAGAGATTATGCTTTCCTCACAAAAACATTCAGCACCACCTCAGGGATACTGTGGATACCTGATCATGGCATTGTACACCAGAAGCTAAACATTAATGAATGCCAACTATAATTTTATATATATAATGTGATGGTTCAGTGTGAGGTCGGAGGGATAGTGCATGGGGGGAGGGGGTTCACAGTGTGAGGGATATAAATGATGAACGTCTAAGTATTACCTTGTCTTGTACACCTGAAACAAATAAATAAAAAAATAAAAAAGGAAAAAAAAATAAAACAACATTTTGATTTCTCACTGGTAAAAAAAAAACAAACAAAAAAAAACATTCAGCCAACCTCCATTTTCCCCCTCCTATTCAACAAGAGCATCTCTGCTTTTATACCTAAAGTGCCTACTGGCTTTCCACATAAGACTTCATTTACATAAATGAATCTGGCCACTAAAAGATTGATCTGCTGTTAGATGATAGTGTGCCATAGAAGGGCTTTAAAAAAAGCCAGGACACAGTTCAACTTATGATTTAGAAAGAGTACTTGGTGGCAATAATTTGAGGGACATGAGACTAGAGTGTGGGAGAGCAGTTAGAAGGCTACTGCAGTAAAACAGATGAGAGCTGAGGAGGGTCTGAAAAGTAGTTGTAATGACGACAGAGAAAATGGGTTATAGTTAAACAAGGCAGCCTTGTTAATAGTTAAGAATATGGATAGAGTCAGACTTCCGTGATTCAAATTCTACCTGCACCACTTCCTACCTTTGTGACCTTGGATGAGTCCTTAAACCTCACTGCCTTAAGTGTTCCCATCTTTAAAATGAAGGTAATGATGATAATAATAATAGTAATAATGATGATGCTATCACTTATCTTAAAGGGTTGTTGTAAGGATTATGTGTTTGTAAAATACTTAGTCCATACAAAAAATTATAGAACATGCTTATTAGCAGCATTCATAATAGCTAAAAAGTTGAAACAAGCCAAATGTCTATCAACTGAGGAATGGATAAACAAAATGTGGTATCTCCATATAATAGAATATTCTATGGTAAAAAGGGATGAACTATTGATACATGCTACAGCATGGATGAACCTAGAAAACATGTTATGTGAAAGAAGCCAGACAGAAAAGGCCACATATTGTGTTTCCGTTTATATGAAATGTGAGACAGAAGGTAGATTCGTGGTTACCAGGGACTGGCGGTGGGGGAGAACTAGGACTAACTGCTATTGGTACAGAGTTTCTTTTTGGGGTGATGGAAATATTCTAGAATAGGTAGTGCTGATAATTGCACAACATAGTGAATATATTGAAACCACTGGATTGTACACGTTAGTTATTTTATGCCATGTTCATTATATCTCAATTTTTTAAATGTTGTTTTAAAAAATAAAAATGCTTATAATATTTATAGTAAGCTCTCAGTGGTAGTTCTCACTGTTCTTTAAGAAGTATTTAGACAGTTTCTAATAACTCTTACTATAATTTAGGAAGTGCAATATTACAGGATTTGGTAATAGTGAATATGGGAGTTGACAGAGATGAAGCAATCTAGGAAAGAGGTTGACAGTTTTTTCTAAAGGCCAAGATAGTAAATATTTTAGGCTTTATAGGCCATATGTTCTCTGTGCAAAACTACTTAGCTCTGCTGTCGTACTGCACTGAAAGCAGCCCTAGACAACATGTAAATGAATAGCATGGCTGTGTTCCAGCAAAACTTTATTTACAGAAACAGGCAACACTGTGAATATACTAAAAACTCCCGATTTTTTCCTTTTAAAATGGTGAACTTTATGGCATGTGAAGTATATCTAAATTAAGGTGCTATTGAAAAAAAGAAAAACAGGTAGTAGGCAGAATTTGGCCCATGGGCTAAAGTTTGCCCATTCCTGATCTAAGAATGAGTTATTGGATTGATTATAGTGCTACCAATATAGATAGGATATTAAAGGAAGAACAGCAGATTTAAAGAGGGAAAATGAATAATTTGGGTGGGGAATGAGAATGGCATAGGCATTTTAGGTGTCTGGAATATCCAGCTAGAGGTATATAGAAAATAATGGAGTTTGGCTAGGTTTGGTAGTTACTAACATATAGGTAGCCTTTAAAAACGGGAGTAGGTATCATTCAAGGTAAGTATAGAGAAAAAGATGGGTGAGAGAAAAGCAATGTTAAAAGAGTCAGAGAAAGGAGGCCCAGCAAAAGATAGAAAGGAACAGTCAAAACAATAGGGGGAGAATCAAAAGTGGAACACTTCGTGGAAGCCCAAGGAGAGAGTTTTGGAAGGAAATGATCAAGCGTTTAGATGCTCCAAAAAGGTCAAATAAAATAAAGGTTTGCAAATGGCAACTAGGACATCATTTGTGACTTTGGCAAGGGAAATATCAGTGGAATGAAGGAAGCTAGATTACAGTATGTTCAATATGTGGAGGCATTAAATAGGCTAGTATTTTAAGAAACATAGCTCTGAACAAAAGACATGTAGACAGAATGGAAAGACAGTAGCTAGAGCAGGAAGCAGGGAGTTGGGGAGAATTCTTCATAAGTGTCACATTTCTTCATGTCTTGCTAGTAAGGTACTGACTTGCCTTTGTCCCAGGCTACTTGCATAGTGAACCGCCTTGGAAGACACAGATAGCTTCTCCCTCTGGAGCTAAAGGATAAGTCTAATTATTCCTGTTGTAAAAAATTTGGATTCCCTACGCTCAGGGTCCCTCTCCTATAATGCACCCAACTGTATGTGCAAGTGTCACCTGGCCCCCTTCACATCACCCTGTGGGAATCAGGACTTGGCAAACTGACGCAAATATTTGACGCTCATGCTGCTTGTTCTACCCTGAATACCAAAGTCCTTTATCTTTGATCTGGCGTCTCGTGTCTTCTGCCAGCATCCATGCAACTGTGTCACATTAAATTGTTAGCTTGCAAGTAGGGTAAAATCTCAGATTCTCTCACATTTAACAAGGGGGACTTTGGTTTTATTTAAATACGAGATTTGAGTATAGGGTGAGGTTAAGGGTATAGCAGTGAACTATAGTGAACAAGATGAGTGTGACTATAAATGGTATGGAAAAGAACCTATGTAGCCAGATCCAGGAAGAAGCGGCGATCAGCTATAAGCATAGTTGCTAGGAATTGTCTTTGCACAAAAAGGATAGAAGAAGGTGAAGGAGGTAGTGGCTGTAGGTAATTTTCTAGTTAGAAAAATGTGAAGTAAGGTACTTCATGCCTTTTGTCTAATTTTCTATTTGAAGCAGGAGGTTCCATCATCACCTGAGAGTTAAGGTTGAGAGGATAGGGACCTGGATGAGGATGGAGACAGTGAAATTAGCTGCTTGGGGGAGTAAGAAAAGGAGTCATCAAGGACCGCTAAAATAGTTGATTGAAGGCCCTAGAGATAGGAAGCCATGAACTTGTTATTCCATTATACAGATTGAATGATTTTTATTTTTTCTTCAGCAGTGCTCAGCTCTCTGTGGGTAGATGGGATAAGAAAGACTGTTGGACTGATCCAGTGTTTGGGTTTATGAGACATGTGCCAATAAAAGAAAGGCAGATGACAAAGGAATTGAGGCCCTAACAATAAACTAATTAATGTGTGGGTCATTGGACTTAGGCTGAAAGGGGGAGAGGGCAAGTGAGACCAGGATGAATAATGTTAAATAGGAGGAATATGAAAAGATAGAAGTCTAAGTGAAGTTGAACAGCAAATACGTTGGACATAAAAGGATTAGAGTGATAAAAATCTAAAACTGCATTGCTCAGTAGAGTAGCCACCACTGGTCAGATTTTGGTATTGCACATTTGAAATGTAAGCAGAGCACCTGAGGAACTGAATTTTGAATTTAGTTTGTATTTACATTTAAAAACTGAGGCAGTGTGCAAGAGTTTTACGCCAACTGAGGGAGTTAGCCAACTACAAAGTTAGAGCACAGTCTCTAAGACCACCCTCACTTCTGATATCAACTGAAAATTAGAGAAATTCTCAAAACCTTTGATAATTTGCTAAAAAGGACACATGGAATTCACTGAAAGTTACAATGCTCACAGTTATAGTTTGTTACAGGGAAACATTGCAGATTAAAATCAGCTACGGGAAGAAGCACAAAGTCCATGAGAAGTACCATCCGCAAAGCTTTTGTTTTCCTCTCCCTGTGAAATCTGGATGTGTCGCTCTCCGGGTACTGACGTGTGATAATATGCATAGAGCATTGCCAATAGGGAACCTCAGCCGAGGTTCAGTTTTGATTCTGCGTGGGCTTGGTCCACATGGTTGATCTCTGTCTCCAGGTCAATTGATACTGCATGACTCAAATCTCCCACCCTAAGTCACATCGTTGGTCTTTCTAGTGTGGCCAGACCCCACCCGGAGACTGTGTGGGTATGGCCAGTCCAATGCTAAATTATTTTGTTAGGTTATTTGGCATGACCCAAAACTCCCAGGCAGACACTCCCATCAGGCATAATGTTTCAGGGGGGCTGAGATTACTGCCCAGAAGCTCGGGGAAAGGCCAGACTTTCACTTCGGGCAAGACCAAATTCTTTACTACATGCAGTATAAAATATTTTTTCATTAAACACAACTCTTATTTTGGTAAAATTACATTTCACCTTGACTACAGACAGTTAGGTGTCTGAAATGTGATACACTGTAAGTATAAAGTAGACTCTCGAGTCTGAAGACTTAGAGTGAAGAAAAGAAAACATCTCATTGTTAATGTTTATGTTGGTTGCGTATTGTATTGATTTTATTTTTCATATATTGGGTTAAATAAAATCTATTAACATCAATTTCAAAATGAGTGATTCTTTTACTTTTATCCCTCCAATGGCTTTTATTTTATTATTTTTTAAATTTAAAACATTTTTAACTTACCGTTGCTACACAATATTATATTAGTTTCAGGTGTAGACATTTATGTAACTTAGAAAGTGGTCACCCCAACAAGTCTAGTACCCACCTGACACCACACGTAGTTGTTACCATTTTATCCCCTGTGTTCCGTCGGCTGTACCTTACATCCCCGTGACTTTTTTTTATAACTAGCAGTTTGTACATCTTAATCCCTTCCCTTTGCCACCCATCCCCCAAACCCCCCTCTCATCTGGCAACCATCAAAATATTCTTTGTATCTACGTATGAGTTTCTTTTTACTTTTTCATGTGATTACTAGAAAATCTTAAACTATATCAATGGCTCATATCTTATTTCTTTTCAACATTGCTTATTTAGAATGCGATTTTAAGAGAGGGGGGAATATACTATTAGAGTTCAGAATTTCAAAGGCAGAAAAATAATCAAGCAAAGACAGGTCCAAGATGTGGCCATAGCTGAACTTTGATGGAATTATATATAGGTCACTCACTGGAGATAAAGAAAGTTCAAGGACTTAAGAGGTTAAATTGTCAAATAGATTATCGTCATGGATGTTGATATTGATATTGCCTAAGTGCCTGACAGAATCTTGGTGGAGCAGTAGACTCTGAACTGTATTTCAGGGTCTGATAACTGCGAAGGCCAAGAAGGGGTTGGTTTACCATATTCCCAAGCATGTACCATAGAAGTGTGAAGCTAGTGGGGACTTAGAAGAGCTTATATTATTTCCTAACTCCTATTGGAATACTGTCCTGTTTTTCTTCAAGAGGTTTAAAAAGGAGTCACTAGTCTCAGAATGGGTTGGAAGGGTGATCATCAGTAGGGGTCAGGGGCACAAGATACAAAAGACTTGCTATCCTTTGCCCTATTCAATGCTCTCTGACCTCAGCTTTTTCTTCTCTCCCCATTTTCATATTGACATCTCCTTTTTGTTCATTTAAGTCTCCAGTATGGTCCCAGTTTAAGGCCTTTAAATATTCCATTTTCTTCTTCCTGAAATACTTTTTCTAGATATTCACGTGTCTCTCCTTCCATTTCTTTCAGGTCTCAATTTTATCAAATGTTGCCTTATTAGGTCTTTGCCAGCCATGCTGTCTAAAATTTTATTCTTCTTACTGGCCATTACTCTCTTCTTGGTTCTTATCACCATATGCTTATTGTCTCACCTTACTAAAATGTAAACATCATGAGAGTAAGGACTTGATCATTTTTAAGCCTTGCTAAATCTCTCGTACTTACAATACTACCCACAGTGAATACATACTCAATAAATAATTGTTGATCAGTTGAATGAAAAAATTAAGTGACAAAGAATGTCACTAGGTCGCAGATTGTGGCATTTGAATCTTATTCCTCTGTGTCCCCATTGTTTAATGTGGTTGTCTATCATATAGTAGGCACTCAGTAAATTAATTTCATTGTGTCACAATGCAATTAACCAAGTCGAGCATGGAATTTTCATGTTATTCCATAACATTTTAGTTGAATGAGTTTTTGATGGGTGGAAACACCTTTTTGTTTTCTGGATAACTTCAGAGCAAGTCACATGGAAGATTATGAATGAGCATTTATTATTCATTCGGTTGATTTATTGAGGTGATTTTTGCATACTATTCAGCGCTGTATCATAAAGGGGTAGCATGACAATGTGGGCCTGTTTAATTTTACAAACAGAACTGAGAAACTGGCTAGTTTTGTAAACCACTAAACTCATAATTTAAAACTTCCACAGTGATTTCTTTAGATATATATCCCCAAACTTCCTATTTGAGACTATAAAGTCATAAATCCAGCACTTTATCAAGAAGTTTCCTGAATACCAGGCAGAACTCATAGGCGTTCAGAATAAGTTACTAGGTTAACACTAGTTTGTTGAAGTGTGTGTGATTTATGATGGACATTCTCAATATCTTAAAAAATAATATTTCCTAACGATGCCAGCATTCATGGAACCCAGAACTTCTCACAAAGTTGTCTGTCTATGCTATGAGACACTCAATGACTAACTACTAAGGCAGAGAATGGGAAAGACTAAATTACATAACCATTCTGTCCCAGATGTTGTGTTAAGTGTTTCATATACTTGTATACAAGTATTATCTTGCACCAGAGACCCCTTAAACTCTCCTCTTTTTTTTTCTTTGGATTCTTTTTTTCTTTTTGCTCTTTTGATTGCGTGTTTTCTGCTACCTTACCTTCCAACTCGCTGATTTGATGCTCTGCTTCATCTCATCTACTGTTGATTCCTTCTCATGTATTCTTCATTTCAGTTATTGTATTCTTCATTTCTGACATTTTTTTAAAATTTATTGGGGTGACAATTGTTAGTGAAATTACATAATTTCAGGTGTACAATTCTGTATTATATCATCTTTAAATCCCACTATGTGTTCACCACCCAGAGTCATTTCTCCTTCCATCACCATATATTTGATCCCCCTTACCCTCATCTCCCACCCCCCACCCCCTTACCCTCTGGTAACCACTAAACTATTGTCTGTGTCTATGAGTTTTGTTTCTCATTTGTTTGTCTTGTTCTTTTGTTGTTTTTGGTTTATATACCACATATCAGTGAAATCATAGGGTTCTCTGCTTTTTCTGTCTGACTTATTTCGCTTAGCATTATACTCTCAAGATCCATCCATGTTGTCACAAATGTTCCTATATCATCTTTTCTTACCGCCGAATAGTATTCCATTGTGTATATATACCACAATTTCTTTATCTATTCATCTATCGAAGGGCATTTTGGTTGTTTCATATGTCTTGGCCACCGTAAACAAAGCTGCAATGAACATTGGAGCACACGTGTCTTTATGGATAAATGTTTTCAGATTTTTTGGGTAGATACCGAGGAGAGGGATTGCTGGGTCATATGGTAATTCTATTCGTAATTTTTTGAGGAACCTCCACACTGCTTTCCATAGCGGCTGCACCAGTCTGCATTCCCACCAACAGTGTATGAGGGTTCCTTTTTCTCCACAGCCTCTCCAACACTTGTTACTATTTGTCTTGTTGATGATAGCCATTCTGCCTGGGTTAAGGTGATATCTCATTGTGGTTTTTATTTGCATTTCTCTGATGATTAGTGATGCTGAGCATTTTTTCATATGTCTATTTGCCATTTGTATGTCCTCTTTGGAGAAATGTCTCCAGGTCCTCTGCTCATTTTTCAATTGGGTTGTTTGTTTTTTTGTTGTTGAGTTTCATGAGTTCCTTGTATATTTTGGATATTAGACCCTTATCGGAGGAACTGTTTGCAAAAATCTTCTCCCATTCAGTCGGTTGCCTCTTTATTTTGTCGATGGTTTCTTTTGCTGTGCAGAAGCTTTTAAGTTTCATATAGTCCCATTTGTTTATTTTAGCTTTTACTTCCATTGCCTTTGGAGTCAAATTCATAAAATGCTCTTTGAACCCAAGGTCCGTAAGTCTAGTACCCATGTTTTCTTCTATGCAGTTTATTGTGTCAGGTCTTATGCTTAAGTCTTTGATCCATTTTGAATTAATTTTGGTACACGATGACAGATAGCAGTCCAGTTTCATTCTTTTGCACGTGGCTATCCAATTCTCCCAGCACCATTTATTGAAGAGGCTGTCTTTCCTCTATTGTATGTTTTTAGCTTCTTTGTCAAAAATTATCTGTTTCTGACATTTTTTTAATGTGTTCTATCTTCATTTTTATGTTTCCTATCTCTCTGTTGAAGTTTTCCCTGAGATCATTGAGCATTCTTACAACCAGTGTTTTGAACTCTGTGTCTGGTAGATTGCTTGTCTCCATTTTGTTTAGCTCTTTTTCTGGAGCTTTGTTCTGTTCTTTCATTTGGTACATGTTTCTGTCGCTCCACCTTGGCTGTCTCCCTGTGTTTGTTTCTATGTATTAGGTAGAGCATGTCTGCCAGTCTTAGTAGAGTGACATTGTGTAGTAAGTGTCCTGTGTGGCCCAGTGGCTCAGTCTCCTGGTCATCTGAGCTGAGTGTTCCAGGTGTGTCCCTTGTGTGGGTTGTTTGTGTCCTCCTGTTGTGAGGCTTGATTGCTGTTGGTACATCAGTAGGAGGGGTTGACCCTCAGGCTAATTGGTTGTGAGGACTCGCTGTGACTACAGTGGAGGAGCTGTTATGCAGAGGCTGACTCTATGGCGCATGATTCACTTTAGCGTGGCTCTGGTGCCTGCCCAGTCTGCTCTTTGGGTGTGTTGTTTGTGTAAATGGTTGGGTGGTGATCTGATGTGGTCTGAAGCTGGTCACTGGATTTATGGTTTCTGGGGCTTCTTGGGAGGGTCTCTGGTGCAGGCCAACGTCAGCTGCTGCCTGTGCCCTGCCTGGGGCCACTTGGTATGAGCTACAAAGTGATCTGCTGATAGTTGCCACTTGTGCTGGGCTTGGAGGTGCCTGGGAGAGGCTAAGCTGTGAACCCAGTTGGGCTGTCACTAGTTTTTGGCTTGGGGCTGCTGAGCAAGAGGTATGGGACAGATGCTGAGGCCAGATGCTGCTTGTTTGGGGTTTGTGAAACTTTGAGAGGTTTTAAGAAAGTCCCTAGCATGAGTTAAGATAGGCTGTTTGTATGGAAAAGCCACTGGAAGAGGCTTGGGTGGTCCCGAAAGTTGGGTGGGGGCAGGGTCACAGGGAGTCACCAGGGTTTGGCCAAAGAATGGTGTTAGCTAGGTTGATGGTGATTCCGATACGATGTCTGCCTGTGTCTGCCTGTGTCTGCGTGCTGGGTGGGGGGAGCACTCAACAAAGGAACAATGACTTCTGCCATCACTTCTGTCTCGGAGAAAGCTGCCCCTCCGGCCATCACTCTGAACCCAGACAATTCAGTTCCTCCCTTGTGCCATTCTAGCTGCTGCTGCAGCACTGGAACTCTGAATGAGTGATTCCATCCGCATGTATGTCTGTGTGGGGGCCCTTTAAGTAGAACACCTGGTTCTCCAGCAGCCCTCCATCTGACACAGCCTCAATCTGCTGGTTTTCACATCCAGAAGTTGGGGGGACTTCCATCTCCAGCACCAGAACCCTGGACTGTGGAGCCTGATGTGGGGCTGGGCCACCTTGATCCACAAGGAAAACCTCCACAGCCGAGATATCTCTCCCAATTTGAACCCCCACACATCGATGTGGGACCAACTCATTCTGCATCTCTGCCTCTTCTACGAGTCTTGATGTGGCATCTTCTATATATCCTTAGTAATAGGACTTCTGTTTAGTTAGGTTTCCATCAGTTCTCAATGATGGTTGTTCTTTAGTTGTAATTTTAGTGGTACCTTAGTTGTAATTTTGATGTGTTCGTACTTGGAGGCAAGCACAACTTGTGTTTACCTATTCTTCCATCTTGACTGGAAGCCCTGTGTTTTCTTAAATGTATTAATCACAATCATTTTGAAATCTGTGCTTGCTAATTCTCATATCTGTGGCATCTCTGGTTCTGCTTCTGTTGAGTTTAATTACTTGATTATCAGTTACTTTTTCTGCTTCTTCCCATGTCTAGTAATTTTTCCTTGTATGTTGGATATTAAGGGTGACATATTATAGAAACTCTGGATTACATTGTCTTCTGTAGTGGTGAGATTGTTATGGCAGGTGGTTAAGTTACCGATGGATCAACTTGATCATATTGATTCTTGACTTGAGGCTTTGTTAGGGTGCTTCTGTTTTTGTTTTGCCCTTACAACTATGGCACAGCCCTTATTCCTAGAGTCTTGTCTTCTGGGGTCTCAGCTGAGTGCCTAGAATATTAACAAAGTTATGTTCCTTGTAAGCCGAACCTGAACTTCATCATGTTATGAGCACTGTGTAACATGTAAAATTTTCGTTTCAGTTTTCGTCCTGCGAGAAATTGTTTCTGCTAAGCCTCCCATAGTCTTGCTTTGTACATGGGCAATGTGTGAGTTGGCCAAGGACCTGAGTAGCATTACACATGCTAATTTTTGATGTTCTTTTCTGCTTCTCCCTCCTTCTCTGCTATCCTGCCTAAAGTCAAGCTTCCTTAGTAACCCCTAACTCTGATCTGTTTCTCTACCCTGACCTAGTTCTCTTTGCTAGGGTTCTGTTTCCTTAAGTTGTGGTTTGGGGTGAATATGGGGCTCACCTCTGATGCATTCTTTCTCTGAAGAATCATAGCCTTTTGTTGGTTATTGTCCAATGTCTGCAGACAGTCCAACTTTTATATTTGGGTAAAGTGGAAGAGTAAATCCAGTGTCAGCTGTTTCATAATCAAAACTGTAATTTACAATACCATGCTTACAGCCAATAAAATTAACAATAAATTTTTAACAATAGGTAGGGCATGTTTAGCTTCCTCCAGTTGTCTCAAAACATCTTTTTTAGTTTGTTCAAATCATGATGTAACAAAGTACATACTTCATTGAGTTGATGTCTTTAATTTTTAATTTGCAACACCTTCCTTCTGCAAACACTCGCATTTTTTTCTATGCCATTTATTTTTTGAAGAAACTGGATTGTCTTGTGATATTTCCCATACTCTGGATTTGGGTCCTTATTGTGTCATTTAACACATTCCTCTACCTCACTATTTCTCATAAAGTGGTTTGATTAAATACGGGTCAATTTGGACAGGGCGGGGGCAAAAATACTTCATAGTCTTCCTGTTGCATCATTTCAAGTGTTGTAGAATGTCTGGTTTCTCCACTTTTAGTGATGTATAAAGTTTTATAAAGTTTCCCATCAACCTCTGACCTAATGTTTTAGCCACTCTTATTATTTAATTGCCTAGATACATTATTTCATTAGAAGTTGCAAAATGGTAATTTTCTAATTCATTCTTTCTGCATTTATTAGCTATAATTCTTCTGTAAAGAACTTTGCCTATAAACTATTTAGAAACTATAATAAAGGTAAAATATTTTACCTTGATTCTTTTCTTTCATGTGTTAAATTTCAGATTAATAAATTGGCATCCTAGCAATCTCCAGTTGTCACCAGTGAGGTGATTTTATTTGTTTATTTTGTAATATCATTATGAACTTATGAATTTTAATACATTTGATGTATTTTAGTCCACTGAGTCATTTACAGGTTTATGCTCAAATTATTCCACTTAGCCAGTAGGAGTCTTTTCAAGTTGACTCCTGTGTCCTTTTGACGCAGTCCCAAGTCTGATAGCTTCCTTACTTCTCGGTAAGGTGTCCCAAGCTTACCTTGAACATATCCTGTCTCAGACCTGGAATCAAACATTTCTCCTAGGAGCTCTGGTTCCTTCAAGTGGAAGAAAGCATTTGGAGGCCCTAGGATGCTCATTGTGGCGACTGGTTGTCATTGCCTAGAGGTCTTTTCAGGGTACAGAGATAAGAAATATATATTTTTCATATAGAGAAAAGTAAAAGATGAATTTGTACTAACATTTCAATTGAAATTTAGGATTCCAGGTTTTTACTTAACTTCTTTAATATTATGTATTTATATTGCTTTTCTCTTATGCTGAAAATTGTGGTTCCAAATGACTTCAACATAATTACATACTTTTTATGAGACTGAGGGCAAGATTGATTCAGACCAATACCAGTATTACTACAAATATTAAGGAGACTACTGGTTCTTTTTGTCCTTAGGATATATTCTATTAAGGATGCATAGGAAAAATACTGTGTTTTATCGTTACTTTAAAAATTATTTTCTGGTTGATTATGTCATAACTTGCAGTTAGGTTCCTTTTTTTCCAGTTTGCTTTCAATTTTTAAAATTTCTTTTTCTTGTTTGATTCAATTCTGCATTGTTTGAGTTATTTAAGACATGTTTCCAAGGTTAAAACTATAAAACTGGATAGTTTCAGAAAAGTTTAGATTCTACCCCTTTTTCTATCCTCCATAAGTGACCATTTTTAGAAGTTTTTCGCTTAATATTACTCCTTTTGGGAAAAAAATTTGTATACATGTTCACACACATGCATATTTGTATTTCCTCTTCTTTCCTACTCGAATGGAAGCACACTATGCCTATCTTCTACACCTTGCAAGGATTCGTGGACCAAAACCTATCCATGGACCAAGAATCCCTGGTTGAGAAGGGAAGACACACATGTTAAGAAATAACTGTAATACAATTGTTCACTGATTCTGTAGAGAGGTATATAGATTTAATGCCATTAGACACAAATTATGGAGCAGTTCTTCTAGGGTAAGTGAGTAAATAAGGAAAAGTTTCAGAGAAATGACCTTTGAGCTGGATTTTTTTCTTTTTTAAGATTTTATTGGGGAATGGAACAGGACTTTATTGGGGAACAGTGTGTACTTCCAGGCCTTTTTTCCAAGTCAAGTTGTTGTCCTTTCAGTCTTAGTTGTGGAGGGCGCAGCTCAGCTCCAGGTCCAGTTGCTGTTGCTAGTTGCAGGGGTTGCAGCCCACCCTCCATTGCAGGAGTCGAACTGGCAACCTTGTGGTTGAGAGGACGCGCTCCAACCAATCGAGCCATCCGGGAAGCAGCTCAGCTCAAGGTGCCGTGTTCAATCTTAGTTGCAGGGGGCAGAGCCCACCATCCCTTGCAGGACTTGAAGAGTTGAACCGGCAACCTTGTGCTTGAGAGCCCACTGGCCCATGTGGGAATCGAACCGGCAGACTTCGGAGTTAGGAGCACGGAGCTCCAACCACCTGAGCCACTAGGCTGGCCCTGAGCTGGATTTTAAAGAATGAGCTTGATTGGAGCCTGCAGATTATGCTAGGAATCGAAGAAGAATCTCTGTATTACAAAATTAGCCAACTCACTTTTGCTATTCGTATGCTGGTGTAGCACAAGAAACATTTGCACTACATCAGGAAAGTCTGAATAACATCCTTGAAAGGCCTTTTGGAATATATGGGATCCTGTTTCACAGGCTGCCTGGGCTTATGTTTAGTCTAGAAGTATTTTTTAAAGAATCTGTATGAAAACAAATCCTCCTTTTATACATTAATGTGAATGAACTTCGTATAAAAAGAATAGCATGTTTTTAAATAAAGACTTAACATAAGCAGTGCTTAGTTTATAAACTTTGTTTAGTGGAGAAATGAAGAATAAAAAATGTTTTTTAAAAGTTTATAGTCTTTTCTCTGATTGGTACTCCTTGAGCTAATCTGTAATTATTAAGCATCCATCATATACAGAGCAGTCTGTTGTATGTAGTAAGGAGACATAGGAAAAAATAGCAGTGGTTCTAGTTTAAAACTTAAAACTAAATCATATCTTGTTTCACAAAGAAATTGTGTTTTCTCAAAACCTTGAGGAAAAAGTTTAATTTTTTTGGAATAGACAGAAGAAAATATAGTGTGCTTTTTGCTTTTATACCTGCAGGAATACTCAGTAATGAGTAACTCCCAATAATTCTGAATCTTGATTGCAGAGTAGTTCCACAAATGTACACGTGTCATAAGATGACGTATACAAGTATTCACCCATTGTTCCCATGTCAAATTTTGAGTTTTGATATTATTCGATAATTATGTAAGATCTAACCATTGGGGGAAACTGGGTGAGGAATACATGAGATCTCCCTGTAATAGCTTTACAACTTCCTGTGAATCTGTAATTATTTCAAAATAAAAGTTTTTTAAAAGGGATTATTACTCTGGCTGTTGTTTTGAGAGTAGATCACCGGGGGCCAAAGGCAGAAATAGGCATACTAGTTAGGAGTGATATTAGGAAGCTATTCAAGACTCCAGGAGGAAGATAATGGCTCTTGGACGCCATTGGTATCACTAGAGTAGGGTGAGGATAGGGGTGAGAAATAGTTGAATTCTGGATCTATTTTGAAGGTAGAGTTAATAAAATTTGCTGATGGTTTGAATGTGTGGTATGGGAGAAAGAGCATAAAAGATGACACCAAAATTTTTGGCAACTGGAAGAATGAAGAAAAGAGATAGTAACAGGAAACAGCAACAGTAAAGAAGCCTCCTATGAAGTAGTTGGATTCTTCGGAAGGGAAACAAAATAACAAACCCTCTTCCTCTAGTCAGTGGCAGCTTGGGGCCTACAAGAGTTAGGGACAGTATGATATTAAAATGAGCACACTCTTGTTAACCTCCCAGGTAGCTGAGTTATATTGGCCTGGCCCTACCTCTTTTGGAAAGAAGCATTTGTTTTCATAAACAAGAAGTCTCCATGAGCATGGAAAGAAGAAATGATAGAAGAGAGTGGCAAAGCAAAGAACTGCTTGCTGTGGTTAGCTTGGAATTGGCAGACTTTTTCAGGTAGCTGCCTAAGCTTAGCACACATGCTGCCTTTTCCCCATTCTAGACTAGGTTATTTCTTCATCATGAAAAATGAAAAGCTTTTGCCCTGCTGCTTGACCTCCTGTCAGGGTACGTTCATTTTCAGCTAGTGTTCTGGATCAGTTTTTAGTTGTAGCCTTACTTAGCAGACAAATGGGGACACTGTCTGTTTATAGTGGGAAAGTGACTTATTTAAAGAAATGTTGGCTCCCCACCACTATCCCATTAGTGGCATGCCTCTGACACTCCAGTGAATCTGGGCTAGGGAAGTTAAGACTGCCTTATGTGTATTTTTGCATATTGAAAGGTTAGAATATAAATGTACCACAAGATATTTCTTCCTGAGTCAGATTGGAACAAAATTGCAAACTGAATTCTGAAGCAAACTTTATACATGCTGGTGCTCGAAATACTTTTGAAACTTCTGAATTTATTTCCTCCACTTCTAATAATACTATTGTTCATGAAGTATATAAATCCCATAGTGTCACTAACTTGTGTGTGTGTGTGTGCGTGTGTGTATGTGTGTGTGTGAGGATGAGCAGATAAAATAGGTTAAAGAAATCCAGTACCAAGTGGTTCATGATGGTTGGAAAGTGAGAAGGAGAACTTCAGACTCTACTTTGGTAAGAGCTTGAAACAGGAGAACCATTTTCTGCTTTTAACCGAGAGTCACCTCATCCTTGTCTGGTTTGAAATGGTTGGAATGAAGTTGTGACAGAGAAAAACTTTAAATTTGCTGAGACATAGAGTGACCACTAAGTAGATAAGTAGTTAACTGATAGTGTCAAAGGACTTAGCTGTTTATGCAGCAGGTGTTCAACTGAAGATTGTTTAGACTGGGGCTGGGAGGAGTGTGGGAATAGCGGAAGCTAGGGTCATGGCTACAGTGTCACGTTTGGGACTGAAGATGTGGGTGGCATCTCACCCAGTATTTAGGAGAGCTGCCTCACTGAACTGCCTGGAAGAAGCAGACTACTCTTTAGAGTTCCTTGCGGCTGGGGTTTATCCTGACAAGATTCAGAATATATTTTACTTTAAATATCGAGTGGTTCAAGAGCCATTTCGTTTCATTTGCCTTTCTGAAATTACCCCAGTATTTATTCAAATGCTGTGACTTCATTAAGTCCAGTCTGGGCTACTGCTTTGGGTTTCCTCGCTGAAAGTAAAATATCACATTTGAGCTTGAAGAATTTTTGCTTACTGCCTGTAGAGCACACATGAACATAAAGGAGCTATTTGTCCTCTGGCAGCTGAAAGGCAATTTCAGCGGGAACTGAAAACCACTATAGGCTGCTGGCTTCCTGGCACACCCACTAGACCCAGTAGGTTTATACTGAAAGCAAACTAACGGGATAGGGGGTGGGGGTGGTACTAAGATGGGCAAAAATAAAAGCAGAGGCTAAAGTCTGAATGACATTGAGCCACTAAGCTGTTCCTGTATGTGGAAAAGAGCATAATGCTCCCAAAGAGCAGACAACTGGACCATCAAACACAATGGCTAGGAGAAAACATCTGATGTCCGCCGCCAACTTTTTTGTTTTTAGTGATTGTATATTTTCTTTATATTCACAAATGTAAGGATACTATAAATATCTTTAGGGAAAATAGTATATAGTTTAAGCTGTCTTATTCACTGTGCTGTCACAAATACCTTTTAACTACAACTGTATAACAGTGACAATCGATGTATATAATAATCATCTTCAAGCACTACACCATCCCGAAGAGCCTCATAATCTGTTAATCAAATGCTTAAATATTCTCCATACAGCATTGAGTAGACCTTTAAGAATAGCTTTATAAATGTCTTTAAAGTTATGTCATATATAACTCTTAATCAAAACACAAGTTTATTCCCAAATCAGCTATCCTTTCTTTGGCCATAGCATGTAACACAGTTTATTTCTATTTAGCAGCTCAAGAGGTGAGGATATGGGCAGTATAAATGATTTGTCCAAGGACAGCATGTGTCATTGTAGAGAGAACTGGGCTGCATTCCACCAGCTCCTAGCCTGTGTTTTGAGAATTTTGAGAATTTTCCAATCATTTTAGGAAAACAAAGTACTTAGAAAATACAGAGGTTTTTTTAAATAAAAGAAAATCACTTATTTTAGAAATCACTAAATTAATCATTCTGTTGTTTTTAAGAAGCTCTTTGATGTGTTCTGGTAATTAGTATTTACTGCCAGACGAATGTCTCTTGGGCATTTTAATTAAGGGGTGGGTTGGCCAAATGAGCTTCTGATGGTAAACCTTCATAAGGGTTTATTTTTATGTTTCTCAAGAATGGCTGTCTCTTCAAAGCTCTTTAATTAGACAAAGTTTAGCAGCTAAACATATTATTAGAATAATTAGGCCTTGGGTTAAGAAAAACGGGGGGTCAAAAGAGCAGGTGAAATAAAACATAACGTGTACATCTGATCGATGTCCAGTTCTTTAACAACTTATATTGTTACTATCCCTAGTTAGGGACTTTGTGTTGTTTCAAGTTCATTTGACAGGTCTCACCAAAAGCCTAAACACACCAGAGTGTGAGCTCATTTATCTCCACTTCTAAACTCCCATAAAAAGCTGTATTCCAGTTGTCTTAACTTCTAAGCAGAAGACTTCTTGTTTTCTCCTTGTTTACTAAATTGGTAATCTTGGCCATGATAATGATTATTTTTGAGGGAAATGCTTCAAAGATCTTATGTGTGGATCATTGATAACCATACCAATTATAGCAATTCCTTTGGGGGGGCGGGGGCGGGAGTCTTTCTTAATAAATCACTATATTTCTGGTCTCAAATTTTATGTTCTTTGTGGTCAGAATATAGTTTGAATTATTTGAAAATCCACTATGTAGATGGATTGTCATTTAGATCCCCTTCTTCACGTCCCCCACCCCCAGTTTCTGGTTGTAAGCTCTTAGTCTTAGCAGTCATTACCAGTACATTAAATACGTTTTATTCCAAACTTCCTCTTTGTAATGAAGAACAGATATACTCGACTGTCCTATTGGTGACTGAGATGGCACCAAAACGTTTGAGTCGTATTACTAAAACTGCTATTGATAAACACTAATACATTTATTTATATTGTCTAATTTTTCACTGTTCCACTATCTCAGGATACTTATAATGGCAAATGAGTTGGTTTAAGAATAGTGCTGATGGTGAAACTATTAGAAATTTCAAACAGAGCAAATTGTATTATCGCTAACATTTCTAATCCTGTCAGCTGTTATGACCTGCCTGTATATGTTGTTGGTTACATGAAGAACTAGGTTAAGGATATGTATGTCATTGGTTCAGTATAAACCTACTGCCACTACTAGAAAAAAATACTTAAAGAACTTATGGTATTGCTTATAGGTCAATCATTTCATTTTTAAATGTAGAAGATAGCCTGATTTATTGTATTACAAAGTTAATCACATGTAAATTCTTTTGCTGTATACCTTAGTTAGCAACATAGCCAATGAAATTATTTAAAGTAGTAGAAAATTTACTTGGTTTTCTATCGATGTTATCTGTAAAATTAATAATATAGTTTTAATATTACTTAGTAAGCACAATAAATGCGATGTAACGATGGGTGCTGGCATACTATTATGCATTACAGAGATTAGTCACCAAATAAATACGTTTTTATGTCAAACTGTAAAACTGAGAAAGCAGAAGAGATATTAGCCTAAACAGAGTCCTGTATAAGCAGTTTTTCCCCCCGAGTGATGACTAATTTCTTTCCACTCTTTCTGAAATTATTGATTATTGTGACTCTGCTTTTAGACTCACCCTTTAGCACAGGAAATATTGTTGATACTTATCTTCAAGTGTGTGTGTGCTGAGTATATGTAAACTTTTGCAGTGGAGATATGAAAAGGAAGGTGTTAGGTGTTATTTATGATCTTTGAAAAATAGCGTTATGTCCCTCAGAACTCTTTTTTTCCCCCCTATGGTAAGGCAAGTGTATTCTTATGCATACTTATATATAACAGGATGTCTACTTAAAATACTTTGCGAACTGATTATTAATGAATTTTCATAGCTACACACCAGGACTGTACGTGTGCTGTTTTGTACTTTTTATTTCACTTCTTTTAACTCATTCATTTGGGGGTCCCCCTTGCATCCTTCCCTACACCTACCTTTTGAAATTATACGTGTTCAAAATGAGAACTGTGTTCTTCCTCCATGCAGACCACCTGGTGGCCCATGGAAGAATGGCAGAAAAGGAGGCCCGCCGGAAGTTCAAACAGATCGTCGCCGCTGTATTTTTTTGTCACTGTCGGAACATTGTTCACCGTGATCTAAAAGCTGAAAATTTGCTTCTGGACGCCAATCTGAATATCAAAATAGCAGGTGAGAGGCATGTTGAGGATGTGAAATAGGAATAAAGGAGCTTGTCCTTCAGGGTTCTTAAAGCAAGGGATTGTCTGTTTCTGTCTATTCAGAAAGAAATATTGTGCAAATAAAGGATTTTGTTTGTATGTGGCTTGAAAACTGATAAGTTTTCAAAATATATTTATGTTGTTTTTCATGTAGTATTAGATGGAAAGTTGCTAGGAGGAAAGAAGGAAAAGGATGATATTTAAAATTCTGTTATTTTGGTTGACAGTTACCTTTTAAATAATAAGGAATAAAATATAAAATAAAGTAGGAAGAAAAACTGCTAAAATTATATACCCTCTCAGCGTCACTTGAGATGGTTAACTTATGTCACTGCTAATACACAGCATACTTACCCTAAAGACTGTAGTTTTATGGTGACTTAAGGCTAGATTTTATAGTAATTTAAAGATAGTCCATCTCTGTTTCCTCAAATTTCACTCATCTGCTTATCTGACAGTGCCTAAAAAACACTATTCACTGCCTCAGATTACTCATACTTCAATTTTAGTAAACTATCAGCATTTGCCTAATCAGTAACAAGCCCACCACCTATTGATAGAAGAAAGTGACTGCAGTCTGTATAAAAACTAAGTATGAAAATAAACCATTTTTGTTTTCTTAAAATTTTTGGTGTTGCATTATATGTTCTCCATCTCCCAGATAAAGGAGAAAATCTCATATAGAAAACTAAAGTAAAGCTAAAATATAATTGCCTTGAAAGGTCAAGGTAAAAAACACTTCTAAAGATTTCACTCTTTAATAGGGTGGGAATTGCAAGTTAATGTTTATAATATAGGTCATATTCATATTATATAAATGTGAGAGTTCATATTTATATTATATGTGTATCCTCTTCTGATAATTTCTTTTGTGTAGATAAGTCTGTTCACTTTTTCTAGGCTCTGCTTTTACACCCTTGGAACATCATCCTAGCTTTTTATGTATCTAAGTCGGCTGATGGATGTACTCTTGTTTAGAACTTTCACATAGTTCTGAGCTCTTTGAGTCCTGCACTTGCTCAGTACATAGTAGGCAGCAATTAGATGCTTTTTTGAATCTTGTATAAAATCATGTTTTCTTTTGCCATTATGTCTGTTTTATATTCTCCAAAGCTCTCTAGATGCTGGCAGTTCCCACAGAGGTAGGTAGCGTGGCAAGGCCTGGCAATTTCAAACCTTCTTTTGTAATTATTTGTTGTATTTTCCTGTTATTGCTATAACAAATTACCACAAACTTAGTGGCTTGAAATAACTCAAATTCATTATCTTACAATTCTGGGAGTCAGAAATCTGAATTGAGTCTTATGGGGCTAAACTCAAGGTATTGGTAGGACTGGTTCCTTTTGGAGGCTCTGGAGAATCCATCTCCTTGCTTTCGTTAGCTTCTAGAGGCCCCTGCATTCCTTGGCTCCTGCCCCTTCCTCACATCACTCCACCTCTTGCTTCCATTGTCATATCTCCCACTCCTAATCTGATCCTCCAACTTGTGTAGTGTAAGGATAAGGACTCACATTGGGCCCTCCTGAATAATCCATGGCTATCTCCCCATCTCAAGATCCTTAGCATATCACATCTGTAAAAGTTCCTTTTACCACTTAGGTAATACAGTCACAAATTCCATAGATTAGGACATCGATGTATTTGGGGTGGGGGGGAGGGGGGTATTATTTAGATTACCACAAATACCATAAATGTTGTTAGAGAGTCTTTGGAGTATTGATTTAGAGCTAAAAGAAGTTAAAAGAATTAAATTTCTTCTACAGTTTTATTCTACCTCCACTGACCAAAGGTTAAAAAAAATTAATGCTTCCTTGGTTCTTGATTTTGAATTTAGAATCATTTTGATTTAGTTAGGGAAATTGGTATGGCTTTTAGTTTTTGCATTGAGAAAACAAGTGTAAAAGCACCAGTCAGTGACAATTGAAATTAGAAACTCTACTGACAAATATTTGGGTAAGGAGATTTTTAAATGCTTTTCATTGTTAATAGTTAAAACAAACACATGTAGTGACAATAAGAGTTTTTACCTGCTGTTGCACAATTACAGACTTCTAGGGGTGCTGGCAGCCAGCCTTGGTCTCTCTGTGTTAATACATATACTTTGGCAAGATTTTTAAATTCATGAACCCAAAGTCTGCATTTTTATTATTTGTTTTTAAAGCAAAGCAAAAAATAAATGAACACCTCTAATTTTGCTACTAACATTGTCTTTGCTCAGGCATTCTTTCCTAAATGCCACCTTTATTTAATTTCTCAAGTCATTGCCTGAACTACGTTTTTTATACATAAATTAGATCGAATTCCCATTCTCATCTGCCAGGTCTTCTTTGAACTTAATGAACCAGTGGGAGAAATGCTTCTAGTTGAAGCTGACTACAGCATGACTAATTTTGAAGAGGTAGGTTGGATGGTTCTGACAGGATAAGGTCAGATAAGTAATGAATAATCAACCTTTTATTCTAAAAGCTAAAAGTAACTTTCAGATATCTGAACTTTCAGTGGTCTTTCTGATGAATTATTATAAATCTCAATAAGAAGGAGCTACTTACTACATATGAAAGAAACACCAGAGAGAAAAGAGGATTTTTGTTTTATTTAAAATATTGTCAGTCTTAAGCACCTGATTTATCATTATATGTGTTATAGTGGCAAATTAATGTGGAATTAACAAAAATTCAGATTGGGAAATTTAAGGAATTCATGTTTTTCTTATGCCAGTGTTTACCTAAGTGGTTTTGATGAAAAGGCAATTATACATCCTGTTCAAATATAGAAGGTGAATAAGTTGTTCTGGGGATGTTTTTTTATATTTATTTTTACTTTTTGTATGAATTAATGTGGCAATATATATGTCATACTTGATACTATAAAAAAAATCTAGCTGTTATAAAAACCCATGCAAGCCCTCTCCAAGAGAATATGTGTTTTCTGGATATGACAGGTAAACTTTAGTTACAGGTATTAAAAGACCCAACATCATTCTATGGTTTAAGAGTTTTTGTGCTTAAATTCTTATCTATGAATCTTTGTTATATTGCTGTTTCTAGAGAGAATAAAACCTAGGTGAATAACTTTTTCTTTCTAGTTTTAGAATTAAAAAATTCTTCTTAATGGAAGTAGCAAACCTGTCTTCTATAGAATTATTTAGAAGATGCTTCTATCATTAGTAACCAGAATAAGCATTGATTGTTTTCAGAATAAAGAATTTATTTCTGGAAGGCAAAGTTACCAAGTCTAGAACAAAGAATTTATAGTGGTTAACTACAATCTTAACTGTTAACAAAGGTTCTTTGCTCAGCTGTCATAGAAAAAAGAAAGTAAAAGACGTGACTCCTACCTTAAAGAATTTACAGTCTTTCTGGGGGAAAAATCCTTAGACCTTTGAGAAGTTAAATAACCCTGAAATTATATTTTACACACTTATAAAATACTTTGCAAAGTATTTTTACATATATCATTTAATGTCATCATATTGGCATGCAAATATAGTTTACTTAGAAAGGATTAGTGTTTCCGAAACACACACCTTTAACTTTCCAAAGCTTTGAATTTTATTTTATAAAGAGCACTGATGCAAATTTCTTTTCATGTAGAGTCTAACTCTGGGAAAAGAATAGGATTTTGGCCTCTAACCTTTTGCTTTTCGTGCTCAGATATGTGCAGATCCCCAGAGGAGCAGGTGAAGGACTGGGGTGGCACACGTGGCCCTCTCAGCAGGTAGCCTGTATTCCTGGGTGACAGCATATTCAGCTGCCAAATTCTAGTTTGGTATAATAGAAGAGATGTTACAAGGCACATTGTGATTCATTATCACATTAATTGTACAGTCTAATTACCACAGGAGTTCAGAGGAGGAAGAAACCACCTCAGTTTGTAAAATTCCATTAGACTGTTACCATGTCCTGATAAGTGTTTCACCCCTACTGCCTAGCACATACCTGTTCTGTAGTTGGTGCTCAGTAACTTTGTAGACAGTGGTCATGAGGACATAAACATCATGTTGAGAATATAACACCGGAGGTGAATTTTAAAGGATGAGTAAGATTCCTTAAGGTGTAGTGGTGGAGAATTCCAGTAGGATTAGTCAGTCAGCAAATGTTAAGACAGCACCTGCTATGTGCAAACACTGATCTAGGCACTGGGGATACAGCAGCTGGTAAAACAGTCCCTTGAAACTAACATTCTGATGGGAGGGGGGAGATAGACAGTAAACACAAAAACAAATAAGCTCTCGTTAGGGGTATGAAAATGATAAAATTGAGTAACATGATAGAATGACTTGTGGAAGAGATCATTGCTTTTAATCAGAGTATTCAGAGCCTTCCAAGCAGAAGGAAGAGCAGTGCAAAGGCCTGATAGAGATTCAGTTAGCATATTTGAGGGTAGGAAAAGGGTCAGCATGGCTGGAGATAATAAGGGGGTCGGGGGATAGAAGGAGATGGGGTGAGAGAGCCAGCCAGGGCCAGTTCACATGGGGCCTTATGCACATGGTGAGGATTGGGGATTTTATTTTGATTACGATGGGAAGCTGAGCTGGAGAAGCATGAGCAGCAGAATGCATGTGACATATTTGCAGAAAAGGCAAAGCATCTTGGCTGGAGGGAAGGCTCAAGTAGGGGGGTCATGCCTGAGAAGGCGGAAGAGGTATGTACTGATACTAGATTGTGAAATGATTTAAATACCAGGCTTAATAAACTAGATATTGGATGGATAGGAAAAATAAGTGGGAGTAGAGGGAAAGGACAAGAAGGCAATAGGAAGATCAGTTAAAAGATTGTGATATGGTAAAATCCTGCCTAAGGATGGTGGTAGTAAACATGAAAAGGAAGAAAGAGGCAACAAATAAGAGAGAGAGAGCGCAAGTGCGGGAGCATGCACCAGGAAGAGGGAACATCTAATTAAAGATATGTTTTGAAACAGAGAAGTCAGATTTTCTTATTGATGGATTATATTCAGCTGTCAAAGAAAAATGGTGTTTTATTTTTAATGGTTGATGCACTATTTGAAAATAATTTTAATTCTTGTCCCTAAAGATTAAGTAGAGAAATTTCTATATTTAAAAGAGACTGCCCAAGAAAAAACCTAAATGTAGCTGGCTTACTCCCTGAAGCAAAGTTATTTGAAATACTCAGACGCAATGAGAATGTTTTGGAAATTGTGGAAACTTTTTTTTCAACCTAAGGAAGTTAGAAACTTTTCTCTTTAAAAGTCAACTCCCAGAATGGTCTCCATGAGATAGTTTCCACTCCGATGTTATTGTTTCAGTCGGCAATCAGTAGACAGCAGTGATCTGAAGTACAACTACAGCAAAGCAAAATTCTTCTGGAAAGAATTTCCAGAGTGCATGGATTTAAGGTACTGTGGAAATTTTTGACCTTAATGTAGTGAGATCTAGACTATTTCATGTTTTGAAAGTTAGAAACGAAAACATTTCGTAAGTCCATTGACCTTTCACCAGCAGTATGAATATACTGAGATACAATCATATAGGAAAAAAAGGTTGGAAACCTTGGGTTTCTAAGAACCCCTCCACAGTGTGGGGATTGAGAATGTCCCTGACTGGTCACAGAAAGTAACTACACACTACTCATAGCAATGTCGTCATCCTAGCACCTTTGATTTAGTAATCACTCAGTATACCCCCTGCTTGATAGGTCAGGGAATTGACACCCACAGAGGCCATGTAACTCTCCTGAAGTCAGGTCAGAAGAGAGCCTAGAATCATAATGCCTCAACCTGTGTTCTCACCCTGAAATGGTATATGACCTCCAACTAGAGGGTGCTAAGCAAATTTAATGTATATTGACCCTTAGGAAAAAAAATTTGAAGAATTCTTCAGAATCCTATGCCTAAGACTGGAGCTTTACAAATGAAAAACTACAGTACCTTCATTCAAAAGGCATCTTAGGTACACACAGTTGACTTACTTTGTATGAAAAAATTCTGAAATTAAAATTCAGATGAGCAAATTTTTCGTCACTCATGGTTCTAGGCTATAAGTGAGGTCTTACTCATCTTGAAGAGTGATTATACCTTGCTAGGTTCAAGAACAAGTTTCTATTTGTAGGACATCACTTGCAATAGCTATGCTAGCAGTACAGAAGAAGCATTGCTTCTCAGACTTCCCTACCTCAGTTCCCAATACAGGATGAACTTACACAGGTTGGGGCAGGGGCACATTGATAACATAGTCAGAAATGGCTCACTTTAAACACATTTTAATCACATGCTTTATCTTGGTAATTCATGCACGTTTTGTGTTCTCAATGTCATGTCTGTATTTCTTTTAATGCTGTAATTATTCAGCTTTAACATAGAAAAAATTTGGTGTTCTAGGAAGATGTATTTTATTTAGCCTGTAGTTTCACATAACTCTTGGCACACTGTAGCACTATGCCTGAGGACCTATAAACACACACCAGTTAGAAAAGCTGAGAATAAAGATTTTCTTCCCCAACCATAGGTTCCTCTTGCACAAACTTCTAGTTTCTGCATGTTGATTTCTCTATAACTTTTCTTCAACCTCAGGGATTTCTATGCCAGTCTCTATTCATTGCAAATCATTTATTTTGGGGAATATTTAGGGGAAAAAAGGAATTGGAGATTGACAGTAGAAAAGGAGAGGGAAACAGGAGGCAGAAAATAAATGGAAGCTTTTGCTTTGAGGCCCTGGGGAAAAGAGAAGCTGTGGGAAAGAAACCTGAGCCTCAGAGCTTGCCTGCTCCATCTGTGGGGAGAAGGGTGCTGAGTCGAGTGAAACAGGACATACGTTTTGGACCTACCAAAGCATCTAAAAGTTTCAAATTGCTCTTTGTCTCTGGGACCATGTTGGGCATAGCATTTAATAAAATGTGGGAAAGTGATTATTAAAAGCAAAGTTACCTTTTAATCTACATAATATCTGGAACAAAGAAAAATTAATTTACCACCGTTTTATTGAAACTACAAAAAAAATGACAATTTTAAAAGACCTGTAGCAAGGAAGTTTTGGTTGAAGGAAATTAGGCGCAGACTTACCTGTGCTTTCTATTTTAAGGTGTTTTTAAAGGACATTGATATTCTGTTTAGAGTGTTTTAATTTTATTAGTGGATGTAGGCACTATAAGAACTTTCATAAGTGTACTTAAGATCATGTTTCCCCAACTCTATTTTTCTTAACAGGGTCTTAAAGCTCCTCAATTGCAAGTTGAGGGACTAACAAATCATCCAGAGTACTTTTTCACTCAGACTCTGATGAAATCTTGACTGTGTTGTGTCAAGTCTGGTAGAAACTGTTAAAATGAAGGGGATGTCAGGAAGACTGATTTCTTATTGAGTGCATCCGTCCAAAACTTTACTTTTTTTGGCGGGGGAGGGGATTGAGATATAATTGACATATAACGTTATATTAGTTTCAGGCATACAACATAATGATTTGTATGTATTATAAAATGATCACAATAGAGACTGATTTCTGTAGGCAGACCTTCTTCTCCAGGTGACAGAGTATTAGTAAGAGTCCCCATTTGTCCAGATATTAGTTCTCATTTTTACAAATCTTGAGACTTATCAGTTCTCTTAAAGCCATAAGAGAATGAGTATAACATATCTGCTTTCCTAGTGTCAAACTAAGAAAAACTCAGCTAGTGGTAGGTATAGATTCAAAACAGAAGAAGTTGCAAGACCCTGAGGAGTATTTTATGCAGACTTTAAATAACATCCTAATATGTGTGATCTTTGACTACTCCTTTGCTCAGGTTACACACAGACCACCCTTAATTTAACATCTCAAATAGTTTACAGTGTCTTTTTCCAGCCACTGATTTCTAAATCCTAGAGGTTCTCTGTGTTCCAGGAAATTGATGTCATAAAAAGTGATAATGACTTCTCTTGCCTTTACTATTAGAAATGAACAAATGAAGTAATAAGTTTGGTTTCCTCACCCTCCTTAAATGGAATTGTTTGAGACTCTGAGTGTAAATCAAGAAAGTCTACCTGCTAATAAATAAATTGAGTGAGTGAATGAATGAATGAATGAATGAATGACTAAGAAAGGCTACCTGCTACCAGGGAGTTAAATGAGCATGCTTAGGACTCTGTCATTCCGCTTATTACTCTGTTGAAGTAGTTACCATGATAATTTCAACCAGTATGCAGTTTTCCATCATATTTTGTTAAATTTACATCTACAGTGGACCATTGGACAATATAAAGCATAAGGAAAACTGGTGTCAAAATGAATTATGTTAATGAAGGTAAAAATGATCATTCTACAATGCCTCAAAACAAACTTTACCAAATTCTCGAATTGTCTTCATTTGATCACATAAAACACATCAAGATGTTTCTAGGACTTCAGAAACCAAAATTTTATACACACACACATATCTATCCTGTTTCCCTGAAAAAAGGATAAGACCTAGCCTGACAGTCAGCTCTAATGCATCTTTTGGAGCAAAAATTAATATAAGATGTGGTGGTTATGTCATGTCATGTCATATAAGACCTGGTTTTATAGTAAAAGAAGACCGAGTTTTATACAGTGTTAATTTTTGCTCCAAAAGACGCGTTAGAGCTGATTGTCCGGCTAGGTCTTATTTTGGGGGAAACACGGTGTATACGCATACATACATATAATATATAGTTTGCTTTATTGGGAATAAAAACTCTCCACATTGATAGGGTAGTATTTGCAAGGAAGTGCTAAACTTGTGTATCCATTCATCATTTAAAAACAAAACATGAAAATAATTCAGATAAACAAGTTTGTTTTTTAGATTTAAAAATGAATGTAAGCATTCCAAATACTAGGTCGTGAATAGTTTTTGGCTATTTTTAATGTTATAATCTCAATATGTATGTGGCTTCCAAACTAAACATGACCTACCAATTTTAAATTAATACCTTTTCTTACATAATTGAAATAAATTAGTGAGTCAACTTGTAAAATGGGGGGAAATGATTTTTCTTAAATAATATCTATAATGAACTTTTAAATCAATCTTTAAAATACAGTAATGTACAATAAAATCTTTTACTTAAAGTCACTTCTTTATCATAAATCATGCAAACAAAATTATTTTAAAATCTTTCTTGGGAGGTTATCAAGATAAATATTCAAAAAATGTTGGAAAATACTTGTGCAATTAAATAGGTTACAGTTTTCTTTACATTCTAGTCCAGATACAACCTTGGTTATTTTATCAGATCGAGAAATTCTCTGAACTCTTGGTAGACTCTTTTCCAGGAGAGTCCCTTTTCTCTATCATGTACCAGTTGCCCCCAGAATTTCTCTAAAACTTGCTTGTTGCTTATAATTGTATGGTTAGATGTGTGATTGTGTCATGTGCGCCTCCCCCACAGGACTGATTTTCATGGGGCAGGGACCGTGAGTGTCTCGTTCACCTTGTGCCAAGAACACATTCCTCAAAAACTTGTGGAGTACCTATTCCTATTACCATATTTACACATTACCTTTTAGGTGGGTTGTTGTTCGGTGTTTGTTCTCATTTAAGTTATATTTATCCTATTAGCTTTATCTAAAAGGTTATTTTCTTACCTGCTTTTAGTTTCCGAGTGACACCTTAGAACTTCATATATGATACTCATACCTTATTTTCTCCAAAAATAGGCTTCTACTTACTTTTAAATAAACAGATGATATCTTAAAACCATGTCTTCATTTTTAATTTGGAAAATATTGTTATTATCTAAGTACAGAATTTCCACTTGTTATCTTCAGTTTCTGTTGAGAATTTAAGGGGACTTTTGTTTATCATGGTCTATAAACACTAAAATTTTGTATAGTATTGTCACCTATCAATATTAGAAAGTTACCTAATGGAATGATTGGACTTTTGTTTTTTTAAGTGACATGATTTAGAATCATGACTATAATAGTATGTATTAACGTTTTTAAAAATTCCAATTAATATTGTTTATAGACTTACAGAAAATGTCTCTTGATAACCCTTTCCTTCTACATCTACTCAATACTGAGTTTGATGTTGGCTGAGAACTTTTTGTTTTTTATGAGGAGAGTTGGGGTAGTGCTGTCTACGGTAGAGTGAAAGGGATGGTTTATTGCCTCATTTAACAATAGCTGAGTTCAGTGATCCTAACCGCTAAGGTATTTTAAAGCTTTGGGAGAAAATACATGCATCATTCACTGCAAATGGCAGTGTAATGCTGGTCCAGCGTTTTTGTTTTTAAACTTTTATTTTCCACAGAGATAGTGATCGTACTATATAGATATATAGTATTAGGGAGTTAGGGAGGGTCAGGAGACTAAGATTTAGGGACAGATGTGGAACAGCCCCATATATGGTGTAAAAGCAGCAGCTGTGACAGAGCACTGCTCGACAAACCTTTCCCAAAAGGTCGGTATATTCTTTCAATCTTATTACCCTCTCCCCTCTTCCAACTCTGGCCTCCCCCGATTTCTTAAACCAAACCAAATTACCCCCTCGCCCTCCCCAGGAAGCTGACTACATGATTCTTTTTCCCATGAAAGAATGTTTTCTTGTGTAAAAATGTTCAGGTTGTGAGTCAGTGGTGTTTGGCATTACTTCTCTATTAGCTCCTACTCTGGAAGTTCAGCCAGGGGTTGAAGGGATTGCTAAACACTGAGGACTTCCCAAGACCCATTTTTAAGAGGGAACAAATACAGTGACTCCTGGGAACTTTGAAACTCATCCTTCATCACTAGCGTAACTCTGAGATCCACACAGTAGATTCTTGTTCAATTCCAAATAAAGGTTGGATCACATGATTTCTAGGCTAGTGATATGGTATAGGAGACGGAGAATTAGTTCCTTACCTGTTTCATGTTCCATTGTAACAGGCCCTATAACAGTCTAAAAGCTGCTTATGTAGTGTTCTCACATGGCTATTGATCTTTGGTTCTTTGAGTCATTTTAGCAAGAACACCTGACGGCTTGTCCCACCCTCCTTAGTCCACTGTGAAATTAAGCAAGGGCCACAATGATTTCTGTTCCTGGTCTTTGTCTCTAATTGCAGGTGCAGTATTGGGGTTATAAGTCCTTAGAAGCTTTCAGATTTTAAAATATGAAGGATCCTATCAGTGTTTTCTGGTGAGGTTGTCTATTTAGGATAAATAAATATTTTCCCACTTCACTGTTTCTTCTCTGCCCCCTACTTACAAGCTATTTACTTATACCAGCAATGAAGTGAAGCACAAGTGACTCTTGAAGGGGTTGGTTGTTAATTGTAGCTGTACTATATTACCTTAAGAGACACTGTGAACATTGAAACTGGCTGTAGGCTGTGTCTCATCCGTTTCCATCTGTTTTGGATTGCTCCTTGGTCAGCCAAAAAAGAAGTCAAGGGTATCACCCTGCAGTGGTGGGCCAAATAAGAAAATTTCTTGTTGCAGTTGTCCTGATTTTAAAATTAGTGCCACCCGTTCTTCCCTCTTTCCCCTGACCACATAGGCATACCCAGTTGATGATATACTTACTTTCAGGGATATAATATCACTACCCTGTGTAGCCCGGGGCTCCTGATCTTGCTTAGAACAAAGAATTTCAAGTCTCAAAATTGATAGTACAGCTCTGGTATTTAAATTATCCCCAGAAGAAAGACATGCGGTTCAAATTAGAGTCTGCTGTTCTGTATTAAGAGAAAGGGATACAAGATACCATTTCAGCCTGCAGACAAATGCTAAACAACTAGGGTGTTGGGGGTTGGAAAAAAGAGTTAACAAATTATGTTCGGAGCCATTTATGAGTGGAGAAATCAATGACCATAGGCCACATGAAGAGAACAACTCCACCCATATGGCTTCTATCGTATGGGCGTGAGTATCCATCTTAACCAGTTTCCTCTGTTGTTTCTCAGTTTTCTTCTGTAACTGTTTAGAATATTCATTTTAGTGTTGCATCAGGGGGTCATAAATCTTCCCTGTTGCCAGGAAATAAACAGTAAGGGATATAAAGTGTCTTTTGGGGCATCTTCATACCTGAGAATTTTCCGAAATTAACTGCTCAGTATTTTAGTTCTTTTTATTTAAGATGATATTTTAAAGTCTTTAAATTAAAATTTTAATTATAGGATAAGTACACTATAGGAAATTTAAATAGTAACAAAAGATTTTAAAATATTCACACCGGTATCCTACCTCCAAAACTATCATTATCATTTTGAGTGCATTTCTTTCGGGTCTTTTTTCCTAATGCATTTTTCCATAATTATAGTCAGTGGATATACAATTTTATGTGCAGTTTTTACCCTTTATATTACATGAAATATTTTCCCCATGCTGCTCCATATAATCACTTTTAATGATTGCATATCAAGTGGATATGCCGTAATTTACTTGCTCTGTCCCATATTATTTTAAGAGCACAGAAATTCTTTACAGGGCTTTGGTGTTAACACTCTTCCCTCCTTTCTTTGACATTTGTTAGTGTACTTCAAAACTGCAAAGTATATATACTTAAAGTTTTAAACATACACTGAATATATTTTCTTCTTTGCCTTAAGTTTCTGTGTTAATTTTTGTTATTTTTTTTTACTTATACCGAAGTTGTCACTCTTCTGTTTTATATCTTATAGTGCACTTTTTATTATATAGTGCACTTCATCCTGAGCCATGTGAACTAAACTTTAGCTTGTGATAGTGTAGTTTATTTTACTTATGTCTCCTAATTAGAATGATCTGAGGCTGGCATGAGCTACGGCATTATAGTGCTCCAGTGTTCCTTAGAATGATGTTAGTTCTGGAAAGCTACAAGATGGTAGTTGCTGAATACAAAGTGTGTATGGTTTTAAAGAAATGGTTAGGCTCTGCCCGTTCACTGGCTTGTTACCCATCAGATTTGAGTAATTAAATGGTTATAATAAAAACATGTTTTATAAGAAGTTTGGGGAGAGTTAAAGTTACTTATCTGAAAGATTTGCCAAAATTGTGTCAACTCTTAGTTCCCCAGTTTTGTTTAGTATTACTATCCAGGATTTTAGACTTTTTTCCTCCTTTTGGTTCTGGCCACCCATGTTTTTATTTGCTAGTTTATCAAGCCTGTTCACCTTAAATTGGACATATTAAAGGAGAAGAAGGGAAATTCTAAATCTCTTTAGTGTTGCTATTGTTTGTTAGCAGCTCTTGTTCAATTAGAGAAGATGGTGACATTATAGACAAAAATGAATTTTTACCTTATTTTTAAGTAATGTGTCTTAGTCCATTTGCGCTGCAATAAGAAAATACCACAGATTGAGTAGCTTGTAAACAGCAGAAATTTATTGCTCACGGTTCTGGAGGCTGGGAATTCCACAATCAAGGTGCCAGCATGGTTGCCTTCTAGTAAGGGCCCTCCATCCTGGTTCATAGCCAGCACCTGCTGTTTCCTCACGTGGTGGGAAAGGTTAGGGATGTCTCCGGAGCCTCTTTCCTAAGGCACTAATCCCATTGGGAGGACTGCACCCTTATGACCTAAGCACCTCCCAAGGCCCCACCTTATAATACCATCATATTGGGCACGTGGTTTTCAACATGGGAATTTGGAGAGACAAAGTTTGAGACCACAGCAGAATGTATGCTATCTTTGTCCTTAATATGAGTTATTGAAAAATGGTTATTTTATTAGTATAAGAGTAATACTAATATTTTCAATGATATGAACTGTTTGTCATTTACACCTAATTGCCGTTATGACAGTAATTACACATATCATTAAAATATTTACTTCTTTTAAATTGTATTTAACTACAACTGTAGACTTTATCAATATATGTAGCGTGTTCATAGTTTGCTCTTCTTCATATAGGATAATTGCTATTTTCCACAAAAACTTCAGTGGGATCCCTGTTTGAGCAAGAAGCTCCCAGCTCCTACCCTCTTAGCGGTTCATTAGGGGCTGCTCTGAGTTTTCATACATTTATTTCCTTTCTTATTCTTCCCTCTCTTTTTCTCTTTTTCTCCCTCCCTCTCTGTTTATAGTTACTCAGTGAATCGTTTGTAAGATAGTTATTGAATGCCTTCTGCCAAACACTGTTCTAGGCACTAGGAAATCAGTGGAGAGAATACAGCCTGACTTCTCCCGAGCCCTGTGATAATGGAGCCTAGATCTCAGTGAAATGGCCCTGAACAGCGAGAAATGGGGGAGTTGCGGGGAGGATTTTTTTCTTTTCTCTTTTTCCCTCTCATACTATGAAATATGTTATATACACAGAAATGTGCCTTAACCATATATATATATATATATATATGTATATATATATATATATATATATATACACTTTAATGAATCACTCGCTATAAAGCAAACACCTGTGCAGTTACCACTTAAATTAGGAAATAGATAATGTCATCAGCCCAGACCACACCCCCTCATCACAACGTTATCCTTCCCCTAAGAGGTAATAATAACTGTCTTGAATTTTGTGTTAATCACTTATTTGCTTTACTTAAGAGGGTTTTTTTGGTAAGTAGTTGTACCATCTGTCTAATGCATCCCTAGGAGTTTTGCTCCTAGGGTTGCCATTTATATTAAATACAATGTGCAGTGAGCCCATCCTTAATATAGTTTGCTTGTTTTTGAACTATGTATGAATGGAATCACCCTGAGTATATTATTTTGCCTATTTCATACAATACTATGTTTGCGAGATTTATCCATGTTTGTTTAGCTGTAGCTTATTCATTTTTATTTTCATATAGTATTCCATTATATGAACATACCACATTTTTCCATTGTATCTCTTGTTGGCTGTTTGGATTGCTTTCAGTTTGGAGCTCTTACTAACAGTTGCAAAACATTCTTAAACATTTGTCCTGGTATACTCTTGAACATTATATGCATTCTCAAACATTTAAGAGTGTAAACCTAGGGGTAAAATTGCTGGGTCCTGCTGTCTGTCTGTTTTCAGCTTTTACTTGAGAATGCCAAACCTGGGGTCTAGCATGTGTGCGTTCCCATTCCTGTATGTCTTCCCCAGTGTTGAGTAGTAGTATACTTCGTGATGTTTGTCAGTCTGGTGAGCACATAATGGTTATCTCATTGTGGTTTTAGTTTTTTTTAATTTTTCTCTTTAATAATGAGGTGGAGCTCCTTTTATTGTCTGTTGGCCTTTTTTGTGTGGTATCTGCTTAAATAAGTCTTTGGCCCATTTATCTACTGGGTTGTTTGTCTTACTGGTATACAGGAGTTTTATTTCACTGGTTAGGGTATGAATCTTTTGTTTTATGTGTTATAAATATCTTCTCTCATTTTGTGGTTTCTCATTTCACTTTCTTTAAAATGGCTTTAAATGCACAGACAGTTTAGTATAATTTTTTAAAAAGATTTTATTCGGGGAAGGGGAACAGGACTTTATTGGGGAACAATGTGTACTTCCAGGACTTTTTTCCAAGTCAAGTTGTTGTCCTTTCAGTCTTAGTTGTGGAGGGTGCCGTTCAGCTTCAAGTTGTTGTCCTTTCAGTCTTAGTTGTGGAGGGCGCAGCTCAGCTCCAGGTCCAGTTGCCGGCTGCACAGCCCACCATCTCCCGCGGGAGTCGAACCGGCAACCTTGTGTTTGAGAGGATGCGCTCCAACCAACTGAGCCATCTGGGAGCTCAGCGGCAGCTCAGCTCAAGGTGCCATGTTCAATTTTAGTTGCAGGGGACTGGAGGAATCGAACTCGCAATTTTGTGGTTGAGAGCCCGCACTCCAACCAACAACTGAGCCATCCGGCAGGCAGCTCACCTCAAGGTGCCGTGTTCAATCTTAGTTGCAGGGCGCAGAGCCCACCATCCCTTGCAGGACTAGAGGAATTGAACTGGCAACCTTGTGGTTGAGAGCCCACTGGCCCATGTGGGAATCGAACCGGCAGCCTTCGGAGTTAGGAGCAGGGAGCTCCAACCACCTGAGCCACCGGGCCGGCCCTAGTATAATTTTAATGTAACCAAATTTACCACTTTTCCCTTTAGGATTAGTGCTTTCAGTTTCTTGTTTAAGAAATCCTTCCATCCCCTGAGGCTATAAAGATATTCTCCTTTGTTAGTTTATGAAAACTTTGTAGTTTTACCTTTTACATTAAGTCTGTCATTTACCCGGAATTGATTTTTAGGGTATAGTGTGAGGAAGGTGTCCTATTTTATTTTTTTCCATGTGGAAAACCAATTGTACCTATGCCGTTTATTGGAAAATGTACCCTTTTCCCACTAATACACAATGCCTACCACTCTTTTCAAAGCACTGTATTTAAAAAAACTTGTAAACACACAGTATTCCTCAAGCACTATACGCTTTTGGGAATTACATAAGCAGAGTGTTGACAGTCAAAAACAAAATGAAAAACATAGACTGTAATAAATAAGGTATTAAATTAGTTACGGGATGGACATTTACCTCATTATAAACATATACATGATGCTGAAAGCACGATATGGGTGTGGATTATGAGGGCACCCAGGCTGGCATTACAGGCTGGCCCTTGTTCTTAGGAATTTTTTTTTAAACTTTAAATTTGGGCATGTCACTTAATGAACCTCGCTTTCCCAGATGTAAAAACAAAAATAATGCTCATCTCAGTGAGGTAATAAATACAAGGGATGATGACACAACCCTTGACAGTGTCCTTTAAAAAAAAAAAAAATCTATTTACTTTACTGTTTACTCCCATATAATTCAAAGTGCTGCACGAATGGGAAAACTGCTGCACTGAGAGATGACTCAAGGACAGTCCAGTTCTAGGTCTTCCCAGGACACCTGGCTCCCTCCAGTGTTCTTGCCACTGAGCTGCATGGCCATGTTGTTCATTTCTAAGTACCCTGAATTAATTTACTAACAGTTCAGAATTATTATTTATTGGTTATCATCAAACATGGTAAGAAATGCCTTATTTTATTTACAGTGTTACATTCTAGATGATTCAGAGTGAATCTGGATTATGTTGGTAGCCCATTCCTATGACTTAGCATATCTTTAAAAGTAACAGAAGTTCTGGGGGGAAATTGTACCATTTCTCATCTAGAGTAATTATCGTTGTTGTTTCCTACTAGATAAGAGTTGCATAGTACTTGGATGACGTTCTGTGGGTGCTGCAGACCGTCTTTGAAATGTTTCTGTCGTCTCTCAGCTTCCTTATTATAATGATATTTTTCTGATTTTCTTCTTAAAGGAAATTTAAGCACGTCACTTGCCTGCTGCAAACGTTCCACCCTGTCTTTCTCCTTTTTGCTGCATCCTTTATATTCCTGTACTGTGGAATAGGAAGTACCTATGGGTGTTTCCTAAGTCTTAATTCCCAGCCATTCCTTTTCCTCTGCTTATTCTTTCAAAAAAATTTTCGTCATTCATTACTCAGAACATCTTCACTGGAATTTCTTCTTACCTTCTTAAACTCAAGGCATAACAAAAAATATCGGGGGTGCTAAAGAAATGTATACACATTTTAAGAGATATTGTCTATGTTCAAGCAGTAGTTCGCCATAATCAGAAGTGTCTGGACGCTGATGGTAACCACTCTGAGCACCTCTTGTAATTGCAGAAGTCAAACGTGACTTGTATTCATCTTTTGTTTTAGGTATATATTGAGTATTACAATTAATACAGTTTTTTCCTTTCTTAAAATGTGTGTACGTTTTTTTGGCACCCTCTGTATATTTCTTTTTTTCTTCCCAAACCAATTTTTACCTTCCTTGAGTCTTTCATCTACCCAGACATACATGGTCATACTCTCTACTTTTCCTTCCTTTTCATCCCATGTGTTCACTCTATCCTCAGGTACTGTTTAATCTTTTTTCAAAATATTTTTTAACTTGTCTTTCTTATTTTCACTACTTCTACTTTATCACAGGCCTTCAATTTCACTTCATACCTAATCTAGTCTTGCTTTCAGGTTAATTTTATCACGTCATTTGCCTGCTACAAACGTTCCTCATTGCCTACAACAGTGGTTCTCAAATCTCTTCAGAAAGAATTACGTTTTGTTTGTTTACATTCAGATGTCCAAGTTATTTTCAGGAGATTTAGTAGGTCAAAGATAAGGTTTGTGGATCACTCCAAATTCATTTTTAAAATGACACTGGTGATTCTGATGGACAGACAGGGTTGAAAATCAGTAGTTAGAGGACAAGCGGATGGGATGGGTGCTGCTTAAGTAGTTATCAGGATAGTAGTTTTTTATTTAGGTGGTAGGTTCAGGGATGCTTATTGCATTACTAAAAATAACTACTTCTAGAAGAAAACACGAGTGAATTTTTGTGACCTTGAGTCAGGCAGTGGTGTCTTATATATGACAACAAAAGCATAAGTGACAAAAGAAAATTTAGATGAATGGGACTTCATCAAAATTTTAAACACTTTAGTGCATCAAAGGACACCATCAAGAAAGTGAAAAGGTATGGGGATGTTGGGTATGCATAAAGAATATAATCAATAATATTGTAATAAATATGTATGGTGTCAGAGGGATACTAGATTTGTTGGGGTAAAAGACGGGAGAGGGTCTAGGGGCAGGGTGAAAAAGGTGAAGGGATTAAGAAGTGCAAATTGGTAGTTACAAAATAGTCATGGGGATGAAGGGTATAGCATAAGGAATATAGTCAGTAATATTATAATAACTATATATGGTATCAGATGGGTCCTAGATTTATTGGGGTGATCACTTTGTAAGCTATACAAATGTCTAATCATTGTTATACACCTGAAACTAATATACTATTGTATATCAACTGTAATTAAAAAATAAAACAATTATTAAAAAAAAAAGTGAAAAGGTAATCCACAGAATGGGAGAAAATATTTGCAAATTATATAAAACGGACTTGTATCCAGAATATATAAAGAAGAACTCTTACAACTCAATAATAAGACAACCCAGTTTTAAAATGGGCAAAATATTTAAACAGACATTTTGTCCAAAGAAGATATACAAATATCCAGTAAGCACATTAAATGATAATCAGCATCATTGGCCATCAGGGAAATGCAAATCAAAACCGTAGTAAGATACCACATCACCCCAGTAACATAGCTGTAATTTAAAAACACAACAGTAGTAAATATTGGCAAGAATGTGGAGAAACTGGAACCTTGGTACATTGTTGGTGGGAATGTAAAGTGGTGCAGGCACTTTGGATAAGTTTGGGCAGTTACTCAAAAGGGTAAACATGGAGTTACCGTACCATATGACCCAGCAATTCCACTTCTAGGTATATATCTGAGAAATTAAAACATACATCCACAAGGAAACTTACATGTTTTACAATGTACATAGCAGCATTATTCATAATACCAAAAAATAGAAACAACCTAAATGTTCATCAACTAATGAGTCGATAAATAAAATGTGATACATCCATACCATGGAATAGTATTCAACAATAAAAAATGAATAAACTACTAATACCTGCTACAGCATGGTGAAAACATGCAAAGTGAAAGACGCCAGTCACAAAAGACACCAGTCACAAAAGATCATAAATTTTTTTTAAGTTTTTAATTAAAAAAAAATTTTATCAGTATATTTTTTTATTGGGGAAGGGGAAGAGGACTTTTATTGGGGAACAGTGTGTATTTCCAGGACTTTTTCCAACTCAAGTTGTCCTTTCAATCCCAGTTGTCGAGGGCGCCCTTCAGCTCCAGGTCCAGTTGCCATTGCTAGTTGCAGGGGGCACAGCCCCCCATCCCTTGTGGGAGTCGAAACCAGCAACCTTGTGGTTGAGAGGACGCGTTCCAACCAACTGAGCCATCTGGGAGCTCAGCGGCAGCTCAGCTCAAGGTGCCGTGTTCAATCTTAGTTGCGGGAGGCACTGCCCACCATCCCTTATGGGACTGCAGGAATCCAACCGGCTACCTGGTGGTTCAGAGGACGCGCTCCAACCAACTCAGACATCTAGGAGGCAGCTCAGCTCAAGGTGCCATGTTTAATCTTAGTTGCAGGGGGTGCTGCCCACCATCCCTTGTGGTACTCGAGGAATTGAACTGGCAACCTTGTGGTTGAGAGCCCACTGGCCCATGTGGGAATCCAACCGGCAGCCTTCAGAGTTAGGAGCACGGAGCTCCAACCGCCTGAGCCACCGGGCCGGCCCAAAAGATCATATATTGTGTGATTCCTTTTATATGAAATGTTCAGAGTAGAGAAATCCATAGAGACAGAAAGTTGATTAATGATTACCTAGGGCTGGGAGTTTGTGGGAGAGTTGAGGGGGGGAAATGGGGAGTGACTGCTAATTGGCACGGAGTTTCTTTTTGGGGTGATGAAAATGTTCTAAAATGGATTGAGGCAATGGATGTACAACTCAATGTACCAAAAAACGCTGAACAATGTACTTTGGGTGAATTTTATAGAATGTGAACTATATCTCAAGACTATAGGAAAAAAGTCTAAATAAAGGCAGGCCATGAGTAGAGCAATAGTGAGATGGTGAGAGAGACTGTGTCATGAACTAAAGATGATAATTCATAATCAAGTTCTTTGTATCTGAAGTCTAATAAAATTTTTAAATTTTTTGAAAAAAGAAGTTAAGGAAAGAAAAGCACTGGTCTACAGGCTGAAGTAAGTGTAAGGTCCTTGTTCTCTCACTTAAGGCTGTATTTTGTCTGGCCTGATACTATGGTGTAATCTTATTTCTTGCCACTTACCTCTACACAGCCTGCATCGTACCCAGGGCTGTCTCTTTCCTGTTACTTGAACTTAGCACGCTAGTTCCAAGTGATGCACTTTTTCTCTGCTCTCGCCCAGCCACTGTTCGGAATACTCTTCTCACATTCCCCCTCTGCCTCCTCAGATTCTAGCCATTCAACTAAGTTCTACTTCCTTTGTGAGTCCTTCCATTGGAATATATCTTTTCTGCCTTTGGTTATTTCATAGGAACCAACACATTGCTATACCCATTGGAAGGCTTCTATATACATGTAATATGAGTGAAGGAAATGGAGGAACCTAGTTAGAGATTATGAAAGAGACATTAAAAATAAGAAGCTTTAGGTCTCTTGCTGCAGTGACACGAGTGGGAACCAGGAAACTTGACTCAGAGCAAAGACCAGGGATTGTTTTAAGAAAATGGTAGACAAGCCTGACATGGGTGAAATCACCATCTTCGATAAGGCCAAACTGAAGAAGATGGAGATGCAGGAGGAGAACACCCTGCCGACCAAAGAGACCATTGAGCAGGAGCAGTGGAGTGAAATTTCTTAAGAACCTGGAGGACTCCCCACTCCTGTCATCTTGGAGACTCCAGTCGTGATGTGGAGAAAGAGCCACCTGCAAGACGGGCACGAGCGACACGCTGCCCTGTGAACCTGGGCTCTCTGTGTCCACTCCATCGGTCTGTGGGTCTCTGAGGGGACCCCCCAACTCAGACTGCCAAATTCTCCAGTTTGCCCTGCAGTATTGTAGACAGTTATTTTTGTGATTAATGAAAATAAAGCATAACTCATGGCAAAAAAAGAAGGAGGAAAAGGAAAAGAAGAAACTTTAGTGAATACTGAAGATATGGTGAATAAGAGTAGCTCCAGAGCCAAAATAAGATGAACAATTCCATTGGATGGAAATATGCTTTTCTAGGTTCAGGGTAACTGAGCAAACTTAAGTTCTAAAAGCTTTTATTTCCCTGCTTCTCTGGCATTTCTCATCCAAGCGAGCAAGAATTCTTCCTCTTTCATTTTACTCACTGCTTTAACATGTTTTTGTGAGAATTTTCTCTGCCAAGTGGTCATTTGCAGTTGTCTATATGTGTAGATAATGAAAACCAACAAAAGCCTCAGTAATTCTGCTCTATGTCTATCTATTCTCACCTACCCCATCCCACCTCCGCGTCCTACCACACATCCCAGGAGCATTCCCCCAGTACGTCCCTAAACGACCAACAAAACCCCAAATCTACAGGTTTGACATTTAACTGCTTTTATTTTTCCTTCTAGTCATCTTGAAATGTGTAGCAAGATGCTCCTAAATGCAAGCAGCTAAGAGAATAAAGAGGAGGTAGTCTTCCCATCCCAGTTATTCAGTCCCTGAAGTGTTGATTGAAGGAACTGAACTTTCAAAATGAGTTCCAGATTTAGTATATGTTAATAATTTGAGGATTGTCCCACATCCATAATTTAAATTTTCAGAAAATCAGTTATGTTAGAGCTGAATGGACAATGAACTAGCCAGAATTTTAACTTAACAAGTTGTACAGCAGTATTAAAGATTAATGATGTGAAATACTTGTGAAGAGGCACTAGTAGGGAAGATTAGAGAACAGTATGCATTCAATAAAACTAATTACTAAAAATAGTAATATGTATATTGAAGGGGGAAGGGTGGGTCAGATCCTTTTAGGTTTGGTGTATTAAAGAATGAATTGGGGTATCCCAGGATCGTTCATTGTAGGAAACTGGTCTTAATTGGAGTGGGAGGGGTAGTGTCATAGCAGGCAGGGAGAAGCAAATTTTGCTTATATGTGCAGCCACACCTTAGAACTAGGAGTAAGTACAATACTTGGAATAATTATGGGAGACCCCTTGACAAATTTACAAGATTAGAGGATTTTTGCTTGGTATGTAATAGGCAATAAGAGCAAGGGGGTGGGGGTTTTGTTGTTAAATCTTATAGGAGTGGAAATCTTGCTGTTGGTCCTTGGGTCTAGCTGTGGGGGCCAGCTGTGGGGCTGTGAAGTGCTGTGAAAGCAGGTGCTTCCCCATATGTGACCCTCTCTAGTTGTCAGGCTCTAATCATACTCATTATTGCACACTCATTTCTCATATAAACACCTAATGGCAATCTAAGCCTGTAGTCATTGCTGAAGATAGTTCTCTTTGATATTGTTTCCTTTGTAAAGATTTCCTGTTTGGTAGATACAATGAACAAGCTCATGCCATTAAGTTTGTGCCTTCCCTTCCCCCTCCCCTAGAGTGAAAGGGTGGGAAGGTTACTAATTGTAAATAGAGCATTTGTGGTTCAAAATGAGAAATTTGCTATATATTATTAGGAAAATTTAAAGTCAGCTGGTTTTAATTCATTGCTGGCCTCTCCTTAAAAGAAGAGGCATTTATCTTCCATTGAGGATTAGGAGCATTTGATTTCTCATAGAAGTAGCTATAATGATTCTAATGATAATGATGGCCCTGACCTCTAAGCCTCTTGTGAGCATTAAGTTAATTTGAGAACCTTAGGAGGGATGGCTCGGAGGTGGAGGCTCTAGTAGCTGGCCAGCTGCCATTGTCAGTATGAGAAGTCTCCTGTAGCCAGGAGGTGATGGAAGGATTGGCCCAATGATTTTATCGCAGCTTAATTTAGTGACCCTTTCTTGAGTCCCTGGTATGTATGAAAACGTTGTGTGGAGGTAGGATAAATAAAATGATATCCCTCCCATTTACCAACTAGTGGGGGTCATAAACATCTAATATAACTAAGTATAATATAAGGCAGAATTGTGATTGGGATATAGAGGTATAAACAAAGGGCTATGAAAGCACAGAGGAGGAAGCCATTGACATGCTATTTTGTGGTGGAAATCAGTTAAGGCTTCATACAGGAAGTAATATTTGACTGGGCCTTGAAAAATGCATGATATTTCAAATGTGGAAAGAAAAGGAAAAGGCATGGCACAGAGAGGAAATAGCATAAGAAAGGCACATAAACACAGGATGGGAGTACTTATCCCTGGCCAGTCTAGCATTAATAGATACCAGAATGGCCAGGGATAAGTTGGAAAGGAAGGGTAGACTTGAGTTGTGAAAGACCCTAAATGACAGTGCTAAGAGATTTACATGCTTTGCCATGTATAATGCGCACTTTTTTACCCCAATTTGTGAGGGAAGAAGTTGAAGCACAAAGGAGGTTGAACCTAAAATGTAACCATTCTTTGTTCAATTTATAAATAAGTTGCATATTCTTTATTTTGAATAAGCCACCTTAAAAATAATATTGTCACTGACTAATTTTTTAAGTCTGTGTGTCTCTAGTGGTCATAAAAGTGTAAGAAGTAAAAATAATATGAAAATTTGGGGTCCAGTTGAGTAGAGTTACATGTATTTATGATTTTGATGTCAGTCATTATCCAAATTAATTTTTGTTCTTAAAGGAACAAGTATCATTTGCCTCGCTCAGTCGAGGTTTTTGAAGGGAACAGTGCTGGTTTTGCTGACAAACCTATCATGTTTACTTTCAGTTAACCAGATGTCTTTTGTATTCCAGCTCATCTATATTTCTGTTTCACTATTATTTTAAGTCTAAGTGGCTGGTTATATAATTTCTAAACGTCCTCTTTTCACATTGGATATTTAAACTTAATTACTCAGAACTTCTATTCTAGTAACTAGTAGAAAATGGTATTTGCTGGATTAAGATAACATGAGTTATGTCCATTTGCCTTTCTAGATTTTGGCTTCAGTAACCTTTTCACGCCGGGGCAGCTGCTGAAGACCTGGTGTGGCAGTCCTCCCTACGCTGCACCTGAACTCTTCGAAGGAAAGGAGTACGATGGGCCCAAAGTGGACATCTGGGTATGTAACTGCCTTCGCTCTGCCCCAGAGCGTTCGTTACCCTTGATTGGTGACAACTATCCTCATCCTGCATGGTACAAAATGCTGGATGTGAGTTAGAACCTTGCTGACCTGTTCTTTGAATTCTCAATTCTTTGTGCAGTCTTTCCCCCAGCACTTGTCTTATGGATTAAGCCACAGATTTCAAAATCCCCCTTTGAATCTGCAACACACACACACACACACACACACACACACACACACACACACACACATCCAACCCAAGATTGGATGGATGCCCTTGTCAAGAACAGAGATTCTTTCTGTTTTTGCCACTGCCTTCTCCCTAGCGGATGAGTTCTGAGAGAAATTCTAGATATGTTACCCAAAATTAACGTCTGGAAGCAAAGAAGAAGGTTAACTGTTCTAAAGATGATTGGCCTTGACAATGCCCCATATTATTCCTCATAAAAAAAGGAGAAAAAGTTTGTTCTATTATCTTGCGCATGACTCACATCATCTTCAGACACATACTACAATGGCCTCTTTTGTTTCCTCTGCTGCGATTAATTATACACACTCTCTGTTTGGGATGCAGAGCCTTGGAGTCGTCCTCTATGTGCTTGTGTGTGGTGCCCTGCCATTTGATGGGAGCACACTGCAGAATCTGCGGGCCCGGGTGTTGAGTGGAAAGTTCCGCATCCCATTTTTTATGTCCACAGGTAAGAGAGTTGCCAGCACACAGCTATGAATGGGTTCATGGAAAGTTAGACATGTTACGTTATCCTAGGAATTGAGTGATGGAGTATAAATGGCTAATTTAACAACCTTTCTTAGTTCAGTTTGCTGAATTGGTACCTCTGGAGGCAAGGTTCTATAGAAACAGTGTGCAGGCTTTGGCACCAGGTAACTATACTGAGTTTGTCTGAGTTTGGCTCTGGGCTCTGCACATGGCAACTCGTCTTGCGTGGCGTATTACTAAGTCTGTCTGAGCTTTAGTTTCTTCATCTATAAATGGCTAACAATTTTGTGAGGGCTCTTACTATGAGGACCAAATTAAATAGTGCATATCAAGGGTCAGTAGGCCCATCACATAGTAGCGGGGCAATAAATATTCCTGTTTCCCCCTGTCCTTCAGCCCCTCCCATGCCCCGTTTTAGGATATTTCTGTTTACTGGGGCCCCACTGAGATGTAATAAATGCCAAAGATAAAGCCGGCTTTGCACCTTAGTCTTCCTGCTACTACATTTCTTACTTCTATGACATTTATTTCCCAGACACAAATTTTTAAAAAGTATTTTTTAAATGAGTGGTTAGTAGGATAAGTAGCTCTTGGAAAAAATTAATACTTGAAAACAGCCCCTATCCAGAATCTACCGTGTTTTATCACCATTTATATGCATGCACATAAGAAAGAACAGTTTAGAGACAATGCAGTAAGCAATCTATTTAGTTTTGCTTAATCATGTTTTCATTTTAATGAATAACAGAGTATATGTCAACGTGGGTGGGCAGCAAAACATAGGCACATGGGAACTGCGTTTTAGAATAAACAATTTCAGTCTCCTTAGAATTAATGACTTTAATAGTATATCAGATAATGGTAAGTGCTGTGAGAAAAACAAGTAGGGAAAGAGGTTTAGGGCTGGTAGGTGGGAGGTTATTTGAAAAAGTATGGTCAGGGAACCCCTTCACTGAGAAAGCGACATTTCAACAGACTTGAAGAAGGGGAGGGAGTGAGCTTTGCAGTTTGAGGATGAACTTTCCTGGCAGAGGGAACAGCAAATGTAAAGGCCTCAGGGAGGGAGCATGCTTGAGTGTTTGAGGAAAGGGACAGAGGCTTCCATGCTCCAGAAAGGAATGAGGGACAAGAGACATGGGGTTGGGGAGTAAACCTCATCAAGTACGCTAAAGAGCGTACTTTAGGGCCCAGTCAGTCAGTGTAAGGACCTGAGTTTTGACTCTGAGTGAAATGCAAAGGATCAGAGTGTTGAGACAAAGGAATGATATAATCTGACTTTTGTGGGGATTCTTTTCTGACTTCTGTAAAATTTCAAACATACAATTGAAGAATTTTACGATGACTTTTGTTTATAAAAATAAATCACTTTGGCTGCTTTGGAGACTTGCAGTAATGCAGATGAGAGATATTAGTAGCCAGTTCCCAGGCTGGGGTGTAGAGGGGTAGATGGGAACCGGTGGTCAGATTCAAGAGCTACTACGTACTGCGTGACAGACACTGTTCTAAGCGTTTAACAAACATTAACTCATTTAATTATTCTAACAGCCCTGGAGATACTTAAGGATATCACCCCCATTTTTACGGGTGATAAAACTGAAGCCAGGAGATGCTTAGCACTCTCCCCAAGATAACACAGCTAGTAAGTGGCGAAACAAGAGTTTGAACCTAGGCAGTCTGCCTCCAACAACATTTATGTTGGATTTGTTGTGAGAGAAGGAGTAATTAAAAGTAACTCCAGGGTTTTGGGCTTGAGGAACTGGAAAGATGGATTTATTGCTAACTGAGATGGCAGTGGCCAGAGAAGAATACTTTCATTTTGGAGAGATGTTTTAGATCTGTTAGTTTGAGATGCCCATTAGACATCTAAGTTGAGATATTGTGTAGGCAGTTGAATATAGGATTGTAACTTAGTTGAGAGTTATGGGCTAAAGATGTACATTTGGGGATCATCAGGGTATAGATAATGTTTAAAGCTATGAGATGGGGTCACTTTTTAGGCAGTGATTATAGAGAAGAAAGGACTTCCAAGGATTAACCTCTGGAACACACTAATATTCAGAGATCAGGAAGATGAAGAGGGATCAGCATAGAAATGGCTAATGAGAGAGGCCAGAGAGTCTGCTATCCTAGAAAACAAGTGAAGAAAGCGTTTCAAGGAAGAGAGAGTGTTGCTGACGGGTCCAGTACAGTGACTGAGCTGAGTGCTAGGTTTAGAATATGGAGATCATCGAGGATCTTCAACAGTTTTGGTGCAAGAGCAGGAGCAAAAACTGAATTCATGTGGATACAACAGAAAAGGAATGGAAGGGGAATGGAGAAAGGAAATAGACAGCTCTTTGCAATTTCGCTATAAAAGGAAGCAGAGAATGGGTTCGATACAGTGCTCTGGCCGGAATCACCCGTGATATCCTCAGTCTTAGCATAATGACTGCCCAGCTAGATTTAGCATTTCACCACTCTCCTTACTTTCTTTTTTTAAAAAATAAACTTTATTTTTTAGAGCAGTTTTAGGTTTACAGGAAAATTGAGCAGAAAATAGAGTTCCCATATGCCCCCTGTCCACTGACACCCTGCTTTCAATATCCTGCACCAAAGTAGAACATTTATTACAGCCGATCAACTACATGGACACGGCATTGGATTATCATCCAAAGGCCATAGTTTACATCAGGGCTCCCTCAGCGCTGTCCATTCTGTGAGTTTGGACAAATAACAGTGACTCGTGTTCACCATTATAGTATCATACAGAGCAGTTTCACTGCCCTAAGAGTTCTCTGTGCCTGTTTAGCCCTGCCTTCCCCTACCCTCTGGAAATCACTGATCATTTTACTGTCTCCATATTTTTGCCTGTTTTGGAATGTCATAAGGTTGACTCATATAAAATTGGCTTCTTTCACTTCATAATATCCATATAAGGTTTCTCTGTGTCTTTTCAAGACTTGATAGCCCATTTCTTTTTAATAGACAATATTCTATTGTCTGGTCGTACCACAGTTTATTCATCCAATCACACTGATGGACATCTTGGTTGCTTCCAAGTTTTAGCAATTATGAATAAAGCTTCTATAAACATTACTGTATAGGTTTTTGTGTGGACATAAATTTTCCAATCATTTGATAAATACCAAGGAGTGTGATTGCTGGATTATATGATAAGAGTATGTTTAGTTTTGTAAGAAACCACTGAACTGTCTTCCAAAGTAGCTGTACCATGTTGTATTCCCACCAGCAATGAATGAGAGCTCCTGTTGTTCCACATCCTCGCCAGCGTTTGATGTTATCAGTGCTTTGGATTTTTGCCATTTTAATAGGTGTGTAGTGGAAGCTTGTTATTTTATTTGCAATTCCCTAATGATGTATGATGGTGATGAGCGTTTTTTCTTATGCACATATATCTTCTTTGGTGATGTGTCTGTCCAAGTGTTTTGCCCATTTTTTAAAAAAGATTTCTTTCTTTTTTTTTTTTTAATTGGGGAAGGGGAACAGGACTTTATTGGGGAACGGTGTGTATTTCCAGGACTTTTTTCCAAGTCAAGTTGTTGTCCTTTCAATCTTAGTTGTGGAGGGCGCAGCTCAGCTCCAGGTCCAGTTGCCATTGCTAGTTGCAGGGGGCACAGCCCACCATCACTTCCAGGAGTCGAACTGGCAACCATGTGGTTGAGAGGACGCTCTCCAACCAGCCATTCGGGAGCTCAGCGGCAGCTCAGCTCAAGGTGCCGGTGCCGTGTTCAATCTTAGTAGCAGGGGGCACTGCCCACCATCCCTTGCGGGACTCAAGGGATTGAACCAGCAACCTTGTGGTTGAGAGCCCACTGGCCCATGTGGGAATCGAACCTGCAGCCTTCGGAGTCAGGAGCATCGAGCTCTAATTGCCTGAGCCACTGAGCCGGCCTTGCCCATTTTTTAATCAAATTGTTTTCTTGTTGTTGAGTCATTCTTTACTTTTTGAAACACTTTTTTGCTCGTTTACTACACAGCCACCACATTCTTCAGTTTTATTCCTGTCTCTCTGGGTACACCTTCTTAGTGTTCTCTAGCAGATTTCTCTTTCTCTGTTCATACTTTAAGTCTCTTCTTCTTTTGAACCATCTTACTTACTCTTACTGCCGTGCCTTCAGAGATTTCAGTGATGTTCAGTTCCCAATTAAAGCTCAATTCTCTGACCTAGACCTCTCCTCCAGGATGAAAGGCTATATATCCAACCATTTGCTGCTGATCAGCTTCAGTTTCATGCCTTGAATTCACATCAATGGAAACATTTTCAAAACTGAATTTACTCCCCACCCCCAAATTTGCTCTATCCTTTATTCCCTGTCTTAGTGAATGACATCACCACGTGACCATGGCTGAAACTAGCCTCGATTCCCCCTCTTCTCTCACCTTCATCACAGCCAGTCAGTTACCAAATCCTGTAGATTCACCCTCCATTCCTATAACACCTTCTGTAGTAGCCTTTGCCTAAATTAAATAATAGGCAACTAAATGGATTCTTGACTCCAGTCTTATCCCTTTCTAGTTCATTCTCCACACTGCTGCATGAGTAATCTTTCTAAAACACATATATAAAAACAAAGTGCGTGCACACACACAAACACACACATCTGATCGTATCATTTTCCACTTTAAACTTTTCAGTGGTTTACCATTGCCTTTAGGCTAAAGTTCACTCCTTAAAGTGGCCAGAGCTCTGACTTTCAAACATTTTTGATCATGACCGTAGCAAAACTGTATTTTATACTGTGACCTAGAAAACACACACACACACACACACACACACACACTCACACTTGAACAAAAGTTTTTTAAAAAGCAAAACTTGCCTTTAGTATGTACAGTGTATATTTTATTCTTCTACATTAAAAATGCTGATTGTAACCTATTAAATCGATCACATGACTGCTGTTTGAAAAACAATGGCATAGAAATACCTTTATGACCTAGCTCCTACCTATATCTTCAGCCCCAATTCCCAATCTACATCTAGTGACCCTAATTTCCTTCTGGTTCCCTGAACAAGTAATGTTCTCTGAAATAATTCCCTCTGCCTGAAATACTTCTTCCTCCCTCATCCCCCCGCATCCCCCCTACTCCTGTATTCTAAAATAAGAAATCAGATGTGATAGAAATAAGAGTCTAAATAATTTCTACAATTCTTCAGGTCTCTGGACTTGTATCATGGGACTTACCAAACTTTTTATTGTAATTACTTCTTCCATTATATATCTTCCACACCACACTGTGAGCTTAGAGAAAGTAAAGATGAAACATGTTTTTTTCATAGTTGTCTCTAGCCTAGCACAGTGTCTGGCATGTGGTAGGACTTAGTAAATAGTAGTAAGTAGATAGTAAATGGAATCCTGCTTTAAACCCTCCAGTGGCTTTCATTTACACTTATAATGAAATTTTAAAAGTCATTATCATTATGGCCTACAAGGCACAACTGTGATTGGCCCCCTTCTTTAATCTCATTTTCTATTGCTTTTCACCTTAGGTTCTGAGCTCCACTCACAGAGGCGTACTTGCTATTTCTCAGACTTGCCAAGCACACACATTCCTGTTCCCTCAAATATTTGCATGGCTTGCTTCCTCACCTCACTTGAGGTTTCTGCTTAACTGTCCCCTCAGAGAGGCCTTTACTGACTACCCTCATCATCCTTTTTCCATAACTCTGCTTTACTTTTTTTCATAGCACTTTCCACTACCTGACATCATTTGTTTATTGTGTCCCAGCCCCCACCCCCACTGCCTTTTGACTGTAATACAATTTTGGTTTTGTTTATTGCCATATTCCCAGAGCTTATGACAAAATATTTGTTAAATGAGTGAATGATTGCATACATAGGTTTTACCTAATTACCAAAACTCCTCCAGAGTGTACACTCGTATTCAAATAATAATATTAATAACAGTAATTTACATTTCTGGAGGGCTTTTGAATGTATGCATATTTCCTGTACTTGATCTAATTTGAGCTATATAACTGTACTCTGAAATTGGTATTGACACATACTATTTTATCATTTTGCCAATGAAGTTTAAGAAGCTGAAATTTAAAGAAATTAGTTGACTTACCTAAAGCCACACAAGTAATAAATGACTAAGTCAGTACTCATATTCAGCATTTGTTCTATACCACACTGTTGCGAAGAAAAGGCAAGATAAACAAACCACTTCCTCTGCTTTTCCAATGTCCACAGTATTTCCTGTGAGCAGCTTGGATCCCCTCTACCCTCCACCCACACCCCCTTGCATCATGGCAAAAGATGTTTACTCAAGCCTTCCTGGAGCTCGCTTCAGGTAGCGGATACTGGTAAAATAGCTAACCATGCTGTCAACCACATTGTCTGTTAGTGCTTGGAAATAAACTATATAGCATTGAACCACTTAGAAAGAACTAACATTTGTAAAATGACATAAGTTAACATGAAAGTTGAAAGACTCAGAGAACACCAACATAATTATCCTAAATGTGGTCAATTTTTAATCCCAGACAAGTAATTCCCTAAGTAGGAACACAAATTTTAAGTGCAGGAAGTGAGAAACAACACAACCTGAGATACGAGTAGACGATTGCTGTTTTACCAGGATGATCTCTCATAGGCCTGAATCCCAAAGGCCCATCAGAGAATGCTGTCAGTAGGATAAGGCATAGGAGAAAATGAATTCATAAGGTTATTTAGGCTTTGCTTAGCTTAAACATCCTTCAAGTACCATAAAGTTTTGGCTTCATGTGAAGGAAACCTAGAGTGTGTCCCTAGAGTCCCTTTTCTGCACACACCTCTAGTTTCTGAACACAGTTGCACCTCACTAGGCCTAGATAGAGTTAATTCTTTATGTGGAGGCTGGAGCTAGCTACTTTTCCCGCCTGTTATGCCCACTGTCACTGTATCAGAGAAGGTAATGTGGTTGGGGGAAGTCCTAAAGAGCAAGGTCCTTTCCTCTCTCAGGCTGTTGTCATGGACTTGACCTGAGTTTATCCATTTTTCTGCTAAAAGGATCTAGAAACTCCAGCAAAGCTGGTATAGTTTTCTAAATTAGCACTTGGGAGGCCAAGTAAGGAAGGCCTCACGGGCCAGCGTCTTCTAGCCAAATTGAATTCCAGAGTATCTACAGCTGTGTGGGAGGCCATGCAATACAAATGCAGTTAGTTCAAGAATTTTAAGCCTCTCTCTTGTCATTAATGTGTGGAATGAAGTAGCCTCACAGTTAGTGGGTATTTCTAGGCCTAGTTCTTGTTTGTTTGATACAAGCTTCCCTTCATGTGCACTCTGACATACACTAAAGAAATACTTTCAAGTTGGAACGCCAGTGGTGTAAGTTTAAAAGAGGATTTATTGGAGGCCGAATTGATTTAATACCACATAGTTTTATAATTATGTATGTCTTCCTCCTTTCTCCCCTAGAATGTAAACTCCTTTATTTCAGAACTGTGTTTCACACATCATCACCTTCCATAAAACCTAACAGCGCCTGGTATGATAGAAACAGTCAGTAAATATTGTTTAATGACAAACTGAATCATCACCACTTACCTATAGACTCTTACATCAGACTCCTATGTTTCATTCATTATTGAAGTGTTAGGTGACTCACTGATGATGTGAATTATTAATTGGTTTTATGCACATTTGTTATGTATGTGGTTATGTAAATGACAAGGTCAAGTGACTTCCAGTTTTAAAAAGGTCTTGATCTACTGTAGAGTTAAGTAAAATAAGTTTGAATAATCCAGTGTTTTTGGACCACCTTCTCAAAGCATCCCAGAGAGCAATTAGGGTAAAAGCCTGAGCCTGAATTATAGAAGAATTGAAAGTTGAGTTGAAATTTGCTGTTTTTTTGTATTGTTGGCAGAAGATGGACCTGGGCTGGCCACATGTGTTAGCAGATGCTTTCTCTGACGCCCCCTCCCACTGTGGGAAGCCAACAACTTAAATTTTTTGAACACCAAACTCATTCACTACTAATTTATTTTTTAAAACCATCAGAAGCCTACTTCTTAAAACCTAGTTTGTCTTATTCACGAGTCATACTGACTGCTAGTGAATATAGTAAGATCAGTCATTTATTTAACTGAAGGAAAATTAATTTACAGTGAAAAAACTGCAGTGATGGCAAGTGCATAGAGATCTCTTGTGGACAATATTTTTGAGTCCTTATTGATTAGACTTCATTGTGACTTAATTAATTGTAATCCTGCATAAGCATTTTATCACTGGAAATGCAAGCCCCAGACTTACATAATGCTTCTGATGGAGACTACTGTGCAGCTCCTGCCAAAAAGCTTCTACTGAGACGCAAATAGCTCTGCTCTGATTGGCTTACTCATCAGGAAGCGCACAACATCTTGCCTGGCTAAAAGCATTTTGTTTAGAAGGAATGGGACAGGAGATTAAAGTAGCTCACCCATCAGTCTCCATATACTCAGGGACTCAGAGTCCTCAAACCAGTTTTCTTATTCCTTTTTGAGGCATACTGCACTGCAAGGGAGAAAATCTGGGTAGTGCTTTCCTGTTAGTGAGTGTAAAAATCACAACTGATGTCAGAGGAGCTAGATCGATTTCAGAGTTAAGCAGACCTCCCCTGACCATCTCCATGATTTCACCTTACATAGTAGAAAACCAGTGGGTAAATACTGGTACTGCCCTATTTAGTATTACCCTTTTTGTAAGCAAACTGTCCCCTAGCTTATGGTAACCTTATGGAGGAAAATGGAGAAGGGGAGGAAGTCCTAAGTGGAAAGACGCCAGAGATTTGGAGAATAGCTCACATTGAACACTTTCTACGTACCAAACACTATTGCATTAACTTGTTTATTTAATATCCAAAACAGTCCTGTGAGGTAGGCTACTATTGTAACTTGATAGATAAGAAATTTGAGGCATAGTAAGGTTAAATCACGTACCCCAAATCACACAGCTAGTTAAGTGGCAGAGCTGAGATTTGAACCCTCAGTCGGTCTTCAGAAACTGTCTTTGATTGTATTTTAACTCTCACTAAATATATATCTGCCAAGTTGTTCTAAGTATCAAGAGAGTCCTAGAATAGATACATTTGTCCATCTATGTGGATTATTTATTGAAAACAGAGTTAGTATCAAGTATTCTATATTAGACTCTGGAATAAATCTAAGCCAGAATTTTGTTCAGTGATAATTGATATTAGGAATTAAAAATATGATATGATACTATAAGTAACCAACTTTTATTTTAAATATGTTAACTGCAAATTGGACAGCAGTGTGACAGTGTAGCATGCCAGCTACCTTTTCAAGGTTGGGGCTAAAGGTAAATGTTGGTATCGCCGGTCTTTAAAGCCAGCGTCTCCTGCAATTCTAGCAGCAGCATCACAGCCACCTAGAAAACTGCTGAAAATAAAGAAAGTTCAAAAATGATGTTGTTTTTCTAATAAATGGAGACATGTGGGTTAAACACTTGTTTTCTCCTCATTCTGTGGCAGGTTGATAAACTGTTAAAACTGAAGAGAAAGCCTCTCGGCCTGTTTATCGACTCCTGATAGAAGCTTTTCTTATCAGCTCCATCTTTACTTGCTAAATGGTGCCAAACCAACTCCCTTTGGCTTCTGTGTTCAGTCACAGAAAGTGTCTCATAGGATGTACTTATAAGGAACTTTATTTCTAAACCAGAACATTTTGATAATAATTTGCAGAAAACAGTGGTGTTGGGATTTGTATTTAAATCAAGAACGCTCCATTTTCTTGTCTGATGTCTTGCTGTCAGACTATTCTTCCAGGAATTTTACTGAATACTCAGGACTGGGATTCCCATTCTTCTTGCCTAAAAGAACTGAAAGCGAATAGCTTCAAAATAAGACGTTTTATTCCATAGTGCCGTTGTGTTAGCACAGCTGATCTCAGTGCTTATTTTTTATGAGTCAAATCTTTTTACACCCAACACTATTATAGATTAAGTTCTGTTACAGTTAATTCCAAGATTTATATATTTTCTTTGGTTGTGTAAAATTGTGATATTGACTATTACTTCAAATAAAGTCCCTTAACTTGCAAGTTAGAAATGTTTATATATTTCTATTGTGACAGTAATATATCAAAATTTAATTTATAGAGTAAAAATCTTCCAATTCCTATAGCACCATTGTTCTAACAATATCCAATATAACAAAATGTCATTGCAACAAAAGAACTTGTATTTTATATGATTTTATTTAATATTTATGCAATCTCTGAATTCATTCATAGGATAGCATATTTGGTGTATGTTACTTATACATAGAAGTGTCCTGTTTCAAGACCATTTATCTATGTTTAGATTTTAAAATAGCCACTATGTAGAATAGGTTTGACTTTAGCTGACAATGATAGGATTTTCTCGGATTTGTTTAAAAATGTCATTCGTAGGACTTAGTCCATAAGCGCAGTGAGGATTCCTAACTCTGGCTAGCTTCTTACCAAAAAGAAGGTATCTTGGCAAAAACACCTATGATTTCTTCTTAATATAATAATACTTTTAACTTATTTCTGTGGGGATCATGGCATAGCAAGATAGTCATACTCTTTTGGCCATGATTATGTCAGCATCAGGACCTTATGACAGACTTTATTTTCTTTTCATTAAGAAAAACAGCATGTTTTGTGCATGGTTGTTCTTTTTTGGAAAAGGCAGATAGCGTTAAAAAAGAGCTCTGTGTCGCAAACATTTGTAAGTCCAGAACATAAAAAGTAAGGGTGTAGACTCTTAACAAAGCCATATTGCTTCATCCAGAGATTGTCCTTGTAGATGATTTATCAATCTTATTCTACCTGTCTGCCGTAATAGCATCAGTTCTCGCCCAGACTGGGACCTGAGCTGGACAAAGTGAATCGATAACAGAATCAGGCACTATATCCAAGCTTAAGACTTCAGTGCCATTTAACTTTTTTTTTTTAAATTATAAAGTTACTCATTTTCCAGGGAAGCATGTTTTAGAAATTTAATACCCAATTTCTCTGTTTCCTCTTTGGATTTTACGTTTTGAGAAAAATAGAACCATCTTTGAAATTTGAATTGTTTTAGAGAATTCAACATTATTGAGAAGTTTGTTAAGATTATTGAAAATAAAGAATCTTGGGCTGAGTGCTTTGGAATTACCTTCGAACACACCTCGTATTTACTGGAGAGAGTACACGAGAAACCAGACCATACCCTTCCTATAAACACCTGTAAAAAACGTGAATTTCCTGGGCAGTTGCTGCTTCCATGCATTCTTCCCATGCCTCCTGGCACACAGATGTCTTCTGTTTCCCCAGTTCAAAGCAGTTTTATGTGGTCAAAAGAATCTATGACTTAGTTTCTTTCAGACCACTCCTCTGCCCACAGAGCTGAAAATGACTGCTGTGCCAAGTCCCATCCTTTGGCATCACATGAAGGGTTTCAAGGGCTAGTCGGCATTCTCTCCATTAGAGGACCAGCCTGAGGATTCTGATGATCCAGTTCCCTACATTTCCGCCCATCCCTTCTCCTTGTCTGTGATTCCTTGACTGGGAAGCCGCTTGTTTCTAGCCTTCCATCACAGTCTTCATCTCCATGCAGCAAGCAGTGTATATAAATTAAGTTTGCTTTTCTGTAATGCATGTCAGCCTGACCATTATGTTCCTGCCTTCCCAATTCAGCTTAAGCCAACTTGCCATTTTCCCTTAACTTTGTTTTTCAGTTAGTTCAGTCTTCTGACCATGAATTTACCTAGACCATTTGTCTTTAACTTGGCTTGTAGGTGACTCTGTCATGATGGAACCTGTGGTGCTTACATGGCATTTGATTTGTTAGAAGAGGAATGAAATTGATTCGATTTGTTTTTATCAAGATATGCTGGCTACTACCTAAAACATCAATAATTCATTTGTTTTAGGTACTGTATGGGTTAAGAACTCGGGCTTTTGGAGTAAGACTGACCAGAATTTGTATCCTGGCTTTGCCTCTTATTATCTGGTTAAGTTTCGTAACTTCTCTGATTTTTAATTTCTTCATCTATAAGATGGATATAATAAATAATAAAAGTTGGTGTTTGAATTAAATGCCAAAATTAAATGTTTGAATTTAAATTAAATTTAAATTAAATGAACTTCAAGTGTTTATAGCACTGTCTAGCATATAAGTGCCCAGTAAATGTTATTATTAAAATATTAAATAATATTTTTGAAGAATTGCTCTTTTAATCTTTCATTCCCTCCTTCCCTGTGTTGTTTTTCACTCCTTTCTGTGTCTTCCTCTCACTCTCAGTCTCTTACCATGTTAAAGATGTAGTATTCACACTTGCAGTTGAGTTTACAGTGTTCATGGAGAACGGGTGTCTGTCAAGAGCTGTTTTGGTTCGTTGGATCATAACCTTGACACTATGGCTACGCCCACACGGTGGGCTTCAAGTGGTGATCTGACTTACACATTATTCTGTATAGCCCCAGAGAAGATAAGTAAGGAAGTGTCCCCTGTGTGACACAAAGAACTCTAAAGCTACAAGGAGAGCCCATAAACCATCTGATTCAGGCTTTGGCCCCCAAATAGTACCACATCTCAGTCTTGTGTAAAATGATAGTTGTCTGGTTTTTCAAGCTTGAAGCATGGGGAATGCCTGTTCTATTGTGGACTCTTAGAATCAGATTATTAAAGTTGTTTGTAGGAATTGTAGCAGCTATCTAGGCCAGTATGACTGGTATTATTGAGGGCCTGTTTCATATCAGGTGTTATAGTGGGTACTGGGGATACACAAGACAGTGAGATACAGTCTTCATCCTTAAAGGACTCCCAGTTTTCCTCACACCTAATGCTGGGAGCCCTTTTAGTAATAAATGCCAGACGCTGATGAAACATTTCTAGTGATAATAAGTACACTGTTTTACAGGACAAATCACTCCCTTTTCACAGTTACGTGGTTTTTAGAGTTGGAGGGGACCAAGGAGTTCATCCTATTCATTTGTTTCTGGACTCAATTTTTCATGGGAGGTCTTGCTCGAACACTAATCTATAAAATGGATAAAATTAGCTGTGCTCCAGGTGTGGTCCTGCCCGATTGACTGCCCCCTCTCACTCTCCTAAGGGGCCTCCCTCAAATCCCTCGGACCCTAATCCAGTAATTTGGATCAACTCTAATAATTAGAAAGATTTTTCCTAAATTGAACTTGTTACTTCCTAATTATTCCAAATTCAGGTCCCTGGAGCAGCAGAGAATAAATGCACTTTGTCTTCTTCATAAAAACCCTTCAGATACTTGAATAACCAGTATGCTGTTTCCTGCATACACCTTCTCTTCTCCAAGATAAATCAGCCTTATTGCCTTTGTCCTTTTTTCAGGTGGCATGTTTTCAAAGTTTTAGTCAGGAAATTCTTTTTTAAGTTATTCTATTTTTTTCTTATAGCCTGGAAACTGGAGACACAACTGCTACTAACTATCTTTGGTGAATCTGGTTTTTAATTCCCCTTCCCCATCCTGTATTTTTTGCTCCTCAGGCCAAATACTTTCAGCCTTTTAGAGAAAGCTGTTTATTATCAAGGTTAAAAAGGAAAAAAAAAGATGTTAAAGACCTAGCCTTCTTAGATGGAATTACACTGGTAACCTCAACATAATTCCCATTTTAGGACGCTGCCCACACAGCAGCTCTCTCCACAGTTATCCAAATGCCTGTCAACGCCCCGGGGCAGGGCCTGAGCTGCGCATCCTCTGGTTAACATTCTGTTGGCATATCAGGTTTCATGGGCCCACAGTGATTTTCACTGCAGAGACCGCGCTTGGCTTGTTGCGCACAGCAAATGAAAGCAGCCTCTGAAGGAAGCTACTCCTCTGGCACACACAAGCGTATTCCTGCACTGCCCAAGGTGCTTCGTTTTCATTCAGTATCAAAGGCTCTGTCTTTTGGACAGGAACAAGTGGTGGAGCCATTTTTGACATTAAAATATATAGACTACTTCTTGGCATCTGGAAAAGTTGATGTTTGTACTATTTGATCTGAGGCCCCATCTTTCCACTTATTTTAATTGACTGTTCTGTGGTTGATTCTGTTATTAGGTTTGAGAGCATTTATTCCCTTTGTTTTCACCCTCTTTCCATATTTTATGTAGAATGGTGGGTGCATTCAAATCTACTTTGAATTTAATGTCATTTAATGTATGAGTTGATAATACGCTGGCTTTCTGCATTTTGTCATATTTTACCATCTGTGCAACATATAAAAAGTATTAGATTTCTGTTTCTTTGCATGCTGGATATTATGTAGGGCACACAAGGTAAGAGCCCCTGTCCTTTAAGTATGGCCAGTGCAACCAGGGCTTCTTAACCTGGGACCCGTAGACACCTAGATGATCTGTGGCGTGCTTTTTGGGCTCCTTGGACAGCCTAAGATGATGTGCAAAGTTTTGTGTATAAATTCTCGTTTGCATTTTTGGGGGGATTTTTCAAGGCATCTGAGACCACAGAATATGGTTATGGGTGGGTGACTAGAGGTTTCAAGACACTAAAATTGAACTAGATATGTCTTCTAATCAGGACATGTTATGGTGGTGTCGATTTATTTTTTATTTAAGGAAATTGTCTTTTAAAATCTCTATTTTAGATCAAGCCTGTAATTTAATGTCATTCTGCATTGGTCATCTGAATCAGGACTAATGTGGTTACCCACAGAAGAGTGCCATCTAGAGGTCCTAATGACTATTTCAGAACTGTGGAATTAGTCCCAGGCCTTCTCCCTACATAGGGGTCTTCGGCGTTAGTAACTTTCTAAATTAAAAATATTTTTTTCCTCAAGTAATTGCAGACCATAAAGGTGTGTGTCAATGACATTTATAACCTATACAGACGCTACAATTGTGGGATCTATTCTTGCTACCCTGGAAACATAATTTTAATAAAAGCTTAATGTTATAAATAGCATTTACTCTAGTTTCTAAAGATGTAGGAACTTCAGGCTTTAGGATCTACACTGCATTTGAATATACTTTTAATCACAAAGCAAGAACAAATTAATGCCTTCTAAGTATAGGGACTTTGCTTTATTGTATTTTCTTTTAAAGGTAGACTAAATTTAAAATTAAGAGTAATTTGCCTTAATTACCCTTAGTGTTCCTTTCCAGATGGTGATACAGATGGTGTTTGCCAAATGATGCAGAAATTGTGCGATTGCAGAGTTGAAGTCACTCTGGAAAAACAGAGCAAACAGAAATTATATCCGTGTGAAGGTCTATAACAGGATAGTCAAGAGCATAGCTGTTAAGTCCCAGCTCACCATTACTTTGCAGTGTTGAGTTCGTCAACTCGTTTCTTGTTCTTCTATAAATGATGCTAACAATAGTAATAGTGTCTAATTTAAGGTTATGAAGATTAAATGAAATAAAGTTGGTATTCACAGGGCCTTATATATAAAAAGTCTTTTGAAATCAGCAGTAATTTATTATTGTTATTGTTTTGTTTTCAAGACTGCTATAATAAGACAGAAACAAAATTTTTAAACCTATATCTTAGAGTTTTAGAATTTTAAAAAGCATTTTCACAAATTCAATCTCATTTTATTAAATATTCAATATTTATTTGTTCATCTATTCAGTAGCTATTTTATTATTATTATTATTATTATTATTATTATTAATTAGGCGTGATAAACATCCTTGGGGGATTGGAGGTTTGGTGCTGGAAATAGTAGTAAGAAAGACATGGACTTCACATTGTGTTGGGGGAGTTAGACGTCAAACAAGTAAATAATAATTTCACAAAGAAGTCATAAGTGTGAAGAAAATGAGTGTAATATAATAGAGAGTGACTGAAGACCTACTTAGGTGGCCAGGGAGGAGCTTTCTGGGGAAGTGACATACAAGCTCTTACTCGAAGGACAAGGAGCCAGCCATGTGAAGGTTGGATGAGCAGCCATTGCAACTGAAGGAAGCAGCACGCGTAAAGGCTGTCGGTGGGTCTGTGGGTTGGAGCGTGTTGAGCATGCGCACAGATGAGGAAGAACGTCAGTGTGGCTGGAGCTCAGCGAGCCAAGGGGAGAGTGGAGGGCGAGACCGGAGATGGAGGCTCAGGACTGCAGGCCCGTGGCCGTGGCTGGAGTGTTTATTCCAAGGGCTATGGGGAGAGACTAGAGAGTTGGAGGCAAGGTAGTAATAGGCTCAGGTTTGTTTTAGAAATAGCCCCTTTGCTTCTCTGTGGAGAATAGACTGTAAAGGGGCAAGACGGGAAGCAGGAAGACTGGTTAGGAGACTTTTGCAATGGTCTAAGGGAGAGATGATGGTGTCTTGGGAGAAGATGTTAAATGAATGGTGCAGGCGTTTGGATTCTGCCCACAGCTCTGTGCAGAGGCAGTAAAGCATGTGGTTAAGAGCACCAGCTCTTAAGAGTGAAGACTGGTGTGAAATCTGACTTACCATGTGACCTTGGACAAGATTTTTAAGCCCTCTGTGCCTAATTTTTACCATCTCTGAGATAGGAGCAATAATAGTACCTTCCTCCTAGGGTTGCCGTGAGGATTCAATGCGATAATAATAGCTAAAGTGCTCAGAAGAGTGTTAATCCTGCTGTTTTTATCATTACCACCATCTTTCTCACAAGCACTACCACATCATCTGCAATACCCTCGTTTTATAGTTGAGAAAACTTACAAATAGAGGGTGGTTTTGAAATCAAAACATAGGCTTCTTGATTTTGAATCCATCGTTCTTTCTGCAATATATTATGTAGTACGAGCTCCCAGAGAGAAACACCTGCTGATCCTAATCTGTGGCTCAGAGTCCAGTTATAGGAATGTTTAAACAACTTCGAGAAAATGATAAATAAGGCAGCAGAGTGTCCCTGTGTGTGGTTGAGAGGTATCCTGTGCCTCTCTCCCCCCACCTTGAAGTATTAGAAATTTTAATTTCCTAAGTTTTGAAGAGAGCTTTTAGTCACCTAAGCCAAAAGTGTCAGTGTGCACATAGTAATACATATAGGGGGAAAGAACTCACTATTTTGAGGACCTTAATGATTAATAAGATACTGAGTCTCTTTGGAGGACATTCAACTCTTCATAATTGTGTGAAGTGGGACCATACATAATATAAATAATTGAAATCCATGGACTATCCCAACCTTTTTTTAATCAGACTATTAGCAAAGGTATTAGCCAGACCACTAGATTGGAATTTCTCGTCCCAGCTCTTTCTGCCTTTGCCCAGTTCCTTCTGGAGTAAGTAATGACATAGGTAAGGAGCAGGGAGCAAGAGAGACAGATTAGAAGCAAGGAGCTTGCAGGTCTCCTCGTTCGCCTTCTCACCAGAGGCCCCGCTGGTGCCTGCCTCACGGAGACTGAAGGCTCTTTGTCTGTTGCAGAATGTGAGCATTTGATCCGCCACATGCTGGTGTTGGACCCCAACAAGCGCCTGTCGATGGAGCAGATCTGCAAGCACAAGTGGATGAAGCTGGGGGACGCCGATCCCAACTTTGACAGGGTGAGGGGGCTACCACTGAATCAGGGAACTCCTCTCAGAGCTGGAGGAATCTCTTGCATGAAGTTGTAATCAAGCCAGAACCTGAAAAGGCGGCACTGAGAACTAACTATGTGTAATACTAAAGCAAATAGTGAATAAAGGAATTTTTGGATACCACTTGCCCCCAAATCACACTCCCTTCTGGCTTTTAAGAGAGTACAGCCCACAATTCTACAGCTCACCCACCGTGGGCATGTCTCCTTCCTCTTGCTTAGTGTGCTCAGTTCAGTGGCTCCTATAGCATCCCTTTACTTAAACCATTGTAGCCGTCCCAGGTACCCCGAGGAGCTCAGGAAAAAGGGGGTCTTGTCTGTTCACAGCTGAGTATCCGGGGCTTTGTTGCTTAGGCCTGGCTGAGGCCAAAAGGAAGCCAGGGAGCATGGAACAGCTTGTTCAATATACATGATGTGTCATCTTAGCGTGGCTAAAGGTTTGCTAGCTAGCCTTTCATTGTGTTACAGTTAATAGCTGAATGCCAACAACTAAAGGAAGAAAGACAGGTGGACCCCCTGAATGAGGACGTCCTCTTGGCCATGGAGGATATGGGACTGGACAAAGAGCGGACACTACAGGTATCTCCACAGGAGCGGAGGACAAAGTGACGTAGCCGTACACACTCTGTCCTGCTTTTTACATTTTTTTCTCCTTCCTGGAACTTGGGTCTTTTCTTAAAGAATTTCTTTTTATTTTCAACTACAGGTGACATACAATATTATGTTAGTTTCAGGTGTACAGCTTAGTGGATAGACATTTATGTACCTTATGAAGTCATCCCCCCGATAAGTCTGGTACCCATCGGACACCATACATAGTTAGTGATCACAATATTATTGACTACATTCCTTATGCTATACGTGACTATTTTGTAACTACCAATTTGTACTTCTTAATCCCTTCACCTTTTCCACCTACCCCTTCCACCCCCTTCGCAGCTGGTGACCATTAGGATTTTGGGTCTTTTTGTTTTCCTCCTGTTCCTCCTGTGCCCCTTTCTGGGCCTTTGGAAAGAAGGTGGTTTGGTCTTGTGGTGTTCCTATTGAAAGGGTTTGGTCATTTACATGCCATTTCACCAGGGGTGTTTACTTTGTTCCCTTCTCTCTTGGTAGTCATTAAGATCAGATGCCTATGATCATTATAGTGCCATCTACAGCCTGCTGTGTGATCGACATAAGAGACATAAAACCCTGCGTGTCGGAGTACCTCCTACTATACCCCGAGCCGTGGCCTTCCAAGCACCAGTCAATATCCAGGTGGGCAATAACTGCAGTGACCTGATTCAGGACAAGTAACATTGTTAGTAACATTGTTAGGGAGACGGTAAGCCATTGCTCACTAACTTAAACCAAGAGACTTTCCTGTTCTTCCTAACCTCTGTCCCCTCCATCTGTCATCTCTTCTTTTGTCAGAGGTCAAGCAAAGACCTGAACCTTTCTTAGAAAAGATGGAAGGGTGTTCAGGTACTCAAGGTGGACAACAATAGTTGCAATTTTCTTTTTTTAAGAAACAGCAAATCACTGAGAGAAACTCCATCTCTAAAGAATGCTTTTTTGTTGTAGCTTCTAAGGCCAGAGGAGCCAAAGACTCAGAGTTAGAAACAGAGTTTAGCAACGAAGAATACTTTGAAACACTATTATTTCCCTCAAGTGTTTAAGGTATGTGTGTCTCTGTACTGCTTTCCAGGCGGAGCCAGCTGGGACCACTGTGAACCTCAGTGTTCCCCAAGTGCAGCTGATCAACCCAGAGAACCAGATTGTGGAGGCAAGTAGCAACCTCTGATAGTTGCCAGCTGAAACCACTTTCTTTCCCATATCCTTATTTCTTTTCCTTACTTCTTGTTTCTAACTATTTATTTCTAATTCAATTGTATTTCCCTCCACCTCAGCCGGATGGGACAGTGAACTTGGACAGTGATGAGGGTGAAGAGCCTTCCCCTGAAGCATTGGTCCGCTATTTGTCAATGAGGAGGCACACAGTGGGTGTGGCTGACCCACGGTGAGTATCCGGCCAACAGCCCTAATTAACATCAGGGCAAGGATTTCCCACCTGATTTTGTGTTCCTACTATGGCGAATTTCTCCTACTTCATTGTATCTCCCAGATGAGGTCTAATCCAGTGGCCAACACATGTTTTTATCCCAGTTCAGAAGCGCTGGCAGATCAGACTTGATTTGACTAAAGAATTACAGAGCTATCCATGGTAGATGGCATGCCGATGGCCACCATCGTGCCGGTTAATCCCAATACTTGGTGAAGAGTATGGTAGTGTCTTTGCCACACAGATTGAGGTCTTCTGATGTAAGTCCCGTGAAAGTACCTCGTAAAGTTCATCCAAGTTGCACAGCTTCTAGAATGTTGTTTGCTACATGTCCTAATGCAAGACTCATTTAGGAAGTGAGCACAAATGATACGTGATTTATATATGTTACAAATTAAATTAAGTGAATAAGAATCCACAGACACCAAATAAGTGCCAGTTTCCCAAAGTGTTTTCCCAAAACAGTTCTTCAGTATGTTCCTTATGCCCTCACACTGAGGAAATGTCGGGAAGGCCCGCACTCTCTGTTTTTGTTCTACATTTGAAGATTCTCAACATTAAAAATATCCTTACCTCTTTTCTGGATATTTCCTTTACTGTGTAGAGAAGAGAAGGTTGTGACAAGAGTTCTCTTGAGAGTTCAACTAGGGGAAAAGCTAGTTTTCTGATACCTCTTCCCTGAACGATTTCCAAAAAGCCTCCCAGGCCTGCTGGTTTGCTTGCTTTCGGCCTACATTCAAACAGGCCATAGCGGAACATTCTGCCTCCAAAGACTGTCAGCTGTGTCTCTGCTAGTGGAAAGATCTCTTTTTTTAAAGTATGTTGTAAACCATCCTGTTGGAGCACGACAGCCTTGCACATCCAATATTTACTGTTCTATCGGCACTGACAGGAGTAATTGCATTCTCTCCCTGGTTAATCAGTTGCTACTTCAGGCAGCCATTGTTTTAGCGGGTGGCCTGTGTCCTCCAGAACCTGCTGTTTTCCTCCAGGCTTTGCAAATCTGAACCGGACTGCTGCCAGTATTTCCTCTTGGCTTAGAGCTGTTGGTTTTACATGAGTGGTCAATGAAGAAGAGCAATCTCCAGGCCCAAACAGTAAAGGGACATACAGCCAGACTCCACACACTGGCCTTCTGCTTGCTTTAGGATCTTAGTGAGAAATGTAAACTTAGGAGAAAAATAAAATAAAATAAATTGTACTGAGCTAAATCTATTTCATCACTTTGGGAATATAGTACTTTTGAGTAAGAAATTAAGCACACTTCTCTGTCATCCTGTTTCTTATCAGCACGGAAGTAATGGAAGATCTGCAGAAGCTCCTACCTGGTTTTCCTGGAGTCAGTCCACAGGCTGCGTTCCTGCAGGTGGCCCCTAACATGAACTTCATGCACAACCTCTTGCCCATGCAAAATCTGCAACCAACTGGGCAGCTTGAGTACAAGGTACTTGGATATGGGAAGTTCTCCCAGAAGAAACACATTTGAGAGACTTTGGGGGACCTTCCCCAGGATTTAAGGGTTTCCTTGTAAAGACGGACAATTTCTCTTGCAGAGCATGTTGGGTGAGAGGGAAGATTTCTCTAGTCTATATCACAATCAAAGGATCTCTTAATTTCAGTAGATCAGAGTGCTGCTGTTTTCTCTCCTCCTTTTCCCCCCACCTCACCATTCTGTCCTTCTCACTCTATTCCGACAGGAGCAGTCCCTGTTACAGCCACCCACCCTACAGCTGCTGAATGGAATGGGCCCCCTGGGTCGGAGGGCATCAGATGGAGGAGCCAACATCCAACTACATGCCCAGCAGCTGCTGAAGCGCCCACGGGGACCCTCCCCACTTGTCACCATGACACCAGTGAGTAGCAACACAGAGCCCAACTTACTGTCTCAGAGGCTTTTGATAAAGAGATTGTGGGCCTAGGGTTGAGAACCCAGGGTCTCCAACCTAAATGTCTGTATTTCCTCTTTCTCCAAAATTGTGATGCTTCAATGTATTCCTACTTTTCTCAGGCTTAATTTTTGGCTTCTTTTTTTTTTTTTTTTTTATATATATATATTTTAATTAATTTTATTGGGGTGACAATTGTTAGTAAATTTACATAGATTTCAGGAATTTTTGGCTTCTTAACCAAATAATTTCTACACTTGAAGCCTGCTCCCAGAGAGCCTCATCCTCAGTGAGCCACTTATAGATTTCCCTAGTTCAGTATAGCGGCCATCTTGCCAGCTTTGAGGCAGAATAGCAGTGGCCTAACTCAGCCTTCTCTCAGATAACTTTTCCTTGCCAGCAAGCAGTGGAATCTAACAGTTTTCTCTGTAATAAATTGCTTTTTAAACTGGTTTCCAGAATGACCTTCTCACCAATCCTTTCTCTTTTGATTTACACTTCCTCGAGTTTCCGTTACAACCTGAAACACTTCACTGGCTTTCACAAGTTGGTGTTTCTCAATCCTATCTTTTTTATGTGGTGGTTACATTCTAAGGTTGTTTTCCTCCCCTGTTTATTTCTGGTTATTTTCCTGTCATAGGTAAATTCATTCATCATTCATTCATTCTTATATCTCGTAGTACCATAAGATTGGATAGTAATTATATCCATAGCCCTTAACGAGGTGATTTTAGGGCAACACATCTCAAAATAGCTCTAGTTGAGGACATTTTTTCTCCTTTGATCTGTCATGAATGAATACCTTTGTAAAATATAATAAAAATAAATTCTTAGAGAAATAAAAATTTTAAAACATAAAAAATGCAAGGCTAAATTTTTTATTCAATTCAATAGACAAAATTATCTGTTAAATTTTTATTTAAAAATTTCAAAATTTTTTCTATTTTCTATTTTCTTATTCTATTTCTGTACTTCCCTTATCATGGATTAATAACAAAACAGTTTGTGGACTGGCACAGATCCATGGGCCATACCTTCAGTAACACTGCTGTCAGGTACAGGAAGTAATTATATTCATAGTTCTTGGCCTCGCCGAGCTTATAATATGGGAAGAGAAGATAACATGTGTGAAGTATTGGAATAATCGTAAAAGACCATATGTGCTTAAGTACCAGTGTGAATGCCGTGGACTAACAGGTGGCAGAGGCATTCAGAGAAGGGCAAGATCAATGCAGCCTGTGAAGGACCAGAAACAACTTTATGGGAGGTGGAGTGATGTACTTTGCCTACTGTAACTGTTTTTGCCAAGGTCACTAACGAGATTTTGTTGATAAATCCAGTGGACATTTTTAATCTTTTATTTTTTTGGACCTCCCAACTGTATTAGTCACTGTTGACCATTTTCTCCCTGAAATATTTTCTCTTGGCTTCTGCAATACCACGTTCTTCTTGTTTTCCTCCTACCTGTCCTTTTCAGGTTCCCCTTCTCCTTATTTCTTCAATTTGGTGAAACCCAGAGTTTTATCTTGGGCCTTGTTTCCATCTCATTTTGCGTGATCTTGTCCACTCCAGTAATTTCAGTTACCAGACGATTCTGCAGCTCAGCATGCTCTTCTGCCTACTATACAGATTTTGTTGGTTATTCCACAGATACTCACAATTTTAATTCAACATGTCGCGAAATGAACTTACCCTAACTCTATGAAACCCATTTCTCTTCCTGCATGACAGTGAATGGTACTTTCATTCTCCTGGTTACACAAGCTAGGAATGGAGATTTTATCTTTAGGTCTTCCCTCTCCCTTGTTCCCCATGTCAAATGAGTTATCCAGTGCCTATACACATCTTATTTCTGTGCATCTTCACTGCCCTTTCCTTAGGCCACTGCCGTCCTTTGCCGGGATTAATACAGTGACCCCCTAACTGGCTTCTTTGCTTCCAGTCTTGTCTCCTCATGCCTACCACCAGCACTTTTCACACTGCAGCTTTTAGAAAGTTGTAAGCCAGCTCTCTAAAATATAAATCTTGTAACATCATGTCCCGTCTAGAAATTCTTTAGTGGTTCACCACTGCCCTTCCTCAAAATAAAGTTTTTAGTGTGGTGTGCAAGGCCATTGAGAACTGGGTACAGTATTCCTCTCCTGCTCATCTGTAGCCACTTCCTGCTTAATCCTGTTCACTCCAGCCTTCTAGAACTGTAATAAGGGACCTGGCAACCCTAGAAACATTCAAACAATGGAATTATTCCAAAATTTTTTTTTGTTTTATTTCATAATTATTCATTAAATATGCTGTTTCGTAATAACTGAAGTACGAGTTTTGCTCTGGTGCCTGTGGCATGGCGATTACGTGAGCTGCCAGGCTCTGTCAAGGATGCGTAGCGTTCCAGTCCAGAGCAGGTGGGAAGAGTCACGGCAATGCATGCATTGCGGTGGTTCTCGTTTCACTTACATGTTTTGGTAGGTAACAGCTATTTTAGAGCATTGAATTGCAACTACACAATTATATGTTGTGTACTAAAATGTTAAAACACCATTGTGCTTTTCTGGAGTTAAAGACATCTAACTTCTGGAAATAACATTAATACACAAGAACACATCAGTTGTTAGACATCCCAGTTAAATAAGCTTCTACTGTATTTTCAGGTTCAGATACCTGCAGGCCTTCTCTTTTCTTTCAGCCTAGAAACCTCAGAGGCTTGTGACCCCTTTCCCTCTTTAATTGGCTAGCTCCTATTCATCCTTCAGGTCTCAGGTTAGGTGTCACCTCCTCCAGGATGCCTTCCTCCATTCCCAGGTGCCCCATTAGACGACTTGGTCATGCTATTTTGAGATTGTCTGTTTACTTTGTCTCAATCCTCCTTTATACTGTAAAGTGAGTGCAAGAACTATACCTGTTAATTCATATTTTATCCTGAAACATAGTAGGCATTCAGCTATTTATTGAATGAATAAATGAATGAATGAAGATGAATCAGAGGAAGAAGTCCAAATTAAAATCACCTGAGCAAGGTGAAAATGGAAAAATAGAAAGGCATATGAAAGTTCTGTGTAGCCCCGTGGGCCTAGGAAAAGTTTTGTAAATAAGGAAATTAACAGGAACGCCTACCCCACATCCAGTTTCTAGAATAAGGGATATTACAGAAGCACACCACCTTGAGCTGGTCCTTTCTGTCTCTCTTCAGGCAGTGCCCGCAGTTACCCCTGTGGACGAGGAGAGCTCGGATGGGGAGCCAGATCAGGAAGCTGTGCAGAGGTAATGTGGCACCTGGCAGTGTTTGCAGAACAGCCTTGGGCAGACTCCCCCTGCAACCAACGAAAGGTCACCTCTGCCCAAGGAGGTGGTACAGTGCAGCTTCAACATTTGTGTGGTCTCTTTGCTCAAGCCAGATGGCATGTCCTCCCACACGGAAGTAACAGAAGACTGTCCAGAAAATTGCATTTCTGTAAGCGCCATTGGAAGTCCCCTAAGTGACAGCAGTAACTTCTTCTCTCCTCCCTCCTTCCTTCCTTGCCCCCTGCCTTCATATTGCAGCTCTGATAGTATTCCAGGGCACAAAGCCTGCTCCTACCTGCCAAGAACTGTTTACTAAAAAGGAATTGGAGATTTGGGATGACAGTGATCCTAGCTAATCTGGCCCTGGACTTCTGGCATGGACTCTTCCTTTCCAGGAGAATGAATACCTCTTGTACTGTTTGCTGTGTATTTCTTTCATCCCCTTGTACCAACAAAGAGATATTGAAAAAAGAATATGGGATTCTGGCCAGGGACAGATGCAAATATCCATGGTTTGCAGAATCTTGTTGAGTGATGCCTAATTTCACAGAGAACGGCAGTGACCATCAGACGTGCTGTACTGTTCATTTTACCTCAGTTCCATTAGCCATGGTCCTCGGCTCCATGCATGCCCTTGTGGGAGTTGCCCTTCTTATTTTCCAGGGATGAGGATTTGACCAGAATCCAGCATGTATTTTCTGAGAAATACAGGTGTTCTTCAAAATTATGTTTTTCCCTTGAGGGAGATTGAAATAAAATGGTTTTCACGGGCTCTTGGGAAAACTGGGTGTCTTTATCAAATGGATATTAAACCACTAATGGCTTACTCTTTGCAAAGTTTACATACCACTAATTACTCTGTAGTCTGTTCATTGTTTTTAGCTTATGTGGGCAAAGTGGTTAAAAATGAAACGAGCATTTTTTAAGAACCCGATGGTTCTGGGCCAGTACTCTCCCTTCCCCCAGTAGCTCTGTATGTGAGCTGCTGTTCAAAAAGAAGCTGGTCCCATGTGGAAAGAAGAGTGGAGAACAGGGGTGTTGGCAGGTAGGTCAGCTCCTTCTACAGCTTAGCCAATAGAAGAAAAATTGTGGAAACTTTTTTTTCTCTTGATTTTGTTGTTTCTATAGTTTAGTAATAACAGTGTATATAAAGCTGCAAACGGGCCCTGCGGGCATCATGAGGAGAAATGAGGAGACTCCCCCCTACTTAATTAGATAGCAGTATTTCATTTTATCTTCTTTGTCTTGGGCTTTACTTCCTCCATCTCCACCTTCTTTCTTCTTTAGACCAACATTTAAAGCATAAAATGCCCATTAGATTTGAGGTAATGAAGAGGAATAATGCTTGTTTTATGCATGCCCAAGAAGAGCCGCAGTAGTAGAGGAAGGCATCAAGCAGACGAAGGGGAACCAAGATCCTATTAATGGTGTTGGCCAAATGGGTCTGAAAGATCAGAATAGAAAGTCACCAGCTTGTCAACTCTGCAGCTTTTGAAATTTCTGTTTTCTTGCCTTGCCTTTTCTCCCCTAAAAACAGTTCTGAACATGTCATGTGGTTTTATTTCTTCATCCTCTAGACATTGTTGGTTCCCTGGGAACAACATCAGTTTGTCTTCTCTATGATTGGGTTACAATCAGGAGGCATGAGGGAAGGGGTGGTTTGGGAATTCACTATCCCAGAATGGAAGGATTTGTTTTCCATGACGTATAATTAGGCTCATCTCAAAACCTGGGGGCCAATGGGATGCAGAGGCATGGGGAATCCTTATGTGAATATCTCCCTTGGCTCATTTCTAGGAACAATCCTTAGGGCTCATTTTGTCTGACTTATATTTTTGGAAATTTGGAGTGAAAAGAGGAATAAAATTAACAAGTAGAAAATAAATTCTTCTATTGAATGGATTGAAATAAGGAAATCCGTTCCTCTGAAGGAAAATCAATCCCCTTCGTGAGCTACATCTGCTTTTTCTCTTCTCTTCAGTGGCTACTCTTAGGCCCAAGATTCAGCCACTTCAGTGGTAAGCTAACTTTTGTTAGGCAGTTGGACATGTTTCACTTTCATCCAGTCAGGGATCTGTTTGCCATCGAGCCCTTTTTGAGCTCTGACACTATTTCGTTCTGAGTGCTTTGGATTAACTTCTAATGCTTCTTGCTGAGGAATATTCCTGTCTGTCTTTTTTACTGTGAAATGTGCTCCTGCTTGTTGCAGGTACTTGGCAAATAGGTCCAAAAGACATACACTGGCCATGACCAACCCTACAGCTGAGATCCCACCGGACCTGCAACGGCAGCTAGGACAGCAGGCTTTCCGTTCCCGGGTCTGGCCCCCTCACCTGGTACCTGATCAGCATCGGTGAGTAGCCGCGTGAGCTATGTGAGATCCTTGAGGCTCATCGGACAGGCACCCTTCTGGCTGGTCTGACAGTGATGGTGACTAGCATCAAGGCTTTAAATGGCATCCTGAACTTCTATCTTCTCAGCTCCTTGCACTAAGTAGTACATGGGGCAATATGAGATTCTTCTCTCCCATTACCTCGGAGACATGTTCATTGTCTGCAATTGAGTCTCGTGATTCTACATGTTGACTCATAGATGAAATTGAACTTGAGACCTGCAAGGAGATGAAGCTCTCAACTGGAAAATAAGCCATATTAATAGACTTGACCTTAAGTAACTCATCACCTTCCAAAGAATGAGCATTATTTATCATGTTACCACTGAACAGTGAGCTAGGGTATAAAGGCAGACACATCCCTTTGTGAATGGGAGAGCAGAGATACTGCGTCCTCTTGAATGTTGTGCTTGAGAAGTGGTTCTTGCAATATTCTGTTGGCTAAATCTTTTGCAAGGTCTCTGCCACACTTATAATCATTCTCTTGAAGAAATAAAAACAAATTTAACCTTTCTGGCCAAGAAAACTTCACAAAATTGAATCCAAGTAAACCTGGAAGCAGAGGGGAATGACACTTGACTAGATTAAGAAGACGACTATCTTCTTTGAATACCTTGATAACTAACCATCTTACGTGTGCCATTCTGAAGCCCTCCCCAAGCTCATGGGTCACACTTTCAAAGCCACCCCCAATTCCTAGAGTTGATTTTATTTTCATCCTTTTGGGAGGACAATGAAAAACAGTCTTACTTGGAAAGGTTGAAAACCAGTCAAATTCTGAGGAGATTAAGTTTATAAATGTGTTGTTATTAAATTTTGCAATCAGCTCACACTGGCAAGCTTGACACAGTGTTTTTATTGTAACTAGTTACCTGTTGGCCATCTGTCTAATCAGAGACAGGTGAACTCTGAGCAGACTGAGACATAATTAGTGCCACGTTGGAACTCTGGAAGAAGAAAAATAAGCTCTTATAAATGACTGTGAATAACTTAGTAAAAAATGGTCTGTTAGGAGTAACAGGACTGACGATTCTCAAATAAAACTTAGGGCACAGAAAGACAGTATTTTTCTAAGGAAAATCCCTCAGGGCCTCAGGGTACTGCATCAAAGGGTACTTGAAGTGATTATTGGAGAGCTGCCTTTCCACCCCATAAATTTTATATGATTTCTTAATAACTCAGCTCTACACTGTTACCTAATAGTCCATTATCACTTTGTTTCTCCTTGTTTCTATCTTCCTCTCCTCCACAGCCTGACACTTAATTTTTCAGCCCTTGTCAGGGTCTGTTGTTTAGCTGAAGTCCTTTGGGTATCCTTGTTTAATTTTAAGTGTTTCTCAGGAGGTATTGTTATCAGGGAAACATGAAGACCGGCACCTCTCCCGTCAGCCTTTATCACAGACTACGTCCTGTTTACATTTGTTACTAAGGAAGCCCACGCTGGCTTGTAGCACCGTGTGTGTGGTTTGCACCCTGCCTGCTGTCACTGTCGAGGCCTTGCCTGCAGGAAATCTGTCTGCTGTCTGTTTTCATGTGAACACTCTCATAGAGTGTTCCAAGGGTTTCCTGTGGTCGAGCCAGTTTGAATTGGAATAAATGCTTTATGAGTTGGCAGATTGTGTAAGGTGGCATTTAGGCAAACTCAGCGTGTCTTGAGGGGGTTACTATAAAAATATGGCAGCATAAGAGACTGAAGCTGGTCTTCCCAAGGCCAGAAAACACAGAAAATGGGTGGCCCCGATAGATTATTGAGTCGCTTTCATTTTCTGGGAGAAATGACTCAAGAACATTATATGTGTGTGTATGTATAGATAGATAGAGACAGAAATACCGGGTTTCCCCAAAAGTAAGACCTAGCCGGACAATCCTCTCTAATGCGGCTTTTGGAGCAAAAATTAGTATAAGACCCGGTCTTACTTTACTATAAGACATGAGATGGTATGATATGAAATGAGATGAGGTGAGATGAGAGGAGATGAGACGAGGAGATGACATGAGGAGATGAGATGAGGTGAGGTATATGATATGATATGATATAATACCAGGTCTTATACTAATGTTTGCTCCAAAAGATGCATTAGAGCTGATTGTCCGGCGAGGTCTTATTTTCGGGGAAACACATTATAGAGATAGTTATATCTCTATATCTCTATCTTGGATAGAGATAGAACTCTCTCTCTCCATATATACATACATACGTACATATATAGACATATATTCATTCTTCTCGGGTATAATAGCTAAAGTCCAACATTGAGACAGAAGAGGGATCTGATCAACCTTTTTAATTGTAGAGGTGTATAATTTAAAAATTTTTAAGTTTTATGTGTAATTAAAAAAATGCAACCTAACACAAGATGGATTTTATCTAGATAGGGAACCAGTAATCCCTATTTAAAAAGCATAGTGGGAATATCAGCCTAATATGAGTCTGTTCTGAGTTTGAATATGATTGTAATAAAAATAAAACACAGTTGATACTATCAGTGCTTCCAAAATCAGCAACTACATCATAACTGGTACTCTGAAGTTACTGTGCTGGGCTGTCCTGGGTTTCAGTCTGTTCAAAACCTGAGCTTCTAGAAAAGTCATGAAATAGCTGGACCTGGAAGTATTGCTCTGAAGGGAGAGAATGCGTTTTGTGCAGATAGACTGTACTTGAAGAACACAGCTTTCTGAGTGAATCAGAAATGTGTCCATTATCAGAAAATATTGAAAATATAAGAACCAAATTTTAGGAGAAAATAGTATTTGCTTGTTTTAACTCCAGACACCTGATTTAGAAACAGAACTAAGCGGCATTGAGGAAATGCCCCTGAAAGCACCTTCCATGATCACTGTTTCTGGAATGTGTCTGCCACAATCGTCTGTCCTTTGTGCCACTGAAAAAGCCTGCACACCCATGCCCATTCCATTAGCTCACTACTGTGTCAAGCTTCAGGTAGAGTCTGAAACAGAAGTCATCATTAGAAAAGAGAGGGTAAAGGGTTCTCACCTGCTGCTGGAATTCTTGTGTCCCCTCTGCACAGTCATCAGACTGTCCTTCTCCCTCTCTGTCTGCGTTGTACTTGAACTCACTCGTTAACCTGCTTCCTAAACCTTGGTTCTGCTTCCGTCCAGAATGAGTAACTGGCAAGGTGGTAGGTACATCATTTCACCCATACTTCTCTGTGATGTCATCTCTGTCCTGGACATGAAACCCTGGTCCTTTCCATCAGCTGCTGGAATGCTGTCTTGACAGTCTTTTATCTGCTTAACCCAGAAACATCTCTTTCTGATTAAGTAACAAGTATAGATGTTAACTTCTAACCCTGATACTGTCTTAGGCATTCCTTATCAGTAGTTCTTTCTTTCTGTAAGATGCTGGCTGTGTTCTGATTGACCAGTGGGGTTTTTGAAGGTCATCCAAATGATTACTCTTTCATTAGGAGGTTGGGAGGGTGCTGCTGCTCTGAAAAGTTAATTTTCACAGTAGGTAACCTGATTTGCATTGACCAGGTTTGTGCAGGCTCTTGAGGCCTCCATTCCTCCGTTTGGGGATCAGAGGTCCCCATTGCCCTCCATTTTCTAGCAAAGAACCTGTGACTTCCAGGCCAAACCATTCACCACAAAGCTGGCTATAGTTTTCCTCTAGTTATACAGAGATTACGGGTCAAACGGTGAATTTTAGGTTTCTAAAGACTACATAGAGACATGATGATAAAAGCAGGAGTTCCTGCCAGCTTGGCCTGAGATTTCTCGAGAGGCTCTTCTCTCTGACCTAGTATATTTCTAAGAACTGGATGTATTTGATCCCAGGACATCACCAGGCTTGGAAATTGAGCCAACTAAACTAAAGGTAAGTGGGAGTGGAAGATGTGCACCTGGAGCCCTCTAAAAGGGAAGCAGGCTAGGGAAATGACTGGCCTCTGGAGATGTCATGGAAATGGCATAATATACAGGGCTCCATGGGCAGCCAGCCATCTTTGTGTTCACCTGGAACAGCAGTCCGTAGGTGATTTGGTCAAAACGGCTGAGTCCTAGCCCCTAACCTTCTCTTCCCGTGTATTCAGCTCTACCTACAAGGACTCCAACACCCTGCACCTCCCTACGGAGCGTTTCTCCCCTGTGCGCCGGTTCTCAGATGGGGCTGCAAGTATCCAGGCCTTCAAAGCTCACCTGGAAAAAATGGGCAACAACAGCAGCATCAAACAGTTGCAGCAGGTAATGGAAGAGATGGCAGGCATCTCTGGAGAAGCATGGGTAACAGAGACCAGTATTGCAGGAGGACTGGGGTGTTAAACTTTCCACCCCCTTCATGTCAGCACTGCAGTTTTATAGGTTCAAAACTGTATAGTTTCTAACGCTTTTTGCTTGCTTCTTGTTATGTACAGCTTTCCCCAGGATCAAACTTGCTTACCCTATGAAGGGACTAAATTTTCTTCCTGTCTCTGTAGTTCATTAGAGAGGAATTTCTGCACTTGGGTTTCAGTGGGAAGTACTAGGGAAGGTACTTCTAAGCAACCCGGGCAGTCCATTTGTGATTTATGGGCACTGGGTGTTGTTGGAGCCTGCTCTGCATTGTTAGCTCCTGGCCTGCTCTCCAGTTGGTATGAATGATGCTCCCAGAGGAAGGAAGTATACCTCTAGGCTTCTTAAAGGGGCCGTTTTCCTGTGTGCCTTCCTGATGACCAAGCTTCACGTAGCATGTTCTCCGTACACAGATTTTACACTGGATATTTTCACTTGTACACAGACCATCCTTAGTGTTTTCCATGAGTTCATGCAGAACGGAATGGGAATATATATTTAGTACACAAATACCTATATAAATGGGTTAGTTGCTCACCAAGGACAGTTCTCTTCTGGCTCTTTCTGGCCATGAGACTTAGGGGCAGATGTGCGTCTGCTGTCATCATCACTGCACAGGGTGGGCCTGGGTGCTTCCCATCTGTATTAACTGCTTTCCCTTCAGGAGTGTGAGCAGCTGCAGAAGATGTACGGGGGGCAGATTGATGAAAGAACCCTGGAGAAGACCCAGCAGCAGCATATGTTATACCAGCAGGAGCAGCACCATCAAATTCTCCAGCAGCAAATTCAAGTAGGCCTTCACTCTTTGCTTTCTCCAACTTGTTTGGAGTTTGCTTTCAGGCTGATTTGCCTGTGAATTTTGAAGGAGATCATGCAGGGCAAAATGGAGTTGAGTTATGTTGATGGTTGACATGTTTGAGTAAAGGTAATCAAACCTTTCGATGAACAGCAAAGCATAAGTCTCAGTGACAGATAGTTCTTTCTGTTTCTTCCCTTTCTGCGAATAGCTCTAGTTAATCTTCAAGCTCACAATTACTTTTCTCTTTTTCCCCATATGTTTTAGGATTCTATCTGTCCTCCTCAGCCTTCTCCACCTCTTCAGGCTGCATGTGAAAATCAGCCAGCCCTCCTCACCCACCAGCTCCAGAGGTAACGAATCATTTTGTTTCATGTCTGAGCCATTGTCTCTATAGCTTGGTGTCCTTGGCCTGTCTCATATGGGAGATACTGACTGACTTTAGCTTTCATCTTGGAAGAACCTATTTGAAAAGCAGAGAAACCAATTTGAATTTCCGCAACCTCCCTAAAATCCTGACTTCCTGTGCCACTTCATTTTCTTAGCCCCATGAATAAAGTAATCTGATATCCAATACAAGAGGCTAGACACAGGCCCACAATGACCTCTGCCTCTCTGTCTGGGAAGTTTGGTAAAATAACTTCGTGGATAGCTTTTAAGTAGACTGTGGTGGGTGGTTTACATATGTTTTTCTAGCCTGGAGGCTTATCAAAGCTAAGAAAATAATTTCTGCTTGTGTGTATCATATGACTGAAGCTAACTTCAAGGTTATTCTGTCACCTCAGGAAATTTATTTATCTGGCTTTGTTGTTTTTTAAGGTTAAGGATTCAGCCTTCAAGCCCACCCCCCAGTCACCCCAGCAATCATCTCTTCAGACAACCCAGTAATAGTCCTCCCCCCATGAGCAGTGCCATGATCCAGTCTCATGGTGAGTGGGAAGGTTTACACAGAACCGTGGGATGGTATGCTACATGGAAAAAAGGAGTCTTGGTCTTGAAGGCCACAGCAATTGATTTGAATGGCAGAATAACATAATATTTAAAGGTGTGGGCTGTAGAGGCAGACTACCTTGGGTTGAATCCTGTTTCCACCAACTCTTTAGCTACGAAACCACAGGTAAGTTACTTGACTTCAGTGTACCTCAGCTTTCTCAAATGTAAAATAGGCATAATAAGGATATTTAATGAAAAAATATTTTCACTTGAAACAGTCTCCGGCACAAACTGGTTCTCATTAAAGGTTAACTATTATTAACATTTTAATTAAAACCCTCTCCAACTCAACCAAATAGAAAGCTGCTGCCAGAACTGTCCTTATTGTCATGCTTCCATCTGGTTCCCCATTGTACATGTGGCTCCTCTCTGATGGGTGTTTAGATGGAAGTGAAGGTGCGTATTCCCTGCTTGGTGTGGGTCTTTAGAGACCAGCACGATGAGGACTTAGTATTTCAAAAACTGGTCATGTCTTAAGTAATACACACAGTCCAGATTCCCTGAAGAGTCTGAAGTGGTTTCTATATCCTCCCTGCTCAAAGTGGGGTCCCCGACCGACAACATCGGCAGGAAAATCAGAATCTCAGGTCCCATTTCAGACCTGCTAGATCAGAATCTGCATTTTAGCAATATTTCCAGGCCATTTGTATGCACATTGGAGTTTGAGGAGCATTGCCCTACATCAGAGCTACTCAAAGAATAATTCATGGGCCAGCATTCAGGGCAACTTAATTAGAAGTACAAATCCTTAGGGCCCCACCCAAACCTACTGAAGCAAAATTCTGTGGGTAGGGCCCAGGAATCTGTGTCTTAACAAGTCCTCCAGGTGAGCTAAAGTTGAGAAGCACTGCTCTACATGGTATCTAGTTTGAGTGTCCTCATTGGCGCCCATTGCTTCCAGCTAGCAAGTAACCTGGGCATTTGGTCACTCTGATGTTCCTTTCTTTCCAGGTGCTGCATCTCCCTCCCAGTTTCAAGGCTTACCCTCCCGCAGTGCAATCTTCCAGCAGCAGCCTGAGAATTGTTCTCCTCCTCCCAGCGTGGCACTAACCTGCTTGGGCATACAGCAGCCTACCCAGTCCCAGCAGGTGACCATCCAAGTACAGGAGCCTGTTGACATGCTCAGCAGCATGCCGGGGACAGCTCCAGGCTCTGCTGGGCGGGGCCTTTCCGTTAGCCCCAGTGCCAGTCAGATTCAGATGCAGCACCGTGCCAACCTGATGGCGTCCTTCAGCTATGGGCACCGGCCCTTGTCCAAGCAGCTGAGTGCTGACAGTGCTGAGGCCCACAGGTAAGGCTTCCTGAAGTCACTCATCCATCCATTCCAGTGATCCTGTGGGAGGAAGCCCCTTAGCAGGACCAGAGAGGAGGAGGGAAGGAGAATGAGTCTGACTGGGCTATAATCGTTTCACCCTTTTCCAAAATCAGGGTCGTGGGTTTGGGGTGAACTTGAAACCTATTTATTGACCCAGGATCAAAATGCTAATGAGACAGGAGGAAAATGACAGAAGTATCTTATTATTTGTCCACAAAGAAGGAAACAGCCTATTAGAGGAGCTGGTGAAAATGCCAGTTCCCCTTGTCTATTCTTTGAGAATTCTTTCCCTCTCTGTCACGCATATTCTAAGAGATTGGTGCTTCTCAGTAACTCAGATGATGGAAAATAGGCCATGTTGCTGCCTTCAGCCTAGAGCTGGGTCTGTTACACACAGTATACTCAATCCCTTGGACATGACTGGACAAGTGAGTGCAGGGATGAGCTGGGATGATGCCTACTTACGTCCCCATCTCCCCTGTCACACCACAGTTCTCTGTATCAATGGGGCTTCCTACTGGGAAAGAGTAGTAACTATTCGCCAGGGGAGTATAATACACTTGTTACATGAATGCCTGGCACTCACTCTTTTTTGTATCTGCAGCTTGAACGTGAATCGGTTCTCCCCTGCTAACTACGACCAGGGGCATTTACACCCCCATCTATTTTCGGACCAGTCCCGGGGTTCCCCCAGCAGCTACAGCCCTTCAGCAGGAGTGGGGTTCCCTCCAAGCCAAGCCCTGAAAGTCCCTCCGCTTGACCAATTCCCCCCCTTCCCCCCCAGTGCACATCAGCAGTCCTCTCACTATACCACATCAGCACTACAGCAGGCCCTGCTGTCCCCCACACCTCCAGACTACACAAGACACCAGCAGGTACCCCACATCCTTCAAGGACTCCTCTCTCCCCGGCATTCGCTCACCGGCCACTCGGACATTCGGCTGCCCCCCGCAGAGTTTGCACAGCTCATGAAAAGGCAGCAGCAGCAGCGACAGCAGCAGCAGCAGCAGCAGCAGCAGCAGCAGCAGCAAGAGTACCAGGAATTGTTCAGGCATATGAACCAGGGCGATGCTGGGAGTCTGGCTCCCAATCTTGGGGGACAGAGTATGACCGAGCACCAGGCTTTACCATATCAAAATGCTGACTCGTATCACCACCATACCAGCCCCCAGCATCTTCTCCAAATCAGGGCGCAAGAATGTATTTCCCAGGTTTCCTCACCCAGCCCAACCCACGGGTATGCTCACCAGCCGGCACTCATGCATTCAGAGAGCATGGAAGAGGAGTGCTCATGCGAGGGGGCCAAGGATGGCTTTCCAGACAGGAAGAGTTCCAACACGTCAAGCAAAGGTTGCCATGAAAGGCCCCTGCTCTTGAGTACTGGGGACCCTGACTCTTTACTGGGAACTGTGAGTCACGCACAGGAATTGGGGCTACATCCATACCGACATCAGCCCACTACTGCATTCAGTAGAAATAAGGTGTCCAGCCGAGGTAAGAGTCCCTTCAAAGTAATGGTCCTGGGCCAGTCTGCCCCCATTCAATTAACTTAGTAATGTTACCTTTTTTCAGCTAGTACTCTGTGTTCCTAAGAGAAAAAGAATTCCTGAGAAGACCTTCAGGACCTTTTGAGGGAGAAGCATGTAGGAATTGGGTGTTGGTGGGTAAGGGATTTGTTTTCAAAATTAAAGGATAGTGACAGAAAATTAACAGATAGTACAGTCAGTAAAATGTATTATCTATTTCTCATTTTCATACCACGGTTTCTTGGAATCCAGAATTCCTTGACTGTCATCAAAATAGCTAACTTTAACTTCTGCAATACAAAAGAGTCAGCTACCAGTGCTAAGGAAATAAAATTTAGTATAAATAGCATTGAACCAAAAGTCAAACACCTCAGGTCTGTACTTGACTCTCTCATGAATGTGATAACCTTGTCACTTGAACCCTCATGTTCTTACTTTCCTCGTGTGTGAATAAAGGGCATGAGGAGTAACGGTGCTTTACAGAGTATTGGGGAAGATGAAGGCATGCATCTATGTGTTTGTGTTGTGCATAATGTACGTGTGTGTGAGAGCCTGAAAGAGAAAGAAGTGTTTCATAATCTGGAAGTATGATATAAACGTGAGTTATTTCTTTGGTCATTTCATTAATAAACTAAATGCAGACTATTACAGTAGCACAAGGGAGGCCCCATGTCATTCCATTTTGTCTCACTTTTTAATGAATGTGTACTTTCATTTTCATTCTGAGGGAGATTAGAATTACCATCAGTGAGTTATGCTCAGGAAATGTTGTTCCATTCGCATCATAGCCTTCTTCTTAGACAAAATCTGGACTGATATCCATCATCCCATAGATCGTGAAAAGTGAGTTCACCCATAAAATATACGACCTTGAAACAGCATTTCTTCCATCCTTCCCTTCTTGGAGCTAGCTGCATCTCTTGCTCTGACTTTTAAAGTCAACACACAAAACTCATTCCTAGGGGAATTAGGTCCCATGGCACAGAGCAGGGTAGAAGACCTTGCTCTAAATAAATTTATGTGATGGAGACTTGGTGCCTTTGGGTTGTGCTCGTTATGAACTGATAGGGAGGGACCTGTGGGTGCATAAAACACCAGTTAAATCCTCAGGTTTTGACCAGTTGGGTGCCGTCCAGCTTAGAGGTCTGTACCAGTCCCGTGTGTTGTGTCCACCGGTGGCTGCTGTGTTTTTGGGATGGTGGAAGTTTCAGAACCAGATCATATGTGGAATGGCTGACAGACCTGGGGATGTTTAAGATTGCGGGTAGAGAACTAAGGAAAACTACCATACCTGTCAGATGGAAGAAAGGATTCGACTTTTCTGAGTTCATATTATGGGGCAGAACCAATTCTTTCTCAGGAGAGAAATTGCAGCAAATTTCGACTCCCTATGGAAGACTCTTATAAGAACTTTCCAGAATAGGCTGCCTTAGCAGCCTGAGAGCCTCCTGTCGCTAGGAGCATTCTAGTAGATGTGGGATGATGATGTGGAAAAGCTTCCAGTGTGAGTGAAAGCTTTCACAAAGTTAGCATACTATAGTTGCGGTAAAAAGCTAACTTCTCTATAGTGTTTTCCATGTGCCAGACACCAAATGCTATTCATATATAAATTCATTTAATCCTCTCAAAAACCATACATGGTAGTAACTTATCATTGCCCCTATTTTATCAATGAGACTGCTGAGGCACAGATTAAGTAATTTGCCCCCAAGGTCACCTGCTAGTAAGTGGCATCTGAACCCAAGAGTTATTCATTTCACTCTGGCAGATGCTTACTGAGCATGTCCTTGGTGTACAAGGCATCGAGGAGAGAGCAAAGCTGGAGCAAATTGTATACACTCCCCTCTCCCACTTCCCGGGCTGGCCATGTGTTAAAACACCTTTTGAAATGGTTTTGTTCAAAAATTATTCTCATTTCTCTTCACTTTTCCCTCCTGTGTGATGTGACTCTTCTGTACCAAAAGGCTGGATGGCTTGAATTCACCTGCGTCCCGTCATTGTCAGAGGAACCCCCTTTCAGCAGGCTTGCTGATATTTTAGTACTGGAAGTAAGGCAGAATGTGTTTGATACAAGTCTGGGCGCGCCACAGGAGGGAGAGATCAGAGGAATGGGGTCGGTTTCCGGAAGTAAGTGGCATTTGAGTTGGGTGTAATAGGTGACGATTTTGCCGTTTGGATTTAGGGGAGAATCATGAGGAAAGATCACTGATCACTGGAGTGGAGTGTACGTGGAGGAATTAGGAGAAGTTAAGGACAGAGGTGTTCTAAAGCCCAGAGTAGGGTCTTGATCCAGCTGCAGTGCGCCACGAGAGTAGTGTGCCACGAGAGTAGTGTGCCACGAGAGTAGTGTGCCACGAGAGTAGTGGCACACTGTTCAATTCTCCTGCCAGTTGTAAATCAATACCCAGTCCTGTCAGTTATTCATACCCCTTCTTTTTAAATCTAAGGCCTTCTCTTCAGGCCCAAATTTCATTTTAGGATTATTTTGACAAATCTCTCCTACTTCTTCCCCTAGCTGAGTTACTATCATTACCTCTCTCCTCTCTCTCTCTCTTCTCCCTACCTTCTTATGTGTCCCACCATCTTCATCATCACTGCCATTATCCCTACAAACATCTCTTCTGATTTCTGGAAGAATCAAGCCCTGAGTGTATTCTTAAGCTTAAAACTCTCCTGTCCTCGTTGCCTCATTATCAGTTTTGCAGGTATCTTCCCCTCAAAGTCCTCTTTTTTCCTTAAATCTTCTTTTCCTGATCTTTGGTATGAACTTTTCTGGAAGCTGTAGTCTTAGCTCCTGCCCTGCTTAGCTTGCCATTGTATTGTAAGAGATTATTCTTCTTTCTTCCTACCCAGTTTACTATAAACTTACCTTTAACTTAGCTGCAGAGTTCGCCTTTTCTTGCTTGAATACTGCTCTTTCTAAAATCTGCTCCTGTTTTGTGACTTTTGGAACAACATACACAATTGTTTATATTGAATAAAGCCACAAATGTATTACTATGTGTGTTTAGAATCCAGTATAGTGATATAATGCAATAGAGAAACTAATGGTCTAAGGAAGCCCCCTGCTGCTCAAGAGTTAAAATCCCTCCAGGGATGTATGTCTGTGTGTTTAACACAATTTCTCTTATCCTGGGATATCCCCACTATCCTTACCTTAAACGACATGAGCTTACTTTGTGACCGGGGGCCTGGCATGTAACCTCTCTGGCCTTCATCTGTATAATTAGGGATGTTAAGCTAAATGCCCCCTATGTGAAGGAGAACGCAATTAATGTTTGGAGTAAGTCTGCTCCATGTGCGGTGCTTTCGACTCCGTTACTCACTTCTTTTCACATCCACCCTGGGACATTTATGTTATGATCCCTTTTACAATAGAAAGTGAGACTCCACAATCTTCCTGCTTCAACATGGCATGATTCTTTCTATTCTTTTAAAAACCTGACAGCTCACAGTTTTACATTACCAAAGAATCATCAGATGCTTTGCTGTCACTTTTGCCAAGAAAGGATCATAATACTTTACCCCCACTATCCTGTAGGCAAGTGGGGAAGCTCACACTCGTTTATCTCTTTGGACAGAGAGTTTGTCTGCTGTTCCCTCTGATGATACCTCCACCTTGGTGTAGGTGTACGTACTCAAAATATTTCATTATACAGCAAATTCAACAAAATGTATTGAATGAGTGGGTTGCACTGTCTGTATTACAGGGATGGGCAGCTAAAGAACCTGCCCTCAGGGCTTACGTGCCCCTGGGGGGCAGAGGGCAAGCTCATCAGTAGCCTGAATGTGAAGTGCTGCCTAACCAGTGCTGTAAGAAGCATCCAGTCGTGTGCCACATGACGGCGATTTGTCAGGGGCGACCACATACATGACGGCGGTCCATAGATCATAAAGGAGCTGAAAAATACCTATTGCCAGTTATATCAGAGCTGTCGTAGTTCCTAGCACAATGCATTGCCATTGCCTCCAGTATTCGGGACAGTAACGTGCTGTACAGGTTTATAGCCTAGGAGTAAGAAGGCTGTGCCATAAGCCTAGGTGCGTCGTAGGCTGTGCCACCGAGGTGTGTGTGAGTGCACTCTGTGGTGTTTGTACAACACAGTCACCTAATGGTGCATTTCTCGGAATGTAGCTCTGTTGTTAAGCAACATATAACTATGATTATAAAGCATAGAGCCAGAATGATCTGTCTAAAATTTCTTAAGGGTAGGTGAACAGGGATTACTGGTGTTAGTCAAGAAAAATTAAATGCCATCAGATCAGTGTTCGTGGTTATCTGTTTCCTTTATGGCTGTTTGCTACCAATCAGTGTGGAGCCAGGCCCTCCCCGGGCACGGAGCAGGCAGCACGCTAAGGGTGTGCTTGGGATGTGTAACAGTTTCCGGGCTCTCCGTGCCCCATGCTGCCTATAATCTCCCTATCTGCCACTGTAGACGTAGAATTAAGGTTTATCCTCCGTCTGTAATGTTCCATATACTTGGTTTTTTATTTTACTTTGCAAATAAATAAGTACAACAGCATAACCAGTTTACACAGTGAGATGACCAACTTGAGCTCGTAAAGAAAACCGTCTCCTCCTCTCTGAGTCCAGTCAGCTTCTGCAGTGTCATGGACTTCAGGCCACGTAAAGGGTGAAATGACTAACAGGGAGGGATTGCCCCCCTCAGAACCTGTACGAGGACTGTGCACACATGTCATTTCTGTCACTTTTTTCCTTAAACCCGGTAAATAAGTAAGGCTGAGTCAACATTGACAGATTCAATAGACAGTTGTGCAAGCTGCCCCCGAGTCCCGGGCAGCTGGGTGGCGTGCGTCGTGTCCGTTTGTGTATTTCTTCTCTCGCATGATCAGAGGGTCATCCTCTCCTCTGTGCTCTCTCAGCTTCACTTTGGTAAACACCTGAGACTGCTGCTCTCAGAAGTCCTCGTCCCCATTAGTTAGATACCCTTCGGTGAGCTTGACAATTCCTGTAGTTGCTGAATTCACTTATAAGGTGCCAAAGATTTGAACCTGAATTTTAGGCCCTTTGGTCAGTGGGTTACTCTATGTACACCTCCCCCCAGCCCTAACTAGTCAGTAGGTCTCATCTTAAAATATCACAAAGGACTTCTAGACTCATGACTCAATGTTCTTAACTTAAAAATCACACTTTACTTGTGCAGTCCTTTATAATTTATTAGGGACCCTTTCAATGTGTTACCGTTTGAGCCCCTAAACACCTGTCATTTTTAAGAGAGAGAAACGGGGGTTAAGAGAGATTAAATTTTCACCTAATTTCATACATTTGCATTTATTGGAACTGGATCCTGACTTCAAGTTTCCTGGTTCCCTAGTTTAACATTCTTTTATGTCTTCTCTCCTCCCACTTTACACCTTCCGAGCATATCTGCCACGCAAAAGATGCCAGCCCTTCCAAATCTTTGACCTGTGGATTATATTGAAACCTGAGCAGACGGAGCCCTGGTTTGTTACCCACCTCCGTTTTCATCTAGTTTTTAACTTAAACATGCATCTCTCTTAAAGGCTTCTTCTCTGGAAATTAGTTTCGTTAACTCATTTGCTCACTCATACATGGGCACATTGTCCCCATAATTCTGGAAGTCGGGTTCTGTGATAAAATCAGTTTCCTTGTTTGTTTTTGTCAACTGGCTCAGTATACCCTCGTACCTCAGAAATAATGTCTCTGAAATGAGTTGGAGTAACACCAGTCTTGACTGAGCTCTTCCAGTGTTCCAAGCTCTCGTAAGCACTTTCCATACCTGCAGGGTGAGTCATGTTGTACAAATAGAGACTGAGATCCAGGGAAGTCAGGTAACTTGCCCAAGAGTCCATCCCCCAAGAGCCCTCAGGATCCAAGTCCAAGTCTTCCTGACCCCCCGAGGTTGTGCTCATGAGCCCCAGCCTGGGGGCCAGGAAGGCTCGTCACATGATTTGTCAGGCAATAGCTGGCTCTGCGCTGGTGCTCCTTCAGGTGTGTTGGCACCAGGCCTGAAGGACTGGAAGAAAGCAGACCAAGGAGGACAGCATCCAGGTGACCTTCCCAAAGGCAGGACCAAGAGGACGGTGGGTGTTTGGATTTGGAGAAACCCTGTCTTCAGGAATAAAAATACATTCAAAAAGAGAGAGACAGGGAAAGAGGAGACTTAGCATACATCTCCAACAAACACATTAAGGCCCCGAGAAGAGGTGGGAAGGAACTAAATGTCAAGAAGTAGGACTTACACATTTGTTAGCTTTGCTATTTCTCATGTTTGATAATGATCCTTTAAAAATCTTTAAACAAGAGAGCTCTCATGTTTGTCTTTGGGTATACAAGAAGGTGCAGATTATGAGATTTGCATCCAATTCTATAATTCAGAAAAAAGAAAACCTCAGAGAATTGAATGGATGGTGCTACCTATGAAAGAAGAGAATATAGGTATTAGAAAATATTTTGGAAAAGTAAGAAGCAGCTATTCATGTTGCTTCTTGGCAAAACAAACCAGAGAGCCAACTCCTTGCCCCACAAAGCTACTGTTGCACCACTTCCTGCCAGTGGTTTTTGTCTGGCCCGGGGGCCAGCACGTAATCTGTGCCCACTGAGAGGAATTGGGCTGCGTGGGTAAGACGGGTGAGCTAAACAGAGCAGGTCCTGGTGTGGGCTTTTATCTTCCTCTCTTTGCTGGCTTGTAGCTTTCAGGAGCAAAAGAGTTGACTTCTGGCTGTTCCTTTAACCTCTTTGCTCAGAGAACTTGCAAAAGATTGCTCATTTGCTTTCATCTTTGGTACTTGGGAACCTCCCCCCGGCTCATTTTTCTCTGGAATGTTTTGCATTACCAGCATTGTGCATGTCTGGGAGCTCCCCTCCCTTCCCATTCTACCTCAGCCCCTAAGCCAAGGCCTAACCTTGACCGTTATAGGAGACCATAGAGACCCTTTAACCAACACTCAGGCAGTATGCTTTTCTTTCATTATTCAAACAGCGACTGGAATGATATAGTTAGAATTAGGGCTGTGTTTCCTATTAAACGCTTTTTTTAAAACCTGGTCTCGCCAAGGTACAGTTCATCAGAAAATAGGCCCAATAGTACCTAAGGAGCTTTAACACAGAAAAACCAACCAAGCAAACAAAATACAGAGAGTGCCAATAAAATGTATACACATTTTAAGAAGGAAAGAAACTATTAAAATTGTAATATTCAACATATACTGATAACAAAAGATGAATACAAGTCACGTTTGACTTCTGCAATTACTACTGCTTGAGCCACATTGACCAAAGTGTCCACTGGTATAGCTTTCTTTGTCACACACCCTACCCCCACCACCCTCACCCCACCCCTGTATATGTTCAAGTGCCAGGCTCTTAAGGACTGGAGCCAAAAGTGCAACCAGGAGAATCTTACCAACTTCAGTGTGGCCCTGGTTTTCTTCTTGACCAAGGATGGTCAAGAAGAAATATTTATTCTTCTTGAATTCCTCTTTCTTTCCAAAATTCCGTCGATACAGTTGAATGATTCTGACAGGATAATAACCTATATTAAGAGAACATTTATTATTATCAGTTAAGGAGGTAATTCTTAAATACTTACTGGGTATAGGACGAACGCTAAAGGCTCATAGACATGCATAAGATATAATTATTTTCCTCAAAGAATTTATGAATTGAACGTGGTACCAGGAATAATGTTAGAGTAATCAAGAGTTCATTAAAGTCTTCTAACACTTAAAGGAAGAATAGATCTATTTCTGTTTGAAAGGGACAGTTTCATAAAGATGATAACATTTGAGATGGACCTAGAAGGATGAGTTGATTTGGATTGGCAGGAATGGAAATAGAAGAACCAAGCATGTCCAGGGAAAGGGAATAATGAGAGCAAATGCATTGAACTGTGAATGGGTGGGGAAGAGTTAAGTGGTACCATTTGACTAGAGCATAGAATGTAGGGGAGAGTAGTGTGAGGTACTCATGGGAAGGTAGTCTGGGAAAGTGTTGTGAAAATGAGGTGTTTGGGCTACCCTATAGAAAGATGAATCTTCGTAGGATAGTGGTAGAGGGATGGCTAAGAGGCTATTGTAGTAATCCAGACAATAGGTTTTAGGGCTTTAATAGAAACAGTGAGATTGGAAAGAAAGGTACGGAAGTGACCAACATTACAGGGGTAGATTCTTTAGTCTTAGGGTGATATGGATCCAGGAGTAAAGGACCCAGTGAACTCACACCCAGATTAGGAAAATAGGCACCAAAACAAGGATATCTGAAAGAGGAACTGGTCGGGGGGCGGGGAGTTGATGAGCTTGGAATTAGACATGTTGCGTGTTAGATGTTCGTTAGCTATCCAGAAAAGAATACCTAGTAAATAGTTGGCACGATAGATCTGGAGCTTAAAAGAGTATCGCAGTAGTTCTTTATAGAGAGGCAATATAGTTGAAGCCGTGAAAATAGATGCTGTTGCCAAAGTAAGTGTTGGGGGACAGAGATCAAAGATAGAAATGGAAAGAGTGGAGGAGCTATGGAAGGAGTTGGGAGCAGCAGTTTGAGAAGCAGAGGAGAGAACTGGGGTGGTTCTCTGAGGTGGAAGCCCGGAAGGAGAGAGAAGTCCTCCACAGAATGGAGGCCATCCTCCCAGGTTGGGGGTTCCTGAAAGCTCCAAGAATGTTCTTATGTGCATCTAGGTTTGGGAACACAGCACTCTCAAGTCAACAGAGAAATGAGGAAAAAAGGTTCAGTGGGATCCAGGCAACCGCCAATACGTGGGATTTTTCTCCTAAGGGTTTGATCCCTTCATAAAGAGGCTCATGTTTGCTGTGGGACTTAGGGATAGCAGACTGGTCCAGGCTCCTCTAAGCGCCATCACCATGGCTGAGGATTAGTAGATAGTGCACATGTGGTCCTCACCATCGTTCATTGTCCCTTGCAAGGCATTTGCTTGACAGGCATTGACAGTGTTAGGGGAAATTCGAGGTCTGCTGACCCTGTTTTGCTTTGTCTCCGCAGAGTCTGTCAGAGGGAACTGCATGGATAGAAGTTCTCCAGTACAAGCAATGGAGCTGCCAGATCACAATGGACTTGGGTACCCAGTACGCCCCTCAATCAGTGAGCACCACAGGCCCCGGACCCTCCAGAGACACCACACGATCCAGAACAGTGACGATGCTTATGTATGTGGGTCCCCTCCTGCTTCTCGAAAGTGGGATCCTACCAGTCCCGACCTTGAAAACAGACCTTACTTAGTAGTGTGGGGTAACCAACACCCACTCCTCCTGTCTTCTCAACCAGAGCCCACCGCTTCTGTAAACTAAGGGAGCATGCCTTTGAATCACCTTCACGGACCAGCCCAACTCCGGTAGAATCTTAATAGAATCTATATTCCAAATTTTAGACTGAGGACTCAAGAGTAGTTGCCATTTGTTCCCTCTAGTCTTAGTTATTAAACTTTCCCCCAGTGTAAACTCAAGCCCCAGAAAATGAACCCTTAGGCTCATAGTTAGTTTTCTGGCAGCTGCGTCAAACTTACGCAGATAAAGGGAGCCAACCTGGCTCAGCAAGACTTTGTTTTCCACGGGGAGACTCCTCGGGCAGCACTGTCTAATATAGTAGCAAATAGCACATGTAGCTGTTCAAATTTCAATATAATTTCAATAAAATTAAGTTCAAAGTTGATTTCCTCAATCACACTAGTCACATTTCAAGTGCTTGGTAGCCTCTGGTGGCCGTGGCTCCATATTTGCAGGGCAGTAGGACATCCGTCCTCACGGAGTTCTACTGGGCTCTGCCGCCCTAGCTAGACCCCTCATGGCGACAGGGTGAGTCGGAAACCTGGTGTGGAAGACCGTGCGGGTGTCAAGGGCATCTGCCCACCGGCAGAGAGATTCAGCATGCCCTCCGCCACCCCCCCTGCTCCCTGGGGGAAACCCGCCGCAGCTTCCCAGTGTCCCTGTCGCAGCGTCCCCTTGGAGGGCACTGGAGGGGAAGGGAGTCTGGGTGGTACTGCTTGGGAGTGGTGCCGGGGCTGGCGCTTGCCGGGGCTCTTGTAGAGGGAACAGCGATCCCTAAGGGTCACCCGGGAGCGGCGTTTTCTCTGGTCCCCTTACTTCTCTCCTGATCACTCGCTGCAGGTGCAGCTGGATAACTTACCAGGAATGAGTCTTGTGGCTGGGAAAGCACTTAGTTCTGCCCGGATGTCAGACGCGGTTCTCAGTCAGTCCTCGCTCATGGGGAGCCAGCAGCTCCAGGACGGAGAAAGTGACGGTAAGGGGCCTTACACGTGGGCACCCCACATAACCTCCTGTAGACCCCCTTCTATCTCCACTAGTGACTGCTTCCCTCTTCTCTATAAGGAGTTCATTGGGTGCCACATCACCAAGGGGCTCTGGACACAAAACTCTTCCCCACTTCTCTTTCTTCCAACGTGTGTGCGTAAAGGAGCGTGTCTTCTGGTTGAGTATAAGGGTGTCACATTCCTGTTTGTAGTGCTCTGTTAAGATACTCCTTAATAACAATTTTGCTTGTTCTGATTAGAGGGCACTGTGCCCACAGCAATATGTCTGCCTCTCCTTAGAATGATCCTTAGAATTAGATCATGATGGATATAAAACACAGGCCTCGGAATGGAAAGGCCTGCAGTAAATCCTGACTCTGTCCTGGAAAGGACAGGCTGCATGGGCAAGGCACTTAGCCTTTCTGAGCCTCAACATCCCCCCTGCAAAGTGGCCAAAACAGCAGAGCCCACTCCTAGATTGTGCTGTGAGCGTCAACTGGCCTAGTGAGTTTAAAGTGCCCATTACAGCCCCTGGGTCACAGTGCCAGTAATCAGTGTGTCTGAGCAGTAAACCTGTCTTCTCCCTTAAAGAGGAAAGTCTTCCTGAAGGAGCAGTTTCTGTCTTCTCTCACTCTGCAGTTGCTGACAGGGCTTGACAGTAAAGGAACAGGAAGAGCAGAACACTAGAGACCACGGGAAGAATCCTGGCCCCCAGCCCACAGTCACTAAACACCTTGAGGGCCTGCTATGAGCTAGAATTCAGGGCTGGGAGTCAGGCTGCGGGGGCTCAGACTTCTCTTCCTCCTCTCTCCCTCTTGCCCACCCCGCCCCCAGCTCCATGCAAATCTCACATGGGCTTTCTGGTCTCACAGGATGCGAAGAAAACCTAAGAGGTCTGGAGCGCCCAGACCTGACTGATGGCAGCCAGCACTTGAACTCCTCTTGCTACCCGTCAACGTGTATTACAGACATACTGCTCAGCTACAAGCACCCCGAGGTCTCCTTCAGCATGGAGCAGGCAGGCGTGTAACAGAAACTGAAAGTGAGTAGCACGCAGGCCAGGGCCCAATCTGGAGAATCCTTCCACATGAACTCGGCAACGCCGCTCTGCCCCTCAGGTTTTCGCATCTTCCTGCTGTCGTTAAGCTCTGTGCTAGTTGTTTTGGGGTGTGGGTAGGGACATACAGAAGAAATGTTGCCTGTTGCCCCTTGGTTTAATTATGGGGGATAAGACACAGAGACAGTGAGCTCCAGCTTCAGAGGAGGGGGGCGGGCACTCTGGTCAGGATAATGAGGAAAAGAAGTGGTCCTTGAATTCAGTCCTGTAGGATGAAGCCCAGCAAGAAAACACATCCAGCCATATTTTTAAGGCTGTGCTGCAAGTGGAAGAATATTCTGGACAGGGGAATAGGTAGGTGATCAGAGGCCAGTGGTAGGAAGCAGGTAAATTAGCCAGTTTGGGAGGAGTAATGCTTAAATGAACATAGTAGGTAGTATTAGTTCTTTGAAAACTGACAGAAAAGACTTCAAAGTTAAGCCGTCTGGCAAATCCATATTAGAGCCTTGACGTGAGGTAAAGTGAACCAGTCTGTTTTTCACTGGTCTCAGCCTATTAATAACCATTGTTGTGTCTGGACCAGTCCTTGTGGTTCTTATTATGATTGGAAGCTACCCTTCAGTAATAACCATCAGGAAACTGGAAAGATGCAGGTTTATTACTTACAAGACCTGGAAATGACACAACACACCTGGGGCCACACAGCGAGATCTCGGGTAGAGAGAGAGACACACACACCAAGAGTGCACGCACAGGCTTGGGGTTCTGCTTTTATTGGAGTTGAGGGTGGGGGCCTGGGGCTTCGCAGGCTCGCTCTTGATTGGTGAATTTAAAACATTTAAATGTAGGAACTTAAAGCGCGAGAAGAGAAAACAAGCAAGTAGCCCAAAGGGTTGCTAGAACTCAGCCGGTATCTCTAAAAACAAAAGAGGCTCAGTGGGGGAAGGCGTCCTGGCCTCTTATCTAATGTATGGCTGCCAAGGTGCTTATTCAGGATAGTCTTTGAAGTGGATGCCTCCACAATCAAAGCTTAAGTCAGGCACTTGCATTACAAAAAGAAAAAAGAAATCTGGGTTTACACTACACAGTTGCTTTTTTTCTTTTTAAGTTTTCAATTGAATATTTGAGTCTTTCTCTCTTCAAACTAATTCTCTATGTTTGTTCTGTTGCAGGTTTGTGTACAGCTCGAGAATGAAAAGGTTGACTTTAAACCAACTGGATCTGGCAGCATTGCGCCAAATTGCCATTGTGTTTCTCTCCACCCAAAATGTCGTGGCTCCTTTCGTAACTTTTGGTTCATCGATATGCTGTTCTTTTGGGTTCTGTGGGCGGTTTGCCTTGTTTGCTTGTTTGACCAAATCACCAAGGAAATAAACAGGAAATCCATGTTCGCCACCTTTTGTAAAAGTGTATTTGGTAAATTTCAGTTGGTGGTTTGGTTTGGTTTTGGTTTTGGGGTTTTGGGGGATTTTACTGTTTTTTGTTTTGATTTTGTGTTTTTTGTTGTTTTTCTTTTGGGTTTTTTTTTTTTTTGTATTATTTTTGAGGTGTTTTTTTGTTTTGTTTTTTACTTTGCCTCCTCTCTCTCTCTCTCCCCCCCTCTACGCCCCCCTCCTGCCCCCCTTTCCTTTTTTGAGACAGACAAGCAAAGCAGTTAGAGTACAGAGGCCAGAGAGACAGCCACTCCCCTCCCCAGCCTCCGTCCACAGAGCACCCTTGAGTCTTCTGCATTGCTCTCCCATAGAAGCAAAAACTGAAAGATAACGTCCTCTGAAATTGTAGTTGCTGGGGAAAGAGAGAAAGGAAGGGGTGATGGCCTTTGGCACTGGAGTGCAAAAGGAGAAGCCCCAAGCTTGGAACCTGGGAACGTCTCTACTGCTGGGAGCCACTGAAATGCAGGTTTGGTCCAGCCAAGACCATATCAGAACGCCAGCGTGGAGACAGTGTGACCTGATGTTGATGGGGTATTGGTTAGAATGTCTCAATGTGAGCCTTTTCTTTGGTGTATAACTCAGTTCCTCTCCTGTAGCCTGGAAAGTTGATTGCCTTTACCATCCTGGTAGTTCTGCCCATGGACTGAAGACCCAACAAGGGTACACTATGCTTTTGTGTCAACTTACATTCTCATTTTCTGTTATGCTAGAAAAAGGATTGTTTCTCCCTGTTTTACACACACACACACACACACACACACTTTTCCCTTTCAGCCTCTTTGTCACAGGCAAGAAGACTAGGAGGTGGTCTGGGCCTTGCCTCCCTCCTACCTTCTCCTGCTCCCTGGGCATCCTCAGCCCGTTTTAATTCTTGATCATGTAGGAATTGTTTTTGGTAAATGTTGATATAATTGTTATTATTGTTATTATTATTAATAAATAAAAACAAAAGAACTTTTTGTTTAAAAGAGAAATGTTTAACCAGATTCTGTTCTATTTGAATTGTGACTTGCACCTTTTGTTCAAAGTATTTTATTTAGACATTGTAATTGTGAGCAGTTCTCGTGCCGGTGACAGATGTAGTGGTCTCCTTTCCCTAGTTGAAGCAGAGCATATGCAATAGCTATTGTTTCTGTCATTATCTTTATTTTTCTTCACTATTAGAAACCAAAGTCTTCTCTGCTGGCTGGGGGCTGACAAAGGATCTGGTTGTCGCCTTTGATCTTCAAAACCAGAAAGAGATGTTAAATATTCTGACTCTTGGTCCTTTTTTCTGAGGAAGGAGAGTAATGGTCCCCAGCCCCCTCCTAGTCTTTCATCTTGAATTTGCACAGAAGAAAGCGGGTGCCCAGCATGGCCATCCTGGTGTTGCTGACAGGATCCCCATGCAGCTTGTCCTTCTCACTGATATTGGCAGCTCAGCTCCTGGAGCCAGTATCCCTCGATGGATTTCTGCGGTGCAAGAGACTTTCTTGGGATACGTCCCATGTTTCCATGGTCCCCAGTCTCCCGCCGCTTGGTGGTGCCACCAACTACTCACCAGAAGGAGGCTACCTAGAAAGCCTGAACAACTACTGTTTGACTTCTCTAGGCTCCTTCCAACTCCAGTGCCCCTGACTGCATCCCCACCCCAGCCTGTTCTGTTTACATGGGACTGAATTGATGGGAGAGCAGACTGCCACGCTCCAGTGACCACCCAGATGGAAGCCAGTGAGCCTATTAACCGTGCCATCTTGCGAACTACACTTTTAAAAAATCATTGCTTTGTATTGTAGTAACCAATATGCGCAGTATATGTTGAATGTATATGAATATACTTTCCTATTTCTGTTCTTTGAAAATGTCAGAAGTATTTTTTTCTTTCTCATTTATGTTGAACTAAAAAAGGATTAAAAAATCTCCAGACCCAAGTTGCAGTAAGGCCTTTTGTCCCTTTTTTGTGGGCACTTAAAACTTAGTAACTTAAGTGGAAAGTAGGGGGATTGTGAAAATAAAAACCTGATTACCATCTTATATTGCTACATTATTTTCCTTGTGGTTCAGAGTCTAGTTGGGAGAAGCATCAGGCAAGTGGAGACAGAAGAAGTCTAGCAAGCGTAGGGTAGAGCTTGGAGCAATGCATTCTCACCCCACCTTGTAAAACTGGCATTCTCTAGAGGCCTGAACTCAGCTCCACACTGTGGCCCCATGCACCCAGTTTGGACTCTGCCCCCTCAGAAATGAGCATTGGAGTTTGCTGAGTCGGGTGGAAAACAGATTCCTTAAGAGGGTGCTTTTAGAGAAGTAGGAGGAGGTCATCAAAGACCTGGGGCCTTTATGAGGTGACCTCAATCAGCGCAGTGTTAGAAGGGGGACTTTCCTATAACTTTCCCTGTCCCCCACCCCTGGACTCCCAAGGGCAGGGTAGAATTTCCAGCAAGGTCCCAAGCATGGCTAAGAGTCAGCTGATTGAAAGTCTTCTATGAAGAGATTATTGGAGCTGGAAATACTGAACTTGTAGAAAGAAGAGTGAGAGGAAGGAACTTAACAAAAGCTTTTTCGAGCCCATGGTGGATTAGAAAGTCACGGTGGGCCTGTTTAGAACAGAAAAGAGCCTTCTCAAGATGTCTTCCAGAAGTCTTCTGTCTATACACAATCCCATGGAAGTCTGGGTGAATGTCTCTGACACCAAACAGCGATTCCACCAGATGCCTCCCAACGTGTGAGACCCTTTTGTAACAGATGCCACTCCCTCCTGAAGTCAGTCAGCCAGGGTGCTTTTGGGATAAACAGAGGAGTCAGGACATTGCCTCCTGGACGTACACCTGGCGATCTGAGCTGTACTAAATAGAAGGTATGCTGACAGATCCTTACTGGTCTTGCTGACTTTGTGGTAACCTCCACCCCACTCCCAACTGCGAAGATCAAGAATTCGGAAGGCTGGTGTGCCTCCCAAGAAGCCAGACCTCTACTCGTGCTGTTCACAGATGAGCTCTGTCATCACCTTATCTCCTAAGCAGGAGGGCAGGAGAGAATCTTGCATTTGGTTGGTTACAATGCCCTGCCCTAGGGTCTAAATTTGGACTGCCACCAAAAGCTGAAACAAAATCTCCAAATAGGAAATGTTGTGAGAGGGCTCTTCTCTCCCCTGCTCAGTCCAAACCTCGCCAACCCCATCTTGACCCACCACATGCTCTCATGTTTTGAGCAGGGGCCGTGACAAGGCCAAACGCTCGAGTTTCTTGAATCTCCTCCCAAGGCCTGTTCCTTCAGATGACCCTTTTACCATCCTGGTGAACCTTCCTTTAGCGTGCCAGTGTCATTGACTGAACAAATATTTGTTGAGTGTCTGTTATGTGCCAGACCTAGCAGGGGACAGAGTCCTCCCCGTGCAGACTGACCAGTATGACATTAGGACATAAATTGTGAAATGAGCAAACTCCGCCCCTGCAGTCAGCTAGCAGTACTCCCGCGTGTCAGGGAACCCAGGGCCAGCCACTTGGTGGCCTACTTCAGAAACAGTCATTCTGGAGACTCCTAAGATCAGAAGAGTGTGTGGTAGGACAAAGGGCCCACATTGATGGGCCCTGCACCCACTAAACAGCTACCATGTTTCTCCGAAAATAAGACCTACCTGGACAATCAACTCTAATGCATCTTTTGGAGAAACAATTAATATAAGACCCAGTCTTATAGTAAAATAAGATGTGATATTATTAATATTATATATCATATATATTACATTACATTATATATATTAGACCCGGTCTTATAGAAGACTGGGTCTTATTTTACTATAAGTAAAATAAACCTGGTATTATACCCAGTCTTATATTAATTTTTGCTCCAAAAGACACATTAGAGCTGATTATCCAGCCAGGCTTTGTTTTCGGGGAAACAGTAGTCAAATCCATGGGCACTTGATGTCTCTAACAATGGCTGGACTGGACCCCAAGTCTGATTCTGAAATGTGCCCGGTTTGTTGGTGGTGGTGGTATTTCCCATAGGTCTCTGTCCAGAAAGAGCCCTTTCTCTCCAAAATATTAGCAATTAGGGGCTTGGGCTAGTTTAAACCAAATATCTTACAGTGAAATGAAATAGACACACTATTGAATGAGTTTATTTAAAAAGGAACCTTCCTGCTCAGTAAGATGCTGTCAAACAGCACTTCCCAGCCTAGTGCCTTGAAACCCCGGAGCCAGGAAGGTGAGAATTTCTGAGCAGAGTACAGGGCTATGGGAGTCTGAGGCCCTGCTGCCGGTGGGCAACAGGCAACCAACCATCAAAGACGTAGAAGCCAGGCCTGATTCCCAGTCCTACCGACCAAATGCTAATGGCTGACAGATGCAGGGCAGCTCTTGGCAGCTCTGAGCTGCGGTCTTCTTACAGACAAAATAACAAGGAGACTATCTGGCCTGCCAGCCTTACAGGGACATACTAAGTTAATCATGAAAATGCTGTGGCCACAAAAGAACTGTGCAAATAGGATACTAATTTTAGCCATAATAATCGTTTCAGTAATAAACCAAAGAGGAAGGTAAAACTGTGGCGAGTAGCTTGGAATCCAACCTATAACTTCTGAGAGCCCCCATGTGCTGGCTGGGAAGAGCTCTACCCCAAAAAGAAAGGACTCTCTGCCTGAGACACCCATGTGAACTGACCCAGCAGAGGACTGGCCTCCCTCTCACTCTCCAAACAGGTTAAAAGCTGGGCTGGCCAGCCGGCCAGCTGGCAGCCCAGGCATCTGCTGAGGCTGTAGTCCCACAGGCCTGTGGGGCTGGGTCAGTCTTGGAACAGAGATCCCGCATCACAGGGCCACAGAGAGAAAATGCAATGCCCTGCCTTCCCCCATGGCTGCTGCCTGAAGCCAAGGTCTTAGCTCTGGTCCGACCATGTAGGTCTGATCAGTGGGAGCAAGAGGATAAAATGCCAGAAACTGGGATTCTGGGACACAGAACAGTTATTGTTTACTAAGCGCCAGGTACCTTTCAGTTTTGCCATACATGTTCATATTTAGTGCTTAGAACACCACGGATTTATTATCTTACAGTACAGTTCTGTAAGTCAAAAGTCCAAAATGGGTCATACAAGGCTAAAATCATGGTGTCGGCAAAACTGTTTCTTCTGGAGACTCTAGATCAGGGGTGTCCAAACTGCGGCCAACTGTGGCTTGCAATCCGTTGTTAATTGGCCCGCAGCAAATTCCAAAAATATATTTAGTTTACTTAAATAAATCAGGTGAGGCAATACGTACTTCATCTTGAGTGGCCCGGCGATTTGTGTATTTTACTGCATATGGCCCTTGGTGAAAAACGTTGAAAAAAGTTTGGACAGCCCTGCTCTAGAGGACATCCGTTTCTTTGCCCCTTTCAGCTTCTAGAGGCTGCCCACATTCCTTGGCTCATGGCCCCCTTCCAGCAATCACACCATTCTGACCTCTGCTTCCGTCCTCTCATCTCTTTCTCCAACTCTGCCTCTCCTGCCTCCCTGTTGTGTCTTTAAGGATTCTTGTGATGTGACATTGGGCCTGGCATACATCGGCATCAGGCTAGCGTTTAGAATATGAGGGAGTTTCTTAGGCCGATGTGTGCAGGGCACATTTCTGCCTGGGTTCCCAAGTCCAGAGACCTTGGTTCTTTAAATCCAGTCCTTTCTCCAACTCCCTCCCTGGGAGAAGAGAGACACTAGGCCGATTCCTTGCACTGTCTCCAGTTTCCTCATCTGTGAGATGGCAGGAGTTGGGGGAGGCTGGAGTAGTTGATGTCAAAGTTCCTCTCAGCTTGGACATTCAGAGGTTCCATGACTTAAGTCCTGTCAGTGAGCTGGTGTTGGAGAAATGGGCCTTTCAGGAGAAACCTTACAAACTGGTGCTGCAAACACCAACGAACACATAGCGCTTTACATTCACAGGATCTCATGGGGGCCTCCAACAACCCCCGCCATTCTTGTCTCCATTTTACTGACAGAAAACCAAGGCTCAGAGAGATTACATAACTGGCTCACCACGCTCCTTCAGGATTTTGCAAGTTGGAGGCAAAATGAAATGAGAAAGCTGTTCTCCTGCTACCTCCTGGACCAGAGGTCTTCCCCCCACTGCAGTGAAACATGAGGGCTGGCATCCATTCTGACCTGCACGTGATCGAATATAAATATGAGCCACGCAAAGATATATGTGTTCGATTTAAGTGTCCTTCATTCCAAGATTATGACCTATTTTAGTGTTAAAAAATCATTTCTTTTTTTGAAGTGCTGGTCATGAAAGATGGTAGGGTTTGGGTGGGGGGCAGTAGGTAAGATTTTCATGTGACAAAATTAAAAGATTCTGACGGGACGAACGGGTGGCTCAGTTGGTTAGAGTGTGAGCTCTGGGTAATGGGGCTGCTGTTTCGATTCCCACATGGGCCAGCGAGCTGCGCCCTCCGCAACTAGAATGAAGTCAATGAGCTGCCGCTCAGCTCCTGGGTGGCCAGATGGCTGTTGGTTGGCTCTCAATCACAACGTTGCCGGTTCGACTCCCACAAGGGATGGTGGACTCCGCCCCCTGCAAATAAGACTGAACACGGCACCTTGAGCTGAGCTGCCTCCCGGATGGCTCAGTTGGTTGGAGAGCATCCTCTCAGCCACAAAGATTGCCTGTTTGACTCCCTCCAAGGGATGGTGGGCTGCGCCCCCTGCAACTAACAATGGCAACTGGACCTGGAGCTGAGCTGTGCCCTCCACAACTAAGACTGAAAGGACAACTTGACTTGGAAAAGTCCTGGAAGTACACACTGTTCCCCAATAAAGTCCTGTTCCCCTTCCCCCATAAAATATAAAAGAAAAAAAAATGCTTCCCTAGAGTGCTGGTGGGACTCTTGCCCTTGGGGGGGAGGGGTAGGGTGTGTGTGAAATCATCTCCCTGGAATGTGAGGGGAGCACCTCCTGAGGAGTGCCCGCCCTCCAGACCAGCTTGTGGATTTTCCTGCCTTCCCTCTCCTCTCCCCAGCTGTGAGGCACAAGGAACAACGTGGGGAACACACTTCCCTCCATAGAGAAGGGGGTGGGTTCCGCGAACCCCCACCCTTGCGGACCTGCATGCCTGCAACCACCCCCTCCCACCCCATCCTGAACCCTTGATCCCTGGCCCTGCAGCCCCCACAGCTTCCTGTTTGCCCACTCTATTTGCCGGGCTCCAGGGACAGAGCTGATCCTTGAACTCTTAAGTTCCACATGGCTGCTGGGACCAGTGAGGAGCAGCAAGGCCGGGGCTGGGCTAATCAGCCTCCCAGCCCGGCCCCTGCTGGAGACATAAATAGGCCGGGGGAGAGCTGCTGCCCAGCCACTGCTGAAGTGCTGCTCCAGGTAAGCGCTGCTGCGGGCCCGGGTGCCTCCGGCTTCCGCAGCTCTAGGCATCGGAGGCTCGGGCGCTGGGGTCTTGGCTCTAGACTCTGCCCCACGCTGGGGCTCTGGATGTGGGAGGCCTTCTCTCTGTAGCCTGCCTGGAATGTGTGGGGCACACAGGTCCTCCGTGCCAGGGGCCCACCCGCTCATACAGGCCCCTCTCCTCCCCCAGGTCACCCAGGATGAAAGCCGTGGTGCTGACCTTGGCGGCGCTCCTCCTCACGGGTAGGTGCCCCCGACCTAGGAAGCCGGTCGCCGGGAGTCCTTCTCCCGCAACCCCTGCGGTCCGCCCTCCTGGGCGCGGGGGCAGAATCTCTCAGCAGCCCCTGGCCGCTGCCTCCGCGCCTGGCCTTTCAGCTCCGATTCCGGCCCGGGACTGATCTGAGTCTCCCCTGTCGCCCCCAGGGAGCCAGGCTCGGCATTTCTTGCAGCAAGATGAACCTCAGTCGCAATGGGATCGCGTGAAGGATTTGGCCACCGTGTACGTGGATTCAATCAAAGATGGCGGCAGGGAGTACGTGGCCCAGTTTGAAGCGTCCGCCTTGGGGAAACAGCTGAAGTAAGGACGGGCGTGGGGCCTGGGCGGGGCGGGGCTGCTGGTCCAGGGGGCAGAGGGCTCCGCGGGAAGATGTGGGCACACTGGCCGAATCCTCACCTGCTGCCAGCTGGGCCCCAGAAGGCCTGGATGGGACGCAGGACAGGGGTCGCCAGCCGGTTACAGCCTCCTAAGAAGCCAACAGGCCAACACCGCCTGGCTAGTAAGCCCGGCGCCACATTCTGCCCGCAAGTGCGCAAAGCCCTTCCCCTCCTCAACTTCCTTCTCTGCTGCTGCTCAGCAGCAGGGATGCTGTCTTCAGAGAGGAGAGTGGTCTGAGGGCATAGAGATGAGGTCCTCACGTGGCCCGGCTTTGGGGCGGACGAGGCTGGACAGCAACCCCAGCCGTGTCTCACCAGCTCGTCAGCCCGGCGATACGCGGGTGGGGGGACCGCGGATGGGCGGGGGGACCGCGGATGGGTGGGGGGACCGCGGATGGGTGGGGGGACCGCGGATGGGCGGGGGGACCGCGGATGGGCGGGGGGACCGCGGATGGGCGGGGGGACCGCGGATGGGTGGGGGGACCGCGGATGGGCATGCCAGGCCCCGTCTGAGCGCCAGCGGCTGCGCGTCCAGGGACGACTTTTGCCCGGGTCTCACCACAAGCAGGCGCGGCGCCGCGCCTGCAGCTCCGGGGGTGTCGGGGGGCCCGGGGGGCCCCCCCGCTAAGGCCCTGTGTCTCCGCCCCCCCAGCCTGAAGCTCCTGGACAACCTGGACAGTTTGAGCACCACGGTGAGCAAGGTGCGCGAACAGCTGGGCCCGGTTACCCAGGAGTTCTGGGACACCCTGGAGAAGGAGACGGAGGTGCTGAGGCAGGAGATGAGCAAAGACCTGGAGGAGGTGAAGCAGAAGGTGCAGCCGTACCTGGACGACTTCCAGAAGAAGTGGCACGAGGAGGTGGAGCACTACCGCCAGAAGGTGGGCCCGCTGGGCGAGGAGCTGCGCGACGGCGCGCGCCGCGGGCTGAAGGACCTGCAGGAGAAGCTGAGCCCGCTGGGCGAGGAGCTGCGCGACCGCGCGCGCAGCCACGTGGACGCGCTGCGCCTGCAGCTGGCGCCCTACAGCGACGAGCTGCGCGAGCGCCTGGCCACCCGGCTGCAGGCGCTCAAGGACGGCGGCTCCACCCTGTCCGACTACCACAGCAAGGCCAGCGAGCGGCTGCGAGAGCTGGGCGACAAGGTCAAGCCCGCGCTGGAGGACCTCCGCCAGGGCCTGCTGCCCCTGTGGGAGAGCTTCAAGACGGGCGTCCTGGCCGCCTTCGAAGAGGCCACCAAGAAGCTAACGGCCCAGTGAGGCACCCCGTGCTCCCTGGGACTCCTCCTGGCCCCAGGGCCGAGGGGCCCTCGCTTCGGGTACCCCTTGCCGTCGTCGCTCGGTTTCTTAGAATAAACGTTTCCAAAGCGGGACGTATGTGTTGGGTTGTATGTTTTTTGAAGCTTCGATTATGATTTTTAAACAATAAAAAGTTCTCCAAAATAAAGTTCTGTCTTGGGAAAATGGGGGCGGGGTGAGGGCCGCTGGAGGGGACGTCCGGGGAACCCCCGCAGGGGCCCTTGGCCAGAGGGCAGGGACTGCCCCGTTAATTTTCCAGTCGGAGCTCTTCAATTCCGAACCTAGGCCTCTCAGGGTCGTAATCAATGTCAGAGGAGCTGCTGGACCCTGGCTGCTTAGGAGGGAGGTAGCATGAGACCCCTTCTAGGGGGAGCAGGAAGGACCAGGCCAAGCGATACATAATTCAATGTTAGTGCCCTGACAGAGCCTCAAACCATCAGTCGTACTGCAGCCCTGTCTGAAGAGGGCGGGGGGCAGGTTGGCTTTGCTGAGAGAAGTGGGTCCCCTGTCCACGGAGGTGTTCCCTTGGGCAGAGGACAGGGCTGCGCCTGCAGCCCTCTGGCTCGGGGCACTCTGGGGAGGGCCTCGAGGAGCCATTGGAACTTGAAGGATTTGGGCAGGTTCAAATGAAGAGTTTGGGCCTTGCTCCTTCCTCCAGTATTAATTCAACAACACTTAAACAAATGCTTCCCTTTTCGTTTTTTCACAAGGGCAATCTGCCACTCCTCACGCTCCCACCCTACCCCTGAAACAGCCACTGTGTCCTCAGGCAGCGCTGTGCAAGCCACCCAGCCTGCTTTTGGGGCTCCAAGCCCTGCCACCTCCTTTTACTGCCAGCTCTGGCCTGAGTCAGAAAAATAATCACCACATCTCACAGGGAATCAGCACATTTTAATTTTCAAAATGCTTTCAATATCCATTATCTCATGGCATCCTTCCCCAAATCCTGGGTAGACAGCCATTAAAACCATGGTGTGGATGAGGAAGCTAGAACTTGGAGTTGGGAGGTCACTCACCAAAGTTGAAGAGCTGGATGGGCTAGGTTGCCCTTTTCAGACCCATTTGGCCCTGGAAATCCGTGGTTATTTTCAAAAAACAAGTGTGTGGCCAGACACTCAAGTTTATCTGGGTGAGCACACATACATGCAAGTTCTCCTGCGTACGTCCTTGTTCGCAGCCAGCCCCTCTCCACTTTCAGGTATGTAGAGCCCCTGTGTGTGCACATGGCTTCACAGATCTTCAAAGGTCTGGACAGTGCCTTCATGGACCCTTCTCTCCCCTCTCCCCTCAGAGCCTTTGCCCCCTGGTGCAAGCCACTGGATAATTGCCACTCCTCCATCTCCAGTGTGTCTTAACTCTTGGATAAACCAGCAGGCTTTTTAGTTCCTAACCATTCTGAGCTACAACAATAGCTCAGATTTGAGTGAGAACATTTCCCAGGTGTGGGTGCTGGGGGTCCCTGGCCCAGCTGGGCCAGAAGAGAAGCCCAGGTGGATTTCCAAAGAGAGAACAGAAGTCTTTCAGTGGGGCTGGATGTAGGAGTGTGACAATTAAGTTCGCGAACTTGTTGCAACACTGTTTCTCACCTTTTTTTGATATCAGAGGGATTCTTCATTGTGAATTTGTACCAAGTGGACAAACAGTTAACCGAGTTTACTATTTGGAAGTGCTGCAAAGGCTGTGTGAAAAAGTTAGACGACCTGAACTTTTCGCCTACAATTCATGGCTCCTGCATCACGACAATGCACCAGCTCACACAGCACTGTCTGGGAGGGAGTTTTTAGCCAGTAAACAAATAACTGTATTGAAACACCCTCCCTACTCGCCTGATCTGGCCCCCGGTGACTTCTTTCTTTACCTGCAGATAAAGGAAATATTGAAAGGAAGACATTTTGATGACATTCAGGACATCAAGGGTAATACAACGACGGCTCTGATGGCGATTCCAGAAAAAGAGTTCCAAAATTGCTTTGAAGTGTGGACTAGGCACTGGCATTGGTTCATAGCTTCCCAAGGGGAGGACTTTGAAGGTGACCATAGTGATATTCAGCAAAGAGGTATGTAGCACTGTTTCTAGGATGAGTTCGCGGACTTAATTGCCTGACCTCCTAAGAACACCACCAAGATCTGTTAGGGCGCCCTCTGCAAGCAGGCTTAGGAGTAACTCAGCTTCTTTCTGTGTCAGCTGAGCAGAATATGGGCAGAGGTCTGGGTCTGTTGTCTGCTGATTCTGTGATGTTGGACAAGTGCTTTCACTTTTCTGAGCCTCAGTTTTTGCACTGGAAGAGTAGGGGACCTGCTCCAGTAGAGTGTGCTTCTGGAACTCGCTGATATGAACATCTGTTAGGTGGTGGGGACTCAAGCGAAGCAGCTTCTGTGGGTGACCTTTGGTTCCTTCTTAGTTCCCAGGAGCCCCGTCCCCCACTCCAATCCTGGTCCCAAGGACAATCAGCTCAGCCTATAGCAACAAAGACAACCATTTACCAGGTACCTTTGATGTGCCAGGTACTATGCACTGTCTCATTTCATTGATCGATAGATTGATTGATTGATTGATTGATTCATTCATTCATTCATTCATTCATTCATTCATTCATTCATCTATCCATCCATCCAACAAACCTATAATGGAGGGGATATTATTGTGCCCACTTTACAGGTAAGAAACTGAAGCTGATATCACATGATGGAGCCAAGACCGGAACCTAGTTGTATCTTACTCTAACCACTGCCCCAGCAGCCTCCTTCCCTCAAGTGTGGTTGAAAAGGCCAGGCAGCCCAAGTAGCGCGAGTCAGCTCCATAATTTTGGTGAATACACACAGTGTCAACTCTGACGATGACATAAAAATTCCAGGCACAGTGCCGTGCATACAGCACACACTCAAGTCATGTTATACAGCATTTGACAGTTTATCAAAGTATTGTCAAACCTATTATTCCATTTGCTCCTGCACATAAACCTGTCGAGGCAGGCAGGGTCGATGGGGTTACTCCTACCTTACAGATGAAGAAACTCGGGCCCAGACACCAAGAGGTGGGTAGGGCACTGGCCCCAGGCCTGCCTGAGTTGGAGTCAGTCCAGTGCCCACTCACAGAACAGCCCAAACATGCCCACAACCAAACATACATGGCACGCATGGGACAGCCCACTCACAGCAGCTTCTTGTTTATTAGGAGGACAGCATGCCTGGGTCAGGTGGGTCAGGTCTGGGGAGTGGGGTGAGAAGACACTGAGAATGCTGTCCCTTTCAAGCGAGTGTCGAGGGCAGCCCTGGAAGCTGCAGGACCCAAAGAGCCAGCGAGATGGGTGGGCAGGCGTACTGGGGGTGTCGAGGGCTCAGATGGCCTCAGAGTCTGGAGCTGATGTGGCCTCAAAGGTCGAATCCCAGAACCCAGAGAACGTGCCCGTAAATGTGCTCCAGTAGTCTTTCAGGGAGGTGATGCCATCATTCATCCAGTCCCTGGGGGTGAAATCAGTGAGGGGGAACAATAGAGGTGGGGGTGAGAGTTCATCTGTGGGCAGCAGCCACCACAGGGCCCCCACCATATCCCCACTGCCTCTCCCCCCATCCTCTCAACCTCACCCAACAATACCCCCTGAGACCTCAATCAGGGTCCGCCATGGCTCCACCCAGGCAGAACAGATTGAGAAGGTGGTGATGGGACCCTAGCTTAAATCCAGCTCTTATTTCTCCAGGTTGGGGTGGACATCTGTGCCCCCACCAATCTGAGACAAGCTGGAGAGGAATGACTGCGCAAAGAGATGTGTAAGGTCAGGGCTGTCATTCTGTCCTAGGCAAATGATGTCCCCAGGAGTTATACAACTTGGTGGCCCTTGAATGGGATGGGGCAGAGAGAAGCAGTCTCTCATTTGGAAAATCATTAGAAGATTAATTAGCTTTGTGATCAGGGGCAGGTCACATAACCTCTCTGAGCCTTGATTTTCTCACCTGCAAAATGGGGAAAATAATACCTTACTCCACAGCCGGCTCTGAGGACCAAGAATGTTTGTGAATGCCTCTGCTACGTAAATGCCGGTCAATGCTGGTGGAGTGGAGGTGGGGAGAGGAGACGAATAGAAGGCAGGGGCAGGGTGGTGGAGGAGGGACAGACTTCTGCTCACAAGGGGCCCAGGGCTGGGAACAAGCAGAAACACACACAAACACGCTGGGCTGAAACTGGGTCAGGCGGAGTCTCCTAGCCAAACCTCTAGTCAGACTGTCAGAAAACAAAAATGGAAATGAGGGCTAAAATGGCCTTGCTTAGAACCATGCAGGGCACCTGAGGGAGAAAGGAGGGACAGCAAAGGGAGAAGAGGCCAGGAGGAGACAGACGCCTCTGTCATCTCTCCACGGCAGCCTGAAAAAGCCCTGTGAGGGAACCCTGTTTTGTAAACCAGAACATGGAAGCTCAGAGAGGAGCAAGTCCTCGGTGGGCGTGGGAGAGCCACAGCCCCATGACCAGGACTATCACCAAGTGAAAGGCAGGTGGGAGCCGAGGGAGCTGGTGCCAAGGACAGGGAAGTGAGGGCATACCTGGCCTGCTGGGCCACCTGGGACTCCTGCATGCTGGTCAGGGCATCCTGGGCTGTCTTGCTGGCTTGCTGCATGTAGCCCTGCATGACGCCCAAAAGGGAGGCATCCTCGGCTTCCGAGGCTCCTGCGAGGACAGCAGGGCTGAGTGGGGTACCCTTGGCTCCTGCCCGGCCACCCATCAGTGCCCGGGATCACCAAGCCACCTCCCAAAGGTCCTGCAGGTAGACAGCTGTCCCCACCTGCCCCCAGCCCATTCCCCACAAGTGGCTTACGGGCAGAGGCCAGGAGAGCCAGGAGGGTAGCAATGAGGATGACACGGGGCCGCATGGTGCTTCTGCTCCTGCAGGGAAGTGTCCTGTGAGGGGTACCACCCCAAGTAACCCCTCCACCTCTCGGCCCTCCCTGGGGAAGTGGCATGGCCCCTAATGTGGAACTGAGCTGGATCAAACCAGGCGGAGAGAGGGCCTGCACCCATGCTAATACAGGGAGATGAAAGGCATTCAGAAAGGGGACTTGGGGAGACCCAGCCCAGAAGGGAGGAGAGATGGGATGGAGCAGAAAACCCACCAGACTAAGAATCAGAACCTGGGTTCTGGCCTAGTTTCTGCTACTAACAAACATGCTGTATGACTTTGGGTGGATTTCTGCCCGTCTCCAGGCCTGAGTTTTTCTGTCTGCGATAGGACTGGGGTGTCTAAGGCTTCTTCCAGTCCTAAACGTGCAGAATGAGGGGACAGTGAACAGGTCTGCAGCCTGCTCCAGTCCCAGTTCTGCCACTATACTCCATGTAGCTTTGGGCGAGTCACCTCTCCTCCACGGGCCTCAGTTTACACCAGTGCGCAATTGGAGGTGGGGGCCGCTCACCAAGCCCTAAGCCTTCCTTGGCTTTAGCAAGCTCTTCCTACTCTAGGCTTTGCTGGCTGGGCCGACAGAGACCCTCTTCTCCCCCACTCCAACCTTCTCTCCTATCCCCCAGGGGCATTACCTGGAGTAGCTGCTTCTTGGAAGGAACTGAGTAGACAGACAAGAGGGCTCTGACCTGTTTTATATTGTTCCCAGGTCAGTGAGCACTTAGGGCCCAGCAAGCCGGGCAAAGGTCACCTGCTGATCAGCCTAGACCAGGGCCTGAGGCAGGGTGGTCAGATGCAGCCAGGCCTGCTGGGAGAGTTGGGAAATCTCTAGAAGGCTGGGAGTGCCCATGCTACTCTCCTGCCATCCCTGCAGCCCAGATAGGCTCAGGAACCCGGGGTGGGGGGAGGTATGGAGCCCAGGGAGACCCCATTCATTCCAAGCAGCCTGGCTCCCTAGGGAGAGGCTGGTAAGATGGGAGAGGGGCTGAGGGGACACTAGGTCCACCTTACCCTTCACATTTGGTCCCTTCCTCTCCCACTCCCAAGCCCTGAAAACAGCCTGAACTGGGGGGATGGTGGAGGAAAATGCTCAGGGTGCTGGGACTGGGTATCTAGAGTGAAGTCACAGCGGGCAGAGACTTGTGTGGGGAGGGTTACACAGCTGAGTTCATATAGCACCCCTCCCCAGCATCTCCATCTCTGGTTTCAATCCCAGTGCCGCTTCCCCAGAAGCCTCCCTGACCTGGCCCAGGGGAGGCGTTGTGGGAGAAGGGCCAAGGCCACTCTGAGCCCAAGGCCTTTGTCCTGCCCCGCCTCCCCTCTCTTCACCTTGCCCTCTGGACCCACAGATAACATTCCTGGGGCAGGAGCTGGGCTCGTGGCTGGGGCCCTGCCCAAACTGTGGCAGCTGGGATCGAGTCCCAGTGCTGAGGACCTCTAACCACGCGATGCAGATTCCTCAGCTTGGAAACAGCAGCCCGGTCAGAAGCCCCAGCAGGGTGGTACTGACCTGGGTAGAGAAGCCAGGTGTGTGGGCCCACGCTGCTGGGTCACAGCATGCCCTGAGGCCTGGGGCCTTATCTCTTTCAAAGGGCTTAGCACTCCTCCCAGCTCCCAGCCTGGGTCTCTGTAGAGGTAAGGGCTATCTCGGTAGGGGCCCTCTCAGTGGCCAACCTACGCTGCCTCTCCCTCCCTTCTCCTCTCCCTCCCTCCCACCTGGCTCCTGGAACGAGGCGATCGCTCTGGACTTGGCCCACAGGCCTCTCTAGGGAGTCAGGGGTGTGGGGAGAGGACACTTGACCAGCTGAGGCCATAAATGGTCCTCTGGAGTTCGGCCGACTCTCTTTGCTTCCACTTGTGTCCACTAAGTGAGGCTTAGTCATGAACCTCTGTTGTACTGGTCCCTGCCACTAGGCTGAACTGGGCAGCTCTGATTCAGCCCTGCCAGCCAGAAGCCCTGGTCATCGTGCCTCTCCACGCTGGAAGTCCCTCCTCAGATCTTACCTGGATTCTTCCCACTATAACCGAAGTTACCCACCTTTAGTTCTGACCTGGGATATGGGCTGGTAGGGAGCATATGCGGGGCATGTGTCCCCGTGACTTCCTATTCCTGGCTGGGCCTGAACTGTACTTCTAGGCCCCAATCTGGGCTGACCCCTGGTTTGACCCCCGCAGGTGGAGAGGAGAGTGGCTGCAGGTAATCCTGGACTATCAGCCTGATCACCTCGCCGACTGTTAGGTCTATCTGTCGTATATACAAGGAGACTGACGCTCAGAGAGGGCTGCGACTTGCCCAGCATCATGTACCCTTTGTGCTCGCCAAATGTGGCCGTCCCAGGACCCATAGGACCAGGCCCAAAGAGAATCAGAGGCCCAGAGGCTCCTTCCATCCGCACTTGCACCCTCTAAGACTGGGCACAGGGCTGCACTCTCCCCACCCCCAAAACTAATCTGTTCACAGAATGATACAAAACATGCCCGCAGACTCTGGGAAATATACGCATCATTAACGGCGTCCCACCCACCACACGTCAGGAGGCAGCGGAGCCTCCCCACGGCTACGGGTGCACGCACTGCCTGTGCCAGCCCCTTTGCTCTAGCCCTTAGCTTTGTGCCCACAGATAGCTAATATATCTGCACACTTATACAAATCTGCATACGTCCTGGCAGACATGCTCAGACACACTCAGACCAGCACAGGACACTCCCAGTATGTGCACACCCAGGTGAGGGAGATGGGCAAACCTGTCACAAGATGGCGGCATCTGCTGCTCAGACTGTAAGTCCAGGAGGTCAAACGGCAGTTGAGGTGTCCTTCATGACTCGCTGTCCCCTCATCTCTGGCCTGGGGGCACAGGGTAGGGAAAGGGATGGGGGCACTGAGCAACAACCTTTTTGCCCACCCCAAGCTGGACTGTGCTTGGTTCAGGAGCGGGACCAGGACCGAACGTCGCACAGATTATCTCAGGAATCCTCACAGCCTAGGAGGCAGCTGAGGCTCAGAGACGTTAAAAGGCTTGCTCAGGTCACACAGACAGTGGGTTGGGAAGCCCAGATGCAAAACCAGGCAGTCTGACTCCAGAATCTGAACCCTCAACAACTACTGCAACACAGCATGGACTGCTCCAGGGAGGAGGAGCTCCCTGACACTCGAGGTGACCATGGCTGGTATGGGGACCGTGCAGAAGAGATGCAAGCGACAGAAGGCCTTTTAGCTGTCTTCATCCCGAAAGCCATCAAACCATTTCTGGTATATGAACAAATGGAGATGCAGTAAATTAGGGTTAGCACAATGTGGTCTCCTCTAATGGCAGATAATTGGGACTCCCCCCCTACATGCCAGGCACTGTGCTCATGGAGGGGAGCCAACAGTGCAATACGATGGATTTCATCTCACAGTCACTCAAGGTAGCATGGCATGCTCCAGGAGAGGATGGCTGTCTTTTTGTGATAGTGTCGGTGCCCTCCTTTGGAGAGAACATAAGAAGTCCTAGTAGAAGACCTCTTGGACATCCCCACCGTAACCCTCCCCACCTGGGTGAGAGGCCCCTTGAGAGCCTCAGTTCCCGTGATTCGTCATAAGCTGACCACCCCTGCCCAGGGAGTGTAACTAGTGGGCAGGAGTCAGGCCTTGGGCTGTCCCATCCATCACTTGGTATCTATCACACATGCCCGGCGACCTGCAGAGGGCTGGGTCTACCTCTGCCATACTCACTGGAGGGGTGAGCATTCTACTGTATTCCCTACTTTGGTCCAAATCAGGAAAACAATGTTATTTATAACAACAAATTTTTAGTGCGTACTTTGTGCGAGGCACTGTACTACTCACTTCACAAGAAACACCTCATTTAATGTACCAAGTAACCCCTTCTCCTCAGAGGAGAAGCCGGCTGGGAGCTGGGCCAGGTTGGATAACATGAAGCACATTCACCATTAACCCTTTCAACACAGGGCCCTGCCCACAGGCTCACAAAGGGCCCTTCTCCTGGGCGCACCTTGACCAACCAGAACACTGGATCTTAGCTCGCTGCCCCCATCCGTGGCCTCGGGTGTCCCAGTCCCGCAGACTCTGGGAAATAGAGGCGTCATTAATAGCGTCCCACCCACCACACGTCAGGAGGCAGCAGAGCCGCCCCACGGCTACGGGTGCACGCACTGCCTGTACCAGCCCCTTTGCTCTAGCCCTTAGCTTTGTCCCCACAGATAGCTAATATATCTGCACACTTATACAAATCTGCATACGTCGTGGCAGACATGCTCAGACATACTTAAACCAGCACAGGACACTCCCAGTATGTGCACACCCAGGTGAGGGAGATGGGTATGCACATACTGAGATGGAGTCAGGATTGGGTGATTTGGGGGTGCGGGGTAGACAGAGGAAGCATGACCTCTGCCCTCCCCCTGAAGCCTGGCACAGACCCAGAGCTGCCAGCAGAGCCTCTGAGGCATCAGTCCTGGGCTCAGGGGTTCCCTGGGCCTCATTTGTCCCGCAGCGCACGGTTCCCTCACCTTCCTTTCTGTACTGGGTGGGGCACAATCAAGGAACAATTGCTTCTATCTGCTGCCTAAGCCCCAGTCTCCAGTCAGCTTCCACGTTGCCTTAGGGTCACAAAAGTCCAAAAGGCCTCCTCGGAATGTGTCACCTTCCAGCGTGGAGTCACACTGGGAGAGGAGGTGAGGAGGGCAGTCTGGCAGGGGTTTAAATATCTGGCTGGCTCCGAGCTTCAGTCATTTCAGACAGTAGCACAGGTAAGCCAGCTGAGAACCTCTCCTCCAGCTCCTCTTATTCCAGGAAGGATCCAGTGCAGAGGAAGGATCCTCTTCCAGCCCAGCAAGGAACCCAGGATGTTCCTGAAGGCTGTGGTCCTGACCCTGGCCCTGGTGGCTGTCACTGGTGAGTAGGAGCTGCCTTTGGATGGGGCTTTCACGCAGGACCCATTTTCTGCATTGAGTGGGACAGGCTGAAGAGTCTGGGGCCGAGGCCAGGGGACAGTTCCCAGGACGTGCTGGTCCCCAGCTGGGCGCCCAGGGCTGCCCAGTTTCTATGCAGCACACAGGAGAGCTGGGCCACTCGCAGCAGTAGGCCCAGTGGCATTGGTGCTATACCAGTTTCATATGCCCCTGTGGCCTGTAAGTAGCCAAGCTGAGAGTAAAATCGGTAGCTGGGCTCCCCCACTGTCATCCCATGTGCAGCACGGGGCTGCTGTAGAGGGACAAGGGTACAGGTCCTCATGAGTTTCTTTGTTTCCTGTCCAGGTGCTCGGGAGGAGGTCAGTGCCGACCAGGTGGCCACCGTGGTGTGGGATTACTTTAGCCAGCTGAGCAACAATGCCAAGGAGGCCGTAGAGCAGCTCCAGAAGTCTGAGCTCACCCAGCAGCTCAAGTAAGAGGGGCACAGCTTGCAGGGTGGGGTTTCTCTGAGGCCATGCAATGTGTGGGCCAGGGCCGAGCTCATAGGCAGGAGAGCCTCTGTAGCCCCAATGTCTGAGCTTAGGTAGCCCCGATGTCTCCGGACCTGGGATCCACATAGGCAAACAGGCAGGTTGGACAGAATAATCCCTAAGGTGTCTTCCTGTTCGAACGTTCTAGAGTGTGACGAATGGCCATCTCTTAGCATTGAGGCTCATGGAAGAAAGGGAGGGCGGGCAGTGCTGTGAGGGCTGGGTTCTAATACATGCCAGAAGGACAGGGCCCTGTGCAGTCATGGGAAGGGAGGAGGGATATTTGGGAAGCCTCTGAGGGTGGGCACATGCAAGGAAGCCAGCACGGCTGTGTGGCTAGAAGACCCTGGAAGACATCCAGAACAGAACATTCCATTAGAGAATGTGATCTGTGTCACAGGACACCTTAGCTGGGAAGGACCTCAAAGTCCATTCTTTACAGATAGGGAGAGGGAAGCAATCTGTTCGAGGTCACATGATAAATGTGACTCAAACTCAGGGGGCGATCCCGACATACAAATTCAGTGTAATAACTTAGTCTATTACATCCATTCCCTCAAATCATCATCCACCCTAGGGAAGGCCACAGGGAAAGGTGGGTGAACCCGGTACCGCTGAACACGCACCTGTCCTAGGCAGGTGTGTGTAAGGTGAGTGCATACCAGGAGAGGAGTCCTGGCACGCAATGCCCAGGGTAACCGTGGCGCCCTCGTGCCCTTCGCCGGCAGCTCCCTCTTCCAGGACAAACTTGGGGAAGTGAATACCTACGCGAGTGACCTGCAGAAGAAGCTGGTGCCCTTCGCCACGGATCTTCATGAACGCCTGACCAAGGATTCGGAGAAGCTAAAGGAGCAGATTCGGAAGGAGCTGGAGGACCTGCGGACCCAGCTGCTGCCCCACGCCGCGGAGGTCAGCGAGAAGATCGGGGACAACGTGCGGCAGCTGCAGCAGCGCCTGGGGCCCTATGCGGAGGAGCTGCGCAGCCAGGTCAGCACCCAGGCCGAGCAGCTGCGGCGCCAGCTGACTCCCTACGCGCAGCGCATGGAGACCGTGCTGCGCGAGAACGTGGGCGACCTGCAGACCTCGCTGACGCCCTACGCCGAGGAGCTCAAGGTCAAGGTCGACCGGAGCGTGGAAGAGCTCAAGGGGCGCCTCACTCCCTACGCCGACGAGCTGAAGGTCAAGATCGACCAGAGCGTGGAAGAGCTGCGCCGCAGTCTGGCTCCCTACGCGCAGGACGTCCAGGACCAGCTCAACCACCAGCTCGACGGGCTGGCCTTCCAGATGAAGAAGAACGCCGAGGGGCTGAAGACCAAGATCTCGGCCAGTGCCGAGGAGCTGCGGCAGAGGCTGGAGCCCGTGGCCGACGACGTGCGGAACAAGCTGAAGGGCAACACCGAGGGCCTGCAGAAGTCTCTGGCGGAGCTGAACACCCAACTGGACCAGCAGGTGGAGGAGTTCCGCCGCAAAGTGGAGCCCTACGGCGAGACCTTCAACAAAGCTTTGGTGCAGCAGGTGGAGGACCTCAAGCAGAAGCTGGGCCCCTATGCGGGGGACGTGGAAGGCCACCTGAGCTTCCTGGAGAAGGATCTGAGGGACAAGGTGAGCTCCTTCTTCAGCACCCTCAAGGAGAAAGAGAGCCAGGACACGCCCCTGGCCCTCCCCCAGCCGGAGCAGACCCAGGCCGCCCCGGAGAGCTGAGCTGCCCTTGGTGCTCACGCCCCACCACTGCCACCTGCCCTGCCCTGCCGCCTGTCTGTCTATCTGTCCCAAAGCAATTCTTGTATGAGCTTGAGGACACATGTCCTCTGGAAAGTGACACTTTCTCTCGTTACTCAATAAAACTTCTGAGAAACTAGCCCAGTCTGCTTGTAGTTTGACTTCTCAATGTTTCTGGGCTTGAGGTCGGGAGGATATCAGTGCTTGGCAAAGCTTAGCAGGGGCCAGCAGGGGATACTTTGGGGGATACCGGGACTGGGGAGATGAAACTGTGGGAGAGGTGAGGGCAGGGTGTGCTGAGAGGGGTGTGGGTAGTTTGCCAAGGGGGATGTAGAAAAAGATGTCACACATTATTCAAAGACAAAACAGGCAGCCCATTATATGCACTTAGCCAACAAATATTGATTGAGTCCTCTAAAGTGCCAGTCACTATTCTAGGTACCCAGCAATGAGCAAAACAGCCTTTGCAGAACATGAGTCTGACATCGTACTTCACTCCGATGGGGCTACGGAAGTAAGAAAGAATGGTCCCCGGCTTTGGGGAGCTCCGGCACAGTGGGGGAGACTGCTCCTCCTTGCATTAGCTCTTCTGTGCCTCATTTGTGTGAATTTTGGTTTAATCCACCCCACCCCACCCCACCCGACTCCCATTATAAAATTCATCACACTTATTTTAGAAATGTCTTGACTGCTAAACCCTTGGTTCCCAGAGTTGAGGAATGAGGCCTAGAAACATAGATAAGTCCTGGGAGGTGGGATGAAGCAGGTGCCTGGGGCCTGCGGGGTCCTCATGTGCGGTGTGCAGTTATCGCCTGCACAGGGGCCTGCGCAGGGGCTGAGGTTGTCAGATACTGGGGTGGACTGCAGGGGAAGAGGAGTTGAGCCCCAAGCAGTCTCAGCAGCGCAGCCAGCTGTAGACAGCTGCAGCCTCTGGAGTGGGCTCCCCGTCCCTCCCCAACCCCCGCTCTCAGAGGCTCACAGACTCCTTGAGGAGGAAGATTCAAAGAAGAACCAGTTCAAGCCTTCGTTCAAACCAAACGACTTATATCCTGACTGTTACCTCTGACTCCAGGTCTGCAAGTCCAGCCCAACACTCTTTCCCTTCCCAGAGTGGGGTGCAGGCCTTTCAGGGCTTTCCTTGAAGATACCCAGAGCACACCCTGGGGGCAGGGCCCAGGGGCGACTGCTCTGGGGCCTCCTCCCTCCAGCCCTCCCTCCCAAGGTGTTCTCAGGACAGTAGCCCCAAAGGCATGGTCTGGCCCTGGCCTGCCTCGCTCTGGTCTTTGTGTCAGCCTGAGTGTCTGTTTATTGGGAAGGGTTCCACTTGGGAATCGGGCAAACCTGAGTTTGTGCTGAGTTTGTCCTGGCTTTTCTGCTAAGGATGGGGTGATTTAAGGCAGATAGTCTGACCTCTTTTGGAAGAGGTCCAAGAGACCTCTTCCAAAGGCCTCTGGGATCCCTCCAGAGCTGTGAGGATTTGATGGAACGCTGTATGGTAAGCACTTAGCACAACAGGGGGCAGAGTAAACGTGCAGTAACTGCTCCCATGTTGATGCTGCCACTGTAGCACAAGATACCCAATAGGTGGGATTTCCTCTCTCTGCTCACTCCTTGTCCCCCCTGGTACCAGGTCGCACGCTCTGTAACATGAGGCCACCAGAGCTGGCCAAGGGCAGACCCTTGGGCCTCCCTGGCCCTGGTTGCTCTCAGGCCCACGAGAAGGGCAGGAACTGACCTGTGAAAACACCTTGATAATCCACCGGGCACCTGGAGGTTTACCGGCTGGCTTTGGGAAAGGACCAAACAGAACGAGGCACTAAAAGGAAGTGGGACGGAAGGTTAGCAGGTTTCTGAAAGCTTCAGAGATGTTCTCAGACCTCATGTGAGGACCTCCTGGCTGAGTGCTGTCTCTGGGATCCCTGGGGCCTCAGTGTCTCCCAGAGCCTGGTCCTGAACATGAGTCTTTGACGGTCTCCCCCACAGTCTCCCAGAGCCCTCCTGCAGGTCTCTGAGGGTCCTGCCATGGCCCTGGTTCCACTGGATGAAGAACGCCTCCCCATACCCTGATTTCTCACCTCGTCTTCAGTCTCCTGGGTCCATGACCTGGCAGATGTCCGCTCGTAGTAGCACTCTTGGCTGCCCAACCTCTGACCCTCTGTTGGCTTATTTGGGGGAATTTCTCACTTCTGAGTCTTGATATGTGTCAAAGTCTGCCTCCCATGAGAGACACTAAAAATGCCTGCATCTTGCCTTCCAGCCTCCTTTCCTCTAGGGTGTGACATGGGGCCTATGCTCAGCTGTTGCGTCCAGCGCAACAAGGGCAGTGAGGAGGCGAGAAGGGGCGGTTTGGGTTAAGCTTTTAAGAAAGAAACAAACAGAGACTTAATGCAGTTAAATCTCTCTGAAGGTCAGGGGTCTCTCAGTGTCAGAGGACTGGAGCCCCGAATGAAGCTGACTGGAGGCTCTTATTGATGAGTATGCAAGGGAGTAACAGTGTTTTATGGCTCGGTCAGTGAGACTCACTTATCACGTTATAGAAACATCCCAAGCCAATTATTTTAATCTTTAAACAGTCGAAGTACAAGGTCCCATGATATCTTACCTAAGGTAAATACCTTCTCAATGTCAAGTCTCTCATATATTAGAGATAACTGGTCTTTGTTCTCCTCATTACTTTTCTAACTGACAGCTGTGAGGGAAAAGCCAGAGCCGGCAACAGACTTTCCCAAGCAGGGGGAAGAGGAAGCAAGGTCCTTTCCCATATTTTTCCAAGGCAGCTTATTGGGGGTCCCCACTCGGTTCCGCGTGGCTTAGGTTGTATCTCCCTTGAGATATCTTACCCATCTTTGGCTGCAAACCATCTTTTGGGGACCAGACAGAGAGACATAAGGTGTAAGCACAAGGATGGAACAGAGTCCCAGAAAGGCACAATCTCACAGACTCTTCTTTCCTTAAGGAAAGACATGGAGGCTTTGTGCGACTACACTTTGGCTAGGCTGTTGTGCGACTACACTCAGCAAATCAGATGTAGTATCCCAGACTCGGAATAAGGAGCTGGTGTAAAGAAACAGGGAGAGTATACGATCCTGGCTGGGATGGGCAGGGGCAGTGGGGCAGCAGCAACCAGTTTGCAACCAGGCTGGCGGCTCAGTCCATCGCTGCCAGGTATGCTGGCCTACCCTGGCTCAACAGTGGCAGCAGTGTTGTCCCCACAGGTCTAATTCTGTGGAGTGGTCGTGGCCATGTTTCTCCCCTAGCTTCCCTTATTCTTGTCTATTTTCCCAACCAGTACTCCAGCTTTCCTTGAACATTCCAGAAATATTTGAATAAATTCATTTTCTGTTTGTATCTTCAAGTAGTTTTCTGTGGCTAGCAATTCAGAACTTTGATTAACATGTCCCTTCTCTCCTGCAGTGGTTTTTCCTGCTGTGGCTTTTGGAAGCTATACCTGATCCCTGATCTGTTCTAGTTGGTTTGTCTGAGATATACATATTTGTTGATTTGTCTGAGATATACATATTAGTCTTCATTAGGACTTGTCATGTCTTTCAAGGAAGGCAGCCTTCCTCTTCTGTTTGAAGCCAGTGTGTGGGCTATGTCTCCCGTGCCTCAGTCAACCAAGGGATGTCTCTAGCAGCTAAGCAAATTGGACAGCTGAGATAAGGAAATTACAATGCTGCACCCAGTTTTGGCAGACAATTCTACTACCCTTTTCAGAGGTGCTCTGACAACCACACTCAGGTCTTCCATGAGGTCCTGAGTTCAAGAAAAACACTCTGATTTGGTTTGGGGAATCTGTTTATTTATGGGAAGATGTCCAAGATATTTTACGAAAAAATAAAACAAAACTAAAACAAAAATGCAAGGTCCTGAATGTTATGCACTATACAACCCCATTAAGAAACACACATGCATATTTGTATGTGAATGTGTAAAGAGGTGAAAAGTCAGTTAACTCAACAGCTAGACCTAGAATTCCACTGAGAGAGAGAATTGTATTTGGTGGTCCTCACCAGCTGCTAAAGTGGAGAGAGACCCTGAGGAACTGGCTGGAGGGGGACCAGGAAACAGAGGTGGTTTCAACTGCTCTGTCCTTTCCTGTACAGGTATCTGAGTGCTAATGAATAGCGGGAAACTGACGGAGGTCACAGAAGGGAAAACGCAGACTCACAGAGGAGGCTGAAGTCCCCCCCTCCTAAATGCTGGCCAATGAGGAACATCTAGTGACAAAAGGTCATAGAACTTTTAAACTCAGGGATGGCAATAAAGCTGACATTTTGTGCTTACTATTGCTAAGAGCTTTAGAAAACCATGGTATATAATGTACCACATCCACTCACAAGACACTGGGACATCAAAGGTGCAGCAGGTGAGGAGAAGGCAAGTCAGAATAGTGAGGGACATTCCCTAGCAAGTGGTGGAACTGAGACTGGAACCTGGGCTGTCCAGCTACAGAACTTTAATTACCAGGGTGTGATGCCTATAGGGTGGGCCCGGCTTAATAAGGAGAAGAGTAAGTCCTACCAAGAACCTCCATGGAGAAAGAGGTAATGCCCACCACAGCAGGGCAGTTGGGTTCTGCCCAAACACATTTGAATCCCAGTATCTGACTTACATAGATACAGACTTTAAGGTAATGTTTTAGTATTACTTTTTATTGTGGGGAAATCTATATAACACACACTTTGCCATTTTAACCATTTTTAATTGTATAGTTTAGTGGCATTAGTTACATTCACAATGTTATACAACCATTATCACCATCTACAAAATTTCTTAATCATTCCAAATAGACACCATATCCATTAAGTGATTCCCCATTAACACTCCCGCACTCCAGCCCCTGGTAATCGCTAATCTGCGTTTCTTTCTCCATGAGTTTGTCTCTTCTAGACAGTTCAGGTAAGTGGAATCATACCACATTTGTCCTTGTGTGTGGCACCTTTCACTTAGCATGTTTTTAAGGTTCAGCCATGTTGTCGCATGCATGGATCAGAATTTCCTTCCTTTTTAAGGCTGAATACTTTTCCATTGTATGTACATACCACATTCTGTTTATCCATTCATCTGTCCATGAATACTCAAGTTGTTTCCACCTTTTGGTTATTGTGAATAATGCTGCTATTCATATTAGTGTAGAAATATCTCTTCAGGTCTCTGCCTTCAATTATTCTGAATATCCAGAAGTGAAATTGCTGGATTGTATGGTAATTCTATGTTGAATTTTCACAGGAACCACCACATTGTTTTTTATAGCAGTTGTACCATTTTACTTACCTACCAACAGGTTCATTTGTCCCTATCCTCTCCAACAGTTGTTATTTTCTGTTCTTTCTTTTTTAAAAACAATAATCATCCTAATAGTATTACTTTAAAAACTAGAAATAAACAAACAAATATATATTTACCAGCGCTTCTTCAAGATCCAGTCTTTGCCACCTGGCAAGACTGAAGCACTTGCCCACAGGAGAACGACGCACGTCGAGTCCTCTGTGAGTGCCAGGGAAGGGCATTTTCTGGACTCTGGTGTAGCCCACATCAATATCTCCCAACAGTTCCCCAAGAGCTCAGCATAATTTCAGACCTGAAGCTCCCGGGCTACCTCTGGCTCATCAGGTGACCTGGAGATAACAGACTCCTCTGTGGGCATGGGTTAGTGCCCCAAAGGGAGTGTCAGCCAGCACCAGTGTGGGTCAGGCTGAAATGCTAGCCACACCCCTGTACCCATCCCCAAAGCTCAAAGGTCAGAGTCATCTGAGAACATCAGAGGGGTCACTACTTCTGACATCAGTGGTGTATGGAATGACCCTGATTAGGGAGAAGAGAGCACAATAGGGCAAAAGGAGGAGTCTGGGGCCCACCTTCTCTTGTACCCATAGGTCCTTTTTGCTGTTGCGGTCCCAGCTGGGTCAAAAGCAATTCCTGCAATGGCACGCTATGTCCTCCTGGTGTTGTCATAGGACACCCTGTGCACCCAGGAGGGGGAGCACAGGTAGTGGAATGCTCTGGAGAGAGAAACAACTAGGGTGGGGCTATCTAAGTATTTCTGTGTCTGAGCACACAGAGGGTGGAACCATGGTTATCTTGCTGAGTGACAACAAGCAGGTAATTATGGAGAAGCACAATTAGAGACCCAAAATTTTCCATGTCAGAAGAGTAAGGATTTGAGCTGCTGGTTCTGAGATGGTGGATTGATGATATGGTACAGCCTAGGTACACAAAATCTCAGAACATTAAGATTGGAGGGAACTACCGTGTCTCTCAGTCTAGTTCTTTTGACATCATCTCTAACAAATGAGCATAACTCTGCACTCACAACCTCTTGACGTCCAACACACCATTTTTCGTTCATCATTGTATTTACAGAGTGTGGTAGCCAGCTTCCAAGAAAGCTCCAAGATTGGCCCTCATCTCTAATATTCACACTCTTCTTGTATTGAAGAGGGCTGACCTATATGATCTATAGGCTATTGTGGAAGTCACAGCATGTGACTCCCAAGGGTAGGTCATAAAGGGCATTGTGGCTTCCAGCTTGCTTTCTCTTGGATCATTGACTCTGAGGAGAGACAGGCACCATGTTGTGAGGACACTCAAGTAGGGAGGAACTGTAGCCCCTCCTCAAGAGCCAGCACTAACTTGTCTGCCATATGAGTAGGCCACCTTGGAAACAGATTCTCCAGCTTTGGTCAAGCTTTCAGATGACTGTAGCCCTGGACAACATCCTGCCTGTAACCTCATGACAGACCTTGAACCAGAACCACACAGCCAAACCATTGACCCACAGAAATTTTGAGAGATCATATGACACTAAACTTTAGGGTGGTTGTTTTGCAGCAAAGCTAACTAATACACAGCCTCTAGCACAATGCCGGGCACACGATCACCACTCAATTGTTGAGTAAATGAATCTTGCTTAATATCGAACATTTCTGCGGATGGCCAACTTACCATCTCTCCACATAATTGATTTTATCTTTGGACAACTCTGTTAAAGATTATTAAAATTAAACTGGTTCTTTCTCAATAGAGCTTTGATCTTACGTTTACTCCTCTTTTGAATCACAGAATAATTATAATTGCTTTATATATGTTCTGCCCGCAGGAACTATACCCAGAGACTTCTTGCATGGAACCCCAAATCCTGTGGACAAAATTGAGCCACAGAGGTGCCATACTTCACAGCTTCCTTGAGATGTAGAATCTTGGTGGTTTCTTATATTTTCTTTTAAAGATTTTTATTAAAAATCTAGTAAGCATACAATATTATATTAGTTTCAGGTGTACACAATAGTTATTCAACATCTATATACCTAAAGAAGAGATCACCATTAAGTCCAACAACCATCTGACACCGTACAATGCTATCACAATATTATTGACTACCTTCCCTATACTGTACATTATATTCCCATGACTTATTTGTTTTATACCTGGAAGTTTAGGCCACTTATTTATTCCCTGTCACCTTTCCTCCCCCTCCTTTTTAATTTTTCAGTTACAGGTGACATTCAATATTACTTTATGTTAATTTCAGGTGTACAGCACATGGTTAGATATTTATATAATTTAAGAAGTGATCCCCCTGACTAGTCTAGTACCCACCTGGCTCTATACATAGTTATTACCATATTATTGACTATATTCTCTATGCTTTACTTTACATCCTCATGATTATTTAGTAACTACAAATTTGTACTTAATCCCTTCACCTTTTTCACCCTGTCCCCAAACCCCCTCCCATCTATCACCCTGATAAATCTAGCACCCATCTGACACTATATATAGTTATTACAATATTATTGACAATATGAGGTCGGACAATTAAGTTCATGAACTCATCTTAGAAAAAGTGCTACATACCTCGTTGCTGAATATCACTACAGTCACCTTCGAAGTGCTCCCCTTGGGAAGCTATGCACTGACACCAGTGCCTAGTCTACCCTTCAAAGCAATTTTGGAACTCTTTTTCTGGTGGCCATCAGCGCTGTCATCATATTACCCTTCCTGTCATGAATGTCAACAAAATGTCTTCCTTTCAATATTTCCTTTATCTTTGGGTAAAGAAAGCAGTCATTGGGGGCCAGATCAGGTGAGTAGGGAGGGTGTTCCAATACAGTTATTTGTTTACTGGCTAAAAACTCCCTCAGACAGTGACGTGAGCGCTGGTGCATTGTTGTGATGAAAGAGCCATGAATTGTTGGTGAAAAGTTCAGGTCATCTAACTTCTTCACGCAGCCTTTTCAGCACTCCCAAATAGTAAACTTGGTTAACTGTTTGGCTAGTTGGTACACATTAATAATGAATAATCCCTCTGATATCAAAAAAAGGTTAGTAACATCGTTGCAACAAGTTCTCGAACTTAATTGGGATACCTAGTATTCCTTATGCTATACCCTACAACCCCACGACTACTTTGTAACAACCAATTTGTACTTCTTATTCCCTTCCCCTTTTTCATCCACCCCCTCAACTCCCCTATCATCTGAGAACCATCAAAATGTTCTCTGTATCTGAGTCTGCTGCTGTTTTGTTCTTGTTTTGTTTTGTTTTTTAGATTCCACATATAAGTGAAATTACATTGCACCAGTTTTCACTGACATACTCACTCAGCACAATACCCTCCAGATCAATCTATGCTGCCACAAATGACTAGAACCCATTCTCTTTTCTGGTCAAACAATATTGCAGTGTATACGTACCACCTCCTCTTTATCCATTCATCCGTCGATGGACACCCAGGCTGCCTCCATATCTTGGCCGCTGTAAACAACGCTGCAGCGAACATCCACAGGTCCTCTCAAAGTAGTATTTTGGGTTTCCTCGGATAAATACCCTGAAATGGGATTGCTGAGTCATTCTTTGTCTCTAGTTATAGCCTCTACTTTAAAGTCTGTTTTGTCTGGTATAAGTATTGCTACCCCAGCTTTCTTTGTTGTTGTTTCCATATTTATGAAATAACTTTTTCCTTCCCTTTACTTTCAGAGTGTGTGTGTGTGTGTGTGTGTCTTTCAGTCTGAAGTGAGTCTCTGGTAGGCAGCATGTGTAAGGGTTTTGTTTCCTTCTCCATTCAGCCACCCTATGTTTTTGATGGGAGCATGTGGGGACAGAGCCCCAGAAAGCAGTTTCCAGGCTCTCGGCCTAATGTGGAGAGGTGCTGGCTCGGATAGTGGATGGCTGTCAGCTGTGGCTGGTTTAGCCATCAGCTGTAGCCATCAAGCCATTGGTCACTGATATAACTGCCTCGGCTACGAAGGGGAGCCGAGGAGAGTGAAGGAGGAGACTGAAGGAGAGTAAGGAGAGTCGAGGACAGTTGGTCGGTTGGCAGCAAAGCGGACAGCAGATCGCACGTCGTGTAAACCCAGCCTCCAGTGAGACCATAGCGGTATGACTTCCCTACCTATGGCTCCGTGGGTGTTCCTTTTTGGCCTCACCATGTCCTGCGTTCTTATGTGGGGAGCGGGAACAGAGACCCCGCAGGCCGCCCCGCCGGACACCCCGCACGACAGAGCATTTAACCCACTAACATTGAAAGTAATTATTGATAGATATATAGTTATTGCCATTTTATTATTCATATTTTTGATCTTCTCCCCCTAATCCCCATTTTAAAGAAGTTCCTCTAACATTCCTTGTAATACTGGCTTGGTGGTGATGAATTCCTTTAGCTTTTTCTCCTCTGGGAAGCTCTTTATCTGTGTTTTGATTCTAAATGACAGCCTTGCTGGGTAGAGCACCCTTGGTTGTAGATCATTGTTTTTCATCACTTTGCATATTTCCTGCCAATCCCTTCTGGCATGCAAAGTGTCTGTTGAGAAATCAGCTGACAGTCTTATGGGAGTTCCCTTGTAGGTAACAACCTGCTTTTCTCTTGATGCTTTTAGGATTCTCTCTTTGTCTTTAATCTTTGCCATTTTAATTACAATGTGTCTTGGTGTGGGCCTGTTTAAGTTCATGCTGTTTGGGACTCTCCCCACTTCCCAGACTTGTATGCCTATTTCCTTTGCCAGGTTAGGAAAGTTTTCTGTCATTATTCCTTCAAATACATTCTCATTCCCTTGCTTTCTCTCTTCTCCTTCTGGTACCCTTATGATGTACATGTCGTTGTTACACTTGACATTGTCCCAGAGGTATCTTAAACAATCCTAATTTTTTTTTATTGTTTTTTTGCTGTCCCAATCGGGTGTTTTCTGCTACCTTGTCTTCCAAATCAATGATTTGATCCTCTGCTTCATCTAGTCTGCTGGTGATTCCTTCTAGTGCATTCTTCATTTCAGTTATTGTATCCATCACTTCTGACTGGTTGTTTTTTATGGTTTCTATGTCCTTTTTTATGCTTGCTATCTCTTTGTTGAAGTTCTCACTAAGTTCCTTGAGCATCCTTATAACTATTGTTTTGAACTCTGTGTCTGGTAGGTTGCTTGCCTCTGTTTCACTTAGTTCTTTTCCTGGAGTTTTCTCATGTACCGTATTTGCCGGCGTATAAGACGATTTTTTGGCCCCGAAAAATATGCCTCCAAGTGGGGGGGTCGTCTTATACGCCAGGTACACTTCAGATAGACTGCCCATAGTGCTTGCCCCGTGCCATAGTGGCCTCCCGATGCCCGCCCACTTCATTCCACATACCGTTCAGGCATCAGCAGCGCTGCTGGGTGTATGCTCGGCTGTTATGCGATTTTGCTGTTATGCGATTTTACCACACTCGCAAAATCGCACACAGCCGAGCATACACCCAGTATGATAGCGCAAAATCGCGAATCGCGATACCATACTGGGTGTATGGTCGGCTGTGTGCGATTTTGCGAGTGTGGTAAATTCGGGTTACCGTATATTTCTTTACATATGCATTGAAGATTCGCGATTTTGCGCTATCATGGTGCCTGTTAGAATGTTGAAGAGCTCGCACTTGCGCACTAGTGAGGTCCCAGGGAGATGCTGATGCAAGGGTGGACCAGACTGCTATAGTGACAGGGCAGGCAAACAGGGAGCAGGGACCAATCAAATCAGGCTTTGTATACAGCCAACAGCCAACCACAATACTGCACCATTGTACAGTACAGCATAGAAAATGTCGACCAGTCAAACCCCTATCATCCCTATCATGGCACCCGCCAAAAGAAAGAAGTATGATGCAAATTTTAAACTGAAAGTTATTTGGTGTGTGGAAGGTGTGCGGAAGAGGGGGTAGTCTTATACGGCGAGTATATAACAAACTCTGTATTTTGAGTGGAAATGTTAGGGGGTCGTCTTATACGCCCAGTCGTCTTATACGCCGGCAAATACAGTATTTCTTTGTTTCCTCATTTTGGCTGCCTCTCTGTGTTTGTTTCTATGTATTAGGTAGGGCTGCAAAGTTTCCCAGTCTTGCCAAGTGGTCTTATGTAGTAGGGGTCCTGAGGGGCCCAGTGATCAGTCTCCCTGGTCACCTAAGCCAGGTGTTCCAGGAGTGTCCCTTGTGTGGGTTTTGTGTGCCTTCCTGTGGTAGTTGAGCCTTGATTGCTGTTAGTGTGTTAGTCAGTGGTACTGACCCTCAGGCTGACTGGCTGTGGGGTTTGGCCTCATCCACAACTCATAGGTTGCTGTGCGGGGAGCTTACCCCATGTAGCAGGATTCACCCCAGCAGGCTCTGGTGCCTATTGAGACCACTCTTTGTGTGTGCCTCTTATGGGGCTAATTGGGTGGTGATCTCTTGTAATCTAAAGCCAATCTCCAAGTATGTTAGTTTTGAAGCCTCTTGGAACAGGCTCCAGTGCAGGCCCACGTCAGCCACTGCCTATGACTGGCCAGGGGAGTACTTGGTAGATGCTATAAAGTGATCCACGGTCGTTCGCTGTTTGTGCTGTACCAGGAGGTGCATGGTAGAAACATCTGCCACTAATACTGGGTCTGGGGTAGCTCTGCAAAAAGCCAGGACACTCAGAGGCCTGCTGCCACCTGCAGCTCCTGTAAGGTTCAGCTGCTGATAAAGCCTCCTGCGGTCCAAGTGAGGCAGGGAATCATTGAGTCAGCAGTGGCGATGGGCTCAACACAGGAAAGATGGTGCCCACCAGTAGGCTACACAGAAGAAGGGGCACACACAGGGAAAATGGGGACTGTCCCCCCAGTCCTTGCCCCAAAGTTACACAACTCAGCCTCTCCCCATATTTCTGCAACACTCCCAGAGTCACTGTCCCTTTGCCAGAGCCCAGGGTGAGTGCCTGCGTGGGTCCTTTAAGAGGATGTCCGGGTTTCTCACAGCCTTCTGTCCCACCCAGCTGATTGGAATCCCCACTGTCTTTCACAGCCAGAGTTGTGGGAGCTCCTCTTTCCGGCACCAGTATTCTGAGCTGGGAAGCTTGTTGTGGGGGTTGGGGTCCCTCTCTTTTTCATGGGAAACCTCTGTGGCCTAGATATCTCTCCTGATTTTCAACCACCACACGTGAGTATGGTACCAGCCCGTTTTGCATCTCTGCTTTTCCAACCAGTCCCCACATAGCTTCTTTATATCCTTAGTTATAAAACTTCTGTTCAGCTAGACTTCAGATGGCTCTCCAGGTTGATTGTTCTATAATTTAGTTGTGATTTTGATGTGTTCATGGGAGGAAGCAAGCACAGAATTTATCTACTCCACCATTTTGGATCTCTTCCAAATCTTGGTGGTTTCTGAGAGGGCAGAGGTCTTGTCTAATCTTGTTTATTCTTGTGTAGTCAGCACCCAGCCCATTGACTAGAACTTAGTAAGTGCCCAATAAATATTTGTCTAAAAAAAATAAATGAATTTAATTAAGCTTTTTTTCTGTTCAGCTGTACAGTATATATATATATCATCTTTACATATATATTCATCTTTACCAGGTAATTCTGAATTGTTTACCAAGGTGATTATACCACTTTTTCTTTATCTCTTTCAATAATAGGAACTTCCTGAACAGGCTTTCTAATTTTCTTTTTTTTTTTATTAAATAAATTGTATTGGGGGACAGTGTGTTTCTCCAGGGCCCATCAGCTCCAAGTTGTTGTTCTTCAATCTAGTTGTGGAGGGAGCAACTTACTGGCCCATGTGGGAATCGAACCAACAATCCTGTTGCTCAGAGCTCATGCTCTAACCAACTGAGCCATCCATCTATCCCTCTCATTTTCGTTTTCTTTTCTTTTCCACTCGTATTCCCCATTTTTGCATGCTTTCCTTTCTGGGAGATTTTTTTCACCCTCTATTCAGTTTTTTTGTTTTTGCAATCTTTCTCAAATGACTGATAATCTTTGCTTGTCTGCTTAAATTTAAGAGTGTGGATTTTAAAGCCTATTTGAAACTCCAAGTACATGAGTAGTACTTGTTGACTATGAGCTTCACTGTTGGGTGAGACACAGGAATGTTTAGTTGGGGAACCCCCAATGTAAAAATATTTAGGATTTTCCATTTCAGCTGGTCATGTTTCCCTAGGAAGCTTCTCCCATCCTTCTGCCTGGAGTGTAAAGACCCAGATACCAGTGTTGTTGGGGCCAAGTGTAAGAAGCAGGATGGGACTCAGCATTCAGAAGGCATACTTGGATTTCCTCTGTTTCTAATACAGTACCCCTGTCCTCAACTTATCTGGTATTCTCCTTCTACAGATCTTTGATCTTTCCCTTTTCAGAGAATAAACCTCAGTTTTCTGCCAAGGTGAGAAAAAGGAGCTAAAGTTTACCTGCTTTTTAATAGTTTCAACCAATCTTTCATGTTTTACGACGGCTTCCCCATTCACCTCTACTTTTGATGGTACCTGGTGCTTGCACAGACTGGTTGCACAGACTGTTGCACAGACTGTGCACTGCACAATTCTGCACAATTCTGAGGGCACCTTTCTTACACTGTAGATGTTATGGAATCATATATTTATTATGACAAATTTCTGGCAGAGTGTTTTACAAAAAGGGAAGTTAGTTCTAATTCACACACAGCTATAATATGGGCTAGCAGCAGATTTACTGCAGTTCCTTAGCCTTTTGAAAATTTACTGTAATCAGTCAGGTTGGAGCTCATCTTTCCCCATTGCCAACTTATGATTAGCTTTCTCAGGCCTGCTAAATTATTAGGTTGGTGCAAACATAATTGCGGTTTAAAAGATTGAAGATAATTGCAAAAACTGCAATTACTTTTGCACCAACCGAATAATTGCAACTGGTCTGGCTGCTGAATAGCTTTCAAAATTTTGCTGTGGTTTTTCCCCCCATTCTTCTTGTTCTTATGTGTTTACATCTTTTCTGAAGAGATCTCTTCACTCTAGAGTCAGAAAAAAGTGAAATTAGATATATGCATTCAATTCGCTATCTGTATCTGAGAGTCCGCAAAAGTAGCATAGACAGAAGATCACTGAAGACTTGTGGTACATTCATTCCTCTAGAGTCTAAGCCCCTGGTTCCCACCTACCTGGGAAGTCTTTAGTACTACTGCAATGGGTTTGTGAATAGGTATATACCTGTCTAGAAAATGTTCTTCCATTTAAAAATTCATGTTAAGTAAATAACCATAGAATGCATGCATTTAACTATAAAGATATTCATTGCAGTTCTGTTTATAATTTAAAAATTAAAAACAAAATAATATACAATAAGAAGAGATTGTTAAATTATACATGTCCAATTAATCTACATTAAAAATCATATTGTGAATGAACATTTATTTACATGGATGTGTATATGTGATGCATACTCTTTAAATAATAAATCAGATTAATAAACAGCTTGATCCCATAAAAATAAATATGTAAGAAAATTATGTAAAAATATGTAAACATTTGCCTAGATAAAAATAATATGGAAGAATATATAAGTACTGATGGTGGAATTATGGGTGATTATATATTTTTTGCTTATCTGTATTTCGTACTTTTTTTGCATTGTATTCTTTTGTATTCTGCATTGACTGTATCCTGCATTCTTTTAAATATTAACAAAATAAAAAGCTATTTATTAATGTTAATTAAAATTTTAATAGACAGGACTTCCTACTCAAAAATGTCAAGCATGCTTAATTCTATCCATAGGTCTTGTCAAGTCACCAAAAGCTTAGATTTGGGTTACCTCACCGTGATCATAAGCAAATTGCCATTCCTGAGTGACTTTTTAATACAATTCAAAGCTACCTATATATAAAGTCTCATAGAGACATTTATTTTGCAATTCGATGTTTGGCAAAGCTTTATTTTCCCTGTGAGCCTGGTGTGCTTCCTGTTTCTTATTATGACAATTATGTAACTGACTGAATTTCCCTCTTCCTGGGCTTCCAGGAAACCCAAAGCCAGTGTGAAAGTCAACTATTGCAACTTTGTTGCCTTATTGCATCTGTGATTTTGTCCTTCAGCTCTTGTGCTTTGTCAGATCATGATTTTTTGCTATTATTTTTATTTTCCCTAGTCCTGAGGGTCTCTCTCTCTCTCTCATCATCATAATCATCATTTCAATTTTCACTGCTTCAAATCTTTGGGGATGAAGAATGGTATATGTAAGCCAAACCAAACAAATGAACAACTGAAATCATTATCTTTGTTGGCACAACATCACTGTGTTGACTTAGAATGTGCTCAGTACATTTCGTGGAATTAGAGTCCACGTCACTGGTCCCACCTGGCTGTTGCACCACCAGCAGGTGTTTCTGACACAAACACCTAGCTGTGGTACACTTCTCAGACACCATGGATCATGGTCTGTGGAGGGTAAACAGGCCATAGTGGCAAGGCTAAAGACCTAAGAACCTGGTGTTCTGGCCGTAGCTTGAGCTGGTTTTACCTCTGTAGGAGACAGGACAGGAGGGGAACTTGGAGAGTGTGGGATGGGACAGGAGGGAGAGGTGGACTCCATTCCCCATGATGACTTGGCAGCTGTTCCTGGGCTTGACTGTCCTTTACCTTACTGGCCCTGAGTTACTGTTCCTATGCCCAGATCAGCTTATACATGGACCCCAGCTTCCCTACATTTCAACAGCCCTCTTGCTCCCAAATCAGAAACCCCTTGCAGTCAGGAGAATGGCACCTGGCTTTGTACTGAGCCGAGTGGGTTCCTGGCTTTTCCCAGTAAGGAGTGTACATGCTCTGTTTGGTTCTGGTCCCAGGAGCAGGGTTCTTTTATCCTGTGCATGAGATTGTGTATTGAGCATGGATTTCGGAGTCAGACAGACTCAGGACTGGCCCAGAGCAAGACCCTGAACAAGTTCCTGAATCTCTCTGAGCCTCAGTTTCTCTGTAAGTAAAATGAGGATAACAATACCTACCTTGGAGTATTGACTTGAGAATTACAGATAATATAGATAAATACTGGGCACATGGTAGGTGCTCAATAAGGAGTTATTGTTATCAAGTCTTTTCAAATTCTATTGGGCCAGACTCTGAGGGGCAGAAAGACTTACAGGTGTGCCCAGGCTTCTTCCTACCACCATGCTCCACCTGTACCGGGCCCCTCATTGTTTTCCCAATGTGCTATGGATTGTGTAGCTTCATGCCTCCAGGCCTTATGCCGTGCACGCTGCTTCTTCCCTTCATCATCTGGACAACTCTTCTTTTGCTCTATAGCTCTTGGAACATTGCTGAACTCATAGTGTCATCTAGTTGGGTGTTAGTCTTGTCAAGTTCATCTCCAGGACCTGGCAGGGTATCTGGCACACAGCAAGTGGTCCCACCTGTCCAAGTCCCAATCATGTTGGTCACTGTGTCATCTGCTGCTTTCAACAAGGATTTGGATGTTTTTGATGTAATGCTAACTTACCTTCTAAACACACCATGCCTCACTGTGGGGACAAAGCCCCAAAAAACAGTTTCCAGGCTCTCGGCCTCACAATAGAAAGGTGCTGGCTCAAGTAGTAAATGGCCATCAACTGTGATCAGATGGCCAGCAGCTGTGGCTAGTTGGCCGTCAGCTGTAACCCGTAGGCCATTGGCCACTAATATAACGGCTGTGGCTATGCTAGCAGAAGGGAATGGGGGCTAGCGAGAAGATGGTGGCTGGCAAGCGCGGACTGCTGTTAGGCAGATTATGTAGATCCTGCTTCCTGTGCCTCCAGCCCAGCCACCAGCGAGAATATATTGGTTTGACTCCCCTATCTATGGCTCCGTGGGTGTTCCTTTTTGGCCTTGCCGTGTCCTGCGTGCTTGGGCGGGGAGTGGGAGCTGAGACCCTGCACGACAAATGGCGCAGCGAGGAGGGTCTCTCGCACGACACTCACATCTCTCATTCCTGGCCATAGCCCAAGACACAACACTCCCTGCTGAGGTGAACTTTCCCACTCTCTTTCCCTCATTGTTCTTTGGTTATTCTCCTTATCTGACATCCCCAAATTCTATTTCTTCCCAATTTCTCCACTGCCCTCTGTAACAAATGCCTTTGTGCCTTCAGCCTTGCCTAGAACACTCCCTCCACGTCCTGAGCTTCACTGGAAACTGGCCTTTGCTCAGGACATCTGCTCTCTGGTTTCTCCTGCAGCACTCCTTCACGGCGGCTGATCATTCTCAGGTGGTTGGTGACCCAGACAACCTAGTTTGTAAAACCTGGCTTGCTCACCACCCTTGCAAGCCTCCGCCCACTGTTTTTGCTAGTCAACAGCTAGGCTAGTGTGACTTCAGGAGCTGAGGGGGAAGGGAAATCTGGGAGACAAGCATTTGCATTGCAAGGTCCAGTGCCTTCTCCTTATATAGACAGTTTCAATGCCGAAAGATTAATTTTACTAAGAAAGATGGCAGTTTCTTAAAATATATCAGTGTCCAGATTTTTGGCAAGACTTTTGGAGTTTATTTATTTACAAAGGGAAATAACATATCTTTACAATGAAGAGATCATGTAGTTACCACCTTCCAAAATAATGAAACTAATAGGAGTCAACCAAACATTGCACATCTCCTGATGTACTTTAACTATAACCTGAACATAACTGACCCTTGAGACCTAGATTCCAGTTTATGGGAAACATAGAAGACAGAGAAACAAGGTAAATGACATTACAAAGAAACAATCAGCACATTAAGAATATGGGACAGTTAACAAAACAACTGGTTTGGCCTTTTTAAAAAGTTTACGTCACTTGAAAAAACATAGGAACGCTTGAGTAGAGATAAAAGAGTACTTACGGCAATGCACAAAACTTGACTGGTTCTTTTTTTAAACTTTTATTTATTTAAGACTTTTTTCCAGGACCCATCAGCTTCAAGTCAAGAAGTTGTTTCAACCTAGTTGTGGAGGGCGCAGCTCACAGTGGCCCATGTGGGGATCAAACTGGCAGTGTTGTTTAGAGCACCGCGCTCTAACCAACTGAGCTAACCAGCTGCCCCTTGACTGGTTCTTGGTAGAAAAAAAAATAAAACAATAATAAAAAGCTTTTTAAAGAATAAATGGGGAAATTCAAGCATGACTGTATATTTGATGACATTATGGAATTATAATTGACTTTCCAGTTGTGGCTGCTCACTCGCGGGTTGTGAAAAAATTCACAAGTCAAGTAGAAATACAGAAGGAAGATTTATTAAAGAGAAGGGATCGGCTGGGCAGAGTCTGCTGAAAACTGCTGCGTCGAATCTTTGTTTCATCTCAAGTTTTATATTTTCTAACAAGGATGTAAGTTGCTTTGGCTTGTAGTGGAATTTTCGATTGAAATTCCCCCAGTAAGCAGAATTATTAAGGTTTGGCAGAAAGAAGGCAAAGAAAGAAAAGAAAGCTTTCAAAAAGTCTCAAGCTAAATTACACTTTGTTGTGTCATTGGAGTTAACCCATGATCGTTCTCAAAAAGTGAAGGAATTTGCCGCCTTGAAAAGATTAATGAAAGTATATTCAAGAAGAAAGATCCTGGCATAGAAGTTGCAGGGGCAGAAAGCTGCACCTAACTTTAGGTTAGCTTTTTCTTATGTAGGAAAGGGTAGGTAAATTTCCTTACAGCAGGGGATGTGATGTATAGACTGAGGTCATTTGATTGATATATGTTGGTTGTATAACTAGTTTCTTTCTGCAAATGCTCTTACCCAGAATGCGTACAGAAAAACTACGGCAGCGCCAAGACTTAATGTTCATTTTATTTTAATTGTATTATAATGAGGCTAGAGTTCAAATAATGGACAGGTTCCAGCAGTTTGCGCAGGCATCAAAACCAGATTACTCCAGGGGCTGGCCTGGTGGCTCAGGCGGTTGGAGCTCCATGCTCCTAACACTGAAGGCTGCTGGTTCGATTCCCACATGGGCCAGTGGGCTCTCAACCACAAGGTTGCGGGACTCCTCGACTCCCACAAGGGATGGTGGGCTGCGCCCCCTGCAACTAACAATGACAACTGGACCTGGAGCTGAGCTGCGCCCTCCACAACTACAATTGAAAGGACAACAACTTGACTTGGAAAAAATCCTGGAAGTACACACTGTTCCCCAATAAAAGTGCTGTTCTCCTTCCCCAATAAAATCTTTAAAAAAAGCAAAACGAAAAACAGATTACTCCAGTTAGGGTCTTATTTCCTTTTTTTAGGGATGTTTGAAAACTTTGATTTATTTCTAGGGAATGAACCTGGGTGGTTCCTTGGGAGGGGATGCAGGCCTGGACAGTCGCCCTTCAGGCTCATTTTATTAACCCTTTTTTGCCTCATTACACTTGTTAAATTGAGTTATATCAGAGACCCAAATCTCAAAATAGACGATTTCGTGCCACTATTACAATCCCTGTCTCATTATTTCCCAGGTATGATAAGAGTATTGTGGTCTTATAGAAGAGTGTCCTCATTTATTAGGATATAAAGCTGAAGTTCTTCAGAGGAGAGGTACACACTATCTGCCACTTCCAAACGGTTAAGCACACGTATAAAGCACATACATAGAGACAGAAGATGCAAACAGGGGAAAATGTTAACAGTCACTGAACCTAGCTGGTGAGCACAAGGGTGATCATTGTACTGTTCTTTCACCTTTTCTGTATGTTTGAAAATTTTCATAGTAAATTAGAAGAAATAAAAAAAGCTCACGTGAAGCCTTGAGTCCATTTCTCAGGAAGAATATTCCAATCTTCTTCCTGGAGGGTAAAGTCTAACTGGCCAACATTTTGGCCAAAAGGAAAGCTAGTGTGTGAAGGGCAACATCTGATAATTTAGTATATAAAGTTTTACTTAAATCCTCCTGTTTTGAGTACAAGAACTCTGGCCCCCAGCAATACTTTGTTTTCCCCAGGCCAGAGACCCACTCTTTAACCCTCTCCAGAGAATAAACTTCTGTTTTTCTGCTGCTATGCGGAAAGGACAGTAACCCAGATGACTGGAGTTGGAGAGGATATCTGCTTCTCAAACAGATGCTCGAACAACTGACACGGTTTTAGCCTCACTGTCACTCACACTTCCAGACAAATCTGTTGCTGCTAATGTCTGAGCTTTCAGGGATTTCAGTAGTGCAAATCAGGGTGTTTCTTGGCTTTCTCCATTGCTGCTTTAAAATTTATCTTCTCAGGTGTGTCCTGTTACTACCATATGTAGGCTTTCCAGCTTCCAAAACGTCTTGTGTCTCCTATTCTCTCTGTGGGTTTTTTGGTTTGTTTTAAACTACACTTTAATGCCATTCATTGTATTGGAATTTCAGGAAAGAGCAGAGGCTAATGCATGCAATCAATCTACCATCCTTTACCAGAACTCAGTCTGATGTTCTTTAGTCCTTTCCCCCCATATACTAGTTTGAAAGTTGTCCATTCTTTGTATTCTTTTAATGGATTATCCTTAAAATTTTAATATTCCTGCTTGGCTTAACGAAGTCTAACGATAATCAATATTCTTATCTTCTTCCTGAATAATGCAAATTCCACAGAATATTTTAATCTCTCCTTTTCCAGTTTCCATGCTACCTTGGCCTACTGTCTTAGTTTCTTAATATTTATAACACTTCCTCCAAACTAATCCTTTCATCAATATACATTTATGGAGGCCCCCTACCATGTGACAAGCAATGTTTTAAGCACTGGAAATACAGCACTGAATAAGACAGACTAAACTATATATAAAAATATTTTATGTTAGGTTGAACCATATGAAATTGCCAATATTTGACTAATTTTCAGTTATAAAAACTAATCTCATACGGTTTAAATATATATATGTTTAAATACGTATACACACATATTTATATAACCATATATAAAATTACTAATGCTTTTTCCATTTACATAAACATTTACCAATTTCTTTTTTTTGAACTTTTGAAAAACCTATTTTAAGTGTCTTTTTCCAGGACCCATCAGCTTCAAGTCAAGTAGTTGTTTCAGTCTAGGTGTGGAGGGTACAGCTCACAGTGGCTCATATGGGGATTGAACAGTCAAACCTGGTGTTACGAGTATCGTACTCTAACCAACTGAGCTAACTGGCCACCCCACATTTACTAATTTCATTGTTCATTGCTTCCATGTCCATTTTTATCCCACTCCTCTCTGGGTTCTGCTTCCTTTTCAGATCCTTAGTATGTTTTTTAGTGAGGATCTGTGAGTGATGCCTTCAGAACTTCTTTGAAATTAAATTGTTACTATTGAATAGTAGTTTACCTGAATATAATTCTTGGTTGGCCATTAATTTACCTTCAGTAAATTGAGCATATACTGCTGATAAGTCAGCTGTCAGTTTAATTTTTTCAGTTGTAGATAATTAGTATTTTCTCTGTGGTTGACTTTAAGATACTGCATCTTTGATGTTATGCAGATTCACAATGATATGTCTTGATTTGGATTTGTTTTCATTTAGCCTACCCAAGACTCAGGATGTTTCCTGCAGCTGACGATTCAGGTCATATCTTTCTTTAATTTTCAAAATTTCTCAGCCATTGTCTTTTGAATATTGCCTCTTCTGAAGTCTCTCTATTCTCTTATTACCTTTTTCACCCTGAAGTCTTTTCATCTGATATCATTATGGCTACACCTGATTTTCTCTGGATACCATTTGCTTGGAGTGTCAATTTCCACCCTTTCACTTTGAGTCTATGCTTGTCCTTGTAGCTGAGATGTGTCTCTTGGAGATAGCATATGGTTGCTGGAACCTGTCCGTTATTTGAACTCTAGCCTCATTAGACAAAGATGGACATTTCATAATGGTAAAGATGGACATAATGGTAAAGATGGACATAATGGTAAAGGGGACTATACAGCAAGAAGACATAACAGTCATCAATATTTATGCCCCCAATCAGGGAGCACCAAAATATGCCAAGCAACTACTAACAGAACTAAAGGGAGAAATTGACCAAAACACAGTTATACTAGGGGACTTAAATACATCATTGACAGCTATGGATAGATCATCCAAACAGAAAATAAATAACGAAATAGCAGCCCTAAATGACACATTAGATGAAATGGACATAATTGGCATTTATAGAGCACTTCATCCTAAAACATCAGACTATACATTTTTTTTCTAGTGTACATGGAACATTCTCAAGGATAGACCATATATTGGGACATAAAACTAACCTCAGCAAATTTAAAAAGATTGAAATCATACCAAGCATATTCTCTGATCACAAGGTTTTGAAATTGGATTATCAACTGCAAAAAGAAAGCGGGAATAAACACAAATACATGGAAATTAAACAACATACTTTTAAAGAACGACCGGGTCAAAGAAGAAATTAGAGGAGAGATCAAAAGATACATAGAAACAAATGACAATGAAAATACATCCTACCAAAATTTTGGGGATGCAGCAAAGGCAGTTTTAAGAGGGAAATTTATATAATTACAGGCCTATCTCAAGAAACAAGAAAAACCCCAAATAAATAACGTCACGTTACACCTTAAAGAACTAGAAAAAGAAGAACAAATGAAACCTAAGGTCAGCAGAAGAAAGAAAATAACAAAAATCAGAGCAGAACTAAATGAAATAGAGAACAAAAAGACAATAGAAAAATTAATGTGACAAAGAGCTGGTTCTTTGAAAAGATTAACAAAATTGACAAACCCTTGGCTAGACTCACTAAGATAAAAAGAGAGAAGACACTAATTAACAAAATCAGAAATGGGGAAGTTATCACGGACACCACGGAAATACAAAGGATCATCTAAGAATACTATGAAGGACTATATACCACCAAATTCAATAACCTAGAAGAAATGGAAAAGTTCTTAGAAACATATAGCCTTCCAAGGCTGAACCATGAAGAAGTGGAAAATCTAAACAGACCAATCACCAGTAACGAAATTGAATCAGTCATCCAAAACCTTCCCAAAAGCAAAAGTCCGGGACCAGATGGCTTCACTAGTGAATTCTACCAAAGCTTCAAAGAGGATCTAATACCAATCCTGCTCAAACTCTTCCAAAAATTGAAGAAGAGGCAGTACTCCCTCATTTTATGAGGCCAACATTACCCTGATACCAAAACCTGGCAAGGACAACACAAAAAAAGAGAACTACAGACCAAAATCTCTGATAAATACAGATGCAAAAATCCTAAACAAAATTCTAGCAAATCGAATGCAACAATGCATTAAAAAGATTATTCATCACGACCAAGTGGGGTTCATCCTGGGCACAAGGATGGTTCAACATCCGCAAATCCATCAATGTGATACATCACATAAACAAAATAAAGGACAAAAATCATATGATTGTATCAATTGATGCAGAAAAAGCATTTGACAAGATACAACATCCATTTATGATTAAAACACTTAATAAAATAGGTATAGAAGGAAAATACCTTAACATAGTAAAGGCCATATATGACAAGCCCTCAGCTAATCTCATAATTAACGGTGAAAAACTGAAGCCCTTTGCTCTACGTTCAGGAACACGACAGGGCTGTCCCCTATCACCTCTGCTTTTCAACATGGTGTTGGAAGTCCTTGCCAGAGCAATCAGGCAAGAGAAAGAAATAAAAGGCATCCAAGTTGGGAATGAAGAAGTTAAATTGTTACTCTTTGCAGATGACATGATGTTGTATATAGAAAACCCTAAAGACTCCACCAAAAAGCTGTTAGAAACAATCAATGAACACAGTAAAGTTGCTGGCTACAAAATCAACGTACAAAAGTCCATTGCATTCCTATACACTAACAATGAAATCTCAGAAAAAGAAATAAATAAAAAAACAATTCCTTTTGCAATTGCAGCAAAAAGAATAAAATACCTAGGAATAAACTTAACCAAGGATGTGAAAGACCTATATGCTGAAAACTATAAGATATTTTAAAAAGAAATTGAAGAAGATACAAAGAAATGGAAAGACATTCCGTGTTCATTGATTGGAAGAATCAACATAGTTAAAATGGCCATATTACCCAAAGCAATATACAGATTCAGTGCAATCCCCATCAAAATCCCAAAGGCATTTTTTAAAGAAATAGAACAAAAAAGCATCAGATTTGTTTGGAACCACTAAAGACCCCGAATAGCCAAAGCAATCTTAAGAAAAAAGAACAATACTGGAGGTATCGCACTCCCTGACTTTAGCTTGTACTACAGGGCTACAATAATCAAAACAGCATGGTATTGGCAGAAAAACAGACACATAGACCAATGGAATAGAATTGAGAACCCAGAAATAAAACTGCATAAAATGGGCAGATAATTTTTGACAAAGAAGCTAAAAACATACAATGGAGGAAAGACAGCCTCTTCAATAAATGGTGCTGGGAGAATTGGATAGACACGTGCAAAAGAATGAAACTGGACTGCTATCTGTCACCATGTACCAAAATTAATTCAAAATGGATCAAAGCCTTAAGTATAAGATCTGCACAATAAACTGCATTGAAGAAAACATAGGTACTAAACTTACGGACCTTGGATTCAAAGAACATTTTATGAATTTGACTCCAAAGGCAATGGAAGTAAAAGCTAAAATAAACAAATGGGACTACATCAAACTTAAAAGCTTCTGCATAGCAAAAGAAAACATCAACAAAATAAAGAGGCAACCGACTGAATGGGAGAAGATTTTTGCAAACAGTCCCTCCGATAAGGGGCTAATATCCAAAATATATAAGGAATTCATGCAACTCAACAACAAAAAGCAAACAGCCCAATTTAAAAACGGGCAGAGGACCTGAAGAGACATTTCTCCAAAGAGGACATACAAAGGGCAAATAGACACATGAAAAAATGCTCAACATCACTAATCATCAGAGAAATGCAAATAAAAACCACAACGAGATATCACCTCACCCCAGTCAGAATGGCTTTCATCAACAAGACAAATAGTAACAAGTGTTGGAGAGGCTGTGGAGAAAAAGGAACCCTCATACACTGTTGGTGGGAATGCAGACTGGTGCAGCCGCTATGGAAGGCAGTGTGGAGGTTCCTCAAAAAATTACAAATAGAATTACCATATAACCCAGCAATCCCTCTCCAGGGTATCTACAGAAAGAATTTGCAATCATTTATACATAAAGACATGTGTGCTCCAATGTTCATTGCAGCTTTGTTTACGGTGGCCAAGACATGGAAACAACCAAAATGTCCTTTGATAGATGAATGGATAAAGAAATTGTGGTATATATACACCATGGAATACTATTTGGCAGTAAGAAAAGATAATATAGGAACATTTGTGACAACATGGATGGATCTTGAGAGTATGATGCTAAGTGAAATAAGTCAGACAGAGAAAGCAGAGAACCCTATGATTTCACTGCTATATGGTACATAAACCAAAAACAACAAAAGAACAAGACAAACAAATGAGAAACAAAAACTCATAGATACAGACAGTAGTTTAGTGGTTACCAGAGGGTAAGAGGGGAGGAAGGGTAGTAGATGAGGGTAAAGGGGATCAAATATATGGTGATAGAAGGAGAACTGACTCTGGGTGGTGAATACACAGTGGGATTTATAGATGATGTAATACAGAATTGTGCACCTGAAATCTATGTAACTTTACTAACAATTGTCACCCCAATAAACTTTAATTAAAAAAAAGATAAATCCCTTTATTTTTCAAGTATATTTGAGATGCATATTTGTTTTTTTGTTTTTTTAATTGACTTCCATTAATGCTTGGTGATGGAAGTATAAACCATGTAGAATAGATCCATAGTAAACAGGTGCTACATTCTACCCATGTCGCTAGTCTGTTCTGAGATGGAATCCAGGACCTGCTGCCACACTGTTTACACATACACTTGAGTTATTGGCAGGGAAGCCTTAAGGCGAAAAATTTGCAACAAGTTTTACTTACTATTTAGAAGGAGAAGTCACTAATGTTCCTTTAAAAAGCATTCACAAGAGAAAGATTGTCTAGGAGTTCTTGGTGCATATTGAGTTTTTACTTGAGATTCATATGAGGTGTGATAAAAACTACAATGAATATTTAAATAAAAAATTTATTACAGTAAAAGACACAATGCCATTAATCCCCCTCAAAATACTCCCCCTCGCTTCGAACACACTTATCCCATTGTTCTTGCCACTTTCTGAAGCAGATCTGGAAGTCCCCCTTTCATGAGTGTCTTTAGTTGTGCTGTCATGGCTGCCTCGATGTCCTGAATCGATTCAAAACGTTTACCTTTCATGGTCATTTTGACTTTGGGGAAGAGCCAGGAGTCACACAGTGTCAGATCGGTGAATAAGGTGGATGAGGACACATCATAATGTTTTTATTTGACAGAAATTGCCGTACCAGAAGTGATAAGTGACAGGGAGCCTTTCTGTTGTGATCACAAATTGCGGTGAATGCTGCTGCCGAATGCTGTTGCCCTGCATCCAACAGAAAGTCAGGGATCTTCAATATGGGAAGTGGCAAGCACATCGAACCTTAGTAGGCGTGTGTGACAAATTTCAACTTGTTTGGTGCAGTCAGGTGGGTGTGAGCTATGGTTGCGAGAAGATGTGTTTCAAAGTGCCATAAATTATCCTTTATCATGACAATACTCATACATCACTTCTGGTAAATGGCAATTTCTGTCAAATGAAAACTTTATGGGGTGTCCTCATCCACCTTATTTACTGGATCTGGCACGGTGTGACTTCCAGCTCTTCCCCAAAGTCAAAATGATTCGGGACATTGAGGCAGCCACAACGACAGCACAACTAAAGACACTCACGAAAGAGGACTTCCAGAACAGCTTCAGAAAGGGGCAAGAACAATGGGATAAGTGTGTTCGAAGTGAGGGGGAATATTTTAAGGGAGGTAAATGGCAATGTGTCTTTTACTGTAATAAGTTTTTTAAAATGTAAACATTCACCGTATTGTTTGATCACACCTCGTACACTTGTTTAATTCATGTGTTTAATACCAAAACTACTGCTGCCTTTTCATTAAAGAGTAAGGTACCTTTTAATCCTCACAAACATACATTTTAAAATTCTTTTTACTCTACATCCAGATTATACCAGCATATTAATTTTTTTAAATTCTTGCATTAAAAAAAAATCCTAAGTGGGTAACTCTCTTCCAAAAAATGTAGCTGTCTGCGAATACCATGACACTAAGCAACAGAGAAAGAGTGGATAAATGGGAGGCACAAACAAGTTCATGTGGAAGCAATCTGGTTCAAAATACTTCATCAGTGCTGTCTGGCCCTTCTTATTGCATTACATCTGGAGACACAAAATATCAGATTGTCCCTCTATTTGGTCATGCTAAGTTTGATCACTTGGTTAAAGTGACACACCAGAGTTCTCCATTGTTTTGACTTTTGTACTGTTTAGTAATTGATAAGTAATCTGTGGGGTGATACTTTGAAGGCATGTGACCATCCTTTCCCAATAATTTTTCACCTATTGGTTTTAGCATTCATTGATGATCTTTGCCTGAATCAACATTACCTGAGGATTGCAAAATAGCAATTAAAAAATTATATCATTCCACCTACATGTATAAGCTGATTTCTTATGTACAAGCTTTTAGGGAACTTGTTTCAAATTCGATGATTTGAATCGAAAATCTTTAACTTGAATCTAATGATGAGAAGCAGCCAAATCCAGAACATTTTACAAGACATCTCTGAACTCTTCAAAAAAAGTCAGTGTCAAGGGTTGGGGAGTACTGTTCTAACTGAAAAGAGGTGACGGAGGCATAACAACAAGATGAAAAATGTTGGATTCTGAATTTAAAAGGAAAACAGTAATTAAAAGGCATTTGCGGAAAATTGGGGCAATTTGAATATGTAGTACATACTAGATTATATTAAAGAATTATGTTAATTTTCGTAGGTGTGATAAATGGTATTGTGTTTATGTAAAAGTGTCCTTATTCTTAGGAGGTATATGTTGAAGTATTTAGGGTGAAATGTCTTGCTGTCTACAATTATTTCAAATGGTTCCACCCACAAAGCACACACATAACACATACACATATACAAATACCTCCAACCAACTAAAACATTTAAAAAATGAAAACCATAAGATGTCATCAACTAGAAAAGTATGAGTGTGTCTTATATCTATCTATTATTAATCTAGATTTGGTGATAAAAATAGAAGCCACTCTATGTATTTCAAGTGTGAAAGGCTTTAATGTAGAACATTAAAGGTTTGTGAAACTGTTGGAAGGGCTGGGGGAATGACAGTTTGCACTTGGAGTGATTCTCAAAAGCTCACCTGTGAATGACTGCAAATGGGAAGCTCACCTAATTATCATAGTCACATGACCCCAACCTAATTGCAAATAAGACTGTGATTAATATGGAATCAGTCTGTCTCCAGAGCAGAGAAGGGTGAAGGCAGTAGAGGGCATTCAGTGATATTGGAGCTGTGCAGCACAGCCACCTATTGTCCCCCTAAATCCATTCTTTTTTTCTTCCTAACATAGCTCCGTTAAACTGGGAATATAGCCATCCAGAATAAGGACGACATTTTCCAGCCTCCTTTCCAGTTAAGTGTAGCCACCTGACTATGTTCTGGCCAATGAGATGTCAGTAAAACTGGTAAGAAATATGTCTAGGGTGTGTCTTTAAAGAGAGTGAACATGCCCTTCTTTTCAATCTTCCTGCTGGCTCTGAGATGGACTTGATGACTGGAGCTGGAGCAGCTGAAACTTGGGCATGAGTCTCTTGTTGAAGATGATAATACAACAAGACAGAAGGAGTCCTGGTTGGTTTATGTTTACATGAGAGAGAAATAAAATTCCATTTTGTTTGTGGTATTCTCTTTCTTCTCTTTCTTTCTTTCTTTGTCACTCGCAGCTGAGCCTAATCCTAACGAATACAAATTAAATCTGAAAAAAATGAATATAAGTTCACCGAGGAATAGGATATTTCAAATAGAGGGAACAGCATGTGCAAAGGCTCCGAGTGCTGAAAGAAGTGATATGCTCAGGGAATGCCAAGGCATTTGTGTGGCAGGAGGTGAGACGGGAAGGGGGTGGGCTGGGTGGAGGCCATCAATATGATCAAGGAGAGAGACAAGTGGGGCTGTAACGTGACTGGTGGTGGAAATAGGGAGAGGGGAATCTTTCAAGATACATTTAGGAGCAAAAAGCAGGAGTTTATGAATGTGTGTGTTTAAGTATGTGGAGTGGGCATGTCATCAGAGGATGGTTTGGGCTTTTGGCTTCCCCTCCTCAGAGGCCCTGTGGGTGGAGTTCAGCCTTTCCACATGAGGAGAATCCTCCCTTTATCCCAATTCTTTGGGCCCGGAGTCCCTGGTTCATATTCTACCTCTCATCATCTCATCTTCACCCCATCCGACTTCCTGCTTGTTCCAAGATTATTTCATGAAGGGGAATGGAGAGGGTTATTAATCCTGTAAATGCTGGCTCTCCCAGGCTGCCTGAGTAGCCTGTGGTAGAGCTGTCAGGGGCTGCTCAGGTTCAGGCAGGCAGCTGGACACTGTCCCAGTCTGGTTGGGGCACAGTGCCTCTGTGCCGTTGAGTAAGAGCGGGGCCCTCAGCAGACAAACAGGCTTGTATCTATTAGTGGGCCAGCCAGCAGGTCAGTGGGAAGGTTGAAGGTCATGAGATTTGGGGGAAACTGGGTGAAGAGTATAGCCCCACTCCTTGTAAAACTTTCCAGGAAGCCCTGTTCTACTGGGACAGCCCCCTGATAGGAGGACACTCATTAACCCTGTGGGTGCCAGGAAAGGACAGGAGGAGCAGTGGGAGGCAGCTGAGGTCATCCTTCTTTGAACCTCCACGTGATATTTACTCAGAACAATTGTTGCCAGAGGCCCAGGCCTCTGGAGTATAAAGCGGAATATCTGCTCTCTGTGCCCAGAACTGAGCAGGTGAGGAGCTGAGGCAGAGGGACGCAGGTCAGAGTCCTAAGGGAGGGGACTACAGGGCTCTAAGCAGCTGGGGTGGGAACTAAAGACATATGCTTGTAGCACTTTAGCAGAGTCTTCTCCCTTGGAGTACCTTAGTTTTCCCAGCCATGAAATGGGAAGCAGATGTAGCCTAGGGAGCTCTTCTGGGGCCTGGGGAGGGTGGTGGGGGAATCTTTACAAAGCAATTTGAGCTCCACACTCCATATTATGTGATTGAGGTGAAAAAGGACCCTCCCCGCAAGACACTCCTTTCCTCCCAGCCAAACTCACCTAGGTCAGTCCTCTTGAGCCCCAACAGCTCTATGCTCCCTACACCCACGGGAAAGTTCACAGGTTTCGTGCAGGTTGCCCCTGGAGCATGGGCCTCTGGGCAAGTCCCCTGGGAGATGTTCCTTTCTTTGCTTCTTCACCTTAACCAGGCCTCCATTCACCTTCTTTCTCAGAGTAGGTAATGGCAAGCATGGCTGCAGTTCTGACCTGGGCTCTGGCTCTCCTCTCAGGTGGGTCTCCAACCCCGACTTCAATGTGGAGATGAGGGTGGAGGCTGGACTGAGGGGCCCTTGCACCCCGGGGGAAGGAACCCAGCTTCTAATCACCCCATCCCTTTCCACAGCATTGTCAACCACCCAGGCACAGAAAGTCTTCTGGGACTATTTCAGCCAGAGCAGTGGGGACAAAGGCAGGGTGGAGCAGACCCAGAGACAGAAGCTGGCACGGGAGCCTGCGTGAGTGGCCAGGACAAGGGGTGGGGGGAAGGGATGAGACAGCAGGGCCGTGGGTTGATGCTCTGCCTTGTTCCTCAACCTCCACGGTTCCCATTGGGACCATGGAACAGAACGGTGCTAGTTCTGCCCGCGGTCCTGTCCTTTCGGGGCTGATGAGCGCCCTCTGCCGGCAGCACCACAACCCCGCACCTGCCTTGATCTCTCTAGTAGGGGCTGCCCCCTTACCCACGGAGGCGTGGGACCTGGGAGCAGCAGAGAGGACCCCCACCACGGCCCCCAGAATGAAAGGATTGTGTGAGTCCAGTTGCATCTGTGCTTTCTTGGGCAGTGTTGGTCTGGATTTGCGTGTGCCATGTGTTTGTACTTCCTGTGTGAGGAGATATGATGGGCCTGAGGGTAGGACTAGAGCCCCGACGCTGGGGTCACCACCGCCCTACATCCTTGGTTTCCCCAAAGGGTAAGTGAGCGACACCCACGATGATGGGGGCTGACAGTTTGATGGCCTGGATGTGTCTCCCCCTACCTAGGAGACTGAAGGACAGCCTCGAACAAGACCTCAACAATATGGACAAGTTCCTGGAAAAGCTGGGCCCTCTGAGTGGGCAGAGGAGGGAGCCTCCCAGCCTTCCATACGATCCGGTGGGCACGCGGCAGCAACTGCAGGAGGAGCTGGAGGAGGTGAGGGCGCGCCTGGAGCCCTACATGGCGGACGTGCACGAGCGTGTGGGCTGGAACCTGGAGGGATTGAGGCGGCAGCTGAAACCCTACACCACGGACTTGATGGAGCAGGTGGCCCTGCGCGTACAGGAGTTGCAGGAGCAGTTGCCCTTGGTCGGAGAGGACACCAAGGCCCAGCTGCTGTGGGGCGTGGATGAGGTGCGCGGCCTGCTGCAGGAGCTGCAGAACCGCGTGGTGCACCACACTGGCCGCCTGAAAGCGTTGTTCCACCCGTACGCTGAACGCCTGGTGACAGGCATCGGGCACCACGTGCAGCAGCTGCACCGCAGGGTGGCGCCGCACGCGGCCGCCAGCCCCGCGCGCCTCAGCCGCTGTGTGCAGGTGCTGTCGCGCAAGCTCACGCTCAAGGCCAAAGCCTTGCATGAGCACATCCAGCAGAACCTAGACCAGCTGCGAGAAGAGCTCAGCGCCTTTGCCCGCGCCAGGGCGGACGGCGCGGAGGACGGGCCCGGCCGGGATCCCCAGGTGCTGTCCCAGGAGGTGCGCCAGCGACTCCAGGCTTTCCGCCACGACACGTTCCTGCAGATCGCCGCCTTCACCCGCGCCATCGATCAGGAGACGGAAGAGGTCCAGCTGCAGCTGGCGCCGCCCCCGCCAGGCCACAGCGCGTTCGCCCCAGAGTTCCTCCACGCCGACAGCAGCCAGGCCCGGAGCAGGCTGCAGGCCCGTCTCGACGACCTGTGGGAAGACATAAACTATAGCCTTCATGACCATGATTTCGGCCATCTGGGGGAGCCCTGAGGGTCTATTTGCCCAGGTCCACTTCCCAGCTCCTTGCCTGGGTAGCCCAGGATCTGAGTCCCTAGCAGGGCTCAGTCCTTGACAGTGGCCTATTGGGCAGAGGGTGGAGGGCCTTGCACAGGATAGTGAGGCCACCGAAGGGGCTGTTGTCCCCTACATATCCAGCCTCCTGCGATTCCCCAATTCGGATGCATTACATTCACCAGGTTTTGCAAACCCTGCTTCCCATGCTCATTTGGGAATCCTCATGAGTTGCTCCATTTCGAGACCGGCGGGAATAGGAAGGGAGAGAGGCACTCTATGAGGGGTAGTGATGAGCAAGCCTGTTGCCATGGTGCTGGAAGCCTGTGCCTCTCCATACCAGAGTTTGACTCTGATCACTTCTGGCCCCCTGGTGGCCACTGCTACAGCAGGTCCAGAGAGAGGAGCTCTATATCTCCCCAGGGCTGTCACAACAGCTTCTGTTGGGGGAAAAGAAGGGAGAAAGGAGGAAAATATGACAGCATGTGATGATGGTGTGTGTGTGTGTGTGTCCCTGCTGGCTTTCATGCTGGTAGGTAAGATGGTGGGAGTTGTGATGGGAGGGAGCAGAGGCCTTATTTCCTCACATAGCTCTACATTTGAAAAGCTGACCAAGCCCTCCAAACTGTGGGGGCTTCTAAAACTCTCTGGGGAGCATACTGTGTGCCGTCCCCATCTCTGACCCCTCCCTCCTGACTCCCAGGCTGAAGTCTAGACTTCTGACTCTAATTATATAGATTCCTATAATGGAAGCTCATTTGTCTGGTGTGACTCTCATTTTAAACACGTCTCAAAGCAGTGCCCTTACTACTACCTCCAAAGCACACCCATCTGCCAGTACAATCCCTTGCTGTTTTTTCTCACTGGTCCCCTCCCAGTGCAGGTCTGTTAGAGGGGCCTGATGCTGGCTGTGTTCTGCTCTAGATGAGGGCTATATATCACTTCTGGGGGGTGGGACTGGGTTACAGACCCTTCCTTTGCACCCCACGTTGCTCACCAGCCTGCTCATCACAGACAGTATGCATGAAGTGCGGGCTCCTGAGGTGGCCTCTCCCCTTTGTTTCTCCTGTTTCGGAGTTTGAATGGCCGCTTTTTATGACACTGACCCTCTTCTTGGGACCACCAAACTCTTAAAACCCCGTCCCCTACATACAGATTTACTTGGGGGCAACAAAGCGCCTCATAGATCCCCTGAGAACTCTGAAATCGGGGGTGGGTGAAGGGGGGAGAAGAGAAGAGGGCAAACACACCCTGTGCAGAGCCCTTGGAAGGTCCCGTCCAGCATCCTCTCCTGGCAGCCCGGCCTGCTGTGCACCGGGGTCTCGGCACCTGCACACTGCCTCATAGCACACACCCCTCGTGAATCTGGCACCTTCGTGCCGCAGACTGCTCTCTTCCCTGACATTGTAGATTTAGCGACAGAACTGGGAGGGAGGTGCCTGGGGAGAGAAGGTGCTGGGAAAATCTACCCTCGCAAAAGACAGTGTTTGCCGCGGTTAGTTAAGAAACTGGGAGGGGTCAGACGTGACAGGGATGAGGGGTGGAAGTAGAACCGAGGGCTGTGTATTTGAGGCTGGAATTTGGGCAAGTGTTTATGAAGACAGGAAATAGGAGCTGAGAACAGAAAGGGAGAGAGTGCTTGCGGGACTGAGGCACTAGAGCCGAAGCGGCGTGTGGTCCAACAGCGGATCGAAGGAAGCCCAGGTCAGAGAGCACCTCATCAGTGACGCGGAGGGACAAGCCAGGCCCCTTGCCATCAAGGCCCTTGCAGTCAGACTTACGGCCAGTTGTTAGAACCCTGTGCGATGAAGCTATCGCGGAGGAGCAAAGCACTGCCCTGGGTCTGGGAGGGCGTCCTGGGGGGAGTGACGCCTGAAGCGAGGTGGAGGCAAGGCCTGAACCCGTCTGGCTGTGGAAGTCTAGAGCCTACAATCGTGGCAACCGGGAAACCTCCTACGTACTGTTCTGTAAGGGCCCAGAGGCTGCGGCCTCTTTAAGAAAGGGAGGGGGCGGCAGCTGGAGGGCGTGCCGGAGGAAGGGGTGGGGCCACGGGGGGCCGGAAGCCGGAAGTTGCGGCCCGAAGTGCGCGTGGTGGCGATGGCGGGTAGCGGGGCCGTGGAGCCGGGCCCTGCGGGGGTTGCCGCCGCTCCCGCCCCCACCCCGGCCCTGGCTCCCGCCCCGGGACGCCTGTTCCGGCCGATCAGCGCCGAGGACGAGGAGCAGCAGCCCACCGAGATCGAGTCGCTGTGCATGAATTGTTACCGCAACGTGAGGCGGGGGCCTCGCCGCGGGCGGCGGGCGCGTCCCCGGGGTGGGCCCAGCCGGGTACCCGGCGGGGAGGCCCGCCCGGGCTCGTTAGACGGGGAGCTGGGGTTTCACGGGTTCTTTGCTTAGCTCCTTTGTGCTCCCCAGGGCGTGACGCGTCTGCTGCTCACCAAGGTCCCCTTCTTCAGAGAGATAATCGTGAGCTCCTTTTCCTGCGGCCATTGCGGCTGGACCAACGCGGAGATCCAGTCGGCAGGCAGGATCCAGGAGCAGGGCGTGCGCTTCGCCCTGACCGTCCGGGCCCCGCAGGTGCGCGGGGCCCCGGGCCGGCCCCGCGGTCCCAGGGCGGGCGTGGCCCACGGTCGCGGCGCGGGCGCTGGTCCGGGCGGCGGCCGAGAGTCCCTCCCCGGTGCGCGCGCCTGTTCCCCCTGTGAAACGGTCGTGCCCCGGCGGGCGGAGCCCGGTGGCGGCGCTCGGGAACTCCGCGGGGGTGGCCACGAGCGGTGCTGTGCGGGGAGACGCGCCCGCGGAGTCGTCTGACCCTCCCGCGTGGAGCGAGCAGGACCGGCTGGGCCGCGCCTGCTGCGGGCGGGCGGGCGGGCGGCCCGCTTTTCCCGGGAGCAGCCGCGCGGCGGGCCTCGCTGCGCTGAAAGCTTTTCTTCCTGCCTAGGACCTGAACAGGCAAATAGTGAGGACGGACGCTGCCACCGTGAGGATCCCAGAGCTGGATTTTGAAATCCCTGCCTTTAGCCAGAAGGGAGGTAAGTGTGAGGTCAGCGCATCTGGGTTGTTTATGCTGATTGGAATCTTCCTTCGTTCCTTGCAGAGCCCCCCTTGCCAGGTCCAGCGGCTGTGTGTGGGCCGCCCGTAATCCTTGTGTACATAATCCTGGTGATCTTAATTGCTTTAACATAAGCAGAAAGCGTAGGCAACACAGCTTGACAGAGTAATGATTGTAAGACTGCTGTGCTCCTTACAGAGTTCTAGCCCCACCCTCCTTAGAGCTGAATGGAACCTTGTTCCCAGCTTCCTCCTTTTGTAGATGAAGTCAAGGCCCAGACAGTTCAAGTGAATTGCCCAGGGTCATACGGCCATTGGCGGCAGGACCGAGACTCATCTGTCCTTTCTTCTTGTTCTCCAGCTCTGACCACCGTGGAAGGATTGATCAGCCGCGCTATCTCTGCACTGGAGCAGGATCAGCCTACACGAAGGGTGAGCTGGGGTTTCTGATTGCAGTAGCTCAAGGATTAATTACTTAGGTGTGATCAAACAGTATGGTGAATGTTTAAATAAATGAAAAAATTATTGCGGTAAGACACATTTGTCATTAATCTCCCTCAAAACACTCCTCCTCACTTCAAACACACTTATGCCATCGTTCTTGCCACTTTCTGAAGCAGTTCTGGAAGTCCTCTTTCATGAGTGTCTTTAGTAGCCCTGTCATGGCTGCCTCGATGTCCTGAATCGATTCAAAACGTTTACCTTTCATGGTCCTTTTAACTTTGGGGAAGAGCCAGAAGTCACATGGTGCCAGATCTGGTGAATGAGGTAGATGAAAACACACCCTAATGTTTTTATTTGACAGAAATTGCCGTACCAGAAATGATGTGTTACAGGGAGCCCTTCCATTGTGACCAGGAACTGTGGTGAATGCTGCTGCCAAGTGCCATCCAACACAAAGGCAGGGATCTTCAATATGGGAAGCAGCATATCGAACCTTAGTAACAGTGTGTGACAAGTTTCGACTTGTTTGGCGCAGTCAGTCGGGTGTGAGCTACAGTTGACAGAAGGTGTGTTTTAAAGTGTGCCCTAAATCATCATCGTGACAATGCATGTCATACATCACCTTTGGTAAAAGGCAGTTTCTGTTAAAAACATTACGGTGTGTCCTCATCCACCTTATTCACCGGATCTGGGATCTGGCACCTGGCACTGTGTGACTTCTGGTTCTTCCTCAAAGTCAAAATGATTCAGGACATCGAGGCAGCCACGGCAGGGCAACTAAAGACACTCGTGAAAGAGGACTTACAGAACTGCTTCAGAAAGTGGCAAGAATGATGGGATAAGTGTTTTCAAAGCGAAGGGGAGTATACTGAGGGGGGTTAACGGCAATGGGTCTTTTACTGTGATAAATTTTTTTAGTTAAACATTCACCATCATTTTTTATCAGATCTCATGTCTGAATAGAGTGTTCAGCTTTAAATGTAGATGAACTGTCTCTGCCTGAGTGTTGGACAACTTTTAGGGGAAGCTTATAGTGATTCTATAGCTTCCAGTATGTTGCATACGTTGTGCCTACGGTCCTTTCCACTTCCCTTCCCCCAGGGCATATTCAGGCCTCATCCCAGACAAACAGTGTCACATTACTTCTGAAGAGTCTTTCCTAATCCTCTTGGATTTATCTGTGCTTTTTGAGTGTTCCATTTTCTCTTATATTTATTATGACAGAAATAATATAATTGCATGTTTAGTCATCTGTCTTCCTAACTAGCTGGGGAGCCCCATGGAGAGGACTCTGATTTATTTAACCTGGCATGAGTGCCTGTGCTAAATGGTTGAGTGAGTGAGATAATGAGGCTCATCTGACACCACCCTTAAACTTCATACTATTTGCTACATCTTAATGTGAAGTCTGAGTCGCTCTGTTCCCACTCACGTTGACAGGTGACTTCCTGATGGAAGTGACGTGGGCATGACAGGGAGTTGGGGCGTAAGGTCTTTCACCAGGGCTGATGCTTTTACTCTCTGTTCTTGTCAGGCAAATAAAGAAGCCATAGCTGAAAGAATTGATGAGTTCATTGTCAAACTGAAAAAGCTAAAGCATGTGGCCTCTCCTTTCACTCTGGTGAGTACTGAGGGAGTCTAGGTGCCCTAGATTTAGGGGAGGAGAGACCACTGAGAGTTTTCCAGGAGTTTTCCACGGTGGTGTCTGAGTGGTTTGATGGTAGGTGGAGGATCGCACATAACTTCTTGTAATTACTCTTTACCCATCTGTTAGATCATTGATGATCCCTCAGGGAATAGCTTTGTGGAAAACCCACATGTTCCCCGGAAAGATGACGCCCTGGTGATCACACATTATAAGCGGACTCCACAGCAGGAAGAGATGCTGGGGCTCCAGGTAAGTGGACTGAGGAAACCAGAGAATGCTTGGAGTTAGTGGAAACTTACTTGCTGCTGCTGCTGTCTTGTGTACCCTATCTCAGCATGTTTGTGCTTCTCATCCAGCTCATGTCAAAAACTTAGAGTAAACTTTACAATAAAGGATGGCAGTGGCTGTGATCTTAAACTCTGTTCTTCCTTTGATTGGGCTTTGCTTTCTAGCTTGTCTGTTAAACTCATGAAGTGGCAAGCTGACAAAAACAAGCCAGAGCATTTTCTCTTACTCCAGGGCAGGGTGTTGGGGAGGCCTGAAGTATGTGTGCCAATATGTGATTTGCATCTCTGCTACTTTAGGCAGAGGCACCAGAAAAGAAGCCAGAAGAGGAAGATCTCAGGAATGAAGTGAGTCACATTGGCCACGGTGGAGGAAGGAGCAGAGTTGTGGGCTGAGACTGTTGCCGCTCAGTGGCTCTCTTCCCACCAACACCAACAATCAGCAGCATACCACCTGAATGTGTTTAGCCTGACAGGGCTCACCGGCCTGGGAGAGCTCACCTTACATCCCCATGTTGTGTTCCAGGTGCTGCAGTTCGACACAAACTGCCCAGAATGCAATGCTCCAGCCCAGACCAACATGAAGCTAGTTCGTATCTTTCGTCAGGCAAGGGATTGCTGCTCATCTGACTCAGGCGTGAAGATTGTATTCAGGCTGAGGAGTATTCCCTTCATGGAAAGCACGTGTTTTATTCTAAGTGATGAGGATGTTGCCATTGATGAAACTGTGCACCTTGGCTTTTGTGTTCAAAGAGAGAGTTAAGCCGGGGTCTCTAGGCTCCTGTGTGTGGCCTAAGCCATATCTGCAAACATTTGTAATGGGTCACCGTGAGTTGCGACCTTGCCCTCTTCTGGAGGACTAAGTTAGAGTGCTTCTTGGGATGTATTCCCTATAGTCGTGGGACCAGCAACTGGTGTTTGGGTTTTGGATTTTTTCCTTCCCCAGAGGGTGGTCTTGGTGTCCTGGAAGCAGATTTCCTTAACTCCATCTTCCAGAAATCCCTCACTTTAAGGAGGTTATCATCATGGCTACGAACTGCGAGAACTGTGGCCATCGGACCAATGAGGTAAGTGGGCTCCATTGTTTGTGAAGAAGACTCTCTTGAGGGTAACCTGTGTCTTTCATCCTTCGTAAATCTTTGGGATGAGTGGGGTAGGGGTTGGGTCTTAGTCTTATTGTAGGGTGAGGAGCCCTTGAAGGAACTGGGATTTAGCTTAGAGAAGAAAAGTTAGAGATCGCATAAGTCATTTGAGACATTTTAAAGCTTGGTTGTGTGGAACAGGGAGACCCACTCAGAGGGGTGAAGTGCAGGGAGGCAGATTTTGACTCAATAAAAATTTTCTAGATCTGCCTGAAAATAGAATGGGTTGCCTGGGAGGGTTGTAAATTCCCTTTCCCTGAGTGTATTCAAGCATAAGCTGTTTAAATTCTTAAACCAGAATATTATAAAGGGGATTCACATGTTGGATGCCGTTGAAAGTCCCTTTCAACGCCAATAATCATTTTTTGAAAAGATAAATTCAAAGTTTCATGGTAATTTGGGGTAAGTTTTGGTAGGCTGCGGGTGATGGCCACTCTGCTCCTGGCCAGCTCTCGGTGTATCAGTTCAGAAGGCTCTGTGCTTGGTAATTGTTAATGGGCCTGATGGGCGGTCTGAGCCTACCCTGCAAGGTTTCCCAGCGCTGGCTGAGGATTGCAGTCTTGTCTTCTGCCCCGACTCCTGTCGTCTACACAGGTGAAGTCTGGAGGAGCAGTAGAACCCTTGGGCACCAGGATCAGCCTCCACATCACAGACCCCTCAGATATGACCAGAGACCTGCTCAAGGTAACAGCTTGCTTGGGAAGGTGACTGTCCTCGCATGACTTGACTCGAGCTAGGGGAAATTGTCGTCTTAAATTATGTCCTCGGACTGAGGCATCTCCTTAAGTCCGCGGGTTTGAGGATGGATCCCTGAGCAGAGTTAATCCATCGTAGGAAGTGCAGATTCAGGTGACTCACAGGCTCTTTCTGATGACCTGGCAGCTCGTTGCTGCAGTGTCTGGAAGGGCTCTTGTGTCTGCTCTCTGATGACAGGATACCTGACAGTTGGGAGCCATGACTCAGTGTCCCTTTATTAGTTTGGTTCCGTTCCTTTGGTTCACATGGATAAGAGTGAGTCTAGCTTTAACTGGAAGAATCAGAAAACTGGAATAGCTGACTTTGTCCCCAAACTGTTATTGATGATATTGGCAAGAGGACTCTGGTTAGCTTTCTCTAGCAGCCCCTGATTTAAAGCCTCATTTGACCTTTCATCTCACAGTCAGAAACGTGTAGTGTGGAAATCCCAGAACTGGAATTTGAACTGGGAATGGCTGTCCTCGGGGGCAAGTTCACCACACTGGAGGGGCTGCTGAAAGATATCCGGGAGCTGGTGAGTCACCTGAGTATAGTGCACGGCTCCTTCAGCCGTGTGGCGGTGGGGAAGGGGCTCAGATGCCGTAGTTTTTGGAGCTGATAACTGGGAGTTTCTTTGCCTTAAAGCTGCTTTAAGGGACTTAAATATTATTTTGGATTGTAAAGATAAGTTTATGGGAAATTCTGAATGGAAATTCCCAGGCCTTATGTCTGAGACAATGTTAGATATATTGTGTAGTGTTCATTTTCACTATAAAATGAGGGACGAGGGTCCTTTAAGCACCTAAAACTCCCCGACATACAGAGGGTACCAAAAATAATGGATACACATTTTAAGAAAAGAAAAGACTATTAATTGTAATGACATATACTGATAACAAAAGATGCGTGTTAAGTCACATTTGACTTCTGCAATTACAGGAGGTGCTCAGAGTGGTTATCATCCGCGTCCAGACACTTCCGATTATGGCGAACTACTGCTTGAGCATAGATAACATCTTTTAAAACGTGTATACATTTTTTTGGCACCCTTGCTATATGTGTGTGTTGACTTGGCCCATATATTTATCCTCCTGATGAATCTTTTAATTGATTCTTAGTTGTCAGGCATTTTGTCTTTGTAAATTATACGTTACTCTGCATTTCTTTAAATTAGGACTAGAGCTCATGTTGTAAGAACATTTTTAAGTTTATTTCATATTGCCAGTTGTCATCTTGGCAGATTAATCCATATGTTCTCAGGAGTGGCTCCTACATCAGAAAGGTGGTGTGGGATAAATGGAAACCAAGCTTCCCTGACTAGACAGTGCCTTCCACCTCTGGCAGGTTTATGGTTACATCTATTAAACATAGAGCCATAGAACCAGTATTCTAGCAGCTTGGATGACATTCATTACAGGTGACTAAGAACCCTTTCACACTGGGTGACAGTTCCAGTCCTGACCAGATGGAGAAACTGCAGGCGTTTAGCCAGAAGTTGGACCAGGTGAGACGACTTGAGCCGGTCAGTTCTTGTGTGGTCTTGGGGCTCCAGTGAACAAGAGGCTACATAACCTTTCTTGCCACCTTTTAAACACTTAACCAACAATGTTGGGGATTCTCCTGGTTTCTGACATCCCATGTCATCTTCTTTCTTAGCTTTCTCCCTTATTTTGTTGGATCATCTTCTCTAGTAGCTTCCTGAGAAAGAGCATGGGGAGTAAGATTTCTGGGACATGTCTGAAAATTTCCTTATTCTACATAAATTAATGCCTGGGAATAGAAATTTTAGGATGGAAATAATTTTTCATCAGAATTTTGAAGACATTGCACTAATGTCTTCCACATTCCAGTTTGGCTATTGAGAAATCTTAAGGCATTTGATCCCTGATCTTTTATATGTGACCTATTCTTTTTTTCTCCCCCCTTCTTTCACCTACCCCGCCCCCCACTCCGGTTCAGGCCATTGTTCCTCAGTCTAGTTGTGTAGGACACAGCTCCCTGGCCCCTGCTGGTATTTTGAGCCTTGCGCTCCCCCCAGCTGAGGGAGTTGGTCGCCAGTCCTCAGTTGGCAGCACGTAGCAGCTCACGGCAGCTCGCTGCTCACGCTGGCTGTGGGCCACTCACATTCACAGCAGCCCACGGCAGCACACCAGAGCTCATGGCAGCCCAGCTCCAGGGAGAGCTGTTGTTCACAATCGTAGCTGTAGAGGCCCATGTGGGAATCAAACCAGTGACCTCGGTGTTAGGAGCACAGTGCTCCAACCACCTTAGCCACTGGGCTGGCCCAGCCTATTCTTGTGACACTATTTGGTCCCCTGTGATATGAAATTTCGGATGTGCTTTGGTGTGGGGTCAATTGTCAAACACTGTGCTAAGCACTTGATGGGTCCTTTGAATCTGGAAGTCATGTGGCTCAGTTAGGAAGCTTTTTAAAATTATTCTATTGAGGATTGCTTCCTCTCTGTTCTTTCTGAAAACCCCCGTGTTTTGGAATATTAGACTGACTTTCTGGTTTCTGTAATTTACTTGTCCTTTGTCTAGTTTCTTAGTGTTTGCTCTATTCTAGGACTTTTAATCTTCTAACTCTTCAATTGAGATTTTCACTTCCGCTAACACATTTTTATTTTCTAAGAGCTTTCTTTGGTCTTTGACTATTCTTCCTCTGCCTTTAAAATAAATAGTATCCTGTTTTAAGGATGTATTGTACTTGAGAATGTTAATGTTAATGAGAATGTTAATGTTGATTTTTTTTTTTTTTTGACACTTCATTTTCCTTGCATTGTTTCTGTTTCCTCTAAGTTTTATTTTTTGTCCCATGTAACTTTTTGTCTTTTAGTGTTAGGGGCTTTGCTCAGATGTCTGGTAATCTTTTTCCATTTAAAAATAGAGGACTAAAAAACCTGAGTGAGGGTGAGTCTTGTTGACATTGGACTCATTGTAGGGGATTTAGCTTAGCCGTTTTGTTGAGAGAGCTCCAGTTGGTCTTTCTTCGTGGGCTGGTCAGATTCTCATCAGTGGGTGTTCCATTTCCTGGTCTGAGGATCAAGGTTCGGCTGGCAGTGTTCTGAGAGCTGAGTGTGGGAAGAGGGCTCAGGGTGCATGTATGTCTGCTTCTAATCAGGGTACATTCACTTAATCTTCTGTCTTGATTCGTTTGCTCTCAACTGGCCCAGTGATCCCCAGTCTGTAGTGTATTGGGGTAACTTCTCCACAGAATCAGTCTTCTACTGGGATAGAAGAAGGGCAATTGTTGGCCCGTTTGGAGTGGGAGATGAGCTTGGGGGTGTCAAGTTGCTTCTTAAATAGATTTTTAAATCCTTCTTATTTTAGATACTCTCCACTCCACTTCTGAAAGTACCATATTGCACCAGTTTGTGAAACTTTTGGGCATACTGCAATGTAAATTGGGTGGGTTCTCATCTGGCAGACATAGCCTCTTCCTACTATGTAAAGTTCACCTACTGTATTCTCTCTCCTTTAGATCCTCGAGGGTAAAATGAAGGTCCATTTGATTATGAATGATCCAGCAGGAAACAGCTACTTGCAGGTACCGTAGACCTTCCCTGGTATTTCATGGAGATATATTTCTGACCTTCCTTGAATATGTATCATTACCTCAGAAACGGAGAGACTTGGTTCTAAATGAACTGCTCTTTATCAGGGAACCTCTTAGCAGAAGTTGGAACATAAGGGAGAAAGGAGAGAAGGTGGGAAGCATTGTAACTGTTTGTCAAGAGGGAAAAAAGGACACTCCTAGGCTCCTTCTTCCTATAGTCTAGTTCTTCTCACTACTGTAAGTCTGGCAATGGAGTTTGCATTCTGCAAATCTGATTGTGGAGTCAGGAGAAATGATGCCTTGTCCAGAGACCAAGATAGGAAAATTGAAAGGCTTTAAGATGACTGGGGAGATAGTCTAATGATTGATAGTAACATTAACATTTATTGAGCAGTTGTTATAGGTCAGGCAAAACTGTTCAAAGGTCTCTCCATGATTAAGTCTATGGCTATAGTCTTCCTAAGAAGGTGCAGGTAGACAGTATTTTAGGTAGGCTGTTTCCAAATTCTGCCTGGGGCTGGTGGGTCCCACTCCCACCCATGTGGGCTCTATTGTTTCTCACTAGTGGAGCCAAGTCATGTGGAATTGGCAGTGCTTAGAGAATAAGAAAATCACTGAGTTCTTGGGAAGGTGGGAGTTGGAAGCCTCCTGGGGGAGGGAGGATAGCAGGATGGCACAGGCACTGATTATCTGTCCTTGGCCTTGCAGAATGTGTACGCACCCGAAGATGATCCTGAGATGAAGGTGGAACATTATAAGCGCACCTTTGATCAAAATGAGGAGCTAGGGCTAAATGACATGAGGACGGAGGGCTATGAGACAGGCCTGGTCCCACAGCGGTAGCAGTGGGCGGTTGCCTGGCCAGCCTCCAGCTGCCAGCGCTGCTCAGACTGCAGGGTTATTTATTACTATTGGAAAAGGCTGGGAGTGTCCTCCCCACCAGGCCTTGCTCATGGCACACTTTCTAAACAGGTAGTGATGCAACTGCAAGCCTATTGGATTATTTGACTTTGTTTTGGAAGTTTTGAATCAGCTTGGAAAGAAACCTGGAAATGAACCATGGGGAGTGTCATTTTGACTCTTTTCCAACAAGTCTTTGTCCTCCATCCACACGATGTTCTCCCCTCTAGGGTTAGAACTCTGAAGCTGAAGAACACGGAAGACAGCTACAGCTAGAGTTTGGGTGTTGGCTTGGGGTATATAAAATACTGACTTTGAACAGGAAGGGAGTTTTCTGAGGGTAGGGAGTCCAGCGCAGGTGAAGTTCTTATGAAAATGGTGGCTTTCAAACAGCACTGACCTCTGAATTCACTGTCCTTGTTTGATATCATGCTGGTAGAATTCAACCTCCTGAAGAAAATTTTCTCCACTGTCATTTGCAGCTGGCATTTCATTCATTCCTGTATAGATCTGCCCGGTATACCACTGAACAGTGAACAAAATAAAGCTCTGCTTTCATGAAACTTAAAGTGTAGTGGGGGAAATTGACATTGGGCTGGGGTTGGGATTGATAATAAACTCACAAGTAAAACAGTCTGTCATACTGTGATTAGTGTTACAGAGGAATGTAAAAACAGGGACGGGGTATGAATAATGCCAAAGAAGGTGCTTCAAATAGAGTAGTCAGGGAAGACATCTTAAGAAGCTGATAATTTTGACATTTAGGTAAAGCTGAGAAGGAATTAAGGGAATAAGCCATGCGGTTAGCTGGGGGAAAAGATTTCTAGGCAGAGGGAACTGCAAATGCAAAAGCTTGAACGTTGAAAAATGTTAGAGCTAGTTGGAGATATTTGAGCTCCCACTCTGAATTACAAATGGGGAAACATACAACCAGAGAGGGAGGGGCTGCTTCCAGTAGCACAACCCAGTGGGCACTGGCCCAGCTAGTGCTCTGCATTGCATTAACCACTGATGATTCCTACAGAGCTGGCTGCAGGGATTTGTTCAATAAAGACCTGTTGATTGATACTATGGCAAACCTCAGTGCTTTGTGCTGCAAACTGAACTCTGAAGAATTGCCTAGTAGAAGATGACTTAGTAATCACACTCATCTGCGCTTCACCACTCAAAGTATTCTCATAGGCCACAAGGGGGATTTTTCCTTGGAAAATGTGGCTTGGAAAATGTTCTCATTCTCTATTCTTTATTTCTGTCGCATTTGATAGTGGATCATCTCTCAACCCTTTTCTTGGCTCCTGTGATTCTGCACCCCTGCTTTCTTTACTCTGAGCATTCCATATTTCCAATCTCTGCCTCCTCCCTTTCCTAATGTATTTGTTTTCAAAGGTTCTGTTTTCAGGTACCTCTTCATGTTGAATTCTTTGGCATTTTACTACTTTCATGTGGGACTGACTCCCATACCTGAGGGCAAGAGTAAAGTGTTTTAAGAATTTGGAGTTTGTGGTAACAAATGCCTCACAAACTATAAAGCTACCACACTGAACAGATTTCTGAGCAAGCGTTCTACCCTAATAGATTGTCCACAGATGTATTTCCAACTGACTTGGGGATCCGAGTTCACCAGGCAACCTGATCTATCATTTGGTCTCTTGAATGACTTTCTCTATGGAATGACTGTGCTTGGAAGGTGGGTCCCAGTGTCAGGTTCATTTCCCTTTGTGAAGGAAAAAAATGGCACTTTGGTTTAGTACTGAGCCTTGTGAGTTGGATTGGTGTGAGGCAGACTCCAACCAGTTACTGGGAAATGAGTTTCAGAAACCTGAGTTTCTGAACCCGCAAAGACTGAGGAGGTAGCAGGCTGGGATAACCCAGCCAAGGTACTTTGTCCTGATAGGGCCAAGGCCTTGCAGCCTTCAGTTTTATACTCAACTACAGTGTCACTTCATCCAGCCTGAGGGGATGGGTGCTGACCTCTAACTGCATCTTACCCCACAGCCGCTAGCGTACAGCATATGGTTACTAAAATCTACATGGTAGTCCTCAGCAGATTCTTAATCTTCCATCTTGGATTGAGTCTTGTTCGGGCACTGGAGGTATCATGGAGGTAACAAGGTATAGGAAGGGTCCTGCTCTAAGGCCAGGAGAGGTGAAATATCAAAGTGCCAGCCCAAGAACATGTAGATTTAGTTTTACGACCATGAGGATAAATTTTAAGTGGAAAGTTTTGTGATTATATTAAAAGGAGTTCCTTTGCAAGGGCACTTCTACTTCATATTTCAAGCATGTTAAATACAGCCATATTTAGCCATTAGAACAACACACAGGTCTTGAGTGTACAGCTGTTGTGATGAGGTGAACACGGAATAAGTATGAAGGGCAAGTGACCTTGCTAGCTGAAGTGTTAATGGGTTCGGTAAGACTTCTTATAACATTGTCGGTATGTTTCCTTTGTATACCTCGACATATCAGTTGCCTGTTGCACATTGCAGGAAATAGTACTTCTTAAATTTAGGGCAGTAGTGTTTAAGACATTTGGCTTTATTATTATTTTAAAGAATGCACACTTCTACTCTTTACAGAAACATGACAGTGTTTTCAAATATGGAAAGAACCCGTGCGGGTTCTGTGTAGTCACCTCAGGCTTTAGGAAGCCCTTTAGTACTGGCACCTCTAATGCTTCAGTTTCCTGGTCTGTAAAATGGGGATATAAAGACATCTACGTTGTAGGGGTTTTGTGAGGATTCGTGAGTTAATTGTGAAATGCTTTTAGATGTAGTTTTCTTTCATAACAAATTCTAAAGTGTCTGTTTCTGCTTTAAACCCTTCCTGGGAAAAAGTAGCTATAAATAAAATTATTCCCATTTTACAGGTAAGGAAGTTAGGTAACTTCCAGAAGGAAGTAAACTTAAGAGGCAGGCTTCAAACCCAGGCCAGGCAGAAACCTGAACTCTAAGCATGTTGAGGTCAAGTCCATAATTACTGCATTTGCTTTATTAGATGCAACTACAGAGGGAGGGCAATCCTGCTTAACTGTGACGTAAACGTGAAGTTTGGGATATAAGCTTGGGTTTTGTCTGGCTAAGGTTGGGTACTGAGTAGCAGTGGAACTGAAGACAAAAATGGGCAGGAGACGGGCTGATGTGGCTGAGAGGACTTGTGCTAATGTTCACTGGAGCAGAAATGGGAGACTTGCCAAATGTCTGCTGACAGGGTGGAGGCAGGGCTGTGGAGTTGTTTGAGATACACCAAAGTGGACGAACAGCCAAGACAGGATGTGTATGGGGTACCTGTGGGGCCCTCCAGCTAGAGAAGCCCTCTGTGTCACCTCACCAGCCCTCAGACCCAGCCAGCTATTTTTTCTACACCTGTGCTGTGACCACTCAGTGTAGCCCAGTGGTTAAAAGTTTATGCTTCAGGGCAGTGATCTCCAAACCTGTTTTGCTGTGTGTTTTTGAACATGTATCCCAAGATATATGTATTTATAAAGTATAACAATACCTTCTTGACCAATATACTTTTAAGTAAGAAAAATTTAACTTCTACATGATGAGATAAAAAAGACAATACCTAATATTTTATTTCAAAAATTTGGATTACCTCTTGCACCCCACTTTGCTAGTCTCTGCTCCCAAGGGTCGGTCATGTTCTGGCTGGTGAAGTTGGGCAACTTCCTTAACCTCTTCAAGCTTCAGTTTTCTCATCTGTAAAATAAGGATAATAAAACAGGATTATGAGGGTTAAATGAGATAATTCAAGTAAAGCTCTTAATGTCCACAAGAAGAAAAGTCTTTTCCCCCGAAACTTAAGTAGTAGAATTCAATCTCTAGCTTCCCTCTTTTGCTATGCTGAAAATAGATCCACATCCTTTTCATTGGGAAAGTTCTAGACGAGATAGCTAGGGACTATCAATCATACCAAATGTGGGGGAAGTTAGAAGCTTCCACATTTTTCATTTTTCATAGTAATTGTGTTTGGTTTAGAATTCCTGACTTCCTCTCTTGAATGGTACCTGGAAGCCTATTGGGGCAGATTCCTCCCCACCTAAACATACACCAATAAAAATAAAACAATACTCTGTGCCAGATACTGTTCTAAGCATTTTACACAGTAACATCTCAGTCCTCGCAATCGAGTTAGGTGCTGTTATCATCTCAATTTATTAAATAACTTGTCCAAAGTCGTAGAGCTAGGAAGTTATGGAACCAGAACCCAAACTTAGATACACCGCAACTCCAGAGCCTATGCTTTTAACCACTACACTATGGGCCTCCTGAAGGTGCTGGGGGCAGATATCTTGCTGGGGTCGCGGCTACAGGCTCACGGCTACAACAGCGCTTGCTGCATAGTCTGTTGAGTGAGCAGATGGACGGACAAACAGCAGAAACGTGGCTGCGCCCTCAGAAGGGTGCAGAGCGGACCCAGGAGCTCTGCTCGGCGCTGACACACCTGCGAAAGCTCCCACCTGTGGGCTTCGGCCGTTCCCAAAGCACTCCGCCACTTCCGGTCCTGGCTCCGCCTCCCTGCCGCCGGCCGTTTTGCGTTTCAGAGTTTTGTCCCCAGCGCCGAGCCGTCGCCCCGCTCTCGCTGCTGCCATGGCGGCAGCTCCGCCGCTCTCCAAGGCCGAGTATCTGAAGCGCTACTTGTCGGGGGCAGATGCCGGCGTCCACGGGGGCTCCGAGTCCGGTCGCAAGCGTCGCAGAAAGCGACCGAAGCCCGGCGGCGCTGGCGGCAAGGGGTGAGTTGGTCCCGGCGGGGCGGGGCCTGCGGCCGCCCGACCCCCCCGTCCCCCCCCCGTCCCCCCGCCCTGGGGCCGCGGCCCTTCCTTGTACCCGCGCGCGTTCGGCCTCTGCTCTGTGGGCGAGGGGAGCCCTCCTGGGCCGGCCTCGGTGCGGCTCGCCTCTCGCGCTCCTGGGCCCGGCCTTCGGTGCGGCTTTCATCACTTTTGCCGCCTTTGTAGCCTGTCGTCCTCTCCCGCGCAGAATGAACGTTGTAATGACAGTAACGGTGGAACTCCCCCGGGGCGTCTGTGCTTGGCTATTTAGGACCCAGGACCTGCCGGGGGCTCTCCGACCCCAAGGACTGGTCCTGAGTCAGAGACCTGGGAGTATTCTCTTAGTACTGTTACTCTCAGTGAGGCTGCTGACAGTAGCAACTAGCATACACTTCTTGTCACGGGGCAGGCGCTGTCGGAAGCGCTTTCGACAAATGCGAGCTGTTTACGCTTCACAGAACTACCATGAAGTGCGTGTTGTTACTGTGCCCGTTTTTCAGATGGGACAGTGTTCGTTACCCACCACGGGATTCAGTAGTACTCCTGCCTCCCAGTTCATGCCCACCCAGAGCCTCAGAATGTGACATTTGGTGCCTTAATTTAAAAGTGTGCAGATGTAATTAGTTAAGACGAGGTCATGGTGGGTTAGGACTGGCACTAAACCCGGTGTGACTGGTGTCCTGTTAAGGAGAGGGAAGTTTGGGCACAGAAACAGGCATAGGAGAATGACCACGTGAAGATGGAGGCCGAGACTGGACCGGCGGCCACCGGGTGAGGCGTGCGGCCACCGGGTGAGGCCACCAGGTGAGGCGTGCGGCCACCGGGTGAGGTGCGCGGCCACCAGGTGAGGCGTGCGGCCACCAGGTGAGGCCACCAGGTGAGGCGTGCGGCCACCGGGTGAGGTGCGCGGCCACCAGGTGAGGCGTGCGGCCACCAGGTGAGGCCACCAGGTGAGGCGTGCGGCCACCGGGTGAGGTGCGCGGCCACCAGGTGAGGTGCGCGGCCACCAGGTGAGGCGTGCGGCCACCAGGTGAGGCCACCAGGTGAGGCGTGCGGCCACCGGGTGAGGTGCGCGGCCACCAGGTGAGGCGTGCGGCCACCAGGTGAGGCCACCAGGTGAGGCGTGCGGCCACCGGGTGAGGCGTGCGGCCACCAGGTGAGGCCACCGGGTGAGGCGTGCGGCCACCAGGTGAGGCCACCAGGTGAGGCGTGCGGCCACCGGGTGAGGTGCGCGGCCACCAGGTGAGGCGTGCGGCCACCAGGTGAGGCCACCAGGTGAGGCGTGCGGCCACCGGGTGAGGCGTGCGGCCACCAGGTGAGGCCACCGGGTGAGGCGTGCGGCCACCAGGTGAGGCCACCAGGTGAGGCGTGCGGCCACCGGGTGAGGTGCGCGGCCACCAGGTGAGGCGTGCGGCCACCAGGTGAGGTGCGCGGCCACCGGGTGAGGCGTGCGGCCACCAGGTGAGGCCACCAGGTGAGGCGTGCGGCCACCGGGTGAGGTGCGCGGCCACCAGGTGAGGCCACCAGGTGAGGCGTGCGGCCACCGGGTGAGGTGCGCGGCCACCAGGTGAGGCGTGCGGCCACCAGGTGAGGCCACCAGGTGAGGCGTGCGGCCACCGGGTGAGGTGCGCGGCCACCAGGTGAGGCGTGCGGCCACCAGGTGAGGCCACCAGGTGAGGCGTGCGGCCACCGGGTGAGGCGTGCGGCCACCAGGTGAGGCCACCAGGTGAGGCGTGCGGCCACCGGGTGAGGCGTGCGGCCACCAGGTGAGGCCACCAGGTGAGGCGTGCGGCCACCGGGTGAGGCGTGCGGCCACCAGGTGAGGCCACCAGGTGAGGCGTGCGGCCACCGGGTGAGGCGTGCGGCCACCAGGTGAGGCCACCAGGTGAGGCGTGAGGCCACCGGGTGAGGCGCGCGGCCACCAGGTGAGGTGCGCGGCCACCAGAAGTTGGAAGACTCAAGGCAAGATCCTCTCCAAGAGCCCAGTGCGCATGGCCTTGCACGTATCTTGATTTCAGACTTTGAGCCTCCGGAACTGTGAGAGAATACATTTCTGTTGTTTTAAGCCACCCGTTTGCACTAGGAAACCATTATACCCGGTAAAGTCAAACAGTCCCGAAGAACTCACTTATGTCCTTCTCTGGTTTGGTTCTCGCTGTGTTGTTGCCTTCTGTCTTCCTGCCCCTCTGACTTGTGTGGATTCTTTGGAAGCAGTAACAGTACCATGTAGTGAAAATAGCTTGGGCTTTGGAGCAACACTGATCAGAGTTTGAGTCCTAGTTGTGCCACTTTATGGGCTCTGTGGCTTTGGGCAAGATATGTCATCTTTCTAAGCCTCGGTTTCCTTTTAAAGTCAGAGTAATACTGAGTGGTATCACTTATATTAAATGGCTATTGTGATGAGAGATGTATAAAGTGAGTGATCTTGGCTTTTTAGATAGTAACGGTTCACATCATGATAGTCATGGTTATTATTTGAGACTCATCCATAGTTTATCTGTGTAACAAACATTTTTTGAATACTTCTTATGCCAGTTACTGCAGGATGTTGAGGATACCACTTTAACTGAGAGTGTCATAGTTCCTTTTGTGATGGAACTTAAAGTTTAACGGAGATGTAGGCTTTAAACAACTAATTAGGCAATAAATTGATTTTTTTCCTTTGTGATAAATGCAATGAAAGTATTCCAAGAATGGGTAACAGGTTCTCAGTTGGGGTAGTTAAGAGAGAGTAGTCAGGAAGTATGTGCTCAAGGAGGTCATGTATATGCTGGGATCTTAAGAATGAGTAAGAGTTTCCCAGTAAGGAATGAGAAGAGTAGGGCCGGCAGGGGGAAGGAACTGAGTGTGTGAAAACTGGGGGAAGGAATTTGGCTCATTCCAGGCACCAAAAGATGACCAGTGAGGTAGTGAACTGAGGAGGCAGTGGTGCAGGATGAAGTTGACCGTGTAAGGCAAAGACAGGACCGTGCAGGATCTTGTAGGATTTTGAGCTTTATCCTAAAATCAGTAGATAACTGTTCATAGGCTGTTACCCAAGAATGTTTCTTCCTTTTTGATCTTTTTAATTCTCACATTTAGAATGCGGATTGTGGATGATGATGTGAGCTGGTCATCTATTTCCACCACTAAGCCAGAAAAAGAGGAAGAGGAAGATGATGGAGATTTACCTGTGGTATGTATCTTTTGAGGCTGTGAGGACTTTGAAATTCAAGCTCTCAATCTCCATTGCCAGTGCAGAGTAGATGTATAAGAGGGAAAGTTGAGGACGGAGAAGACGTGACAATTTCCAAAGAGCTATTTTAAAATAGTCTTTGATGATGCCTGTACACTGTCTTCTTTGTTTATGGAGGGCCCATCAGCCTAGAAATGAGAACTAATCACAGAGAAAGAGGCGGGACTCCTCAATATCTGGTGTCAGAGCCATGATTAGAATTAGCCAGGTTCAATGGGTTGGAATTTTTCTTAAAAACAAAGTTCAGGTTCAGTTATAGGAAACTTTTTCTTTGTTCCTTTTATTCATTGATTTAACCAAGCTTTAAAATTTGTGTACTCTTGTCTAAATACTGGAGATATGTAGATGAATAGAACACAGTGTCTGTACTCTAGAGGGCATACCCTAAAACGGGAGACTGAGTTTCAAGTAATTTCAGCAGTGTGATAAATGTTGGAGTTATATTTCATATATGTACCAACTGCTATCAGAGCGACTGGGAAGTAGCACACTTTTTATTCCATTGGGAAATTCCATGAAGGATGTAAATATGTGAAATGAGTTGTGAAGGATAAGAGCCAGGTGGGCAAAAGCGTAAGCAAATAGCCTAGCATTGGTATAGTCATGAAACCTTTGCTCAGAATAACCGGGAAACAGGTGAAAAAGAGACCTGTTGATAGACTGTGTTGTGGTAAAAGTTGTAAAGACGAATTCCAGATAAGTATATTTAATGTTAATCCCAGCATATTCTACAATAGATTATTTAAAAGATGGTTTGTTAGTAATTATGAGGAAAATAGTGATAAGGAACGAGTTAGTTTCAGTCAGAATCAATCACTTAAACCTAATTAGTGTTTACAACAATTTGTTTTTATTTTTTTTATTTTATAAAAACAGTACACATTTATTATAGAATATCTGGGAATTATACAAAAGTTTAAAGTTTTAAAAAGAATATAACCGTCCAGCGGTAACAACTGCTGACATTTGGATGCATGTCTCTTCAATTCATAGATTATACATACTTTTATTTATTTTTTCAAATATAATTGAGATTATACATGGTTTTTTAAGCCTGCACTTTCACTTAATAATATGTTGTGAATACGTTAGTAAGACTTTAAATATTCTTTGAGAATATGATTTTTAATGGTTGCATAGTTCAGTATGCATAATAATTTAACATGACCAATTACTGGACATATGGGTTGTTTCCTGTCTTAAAATATTATAATGCTTTGATAAACATCTTGTACATAAGTCAGCATAGGAATCTGTTGCTTTATTCCCATGAAGTTAAATTATGGTCCTTTTGAGTTGTAGTCCCATATTGCTTTCCAAAAGGTGGTGCCAATTTATTCTCCCACTAGAAGTGTATGAGAATGCCACTTTTTCCATTTCTTCGTCAATAGTAGGACATTATTAATAACAGCAAAAACTATGGCAACCCTATGCCAATTTGGCAGGTGAGCAGTGGTATTTAGTTTCTTCAAAAAACAGTGAAATGAATAATTTTTCATATGTTTGTTGGGCATTTATATTTCATGAATTTCTAGGTATTGTCCATTTTTTAGAAATTGGGAATTTTAATTATTTGTTGATTTAATTCATATTTATATAAGACTATATTATCTGTTTTGCATGTCATAGGTATATTTTGTCATTTGCCTTTTCATTTATAATAGTTTTGACCTTTAAAAATTAAAATTTTTATATAGTGGTCTATCAATTTTTCTTTATAATATTGTCTTTTGCTCCTGTAATTGTCCCAAAATCTAAACAAGAAAGGCTTTAGCCCTACTGCTCTCTACACTGGGTAAAACAGATCTTGGATGTTGAATTCATTTTCGTTACTTGAAGACCATCATCACCACCAGTAATAATGGCAAAATAACTAGGACAACCACAAAAGCAGTGGCAGCACAAGAATAATAGGTATAATTTACTGAGCATTTATCATGTACCAAGTAAGCACTGCTAAGCTTACACAATCTATTTCATTGCATCCTCATAGCAGTCCTTTGAAACCTACTTTTACAAATGAGGAAATTGAGGCTTAGAGAGAAGAATTTGCCAAGGGTTGTACAAATACTAACTTGCAGAGCTGGGGATTTAGATCTCAGTTTATGCTTGAAAGCAAGCTTTCATGCTTGCTTGAAAGTCTGTGCTTTTATTGCCCAGTGAGAGATCTCAAAAGTAGGTTATATGAGGACTGAAGGTAGGATCTTGGGAGAAGAGAAGACGTAGACAGGAATAATGACATGGGTTTGAATTCCAGTTCTGTCATTTGCTAGCTTGTGACACTGAGAAAGTTACTTAACTTCTCTTACTCATAGTTTGTTCTTTAATAGTGTGGAACCTCTTTGCAGGGCTGTTATGAGGACTGGGCGAGATCATAAGGTCCAAAACACAGTACCTTATGCTTAGTTGCTACTCTGTAACTAGAATTTGTTATGCCAGCCATCTCTGAAAGTCTGTCTTGTGGAAAGAGGATGAGTTGCATCAGAGGGAAGAAGTTATAGGAAGGTAGATATGGGTCTCATAAAACCAGGAACTTTCTAGCACTGCCCAAAAAATGCAGTGGACTGCCTTGTAACATAATGAGTTCCCTGTCAGGGAATTGATTCCCTGACAGGGAACGGCCAGGTGACTGATCATTTATCAAGGGTACTATGGAGAGGATTCAACAGTGGTTTGAGAGTTTGAATGATAATGAAATGTGGTTTTCTCGCTTAGAGATTCTGTGATTCTGTGTACATCTTAATGACTTCTTTTGGTTGGATTCAAGAATACCTATCACTGTGACTGCCTACAACAAGAAAGGTTTCATAAGAAACCCGAAGGCCCTTGAATGATAGGCATGACTGGGATTCTGCCTGTGTTTTCATTCTGAATGCAATATAATAAAAATAAAGAGGTAAAACTAAAAAGGTAAAAGGAATTTAGCTTTTATCTTACAAGTGTACCTGGCAGGTTAATAAAAAGGTGTGTAATGAAAGATTAACTTTTGGAGCGAAATCAGTTAGGGAAAGATCCAGAATCAAATCATCCAGTGACAATCAGATATTCATGGAGCAAATATAACTGAGGACTGCTACATGTTTCTTCATGGCTGTTTTGGGTCTGTGTATGCCATGTATGTTAGGAATGGGAATGGTCATAGCTTCAGGTTCTTGAGACAACAGAACTCCTTGGCTGGATTCTGTAGATTTCCTCAACACAGTGTCCTCATTCCCACAGGTGGCTGAATTTGTGGATGAGCGACCAGAAGAGGTAAAGCAGATGGAAACCTTTCGTTCCAGTGCCAAATGGAAGCTTTTGGGAGGTGAGTTACAGCAATAGATGGATCTAAATTTCCTATTTATAGGTGAAGGCTTTTTTTCTTTTCTACACTTTTTTAAAAAGAGGAATGCATAATTGGTTGTAGTGTGTCATTGATCCTGAAAAATATTTTGTGAAATCGAATTCAGAACTTCTTCAGAGGTAGTAAGATGTAGGAACCGAAGGTATCCTACTGTCTCTTATGTTTTGGTGTTAGGGTTACGGAGGTCAGGAAGTGACTCATTTGGGAGCCTTTCAGGACCCAGAATAAGTGAGGACTTAGTGCGTAGGCAGGACTTTGGAGGAGTTAACAAACATGTGAGCAACAGAGTTTGGAGACTTGAGCAACTTCTGTCCTCTCTCAGAATGAAGCCACTCATGTATGGGTCGAGGACCTTTGTATTTGTGTTAGTAAATCTTTATGTGTTCTTCCCTTAAATATTGGTATTTATGGTGCATTATTCTCCACTTGACTATTCTATCCTCTCTCCCTAAGGCTAATAATTTGACTACCTATTTTTAAAAAATGTTTGAGTTCTTGAGTTGGATAAAAGGTATTTGTTATGTTTGAGCAGAGATGAGACCTAGTCTTATTTGCTTTGGTATTTCCTTGGCCTAACACAAGGAGGTACTACCGTATTTCCCTGAATATAAGACCTAGCTGGACAATCAGTTCTAATGTGTCTTTTGGAGCAAAAATTAATATAAGACCCTGTCTTATGTTAGACCCGGTCTTATGTTATAAAAGACCGGGTATTCCCGGTCTTATGTTATATAAGACCGGGTATTATATTATATCATATTATATAATACCCAGTCTTATATTACAGTAAAATAAGACCAGGTCTTATATTAATTTTTGCTTCAAAAGACGCATTCGAGCTGATTGTCCGGCTAGGCCTTACTTTCGGGGAAATACGGTATTAATAAATATTTGTTGAATTGTTAAAAGGTATTTGATTCTTGCAGGCTACTTGTCTGGTAAACCATCACTTGTGTCTTAGCAGTCATTTCCCCTTTCCCAAAAACTTGGTAGATAGGTCTACTTACTAAGGGACATAGATTAAGAAACACTTAGTTACAGTGGGTCACAGCCCTGGTCCCAGCAGTCAATTGGGCTCTGAGTCGCCAGGGGAAGTGTGCTGGATTTTTACCATCTGTCTTCATTCCTTCACAAACAAGTGTCTTGCTGGTGCTTGATAGTTGTTTAACTTCAGTTTACCCTTGCTGCTCATTCCTTTTTCACAATGGGGTGTTGAAGAGTTAACTCCTAAACAAGATTTATTCTCTCTGTGTTATACTCTGTGCCTTTAGGTTAATTATCCTGCAGTTATGATTAGAAAAAAATGCATAGCAAAAATGGCAATTGGCTGTAGGTTAATTTTCTCCGTTAATTTTAAGTGTATTATTTTTGTTTTATGAATTAAGACTATTAGTATTTTATCAGAATCCTGTTTTACTTAAAATTTAAAAAAAAATTTTACAATTACAGTTGACAGTCAATGTTACATTAGTTTCAGGTGTACAGCATGGTGGTTAGACTGTTTTACTCTTAATTATTATTTTCTGCCTTATCCTGTAGTTGTGTTTCAGTCTTTTCCATCATCCTTTTTTCAGAGATAATCTTTTGGTTTCCATATCTGTAGGCAGTCACACACACACACACACACACACACACACACACACACACACACTCACACTCACACTCACTCACTGATAGTTCTTTTTGTTTTGCTTCATTCTCACTGCCTCATCCTCATTTGTTACTGGAAATATCCTCACTGATCTCTGACCCTTACTTCCTTTTTAATAAATACAATGGAATTTATCAACCTTATGGATTAGATTTACTGTCACGGCCCCCACAGATCTCAGTACTTTCCTCTGAGGGGTGGATTCCAATCAGATAGGCCTATCCCTCAAAGTAAAGGAGTTGACTTGGTTCAATTCATCCATTTAACAAGTGTTCATTGCTCCTCCCCAGCTTTTATTTGTATTTGGGCCATGGAGTTCAATGACAAGAAACGGAGAGGAGAAACTGGATTTTGGAAATGTCCTGAATTGCTATAAACATTTCTTTCTGTTACACGTTTGAAAATTCAAAGTTTCAAACTCTTTCCTCATCTACATATTTTTTAAAGCTTGCACACGGACTGTGGAGTCAGACAGATCTGGATTTGGGTATTCACTCCCATCACTTCTTAGCAGCATGACTTTGGCAAATTACTTAATCTTTCTATCAAGTTTCTTATCTGTAGAATGGGGATAATTTTTATCCCCTAGGGTTGTTATGAGAATTAAATGAGGTAATCTATATAAAAGGTTGGCATGTAGTACCATGTTTCCCTGAAAATAAGACCGGGTCTTATATTAATTTTTGCTCCAAAAACGCATTAGGGCGTATTTCCAGGGGATTTATTTTTTCAGGGACAACAATCTACGTTTATTCAAATACAGTCATGTCATCTTCTGGAACATCATCATAATGCACTAAATGTGACCATCTAACTGACGATCTTAACTGGAACTTATTTTCGGGGTAGGTCTTACTTTCGGGGAAACACGGTAGGTGATCAGTAAGTGCTGATCTTTCTTTTTTCCTGGTGATTCCTCCCCCTTTAATAAAGAGCACAGTGACATACATGAAATAGTTAACAGCATTCATCTTGTTGTGGTAAACATTTAGTCAGTTTGCCTTTTGAAGGAAGAGTGAGTACAAACTATAAATTATCTAGGCTTAAGTATCGGGCCTCTGACTGGGACTCTGCACAAGTAAGGTTTGGGAAGAACACTGGGTTGGGAGTTAGAAGGCTGGGGTTCCAGTCTGTCTCTTCATCTGGTAGCTGTGACTTTAGGTAAGAAATTATTCAGCTCCTTGGAGTCTCTATTTTCATGTCTGCAAAACAAAATACCTGCTTTGCTTACCTTACAAAATATAATATGAAAATGTATATAAAATGCTTTGCAAATTTATAACTTATTAGGCAAATAAGCTAGATTATTTTTAAGATGTTCTAGCAAAGGAGCTTGTGCAGACCTTTTGGACTTTCTTAGTAATTTAGAGATGTCCTGCTTGGGCATTTTCTAAAATTTTGGGTACCAGTGGTGAACACAGCATTTGACTCTTTGCTATTTGTGTTTAGGCCACAATGAAGACCTGTCTTCACACAGACATTTCTGTCACGACACCCCGGATCCTTCTCCTCCTAGGAGGCTCCGTCACGACACCCCAGATCCTTCTCCTCCTAGGAGGGCCCGTCATGACACCCCAGATCCTTCTCCTAAGAGGGCCCGTCACGACACCCCAGATCCTTCTCCTCCTAGGAGGGCCCGTCATGACACTCCAGATCCTTCTCCTCCTAGGAGGGCCCGTCACGACACCCCAGATCCTTCTCCTCCTAGGAGGTCCCGTCACGACACCCCAGATCCATCTCCTCCTAGGAGGGTCCGTCACGACACCCCAGATCCTTCTCCTCCTAGGAGGGTCCGTCGCGACACCCTGGATTCATCCCCTCATAGGAGGGTTCGTCATGATTCCGAAGAGCCGTCTTCCCCCAGAAGGGCCCATCATGATTCATCAGATCCCTCTCCTCTCAGGAAACCTCATCGTCATTCTTCAGGTGTATCTCCTAGGAGGACCCATCATGACACACCAGATCCATCTCCTCCTAGAAGGGCCCATCACAGTTCCTCTGATATCTCTCCCCACAGAAGGGCCGGGAACAGCTGCCCTGACACATCTCAACCTAGAAGGACTCTTGGCTCTTTAGACACATTGCAGCTCAGGAGGGCCCGGCATGACTCCCCCGATTTGGCTCCTAATGTTCCTCATTCACTGCCCAAAACCAAAAGCAGTAAAGCCCCAGAAAGAGCCTCTAGCAAAACTTCTCCACATTGGAAGGGGCCAGGACCCTCTCATCTGTCACTCCTGAAGGACAGCAAATATGGATATGACTCTGACCTCTCTCCTCCACGAAAAAAGCAAGCAAAATCCCATGTCAGAAGTAAACAGCATGATTCTAAAGGTGAGCATTGATTGTCCATGAGAGGGACTTATGCCCTAGGTGCTTTCTTTTGGACTTTTTATTGCTTTATTAGGTATTTATGTCTTTAGAAATGAGGATAGAGTTTCTTTGGAGAAGTTTTTTAAAAACTAGGGAAATGGTGAGAGATTGGGCTGAAGAGTGTTAAAAATTTACGGTGGCAGGGAAATTTTTATATATATTTTTATTCTCTTCACCCCATTTAAAAGTACTACATGTTAGTTGCAGAAATTTTATACAGATTGTATAGAAATACATAGAGAAGCAGAAAAAAAGTCATACAAAATTCTGTCATTCAGAGGCCAATGGTAGCCAATGTTCTTCTAGTCTTTTCTTTATTCATTTTTGATGTAGTTGAGCCCTGTTTATGCAGTATGTGCATATTGCATGTATAAACTTTCCTGTTTTCACTTAATACTATCATCCCCATGTCATAAAAACATCTCTTTGTTAATGTAATTTTTATTAGTGGTGTATTACTACCTAAATTTACTTAACCATTTCCCTAATTTTGCATGTTTTAGGTTAGTTTTAAATTTTGCTTTCATAATTCTATAATGAACATCTGTGTACATAAACTGTTGCCTGTTCTGGATTATTTCCTTTTCTGCTTCTAGATATATTTCCTAGAAATTATGGCAGATTGCTTTTTTGGAAGGTAATTTGTGATGCTTATGTCAATATAATTCAGACCTGGTGGGTGGAATTTGTTTACTACATCTTTTGTCCCTAGTTACTGTTTTAATTTTAAAATTCAAATACATTGTTATCCTTTAGTCTGAGAACATCAGAATATATACTAATTTTAACTTTTACCACACCACTGAGATCTGATTGCAGCTTGTTTTGCCCATTCTGTGTGTGGGTAAGTATGACATAGATGAGTACGTTGAGCTCTCTGTACTAGTAACTTGGGAATGGAACCCTGCATTCTGCCTGTTGGTTTTAAAAGTTGTCTCTGACTTTGCTTTTCTCCCATGTCATCTGTACTTGTATTTAGGTTAGTGATACAGGGGGACTAAATGAATGTTGAACATTAGCCTGGTAAGTTCTATTTTCAGATTCTGACAAGGGGATTAAAGACTTTATTCTTTAATTTCTAGGCTCTTCACCCAGCCATAGGAAATTTCACACAAACTCTTCACCTAGAAGACATCAGAGTGACACATTGGACAACCGGAAAGATTCTGATTCTGATCTTTCTCCTCCACGGAATAAACAAAGTTCAGGGCGCCAGGATTCTGATGCAGATTTGTCACCTCCACGGAATAGACCTAGACACCAGAGCTCTGACTCTGACCTCTCTCCACCAAGGAGGAAACAGAGGGCCAAATCTTCTGATTCTGATCTTTCTCTGCCTCGAAGGACTCAGCCTCTGGGAAAGAAGGTAGGAATTTTCAGGAGCCATATTCTTCTCTTGGAGTGACTTCTGTCTTCTAGTTCTATGCTAGTACCAGAGATCCAAGCCAGGGGAGGCTGCGGTAGATCCTGGTAGTATAGTATATCTAGTTCCGAGGACCACGCGAGCTCTTTCCGCGTCTCTGAAGGCAAGGCTGCCTATACCCATTCAAGGTAAACTTCCAAACACCAGATTTCCTAACTAGCTTCTGCCTTTACATCCTCTTAATTCCACAAATCTCATTTTAGGAAGTCTAGAAAAAATTCTCATTAGGAATAAATTGAGAACTGTAGTTTACAGGGTGGAGTTAGGACCACAAACCTTATGTCAGATAGATCACATATTTCTTTTTTTTTTAAATTTATTGGGGTGACAATTGTTAGTGAAATTACATAGATTTCAGGTGTACAATTCTGTATTACATCATCTATAAATCCCATTGTGTGTTCACCACGCAGAGTCAGTTCTCCTTCCATCACCATATATTTGACCCCCTTACCCTCATCTCCCTCCCCCCACCCGCTTACCCTCTGGTAACCACTAAACTATTGTCTGTGTCTATGAGTTTTTGTTTCTCATTTGTTTGTCTTGTTCTTTTTGGTTTATATACCACACATCAGTGAAATCATAGGGTTCTCTGCTTTTTCTGTCTGACTTGTTTCACTTAGCATTATACTCTCGAGATCCATCCATGTTGTCACAAATGCTCCTATATCATCTTTCCTTAACGCCGAATAGTATTCCATTGTGTATATGTACCACAACTTCTTTATCCATTCATCTATCGAAGGACATTTTGGTTGTTTCCATGTCTTGGCCACCGTAAACAAAGCTGCAATGAACATTGGCGTACACGTGTCTCTATAGAGAAATGCTTTTATATTTTTGGGGTAGATACACAGGAGAGCGATTGCTGGGTCATATGGTAATTCTATTCGTAATGTTTTGAGGAACCTCCACACTGCCTTCCATAGCGGCTGCACCAGTCTGCATTCCCACCAACAGTGTATGAGGGTTCCTTTTTCTCCACAGCCTCTCCAACACTTGTTACTATTTGGCTTGTTGATGATAGCCATTCTAAATGGGGTGAGGTGATATCTCATTGTGGTTTTCATTTGCATTTCTCTGATGATTAGTGACGTTGAGCATTTTTTCATATGTCTATTTGCCATTTGTATGTCCTCTTTGGAGAAATGTCTCTTCAGGTCCTCTGTCCATTTTTCAGTTGGGTTGTTTGTTTTTTTTGTTGTTGAGTTTCATGAGTTCCTTGTATATTTTGGATATTAACCCCTTATCAGAGGAACTGTTTGCGAAAATCTTCTCCCATTCAGTTGGTTGCCTCATTATTTTGTCAATAGTTTCTTTTGCTGTGCAGAAGCTTTTCAGTTTCATATAATACCATTCGTTTATTTTAGTTTTTACTTCCATTGCCTTTGGAGTCAAATTCATAAAATGCTCTTTGAACCCAAGGTCCATAAGTTTAGTACCTATGTTTTCTTCAATGCAGTTTATTGTGTCAGGTCTTATGCTTAAGTCTTTGATCCATTTTGAATTAATTTTGGTACATGGTGACAGATAGCAGTCCAGTTTCATTCTTTTGCACGTAGCTATCCAATTCTGCCAGCACCATTTATTGAAGAGGCTGTCTTTCCTCCATTGTATGTTTTTAGCTTCTTTGTCAAAAATTATCTGTCCATATTTATGTGGTTTTATTTCTGGGTTCTCAATTCTATTCCATTGGTCTATGTGTCTGTTTTTCCGCCAATACCAAGCTGTTTTGATTATTGTAGCCCTGTAGTACAAGGAAAAAATCAGGGAGTGTGATACCTCCAGTATTGTTCTTTTTTTTAAATATTGCTTTGGCTATTCGGGGTCTTTTGTGGTTCCAAACAAATCTGATGATTTTTTGTTCTATTTCTTTAAAAAATGCCATTGGGATTTTAATGGGGATTGCATTAAATCTGTATATGGCTTTGGGTAATATGGCCATTTTAACTATGTTGATTCTTCCAATCCATGAGCACGGAATGTCTTTCCATTTCTTTGTGTCTTCAATTTCTTTCAAAAATGTCTTATCGTTTTCAGCATATAAATCCTTCACATCCTTGGTTAAGTTTATTCCTAGGTATTTTATTCTTTTTGCTGCAATTGCAAAGGGAATTGTTTTTCGTATTTCTTTTTCTGAATTTCATTGTTAGTATATAGGAATGCAGTGGACTTTTGTACGTTGATTTTGTAGCCAGCAACTTTACTGTGTTCGTTGATTGTTTCTAACGGCTTTTTGGTGAAGTCTTTAGGGTTTTCTATATATAGCATCATGTCATCTGCAAAGAGTGATAATTTAACTTCTTCATTCCCAATTTGAATGCCTTTTATTTCTTTCTCTTGCCTGATTGCTCTGGCAAGGACTTCCAACACTATGTTGAAAAGCAGAGGTGATAGGGGACAGCCCTGTCGTGTTCCTGAATGTAGAGCAAAGGGCTTCAGTTTTTCACCATTAATTATGAGATTAGCTGAGGGCTTGTCATATATGGCCTTTATTATGTTAAGGTATTTTCATTCTGTACCTATTTTATTAAGTGTTTTAATCATAAATGGATGTTGTATCTTGTAAATGCTTTTTCTGCATTAATTTTTAGAATTATATGATTTTTGTCCTTTATTTTGTTTATGTGATGTATCACATTGACGAGATTTGCGGATGTTGAACCATCCTTGTGCCTCTGGGATGAACCCCACTTGGTCGTGATGAATAATCTTTTTAATGCATTGTTGTATTCGATTTGCTAGAATTTTGTTTAGGATTTTTGCATCAGTATTCATCAGAGATACTGGTCTGTAGTTTTCTTTTTTTGTGTTGTCCTTACCAGGCTTTGGTATCAGGGTAATGTTGGCCTCATAAAATGAGTTAGGGAGTACTGTCTCTTCTTCAATGTTTTGGAAGAGTTTGAGCAGGATTGGTATTAGATCCTATTTGAAGGTTTGGTAGAATTCACTAGTGAAGCCATCTGGTCCAGGAGTTTTGCTTTTGGGAAGGTTTTGGATGACTGATTCAATTTCGTTACTGGTGATCGGTCTGCTTAGATTTTCCAGTTCTTCATGGTTCAGCCTTGGAAGGCTACATATTTCTAAGAACTTGTCCATTTCTTGTAGGTTATTGAATTTGGTGGCATATCGTCCTTCATAGTATTCTTGGATGATCCTTTGTATTTCTGTGGTGTCCGTGATAACTTCCTCCTTTTCATTTCTGATTTTGTTAATTAGTGTCTTCTCTCTTTTTATCTTAGTGAGTCTAGCCAAGGGTTTGTCAATTTTGTTAATCTTTTCAAAGAACCAGCTCTTTGTCACATTAATTTTTCTATTGTCTTTTTGTTCTCTATTTCATTTAGTTTTGCTCTGATTTTTGTTACTTCCTTTCTTCTGCTGACCTTGGGTTTCACTTGTTCTTCTTTTTCTAGTTCTTTAAGGTGTATCATGAGGTTATTTATTTGGGATTTTTCTTGTTTCTTGAGATAGGCCTGTAAATTTCCCTCTTAAAACTGCTTTCGCTGCATCCCCAAAATTTTGGTAGGATGTATTTTCATTGTCATTTGTTTCTATGTATCTTTTGATCTCTCCTCTAATTTCTTCTTTGACCCAGTCGTTCTTTGAAAGTATGTTGTTTAATCTCCATGTATTTGTGTTTTCTCCTGCTTTCTTTTCGCAGTTGATATCCAATTTCAAAGCCTTGTGATCAGAGAATATGCTTGGTATGATTTCAATCTTCTTAAATTTGCTGAGGCTCATTTTATGTCCAAACATATTGTCTATTCTTGAGAATGTTCCATGTACACTCGAAAAGAATGTATAGTCCTGTGTTTTAGGATGAAGTGCTCTATATGTGTCAATTATGTCCATTTCATCTAATGTGTCATTTAGGGCTGCTATTTCGTTATTTATTTTCTGTTTGGATGATCTATCCATAGCTGTCAATGATGTATTTAAGTCCCCTAGTATAATTGTGTTTTGGTCAATTTCTCCCTTTAGTTCTGTTAGTAGTTGCTTGGTATATTTCAGTGCTCCCTGATTGGGGGCATAAATATTGATGACTGTTATGTTTTCTTGTTGTATAGTTCCCTTTACCATTATGAAATGTCTATCTTTGTCTCTTGTTATCTTTTTCACCCTGAAGTCTGTTTCATCTGATATCATTATGGCTTCACCTGATTTTCTCTAGGTACCATTTGCTTGGAGTGTCAATTTCCACGCTTTCACTTTGAGTCTATGCTTGTCCTTGTAGCTGAGATGTGTCTCTTGGAGACAGCATATGGTTGGGTTTAGTTTTCTGATCCAATCTGCTACTCTGTGCCTTTTTATTGGTGAGTTCAGTCCATTTACATTTAGGGTGATTATTGATACGTGAGGATTTCCTGTCATTCTATCTTTAGTTTTCTGGTAAGACTGTGTCTCCATTGTTTCTTTGCCTTTTTGTTGTTGTCTATTATTTCTGTGTGGTGGTATTCTATGATGTTTCCCTCTGTTTCTTCTTTTATTATAGTATGCATTTCAGTTCTGGATTTTTTTTCAGTGGTTACCCTTAAGTTTATATAAAAGAAAGTTTCATATTTAGAGTATTGCATTTTCTTCAGCACACTTACTTTCTCCATTCCCATATTCCGGTTCAGGCCTTTACTTTCCCCCTTTTTGTGTTGCGACAAATTGTCCCTGTTGATGGTAGTCGAATAGCCTTCTTTAGTATTTCTTGTAGTGCAGGTCGTGTATTAGAAAATTCCCTCAGCTTCTGTATGTCTGCAAAGGTCTTTATTCCTCCTTCATATCTAAAGGATATCTTTGCTGGATATATTATTCTTGGCTCAGAATTTCTCTTTTTCAATAGTTTGAATATTTGGTTCCACTCCCTCCTGGCTTGTAGAGTTTCTGCTGAGAAATCTGATGATAATCTGATGGGCTTTCCTTTGTAGGTTACCGTCTTCTTTTCCCTGGCTGCCTTGAGGATTCTTTCTTTGTCGTTGATTTTAGACAATTTCAATACAATGTGCCTTGGAGAAGGCCGGTTGGGGTTCAGGTAATTAGGTGTTCTATTTGCTTCTTGGATTCGATGATCCAGTTTTGTCCACAAGTTTGGGAAGTTCTCATCAACAATTTGTTTGAATATATTCTCTGTTCCCTTCTCTCTTTCTTCTCCTTCTGGTATGCCCACTATTCTTATATTGCTCTTTCTGATAGAGTCAGAAAGTTCTTGTAGAGTTCTTTCATTTCTTTTAAGTCTCAAGTCTCTTTCTTCTTCCATCTGTGTAATTTCCAGGTTTCTATCTTCGATGTCACTGATTCTTTCCTCCATCTGGTCAACTCTACTACCTAAGCTGGTTATTTCATTCTTAATTTCTTCTATTGAGTTCTTAATCTCCAGAAATTCCATTTGGTCCTTTTTTAAAATTTCAGTCTCTTTTGTAAAGTGCTCATGTTGTTCTTTGATTGCGTTTCTGAGTTCATTAAATTGCCTTTCTGTGTTTTCTTGCATCTCGTTGAGTTTTTTCAGAACTGCAATTGTGAATTCTCTGTTATTTACGTCACATATTTCCATATCTTTAGGTTCCTTTTCTTGAGATTTTTCACTTTCTTTCTGAGCTGTCTTGTTGCCTTGGTTATTCATGCCAATTACTGATTTATTATTTCTCTTCTTAGACATCTACAGGAGTGGCTTCTGCAACAGGTTGATAGGAAGAGGTCTTTCTTTTGTTTTCGAATACTTGTTGGTAGATTGTTTTATTTTCTCTCCGATTGCAGTCTTTTTTTCCTCTCTCACACAGTAGTGCTATGTTTTGTCTGCACTATTCCAGCTTCTCCCAGAATGGGGGGATTCCCTGGGAGACGGGCTTCTCCTCTGTTAACAGTTCGCCTGGGTCATAGGGCGCCATGTCCCTGTGGGGATGCGGAGAGCTTTTGAAGTTCCAAAGCTCTTTCTGCACCAGATTTAGAGCCCGTATGTTTCAGCAGTTCTGTTTACTCCTGCAGGGATCTGCCCTGATAGGTGGGGCCAGGGGTGGGGTGAGTTGTGAGAGGTGGCCCAGAGCAATGGTGGCGACCACCACCACAGCCGGTCCTGCTTCCACAGTTCCCTCCTCTGTGCCGGAACTAGTTGGGCTGCGAATCTGTGTCTGCGGTCCACAGTTCTCAGAACAACAAATATTCTGTTCTTTTGATCTGACACTGCTACTATTCTGCTTCTAGCACCGGGCAGGTGGGGATGGGCGAGCTCTGGGAGGGTCAGGAGGGGCCGGCTAGTCTCAGTGCCTAAGGCTTCTGTTCTCTGCTCGGCAGTGAGGGCTTAAACCACCGTTTTCAGCCCTCTTCCCTCAGTCTTTGCTCCGAGGTCTCTGTTATGAGTGTTGGGTTCAGCCGTGTTATATGCTTCCCCCTCAGCCCTGTGGGCCATCAGCGGAGCCCTAGCAGTTTGAGTTCTTTCCTCTCCCGCATCTGCAGTAGTTCTGGGATGCAGCGAGCTCGGAGCACTGAGCTAGGTCTGCGTCCTGCGCCCCACACGCAGCTCCGTCCCCGCACTTCTCCCTTCCCTTCCCTCCTCCCCCGCTCGCGCGATTCTCCCACCTTTAGGTAAATTGAGTAGTGGGCCTCTTCGTCTCGCCTATCTGCTGTGCAGGGAGTCCTTTGTGGAGTTATTGTTGTTCGATTAGTTGTAAATTCCAGGGGAGCTTTACAGAGGCTCACCTCACGCCGCCATTTTGATGACGTCTACTGTCAGATCACATATTTAAATCTACTTCTTCCACTTTCTGTCTGTAAATTTGAGCAAGATGCATAATATCTCTAAGCTTCTGCTTCTTAATCTGTAAAAGGTGGGTAATAGTACATACTTCATAAGGTTATTGTGGGAATTAAATGAGTTAGCACAGTGCCTGGGACAAAAGAAGCATTTAGTGTAAGCAATTTATTATTATAAATTGGACTGCAGGTCTCTATCCAGAGCTTAAAGAGAGGTACTTAAAATATAAAACTTCTTTTAGAAATCATATCACCTGGGAAGTCAGTGTTTTGTTTGTTTTATTTTAAATTTATGGAGAAGCCTGAATTAGCAAAAGGAAAATGCACATGAACCGTGAGTAATTTTGTTGTAAAGAACACCCGTAGTAGGAAAGGAATCTTACTCCAGTGAGTTGGTTAGTGAACAGAATGGTAGAACCTGTGATGTACACATCTCCCTCCAGGACGGATTTTTCAGGTAAGTCTCCTCTGTAGCCCATGGTCCTGGCAGGCTAGACAAGTCTGTCCCTAACCTGGGAAGTGGAGTTCTCTTTTGGTGAACAAACTGAAATCTATGTTTCAACTGGGCCTCTTGACATTTTATGTACCTGTTTAGTCCGTGGACAATTTAATATTAATCAAATTCTGCATATTGCTTAAAGATACCAAATTATACTGTATACTTCATTTGTGGGCTGTTTGTTGTGTTGTCAGAAGGTAGAGTACATTAAAATTTTTTTATTTGGTCATATCTGTTCATTATCCTGAAATATAGCCACAGTTTAAGGGTCTTAGGTTTGCCTGAGTTTGTATTTTAAATGGAATATTTTATCAGTGTGGGTCTTTACTGGAGGGCTTAGAGCTGGTCAGGTGACTAGGGTGAGTGTTCATGTGTGCAGTTTATACACTGAAAAATCAGAAATACAGCTGCTTAGCATTCTCTTTAGTATCTTGTTAGATAGTGTTTACTCTTAACCTTGATAGTACTGTTAATTTTCCATGAAATTCAATTTTATTTCTTTTCTATTCTGTGAATCCTGTGGCTGACAATAAGAATACAAAGCTAGACTTTTCGGTTTGGTTACTGCTGTTCATCAGACAAAATGCACGTAACTGTGTATACCTGTTTGGCCTGCTGCTGCATTGTCTCATTAATGTTGGGTGCTCCCTTTCCCATTGTATAGGCTGCACACATGTATTCTGGGGCTCAAACTGGGCTGGTGTTAACTGACATACAGCGAGAGCAGCAGGAACTCAAGAAACGGGACCAAGAAACCATGGCATTTGAAGGTAAAAATGTGAAAGTGCAGAGACCAATTGAAGGTCATGTAGCTTTTATTTTACTTTTTAAATGTAGTTTATTGTAACTGATTTTTAAAATTTTTAATTGCTATGAAGTTTCAGTTCTGGTTTTATGTATTATTTTAACTTCTCAGTCGGTCCAAGTGGTTCTTTTCCTTCTTGAAAAATGTTAGTTTTCAGGATCATCACAAATATGCACTTAGATATTTGTAGGAAGTACTTGTAGTCTGGCTGCGAAAGTTCTTAATCAGCATCAGAATCCCAAGTGGTTGATTTCAGATATTAAATAAAATATTATTTCTGATTTTCATACCTGGTATTTAGCTTTAAAAGTATATTTTTCTTTTGCAGCTGAATTCCAATATGCTGAAACTGTGTTTCGAGATAAGTCTGGCCGCAAAAGGGATTTGAAACTGGAACGTTTAGAGCAAAGGAGAAAAGCAGAGAAGGCCTCGGAGAGAGATGAACTGTATGCTCAGTGGGGAAAAGGGTAAGGGAACTACCGAAAGGTGAAACAAGCCTGCGGAGACGGAAGGAAGTCATTTTTCTGTTCTGCTGACCAGTTAGTCATGTTCTGCCTGAGAGCTGTTTTCAGGAATGGGAAATCAGTGTGCTCAAGCTCCCTCCTAAATACTGATAGACTTCACACTTCCAGTTGGTATTCTAGGAATTTTTCCCTTTTCACTATTTGGCGTAGGCTGCTAGAAAGAGGAGGTTCTCCAAATGTAACAGTGTGGTCCATGTTAGTGTAAGTGTAAAAATGTTGAACAGTATAGCAGACACTCTTGGTTCTTTCTGCCCAGCCTTGCCCAGAGCCGTCAGCAGCAACAAAATGTGGAGGATGCAATAAAGGAAATGCAGAAACCTCTGGCCCGCTATATTGATGATGAGGACCTGGACCGGATGCTGAGAGAACAAGAAAGAGAGGGGGACCCCATGGCCAACTTTATCAGGAAGAATAAGGCCAAGGAGAACAAGAATAAGAAAGGTGAGCCTTTGGGGGCTCGTCGGAGGTGGAGGTGACTTACGGGAAGAGAATCAGTAGGGTGAGGACACATACATACAGAGCATGTGCACAGAAGGCATTCCCATACAATCTTAGATTTCTTGTATTTGGGAGTTTAGGTTTAACCCAGTCAAGATTGCTGTATAAAAAATTTTTTCCCCACTGCCATCCAGCTCTGAATTGAATTGTACAGATAACTGGCTTGTTTTCTCTCTCTCCTTTCATTAGTGAGACCTCGCTACACTGGCATAGCACCTCCTCCCAACAGATTCAATATCTGGCCTGGATATCGCTGGGATGGAGTGGACAGGTAAGCCTTAATATTTCCCACACTTTGGTTTTCTCTTCCATCTGACCCTAACCTTCCCTAACTGTAAATCACTGTATACTCTGCTTCATTTTCTGCTCTAATCACAGGGTTAATATTAAGCAGTTTGCTTGCTTCTATTTCTGAGGTTCTCAAATCCCATTTCCCATGCTTAGAACACTCTTCCTCCTTTTTCCCTTTTCAAAGCTTAAAAAGCTCTGGACAGACAACTCAGGTGATCCTTTTGGTTTTGACATTGGTCACTTCTAATTATATTTTTTAAGGTTTAGAGGGGGTGAGTGATGAGTAGTAGTTTGGAGCATTCTGTATGTTGTTGTATCTAAAATGTAGCCCTTGGACTATCTCTTGATTGCCTTAGGAGTGAATTACTTGTAATGTCTCACTGATCTCACCACCTTATTTGTTTACCTGCCTTTGTCTACACCCATGTACTCTAACTTCCTGTCTGTTATCATGGATGAACTATATGTGCTCCTATCCAAAGTCAGTTCCTCCACTTATATGTTGGATCCCATGTCCTCTTACCTTCTAAGGGATATTGTTCTAACATGTAGCATAGTGATTCTCAAACTTGATCTCAAGATCCCTTTAAACTCTTAAAAATTATTGAAGATCCCCAAAAACTTTTGTTTATGTGGGTTATATCTTAATATTTACCATATTAGAAATTAAACTGATAAGTTTAAAGAGCATTTAATTCATTAAATCATAATACAGCCATTACTTTAGCATAATCACCATATTTTAAAAGAAAAATAATTATACTTTCATAACAAAATTGATTTACATTTTTTAAAATCTTATTAGTATCTGGCTTAATAGTAGAAAGCAGGATTCTGCATGTAGTCTGTTGCAGTGTATTTAGTTGCGGAATAGGAAGTAAATTTAGCCTTATACATAGGTAGCTAGAAAAGGAAGGTGTATTGTATTTTTTGATACTGAACAAAAATTCAACAAGTTTCTTAAAGGTTATTGATGAAACGGAATCTGAAACTATATCAAAAAACTTTTCATAGTTTTTTATTGAAATCCGTTGGTATTTTTTTTTTTTTTTTTCCTACTTTGGATGAATCTTTTAACCCTGCATGATTTTATAACATTGTGCACTGGTCATTTGGAAAATATTATTTTGCTGAGTTTTTCAGACCTTCCAAATGTTGACATACTTCATTATATAATATTGAATAATCATGTGTTTGTTAACCTTACCTTTGATCTCATCACAAAAATCTTTAAAGAACAGGAAGCTAAAGAGTTCATAGTGGTGGATACAAGTTTGCTATTGTCAGTGTTTTGGATTTTAGGTGTGTGAGTTTAGTATTCAATTTTAATTGCTGTATAATCTTTTTAGCTATACTTCTCTGCAATTTTTTTTTTTTGGTGTTTGCTCTAAGGATCACAAGATGTATCTTTAACTTACCACAGCCTACGGAGTTATAATTGTACTATTTCATAAAGACCTTGTAACACGATAGTTCCACTTACCTTCTGTTCTGTTCTTCTGCTATTGTTGTCATATATATTACATAAAAAAAGAATATAGATCCCACAATACAGTGTTATAATTTGTAGTTTACAGTTACATATTTTTAAAGAAACTAAGAAAACAAAAGAAAAAATATATAGTTGTTAATATTTACTCACATATTTACCATTTCTGTGCTCTTCCTTCTTTCCTAAAGAACCTCTTTTAATATTCCTTCATCGCAGGTCTAGTGGCAGCAAATTTTTTCAGTTTTTGTTGATATGAAAATGCCTGTTTCACTTTTATTTTTTAAAAATGTTCATTTTGAAATAATTGTAGAATCACAAGAACTTGAAAAAAACATTGGTGTGTCATAGTATATCCTTCCCCCAACTTCCCCCAATGATATCTTATATAATCATAGTATATTATCAAAGTAAGGAAATTGACATTGGCACAGTTCTGTTAGAGATCTTTTTCTTGCCTTCATTTCTGAAGGTGGCTTCACTGACATAGTGTTGGAGGAGGTCATCGAGATGATGTGACTGCCCGTTGACCCACAAGCTGTACCTGGACAATCAGAGGCTCCTTGTCCCCTCCCCTGTCCTTGGAATGTATGTCCCTCCAACTATTCCCATACTAGCAACCAATTCAAGGATTTAGTCTTGAGAGAGTAAGGTGTTGAGACCATCTGGACTGAATATGTGACTGAACCCAGTTAATGCTTCTATATAAACTTTTTAAAAATTTCTGATGCCCAAGACAGGCCTCATATATAAGTTCCCTTGCTTATTAAAACTCCATTCTGGAGCGGTCTGCCTTTTTCTTTGGTTCTCCTTGCCCTCTGCATACAGGGGCCCATTTCAGATTTCACCTGGGGAACTTCTGAGGTTGCAGTGTCACACATAGAACTCGGGGTTGACAGTACCAGAGTTCTAGGACAGCTTTGCCAGCTCTTAATGACGTTTCATCATTTTCTGGCCTCCACTGTTTCTGATTAGAAGTCAACCCTCAGTCTTCATTTATTTTATTATTAAATGCCACCCCCGCCCTCACATACACATACATACGTTGTAATATATTGTTTTTTTCTGGCAGCTTTCAAGATTTTCTTCTCGTCTTTTTTTGGGTTTTAGCACTTTGGCTCTGATGCACCTAGTTATGCTTTTCTTTGTGTTTATCCTCTGGGCTTGTTGAGCTTTCTGCATTGACAGTTTATGTTTTTCAAATTTGGGAAGTATTTGGCTATATTTTCTTCAATTATTTTTTTCTGAACCACTTTTTCTTCTCCAATTATACTATTTTCTTCCACTTGATATTATACCATAGATCTCTGAAGTTCTGTTCATTTTTCTATCATTATTTTTCTCTCTGTTTTTAAAGTGGGATAATTTCTATTTCCAAATTCATTGACTCTTTCTTCTGCCATCTCCAAATCTGATTAGGCCCATACAATGAATTTTTCATTTAAGCTAGTTTATTGTATTTTCACCTCTAGAATTTCCATTTGATAGTTTATATTTCTCGGTCGAGATTTCCCATCTGTTCATCATGAGACATATTCCTCTTTCTTGAGAATATTTAAAATTAGTGCTTTGAAGTCCTGTCTGCTAATTGCAGCATTTTAGGTCACCTCAAGATTGGTTTCTATTAATAGCTTTTTCTTGAATTTAATCACATTTTACTGTTTCTGCATGCCTGGTCATTTTTTTAATGTATACTGGACATTATGAATGATACATTGCAGAGACTTTGAATTCTGTTATATTCCTCTGAAGTGTATTGATTTTTATTCCAGTAGACATTTGACTTGGCTGTTTTTGAACTCCAAACTCTGTCTCCTTTGCAGTGGGCAGTGGCTAAAATTTCTGCTCAGTTCTTTTAATTTCTAGCTGTTGCTTTTTTGTCAGGCCCAATGGAGTTTCCCCTGCACAAGCACAGTTTAGCAGTTAGCCAAGAATTTGGGGGCAGTTAGTGTGTAGATTTTGGGGTTCATCCCTTTTGCAGCTCCCTCCCTTTCAGGATTTCCAGCTGCTCTGCCCGCTTTGCACTGATACCCCAAGCCAATTTGCCTGTGGCTTTCTGCCTTCAGGAGCTGTGCAGATTGGAAAGTGCCCTCTGGCAAAAAACAGCACAAATCTCTTTTCACACATAGACTCCCATCCTGATTCTGCCTGCTTTTGGTCACTCTCCCATGCCTTCAAATACATGTATTTTTATATTTTGTGTAGATTTTATAATTGCTATCTGAGGATAGGTTAGTCTGCTCGAATTCCTCTGCTATGACTAGAATCCACCGTTCCACCTTATATGGGCCTAAGGCATTGTCTTCTGTCCCCAAGCTGTCATCAAAATTCAAGCCTCCAGTTGCTCGTGTTGACAAATATCCTTAGGGGGCTGTGCTTTCAGGCTAGCTTACTACTTTGCTTTGCAGCTCACTGTTATAAGAGTCTGTGTTTGGTAGCAGGGTGATTTTTCAGAATACCAATTTGCCTTGTAGCCAAAGTAGATATGTTTGTAGCCATAAAGATGTTCCCTGCTATATTGAGTTCATTCTTTCTTCTTTTTCCTTTTTTTTTGAACTTCTGGACCCAACACTTAGAACTTTCCCTGGCCTAATTTTTTACTGGTCTCTGATTTGTCTTCATCTCTCCCAGTGATTTTCCTCCACTTCTCATTCTTGTTTTCTACCAGATCTTTCCTTTTGGTTCCCTTTTTCATCCTTGCTTTTTTTGTGTTTATTCATTCTTTCATCATGTTTTCTAATTTTGTTTTTGGCCCACTGCAAATGAATATTTCTAGAACAAATCAATAGTATGTTGGAGTTGGAAAACCCATGAGATTAGTTATGCTAACTCCCATTATTTAAATGAAACCTGAGGCCCAGATAAATTTAATAACTTAGAGTCATTCAACTCACCTGCTAAAACTGGATTTAGAACCTTGGGCTCCTAATTCTCTACTCCTAAGCTGTGAGTTCTCTTGCAATTTGTTTTTTTGATTCTGTTTAGGGTTTTGTTTTTTATTCACATGTCGTTTGTCTGTATGATCATATTGGTGTTGATTCTCTTAAGTACTTATTCCCCTAGGCAAAAAACAGTAGTTTTCTTGGTGCTCTATACTACCACATATGCTGCTGCGGGTGGAGATGGTGCCATTTACAATAAGCTTCTCTTCCTAAAGCTTTTCATTACTTACCCTACTTATCTCTTAGGGAAGGCCTTAGGAACAAGGGAAGCCTGTTATCTCAATCAGTTCAGTGACACTTAGCATGTATGTTACAACTTTAAGCAGCTATGTTCTAGGTGCCAGGGTCTCACAATTAGTGAGAGACAGTCCCTGATCCCAGGAACTCACTTTCTATCTAGAGGAGAAGACAAACAGTAAATAATTTCACTGCTACTTGGTAAGTATTACTATAGAGAATTTTCAAGGTGCCTTGGGAGCACAAAGGAAGAGTCAATTCAGCTATGGGCAAGTATAGCCAGGCGATGTTTCCTAGAGCTGGTGACATGACATATGCGTTGAAGCGATGTCAGTTACCAGCCCAGATAAGAAGGAAAGGAAGAATGTTGAAGGAAGAGGATTATATATGTGCAAAGTCATAAGGATGTGGAACATCATGGTGTTATTGGGCCCAGGTGGGGCAGTCATAAGCAGTTTGCTATTGTTGGATAACATCAAGGGTCTGAACAAGGACTAATAGGAGGATGAATTATATATTTTCTCCTTTTGACTGTGTTGCAGATGTCTTAAATATTTTCACATGAGTGCCTTATTTTCTTCCTCATTCATTAGATTGTGAATTCTTCTCTTTTCTCAAAAATAAGTGAACAATTCAGGATTCTGGCTGATTAGTATCTCTTAATTGCAGGTCCAATGGATTTGAACAGAAGCGCTTTTCCAGGCTTGCCAGCAAGAAGGCGGTGGAGGAACTTGCCTACAAGTGGAGTGTTGAGGATATGTAACTTTTCTGAGGTTGTAGGGGTGGCTATGGGTTGTGGTAGTGGACCTGGGGCAGCCAGACATCCAGCTGCAACAGTTGTCTATGCTAATAATCAGGGTCCACACAGATCAGCAACTTGTTGAACGTTCGTTTTGAGTACGAGCATTTGAGAAGAAGAATTTTTAAGACCTGATGTTTGGACTGAGGCACCTCTAACTTCTCAGGTGTGCCAACACTTTGCTGTTGCTGGCTTTCAAAGGAAACATTGATTTTTCAGTGTCCCAGCGTTTGTTCTTGGTTAGGTTTTTTTAATAAACATATATTTATTTTTTTAAAATCACTTTCTTAACTGGGTATTCTGTTTGGGGGAAGAATACAAGCTAATTTGAACCCCCAGGGACATGGAAGGTGGTGTGTTGGATTTTTTAGTAAGCCAGAAAGCAATAGAGTAGTGCCCCTTATCTGAAGTTTCATTTTCTGTGGTTTCAGTTACCTGTGGTCAACCATGGTCCAAAAATATTAAATGGCAAATTCCAGAAATAATTCAGAAGTTTCAAATTGTCCATCGTTCTGAGTAGTGTGATGAAATCTTGCTCTGTCCCACTCCATCCCTCCCAGGATGTGAATCATCCCTTTGTCCAGCTTCTCCATGCTGTATGTGTACCCACCTTGTAGGCACTTAGGAGCCGTCTAGGTTATCAGCTCGACTATTGCAGTATCGCAGTACTTGTGTTCAAGTCACCCTTGTTTTACTTAATAATGACCCTAAAGCACAAGAGTAGTGATGCTGGCAGTTTGAATATGCCAAAGAGAAGCCATAAAGTGCCTTCTTTAAGTGAAAAGTTATGTATGTGTAGGAAAAATCATATTATGTATAGGGTTCAATACTATCCATTGTTTAAGGCATCCACTGGGTGTATTGGAATGCATCCCCTCAGATGAGGGGGGACTACTGTATCAGTAAGAACTTGCACAGTGATGGAACTATCCTCTTAGAAAGTAAGAGTTAGTGCTAAACTGGATGTAGGAATGGCATGACTATTTAGAGATCTGATAAAGGTAGTATCACAGATTGGTGGGGAAGAGATGGATGATGGTGCCAAAAAATTGGCTTATTATATAGACAAAAATAAGTAAATCCCTGCTTCAAACCTTGTAAAACAAAGATTCCAAAATAATTATAGACCTAAATGAAAGGTAAAATGTTAAAGCCAGTAAGAAAAAACGGAGAATGTCTTTGTGATCTTGGGGTGAGTATAGATTTGTTAAGATCCCCAAAGCACAATCCATAAGATTTTGATAGCTTTGACTACTTTGTAATTAAAGATTTCTAGTCAACAAAGTCTTCTATAGTTAAGACCAGATAGGTACAGTTTAGGAAAAAATATTTGCAGTGTCTAAAACTGAGAAAGGATTGCATTATATAAGGGATCAAATATAGAATAACTACTGCAAATTAGGAAGAAAAATGAAACACAAAAATGGGCAAAGAATATGAATAGGTAAAATCTAAAGGGACAACCAGAGGGCTAATGAGTATGTTACCTCACTAGTAATTAGAGAAATGCAAATGAAAACATTAATGAGTTTCTGCTTTTATTAGTTTGGCAAAAATAAGCAGGAGACTGAACTCTCACGTGGAATGAAAACTCATGGGAGTTTAAACGGGTATATCCATTCTGGAGAATAAATGGGCGACACTTAAAGTATGAAAGTATTGAAAAAAAGTATTACATAGTTTTTAAGAGTGTGCTTTGGTGCTATACTGCCTGAGTTTGAATCCCACCTATGTCTTTTACTACTGTGTTTCCCCCAAAATAAGACCTAGCCTGACCATCAGCTCTAATGTGTCTTTTGGAGCAAAAATTAATATAAGACCTGATATGATATGATATAACATAATATGATATGATATAATATGATATAAGACCGGGTCTTATATTAAAATAAGATCGGGTCTTATGTTAATTTTTGCTCCAACAGATACGTTAGAGATGATGGTCCAGGTAGGTCTTATTTTTGGGGAAACATGTTAAGTGTGTGACCATGATAAGCCACTTAATTTTTCTATGCCTTAGTTTCTTTATCTGTGAAATGGAGATAATAGTACTTACCTCCTAGGTTTATTATTGTGAGCTTAGAATAGTAGCTGGTACATAGTATGTGTCACGGAATTGTTAGCTGTCACTGTCTTATCAAATGTTCATAGCCAGTTTCCAGGTGGCCCCCAATGATCCCTGCCTCCTGGTATTCAAGCCCTGTGTAGTCCCCTGTCACTACAGGGGCATGTAACAGATAGGATGTATTGGAAATGTGTGACTTCTGACCAGACCATGAAAGACATTGAGGCATCTGCCTCTGGAGAGGCTCATGTGGAGAAGCACTGAGGCCTCTCACCAACTGACAGCAGCACCAAGTTACCAAGTTACTGTGTTGGTGAACTGCCTTGGAAGTGGATCTTCTAGCCCCATTCAAGCCTTAAGATGCATGCAGCCCCGATCAATGCTGTGACCACAGCCTCGTGAGAGATCATGAGCCAGAATCACCCAGCTCCCATTCTTAACCCAAAGAAACCAGGAGATAACAGGTGTTTATTACTTTTTTAAATATAGCTTTATTGAGATACAATTCATATTCATTTAACCCGTTTAAAGTATGTAGTTACGTGGTTTTGAGATATGATAGAGTTGTGCAACTATCACAATTTTAAAACTGTTTGATCAGCCTGTGGATACAAGAAACTTGGATCCATTAGCAGTCACTCTTCGCTTGTCTTTAACTCCCCTAGTCCTAGGCAACTATGAATTTACTTTCTGTCTCTATACATTTACCTATTCTAGACATGTCATCTAATGTGCAATGGGACTATATATTAGGTTGGTGCAAAAGTAATTGCGGTTTTTGCAATTATTTGTACCCTTTTAAACCGTAATTACTTTTGCACCAATCTAATATAATACATAGCCTTTTGTGTCTGGCTCCTTTCACTGAGCATGTTTTCAAGGTTCATCCATGTTGTAGTATGTATCAGTACTTCATTACTTTTTATGTGTGAATAATATTCCTTTGTGTGGCTATACCACATTTTATTCATGCATCAACTGATGGACATTTGAGTATTTCCACTTTTTGTCTATTGTGAATAATGCTATGAGCATTCATGGACAAGTTTTTCTTATGGACATATATTTTCATTTTTCTTGGAATAGAATTGCTGCTGGTTCACATGGTAACTCCATGTTTAACTTTTTGAGGAACTGCCACGCTTCTATATCAGTGTATGACGGTTCTGATTTCTCCATACCCTTGCCAACACTTGTTATTATCTGTCTTAATTATAGCCATCCTAGTGGGTATGAAATAGTATCTCACTGTGGTTTTGATTTGCATTTTCTTTTTCTTTTTTTTTTTTTAAAGATTTTATTGGGGAAGGGGAACAGGACTTTATTGGAGAACAGTATGTACTTCCAGGACTTTTTCCAAGTCAAGTTGTTGTCCTTTCAGTCTTAGTTGTGGAGGGCGCAGCTCAGCTCCAGGTCCAGTTGCCGTTGCTAGTTGCAGGGGGCGCAGCCCACCATCCCTTGCGGGAGTCAAACAGGCAATCTTTGTGGCTGAGAGGATGTGCTCCAACCAACTGAGCCATCTGGGAGGCAGCTCAGCTCCAGGTGTCGTGTTCAATCTTAGTTGCAGGGGGCACTGCCCACCATCCCTTGCGGGACTCGAGGAGTTGAACAGGCAACCTTGTGGTTGAGAGCCCACTGTCCCATGTGGGAATCGAACCGGCAGCCTTCAGAGTTAGGAACACAGAGCTCCAACTGCCTGAGCCACTGGGCCGACCCCCACACACACTTATTTAGAATTCTTTGTATATTCTGGGTTACAAGACTCTTATCAGATACATGATTTGTAAATATTTTCTCTTATTCTGTGGGTATTATTGTTTTAAGCTTCTGATTTGAGGTAATTTGTTATACAACAATAGATAACTAATGCATTAAGTGTGTACATATGTTACCTCAAAGCAGTTCAACTCCTGGCTGTGTCCTTCAGAGAACTTGCACAAATCCACAAGGAATTATGTCTAAGGACGTTTATGTATAGTTTAGGTAGCAAGATACTGGAAACAACTTAGGTCTCTGCCTTTATAGGAAATTATAAATAAAATGTAGTATACGAGGTATAACAATTAAGTTTGCAAACTCATCATCCTAGAAAAAGTGCAACATACCTCACTGCTGAATATCACTATGGTCACCTTCAGACTACTCCCCTTGGGAAGCTATGCACCAATGCCAGTGTCTAGTCCACCCTTCAAAGCAATTTTGGAACTCTTTCTGGACTGGCCATCAGAGCTGTCATATTTTACCCTTGATGTCCTGAATGTCATCAAAATGTCTTCCTTTCTATATTTTCTTTATCTTCGGGTAAAGAAAGAAGTCACTAGGGGCCAGATCAGGTGAGTAGGGAGGATGTTCCAATACAGTTATTTGTGTACTGGCTAAAAACTCCCTCACAGACAGTGCCGTGTGAGCTGGTACATTGTCGTGATGCAAGAGCTCCTTCGGGTCTATTTTTACACTTACCTTTCTCATGCCAGGATTCTCAGTTAAGATTTTCCTGTTTCTCTATCGATGTTTACTTGGTCTTCTATGCTTGTCATAGTCAGCTGATGATTTTGACGCACAATTCGATGAATTTTTGCAATGTTTTCATCAGTTCTGCTCATTACTGCCCACCCTGACCTCTCTTCATCAGTGACAGGTTCTCTCCCCTCGGAGAAACATGTAATCCATTTGTACACTGCTGTTTTCTCCATGGCATTATCCCCATAAACTTGGACTAACATGTCCCTGATTTCACTTCCACTCTTGCCAAGTTTAACAAGAAATTTGATGTTTGTTCTTTGCTGTAATTCAATCTCAGACATTCTCGCAGCGGCATCAAAAACACACAACAATAATGAACGCCACTCAGCAAGACACCGCCACACGTAAACACGAACACAGCTGTGAGACACTGATGTACCAAGGTTATGAAACCTTACAGAGCTGTCTGTACAGTGCTGCCAATGTAAGTGCATGATGGCAAGTTTGCGCACTTAATGGTCCGATTTTGTATGCCTATGATGGAATATTATAAAAAAATAGTCAGATACAAGCAGTTAGGAACTTAGTGACACGATAAACTCCAGGTAAGGAAAATAAGGAACAATGAAATTTATAGCAAAAATCAGCTAAGTAAATTACACAGATAAGCATTATTTTTTTAAGGAGGGTGTGTGTGTACCTAAACTCACTAGCCTAGCGTCTGTTGAAGGAACAGAATGGGAATGAAGGAGGGAAAGGGAAAAAAAGTGGGGACTTGGGTGGTTGAACTTGATAGTGTGTCCTGAACTCAAACGTGTGATCACCTCAGCTCTCAGCACCTGAGCCCCTAAGCACAGCTCCAGAAGCAAGGTGTTGCATTAACGGAACTGACATTTAGTACCTGTATTAGTTAGGGTGTACTAAGCTGCTGTGATGGCTTCGAAATGGACTGGCTTACCACAGCAAGGGTTTTTCTCCTCACATAAATTGTCCAGGGTAGTTATAGGTTGGACAGTGGGAGGGGGTTACTCTACTCCACGCAGTCACTTAGGGACCAGGCTGATGCCAACATCAACATGGCCTCCACGGTTGTGGGCCATTTTAGTGAGCTGAGCAGAGCTTGGAGGGTTGCTTGGCAGGTGTTACACGCCCACTCCAGAAAGGGCACTTCCATCTCACTTTCCGTGGGCTAGAACTTAGTTGCATGGCTGCCCCTTACTACAAGGGAGGTTGAGAAACATAATGCACACCCAGGAAGAAGGAAAAATGTGTGTTGTTGGACAGCTGTCATCCCGGCGGCAGTGGGCACTTAGACTCCTGAAGAAAGGCTGCCCATTCCCCAGCCATTTGAGAGAGACGTGGATTTTGAAATAATTTCTAGATCTGAAAAGCTCAAAGGGATTCCATTCTCTAACTGGAGAGTCTCAGCTAGAGTCACTACCGAGTCAGGGATGTCTCTTCCATAACTAGTGGCTGTCAGAGAGGATTTTAGGCAGAGAGAAGAAGGGTAAACTGGAATCACGTCTAGAATTAGCATTTGTGAGATGGAGGTACTTTTATGGAGGAAACAAGTTCTGAAAATAAGTAAGGTTCTACGTTACCATGTGGCACCGTTGAGACTGAGACCGTGTTCTACTGGGTTCCATACCACCTGTCTTGTCCTTCAGCTTCTGTTGTAAACATTTTTTAAAAGGCCCAAGGTTAGAACATTAGTGGCAGAACTGGTGAAATCCATATAAAGTCAGGTTTAGTTCATAGAAATATGCCAATGTTAATCTCTTAGTTTTGGCAAATGTACTGTTATATAAAAAGTTAACAGTCGAGGAATTTAAGAGTAATGAGACTCTCTGTATTATCTTCATGACTTTCTGTAAATCTAAAGTTTTTCCAAAAGAGAAAATCTTATTTTTTAAAAAAGTCCCTAGGGAATATAGGCTCTGGACATTGGATTCATAAGCTTATTTTGTAAGCCAACCCTTTTCCTTGGCCAGAGGTGGCAGTGAATAAGTACGTTCACCTCCTAGCCCATTGTCACGCCTCTGTACATAGCTGGGTTTTATTTCCACAGCTGGGTTCAGGTTTTAACTTCATTTTTGTGGGCACCACAATTTCTTAAGAACAATTCACTTTAAGCGGCTGTTATGGACTGAATGTTCTATCCCCACAAAATTCTTGTGTTGAAATCCAGCCTCCAGCCCCCAATGCCATTACCGTGTTTCCCTGAAAATAAGACCTAGTCGGACAATCAACTCTTAGGCATCTTTTGGATTGTCCGGCTAGGTCTTATTTTTGGGGAAACACAGTAGGAGGTGGTGCCTTTGGGAAATGATTAGGACATGAGGGTGGAGCCCTTATGTATGGAATTAGTGCCTTAGAAAAGAGAACCAGAGTGCTCTCTTGCTCTTTCCATCTTGTGAGGACACAATGAGAAGCTGCCCATCTATATGAACCAGGAAGCCGGCCATCAAGAGACACCAAATCTGCTGGTGCCTTGATCTTGGGCTTCCCAGCTTCCAGAACTGTGAGAATACTTGTTTAAGCCACCCAAGTCTATGACATTTTTGTTACAGGAGTCCGAAAATGGACTGGAAAATGGAAATATGGAAATCTTAAACCATATTTCTTTTCCGTAATTAAGGAATTTATTATATGTTTTCAAACAGAGACTGCGGTGGAGGGGAAACATTCTATTCCAAGTGAGCTCTGTGTTTAGTAGGCATTGGTGAAAATGTATAAATTCCTCCTCCCTCTGATTTCTCTGCCTTTATGTATGTGAGCACAGCCCATCCTGTAGGGCAGAGACCTCCAAGCCTGTTGAGCTGGTAGCTGTGATTTCCTAGGCTGGCTACTAGAGGGCGATGTGATATGCCTTTTCTGGACTGGACAAAGAGGCCCCGGGCGACGCACAAAATAAGACTTCGAATCTCTCAAGACTTTGGTGGCTAAATTCAGTTGCGTATTCCTCCATTTCTTATCCCTCCCTTATATCCAGAAAAGTACTTCTGTCTTCAACATGATAACGATTTTCAAGACAGAGACTTGGTATTTAGATTTTGATCACAATCTCCCTTAATTGAGCCTTGAAACCTCTCTACATGGAAGATTTTTTTTTCCTTTTGATCAAATTCAGACCCTCTTACTCTCCTTTCTTTCCTATGCCTTCTTCTCCACTCTGAAGTTTAGACTTATGAAGCAGTGAGCAATACTAAAAACAACTGAAGTGTATACTTGAAAGGGGTGAATTTTATAGTATGTGAATTATATCTCAATTTAAAAATGTAAAGAAAAAAGCCACAATGAGCAGACACCGTAGCTCAAATAAAATGTGATTCATTGATGGTACAAAGTAGAAAAGCCTGATGCTTTGCCATTGGTTCACTAGTAAGCTGTAAATACTCTGGGCTCTTTGTCCCTTGGGTTTGCTGGAACACACTGACCTTGTAGGACACAGAGTGCGTCATTCCTTTCTAAAGAGGTTACTCACCCTTGCTCAAGTCCCGTCAAAGAGCTGGGTTAGGGTTAGGGTGTGGCTGGGAAATCCCAATGAGAAAGCTGAGTCTAGGCTGTGAGGTAGCTTCCTGAGAACTGGTTTTTAAAGTATGAGCTGGTTAGGAGATGTGTCCTGAACTGTACATTTTTGCATAAGTTATTCGATCCGTTTGTTTCTCTTGATTTTTTTTTTTTGGTGATATTTTTACTTTTGAGTCATGTTGGCATAAGTGCGTCTGAAGCTGGCGTTCAGGCAGACGGACTGGCCTGTAACAATAGGCGGAGAGATTACTGGTCCGGGTTGCAGCTGAGCCATCTCTCTCCTATAACACTGGCTTTTCTTGCCTTATGCAAACAACATTACTGTATCTGGGAACGACTCAGTCTCTCCTTGGCACCTGAATGTTTTCCTTTGCTCAGTAGAGAAATTGTGTTTGCCTCACACGATGCTGTTGACCTTGGGCTTATACAGGTTCACCCTGTCAGAAAACAAGGCAGGTAGGAGGTCCTGGTGGTAGTTTGATCCTCAGCTGGTGCCTATGAACCCAAATTCGAGGGAGGGGACAGAGAGCAGTCAGCTGTAAAAGGAGTAAATCTTTCCCTCCCCTGCATATTCCTTTTAGCACCCTCTGTCAGCTAAAGAATTACAGGGAGTCACAGGTAAACTAGAGCTTAGTAAGCAGGCCTTGTTTTCCTTTTGGCAGGAGAGAAAACATTTGTGCAAAAAGGTTAACTTGTTTGGAATTGCTCTGAGTTGGAAAAGAGCAAGGATTTAAACATCAGACTCCTCTCCCTGCAGTTCTCCCCTCCACCCCTCCTCACTCTAGTAGGAATGTGAGAAGTAAAGGATAAGTCTAGGGGACTGTCCCCTGCCCACAGCAGGAGTGCTTACCAGGGGCTTCTCATAGCCTCTGTAAATGAGGGTCCCCATAGTGCACCTGGGGCTTCTGCAGTCCTGTCTTGCTGGGGGGTTCAATTTGGAACTTCGCTTTGAAGACCCTGAGTGTGCTGAGGGGCACTTACCCTTGACTCCTCTCACCAGGGGTCTGGGAGGAAGTAGATAATACACCTGGGAAGAGAGGAATTCATGTCTGGGGAAATAACAATACTGATTTTAATTGCTATCTTTTGTTACGTACTTATGTGTCAAGCATATATTAAGTACATACATACCTCACCTCTGTGGTCAGGGAGACAACAGAGTCTGTAAGTAGCTGCAGATTCAGGAAAGCCAAATTTCTGGATTTTCTCAAAAAAGTGAGGTTAGGGTGTCCTTGTGAGGTAAACTGTTTCTCTGGTTCCCTGCCCCCACCTTTGGGGTTGGGAGAATAGTTAGGACCCTCGTGCTGATCATCTCTTGACAGAGAGCTTGGGCACTTTACCCTGGTCACTGTGTCTCCATCAAACTTGGCAGTACTCTTCCTGCCCAGGATGGTCCTCTGCTCGGCTTCTGCTGCTGATGTGGAATGCGTTACCAGCCAGGGGCAATGTCCTCATGTATCTGCTGCACGAGGTAAAAGTATTTCTGCAAGTCGGAATCGAGACCTGTGAACCAACCCAGGCATGTCAAGTGGAAGGGCGCTACGTCATCTCTGTGCTTGCTTTGCCTTTCATTTCTATGTCTACCTAAACTAGACAATGTGTTTTCAAATAATTTGAAATGAAAATGATTTTTTCTCTGAAAGTGAAATTTTAATTTATTTTATCTCTTTCTTTCCACATGTCCCCGTTATACTAAGACCCAGCAGAGAGGATGTGACATCTGCAGCCAAAGGCTTGGGCCATGGAGAGCATTTCTCAAACACCCTGTTAGGCAGCTAGAGGCTACGGCCTAAAGAGTGTGGGCTTGAACAGGAGCTGGACGTGTTTGCTAGGAGAAGAAGAGCTGTTCTTGTTGCTAGGCTGGTGGTGTCCCTGGTCACTTAGGGATGCAGGTTATTTTTTCATATACCACTTTGGAATAGGACTGTGGTTTCTGTAACATTTGTGTAACCTTGTAGGCATATGACTGGCCTTGGGTTAGAGCTGGGCCTTCTAACCTTTCAGGGATGAATGAGGGATGTAGAGGGCCATTCTGAGCACTAAGGGAAGCAGGCTTTAGAAGGGGAGAAGCCAGGACAAGGACAGACATGTGGAATGCCTGATTGTCCATAGGTTCATGGGTGTGAGAGAAGCCTGGCTCTTGTACCTCCTGGTGCAATTAGAGTTCATGTACCCCAAGGATGCACCGGGCAGAGGCTGACCTCCAGTTATGAACAGCACGTACTTTGTCTTCGTTTAAATCTTCTTTGTCTTTGTTTAAAGTGAGGCGAGAGGACTAAGAAATCGGAACTAGACAGAGATCCAAGGTTTAAAACAATTAGTCCTTTGCTCTGTTGCCTTCTATAACTGTGTCTCTGAAATGGATAGAAGACTGAGTTATTCCCTGGGGAAATAGCACCCTCCTCTGGCCCCATCCCCCACAGCTACCCTGCAGCTCGCCCACACTCGTGGTTACTCATTGATCCTCTGGCCACTCTTCCGTGGATCAGGTTCGAGGACTTGACTGCATCCTGGGGCTTGGAAGTTACACTCATGCTGGCTGATACGCTCCAGGTAGCCTGGACGCACGACTGGTGCTCCTTTTCTGTCCTGAACGTGAATTGGGGACATCACCTGACCACGAGGACAGTTCTGGAAGGAAATCTGATGAGTGTGGTCATGTAGTGGTCACCTAAGGGAAGCAAGAGAGTATGCAGAGAGCCATCTCTGTGGGAAAGTCGTGAGATTAAAGGTGTGTATTAGGACCCTAGCCTTGGCTCCTTCATGGCCAGCTCTACTCAACTGAGCCCTTAATAATAGGAATAGCAGACCCAAAACATATCAGCTTTGCTTCTTCTACCTCTCTGACCTTCAGGGTTATCTCCTCAAGACCAAAACTAAAGAGTCCTAGGTGTGAAACCCCAGTATGGTCTCCCAGCCAGTTTGGGGTCACCTGAGCTCTGAAAGCCTGGATTACAGGGCTGACAGCGGGTCCAGCCCAAACGGAGGAGGGTAGACTGGGATGGGGTGCTTGGTATGGTGTCCTCCCAGAGGGGCCCTGGTCGACCATGTAGCCACATGTTGCCTGAAGGGCTCTTGAAAAGAGGGCCAGGGCCTTGCTTCTTACTGTATTCTCCTGGGTTGGTGGGTCCCACCCCGGTGGTCGTCCAGGGGGACAGGAGTGCCTGTGGGTAGGGCGGAGTAGGTGGATTGGCAACAGAGGGTTCCATTTCTTTATGCAGTGCTCTTCCTCTATCCCGCTACCCTGTGTCTTCCCCCCGGGCACCTCCCATCCCCGTCAGTCTAAGTCTCACCTAAATGGGAGAGCTTCTCCTCATGGAAAGTCCCAGGCTCTGTCTTCCAGGGCTTATAACGTTCTCCATAGGCTGTACAGAAGGGGAGCCACTGAAGCCTGCAGTGCTGGCAGAAGTAGCTTGGGGGTTGAACCCCAGAGTGGAGCTTTGGGAAGGGGCTCCAGGCGGTATCTAACACCTCCTGGGGCTCTTTCCTCCAGGGCTTCAGAAGCCCTCTGAGGGCCACACTGGCCAGTGTAAAGTGGGGGGTGCAGGGTAGGGTGTGTGGTGTCCCGTAGGATGGAGAAAGGAGCAGTCAAGGGCTATTTTACCTACCTTGGGGAGGCTGCGGGTATAGTAGGGAGCCGGACATGAGAACTCTATGGGGAGGTGGCCCTTGAACCATTGAGGGCCCAGCATGCCTGATCTCTGGAACAGTACGCAGGACAGGAAGTGTCCTGTGTCCTCTGCCTGTCAACCTGCATTACAGGGACAGAAGCAGAGAACAGGAGCTTTGGGACGGGCAGGACAGTGAGAAGGATCCAGGTAAGGGGTGACTAGAGGACACTCCCCCATAGTCATAGCGCACAGAGATGGCTGAAGGCAGGCACTTTGGCTAACTGGCTGTTTGGGGCATGTTGGTAGTAGCTGCTCAGCTCTGTCCTGACTGAGTCCCTGTGCTGTGGCACATTGATGTTTGTTCTGCGATCTGGTGACTTAGGTCGCCATGGTCTTCCTCGTTGAATGTGAAAGCTACTACCCAGGCTTTGGGAGAGGAAGTGGAGGCAGCTATGTCCCTAACAGAAGACTGACCAGCAGCGAGGGGAGGGGTGATTGTGGAATTGCTCAGGCCTCAAGTCGTTGCGCTTTGTTTCCGCTACCAGCTTCAGGTCCAACACTCCAGTGTGTTTGTTTGATGTGTGTGCGTGTGTATGTGTGTGTGCCCTGACATCTGGTCCTTCATCTGTCTGTCTTTTCCTGCCCTCCTCTCCACCCAACACACACACACACACACACACACACCCCAGGTGTTTACGAGACAGAAGGTTGAGCTGCATCTTGTCAGCTGCATAAAACTGCCAGTAGCTGACCCTTTCAGAAATTGGAATCACAAAATAGGAATCTCAGAGTTGGAGGATACCTTAAAGGACTTCAATTCACTATACTTTCCCCACACCAATTAATTCAAAAGCATTTTCCACCAGTTTACTAGCTCAACTGCTGTCCCAACCTCTGGTTCCATAGAGATGCAATGCTAATTATACTAATCCTACAATCAAAGCTGGACAGGGTCTTAAAGAAATCTAGTCCTCACACCCACTCTAGTGCTGGAATCCCCTAGCAAATCACATTTCTGGTAAGTGCCACTCCCACCCATGCTCCACCCTGTCACCACCTCCTGGAACATATGTATTCCATTCTTGGGCAACTCTAGCTATTTTTAGTTGTGTTTTCCCATGGCTTCAGCATTTGTCTGCATTATCCATCTTGGGGCTTACAAAAACAGACTAGTAAACCCTCTTCTACCTGACAACATTTTAGATGTGCTGAGAAAAATTTTTCTTCTCATGCCCTACTTGCTTCTCCTCTTGGAGGTACCAGGTTAAGGTAATAGGAGGAGAGTTTTGTATTGACACACATACTAGAAATGAAGTAGCCAGTTTTTGCACAATAAGGTAGGAGGAAATTCATCTTCATACAGGGTTTAATTGTGTTTTAGACACTTCGCATAGTGTCTCTTCCCTCCCCGCCACCCCCAATCCAGCAGCAGAACCAAGCATACCCAGCTGGAGGCTGACCTTAGAGGAAGAGGTAGGAAGGAAAGGATGAGGTCCGTCGGAGAGGACCAAGGGGTCAGCAGAGGTTCTGGACTCGTGCTTACAGGGAACCGTGGAGGGCAGGCTGGTCTCGAGGGTGGTCCCAGAGTCATCAGTATGGCTCAGGGACAGACTGGATGGCCTGCAGGAAGTGTCCCTGACTGAGCTCGACCGTCCTGCAGGTGCTGTGCGTTGGGATTTATCACATGAATCTGAAGCAGGGACTGAAGGAACTGATCTCTGCGATTCACTGTGCTTGAGTGGCTGACAGTAAGGTATTCCCCCCTTAATTGTGACACGTCCTTTCTGAAGTAGTGTCACAGTTACGTTGCCATCAGAAGAAAGCTGTTGGGCCCATCTGACATTTTTCCAGTTCCTTCAACTATCCTTTTAATGCATGATTTTGAGTCTCGTACTATGTTCTTTGAACTCAAGTTTGCTGCTGCCCATTTTAAAGTACAGCAGCGGGCTTGGGTCCTAACACTCAGGGTGTCTGATCAGGGTACAATAGGATCTCACTTCCCTCCATCTAGATACTTCAATCAATGTAGGTAAGATTGGAATGGCTTTCATGGTGACTGCATCCCCCTGCTGATTCCCACTGAGCTAACTATTGTCAAAATTGCCCACGGCTCCTTTACACATGTTGTGGGAGAGGGTAGAGCCAGCCACGTTACCTCCATTGCCTGCTTGTGCAGCTGGTGTTTTGGATGCAATGTAATGACCTTCAGTCTCTAGGAATCCCACTTTCTTGTTCTATGCTTTTTCAACATGCAGGGTAGTGGGATGGTAGGCCTGGCCCTGGTTTTCCTTGGTACAGGGAGGAGGAGGCTGGAATGGCGATTATCCAAGCCCATTCCTTCTCCTCTTCCTTCGGATTAGCCCAGCCAACATGGTCTCATGCTGGAGAGGACTTGAAGAGAGTGTTGACAAACACAAACCTGAGACGCTGGGAGACCCCCGGGTAATATGGCAGGGGTTAGAAGCACCCTGTCTGCCCAGTTCTAGTTAGGAACTCAGAATGCAGACCTGTGCTTCAGCTCCCAGTGCCAACTTAGCCTTTCTCTGAGTTTTCATGGCACTTTGTATCCAACATTCGTCATGCTGTTTTGTGGATTGTGAGGTCGTATGGCCAGAACCCTTATTCATTTTCGAGTCCCCACTCCTAGTCCAAGGCATGACACAGCAGAACTAATAGCTGTCATTTAGTGAGAGCAACTATTGGTCAGGCGCCCTCTCCATGTGTTAATCTCACAAAACCCCAACAAATTTGATGCTAATATTTCCATTTTGCAAATGAGGAAACTGAGGCTAAAGACCATAGAGCTACCAAAGCCTACACATTTTGTTTAAATGAATGACTCTTTAAGGGATTACTCTGGGTGAGAGTACTCAGGTGGGCTAATTGATTGTCGTGGTTGCAATGAGGTGAATGCTTAATTAGCACATGGACCTCCTCTCAAATACGAGTTTTCATGGAGTGGCTCTGCCAGGCAACCCAAGCCCAGTGGTAGGGAAGCTGTGGCTTTTGTGGAAACAGGGAAGGGATGCGTGATTATGCCACTGTTGACAGGGGAGACTGAGTCACGTGGGAGGCAGATGGAGGATGAAGCCCTTGTCTACAGGATGTGTCCGGTCTCCTTGGCATTCTGTCAGTGTCCCTTTCGACCCGACCTATCTGCCTCTTCCCTGCATTCTCGGACTTCTCACTTCCCTTGGTCAAATTCTACTGGTTCAGGCTCTGTGATTTTCCAAGCTGCTGCTTCTGCCCTGTTCTTTCTCCCTCTAGCAAACCTTACTCATCCCCTAGGGTCCAGCTCAAATATCGTTTCCTTTGTGGCGTTTTCCTTGGCTCTGTCACTACAGGCAGAATGGCAGAATTAGGTGCTTCCTCTTTGAGGTTGCTCCCATAGTACTTGAACATACCTGACTCCAGTATAAATCTCTTCATAACAGTGAGCTGTGGTAGATGCGTATACTCTCCCCCTGCCCAACTTAGAGTTCATTAAATGCATAGACCAATCTCTAGCATCTGACACAAAAACTGGCCTATAGGAGACACTCAGTAAATATTTGTTGAATTCACCTAAATGTTGGGTTGAGTTTCCATTGCAAGTAAGAATTAGGCGAGTGTGAATTTCAGAACTCAGCAAGTGATATGCAAATGTAGGCAGGGGGTCTTTGAAATCTTTCTAAGGATTTCATGGTCCTTGTTTTTCCTTTTCATAAGAATCCTCTCCTGCATGGGCAAAATTGGGGATGAAATCCCAATTTGGTCCCAGCCACATGCCTGGGAAGTCTTGGCATTAATTAGGCTGGAGGGAAAATGGTGGCGGTGTGGGACTGAGGCCCAAGGACCGACCAGCCAGCCAGCCACCCCCCCACCCCCCACCCCTACCCCTGGCAGCTGCCTGAGTATAGGGGGTGACTCCCTCTGCCTCCAGCAGGGCCTGGACACATGCTTCACCTGGCAGGGGTACTCAGGAGTGGGAAGGAAAGCCTATGTACACCAGCCTGGTTTCTCTCTTCCTACTCATCAGACTCTGTGGAATGGGGCTGTTGCTGCTGTCTGAGTCCCCCAAATGCCACAACTGTTGGTATCTGATGGAGATAGTGTGCATTTGTATATTACTTTGCAGCTAATTTGCAATAACTTCTTCGAATGACAGAATATATAGAAATCCCCCAATTTGTATGACTCCATTCCCACTGCACAAAGAAACACAGTGGTCCCTATAGGCTGTACTCAGGAATTCCGACCCAGATGGATGGAGAAGAGATTTCCTAAGAGCCTCGCGTCAACCAGGCAACAGGGAGAGAGGAAGGGATCCAGGCGTCCCACCACTTTGGGTCTGATTGCTCTGACGTCTGTCTTCAAGTAGGGCTAGGGGGTGGGTGATGGAGGGAGGAAGGGGGAGCTTTTGAAATGTCGTTATTGATTTTGCGATTCAGGCTAGGAAGCCAGCGGGGGAAAGTCTATGAAGAGTAGGGTAAAGGAGAGAGAGCAGCTTTGCAGTCTAGGTGGGTTTTGCAGAAGGGCAGAGGCCACATCCCGGAGCCATACAAGACAATCAGCTGGATAGGCTGCCCTGCTGCAATGGGCACAGGCCCATGTGGACTGCTCCATGTTGTCATCTGGTGGACATATGTAGGGATACACTTTCCTCCCTTGGGGCTTCCTACCCTTTTGCTGGGTGTGCTCTTTCTGTTCCTCTGGTATTTCCTCTCTTGGAAAAGACCTGCTTTCCCTCTCTCCCCAAGTAGGGCTATCAGATACCTCTGTTTGGGTCCTTGGTGGGGGCTCTGAATTTCCTCCTGTGCTGACTAAAAGGAAATAACTTCACCTCTGGTTGGGGGCAGAGAGGTTACTTGTCTCCATGCTTGGAGTTTCTCCACCTTCTCCCTAGGCTCTCTGGGACCCTGAACTTGCCTGTGATTAGAGAGACCATTTAATTTATTGTCCTAAACCTGGACACTTCTGAGAATGAAAAGTGTGTGTGTGTTAACGAATAATGACGCCAAGGTAGCAGGTGTAAACCAGGACCGTCCCAGGTAAATTCCTGGAACTCCTGGTGAGCATAGTTGCAAGGGTCTGCTGCCTTCCTTGCATCCCTAAGGTGAGGTGTGGGAGACAAAGGTGGCCAGCAGAGGCTGCTGTGGCACTAGCTGTGTGTGCAGGTCTCACTGCCAAGAGCTCCCTTTGCCAGTCGGGCCAGGGAGCAGAGAGCTGGGTGAAGCAGGGTGTGGTAAGGGCTGGGGGGTCCCTTGAGTGAAGACGGAGCAGACAATGAAGTCTGGGCCCATCAGGGCCTTGTTTACAATGTGGTAAGAAGGCTGTGTGCTGCCTCTTGTGGCGGATGGGGACACAGCCCAAAGCCCTGGGGCCCAGTTTCTCAAAAGCTCCCTGTCATTCCTGGATTGGACTGTGTCTCTCTTGAATCCTGGCAATTTTTGTCCTGCCCCTTCAGGCAAAGCCTGGGCCCCCGGGTTCCTGGTCCTCCCAGCTCCTGGGCCCTTGCTTCCTAACTGGATTAACACTCAGCTGGAGGGCTCATGCATCAGCCCAGGAAGAATCTGTGGCCAGAGTGGACCCAGGAATGCCTGGAAGCTTCTCTTCTTGGCCTTGCTGACTGAGTTGCAGGTGAGCATTGCAGAGCAGCTGTGGGATCCTGCGAAGGAGACGGCTCTCCTGGAAACTTCAAGCCCTCCTCCTCTCACCCAGCTCTAACTCTGGCAGCAAGACGCCATTTCCTTCTTCCCCATCCAGGGGACTTAGGTGTCCTTGACCCCTAAGTGTACAGCTGGGAGACCTTGTTCCCTGCGGGAGGAAGGGATTTTTGTAGTAGGATGCGCTCTTTCCCCTGCTCTGGCCTGGGGAGAGCCTGGGTTGCTGAGTGGAGTTTGATTCCCCCAAGATGGCCTGACTCTGGGCTGCTGGCTCACACCAGTGAGCCACCCCACCCCCCTTACTTGAAGGGAGAGGCCAGTATCTGACTTTGCAGACCACGTGCTGGTGGTCATGCCCTTTGTTCTCAGTGATGGTAAGTGGGGAGGTGTTCTAAGCAGGCTGCAGGGAGAGCTGCCCTGCCTAAGCAGAGAATTCTGGAGCAGCAGTGGGTATCCAGGGCAGCCACTGGGATTACCATGGCAACACAGAGGCAAGGGAAAGCAGTGGGGAGGAGGTGCTGTCCCTCTTCTAGTCTGGAGCTGATTCCTGTGGTGGTCAGAGAAGGGCTTAAGGTTTGTAGGGAGGGAGAGAGAAACCCATTGCTGTCCTGATAGAGGGCAATGTGCCCCTGCCCCTTGTCAGTGGAAACCCGATACTCCTGGCAGGGTTTGCCAAGAGCCCAGCCTGGGCAGAGGGTCTGCTCGTGTGTGGAGAGGCGGTATCTTTGGGGAGTTGGGTGGAGATTTGTTTTCTCAGTCCATCTGAGGAATGGCCATGAGTTTTAGGCTGCTCTAGCCGGCTTCTCTACCTGGAGGACACTGAGCCATCAAAGTTAACCTAGGTCAGTATCCGGGGATCAAACACTAGCCTGTAATGTGCTTTCCAACTTCCCCTTGCAAAAAGCAACCTGTTTGGAAAAGAAAACGTAAGTGCTTCTCTTGATCTCTGGCCCACTTAGCCAGTGTGGTCCCCCCTCCTCTGTTCTCTGCCCCCTCCCTCCTCACTCATCACCTCTACTCATTAGGCAAGACCAGGTTAACCCCTCAATGCCAGATTTCGGGTGGGGGGGAAGGGGTTGCTGTTGCCTCCTCCAGACAGGCCCTCCTCCCAGCACAGTTGTCAGGAGCACAGAGCTGGCCAAGTCCAGTGCCTGCCAACCTCTTCCCCACCCTCCCTCTGGCTGCCAAATCTGACTTTGATTAGCGTGTGGAGGGGAAAGAAAGCAGGAAAATAGAATATTAAAATCTTAATTCAATTTAAAACACTGTCATTCACTGGCATGCCAAACAGTGAGATGACTAATTATTATGCAAATGAGGCAGATAGAAAAGTGATTAATAATTGCACAAATTAAAAATTATTGTAAACATCCTGTGACGAGCGATAAGTCCGATGGAGAGGCGAGGGCGGTGGGCCGGGGAGGCCGTGGTGGAGTTGGCTCCTGCATCCTTATTTCCTCATTAGGGGGATTTAATTAGCACCTGATGATGGGGCTCAGTGCTGCCTGGGTGGAGGAGTGGGTAGCAGGGCCGGGCTGGCTGTGCTGATCCCCAGCCCTTCTCCTGCTCCCCCTCATTGCCCGGTGGCCAGGCTGGAGCTGGCTAAGCAAGACCGGTGGGGGAGGGGAGGCAGGCCAGCCCCCGTGAAGGGCCGCGGAGCTGGGCAAAGCCTCTCTGATGCTTTCCACTGGCCTGTCCCAGCTGCGGGACCGGGGGAGATGGTGAAGAGGCCTCTGGGTGGGGGACTAGTGGGCACGTTCTGGCTCAGCCACTAAATTCCTCAGGTCTAGTGAAGGGACACAGCATACTGCGGTGCTGGAACTTGCCAGTGAGGGTGGGCAGGTACCTGATTCTGGCTTGATGGTTGTCCAGGCCCAAGTTTCCCTGACTCTGGGGACCACAGAAGAATTAAGCCAGTGCCCTGAGCCCAGTGACTGGCCTTCTCCATGTCCAACCAGAGAGGGCATGCGTAAGAGTTGCTTTGGCGTGGGTTGACTTGGTGGCTCAAGGCTGGGGCAGAGGTGGCCGAGTTCCTCTGGCCAGCAGCACCACTGGTGCTTTGCAGGGCATGCAGCCATCCTGGGTCCTATCCACTGAAGTAGGGCACCAGCTGATATAATAATCTTAACAAAACGTACCTGCTAGCTTGAGCACAGCTGCCTCCGCCAGGTCCTGGGGCCCTAAGCCCCGAGCAGGTACGGATAGGGCTGGGGCTAGGCCTACGGTGAGGTGACTCACCCATCCCACTGCTCTCCCCCAGTCACTATGGGTCTTAGGGAGATGCATTCCCACAGCTAGAGAAGACCCCAGAACAAGCTGGGAGGTCAGAATCCTGGGGAAGTGTTCTTGCCATTCAGAGGAACAGTGGGTGCTGGAAGTGGGGAAGGCTTCTGGGAAGGGCTAGGACGGGGAGACTCAGAAAACAGGGTAGGGGTAGGAAATAGAGACAACAGGTTATTCAAGCCTTTATCTTTTCCCCAAAGATCCCAGAGTTCCTAACTGCATTACCACCAAGGGCTAAGAAGCTGAGGAAGGCCCAGCCTGTATGTCCCCAATTTCTCTTTCGGAGACTCACATGCATAGTTATATTCCCCTTCCCCTCTGGGGGTTTGGAAACGAGGAGGAATTACTTCTGTTTTATTAGTCCTAGTCCAGGCTTAATAACCTGCACACAGCCTTGTCACCATGACCAGCATGGGCTAATGTCCCCCCATCCTGGTGTCCTGTCTTGACTCTAGTCCCAGGATTTTCTCTAGTCCCATTCTGATTCCTAGACTAGCATGGGTTTTTTTTTCCTACTGGGACACCAGTGATATCTGCTTGAAACTTTACAGACTCTGAAGCCTCTTCCTTTACTGTGAGCTGTGTACCCACAGGCACCGACCTTCCCCCGTCCTCATTCTCCACCGCCCCTCCCTGACCGTTACTGCCTCCTGCCCTGTGCTTCCTTGAACCCGTCCTGGGTTCTTATACTGTTCTTCCTCTTGTCTTGAGTCTCCCAAGGCTCTTCTGAGGCAGCAAAGGGTGGCGGGATGCCGGCACTGATTCTGTGTGACCTTGGCAGGTGGCTTCACATCTCCGAATCTGTTTCCTTGCTATAATGCGGAAAATATTACAAGCTCGTGAGATTTTTCACTGATCCTTTCCTATAGTCCTCCATCCAGTTATTCAGTTGAGACACTTCTTTGTACCCAGTGCTGGGGATACTAAGCTGCAGACAGTCTCAAGAACTCATGGGAAACAGACAAGGGAACAGCATGAGCAGAGGCCCAGAGGAGGGAGAGGAGAGAACTTGAGAGTCTGGCAGGGAATTTGGGATGACTAGAGGATGGATTGTGTTGGGCAGCCGTAGGGCTGATGGGCCTTTTATTCCATGGAATTTTGATACTATTTTGTGGGCTCTGAGGAGGCAGGAAAGGGCCTAATGCAGGATGCAGGCATGATCAGAATGGTGTTTTTGGAAGACCATTTTGGCAGCAGTGTGATGGGCAAGGCTGGAGGCAGGGCTCCAACCCACAGGGTACTGCAGTGATCTGCATGAGAGATGACCAACGTGGCCATGGTGTGTGGCCCAAGAGCCACAGGAGGAGAGATCTGTTGTGAGGCAGAAAAGGCAGGATCTGGCCTCAGAGTGCCCGTGAGGGCTGAGGGTCCAGGATGACACCCAGCTTTCTGGCATGGAGGCGTGCTATTCCCTGCGAAGAGGCTTCTAGGGAAGGAGAGATGATGATGTTGCCTGGGGACATGGGGGTGAGAGCTAAACCGGGTAGAGTCGCTTGGCATGCAGTGGGTGCTAAATACCTGCTAGTTGAAACTGAACATACTCAAGTTTGGGCCTTTGTCTATCTTGCCTTTGTATCTTCTCGCTCTGACCCTATCCAGGTCCTGCAAAGGAGCCTGGCCCTTTCCGGGAGCTTGACCGCCACCTTCCACCTTTCACCCTGTTGGTTGGTGGATATCTACATTGTGCTCTGCTACTCGGTTGTGCCTGCATTTCCATCGCCTCCTCCCCAGGCTCCTGTGAGATGGGGCGTACCCGCACATGACCCAGTGGCACGGACTTGGGTTGTGGTTAGCTCTGATCTGGGCCACGCCGCGAGGAGAAGTCCATTCTCTGTTGAGGGCATCTGGGCACGTCCTGGCTCTAAGTCCTTTCTAGTTCCTTGCGCTTGAGCTCCTGGGTCACAGAGGAGGCTTTCTTGTTGATGAGACCCCTGCCCAGCCCCACTGAGTCTCACTGCCTCAGCCCTGCGAGGCTCCTGTCTGCCCAGGCCCCACTGTGTCCTCTCACCCTGAGGGTGGAGGTCGGGCCTGGGACTGAGTCTGGGGGAGACTGACATCAGACAGGGCTCCCAGCAGTCAGGCAGAGCTGCTCCCCTCTTCAGTGGTGATTTTCCAGACCAGGCCGCACATTCCCTGAAGCTGCCACCATACTTGGGAAGCACAGAGGTGGTTGCGGCCCAGTCAGGCCAGTTGCTTCCTCTTCAGGGCCCTGCTTCTGGCTCCCTGGGCAGGCTGCACTCCTACCCACCCATGCCCCTTGTCAAGAGAAGAGCAGCTTAGAGGAAATGCTGAGGGCCCCCACGGGGAGCCCCGAACAATCCGCAAAGGGTCCCAGTTGGCATTATGTTCTCTGCAATTTCAGAGTGACCCAGGAATGCCCAGGCATATGCTTTTGCTCGCAGTGACACCCAGAGAGTTTCCCAGTAACCTTCCAGTATGGCCCCAGCATCTCTCACTGCATTCTCATTGTGCACCAGTATCTCTCCAGTGGAATCCTTGTAAGGCCCCTGAAACTTGTGGTTACTTACTTGCATGGAATCCCGGAACACTCTAGTAACTGCCAGTGAGTTCCCAGCAGTGCCCAGTTTGCTTCAACTACACCACAGTGGACTTCTAGTGATACTCAGTTTGTGCCCAGGAGCTCCTAATGGTCCTCCAAGAATATTCCAGCATGTTCCCAGAATGCACCAGCACATGGCACCAACATCTCACTTTTCCTGCAGGATTTTTAATAGATTCCATCAGTTCCCAAAGTGCCCCTCACCCCTCAGCAGTGCCAGCTAGGGATGGTGCCTAGAGGAGGATCTGCTATCCCTCCACTCCCTGGGTTCTGCCACCAGGAAGTGAGAGAAGTTTCCAGTGGGAGGTGGTGGGGGAGGGAAGAGGAATGGAAACTACTTTTGTTGAGTGGCAACTATGTCTTCAGCATTTTGTTTGTGCGATAAACCACAGGTGGGTAGTATGCCCATGAAACTCTTGGGAAGAGAAATAATCTTTCCCAGAGTTGGTAAGAGGCAAGGAGCAGCCCGAAGGCGGCGCTGTTGGCTCCCACTACATCCTGCCTGTCCAGAGCCTGCAGAGAAGCGGGAAGACACACCTGCAGGAGAGACACACAGGGTGGGGGGAGGCGGGGGCAGGGGCGGCAGTGAGCTCTGGGTGCCGTCCTTCCCTCCCTACTTCGTTTTGTCCGTTCCCAGGAAAGAAAGGAAAGGGGTTAAGACGGATGAAGCTTTCGTTGCAGTGAAGCTCTGGTTCCTGGGAATGTCTAAGCTCTGCAGGTGTCAGACCCGCCCCCTCTACCTTCACAGGCTCCTTCAGTGAAGTTTGCATCCAGCGGCCCATCGGACCTGCAGACTGGTCCCGGGTCAGCCTAAGGTCCTGGGCTCCCCCGGAGCCTGTCCTTATCCCTGCTCAGCCCAGCGCCAGATTCCAGGTTGTGCGGCAGCCTCCCTGCCCCCACCCCAAGCAAGATGTGTATGCTCCCTCCGTGCTGCCCACGTCAGCCGCCCACCTGCTTCTCTCCCGCTGGCTGCCTTCCAGGGCACTAGCAAGGTGACTTTGACTGTGCAGACTCCGCGGGAGGGGGGATGGGAGCAGCCCTGCGGGGGTGGTGGGGCTGGGAGGGGGGAGGGCAGACAGGGACTAGACTGAGCCTTTCCCTCGCTGGCTCATCTGGGGCCTTCTGCCCTGGGGAGCATAGACGGGAGGCACAGAGCCAGAGGTTGAGGGCACTGGGTAGGGGCGTCTGTGCCCCGCATCAAGGGCTCTGACTCCCTGTCCCTCCCTGGAGGGTGGGGAGAAGAGGAGGACTCTGGTCCTGTGTTGGGCAACAGCCTTCCCACGTGGAATGGGGAGAGGAAAGTTTTAACACCCGCTCTCCCACCATCTCATCCCTACCCCACCCCCACCATGGCAGACATCATGAAAGGCATGTATTGGACGTTTTAGGCTTTAGGCAATTTAGAGGCAGACTGGGTTCATATTCCTCTCCATGACATACTAGCTGTGTGACCTTGAACATGTTACTTGGGGTCTCTAAACCCTAATTTCTCCATTCATAAAATGTGGCTAATAATGTTACTTACCTGTCACATAGTAAACGCTCAATTAACAAACCTAATGACATATGCACATTTCCATGTGTATACGTCATACACTCACACATATGTGGTCTGTCTGGGCTTCCTGTGTGCTCTGCCCCTCCCCCTTTTGCTGTCCGTTGTTGGTGCCTCCAGAAGCTGGGGTGGGAGATGAGGGGTCTGGTCCTGGCCCTCCGGCTATTCAGGGACCGAGTGCTGCTTGGGAGAGTCTGGTACAGAGGGGAGAGGGCTTAGTCTGGGGCAGAGGAGCTGGAGCCTTGTTGAGGGAAAGGAAGGAGGACCGGACAGTAGCCAGGCTGTGGTGGGAGTCCCAGGGTGTCTGCCTCAGAGCAGCAGACGCTTGAAACAGTTGAGAGGCTGCCTTCCTGCTCAGGCTCACCTGTCCATCCTGCCAGCGTCCACAACCTGCTGTCCACACGGGAGACCCAGCAGTGCTGCTGCCATCCCTGACCCAGGAGTGTGGGCCACTTGCATCTGTTGCTTGCCTCTGCGGATATTTTGGGGGCATTTTTAGCTCTCTCAGGTTACGCCCCTCCTACTGGTTTACCCTAAACAGGGAACAGTTTTGTGAGAATGGGAGACTGTTGTGAAGAGTCTCCCATAGGGGGGGCCACTTCATGGAGTCTGTGGGTCTGCAGCTTCTTCTGAGAGGCGTCAGGAACAGATGGCCTCTGGTGAGTTTTCTGCAGGAGACAGCCTCTTCCTAAGAACCTTCGGAATATGACTCACACCTTCTCCTTAGGATCTAGTGAGCGGTGCTGGGGTTAGCATGGCCAGACCAAGTGAGGGGGCTTCTCCTGTGTCCTCTCTATGCTACCCTTACTGCAGTCTTTAGCCCTGGTAAGAGGGAGAAGGCGAGGGGGAGGGAAGGGCGATGACCCGTGACCACAGTGGTATCTCTGTTGGCAGTGAATTTGGGACTAGAAATCAATAATGCTGACAAATGCCGGCCATGCTAAATTGTAGAATAACTGAGGAGAATCTGAAATAAAAATCACTAAAAATACTGACTTGAGGCCTCAGATTTGTGCCTCCTTTGTGCACACCCCTCATATGAAATAAATCTCTCTGTGTCTTTATGGCTTCTGCTGAGTGTTTCTCAGCAACTCTGAAGGGTTTGTCGGGTGGGTAGCTTACCTTCCTTGGGTCTGGTTTCCCCTACAAATATCCCTGTGAAAATGGGTGGAGCCTGTGGAGGAATGCTGACTGAGAGGAAGAAAAGCCAGGGGTCTGAGCAGGCCTGTGTGGGGAGGGGCCCTGCTCCTCTCAGTGATGGTGGAGAGAACGGGGTGCTGGGAATGTTTGTGAGCCTCTTTTCTTTTCAATTACAGTAATACCTCAGGTAATTAACTGCTAATAACCTTGATAATTTAAAATGGATCCTCTCCCTTCTGGCCATCTCACGGAAGACTTAAGTCCTAAGGAATCAACAGGTTTGGAGGAAAGTGGACAGGGGCCAGGCAGACGAGAAGGTAAGAGGGCCTGGATAGACAGGCAGAGCTGCCGCTGTTTGGTCCCATCTGGTTCCCCGCCAGAGCTCCAGACCTGTGGGAGAAGCTCTGGACGGTGGAGGGCTCTCCGATAAGCCCCATGGCCAGGGAAGTCCAGAAATACTGGATTCCAGTCAGCCCCACCACATTCCCAGGCAACACCACGTCACATGGACTCACTCATCTTAGGAAGACAGTGCGGTGGGCTCTGGCACAGCACACTAGGCCTTTTCCGTGGTCCGGGCTCAGCCTAAGGCATCTGCCTGTTAGGAACTGCTGCTTGTCCTGGGCCTCAGGATCCTAGAGACCCAACCTCCTGAATGAGGGTCGCTTTTCTTACCCCCACCCCTTCTAATCTCAGGGATTTGAGATATACTCCGGAAGAGAAGAAACTTTGCATTCTGAATGGTTTAGACAATTTTCAAGAGTCAGGAGTCTGGATGAGGTGAGTATGTGTGGTCGGTCTTCTTCAGCTCAAAGGATTTATTCAGCTGACAGACTTTTAAAGTGTAGCCCTGATCTTAGTGATACAAAGATGAAGAAAGATATGCTTCCTCTCCTCGCAAGAGTTTCTCAAGTAGACAAATAATTATAACACAAATTATGCAGGGCCCAGGGAAGAACCTTGTAGGGTATGGGAGTCAGGGAAGGCTTTCAGAAGAGGGGATATTTGAACTGGGAATTGACAGATAAGGAAGAGCACTAGGCAGGTAACACAGCGGGTGTGAAGGCCATTCCAGGAGAAGGAACAGCATGGAAGTGTGAGGCCGTGGCTGCTGGGGGAATGGAAAGTGCTTTGACGTGGATGGAACACAGAATGAACGTACGGACAAGAATGTGGCTGGAAAGAGAAGCAGAGCCAGATCGTCAAGAGTTGGTAGGGTTTCTTCTGAGAGGTGACTTCCTTGACTCATGGGAACTTAGGGCAACTGCCGTAGGGGTCAGACTGCACAGTTAGGTGCCTAGGGAGGCCCCAGCCCTGTGGTATTAGCTCCCAGAAGGCTTGGCAAAGAGCTCCCCAATCCCCTGACCACCTCTTTGAATTTTAGAATAAATGAAGGGGTGTGGGGGGACTTAGGGGTAGAGATTTATGGCTAAGTAGGTCCCCTGGTTTGGTTTCTCCAAGTGGCTTCTTTCTGTTCCAGGTGCTTTGAGACCATTTTGGAGACTTTGAGCATTGAGTCCTAGGTGTGTTTAGGGTACCTGCTCCTTCCCTGGGGAAGCCCCTGCTCAGAAGCCAAGAGTCTCTGTTTCCAGTCAGCACCACACCCTGCTGCTCTGGGATTGGTCCTTGAACTCAGCCTGGTGATACCACCCTTCCTCCCCCAAACTTCAGCTCCTAGAAGGAAGTAGAGGTGATGGTGTGGTTCTTAGTGGGCTGACAGTTGAGGGACACCATCCTTGTCCATGAGGGATCAGATGACGTCCAGGGAGCCAACTGTAAGATTTGGGGCTAAAGCCATGCTGGAGCCATCAGCCTCCTCTCCCAACAGATCTTGTGACTATCCCCAGAGCCTGGGCCTTCCCCAGCAGGCACAGTCATTAGCGTCTGAGTTGGACCTGAACAGTCTGAGCCTCCCTTCTCTTGTCCGTTTCCCTCTGTTTCAGTTTCGTGTTTTTCAAGACAAACACCCGCAAAGCTCCATCTCTTAATGAAACTGTTTGATGTTGATTAATTATACAGCTGCCTCATTTGCATGCATAGGCTGTGGCTTCCCAGCTTCTCTCCCACCCTCCTCTGCCAGGAGCCCTCTATGTGCCTCAGGCAAAACAGAGACCTGACAACTAGTGTCTTCCATTCTCCCAGTCCTTGCTCCATCTAGAGTAGGAAGCAGAGGCTGGCCTGAGGACTCACCTTTGGGCCACTGGATGCGGGTGTGTGCTGTGAACTCTTGAACCAACCCAAGAAACAAGGTGCTTGGGTCTTACCTGGTTCCTCTCCTTTACTTACCAACAGTTTGACCTTAGATCAGCCATTAACCCCTCTGCCGTCAGCTGCCTCTTCTGTCAAGTGGGAATCTCACGTATACCATCCCAGTGGTCCGTGACTGTCTGTCTATCTCCAGCGTCAGGCGCAGTGAAGGTGCTTCTGAAGTGGTTTTTTGAATGATTAGCTAAATCAAATTGTCTTTGAGGTGTTAACTCCAGATTTCTATGGCATCCCCACTTTTACCAGGGTTGCCAGTTCCAGCGGCTGTAACCAACGGCCCTCCTCTAACCTCCAACAGTCCCAGCTTGGATGCAGCATTCCCTGTGTGCAGAATTCGGTCCTCATCAAGGAGACCGCCTAGAGCCTTGCCAGCCACACACCAAAAAGCTCTATTTTGGAAGAAGTGGTGGGAAAGATGGTGGCTGCTTGTGTGCTCGCACGAGCCCCTGGTGGAGGCCACACCTTGTACTAAGGCCAGGGCCAGGGGGAAGGGACCAAAAGTCTGTGATGTTGAGGTTATTTCAGTAGCAAAGCCCCGTGTCCCTGAAATTCATGAAGATGTCAGGCCAGACAGGAGGAATCTTGTCAAGTGGGCTTTGAGAGAGCAAAATTCACACTGAGCTATAAAGCACTGAACTTGTCATGGGTGGAGTGGAAGGGGAAATCGGGCCTCCAGGCAGTGAATCTCAAGTTTTCTAGGGTCAAGGAACCCTCTAGCTGTGGACTTTTTTCTAATTAAATGTGTGTATGTTTCTATAAGCGAAAAAGTGTATTGAGAGCCTTCTTAGGGTCCCTGGACCTGAGGTAAAGGACCACTGTTCGGTCTGGGGGTTTTAGAAAACCAGAGGGGAAGAGGGGACAGCAGGTACAGTGGGAGCCAGAGGGCCTGCCCAGGGTCTATGTGAGAAGTCTGAGGGTGTCTTCTTGGGAAGGGACAGAACTTACTTTGAGGAGACGTTTATCTGAGGACTAAAGAGTGACCCTGGGGCCAGAGGGCAAGGAGGCCTTGAGGCTGAAACACAAGAGCTGAAGGGGAAAGGGCCCTGACTTGGATGGGATCAGGCGTGAGGGAAGAATGCCCGGCCCTTAGGATGGTGGGTGAATCTGAGGTGAAGCAGTGAGTCTGCAATGAGAAGACCCCTGACTGGCATGTGGAAGGCCTGGAAAGGTGTCTGTGAAGCCAAGGCTTTGGGGTTCTGGGCAGGGAGTCCAGGGAAGGCCAGGGAACTGGGATAAAGCCTGGACTTCATCTCATCATTGATTTAATCATCAGAGAAACATGGATGATAGGTATTGATAGGGAGACAGACTTGGAGAGATTAGGAGCCAGCTTCCTTGAGATGGAGAGGAGGGAAGGCATTGCAGTGGGGGAGGGCTGCTGCCTGGCGGGCAGCCATTAACTGGTGCTTATGGAAGGGAAAGAGCTGGGATTTTCCCCTAAGTCTACGTGATTCCAGGTCCCATGCTGTTCACCCTACACCATGGGCACACAGTTCTTCTGTGGGAGCCTATGCTCTGGATGCCACTGTCCACCTTTCCCCCACCAGTTGGCAGTCAGGGTTTTCCAGAATGATGATCAGAGAGGTCCCCCTATCTTTAGCCCACAGTCGGACTTTGGGAATCCTGCTATTTTGTGGAAACCAAGTTGGCAATAGCTTCATTTTGAACAAACTGACAGAGGAAAAACTGGAATCAGATCTTCAGGAGGATGGCCTTTCTTGGCTGAGCACGTTCAAGAAAACAAAGAGAGACAGGGTGTTGGGAAGCATGCCAGATGGGGAGGCTGGATGCTGATCTGCTGTTAGCTCTCTGATTGGTCTGGGTAAGTCACTCTTTCTCTCTAGGCCTCAGTTTTTTAGTCTGTAAAATGGGATAATTCATCATCCATCCATCTGCCTGCTTTGTTCCTCCATTTGCACACCCTCCCTCCTTCTTTCCCTCCCTCCCTCCCTCTCTCTCTCCTTTCCTTCTTTCTTTTCCTTCCTTCCTTCCTTCCTTCCTTCCTTCCTTCCTTCCTTCCTTCCTTCCTTCCTTCCTTCCTTCCTTCCTTCCTTCCTTCCTTCCTTCTTTCCTCCCTCCATTCTTCCATACATTCATCCAGCCAGCCAGCCAGCCACTATTTGTTGGATGCCATCTCTGTGCTGGGCCCTGTATGCTATACAGCAATGGCAAGGCTGACATGGTTCCTTCCCTTGCAAATCTTTGAGTGGACCAGGGAAGAAATACATTTAAAAAAAAAAAAACCTGTCTCCGAGGGTTGTTTTGGAGACTAGACTTAATGAGACACTGTGGGAAAAGGCTTTGCCCTATAAAGCATGTTCTTGCTTGGAGTTCTTGTTGTCACAGAGACAGTGCAAGCTGGAGCCCAAGAGGCCTTCCGCTCATTGAACTTGTGAGTCAATGTTTATTTAGTTCCCCAAACCCTCCATTCTTTCCCTCTTATCCATCTCAGCCACATCCCCGCTCTCTTGCCCCCTTATCTGTAGCCTGCTGTGCCTTCCCTGGCGGAGGGAAAGGATCAGCTACATCCCAGCGTGGCAGGGGGGCAGGGGTTGGGGGAGAGCTGAGCTGTTGCTACTAATTAGCAGTACTGAACCTTGGCCAAGCTGGAGAGGCAGAGGAAGGGAGGTGGTGGGGGGGCACTTCATGGATGGTCCTGCTAAGGGTGTCATTGATTCTCCAGGGACGGGTCCTGAGTAGCCCCTCTCCCATGCCATCCCTGGCTGTGTTCAGCCAATGTGACCATGAATGCACAATGGAGAGGGTAGAGCTATGATAGAAGAGGAAGCAGATGGTCTAGAAGGGAAGACTCTTTTATCTGTAGCCTGACTCTTCCAGATTCAGGGGAGGGAGCCTGTCTGCCCCTAGTATTCTTGTGTCCAGACCTGCTTGGGCAATCCCTTCTGCAGGGAGAGCCTTACCTTCCTCATCACCACATTTCATCATCTTTTCCAGACCAGAGCAGACATCTTCTCCTCCACCAAGTCTGCCCTCCCCTCAGCTGGAAGCAGCACCTTCTCCCTCTTAAATGCCCATACACTTGATTCATGCTTGTCTTATGACATGTGACCCATTCCCCTTTGAATCACACATGTTGGGTGTGTCTTCTCTCCGCAGCATCATTAGGGAGACTTCCATGTAAGTTCTCTCTTCATCCACACACTTCATATAGTGTCTGACACTTAGGAAGTGCTCAACACAGTGTACCAAAAGATGCAAGGATGCTTCTGAGCCACCTGGGTGCTCAAAGACCATTCCAGAAGTGCATTTTACAGAAGACGAAGCGGGATCAGAGAAGCCTAAGAGTTTTGTTCAAAGCCAAACAGCCAGTAAGAAGTAGATTTCAAAGTCAGGTCTGTTTTGGGGCGGTTTATTGTTTTGGGGGACTTCTGTAGACAATGGGTTCAAACAGCTAAATAATAAATGATTAAAATAACCAAGCCAGCAAACCCTGAAAGGCAGGATGTCTTGACCATACTTCTGACCCATCGATTGGACAAGCCGCAGGTATGCTGGTCCTGTGGTGCCAAGGAAAGGCGTCTTGTCCAGGGGCCTGGCATTCTGAAATGTATTCAAGCTAAGCTGAACGGGTTTCCATGAGGTCTCTGGGTCCCTGGGGCCTTCCCCCTGTGGTGAGATTGCTGCCTGCTGACGTTACCACTGGAGCACGATGGCTATGAGAGCTGTCTAGACTTACGCCTTGGTGTTCAGTGCAGAATATCTGGAATGGGTTGCAGGAGTCCACAGTATGTTCTGACGTCACAGATAGGCTCTCTGATGTGCTGAGACAGCTCTCTTTACCAGTCAGGTTGCTAAGAGCGCACATTACATCTCACTGCTACGGTTCAAGTAATGGGACTTTCTTTTGTGTAAACCCTGGGTGTTTGACATGGAAAAATGGTCTCTGACATTTTCTGGTGGCTCAGTGTTTGACTCAGTAGTTCCGAAACTTTCCAAAAGGAATTTTTGGGTGGAGGTGGTGGACTGACATCTTTTTAATTGTTTTTTTACTTTGCCAGGTGTAGTGGATGTCTGCTTTCTTTGTCTGCGTGGCACCCTTTATTCCTCTTTTTTGGTTACCATTTCCTACTTCAAGTAGGGCATTGACTCCTTCCTTGTTCTAACGGGACAGCAGGATAGCACTATTACTTGGGCCTCAGGAATAATCCTGTGACTAAAGCTTGGCCAGCAAGGTGTCCCTGGTCACAGCTATTGGCCTCAGATCACATATATATGTGTGTGTGTGTATATATATATATATGTATAATATATATACTATATGTAATGTATGTATACATATACACACATATATACATATATGTATATATATTTATGTATACATATTTATGAGATATGACAATTAAGTTTGCGAACTCATCTTAGAAAAAGTGCTACATACCTCATTGCTGAATATCACTATGGTCACCTTCTAAGTATTCCCCTTGGGAAGATAAGCACCCATGCCAGCGCCTAGTCCACCCTTCAAAGCAATTTTGGAACTCTTTTTCTGGAAAGGCCGTCAGAGCTGTCATCGTATTACCCTTGATGTCCTGAATGTCATCAAAATGTCTTCCTTTCAATATTTTCTTTATCTTTGGGTAAAGAAAGAAGTCATTGGGGGCCAGATCAGGTGAGTAGGGAGGGTGTTCCAATACAGTTATTTGTTTACTGGCTAAAAACTCCCTCACAGACAGTGCCGTATGAGCTGGTGCATTGTTGTGATGCAAGAGCTCCTTCGGGACCATTTTTGCACACACCTTTCTCATGCCAAGATTTTCAGTTAAGATTTTCCTGTTTCTCTATCAATGTTTACCTGGTCTGATAAGCTTCTCACAGTCAGTCAACGATTTTGACGCACAATTCGACGAATTCTTGCAATGTTTTAATCAGTTATGCCTGTTACTGGTCACCCTGACCTCTCTTCACCAGTTCTCTCCCCTTAGAAAACCATTTAATCCATTTGTACACTGCCGTTTTCTTCATGGCATTATCCCCATAAACTTGGGGTAACACGTCCCTGATTTCACTTCCACTCTTGCCAAGTTTAACAAAAAATTTAATGTTTGTTCAAACTCAGACATTCTCACGATGACACACAAAAACGTGCAACAACAATAATGAACGCCACTCAGCAAGACACTGCCACACGTCGACAGGAACACAGCTGTGAGACACTGATGTGCCAAGGTTATGGAACCTTACCGAGCTGTGTGTACAGGGCTGCCAGTGTCAGCGCACGTGGCAAGTTCTTGAATGCAATTGTCAGACCTCTTATACATTTATATTTATATATGACCCAAAGTGGGAAAATAAGAGTCCTGCCCTGGATTTCACATGTGGGTGCTGAGAGAGAATGAGGACCTCTTTCCTCTGAGATCCTAAGCAAGGATAAGCCCCAACCAGCCTTTGGCCATGTTCACTCATGGGTCATTCTTCTCATGACTGTAACCCGGGTAGGAAGATCAAATTTAGTAAGAGAGAACAAGGACAGTGCAAAGGGTGACGGAGAAAGGGAGAGAGACCTGACAATTCCATCTGACATTCTGGTTTACCCGTATTCTCCTAGTCACATCACCAATGTTGCATTATCAGTTTAAATCCATCACTTGCAACTGAAAGAATCCTGAGTAATTACCAAGTAAGGTTATATACACAACACAACACACACACACAAACACGCACGTGCGCACACATACGTATGTATGTAAAACCACAAACAAAATAGGAAAGACAATTTCAGAATTTAAAACATCTTTAAAATTGAGTACATTTAGCTTTATGAACAACTTATTACATTACCTTTTTTTTTTCCCCACTGAAAACTTCATCAAGAGTTGGCACCTGATTGCGTTCCTGTGTTTGGGAACCATAGATTTAGCCAACTGTTTCTAGAGAACAGGATATGATAGGCTAAGGGTTCAAGAGAAAATTGGGATGACTTGGACCCCAGAGGCAAACTCGGCCTTATGCTTCATTTCATGAAGGTTGTTCCTGCCCTTGGCGATTACACTGGAGGGTGTGTGTGGGTGAAATCCAAGGTCTCCCCCGCCAGTCCCAGCACTCCTCCCACCCCACCAATGTTTGGCTCCTTATGGTGGTCAGACCTCCAAATTCCTGGGTTGCTCTGGAGGGTGCCTCTGGACAGTGGGTGTGTGGCAGTGGCAGCAGGGAACCAGCAGCAGGTTCCTGGGGCTTGGTCTGGTGTGAGCCATGGGGGCTTTATCTTGCCATTAATGGTTTTCTAAATTGGCGGCAGTGGAGCAAAAAAACCAATTTGCGCCTGGAGCATGCATGATTACTATTGTAATAACCTCAGCTAATAAGAATATGATGTGGGGCTAGGCTGGGAGAGAAAACACATTTCTCATTAGCTGTTGATTAATTACTCTACACAATTTCTTAGTTGTGATGGCCAAGAAGGGTGGATGTTGCCATCTCTTTGCCTCATCTTAACCCTGGCAGGTTAGGGATATTCTAGGGTTCGTGGTATTTCCACAGTAGCTATCGAGAGAGAAATCCCTCCCTCTCCTCCCACTTGACTTCTCTTTCTCCTTCTCACATCCTTTCCCTGTCTTCTCTTCCTCTCCTCTCCTTGGCCCTCCCTTTCCCTGCCTTCTTAATATCTCCTTTTTCCATTTCCTCTTCAGCTTTTTCTAAGTCTTCATGGGTGTCTGACTGGCACTTAATGACAGCCCACACGGTCCCCTAACACTGCTAGATAGGTAGGTAGTGGCTAATTTGCAGGTCCTGGATGATCTGCCTTGATGCCTGAGCTCAGCTTCCCTCTAGTCTCTGCTTGGGACCTCCCTGGCTCTGACCTGCGGACCCTCTTCTTGGCTCATCTGCTTCTGATACAGGACCGTTTCTGACCTGGCTGAGAGGCCCCCGCTCTGGGCCTTCCCGGGGGCTCCTTGTGGTTCATAATTGTTCTTGCCCCCTTACCACCTCAGCACATACAGCGAGGTCGCTGGCCTAGGGCTTCTATCCCTCCCTCCTGGTCCATGGCAGCTAGGTCCAGGCTGGATGGTTCTTCACATCCTCACCTCTGGGATCCAGGCTTAATAGGTCAGTGGCTGGAAACAGTTTCATTTTATTTGTAACTCAGCAGCTTTCTACTGACCCCTACCCAGAACTGTGATGGGCACAGTGGGGCATAGAAGGCAAATGACAGGTGTGGGTCTTGCCATCAGGTTGGGAAGGATGTTGAGAAGGGATGGAATCTAACACAGGCAACGCGTACCGAGAGCCCAGTGGGTAAAGCAGAGAGAACAGGGCAGTGAGGCCTCTGAGGCTAGAGGTTCAGGGACGCTTCATGAAGGAGGGAGTGGGGCTCAGGCTTAGATCCACAGAGAGGATGGGACAGGAGAGGGAATTCTAGATGAGGACATACTGTGAATGAAGACCCAGAGTGATACTCTGGTAACACTCGAGGCAATTCTGGAGGTGTGAAGGTGCCTGGTATATTTTAAATGGGGCTTTCTGTGGGAGGTGAGCTACAGAGGCAAATTGAAGGCTGACTGTCAAATGCCAGCCTGAGGATTTGGGATATGTAGGATATGTATTTGGGAGTCCTGAAAGGTATTGTGGTGTGAAGGTGATCTAATAGCAGTGGTTTGCCAAATGGATAAAGGTGGGGTGTATTAGTTTTCCATTCCCACTGTAACAAATTGACACCAAATTAGTGGCTTAAAACAACATAAATTTATCATCTCACCGTTCTGCAGGCCAGAAGTCCAGGTTGGCTTGACTGCTTTCTCTGTTCTGGATTATACAAGACCAAAATCAATGTGTCGGCTGGCTGTCCACCTATGGGAGGATCTGGGAAGAGTCCACTTCCAGGTCCATTCAGGTTGTTGGCAGGATCCTGTTCCTTGTTGTTGTAGAACTGAGGCTCCCATTCCCTTGATGGCTGTAAAATGGGGACACCTTTATCTCCTAGAGGTCCCTTCTCAATTCTTGTGAATCTCTGCATCTCAGAGTCAGCAACAGGATATCGAATCATCCTCATCTTCCTGAATTCCCCTTCTGCTGCTTCTCTCTTACTTCTGCTGGAGAAAATTCTCTGCTTTTAAGGTCTCATATGATTAGATTGGACCCACATGGACAAATCCAGGATAATTTCTCTATTTTTAAGGCCTATCACCTTAATTTTAGACATCTGCAAAGTCCCTTTTGCCATGTAATGCAACATTCCCAGGTTTCAGGGATTAGGGCGTAGACATTTTGGGGGAGAGGCATTATTCTGCCTGCCCCATGGTGCAAGACAGATTAGGGGGTTCCTGTAGTCCTTCTGGTGAATGGAAATGAGGGTTAGAAACGGGTGTAATGAGAATGGAAAGGCTGGGCAGGTATCAAGTCATTTCAAAGGAAACTAGAGGATGCTTGGTGACTGGTTGCATGTGTTTGTGCATGTGGCAGGGCGGGTTAAGGGGAAAAGTGGACTTCACCTTGGATCTAGCGTAGGGAACAAGAGGAGATGGTGACTCAGCAGCCATTCTAGGAGGAGGCTGTGGTCATGGAGGGCAGATGAGGCATTTGTTTCAGGCAGGATGACTTAGGGGTGATAGCAGAGTTCTTCCCAACCTGGAATTGTCTTATGAACAGTTGGGAACACTTACTGGATCTGTCAGACCTGGGGATACTGATTGTGAGCTACTCACATGGAAGCAATGGCTGAAGGTTTGGGAGGGCATTAGATCATTGTCTACAAGGGAGACACGGTAAAAAGGAAATGGGCGAGAGCCTTGGGGGATGACCAAAGAAGAGATGAGAAGAGGAAGAAGAGCTAGACAGACAGAAAAAGCAGGCATAACTGGGCAGCTGGACAGGAAAGAGGGGAGCTAGAAGAGGTCCCATCTGTGAGGCTGGGCAGGCCTTGTGAGCCGGGTTGGGAAGAAGACAGGCTGGCAGGAGAGGGGGACAAAGGCCACGAGTCAGTGAAGGATTATCACGGGTGATGGGGGTGTGCATTTCCAAATGCAGGGACTGAGGAGAGACTGGGTGGGATGGAGGGAGGGGAAGAGTGGGAACACCTACTAGACTCAATCTGACCCACAGGAACTGTGTGTCAGCATGTGGGGAGGGAGTGGGCAAGGCCAGAGGCAACTGAAAGCAGAGCAAAGGAAGAGTCTGGCGCTGCTGGAAGGAGAGGGGTGTAATTCAAGAACAAGGTCCCCAAAGGGGCAGGGGCTGATGAGGTTGGGAATGGAACTGGAAGCTTCAGAGGAGAGAGACCAAGGGTCGATCCATGTGGGTAGGGCTGAGCTTCCAAAGGGCCCATTCAGCCTGCTGTGTGGTGGTTTGCATTTTGGCCCAGTGTTTCTTCTGAACTGGAAGGGAGGGCCAGGGAGGGCCTGGAGAGGGGAGAGGCAGGGCCTCTTAGAACAGAAGCCTTTATGGGTGGAGCCCTGGCCTGTGGGGAGAGGGCAGAGGACAGGGCCAGGCAGGGCAGCAGATGTAGCCACAGTGGAGTCATTCCTATTCTTGGACTATCTTCTCCCCCTGATTATCTTGGGGAGGGGGGCAGGTCTCCACAGCACAAAAACTTCTGGGATGAAAGGAGTTAACTTATGCAAGAGGGTTTGGGGAAAGGAGGCATAGGGTCTTTTCACCTGCAAAGCATCCTATGGGAGTAGGACAGTACTCTCCCCTGGCTTCCCGTGGCCCTCCTTCCACATGCCCTAGGCCCCTGTGAATCCTAGTCTCCCAGGTAATGCTGACATTTTTGTGGGCCACTGTTTGAGGCCTAATTGCAGCATGCTGCTTGAGCCCTGGATGACCACTTCATCCAGTCAGTGGGCCGTTCAGAGGCAGCTCCCACGTGTCTGCAGTGGCCTGTGCCTACTGGAAGGCCCAGAATACACTGTAGGGTGGATAGGCTCAGCCTAGCTTTGTGGGCATTCCATGTGGGCCCTCTATGTGTGCATTTCTGTGCGTGGCTGCACATAATTGTGGGCATAGGGGTGTTCTCAGCTCAGCCCTCCAGGGACTTCAGGGTTAGGGGTCACGGAGGTGGCTGGGGCTTTGGTGGGCAGAGGGGGCGTGGAGGGGGGCACAGTGATGGAGACTGCGGGAGGCTGGGCCCATTCTCAGAGTAGGACCGGGACAGGACGTCTGTCAATGGAGGAAGGCAGGGAAATGCAGGGCTAAGCACCACAGACTTCCGTAGGAGCCACCATGTCCCTGTGCCCACCCAGGCCTGCTCTGCCCCCTCCCCCCGCCCCTCCCTCCCTTGTGGCCTCCGCGGCTCCCCTACTCCAGCTCCCTCCACGGCCTCCCACCCCGCAAGAGAAGAGGAAAATCTCGCTAGAGATCCATGTAAAAATAGATGTGTTTCTGGATAAGCAGCGAGGCTGAAAAACAGGCTGAGCCGGAGTCTGCTTCGCTGACAGAAGATCTATGTACCAAATTCCTCTTCAAAATCTATTTCTCCAGAGATGTATTCTTGCAGGGCTCTGCCGAGCTGGGGGAAGATCGCTCGCTGTACCGGGAGAGTGGGCAGCTGCTGCTCCACCGTTTCCTGAGTGACTACTTCCCAGCATGAGCTGTGGTCAGATTAGGCGGCAGCCCGATGAGCACAGGCTGGTGCAGAAAAGTCAAGAGGGATTTATTTGAATGGCAAAAAAAGGTCATTCTTATGCATTACCTTGGCTGGGTCGGAAGCTAGCATGATGCAGTGTGACACCCATCCTAGCAGCTGAGAGAATAAGTGATGGCTACATTTATGTTTCCGTCTAAATGCATGGATCAAAGCAGACACTTTAATCTATTCAACAACAGCCTGAGGATTAAAAAGTTGCAGACAAATCACACTCTTAAATTGGTAATATATTTTTGCTTGTCACTTGACAAATCATTTTAGAGAGTGACTTCAGGCTGGGTGGAGGACCTGGAGACTTGAACCTGGCCCCTTCCTGGAGAGGGCCCTGGCGCCATAGGATGTGACATGTCCCCTCACTTGCTGTAGTCTTTGTGAGTCCACTTGCATGGGACGCCTGGAGGGAGAATGGGAGCTAATGGGGAATTCTAGAACTAGGGTCGGATTTCTAGATCTGGTCTCATTTCCATAACAGCCTAGCAGCTGGACACTATAAGGACCCCCATTTTAAAGACTGGGAGACCCAGATGGTGGCTTGCATGGGTCACACTGGTAAGTGGGAAGTGGGATGCAAAGCCAGATGTTCTGAGCACAAGTCCAGTGCTCCCGTTGCTCTGCTGGAGCTGCTGGATAAGAGTAATGTTCTCTGGGGGCCATAAGAGCAGCAGAGACTGCTCTGCCACTTGCTGTGTAACTTGGCAACTTCCTCACGTTGTCCCAGGTTCCTCATCTGCAAAATGGGGATAATGATCATGCCCAGCTGCTGGAGTGATTGTCCTGAGTAAATGAGATGACATAGCAGAGAGTCTGACACATGGCGAGAACACATATTTGTGCTGATCTCTAAAGGACAGGAACAGACAGGAATATGTCGGAGGCTGAGACAGGAACTCACAAATGTGACTTCTGAGGAAAAGTTGAAGGCACCTGGGCTGCTGAGTCAGGAAAAGAGAAGGCTGACTCCTAACGTAGGGTAGATTATGAAAGGGAGATTTGATTTGCTCTGTGTGGCCCCACCAGGGACAATTGGCCCTTCTCCTTAAGAAGACTGACAGAGTTCTGCCAAAGAGAGGTAAGAACTTTCTAATCACCAGAGTTGGCAAAAAGGAAATGCTGAGCTCAGGGTTTTGGGAGGTATGCAAGTTAAGGCTGGGTAAGCACTTGGTGATGATGTACTGATAGATATACCTGCCCAGGGGGGGCATTTATGCTAGATTTCTTTAAAGGTTCTTTTCGAGCAGCAGAGACTAAAATTCCAGGACAGTAGGGTCAGCTCCCAATCATGTCCAGTAAGAGAGGATAAGAACAGTTGGATAGTTTACTGGGAACAAATCATTAATTTTTTTTAAAGGTGTTCTTTGTATTTCATGATTTAATTCTACTGATTTCATGCTTGGCTGAGATCTCCATTAACTGTAGGGAATGTGGGGTGGTGGCATGTTGGCTCAGGAGTGGGTCAGGTGGCACAGGGACGGCAAGGCACCTGGGCTGGAAGGAGACGAAACGAGCCTTGGGTGAAGGAAGCATTCCTGTGCTCATCCAGCATGGGTCAAAGTGGTCTGTGGGACCAGAGCAGCACTGGTCAACGGAAGAACAGTGGCCTTGGAGTGGAGGAGACTTGGCTTTCCATCTGGCGCCATCTCTGAATGTCTGTGTGTCCAGCGGAAAGTCGCTGGTGTCTCTGAGCTTCAGTTTCTCCATGTGGGAAGCCGGAGACATACCTTCCGTGCTCACTTTTCAGAAGGGGTATGAAAATGGGGTAGAAACTGACCTTGTGCTCCCTGGGCCTTGGGAGAGGCCTTCCCACGTTGCTGGAAAGGAAGGGGCGCCGTGGGCCCCTCACGGTCTGGCGTCAGTGGCACTGACGTGCTCTGCATGCACGTCTCCGGGTGCCCACCCCCGGGTGCCCACCCCCGGAGTGCCCAGGTCCCCTCCGGGCGACATCTGTCCCGCGAATTCCCGTCCGTTGCGAGGCGCAGCGCGAGCCAGGCTGGGCCTACTGACGCGTTGCCAGATCGCACCATCTTCCTGTGCGGAAATGCAGCTCAGGCGCGCGCTTGGGGGCACAGGCAATTGGGGACGGCTAAGCCAGATCTCCCCGCATCTGGTCCACGAGCGAGGCGAGACCCCGCGCGTGGCAGCGGTCCGCGTGGCCCCCAGCTCTGGCCGCGCTCTGCGCCTCTCTGTCTAGTTCAGCCTGTTCCCTTGCGAGGCAATAGCGAAGCCAGGAAGGTCAGGGCATTATCGGATTCGTTTTACCAGCGTGCAAATCGAGAAGCAGAGAGGTTAAATCTCTGGCCCAGGGTGCTGGAGCCACTCAATATTGGACCTGAACTAGCCCTCAGGGTCGCTTCCCTCTTAATTCCATTTTCCTTGCCTGACCCTTGGAGCCGGGCAGTTCAGCAAACATTTATGCTGGGCCTTCTATGGGTCAGGCACCGAGCTGGATGCAGGGGTACCCCCTGGGCTCCGACTTTGTTCACGGAAGAGATGATCAAATGTCTACCTCTATAGTGGGCACCATCGTGTGGCAGAAGCCAGGACGGTCATTTCTGAGTTTTTTCATGCTGCTCCAGTACTGACTGGAACCACAATCTCATTTCTGAGTTGTTTCAGAAAGCGTGGGCTCCTCAACTTCTGCGTTTCAGCTTTCCAGCATTCTGATGTGATCTGTTCTGCGAGTGTGTGTCTGTGACAAGCCCGTGAGTGCACAGGTGAGTATGGGTACGCATTTCTCCCTTTACAGGTGGGTCTGTGGTGTCTGAGGTGAGTGCAGTGCGTGCTGTCTGTGTGTGCACAGTGTCTGTGCATGTGGCTGTGTGTAGACACACACACAGTGGGGTGAATGTGGGTCTTTCTGGGTATACATCTTAGACATAATGTATGAATACGCATCTATATGCAGGAGTCTGTATTTTTGAGTGTGAAAATGGGGCAAGAGGTAAAACGGGTGTATTTGGTGTAAACAGTTGTCCGAGTTTGTGAGCATGGGTCTGTATGTTTACAGGGGAGTGTGGATGTGCATTTCTCAGCATGTGCCTCTGCCTGGGGGAGAGGGGTAGGGGTGAGTGTGGGCGCATGTGTGTGCAGCCACAAATTTGCAAGCTCTGCAGACAGGTCCCTTGCATGCTCTGCATGCCCAGCTCCTATGGCTCCTCCTGCCTTGGTTGCTGCCTTGGGTCCCTGGTGGTTCTGCCTTGCTGGTCCGTAGAGACACCAAACACCCTTCAAACCAGCTGCCTTGTTGGCTACAGCTCATTCAGTTGGCTTCCCGATGCCTACAGTTACCATGGAAACAAAAGTAGGTCTGTTTCTGCCTGCGACTGGGTCCCTGGGCAAGGGTTGCTGTGGGCTAAAGCCACTGTGGTGAGGGCTGGCCCTGGGGAATAGAGGAGGGATCTGGGGAACCCTCCAAGCCTTCTTCTTACATCCTCCTGGAGCCTCTTTTCTGCCTGTAAACATGAGGCCAGGTCCCTGTTGTCAGACAACGGGAATCAAAACAAGGGCCTGAGCAGTTGACTTTTTTCACACACATAATAAAATCTTTTCCTGAAAAAAATAATTCAAGACATATGCTAATTCCACATTACTGTGCATGTCATTTGTACACCATTAATTCAGTGCCTAAAATAAAGTGGCTTTTAGGAGAGAGCTGGTACTATCTGATGGGAGAACTCTGTACATACTTTTGTGGCCTGGTTTTATAATAGGCATCTGCTCAGAGTTCACTGCATTGGGAAAACTTGAACATAGCAGTGTTAAGCATTGAAGAGATCACAGATCCTGTTTCATTTTGAAAAACTGAGTAGCAAGCACAAACCCAGCTAGGTAAGCATAGAGCAATACATTGTTAGAGAGACGCATAAAAGTGGCACAACTATAAAGCAAAGCAAGGGGATGATTAACAGGAGAGTTAGGATACTGGTTAACTCCAGTGGTTAACGTGGGAGGGTCACAGGGGGGATCTGAGGAGACTTAGGATAGTGGTTAGCTCCAGTGGTTAACGTGGGAGGGTCACAGTGGGGGGATCTGAGGAGAGTTAGGATAGTGGTTAGCTCCAGTGGTTAACCTGGGAGGGTCACAGTGGGGGGATCTGAGGTGAGTTAGGATAGTGGTTAATTCCAGTGGTTAACATGGGAGGGTCATAGTGGGGGGATCTGAGGAGAGTTAGGATAGTGGTTAGCTCCAGTGATTAACCTCAGAGGGTCACAGTGGGGGGATCTGAGGTGAGTTAGGATAGTGGTTAACTCCAGTGGTTAATGGGGGAGGGTCACAGTAGGGGGATCTGAGGAGAGTTAGGATAGTGGTTAGCTCCAGTGGTTAACCTGGGAGGGTCACAGTGGGGGGATCTGAGGTGAGTTAGGATAGTGGTTAACTCCAGTGGTTAACATGGGAGGGTCACAGTGGGGGGTCTGAGGAGAGTTAGGATAGTGGTTAGCTCCAGTGGTTAACGTGGGAGGGTCACAGTGGGGGGATCTGAGGTGAGTTAGGATACTGGTTAACTCCAGTGGTTAACGTGGGAGGGTCACAGGGTGAATCTGAGGAGAGTTAGGATAGTGGTTAACTCCAGTGGTTAACATGGGAGGGTCACAGGGGGAATCTGAGGAGAGTTAGGATAGTGGTTAGCTCCAGTGGTTAACGTGGGAGGGTCACAGGGGGGATCTGAGGAGAGTTAGGATAGTGGTTAGCTCCAGTGGTTAATGTGGGAGGGTCACAGGGGGGGATCTGAGGAGACTTAGGATAGTGGTGAGCTCCAGTGGTTAACGTGGGAGGGTCACAGGGGGGATCTGAGGAGAGTTAGGATAGTGGTTAACTCCAGTGGTTAACGTGGGAGGGTCACAGGGGGGATCTGAGGAGAGTTAGGATAGTGGTTAGCTCCAGTGGTTAACGTGGGAGGGTCACAGGGGGGATCTGAGGAGAGTTAGGATAGTGGTTAACTCCAGTGGTTAACGTGGGAGGGTCACAGGGGGGATCTGAGGAGAGTTAGGATAGTGGTTAGCTCCAGTGGTTAACCTCGGAGGGTCACAGGGGGGATCTGAGGAGAGTTAGGATAGTGGTTAGCTCCAGTGGTTAACGTGGGAGGGTCACAGGGGGGAAATGAGGAGACTTAGGATAGTGGTTAGCTCCAGTGGTTAACATGGGAGGGTCACAGGGGGAATCTGAGGAGAGTTAGGATAGTGGTTAGCTCCAGTGGTTAACGTGGGAGGGTCACAGGGGGGATCTGAGGAGAGTTAGGATAGTGGTTAGCTCCAGTGGTTAACGTGGGAGGGTCACAGTGGGGGGATCTGAGGATAGTTAGGATAGTGCTTAGCTCCAGTGGTTAACGTGGGAGGGTCACAGGGGGGATCTTAGGAGAGTTAGGATAGTGGTTAGCTCCAGTGGTTAACGTGGGAGGGTCACAGGGGGGATCTGATGAGAGTTAGGATAGTGGTTAACTCCAGTGGTTAACGTGGGAGGGTCACAGTGGGGGGATCTGAGGAGAGTTAGGATAGTGGTTAGCTCCAGTGGTTAACGTGGGAGGGTCACAGGGGGGGAATGAGGAGACTTAGGATAGTGGTTAGCTCCAGTGGTTAACGTGGGAGGGTCACAGTGGGGGGATCTGAGGAGAGTTAGGGTAGTGGTTAGCTCCAGTGGTTAACCTGGGAGGGTCACAGGGGGGATCTGAGGAGACTTAGGATAGTGGTTAGCTCCAGTGGTTAACCTGGGAGGGTCACAGGGGGGATCTGAGGAGAGTTAGGATAGTGGTTAGCTCCAGTGGTTAACGTGGGAGGGTCACAGGGGGGAAATGAGGAGACTTAGGATAGTGGTTAGCTCCAGTGGTTAACCTGGGAGGGTCACAGGGGGGAAATGAGGAGATTTAGGATAGTGGTTAGCTTCAGTGGTTAACGTGGGAGGGTCACAGGGGGGATCTGAGGAGAGTTAGGATAGTGGTTAGCTCCAGTGGTTAATGTGGGAGGGTCACAGTGGGGGGATCTGAGGAGAGTTAGGATAGTGGTTATCTCCAGTGGTTAACCTGGGAGGGTCACAGGGGGGATCTGAGGAGAGTTAGGATAGTGGTTAGCTCCAGTGGTTAACCTGGGAGGGTCACAGCGGGGATCTGAGGAGAGTTAGGATAGTGGTTAGCTCCAGTGGTTAACGTGGGAGGGTCACAGGGGGTATCTGAGGAGAGTTAGGATAGTGGTTAGCTCCAGTGGTTAATGTGGGAGGGTCACAGTGGGGTGATCTGAGGAGAGTTAGGATAGTGGTTAGCTCCAGTGGTTAACGTGGGAGGGTCACAGGGGGGATCTGAGTAGACTTAGGATAGTGGTTAGCTTCAGTGGTTAACGTGGGAGGGTCACAGGGGGGATCTGAGGAGAGTTAGGATAGTGGTTAGCTCCAGTGGTTAATGGGGGAGGGTCACAGGGGGTTCTGAGGAGACTTAGGATAGTGGTTAGCTCCAGTGGTTAACGTGGGAGGGTCACAGTGGGGGGATCTGAGGTGAGTTAGGATAGTGGTTAACTCCAGTGGTTAACATGGGAGGGTCACAGTGGGGGGATCTGAGGAGAGTTAGGATAGTGGTTAGCTCCAGTGGTTAACCTGGGAGGGTCACAGTCGGGGATCTGAGTTGAGTTAGGATAGTAGTTAACTCCAGTGGTTAACCTCGGAGGGTCACAGCGGGGAATCTGAGGTGAGTTAGGATAGTGGTTAACTCCAGTGGTTAACATGGGAGGGTCACAGGGGGGATCTTAGGAGAGTTAGGATAGTGGTTAACTCCAGTGGTTAACATGAGAGGGTCACAGGGGGGATCTGAGGAGAGTTAGGATCGTGGTTAACTCCAGTGGTTAACGTGGGAGGGTCACAGGGGGGATCTGAGGAGAGTTAGGATAGTGGTTAGCTCCAGTGGTTAACGTGGGAGGGTCACAGGGGGGAGCTGAGGAGAGTTAGGATCGTGGTTAGCTCCAGTGGTTAATGTGGGAGGGTCACAGGGGGGATCTGAGGAGAGTTAGGATAGTGGTTAGCTCCAGTGGTTAATGTGGGAGGGTCACAGGGGGGAGCTGAGGAGAGTTAGGATAGTGGTTAACTCCAGTGGTTAACGTGGGAGGGTCACAGGGGGGAGCTGAGGAGAGTTAGGATAGTGGTTAACTCCAGTGGTTAACGTGGGAGGGTCACAGGGGGGAGCTGAGGAGAGTTAGGATCGTGGTTAGCTCCAGTGGTTAATGTGGGAGGGTCACAGGGGGGATCTGAGGAGAGTTAGGATAGTGGTTAGCTCCAATGGTTAACCTGGGAGGGTCACAGTCGGGGGATCTGAGTTGAGTTAAGATAGTGGTTAACTCCAGTGGTTAACCTCGGAGGGTCACAGTGGGGGGATCTGAGGTGAGTTAGGATAGTGGTTAACTCCAGTGGTTAACATGGGAGGGTCACAGGGGGGATCTGAGGAGAGTTAGGATCGTGGTTAGCTCCAGTGGTTAACATGGGAGGGTCACAGGGGGGATCTGAGGAGAGTTAGGATCGTGGTTAACTCCAGTGGTTAACCTGGGAGGGTCACAGGGGGGAACTGAGGAGAGTTAGGATAGTGGTTAGCTCCAGTGGTTAACGTGGGAGGGTCACAGGGGGGAGCTGAGGAGAGTTAGGATCGTGGTTAGCTCCAGTGGTTAATGTGGGAGGGTCACAGGGGGGATCTGAGGAGAGTTAGGATAGTGGTTAGCTCCAGTGGTTAACGTGGGAGGTCACAGGGAGGATCTGAGGAGAGTTCGGATACTGGTTAGCTCCAGTGGTTAACGTGGGAGGGTCACAGGGGGGATCTGAGGAGAGTTAGGATAGTGGTTAGCTCCAGTGGTTAAGGGGGAGGGTCACAGTGGGGGGATCTGAGGAGACTTAGGATACTGGTTAGCTCCAGTGGTTAATGGGGGAGGGTCACAGGGGGGAGCTGAGGAGACTTAGGATACTGGTTAGCTCCAGTGGTTAACGTGGGAGGGTCACAGGGGGGAGCTGAGGCTTCCAAGGCACTAACGACATTGTATGTCTTGATCCTGGGGGTGTAGATCACATAGGTGATTGTTACCTTTTCACTGCACATATGTGTTTGTACTTTTCTGTACGTGTCGTACCTCTGGCAGTAACAAAAGCATGCATCCTGAGCTTGTGGCCTCTGGCTTGATTCCGGGGATGAGAGGTGGTATGGAGTCAGGGAATGAGGGTGGGGTGGGGAACACGTTTTTACTGGTTCTGGAGCTGCCTCCAGCACTGACTGGCTGTGTGACTTTGAGGAAGCCAATCAGCCTCTCCTGGCTGCTGTTTCTTTGTCTGTAACATAATGAGTACACTGGATTCATTCATTCAATTAAGAATTAGTTTTGAGGTTTCTATGTGCCAGACACTGTACTAGGAAAACAAGTCATGTACAGATGTCACTGCAGCACATTACAGAACATGGTGAGCGTGCTGGAAGCGGCACGGACAGGGAGAGGCTTGGGAGGTTGGAGTTGGGAGAGACTCCCACAGGGACAGTGGAATTGGGTCTTAAAAGATGGGCTAGATTTTAAGTGGCTGAGACAGGGAAGGAGGAAGTGACAGGAATGAAGTCTCAATGCTGTTGAAGGGTGAGGGGTAATTAGGGAAGCGCACAAATGCTATGTGGCTGGAGGACAGAGGACTTAAAGGATGGGTATGGTGTAATTGTTGGGTGATTCATTTCAACATTAAAGGGAGGAACTCCCCCGCCTGGGGCTGGGGAGGAAGCCAATTGGTCAACTGGATGCAGGGGTAGGAGAGAGGGAGAGGGAAGGCATCAGGGGCTGTTGCCAGTTCCTCGTCCTGCGTTTAGGTGACCACTTGGTCCCCAGGACCCTGATGCTTAAGACTGTGGGCCCCATGAGACAATCTGGGTGTCCCTGCCCCCTCTGTATTGGCCAGGCTCACTCTTTTTTCAGATGAAAACCCTGAGGCCCCCTGGGTGCATGAGGCCCCCACCAGTCCATGCACATCCAGATAAGACCCATGCCACCTAGCTGCCAGAATGGGTGTGTATGGAAGCAACAATCTCTGGAATTGTCTGTGGGGCCAGGACAACACTGGCCAGGATGTTTTGGCGGGCCATCAGGCCTGGCCTTGCCCCACCCTGCCCCTAGCACCCATGCTGACCTGTTCCGTACAACTTTGGGCACAAAGTAATAAAAGAAGGAGGCCTGGATTTTGGACCGGAGAAGATGCTGGGTCCACATCCTGGCTCCATCTCTTCAGAGGTGCGACAAATCTCCAGCCTTCTCTGATGGGACTCAGGTGAAGCCTCATAGACCAGCAATCACATAGGAACTTTGCATGTAGAAGGTTTGGCCCTTCCAGGTGGAATGACTTGTTCATCTCCTACCCGTGCTCATTTGGTACTTTTCTTAGGAAACCATGCTGCTTTGTCTTGGTGGACATGGTGTCTTTCACCATTGAAGTATGTAAAGTGTTTTTAATTTTACAAAAGTATAGTGTCAGGGCTCCAGAACACCTTCTCCCTGGGGGATGCCTGAGTGATAACTCACTGGAGAGCCTCCCCATCACCCATGTCCCCTGTAGCAAGATCATCTGTGCTTGATAGTTCTTGGAGCACAGGACCTTTTGCGAGCCAGCTGGGAACTGCAGGCTGCCTTCGGTGGGACGAGGAAGGACAAATGAGAGACTTTCCCTAGACTGTCTGATGCTCAGAATCCAGCATTGGAGATGGAAGAGCCCCAGTCAGGGACCACAGACCCCAGGCAAGGTGGTGCCCACCCCAAGGACCATGACAACTCTGGGGCAAAGGTCATATGCCCGTTATTCATGCATCTGCTGAACACATAGTAGGTTCATCAGTATTGAACGAATGCCTTTGGTGCACATTCAGTGTCTTTCGTATTCTTGATTTGGTGATTGGCGAAGATCTTAGGAGATAGCCTGGTGCTGTCAGAGGTCCACCAGGTGGCTCTTGGTGCCAGAATGCATGAGTGTTGGAAACAGACAGTTAAGTGTCTGAGTCCTGGCTCTGTGACCTTTGGCCTCTCTATTCCTCAGTTTCCTCATCTCTACAATGGGTGCAGTGTTAGTACCTGTGTCCAGTACATGAGGATTAAATGAGAGGCTTAGCGCTGGGCCTAGCACACAGCAAATATTAGCAGTTATTGCTCAGTACAGGTGCAGATGGTGGCATGGTCCCTGTTGTCATTGGGGTGGGAGGGGTGCAGTGAAAAGTGGAGGCAGGAGGGAGGACTTTGGCAGGAAAGCAGGTCGTTCATGGGGAGGCTTGTTTATAAGTCAGGTGAAGGCAGCAGGGTGTCGTCAGGTCAGTGACGTGTGGAGCTGAGAGGGAGAAAGATGAGCTCGTGGGAAGGGAGGAGCCATGTTTCGCATCAAGCGAGGCGTTTATTTGATTCACTCAGCACAGGTGTACTAAGCACCCACGATGCCAAGCACTAGTCTAGGCCCCGGAGACACATCAGTCCGAAAAGTGAAAGCCCCTGTGTCTGGGGAACTTACTCAAGTGGGATCCAGTGGAGTGCTTTTATCATCCAACAAAAGTGTTTGGAGCTCTTGTCTGCCCTGAAAGCCTTTTTCAGAAAGTTCTAATCTTGCCTGGGCGGACTATGAAGAAAAGGAAAATCTGTTCACATTCGGATCAGGAGACATGAGGGTATGGAAACAGGTCACATCATGAGAGGGTGAGTGGCATCAGCAGGGGCAGCCCTGCCTTGTTGGAAGGCCTGGAACGAGAGAAATTTTCAGGTCAGTGATGATGGGAAACTCAGGGTGGAATCAGTGGAGCAATGGATCCCTTTCCTCCTTGCTCCTGTTCCTTCACCTGTCTGAGAGCCTGCAACTTATGGCCGACGTGGCTGTGGGCTGGCTGACTCGATTTTGCCCAGTTCTTGACTGTCACTGGCCTTACCCCCTAGCCTGTGGGCCCTGAGCCCTAAATCTTCCTTGCTCAGAAAAGAGCAATAGCATCAGAACCAGAGGGAACCACACAGCATCTTGGAAATAGCTCTTTTCTCAAGGGTCAAGAATTAATCAAGACCAGTAGAACTGGCAATCACAAGGGTATGGTCTAGTGTGGTCTTCTGGCAAATTCTTGGTTCCTATTTGCAAAGATGCATTAATAGGTGGCTTAGGAGTTCCTTCCAAGTTGTGACTCATCTACAGAGTGATGTCAGGAACTCCGAGAGTAAAGCCCTATCCTTGGGGTGGTGGAGACATGCTGTCTTAGTCAGGGTTCCCCAGGGAAACAGAACTGATAGGAGATAGATTTATGATAGAAATTGGCTCAGTTATAGAAGCCAAGAAGTCCCATGACCTGCCGTCTGAAAGCTGGAGACCCAGGCAAGTCTGCGATGTAATTCAGTCCAAGTCAGAAGGCCTGAGAACCAGAGGCACCAATGTTTAGGGCAGAGGATGGGTGTCCCAGCTCAAGCAGAGAGCAAATTCACCCTTTCTCCTTTTTTTGTTCTATCCACACCCTCAGCGGATTGGATGATGCCCACCCACATTAGTGAGGGTGATCTTTACTCAGTCTACTGTTTCAAATGCTAAGTTCTTTGGGAGACACCCTCACAGATACATCCAGGAGTAGTGTTTGAGGGGGTCAAGAGCACACATGAAATTAACCATCACACACACTCAGCCCCACTTCCAGCCTGGCTGGCAGCAGAGTTGCTAGAAGTAATTTTATTCATTCTCACATCTGAGCCTTTGCTTGGATGCCTGCCCCTCGTCTCAGCCTAGCTGAGTCCTACCCCAGAAACACTTGAGTTAGAAAGAACATAGACTCTGGAGTCAGTGGAAATTTACACAAATGTAAAGCTCAGCTCTGGCCTTTTCTGTGTGAGCTTGGGCGAGTCCCGTAAGCCCCACGCCTCGACCTCCGCCTAGATGAGAGGAAACTTACAGGCTGACGTAAGGGTCCTAGGTGAGGTAGGCAGTGCCTGTGGCGCCTGGCAAAGTATGCAGCAGGTGGATGGGCTCAGCAGCTTCGTTTCCTTTTGTTAAAAAGGAAGGGAACGCAGACTTTATTTTAAATGTAGCCACTAAAAGTCCACCTCCTCCGAGATATCTCCCAAGCCACCAAAGCCCTCCCCCTCCCTCCTCATCCTCCGCTCTCTCCAGCCCTGTGCTACTCCTTAGAGTCCACGACCTTGGCCATGTCTGCCTGGGAGGCCAGGCCTGGCGTGTGTGTATTTGTGTGCGTGGAGTGTCGGTCCCCTTTACTCATAGTCGTGGAGCACATACAGTACATGGGGAATGTTTGCTGATTGATGCTGGTGGGCAGGAGCTGCCTGCGAGGAATGAGAACCTGAGGCCTGGGCTCATGGCCTTGGCAGCCAGGACAGTACCCAGGCTGCAGGGTGAGGTGGGGGAGTCTGTGGCCATCTTTCTGACTTGGTCCCCGTTCCCATCCCTGTTTGGGGGCCCCCACCATTTCTCCCTGACCTTGTTTCTCATTGGCTCAGCCCTGTCCTGCTAACGAGCTGAGCCAGCCGCTTGGCACCCGCTTTCCAATGTGCTGACTCAGTCCTGTGGCTCCCGCTTCCTCTGCCCTTGTTTGAAAATGCCAAGTTAATTGCTCTCCGGCTTCAGGCTGCACTGGCAGGGGCATGGCCCCCCCTTTCTTCTCCCGTTCAACAGGCCCTGCGGTGGGGACAGACCAGTGGTCTCCAGCCCTGGGCCTGCCCTCTGTGGATAGGGAAGTGCAGGTGTCGGGGAGAGGGCAGAGGGGCAGAAGGGAGAATGGGCTATCAGTTCATTAGGGACAAATGGAGGTGGGGAGCTGGCACCCTTGGAGCCAGGTGTCTGTATTTCCTGGCCCTTAGGATCCCGAAGATGCCAGACACTGCCAGGGTGGCCCTGGGTGGGAAGGAAGGGAAGCTATAAGGACTGGTGGGTGGCTTCTCAGATCTGTGCCCAGAGCTTAGGACCAGGAGAGGGTCATGGTGCTGGGAGGGAGACCTTAAGCCTCAGACAGGTAGGAAGGAAGAGAAGGAAGGAAGAACAAAGGAAGGAGTGAAGAGGGAGGGAGGGAGGGAATGAAGGCAGGCAGGCAGGCAATGGTGATTCTCATACAGAGAAGCTCTCATTTAATTCCCACATTGTGGGCTACAGATGCTCTCTCAAGGGTGAGAGTCACAATATTTAAGAACAGTGTGGCACCAGCCTTTACTAACCGGGATGGATGCCAGGCAGGGGCTGGGCAGGATCCTAGGGTCCCAGTGGTCCCTGAGCTGTGCCAGAAGTTAACCCTCTGATTGCTGGGTCATGGGGAGGTAGAGAAGGAAGAGTGGGTGGTGATACATGTTCACTGGTCAGAGAGAAGTATTTCAGTGTTTTATTTAACAATGTAAGCTCTCGTCACAGCCAGAGCTCCTCGTCCGTTTTGTTCACTGACATGTCCCAAGTGCCAAGAAGTGACCTGGCGCATAGTAGGGACTCTAGCCTCTGTTGAATGAATGGGTACAGGTGGAGCTGAATGTCAGCCTGGAGCTACCAGGTGAGAGAGTTGACCTCAGTGGTAAGTGGCGGAATGGTGACAGTGAGTCAGGGGCCACGTAAGGATCTGAGAGGTAGCAGGGGATATGTGAGGGCAGGGTCTGGAAGTGCCCGTCCTGGGGAGGGCACACTAGGAATGCTTCCTTCTAGACCTTGAATTTTAGGGTTCCTCTCCTGGAGATTGGTCTCTGGCCTCACCCAGGTTGGCTGGGTAGCGCTCAGAGTTTGGATGCAGAGGGACAGGTAAGACCTCAGGAGGCCCTGGGGGAGGCCCGGATGATGTGCACTAACTCAGTTTTGTTTTTTAGATCACTGTGAGAAAGAGAGAGGAGGAAATAAGAGACAGGACTAGAAAGGAAGCTCTGATCATGAAGGAATAGACATGGGAAAGAATTTTCTCTGGTAAGGAGGTGGGCCCCCACCAAGCATCTGTGGCAGGTGGGTCCTCCTGGGGGACGGCCTTGTGTTTCCAGATGGGTTTTCTGGTCTCGGCACCCTTGACATGACCCGAATAAGGGGAACAGGCCCTCTTGCCTTCTTTCTTTCCATCCTTCTACTAGAGCCTAGGAAGGTTGGAGGGTATGTGGGAGACTGTGGGACAGGGAGCAGGTGGAAAGAGAGAAGGGACATAGAGCAAGAACACAGGACACGAGTAGGGCCCTCCCTCTTGGTTTTGTTCTACCCATTTCCATTTATCTTCTCTCTGAAAAGGGAGATATTTGCTGATCATCTTTCTACTCCTCAGACCAGAGGCTTTCCACAGACTGTGCAGCAGGAAGAAAGAATGGAAGAGAGAAGGTGCACAGGAGAGAAGAGTAGATTTCCCAAGTAAGTGGGACATCTATGGATTATGGACCCCAAAATACACCATTAGCGGTCAGGACCTGGGGGACGTCTGTGGACCTGGCTAGTTTCAGTGCTTCCCAGAGCCCTGGAGTGAGTCCAACCTGAGCAGGCCACACTCCCCTCCCCACCCTGGCTGATTTGGGGGCTGCCCTGTCACGTGCTCCTTCTCTTTTCCCTCCTTGGGTCTCCAGCCAGCCTGCCGGCTTGATGAATTAGCCCCATAGATATTCCTTCGGGAAAGCAAACACATATCATATATATCTCTGACAAGTTATTATTCTCCCTTATCAGGATTCGGGTGCATGCTGCGCCCGCCATTACTCAGACTGCACACCCGCCCTGCCTGGGACCAGGCACCAAGCCTGCTACTCGGCAGTACCCAGCCAGGCTGGCTGTGTGCCCTGCGCTGCACCTGGATTGTGTTGTGTGCCCGTGAGCATGCGAGCGTGTGTGTGTGTGTGTGTGTGTGTGTGTGTGTGTGTGTGCTGTGTGTGTAGCTCGCACCCGTTCTCCAGGACAGAACCTAAGCAGGAGCTGTCTTGACCCCCTGTTGGCCCAGTGGCCTGCCTCGACAGATTTTCTCAGGCAGAGGGTGGGTGCAGTCCAAGATGAATCTGGTGGACTTCTGGGCCTTTGGTACTTTCACTGGAACCAGGAGCAGGAGTTAGGTCCCAAGGAATGTTCTAGTTTAGGCCTCACTCATGTCTACTTTGGGGTTAGGGGTGGGTGCACCCCCTCCCCCTTTGCTGCTGGGCCCTCCCCTGGCCTGCTGGCAGGACTGACTGTTCTGCCACCTCCCATCATCCCAGAGCTTCTTGGAGCCACAGGGGCTGCTCAGGGCGACCCCCTGTGTCCCCTGAGATGGCTGAGGCCAGTGGCTGGCGAGGGCAGCCTGATGAATGAGATGTAAGTGAATATTAGTGCTCTCAGCCTGACCACTGGGTTGTGATTTGTCATCTTTCACCCAGCAAGTTCCCATTTCCCCAGAGCCAGGCTCCATATTAGCAAGTCTTCTACTTAGGAATTTATCAATGGGGCATTTGGAATTGCTCCTCACAGCCTGAAGGCCGCTAATGCACTCAGGTCTCAGGTCTCGGGATGGGATGGGAGGTGGGCACTGGGTGTGAGTCTGAGGTGCCCTCTGGCCAGCCAGGGAGGGCCTCATACCCTGGGAGGCAGCCTGATTCTGAGGTTGGGAGGTCCCTGCTGCCTCGATTTGTGCTGGGCTGGGGCAGGCTGGCTCTGGATTTCCCCCCACCACCCCTAAAAGCCGAGGGGAACTGTGAGGAAACTGCCTTCCCCTCTGAGGTGCAACTGTCCACCATCTCAGTACAGAGAGAAAGTTAGTAGAGACTGAGGCTGCTGTCACCTGAGAGCTGGCCCTTCCCCCATAGGAGTTTATGTACTTTGCTGCTACTAGTCCTCCAGCCTCACAGTGTGCATTCCTGGGAAGTTCCTTTCCCACCCCTGGCCCAGCTGCCTGGCTGGCCCCTCAGGGCATACTGCATCATGGAGAGGGTGGGAAAGGAGTAGAGGAGGCCTTGCTATAGGCAGGCCTGGGTGACACTCTGCAGGTGGATACCAGACACATACATACCTCCACACCTATCCTCAGAGGCTCCCAGTCTACTGCAGGGACAGCTCGAGGAGGAGGAGAAAAGACTGGTGGTCCTGAAAAGCATTCTGGGCGTGCATGGAATTCACTGCAGGAAATGAGGGCAGGGGAGACTGTCAGCTAAGGGGTGTGTGGTGGGGGGAGGGCTGAGGGAAGGCTTCTGGAGAAGGAAGTGTTTGGATGGGTAGGATTCCAATGAAACTTGCATTTGCCTGAGGAGAGGAGTGGGTGAGAGTGTTGGGGGGAGGGCAGAGGCCAAATTTGGAGAATGCTGTGGACAGTCACTCAGGGTTCCAGCCATTGCCCTAGAGCCGGAATCCTGCCAGCGAGGGGAGCCTTCCTCCTGACTTCTGCCCTCATCAGCTGGGAAGATGGGAGGCAAATGAGGTGAAAATGGTGAGTGGGAGACTGGTGTGGTTTGGCCTTTTGGGGCCATAGTGTCCAGGCCTCCAAGCTCCTGTACCTGGGTAGAGTCTCCAATGCTCAGAGGCCTGGTGCTGCCACAGTAGGTGTGCCCATCAGAGGCAGTTTCCCTGCTTCAATTGGGACTAAGGGTTCTGCACCCGGCCTGGGTGGGTGTGGATGGGTTGGTTGCAGTTATCATTATGGCCACTAGAGGGACGTCCCAGCCCACGTTTCTCTCCTTCCTGAAGGCGGGAGGGCCCAGGCAGGGATGGGAGACAGGCGTGCGGGTTGCCTGTGCTGGTGTCTAGGCTGGGTTCCTTGTGCTGGGAATGGGGGTTCCTGTTCTATACCCTCTCTGAATTGGGGCCTATTAGTTTCTGAGCTCTTCAACCCCAAGTTAGGAAAGAAAAATCAGTAGATATTTTGAAGCCATGGGAAAAGGGCATTTTGTTTAAACATTTAATATCTACAATCCTAATTTTAGTGCCTTTTACAAAAAAGTGGTTGTGAATGGTAAAAGACTTTGTAGAAGACCACACAGGTGATGGTCAATGTCACAGGCTTTGGTACCAGACTGCCTGGTTGGAATCTCAGCCCCACCACCTAATTACTGGGTGACTTTAGCCAGGTTAAGTAACACCTCCAAGCCTCAGCTGTGCATCTGTAAAATGGGAATTATAATACCTACCCTGTAGGTTAATTGTAAGAATAAACTTGGTAGGGGTCACTCAGCACTTGCCTGGGACATAGTAAGTGCTCCAGTGAAGCTCCTTCATTTTCTTTCTTGCTTTTTTTTTTTTTTTGTGCTGTTGTGTTTTGTTTTGTTTTAATTAAAATTTATTGGGAGTGACAATGGTTAGTAGAATTACATAGGTTTCAAGTGCACAATTCTGTAATACATCGTCTGTATATCCCATTGTGTGCTCACCACCCAGAGCCAGTGCTCCTTCCATCACCATATGTTTGACCTCGTTTATCCTCTTCTCCCACTCCCTTCCCCAGTTAGTTCATTTTCATGGTAGGCAATTACATTTGGTTTAGATGGAACGGTAAAAGCCAAAATTTATTTATTTGTTGATTGATTGAGTGTCAAATTTTAGTTTATTTAATTTTTAGAAAATATTTTAATTAAAATATAGCTAACGTACAACATTATATTAGTTTCAGGTGCACAGCATAGTTATTCAACGTTTACCAAGTGTGATCAGAAAATAAGAATGTTTAAATAAAAAAATGATTACAGTAAAAGACACATTGCCATTAATCCCCCTCAAAATACTCCCTCTCGCTTCGAACACTCTTATCCCATCATTCTTGCCACTTTCTGAAGCAGTTCTGGAAGTCCTCTTTCATGAGTGTCTCTAGTTGCCCTGTCATGGCTGCCTCGATGTCCTGAATCGATTCAAAATGTTTTCCTTTTATGGTCATTTTAACTTTGAGGAAGAGCCAGAAGTTGCACAGTGCCAGATCCGATGAATAAAGTGAATGAGGGGACAGTGTAATGTTTTTATTTGACATAAATTGCCATATACCAGAAGCAATGTGTGACATGGATCCTTTCCATTATGATCACAAAATATAGTGAAGGCTGCTACTAGGTGCCATTCAACAGAAAGGCAGGGATCTTCAATAGGGGAAGTGGTGCGTTGAACCTTAGTAACAGTGTGTGACAAATTTCAGCTTGTTTGGTGCAGTCAGTCGGGTGTGAGCTATGGTTGAGAGAAGGTGTGTTTTAAAGTGTGTGTAAATCATCCTCCATTCTGACAACTCTCCGTATCACACATCGCTTCTGGTATATGGCAATTTCTGTCAAATGAAAACTCTATGGTGTGACCACTTCCACCTTATTCACTGGATCTGGCACCGTACAACTTCTGGCTCTTCCCCACAGTCAAAATGATTAGGACATAGAGGCAGCCATGACAGCGCAACTAAAGACACTCACAAAAGAAGACTTCTAAAACTACTTCAGACAGTGGCAAGAACAATGGGATCAGTGTGTTTGAAGTGAGGGTGAGTATTTTGAGGTGGATTAATGGCAATGGGTTTTTTATTGTAATAGATTTTTAAAATTTAAACATTCACTGTATTGTTTGATCACACCTCATATATACCTAAAGAAGTGATCACTGTGGTAAGTCCAGCAACCATATGACACGATACCATTCTATCACAATATCATTGACTATATTCCCTATGCTGTACGTTACATCCCCATGACATTTTTGTTTTATGCTTGGAGATTTGAACCTCTTATTTCCCTTCACCTTTTCCACCCTTTTTAATTTTTAAATTACAGTTGATGTTCAATATTATTTTATATTAATTTCAGGTATACAGCATAGTGGTTAGATATTTGTGAAATTTAAGATATGATCCCCCTGACTAGTCTAGTACCCACCTGGCACTATACATAGTTATTACCATATTATTGACTGTATTCCTTCTGCTTTATGTTACATCCCCATGACTATTTTGTAGCTATCAGTTTGTACTTCTTACTCTGTTCATCTTTTACAACATGTCCCCTAACCCTCCCACCTATCACCCCAACAAATCTAGTACCCATTTGACACCATACATAGTTATTACGATATTATTGACTATATTTCTTATGAAATACTCTAAATCCCTATGATTACTGTTTAACAAACAATTTGTACTTCTTAATCCCTTCCCCTTTTTCACTTATCTCCAACCTCCATCCCATCTGGCAACCATCAAAATGCTCTCTGTATCTATGAATTTATTTCTGTTTTGTTTATTTTGTTCTTTAGATTCCACATATAAGTGAAATCTCATTGCATCTGTCTTTTTCTGTCTGACACTCCACTCAGCACATTACCCTCTAGGTCCATCAAAGCCACTGCAGATGGCAAGAACTTATTTCCTTCCCTGGCTGAGCAATATTTTATTGTATATACTTGTTTGTATGGCCTACTCTTTATCCATTCTTTTATCGAGAGACACCCAGGCTGCCTCCACATCTTGGCCATTGTCAACAATGCTACAATGAACATATGGATGTACACATCCCCTCCAAGTAGCATTTTGTTTTTTTTCAGATAAATACCCTGAAGTGGGATGACTTTGTCCTTCTTTGTCTCTTGTCATAGACTTTGTTTTAAAGTCGATTTTGTTTGTTATGAGTATTGCTACCCCACCTTTTAAATTTTTTAAAAAACATTTCCATTTTCATGAAATATCTTTTTCTATCCCTTTACTTTCCATTTGTGTGTGTCTTTCTCTCTGAAGTGAGTTTCTTGTAGGCAGCGTATGTAAGGGTCTTGTTTTCTTATCCATTCAGCAATTCTATGTCTTTTGAGTGGAGCATTTAATCCATTTACATTGAAAGTAATTGTTGATAGATATGTAGCTATTGCCATTTTATTATTTCTAATTTTGATGTTTTTTTTCCATCTTAAAGAAGCCCCTCTAACATTCCTTGTAAGGCTGATTTGGTGATGATGAATTCCTTTAGCTTTTTCTTGTCTGGGAAGCTCTTTATCTGTCCTTCAATTCTAAATAATAGCTTTGCTGGGTAGAGTAATCTTGGTTGTAGGTCCTTGTTTTTTCATCACATTGAATATTTTGTGCCAATCTTTTCTGGCCTGCAAACTTTCTGTTGAGAAATCAGTTGACAATTTTATGGGAGCTCTCTTATGAATTACTAGTTGCCTTTCTCTTGCTGCTTTTAGGATTCTCTCTTTGTCTTTAACCTTTGCCATTTTAATTATAATGGATCTGTTTGGGTTCATCTTGTTTGGGACTTTCTGTGCTTCCTGGACTTGTATGTCTATTTCCTTCACCAGGTTAGGGAAGTTTTCAATTATTATTTCTTCAAATAGGTTCTCAATCCTTTGCTTTCTCTCCTCTCCTTATGGTACACCTATGATGCAAATGCTGTAACCCTTGGTGTTCTCCCAGAGGTCTCTTAATCTGTCCTTACTTTTTTTGGATTCTTTTTTCTTTTTGCTGTTCCAATGGTTGTTTTTTGATATCTTGTCTTCCAAATTGCTGATTTGATCCTCTACTTCGTTTAATCTGCTGGCAATTCCTTCTAGTGCATTCCTCATTTCACTTATTGTATTCTTTATTTCTGACTGTTATTTTTTTTTATGGTTTCTATGTACTTTGTAATTCTTGCTATCTCTTTGTTGAAGTTTTAAAAAATATTTTTTTATTAGTTTCAGGTGTACAAAACAAAGTAATACTTAGACGTTTATCATTTATATCCCTCACACTGTGTGAACCCGCTCACCCCATCCACTATCCCTCTGACATTGCACACAGCCATTACATTTCCACTGTCTCTATTCCTAATGCTGTACTCTACTTCTTGTAACTATGTATGTACAGATATATACATATATATAAATATGTATCTTTATATATACATATATATAAACTTGTAGTTGGCATTCATTATTGTTCAGTTTCAGCATCAGGTGTACAATGCAGTGATCAGGCATCCACATCATCCCTGAGGTGGTCTCCCTAATTAGACAAGTGTCCATCGGATACCCTACAAAATCTTTCCAACATTACTGATTACATTCCCCAAATTAACTTTCGTAACACCGTGGCCATCTTGTGGTTACTGACTGTTTTCTAATCCCCTCACTTTCCCCCTTATCCCCACCCCCCGCCCATCTAGCAACCCTCAGTTTTTCCTCTTTGTCTCCAAAACTGTTTCTGATTAGTTCATTCACTTATTCTTTTCTTTAGATTCCACATATAAGTGAGATCATATGGTATTTGTCTTTCTCTGTCTGACTTATTTCACTTAACATAATGTTCTCTAGATCCATCCATGTTGTTGCAAATGGTAAGATTTCTTTCTTCTTTATGGCTGCGTAATACTCCATTGTATAAATGTACCACAGTTTCTTAATCTAGTCATCTACCGATGGGCATTTCGGTTGTTTCCATGTCTTGGCTATTGTGTATAGTGCTGCAATAAACATAGGGGTGCATAAAGATTTTTGAATTGAAGTTTTGGATTTCTCCGGATAGATACCTAGGAGTGGAATTACTGGATCATAGGGTAGTTCCATTTTCAGATTTTTGAGATACCTCCATGCTGTTTTCCACAGTGGCTGCACCAATCTGCAATCCCACCAACAGTGCACAAACATTCTCTTTTCTCCACATCCGCGCCAGCACTTGTTGTGGTTTGTTGATTTATTGATGATATCCATTTTGACTGGGGTGAGGTGGTATCTCATTGTGGTTATTATTTGCATTTCTCTGATGGTTAGTGAGGTTGAGCATTTCTTCATATGTCTGTTTGGCATCTGTATGTCCTTTTTAGAAAAATGTCTCTTCATGTCCTCTGCCCATTTTTTAATTTGGTTGTTTGTTTGTTTGGAGTTGAGTTGAGTGAGTTTTTTATAGATTTGTGATATTAACCTTTTATCAGATATATCATTGGCAAATATCTTTTCCCATTCAGTAGGATCCCTTTTTGTTTTATTGATGGTTTCCTTTGCTGTGAAAAAACTTTTTAGTTTGATGTAATCCCACATGTTTATTTTTTCTCTTACTTCCCTCACGCGAGGGGATATATCAGTAAAAATCTTACTCCGGGTAATGTCTGTGAAGTTTCTTCCTATATTTTCTTCTAGGTATTTTATGGTTTCAGATCTTACATTTAAGTCTTTAAGCCATTTTGAATTTATTTTTGTATATGGTATAAGGAGGTGGTCCAGCTTCATTTTTTCACATGTGTCTGTCCAGGTTTCCCAGAACCATTTATTGAATAGACTGTCTTTACCCCACCATACATTCTTGCTTTCATTGTCATAGATTAAATGGCCATATAGGCATGGATTTATTTCTGGACTCTCTATTCTGTTTCATTGATCTATGTGTCTGTTTTTATGCCAGTACCATGCTGTTTTGATTACTGTAGCCTTGTAGTATAAATTGATGTCAGGTATTGTTATACCTCCCACTTTGTTTTCATTTCTCAAGATTGCTGAGGCTATCTGGAGTCTTTTATGGTCCCATATAAATTTTAGGAGTATGTGTTCTATTTCTGTGAAAAACATCGTTGGTAGTTTGATAGGAATTGCGTTGAATATGTATATTGCCTTAGGCAGTATGGACATTTTAACTATATTATTTCTTCCTATCCATGAACATAGTATGTGTCTCCATCTATTTATATCTTCTTTCATTTCTTTCTCCAGTGTCGTATAATTTTCTGAGTACAGATATTTTACTTCTTTGGTTAAATTTATTTTTAGGTATTTTGTAGTCTTTGGAGCAATTGTAAATGGGATTGCTTTTTAAATTTCTCCTTCTGATGTTTTATTATTGGTATATACAAATGCAACTGATTTCTGAATATTAATTTTGTATCCTGCTACTTTACTAAATTCATCTATCAGCTCTAATAGTTTCTTGGTGGAGTCTTTAGGGTTCTTTCTACATAGTATCATATCATCTGCATATATTGATAATTTTACTTCCTCCTTACCAATTTGGATGCCTTTATTTCTTTTTCTTGTCTGATTGCTGTGGCTAGAACTTCCAGCACTATGTTGAATAGAAGTGGAGATAGTGGGCAACCTTGCCTTGTTCCTGATCTTAGGGGGAATGGTTTTAGCTTTTTCCCATTGAGTATGATGTTAGCTGTGGGTTTATCATATATGGCCTTTATTATGTTGAGATATGATCCCTCTATTCCCACTTTCTTAAGGGTTTTTATCATAAATGGCTGCTGGATTTTATCAAATGCTTTTTCTGCATCTATTGATATGATCATGTGGTTTTTATTTTTCATTTTGTTAATGTGGTGTATCACATTAATTGATTTGCGGATGTTGAACCACCCTTGCATACCAGGGATGAATCCCACTTGATCATGGTGTATGATCTTTTTAATGTATTGCTGAATTCTGTTCGCTAATATTTTGTTGAGGATTTTTCCATCTATGTCCATTAGAGATATTGGCCTGTAGTTTTCTTTCTTTGTGGTGTCTTTGTCTGATTTTGGGATCAGGGTAATAGTAGCTTCGTAAAAAGTGTTTGGGAGTCTTCCCTCCTTCTGGATTTTTTGTTATTTCTGTGTGGTGGTATTCTATGATGTTTCCCTCTGTTTCTTCTTTTATTACAGTATATATTTCAGATTTGGATGTTTTTTGAGTGGTTACCCTTGAGTTTATGTAAAAGAAAGTTTGATTTTTAGAGTATTCCAGTTTCTTCAGTACGCTTACTTTCTCTATTCCCATATTCCAGTTCAGGCCTTTACGCTCCCCCTTTTTATGTTTCGGTTGCCACAAGTTGTCCCTGTTGATGGTGGTCTAATAGCCTCCTTTAGTATTTCTTGTAGTGCAGGTCGTGTATTAGAAAATTCCCTCAGCTTCTGGATGTCTGGAAAGGTCTTTATTCCTCCTTCATATCTAAAGGAGATCTTTGCTGGATATATTATTCTTGGCTCATGATTTCTCTCTTTCAATAGTTTGAATATTTGGTTCCATTCCCTCCTAGCTTGTAGAGTTTCTGCTGAAAAATCTGAGGATAATCTAATGGGCTTACCCCATTAGATTATTAGAAGACCGTAATGTAAGTTACCGTCTTCTTTTCCCTGGCTGCCTTGAGGATTCTTTCTTTGTCATTGATTTTAGACAGCTTCAATACAATGTGCCTTGGTGAAGGCCTGTTGGGGTTGAGGTAATTAGGTGTTCTATTTGCTTCTTGGATTCGAGGACCCAGTTCTGTTCACAAGTTTGGGAAGTTCTCATCGACGATTTGTTTGAATATATTCTCTGTTCCCTTCCCTCTTTCTTCTCCTTCTGGTATACCCATTATTCTTATATTGCTCTTTCTGATGGAGTCAGAAAGTTCTTGTAGAGTTCTTTCATTTCTTTTAAGTCTCAAGTCTCTTTCTTCTTCCCTCTGTGTAAATTCCAGGTTCCTATCTTCGATGTCACTGATTCTTTTCTCCATCTGGTCAACTCTACTACCTAAGCTGCATATTTTATTGTTAATTTCTTCTATTGAGTTCTTAATCTCCAGAAATTCTATTTGGTTCCTTTTCAAGATTTCAATCTCTTTTGTAAAATGCTCATGGTGTTCTTTGATTGTGTTTCTGAGTTCATTAAACTGCCTTTCTGTGTTTTCTTGCATCTCGTTCAGTTTTTTCAGAATTGCGATCTTGAATTCTCTGTCATTTAAATCACAAAGGTCCATATCTCTAAGTTCCTTTTCTGGAGACTTTTCACTTTCTTTCTGAGCTATCTTGTTGCCTTGGTTATTCATGGCAATCACTGATTTACTATTTCTCTTCCTAGACATCTACAGGAGTGTCTTCTGCAACAGGTTGATAGGTATGCGAAGAGCTTTTGGAGTTCCAAAGCTCTTTCTGCACCAGATTCAGAGCCCGTTTGTTTCAGCAGTTCTGTTTACTCCTGCAGGGATCCGCTCAGATAGGTGGGGCCAGGGGCGGGGTGAGTTGTGAGAGGTGGCCCAGAGCAATGGCGGCGACCACCACCACAGGCAGTCCTGCTTCCACAGCTCCCTCCCCTTTGCCGGAACTAGTTGAGCTGTGAATCTGTGTCTGCGGTCCACAGTTCTCAGAGCAGCAAATATTCTGTCCTTTGATCCGACACTGCTACTTTATCGCTTCTAGCACCGGGCAGGTGGGGGCGGGGCGAGCTCTGGGAGGGTAGGGAGGTGACGGAGGGGGCGGCTAGTCTCCGTGCCTAGGGCTTCTGTTCTCCGCTCGGCAGTGAGGGCTTAAACCACCGATTTCAGCCCTCTTCCCTCAGTCTTTGCTCCAAGGTCTGCCATGAGCGAGCGTTGTGTTCAGCGGTTTTGTATGCTGCCCCCTCAGCCCTGTGGGCCGTAAGCGGAGCCCTAGCAGTCCGAGTCCTTCCCTCTCCCGCAGCTGCGGAAGATCCGGGAGCAGCGGGCTCCGAGCACTGAGCTAGGTCTGTGTCCTGCGCCCGCGCGGCTCCGTCTTCGCACTTCTCCTCTCCCTCCTCCCCCGCTCGCGCGATTCACCCACCTGGAGGTGAATTCAGTAGTCGGCCTCTTCGTCTTGCCTGTCTGCTGTGCAAGGAGTCCTTTGTGGAGTTATTGTTGTCCGATTCGTTGTAAATTCCAGGGGAGCGTTACAGAGGCTCACCTCACGCCGCCATTTTTTTCCACCACCCCCTCCTTCTGGATTTTTTGGAAGAGCTTGAGGAGAATAGGTGATAATTCCTTTTTGAACATTTTGTAAAAGTCACCTCTAAAGCTATCTGGTCCAGGACTTTTGTTTGTTGGGAGATGGTTGATTACTGATTCAATTTCCCTGGTGGTAATCAGACTGTTCAGGCTTTCTGTTTCTTCTTGAGTTAGCCTTGGAAGGTTGTACGCTTCTAGAAAATTGTCTATTTCTTCCATATTGTCAAATTTGTTGGCATATAGTTGCTCATAGTAATTTCTTAAAATTTTTCATATTTTTTTGGTGTCTGTTGTCACTTCTGTTTCATTTCTGATTTTATTAATTTGGGTCCTCTCTTTTTTTCTTAAATGAGTCTGGTTAAAGGTTTGTCAATTTTGTTTATCTTCTCTAAGAACCAACTCTTGGATTCATTGATCTTTTGTATTGTTTTTCTGGTTTCATTTATTTCTGCTCTGATCTTTATTATCTCCTTCCTTGTGCTCCCTTTGGGCTTATTTTGCTGTTCTTTTTTCCAGATCCCTTAAGTGTGAAGATAAACTGTTGATTAGTGATGTTTCTTGTTTCTTTAGGTAGGCTTGCAATGCTATGAATTTCCCTCTTAGGACTGCTTTCGCGGCATCCCATAGATTTTGGGTCATCGTGTTTCATTTTGGTTTGTCTTGAGAGATCTTTTGATTTCTTCCTTGATCTCCTGCTTCACCCATTCATTATTTAGTAACACGTCATTCAGCCTCCATGAATTGGTGTGTCTTCCAGTTTTTTTCATGTAGTTCATTTCTAATTTCATAGCACTGTGGTCAGAGAAGACAATTGGTATGATTTCAAATTTCTTAAATATGTCAAGACTTGTTTTGTGGCCTAACATATGGTCTATCTTGGAAAATGTTCCATGTGCATTTGAGAAAAGCATGTATTTTGCAGCATTGGGGTGAAATCCTCTGAAAATATCGATTAAATCCAAGTGGTCCAATGTATCATTTTTTTTTTTTTAGTGTTTGTAATAAGGTTTTTTATTTTTTATTTTTATTTTTATTTCATTTGTTTATTAGTTTCAGGTGCCAATGTATCATTTAAGGCTGTTGTTTCCATATTGATTTTCTCTCTGGAAGACTTGTCCCTTGTTATCAGAGGTGTGTTGAAGTCCCCTACTATGATAGTGTTACTGTTGATCTCTGTCTTTATGTCAGTCAATATCTGTTTTATATATTTAGGTGCTCCTATGTTGGGTGCATAGATGTTTACTAGGGTTATGTCCTCTTGTTGGATCGATCCCTTTATTATTATATAGTGCCCATCTTTATCTTTTAATATGTTCTTCATTTTAAAGTCTATTTTGTCAGATATAAGTATTGCAACTCCAGCTTTTTTCTCATTTCCATTTGCATGAAATATCTTACTCCAACCCTTTACTTTCAGCCTGTGTGTGTCTTTTGATCTGAGGTGAGTCTCTTGTATACAGCATATACAAGGGTCTTGCTTTCTTATCCACTCAGCCACCCTATGTTTCTTGATTGGTGCATTTAATCCATTTACATTTAAAGTGATTATTGATAGGTACATAGTTATTGCCAATTTAAAATTTGTAGTTAGGTTGTTTTCATCTTTCTTTTATTTACAGAAGTCCTTTTAGTATTTCCTGAAATCATGGCTTGGTGGTAATAAATTCCTTTAGCTTATTCTTTTCTGGGAAGCTCTTTATCTCTCCATCAACTTTAAAGGATAGCCTTGCTGGATAAAGGAATCTAGGTTGTAGGCCTTTGTTTTCCATCACTTTGAGTATCTCCTGCCACTCCCTCGTGGCCTTCAATGTTTCTGTAGAAAAGTCATCTGATAGTCTTATGGGAGTTCCCTAGTATGTAACCCTCTGTTTTTCTCTTGCTGCTTTTAGGATTCTCTCTTTGTCTTTAAGCTTTGCCATTTTAACTATAATGTGTCTTGATGTGGACCTGTTTGTGTTTATCCTGGTTGGAACTCTCTGCACTTCCTGGGCTTGTATGTTGGTTTCCTTCATTAGGTTAGGGAAGTTTTCGGACATTATTATTTCAAATATGTTCTCAATCCCTTGCTTCCTCTCTTCACCTTCTGGTATTCCTATGATGCGCATGTTGTTGCGCTTGATGTTATCCCAGAGGTCTCTTAAACCATCTTCATTGTTTTTTATTCTTTTTTCTTTCTTTTGTTCTGTTTGGGTGATTTCTGCTAACTTGTCTTCTAAGTCACTGATTCTATCCTCTGCTTCATCTAACCTGCTGTTGATTCCTTCAAGTGAGTTCTTAATTTCGGTAATTGTGTTCTTTAGTTCTAGTTGGTTGTTCGTTAAGATTCCTACATCCTTTTTTAGTTCTAACTGGTTGTTCGTTATGATTTCTACATCCTTCTTTATGTTGTTTCTAAGCTCCTTAAACATTCTTATCACCAGTGTTCTGAACTCTGTCTCTGATAGGTTGGTTACCTCTGTTTCATTTGGTTCCACTTCTGGAGGTTTCTTCTGTTCTTTTATTTGGGACATGTTTCTTTGTTTCCCCATTCTGGCCGACTCTCTGTGTTTGCTTTGATGTATTAGGTAGATCCCCTAGAGTTCTTAGTTCTTGCTGGGTTATCTTATGTAGTATGTGTCCTTTATATTTGATTTGCACTACTTCGTTCTTCTCCTCTGCATGTGCTCCAAAGGTGACTCTTGTGTTGTGTATATTGTCCTGTTAAAGAAGATCTTTAATTGTTTTTGCTTGTGAGTAGGTGGGGTTAACTCCTAGGCTGACTAGTTGTGAGGCTGGGCTTTGCCCACTGCAGGATGTTCTGCTGCGTGAGGGTTGACCACTTAAATGTGGTTTGGCCTCTGTGGGCTCTTGTGCCTGTAGAGAATTCCCTCTGGGTATGTCACTTGTAGGTCAAACCAGTAGTACTCTCGTTTGATCTGGAGTTGGCCTCTGGATATGTTGAATCTTGTGCCTCTTAAGCTGGGCCCTGGTAGGGCAATTTCAGAACAAAGCAAATCACCAAGCACAACAACAACAACAACAAAGCAAAACTCAAATACATTCACATGTGAAAACAACCGAAAACCCCCACTCAACACAGGCAAAGATATCAAAGATATAAAGACAAAACAAAGCAAAACAAAAAGCAGCGCCAGTCTTGGCTTAAGCCCACCAAGTAATCTCCAGGTTGTCCTCTGCTGTACCAAAGAGTCCTTTGTGTATTGTGCAGGCAGAGCCGGCCAGCTGGTGCCCAGAGTGACTTTGGGACTGCAGATTTAGATGCGTAAGGCTGAGGGGTCTGAATGGTAGTTTTTACAAAGTCAGTGCAGTTTCTGCCCTTGCCTGCACACTGAGAGTAACACCACCAGTCCTGTGTCCAGTTCTCCTGAGTCTTAGGGCACTTCTTCCGTGTGTGTGTGTGTGTGTGTGTGTGTGTGTGTGTGTGTGTGGTGGGCGGGAGATTTCTAAGCTGCTGAAAGCCCGGAGCTGTGTTTGCCCCCTACTGCTGATCCCTGGGAGTGTCTCCCCATTTTAATTGCCCTGCCCTATGCAGGCCAGAAAGGGTGGGGGCTGGGATAGAGGGGTCCTTTCTTTCCCAGTCCAGCAGTTTCACACTCTTCCCACAGGGCAGAAAAGATGGTGGCTGGGGATGGAGGAGTCTCTTCTCTTCCTGCCCAGCAATATCACACTCTTCCCAGCCTTTTCCCTTGGTCAGAGCTGCACACTAGTCTTCCCAGAACCTGAGCACTACGGCTCCTCTATAATCTGACACTACTCCTCAGTTCAGGGACCACCTTAAGTCTCTGGAAGGGTGGGGGTAGGATTGGGACAGTGGGGGGAGGGTCCCAAGTATGGAGTTTGTGTTCTTTGTCTGATCTAGGCCCCAGCTGGAGGTCTCGGCTGAGGTTACTGCCTCAAATACTAGATATACTGCTCTCTCGGGCAGGTGAGATCAGCTGTGGGATGCAGGGAAAGAGCCCACCTCCTGGCTTTTGTGTTCTCTGTTCTGTCCTAGGACCCCCTGCATCTCCATGGCTGTGTCTCCACTCTACTCCCTTCCCTCTTCCCCTGCTTGCCCAATTTGCCCACCTTCAAGTAATTCTCATAGGAGTCTCTTAGCTGTTCTGCATGATGAGCAGAGAGTCCTTTGATGGGTTACAGATTTTCCGTTTGTGGTAAGATCTGGAGGAGAACTCAAGAAGTCTGCCTCGCTGCCGCCTTTCCTATGAAGTCAGTCCTCTTTGTTGAAGTTTTGACTAAGTTCCTTGAGCATCCTTATAACCATTGTTTTGAACTCTGTGTCTGATAGATTGCTTGTCTCCATTTTGTTTAGTTCTTTTTTTCTGGAGTTTTCTCTTGTTCTTTCATGTGGGATGTGTTTCTTTGTTTTCCTCATTGTGGCTGCCTCTCTCTGTTTCTATGTATTAGGAAGTGCTGCTATGACCCCCAGTCTTGCCATGTGGGTTTATGTAGTACATGTCCTGTGGGGCCCAGTGGCACCTGAGCTAGATGCTTCAGGAGTGTCCCTTGTGTGTGTTGTGTGTAACCGTCTGTTGTAGTTGAGCCTTGATTGTTGCTGGCATGTCAGTGGGTGGGATTGGCCCTCAGGCTCATTGGCTGTGGGGTTTGGCCATGTCCACAGCAGCTTATGGGCTACTGTGGTTGGGGTTTACCCCCCTGATTGACATTTGCCCCAGTGGGCTCTGGTGCCTTTTGAGACCACTTTTTGTGTGTGTTGCTTGTAGGGCTGTGGTCTGAAGCCAACCTCCAAATATGTTGGATCTGAGGCCTCTTGGGAGGGGCTCTGGTGCAGGCCCAATTTGCCCACTGCCTGTGATCAGCTGGGGACTACCTGGTAGGAGCTATAAAGCTATCTGCAGTTGTTCACTGCCTTTACTAAAGTTAGAGGCACATAGGAGAGGACACACTGCAAACTAATATGACTACCACCGTGCCAGGCCTGGGGTTAGCTCTGCATAAAGCCAGGACACCCCAAGGCCTGCTGCCACCTGCTGGCTCCCTTAAGGTTCAGCTACTGATAAAGCTTTGTGTGGTATGCAAGTTTGGTGAGGCAGGGTCTCAGGGAGTCACCAGAGTGGGAAGAGTTGTAGTCACCAAGTTAATGTACACTCTGGTTTGGTGCCAGTGCTCAGCCGGAAGCTACTCAGCAAAAGTCTCAGAGCTCACTGAGTCCAGTCGCTGCCTGCCTGGGGTCTGTAGGACTCTGACACTTTTCCTAGAAAGAGTGCAATGGGGGTGGGGCTGGCTGCTCTCAGACAAAGTGCCTCCAGCATTAGGTGGAATGGGGTCCCAGTGAGTCAGCAGGGTGTTGCTGCAGAGCTCACCAGACCAATAAGATTCAGGTTTGGCTGTAAGCACAGGAGGAGGGCTCAACACAGGAAAAATGGTGCCAGCTTGATGGCTGCCCAGGAGGAGGATCCTTCACAGGAAAAATGCAGATGGTCCTCATCTCGAAGACACACAACTCACTCTGACCCCCGCATGTCTCCGACACCCTCTGAGTTACTGTCCCTTCTCTGGAGCTCAAGATGAGTGCCTGGGAGTGAGTGAGTCTGTGCATGGGCCCTTTAAGAGGTCACCTGGGTTTCCCTCAGCCTTCAATCCCACCCAGATGGTCGGAATCTCCACTGTTTTACACAGCCAGATGTTGTGGGGTTCCCCTCTTCCTGGAACACTGGGCTGGGAGGCTGGTGTGAGGCTGGGGTCCCTTGCTCTGCTGGGGGGAACCTCCATGTCTGACATACCCTTCACAGTTCTCAATTGCCACACAGAGGTTTGGGGTTAGCCAGTTGTACATCTCTGCCCCAGTGTCGATGTGGCTTCTTTATATCCTTAGTTATAAAACTTCTGTTCAGCCAGACTTCAGATGGTTCTCCAGGTTGATTTTTCTACAATTTAGTTGTAATTTCAATTTGTTCACCAAAGGAAGCAGGCACAGTGTTTATCTGCTCTGCTATCTTGGATCTCCCCATAGATGCCCAAATTTAAAGCAAAGACATGTTTTTTTCCTTCCATTATTATTTTAAAGACCCATCCCCACAATAAAGTAAAAAAATTGGAAAAACTTCTCCCAGGTCTGACATTTTCTAGGCCTTCATAAAGAATAAGTGAGCACCGATTTGTGCCTTAATTTATGTCTCACATTTCCTGAGGTGGAACTGCTTGCTGGGCACCCACAGGGCCCCTCTGGGATGGAATGGAGGCATTTGGGCCCTCGCCCTCTTGCCACATCGTAGGTTGCTGACACTGTAAGCCAGTGGTGCCTGGTTCCACCCTGGAACACTCTTGTTCATGATTCTCCACCCAATCTGCACGTTAGAATCACATTAGTTTGCTGTAAAAACTAGTAGTGCCTGAGCCCCACTCGCAGAGGTTCTGATTCACTTGGTCTGGGTTGTAGCCCAGGCTTCAGGCTGATTAAAAATTGCCTGGGTAGTTGTATAGTGCATGCAGTGTGGGGGACCACTGCTAGAAAAGTCATCTCTGGTGACATCTCTGGTGATGAGAGGTATCCCCAGCCCTCCAAACCTAAGGCCTTACAGAATTCTGTACAAATTTAGGAAGAGAAGTTTGGCTTGATGCAGGAAAGTCCTTTGGGTTGTTAGTGAGGAAACCTTGGCTGTAGTCCTGGCTTGGTTGTTAACTCTGCGTGGGCCTTTTGGTAAGCTCCCTGCCTCTGGGCCTCAGTTTCCTCATCTGTCAAAGGGGATAAATAGTGCCTCTGGGACCCAAGGAGTCATCTGCTATGAGGATCAGATGCTGAAATGAGAGTGAATATGCATACAACGAGTGAAACCAAGATACCCACAAGTGTTTTACTTCTGTTTCAGAGAGAGGGAACATATTAGTTTCCCAGGGCTCCTGTAACAAAGTACCACAAAGTTAGTGGCTTTTACACAATGGAAATTTACTATCTCACAGTTCTGGAGGTTGAAAGTCCAAAGTCATGGTGTTGGCAGGGTTGATTCCTTCTGAGGGTTGTGAGGGAAGGAGCTGTTCTAGGCCTATTGGCGTGGAGATGGTCATCCACTCCCTTTGTCTTCATATGGTCTTCTCTCAATGTGTGTCTCTCTCTGTGTCCAAATTTCCCCCTTTTATAAGGATACTTGTCCTTTTGGATTAGGACCCTCCCCAATGACCTTATTTTAACTTGATTACCTCTGTAAAGACCTTATCTCCAAATAACGTCACCATCTGGGACTCTTACACATCATTTTTAGGGGACACAGATTAAGCCAGAACAGAGAATGAGAGCATGCCTGAGTGCTTGATTCAGAAAAGAGCAGCAAGAATGGCAAACCATAGACACTGGAAGGGGTCAGTGTGGGGGGCTGAGCCGAGACCAGCCTCAGCCTCTATCCCTGAGCAGCCCTCCATGCATCTTCTTACCTTGTGCTTCTTCACTTGGGGACTGGTTTGCCTCCCAGGTTATGACGTGTGTGGGTGTGGTGGTGGGAGTGAAGGGGCAGAATGTGTGTGGCCCGTGTTGAGCACCAGGCACATTGCAGTCTACGTGGGTGACACTTCCTGAGCATGACTTTTGCACAGTGTAAGGGTCTTGGGAGGGACATAAGAGAGGGTACAGGACTCTGTATGGGGGTACCTTTGAGCCCTTTGTAACTACAAAGCAGGTGACATGCTGAAGCTTGGCAAGCTCCCCTCCTGCTTTGATGTGAATTGGGGAGAGGTGAGAGAGCAGGAACACTGGGGAGAAAGGGCTTCATGTAATATTCAGGCCAGGCGGGACCCAGGGCCTTGTTCCTGTAATTGATAAGCACACAGGTTGCCTTCCTCCTTCCCTCCCCTGTCTGCACCAGGGATCCTCCAGGCAGAGAGTGTGTGTATGTAGGGGGTGTGGACCGGCTGCCAGCCAGGTGTGCATCCATATTTATCAGGGGGTGAGTCCCTGGGAAGCAGCTGGATGCTGAGCATGCCAGGCAACCTGTTTGGGCCAGCTGCTGCATTCCTGGCCAGCTACTGGAAGGAGGAGATTCTGGAATGCTGGCCCAAACAGTGGTACCCTGATTTGTAGTGTTTGCTGGTATCTGTGGTGTAAATACTCCCACGATGGCTGATTTCAAGCTACAAATATGGGATCACAAAACTCCTGGAAATTTACCTTTGGCCCAATCCCCTCGGTATAAAGAAAAAACTGAGGTTCAGAGGTGGAATAGCCCAAGGTCACACAGAAAGGCTATTAGTGTCTCAGCTGGCCTATGCTGCCAGACTGTTGGAGTCTGTCTGTCTTCCTGTTGTCAGCATTGATAATAGTTCCTCTGTGACAGTGGAGGCAGGGAGATGAGGGTAGACTGGCTGCCCAGCCTGTGCCATTAATAACACCCAGCATCAGAGAGCACTTTGTAGTTTCCCAAGTGCCTTTTTACCTGTTATCTCTAAATTTAGTTTCTACAGCAATCCAGTAGGGCTTATATTGTTATTATATCTTAGAGATGAGGAAACTGAGGCTCAGAATGATTGTATGATTTCTAGGTCATGTGACTAGTAAGTGACTGTGCATTCACCTAAACCTATCCTCATTCCTCCTATTCCTCAGGATGCTGAGCCATCATGCCTTCCCATCAATGCAGCTTTTCCAGGGGACTGACAAACCTCCTCCAGTAGGAGGTCTACAGCCAGGCACAGGTGGGAACACTTGTGCTTTCCACTCTGATATCAGCCTGGCAGAATAGGTCCCTCAGTGTCTGCTGGGGGATGAGCTGACCCTTGGGCAATGGCCATGGGCTAACCTTTATCCTCTGCTGCTCTCTGAGGGTGGTGTCCTTGGTGGTGGTCACTCCCACTCCACCTGCTTTCTTGTCACCCAGGACTGGGACCCTCAGCTCACTTTACCTTCCCAGGGCTGTCCCCACCACCCAGCCTCAGCCTCTCCACCCCCCCACAACCTTTCTTCCAAGACCTTGCCTGGAAGGTGAGGAAGATGTTCATGTGTGTGGTTTTACTGTTGTTCCTTCCCTGGAACAACTTATCTTCCTGATCCAGGGCAGAATACACATGAAGTCTCAGCCCTATCTGCGTCTCTCAGGCTGAGCCCAGAACAGGGAGTGAGAGCATGTTGAAGGGGACTGCAGCTTGTTTGGGAGATAGGCAGACAGACCAAGAGAGGGAGAAAAAGAAAGACACTGAGGCAGAGATACATAAAGATACCGTACTAAAAAGCAGATAACCAGAGCTCATAGGAGCCAGGCACTGTGCTCAATCCTTACAATAATCCTCTGAGGTAAATGCTATTTCATCCCCACCTGAGAGTTGAGGAAAATGAGGTTCAGAGAGGTTAAGTACCTTGCCCAAACTCACACAGCCAGTGAGTGTGATTCAAACCCATTATGTCTGTTCTCACCCATTACACTACCAGGTATACTGGTTAAAAGAGAAGGAGGCCAGAGTGAGTGAGACAAGGAGATTGACAGGTGAGAGAGTGAGAGAAAGAGACTGGGTATTCATTCCAGCAGCTTTATATATTTGGGGGACAGCTTGGGGTGCCACAGTTGAGAGGCAGTGCAATGTACCAAGGGGAAAGAGCACCTGATGAGGAGTCAGGATAGCCTTTGTCAGCTGTAGGACTTTGGGCAAATCACCTCACCTTTCTGGGCCCTCTGTTCTTCATTTGCAAAAGAGGATAATAATTCTGCCCTGTCTGCCTCTCCTGGTGGTACTGATAGCAAGAAATAGTAATGAATGTAGAGAGGATTCTGGGAAGATGATGGAGTAAGAAGCACCAAGAAATCTGTTTCCCCACCTAGAAAACATTGCATTGGCAACCAGAATCTTTCTGATGTAAATGTAACTATTTGGAACTTTGGAAACTGTTGAAGACTTGTAAATTCCAGGGGAAGACTTGGATGGTAAATTACAGTTAATTTTGGTCAATTTCAGCTCTTAGCACAGTAGCAGCTACCCATCTCCCACCCCAGCCACCTGGCAGACAGCTGTGCATATGCTCCTGGAGCAGCTTACACATAGCTTGCAGGAATCACAATGGGCAAAAAGGACTCTGTTCTCTAAATATTAGGGATCTGTGCTCTGATATCTGATTGCTGCATCCGATCAGAGGTGCAAACAATGGGACAGGTGGCCATTGTTTTTGAATCTCTCCTATTGTTATAAGCTCCTCCCCCTCTAGTTGAAGTGACTTCCAGGGTATTTAAAGAGCCAGAAGCCTTTTCTGCCACTTCATTTTTTCTCTTTCTCCCATTTTAGGGCCCATACATCAAAAACTAGGATATTAAAAATCCAAAAAACAAAAAAAAACTTCATATGTGGGGAAAATTAGGAAGTGACAGTGCATGTCCAGGGAAAGTCTCAGAAAAGACCTGAGAAGATGTTAAGTTTACATCTCAGGTGATTCTCAGCACAGAGACAGCCTAGAGTAATAAACAAACAAACAAACAAACAAACAAATAAATAAAACAATAGCAAAATCAGTAACTACTGGGGAAGGGGGAGAATCTGATTTCCAGAGTCACCACATTATTAGAATCAGATATCCAGGGTTCAATGAAAAGAATCACAAGATATACAAAGAAACAATGAAGCATGGTCTATTCAAAGGAAAAAATAAATCAAAAGAAACTTCCTTGAGAAAGACCTGATGGCAGATATAAAACAACTGTCTTAATGATGATCGAAGAACTAAAGGAAGATGTGAAAGTCAAGAAAATGATGTATGAACAAAATGGAAATATCAGTAAAGATATAGAAAACCTAGAAAGAAACCAAAAAGAAATTTTGGATCTGAAAATTACAATTGAAATTAAAAATTCACTAGTGGGATTTGATGGTAGATTTGAGCAGGCAGAAGAAAGAATCAGTGAACTTGAGGATAGGACAATGGAAATTATTGAGTCTGAGGAACAGAAAGAAAACAGGGTGAAGAAAAGTGAACAGATAGTAAGGGACCTGTGGGACATCATTAAGTGGACCAACATAAGTATCATGGGAGTCCCAGAAGAAGAAAAGAGAGAATATTTTTTAAAAATGGCTTTAAACTTCCCAAATTTGATGAAAGATATGAACATAAGTATCCAAAAAGCTTAACAAACACCTAGGAAAATGAACTCAAAAGACCCACACGGAGACACATTATAATCAAACCTTCAAAAGCCAAAGATGAAGAGAGAATCTTGAAAGCAGCAAGAGAGAAGCAAATGGTCACATACAAGGGATCCTTAATAAGATATTCAGTAGATTTATCATCAGAAATTTTGGAGGTCAGAAGGCAGTGGGCCAAGATTTTCAAAGTGCCAAAAGAAAAAAAAAACTCAGTTAAGATTCCTATATCTGATGAAAGTGTCCTTCAAAAGTGAGGGAGAAATTAAGACATTACCAGATGAACAAAAGCTGAGGAATATTTTATATTAACAAAATGTTTAATACAGCAAGAAGAGATAACAATTATAAACAATTTACACACCTAATGACAGATCACCAAAATATATGTAGCAAAAACTGACAGAATTGAAGGGAGAAACAGATAATTCTACAATAATAAGTGGAGACTTCAGTATTCCACTCAACAATAATAGATAAAGCAACCAGACAGAAGTAAGGAAATAGAGGACTTAACACAATTACTAGATGTAACAGACAAATACAGAACACTACCCAACAATAGCACACACCACTCTTGCATTCTTGTCAAGTGTACATTCGATACTTTACAGGATAGATCATATATTAGGCCACAAATTAAATCTCAATAGGTTTAAAAAAATAGATATCATACAAAGTATCTTCTTTGACCACAATGGGATGAAGTTAGAAATCAATAACAGAAGGAAAACTGGAAAATTTTAAAAATTATGGAAATTAAAGAACAAACTTTGAAATAACCAAGGAATCAAAGGGGATATAACAAAAGAAATTAGGAAATGCTTAGAGATCAATTAAAATGAAAGCACAATATACCAAAACTTATCGGACATGGTGAAAGTGGTGCCAACAGGGAAATTTATAGTTAAAATGCTTACTATAAAAAACAAGAAACACTTTAAACCAGCAACTTAACTGTACAACTTAAGGAACTAGAAACAGAAGAACACAGTAGGAGAAAGGAAATAATAAAGGTTAATGCACAGATTACCTAAATACAGAATAGAAAAACAATAGAGAAAATAAATGAAACTAAACATTGGTTCTTGAAAAATATCAACAAAATTGACAAACCTTTAGCTAAATGGACTAAGAAAAAAGAGAATACTCAAATTACTAAACTCAGAGGGGACATTACTACTGATTATTCAGAAATAAAAATGATTCAAAGAGAGTACTATGAGTAATTATATGCTAACAAATTGGATAATCTAGATGTAATGAATAATTCCTAGAAGCACAAAACCTACCGAGATTAAATCACAAAGGAATTGAAAATCTGAATAGAGCTATAACTAGCAACGGGATTGAATCAGTAATAGAAAACTCCCAATAAAGGAAAGCTCTGGACCTGATGGTTTCACTAGTGAATTCTACCAAGCATTTAAAGGAGAAATAATGCCAATTCTTCTAAAATTTTTCCAAAAAGTTGAAGAGGAGGGAACACTTCCTAATTCGTTCTCTGAGGCCAGTATTACCCTGATACAAAAGCCAGAAAAGACACTACAAGAAAAGAAAACTACAGGCCAGTATCTCTTACAAACATTAATGCAAAAATCCTCAACAAAATGCTAGCTAACCAAATGCAGCTGCATGTTAAAAGGATTTTATACAATGACCAAGTGAAATTTATTTTTGGAATTGAAGGATGATTCAACATACACAGGTTGATTAATTAAATACACCGTATTAGCAGAATGAAACAAAAAAACACATTTCAGTTGATTTGACAGGGGCCGGCCCAGTGGCTCAGGTGGTTGGAGCGCTGTGCTCCTAACGCCAAGGTTGCCAGTTGGATTCCCACATGGGCCAGTGAGCTGCACCCTCTACAGCTAAGATTGTGAACAACAGCTCTCCCTGGAGCTGGGCTGCTGTGAGCTGCAGTGGGCTGCTGAGTGTCGGCCAGCGTGAGTGACCAACTCCCTCAGCTGGGGGAAGCACAAGGCTCATAATACCAGCATGGGTCAGGGAGCTGTGTCCTACACAACTAGACTGAGAAACAATGGCTTGAATTGGAGTGGGGCAGGATAGGGGGGCAGGGGGAAGGTGGAAGAAGAGGGGGAAAACACATTCAAAATCTTAAAAAAAAAAGAAAAAGGATTTGATAAAACTTAGCATCCCTTAATGATAAAAACACTCAAAAAAAAACAAAAACAAACTAGGAATGGAAGAAAACTAACTCAATATGAAAAAAACCCATATATGAAAAACCCACAGTGAATATCATACTAAATGGTGAAAGACTGAAAGCTTTTCCTCTAAGATCAGGAACATAGCAAAGATGCCCACTTTCACCACTTCTATCCAAAACAGTACTGGAAATTGTAGTCAGAGCAATTAGGTGAGGAAAAAAAATTGAGGCATCCAAATTGGAAAGGAAGAAGTAAAATTATCTCTGTTTGCAGATATGATCTTATATGTAGAAACCCTAACAATAGCACAAAAAAACTTTCAGAAGTAATAAATGAGTTCAGCAAAGTAGCAAATGCAAAGTCAATATGCAAAAATTAGTCACATTTCTACACACTAACAATGAGAAATCTGAAAAGAAAATTACAAAAACAATTACATTTACAATAGGATCAAAGTAATAAAAATACTTAAGAATTAACCAAGGAGATGAAAGACTTGTACAATAAAAACTACAAAACATTGCTGAAAGAAATTAAAGCAAATATAGATGAATGGAAACACATCCTATGTTCATGGATTGGAAAACTTAATATTATTAAAATGTCAATACTACCCAAAGTGATCTACAGATTCAATTCAATCCCTATCAAAATCCTAATGCTGTTACTTGTGGAGTAGAAAAACCCATCCTAAAATTTGAATGGACTCTCAAGGGACGTTGAGTAGCCAAGACAATCGTAAAAAATAAGAACTAAATGGAAGGACTCACACTTCCTGATTTAAAGCTTACTACAGAGCTACAGTAATCAAAACAGTATGGTACTGGTTTAAAGACAGACATATAGACCAATGGAGTAGAATATAGATGCCAGGAATAAAACCTCACATATATGGCCAAATGATTTTGACAAGGTGCCAAGACCATGCAGTGGGGGGAAAGGGCAGTCTTCTCAACAAATGGTGCTGGAAAAGCTGGATTGCCATGTGCAAAAGAATGAAGTGGGACCCTTACCTAACACCACATAAAAAAAAAAAAGAACTCAAAAAGGGTCTCAGACCTAAGTGTGACACCTAAGACAATAAAAATATTGGAAGAAAACATAGGACAAAAGCTTCATGACATTGGATTTGGCAATGATTGTTTGGATATGACACTAATGGTACAGGCTAACAAAAGAAATAAAGACAATTGGACTTTTGAAAATTAAAACCCTTTTGTGCATCAAGAGACACTAACAGAGTAAAAAGGCAACCCACAGAATGGGAGAAAAAATTTGCAAATCAGTACTGGAAGTCCTGGAAGCCAGAGCAATCAAGCAGAAAAGGAAATAAGTTATCCACATTGGAAAGGAAAAAGTAAAATTGCCTTTATTTGCAGATGATATGATGTTATATGCAGGAAATCCTAAAGGCTACACCAAAAAGCTGTTATAACTAATTAACAAATTCCGTAAAGTTGCAGGATACAAAATCAACATACAGAAATCAGCTGCATTTCTATACACTAACAATGAAATATCTTTAAATAAAAACAATTGCATTCACGTAGTATCAAAAATAATAAAATACTTAGGAATCAATTTACCTGAGGAGGTAGAAGATCTCTACACTGAAAACTCTAAGACTTTGATGAAAGAAATTGAAGAAGACACAAATAAATGGACATATATCCCATATTTATGGATTGGGAGAATTAATATTGTTAAAATATTAGTACTACTAATAGTACTACTAATAGTACTCAAAATATTCAGAGCCATCTGTAGACTCAATGCAATCTCTATCAAAATTTCAATGACATTTTTAACAGAAATAGAAAAAAACTTCTGACATCCACATGGAACCTACAAAAGAACCTGGATAGTTAACATTATACTTCCTCTGGCTGGAGAATATAAAACCCCTGCTAAACAGAAACTCAAGGCAGCTGTCTACCCTAGACTCTGTCCCCTGCAACCCTCATGCCAGTGTTTCTCTCCTTAAGTAAACTTTCTAACTTCTAAAAACAAACAACCACAAAAAAACCAAAAAAACATTATACTTCCTGATTTCAAACTATACTACAAAGCTATAAAAATCAAAACAGTGAGGTACTGACATAAAAATAGTTACATAGACCAATGGAACAGAATCCAGAGCCCAGAAATAAACTCTTACATGTACAGTCAACTAATATTTGACAAGGGAGCCAAGAATACTCAATTGGGAAAGGATAATCTCTTCAATAAATGGTGTTGGGAAAACTGGATAACCACATGCAGAAGAATTAGATTGGGCCCCTCTCTTACACCACTCACAAAAGTTAGATAAAAAAATAAAAGGTGAAAAAGGATTGAAGTCTGAACTGTAAGACCTGAAGTTTTAAACTCAGAAGGAAACACAAGGAAAAGCTCTTTGACATTGGTCTTGGCAGTGATTTTTTTGAATAAAACACCAAAAGCCTTAGCAACAAAAGAAAAATAATAAGTGAGACTATATCAAACTAAAAAGCTTATGCACAGCAAAAGAAACAATCAACAAAATAAAAAGGCAACCTGTGGAATGGAGAGAATATTTGTAAATCATACATCTGATAAGGAGTTAATATCCAAAACATATAAAGAACTGGTGCAACTTAATAGCAGAAACCCAATCATATTAAAAAATGGGCAGAGAAAGTGAATAGACATATTTCCAAAGAAGACATACAAAAGACCAACAGGCACATGAAAAGATGCTCAACATCATTAATCATCAGGGAAATGCAAATCAAAACCACAATTATCTGTCATTGCCTGGTACCTGTTAGAATGGGTATCATCAAAAAGACAAAACATAACAAGTGTTGGTAAGAATGTGGAGAAAACAGAACCCTGTACATTGTTGGTGGAAATGTAAATTGATACAGCCACTAAGGAAAACAATTATGGAGGTTCCTAAACAATTTAAAAATAGAAGTGCCATATGATCCAGCAATCCCACTTCTAGGTATATATCCAAAGGAAATGAAATCAGGACCTTGAAGAGATATCTGCACTCTAGTGTTTACTGCAGCATTATTCACACTAGCCAAGGTATGAAAACAACCTAAGTGTCAGTCCATTAGTGGATGAATGGATAAAGATGATGTGGTATATATACACAATGGAATACTATTCAGGCATGAGAAAGAAGGAAACCCTGCCCTTTGTGACAACATGGATGGACCTTGAGGGCATTATGCTAAGTGAATAAGACCAGCAGAGAAAGACAAATACTGTAAGCTGTCACTTATTTGTGGAATCTAAAAATGCCTAACTCATCAAAACAGAGAGTAAAATAGTGGTTACCAGGGTTGGGGGTGAGGAAAATGGGGAATGTTGGTCAAAGGATACAAACTTCTAATTTTAAGATAAATAAATTCTGCGGATCTAATGTACAGCATAGTGACTGTAGTTAACAATACCATATTATATATTTGAAAGTTGCTAAGAGTAAATCTTAAATGTTCTACACACACACACGCACACACACACACACACACACACAATTATGTGAACTGATGGAGGGTTAGGTAATGCTACAGTGATAATTCATTTTGCAATATATAAGGGTATCAAATCAACACATTGTACACTTTAAACTTACACAATATTACATGTCAATTATATCTCAATAACCTAGAAAAAAGATTTGCAAATCATATACTGATAAGGAATTAACATTCAGAATATATGGAGAACTAAAACTCAATGACAGCAAAACAAAGAGCTTGATAAAAAAAATGGGCAAAGGACTTGAAGAGATATTTCTCCAAAGAAGATATACAAAGAAGATTCAAAATGATGTTCAACATTACTAATCATTAGGGAAATGTAAATCAAGAAAACAATTAGATATACCATTTCATACCCATTAGGATGGCAAGTATCAAAAACAAACAAACAAACAAAAAACAACAGAAAACAAATGTTGATGAGGAAGTGGAGAAAGTGGAACCTTTGTACACTGTTGGTTGGAATGTAAAATAGTACAGTTGCTGTGGAAAACAATATGGTGATTCCTCAAAAATTGCAAATAGACTTGCCAGATGATCCAGCAATTTCACCTCTGCGTGTATGCCCAGAAGAATTGAGATCAGAGTCTTGAAGAGACATTTGTACATCCATGTTCATAGCAGCAGTATTCACAAGAGCTATAACGAGGAAACATGTTATTTCCATCAAGCATGTGTCCATCAACAGATGAATGGGGAAGCAAAATGTATACACATACAAGGTGTGACAAGTTCGCGAACTTGTTGCAATGATGTTGCTAACTTTTTTGATATCAGAGGGATTATTCATTATGAATTTGTACCAACTGGACAAACAGTTAACCAAGTTTACTATTTGGAAGTGCTGAAAAGGATGTGTAAAAAAGTTAAACGAGAACAACTTGAACTTTTTGCCAACAATTCATGTCTCTTGCATCAAGACAGTGCACCAGCTCACAAAGCACTGTCTGTGAGGGAGTTTTTAGCCAGTAAACAAGTAATTGTACTGGAACACCCTCCCTACTCACCTGATCTGGCCCCCAATGACTTCTTTCTTTACCTGAAGATAAAGGAAATATTGAAAGGAAGACATTTTGATGACATTCAGGACACCAAGGATAATACGATGCCAGCTCTGATGGCCATTCCAGAAAAAGTGGACTAGATGCTGGCATCAGTGCATAGCTTCCCAAAGGGAGTACTTGGAAGGTGATTGTAGTGATATTAAGCAATGAGATGTGTAGCACTTTTTCTAGGATGAGTTCGCGAACTTAATTGTCAAACCTACAATGGAAACAATGGAATATTATTCAACTTTAAAAAGGAAGGACATTTTTCAATATGCTACAACATGGATAAACTTTGAGAACAGTAAGTGATATAAACCAATTACCAAAAAACAAATACTTTTTATGATTCCACTTATATGAGGTACTTAGAGTAGTCAAAATCATAGAGACAGTAGAATGGTATTTTCCAGGGCCTCAGGGATAGAGGAAATGGGGAGTTATTTTTTAATAGCATAGGCTTTCAATTTTATAAGATGAAAAGATGGAAATGGATGGTGATAATGGTTGCACAACATCATTAATGTATCTAATATAACTGAATTGTACACTTAGAAATGGTTAAAATAGTTATATGTATTTTATGACCATAAAATTTAAAAAAAATTGATTGCTAGCACCTGGGAACTAGACAATGTCTTTATGGATGTGATTACACATTTGTTCACAATTGTTCATCCAGTAAAATGTACTGAACATCTACCACCTGCTAAGCACTGGCAATAAGACTGAGCTAGTCAGACACCATCCTATTTATACATGAGGCTTCCAATACAGAAGGTGATCAGACCATTACAATAGTTACATCTAGAGAGTGATGGGAATCAAAGAAGGAACACGTGACTGAGTTTAGAGTGTCCTGGAGGCTTCCTGGAGGAAGTGGCACTGAAGCTGAGACAGGACAATAAGTAAGAGTGGGTTATGCTAATGGTTTGGATTGGGGAAGAGGGAGGATATTCTAGGAGAGAACATGAAAGGACTGAGAGTAGCTGGATTCAGCTGTAAACAAGTCTTTCCTTTCATTTGCCTAAAACATACCTTGGTCAAGTATTCATGCCTTGAACTCTAGTATTTAGATTTTGTGTCCTACGAATTCTTTGACTAACCCAAGTTAATAAAGAATCTCTTCCAGAATTTTACAGTTTTAGCTCTACATTTCTCTCTGTCTGTCTGTCTGTCTGTCTCTGTCTCTGTCTCTGTCTCTCTCTCTCTACAATTGTTCAGCACAATTTGTTGAAAAGACTTTCTTATTCCCATAGAATTAACTTGGTGTCTTTTTCAAAAATCAATTGCCCATATGTTTTGGGTATATTTCTGGTCTCTTCTATTCCATTAATCCATCCGTATGAGATCTGATAATTAAATTTGCGAACTCATCCTAGAAAAAGTGCTACACACCTCATTGCTGAATATCACTACAGTCACCTTCAAGTACACCTGGCAAGTACTCCCCTTGGAAAACCTATGCACTGAGGCCAGTGCCTAGTCCACCCTTCAAAGCAATTTTGGAATTCTTTTTCTGGAAAGGCCATCAGAGCTGTCATCGTATTATCCTTGATTTCCTGAATGTTTTCAAAATGTCTTCCTTTCAATATTTCCTTTATCTTCAGGTAAAGAAAGAAGTCATTGGGGGCCAGATCAGGTGAGTAGGGAGGGTGTTCCAATACAGTGATTTGTTTACTGGCTAAAAACTCCCTCTCAGACAGTGCCGTGTGAGCTGGAGCATTGTCGTGATGCAAGAGCCATGAATTGTTGGTGAAAAGTTCAGGTCATTCTTGTCTTTTTCATGCAGCCTTTTCAGCACTTCCAGATAGTAAACTTGGTTAACTATTTGTCCAGTTGGTACAAATTCATAATGAATAATCCCTCTGATATCAAAAAAGGTTAGCAATATCGTTGCAACAAGTGAAAACTTAATTCTCATACCACGTATATCCTTATTCCAATACCACACTGGCATTGGAATGATTACTGTAGTTTTACTGTAGTGTAAGTCCTCCAATTTCCCCCCTCCCTATTCTAGGTCTTTTACATTTCGTTTAGATCTAGGTCTTTTACATTTCATCTAGGTCTTTTACATTTCGTGAATTTCTTTAAAAAAATCCTACTAGTCGTTTTTTATTTTTTTTTAAACTTTATTTATTTTAAGTGTGTTTTTCCAGGACCCATCAGCTCCAAGTCAAGTAGTTGTTTCAATCTAGCTGTGGAGGGTGCAGCTCACAGTGGCCCATGTGGGGATCAAACCCGCAAAGTTGCTGTTAAGAGCACCACGCTCTCAGCAACTGAACTAACTGGCTGCTCCTCTACTAGTCTTTGATTAGGTGTATATTGAAGCTATAGATCATTTTGGGAAAAATTAACATCTTAACAATACTGAGTTTTCTGATCCATGAACATGTTACATCTTTCTACTTATTTAGGCTTGCTTTATTGCTCTTAGCAATGTTTTATAGTTTCTCGTGCACAAGTCTTATGCATATTTTGTTGAATTTATTATCCCTGAAATATTATTAAGTGCTATTACATTTTAAGTTTTATGTTCCAATTGTTTGTTCCTAATTTAAAAAAAAATATTGACTATGTATCCTGTGTTTTTGTAAATCTCATTTATTTATTAGTTCTAATAGCTTTTGGTAGATTCATTCAGATTTTGTTACAGAGACCATCTTGCCATATGAGAGTTTTACCATTCATTTCAAATTTGAGTGCTAATTATTCCTTTTTCTTATCTTATTGTACTGGCTAGGACTGCCTGTGTGACATTGAATACAAGTGGTGAGAGCAGACCTTCTTGCTTTGTTTCTAATTTTAATAGGATATCATTTAGTCATTAGGATATCTTAGTCATAACACTAAGTGTGATATGAAATACAGGGTTTTTGAAATGCCTTTTATTGAGTTAAGGAAATTCTCTTCTATTTCTAATTTGTTGAGAGAGTTAAAAAAAATCACATAGGTATTAAATTTTGTCAAATGGCTTTTTTGGTATCTATTGAGCTGATCATATATTATTTTGTTTTTAGTTTGTTAATATGGTCAATTACATTGATTAGATCTCCTGTGGTGTTCTGTTATTAGGTAAAAACACATTTAGGATTGTTATGTTTTCCTGAGTAATTGACCTCTTCATCATTAAGAAACGTTTCTCTTTTCCTGGTAATGTTCCTTGTTCTGCACACTACTTTGATATTAATACATCCACGTCAGCTTTCTTTTGGTGTATTTACACAGTATATCTTTTCCCATGCCTTTACTTGGAATCTAGCTGTGTTTTTATGTTTCAAGTACTGGGTCTTGCTTTTTCATCCAGTTTGGGGATCCCTGTCTTTTATGTGGTGTTTAGACCGTTTAAATTTACTGTAATTATCAACAGGTTTAAATCTGCCTCCTTGCTGTTTGTTTTGTTTGTGATATCTGTTATTTGTTCCTACTTTCCTATCTTGTTTTGGATTGAGTTTTAAAAAATACGATTCATTTTATCTGCTGAAAGCAGATTGAAAGCCACTGCTTTTAATCACAATACTCTTTTTCATGAGCTCCAGGGGAGAGAGTGGGTTACCTGGGGATATGATAAGATAAATAATGCCTTAAAAATAGTTCTCACATCTTGAGATAAATAACTACTTTCTAGATCAAACAGCCTGGAACAATTTATAAGGCTCTTCCTCTGTTCTGAGGCATCTTACTATCTCAACTTCTGGGAGTCTTCAGGATGGCACAAGCTGTACCATCAGTCAAAGTCAAAGAAAGAGACCTAAATGTAAAATTCTTAGAGCTCCTGGACCCTCCCCTCCATTCTGAGGGACAGATCTCTTCTGTATTGATTGACAGGGCATTATAGGCCCTATCACCATGAAAAGACTCACTGCTGCAGAATTATGAGATATTCATTACTTCTCCAATTACTTTCATCTCTGAAAGTAGACTGGGCCAGTACAGTGTCAAAGTATCTCTATAGTTTTACCAAGCAATATATATATATATAAATATATACAGTTTTACCAAGCAATATATATATATATATATAAATATATACAGTGACCAGTACAGTGTCAAAGTATCTCTATAGTTTTACCAAGCAATATATGTATATATATATATATATATATATATATATATATATATATATATATATATATATATCTGATACATTGTAATAATTAGGGCTGTAAAGAAGTAGAGGTACAGTTTCTTTTTCTAATTAAAATTTAAAATGGTCAACAATGGTCAACAAAACTACATAGGTTTCAAGTGTACAATATAATACATCATCTATATATTGCATTATATGTTCACCACCCAGAGTCAGTTCTCCCTCCATCACCATATATTTGATCCCCCTTACCCTCATCTACCACCCCCCTCTACCCTCCCTCTGGTAACCACTAAACTATTGTCTGTGTCTATGAGTTTTTGTTTCTTTATTCGTTTGTCTTGTTCCTTTGTTGTTTTTAGTTTTATATACTACATATCAGTGAAGTCATATGGTTCTCAACTTTTTCTGACTTATTTCACTTAGCATAATAATCTCAAGATCCATCCATATTGTCACAAATGGCACTATTTCATCTTTTCTTGTGGCAGAGTAGTATTCCATTGTGTATATATACCACAACTTCGTTATCCATTCATCTATCGAAGGACATTTTGGTTGTTTCCGTGTCTTGGCCACCGTAAACAAAGCTGCAATGAACATTGGAGCACATGTGTCTTTATGGATAAATGTTTTCAGATTTTTTTGGGTAGATACCCAGGAGAGGGATTGCTGGGTCAATAAGCCTCAGAGGGGTTTAAGTGAATGTGATCATGGCCTCATGGCTACGTGCTTCTCAAAACAGCTTTTGTTGAATCCTTCCTATTTCAGTTCCTTCTCATTCCTGCCCCAGTTCCAGAGGTATCTGGCGCTGTCAGTGCCTGAGGCTTGTGTGGGTTTTTGCAGTGTAGATTAGGTTGATTCTCAGCTTTTCCCATTGCTAGCTGGAGATTCAACATTTTTGGGTCCACTAACAAGCCATTACTTGTTTTGCCCCTCAGCTTTTAAACTTCCAAAATTTTGTGATTGTTGTCTGAACTGCCAAGAGGGATTTCCAGCCCCAGAGAACTTCTTCTGAACCATTAGATGCTCCTCTCATCTTCTTTGCAGATTATTCCTCATCTCCCCAAACTCCGGGGTTCAGTCCTTGCACTTTTCTCTCTTTCTGGATGATTTCATTCAATTTCCTGGCTTTAAATACTGTCTTCATGCTGATGACTCCCACATTTATATTTCTAATCTGAGCCTCTCCTTTGAGCCCCAGATTCCTATATCCACTTACCTACTCAACATCTCCTCTTGGATATCAAATAGGCATTGCCAATGTCCAAACTGTTCTAATTTTCTTCTTCAAACCTTCTCTCCCACAATCTCCCCACTTTAGTAAATGAGAGCTCCCAGGAAAAACCTTTGAATTTATCCTTGATTCCTCCCCTTTTCCTACATTACACATTCTATACATTAGCAACTTCTGTTGACTCAATCTTCAAAATATACCATTCCTACTTGGGTTTTAATCTTGACTCCCCCATAGACCGCATGACTGTATTAGTTTTCGGCAGCTGCTGTAACAAATAACTACAAACTTAGCAGCTTATGTAACACCAATTTATTATCTTACAGTTCTGTAGTTCAAATATTTGACACAAGTCTCACAGGACTAAAATCAAGGTATTTGCAGGATGGCATTCCTTTCTGTAGGCTCTGGATAGGATATGTTTTCTTGCATTTTCCATTTTCTAGAGGCCACCCACATTCCTCAGACTGTGTGCAGCCCCTTTCTCCATCTTCAAAGCCAGGAAAGGAAAGTTGGGTTCTTCTCACTTTGCATCGCCTTGACCTCTTTTGTTTTCCCATTCTATTTTTAAGGATCCCTGTGATTACATTGGGCCCACCTGAGTAATCCAGAATGATTCCCCATCTCAAGGTCCTTAACTTAATCAAATATGTAAAGTTCCTTTTGCCATGTAAGGCAACATATTAACAGATTTTGAGATTAGGATGTGGACATCTTGGGGGACCCTTATTCTATCTACAACAATGACCTTAGGTGCTTTTAACCTTTCTGAACCTTAGTTTCTTCATATAAAAAGTGGGGATAATAATACCTCCTTTGAACTCAACACATAATAGAAGCTTAACAAATGAAAGTGAACAACTTCCTCTTCTCAGTTCTCCACCTCACTCTGATCCTGGTCAGGGGTGTTCCTCTTGAGGCTTCAAGGTAGGTTAAGACAGAGTGCAAGGACCCAGCCCCGGTGCCTTACCACGTATCATGGGTTCCTGGTGTAGCAAGCTTTCACATTCCCATTCCTTCCAGCCTGTATGGACTCCTCTTAGAGCACTTGGGTGTGATTGTGGTTGTTTCATCTGGTCTGAGGTACACAGATGAAAACGTGGGTATAATAGTGGGTGGGAGAGAGTGTGAATAGAGCCCAGGGGCCTTCACACCAAACACTTCTGGACTGAAGTTTCCCTAGGAAAGGAACCACATTTCTTTTGGTTCTTACTTATTCCAGACACTGGCTAAATGGTTTACGGATATTATTGCATTTAAGTCTCCAAACCATGACTCGGAGAGATAAAGTCCCTCACCTGGGATAACACGGGCAATGAGTGGCCTCAATCTGCGGGGCCCAAGTGTGCACCTCCCTTTACTACAGTACTGCTCTGAGGCTGGCAAGGTCCTCCGGCTGCGCTGCCAGCCCTGGAAAATGTTTGTACAAGTCAAGCTACAAAACAGGCTACCTGTCCTCTTTCTATTTTCTGGGACCTCCCCTGCTTCCCCAGGCATTCCACCATCTCCTAGTTCCCTTTTCTTAGGGCCAGGAAGGGTGAGCATCTCTACCAAAGGACTGTTGTCCACTCACCTTCATGGGCCTGCTCTGGTCCCCTCCCTGGGAAAGCCTTCCCTAATGGTCTGCCCTGGCAGAGCTCAAGGCCCCATTCTGTGTGTGCCCTTGGGTACTTAATGTACACTCCCGGTGTGTGCTCTCAGGTACTTAAGTCACCTGCTTTACACCCATATCATTTTATAAGCTAGCACTTGACCTTCCCATCTGAGGGCAGAGACCACATGGCATGTTCCTGGGTGTCTCCCTCTTTCTCCTTCAAGCTGTTGAATTCTTACCCTTCTGTATATCTGTTGGCAGGCACAGATCCTCTCCCCAGAAAAGTGCTCATGTTTTAAACTTATTTTGTGTTTAATTTCCAGGAGTTCAAAGACCTCCTGAAACCTGTGGACCCTCTAGTGATGCATGGGTCTCTGGTTAAGAACCCGTGAGTCGAGTGTGACTCTGAGCTGAGTGTGAGACAAGCCTGGACCATAAGAGTGTGTGCTACATTCTCAGTGCCTCACAAGGATGTGAGCAGTGGTAGGTGCTCAGTTCGGAAACGTGGATCCTGTGTATGTTGTGTGGCAGGTGCTACTGTAGGTACCGCAGACACAGCAGTGAGGGCTGTGAAGTCATGGCCTGCAGGGGAGCTTGCCTTCTAGTGGGAGACAAACATAAATGAAAATGTATCTGTTATAGCATGAAGTGTGCTAAGATGTGGGCAGAGGCCAGCTCGCATAGGAACATGTAGATGGCGGTAAGGACTTTGGCTTTTCCTGAGCGTGATGGAAGCCGTTGAGTGGGCAGTGATAAGATCAGATTCTGAAAGACATTTTAGCTGCTGTGAGCGGAGGTGACTGTGGGGAGGCTACAGTGGCATTGTAAATATCCAGAGCTTAGGCCGGCTCACCTGGGCTTGAAGCCTGGGCACCCCGGGCCCGATGGCGTCTCACCCAGGCTCTCCTTTGAGAAGCAGCGTACTCAGGGTGAGGGGTGTCCCCACTCTGTTCAAGTTTCCAGAGTATCCTCCCTCACGTTGTGTCTCCATACTAACCTCACTTTTCAGGCCGTTGGCGTCAGGGCACCCAGGCTCGCCTCCTGCCTCCTTTGCCCCCAGTTACTTTTCCCCCTTTGGACCTTTGTGGCTTGCCCTGGGCTACACAATATTTCCTCTGGACCTCGCTCTGTGCCAGGAGTGCAGCAAGGGCCCAACCTATACTTCTGGATTGGATAGTGGGCATGAGGAGAAAAGTGAACTGAAGACAACAGCTTTTATCCAAGGTAAGCGGGCTGATGGTATTTCCTCCCGGGTGTGTATTTGCCTCTGTGCATGTTACCTATACACATGGTATGTGTCCATACTTGGGACCCAGTGTATGTGCATGGAGGTGGGGGGCAATGCTGTGTACCTGTGCAGGTCTTGAGGTTCACCCTGGTGGGTCCCTAAGTCTGCCTGCCCCCAGGTTGGGAATGGGCACCCCTTTCTACCCCCCTAAACCCCATGGCTAGGTGCAGGCTTTGGACCCCCCGGGTTGGGAATGCAGCCTGGCAACCCCATGGTTGGTGATGGGTCTGGCTTCCAAGTTCAGCCTGCCACTACACCCCAGAAGCGATATTTCTGGAAGTTAGTGGCACAGCAATCATTGCAAGATGCCGATAAGCAGTTCTGAGAGAGGGCACAGATCAGATGAAGGGGAAGGATTTCTTTTGTTTGTTGCCATCCCCTTCTCACTATCTTTTCCCAGGAGGAGGAGGGGTGTGTAGGCTGCCTGCTTCTCCTGCCCCCTCAGTTGCCTCATCAGCATGTAGGTGCAGCTGCTGCTGAGAGGCTCCTTGCCAACTTTGTGTCTTCAAGGTTACCGCCAAGGTGGCTTCAGCAGAGGAGAGAGGGGTGTTGGCCAGGCCCCTCTGGGGAAGAGGACCCAGGTGGAACCGGGGCTTCCCAGTGCTTCCCAGTACATGTGCACCTCTCAGCAGTACCCCAGCCTCGAGGGGGGGGGAGCAGAAAGACCTAATTTCCTCCTAAAACCTCGTGTGCCTTTACAAGAGCCCGCATGCTAGGCCCTCAGGAACTCACTGTCCAGTGAGGGAATTAGGTCAGAAATGATCCAGTATAAGAAGGTGTGGTGAGAGTGGCTACAAGGAAGAAAAACATTGGGGGACCCCAGGAGTGGGGGGACTCACCCTGGTTTTATCAGGGTGTGCATGTTGGGGCTTTGTTCAGGGAAGATGTGTAGAATTTTCCACCCGCAGAGGCCCAGAGGTGGGAATGCAGAGGTGGGCTGTGCACTGAGAAGGGCCGGGGGGTGTTGAGAGTGTAGAGAGAGAAGGGAGGAGCAGACGGAAGTGAGCTGACATGGACAGTGGGGAGGGTGTCCAGATGGTGCTGTGCATTTCCTGCCGGACCAAGGAGTTTGGCCTTTCCCTGAGGTCCTACATCTTGCGTATTTGGAAGGGGTGGCATGGTGAAATTTGTGCTTTTTTTTTTTATTGGGGAATATTGGGTAACAGTGTGGTTTTCCAGGGCCCATCAGCGCCAAGTCAAGTCATTGTCTTTCAATCTAGTTGTGGAGGGCACAGCTCAGCTCCAAGTCCAGTCGCCATTTTCAATCTTACTTGCAAGGGGCGCAGCCCACTAGCCAAGCAGGAATTGAAACAGCAACCTTATTGTTGAGAGCTCGCGCTCTAACCAACTGAACCATCCGGCTGCCCCATGAAATTTGTGTTTTTAGAAAGAGCATTTGGCTTCCTTGAGGTGATGAATTAGAGGGGAATATTGGTGGGAACACCAGGCAGGAGTCTCTTGGGTGGTGAGGGTCAGAGAGGAGGTCGAAGTACTGAAGAAAATGGTGCCCAGAGCACTACTAACTAGATATGGCAGGGCTTGTTGCCACCTGGCTGTGGGGCCAGACAAAGTTGGACTCTAGGAGGACTCCCAGGGTGCTTCCAAGCTGCCAGGGTGGCTGGTGCGCTCATTAACCAAGAGAGGGACGATGGGAGATTTCAGGAAGACTATAGTGAGCCCCGCTTTGGATATGACGAGTTGGAATATACAGGTACATGTGATCAGCAGGCAGTTTGAAATGTAGGTCTAGATTTTAGGAGAGAGGTCTGGCCAGAAATATGGGTTTGGTGAAAGGTGGTGTCTGAGTGGGGTGCAGGTGAGTTCATCAGGGGAAGAGGAGAAGGAAGAGAGGGTGGGAACACTATCATTTAAGGAGAATGGAAGGGAGCCCTGACAGGAGGGAGAGGAGCTGAAGGCAAAGTTAGAGAAGCAGAAGGAAAACCTGGGGAGCACAGGTCATGAAATCATGAGAGGAGAGTTTTAGAAGGTGCCACTCGGGCCAAACACTACAGAAAGGTAAGTCAGGAAGACTAAAACAAAGTAATCGCTTCTGGCAATTTTGTGGTCCTTGAGACCTCTGGAATTTCTAAGTATTTGGGTTGTGAGGGACTGAGGGGGACGTTTTATTCAATTCTTCTCAACAGGTGGTTTTGGACCCCCTGGGGCATACAGAACCTACTGTATTCCCAGTGTTATGCTGTGTCCTTGGCCACTCCTCCTCCAGGATGTGGCTCAGGTCCCAGGGGAAAACAAAGAGGATGGTGAGAAGGAGTCATGTCTTGAGAAATACAGCAAAGTACTGGGGTGTGAGATTGCACTGCTGGGGTGCCTCTGAAAGGATCACTCAGAAAGTGGGGGCAGAGGAGGAAAGAGCCTGAGAGTCTACAGCCATGGCTCCCTGGGCTGCACAGAGCTGGATTACATTTCCCAGCCTCCCTTGCAATTAGATGCAGCCATGTGACTGAGTCCTGGCCAATGTGTAGAGTAGAGGTGATGTGGGCACTTCCAGCCATGGCCCTTTAGAACCTATCTTGTGTAGTCCTTGCTCTCTTCCTCCATTTGCTACAGAACAGAGAGGACTCTGCAGACTTAGAGGAGGGGAAAGCCACAAGATGGAAAGAGACTGTGTTTACGAATGACTATGTGGAGCTCACTCCCCACTGGTCTGTGCTGTGCGCAAGAGATGAACTTCTACTGTGCTCAGTGAGAGTTAGGTGTTTATCTGTATAGCTGCTAGTGTCACTTTAAAAAATACAGAGATTTTCTCCCCTGACTGCCAACTACCATGCAATGTGGCACCTCTAGGCTTGAGAGCAATGCTGGCCCTGGAGTGGGTGGAAAGGACCAGTTCCTGAGGGTTGGCCAGTGGGGTGGTATGCAGGAGAAGAGTGGCTGCTGCCTAGCAGAGGGGGGAGATGCTGGATGGAGGCCCAGTGATAGCTGACTGGACCTGTACTTTGTACTTGAGCACACGTGACGCATTTCCTGGGGATGGCCAGAAATACCAGCATCCTCTAGGGACAGTCCTGTACTTACAGTGGGGTAGAAATATGGTTACTACTCTAGTGCTATCCCTTTGCATTAAGTGTGTAATAGAACAGTGTCTGACATGTAGTGAGGGCCTCTTCAGTGTTGATATTTACAGCTCTGAGACTGGTATGATCAGGGAAAACAAGTTACCCACAAGGCATTTCTCCTGAGTTTGTGCCTTCTATATCCCCACCCCTCTTCCTCTCCACGAGGTAGTGCAGGCACACTGTAGAACTATCAGATGGAAGCTGTGCAATTTTGGAGGCAACTGGTTTCTCTTCTACAGTGTATGTAGAACAGGGGAATCAACACAGGGTGATATTAATGACTCCACAGCCAGCTTTAGAGTTAGGCCAGGAGATGACATAATACTAAGTTTGCATTAGCATTACAGCTGGTCACAACCTAGGTCTCTTGATTCTCCAGCCAGCGTTCTCAAAATTAGAAAATTAACAAAATACTGATTAAAAACAAACAAACAAAAGAGAGATATCACTTATATCCCCAACACTTAGACAACTATTGTTAACATTTTAGTTTACATCCTTCCAGCCCTTTTTTCTTATGTGTACACACACACACACATTGCATACCTAGAATAATATGTGCAATATATTTATACTATATGTAGAATATAATATATTATATATGCATAAAAACTAAAAGGAAAATGAATCCATGCTGCACATATTCATTGCCTTTATAAATGGCCTTTTTTCACTAAAATCATAAGATTATTTTCTATGTATTTAATATTTTGCAATATTTTGTATGGCTGTCCCATCATTTATTTATCCAATCCCTTATTGTTGAACAACAAATTGTTCTCAGTTTTCACTGTTATAAATAGCTCTGAGGTAAATGTTTACCGCTGTACACTGACGATTTTTTTTAAATGAAGTCCTACATGTGAAAGTTTTGGATCTGAAAATAAGAAAAATTCTAAAGCTTTTGATATGCATAGACAAACTGCTCTCCAGCAAGCCTGTCCTAATTTATACTTCCATCAGTGGTGAATGAGATGCCCGTTTATGTATGCCCCTGCTGGGTGGTATCACTTTCGCATGGCTTTTTTCATTCCTGGGCTGTACCATGGGGAAGAAAGTAAACCTTGTTCAGGGCCCCCAAGTCTGTTCCTCCCTGAGAATGAACAAACTTTGGTGAAGTGGACCAAGCTCCTGTGGGAGCATTGGCCGTGAGAGTGGGTGGCTGGGGTGTTCTGGTACTCAGAAGAGGGAGGGCTGGGAGCTCTCCCCTGGGCATCTGACCACCCTATTGGAGTTCTGGCCATGGAGCCCAGTGGTATGGGCACATGAGCCTTGTTCTGGGCTGATGGGTTGGGCCAATGGAGTGCCAGAGATGAGTCTGGGTGGAACTCATCTCTGGGGTGAGGGTGGAACAAAGGAAGACACCACCAGTTGTTGGCTCCAGGAGCTGTAACAAAAGCAAATATTTGGAGGCTGGGATTGCCTAGCTTTCTCCTTGAAATCAGCAGACTCTCGGAGACTGGGATTAATTTGAAGAAATTTACTAGCAGAGTTTGTGGCAGATAAAACAGTTTGCTTATTTCACACTTGTATGGCCACCTGCTAGGAACTGTTTGTTCAGTTTCTGATTCTTTAATTAAAATCAACATAAAACAGATTGAAAACATCCCAAGAAGGGGATGCTTGATTTGCTGGAGGATATTGCAGAAAGATGGAGCAAATTGGTTCAAAAAGTGCTTCGTCACCAAGCAAGCAGGTGGGTGGGTATGTGCGGCCTGGGCAAGTGTGGCCTTCAAGTATGCACATGCATGTGTACAAGTGGCCATGAGGAGGAGTTGAGAACTCACTTGAGTCTTCTTTCCACTTTGGGCATTTTCCATGATGGTGGTGAGCTGGGGTGGACAAGTGAGAGGTCCTCTTGCTTTCAACACTTAGAAAAGGTCAGCTCCATGTGTTTTCTTCTAACAAGTAGTCACTAAATATGTCTGTATCAGAAATTGTGAATAACATGCAATCCATGACCCCAAGAAGCTCAGAATGCCATGAGGGAGACAGGAAAGTGAAATAGAAGTTATAACCCAGTGCATGCTTAGTGTTGCAAAAAGGGTAAATGCTGTGTGCTGTGGGAGCCCAGGGGGGAGCACCTCACCCTGCACTGGTAGAAGTGACGAGGGGGCTGAGGTCAGACTTCTGAGAAGCAATGACATCTACCTCGGCTGAGGTCTGATCAATGGCTAGAAATGATTCAGGTTAAAATGATGTATCAATTAGCTATTACTGCAATACGAGTATGCTGTGTAACAAACATCAATAATATCTCAGTGGCATGTAACAACTACCATTTATTTAGTTCATGCTTCTGTGAGTTGGCTGAGAGTTAGCTGATTAAGGCTGGGCCTGATTAGGCACGTCTGCTCCGTGAGTCTCTTGTCCAACTCCCGGCACCAGCAGGCTAGCCTGGGCACTATCTGCTAATGGTGATAAAAAAAGCGCAAGGGAATAAGCCAATCACACAAGCACATTTCAAATCTTTAGTCACGTCACTCCCACTAACGTTCCATTGACCAAAGCAAGTCATATGTTCAAACCCAAGGTCAAAAAGAAGGGAAAAATATTTGGCGGTTGGGGGATGTTACAGGATAAGGAGACAACATGCACAGAATAGGGCTTGGCACACGGGGACTATCTGGTAGGAGCATTGGGTGTGTGAAAGTGGAGGCTCCCGGAAAGGCTCGCAGGAAGAGGTGAGGAAGAGTCTTGTCTGTCAGCAAGGCCTGCAGATTTTAGCCCCTGAGCAGTGAGGAAACACTGATTGGTTTTGAGCTGGGGAGCGACATGGCCAGATGATATCTCAGAATGATCACTCTGGCTTCAAAGCAGGGAACAGAATGGAAGGGACAGAGGGTGAAGGTTAGGAGACTTTGAGTCACCCAGGCTTCTCTGAGAGTTGATCTCGTGATCAGGGGCCTCAGGTCATGAGCCTGCTCCTGCTTTTATAAGGGTTTTTCTAAATGTGCACCGATCTTCAACTCTTGGCATGTCAGTACGTAGCAAAAGACCCGCTGCTGCCACGACAAATGGATCAGCTAAGCTGGTTAAGCAAGTAGGGAGGTTTGTGGGTCCCTAGGCACCCCCCCCCCCACCTCGGCCTTGACTCGGTGCAGTTAATCCCTTGAACCTCGCCCTCTTCTTTGTGCAGTCCCCACTATCTCTTGGGAAGCTAGAGGCCACCACCCTCGGAGCTGCTCAGGTCACCCTGACATGGTCAGCCCACACCTCCTGCTTCCCTTTCCCAAGTATCCCCTGACACTCTGCAGACACAGCTAGGCACAGGTACTGCCTGCTGGAGATTTGGGCCCTAGAGTCCTGTGTGGAAGGCCAGCCATACAGCTTCAGCCCAGTCCCATTCACAGATACCTGGTTTTCACTCCTGATTTTGAGCTAGCCACTTCACATTTTGCATCTGATACCTAACTGCCTGGGTGTAACGGGACAAGCACTGCACTTAGCTTCCAAAGACCTGGGTTTGGGTCCGGCTCTGCTCGTTGAGAGTTCCGTGGTCTTGAATAAGGTGCTGGAGCTCGTGGGCCTTGTTTTCCTCATTATTGGTTTATCCCAGCAGGTAGCATCATCAAATGAGGTCACGGGCAGGGAAGTTTCTAAAAATCCTCTCATTTCTCCATTTCCCACCCAGCACAGCCCTAAGCATCTTTGAAATGGCAGCTGAAAAGCAACTTCTTCTTCCCAAGGGCACAGGCAGACCTCTGTCAAAGCTCTCACCTTTACACATGGCTCCCGCTCAGGTGGATGCCTCTTATCAACATGTCTTTCCATCTCTGAGCCCCCAGCCCCTAGCACAGACCTGTAGGTGCTCGGTAAACAGTGTTGAAGAAATGAGCATTAACTCTCGCTAGCCTAACCTGGCATGGCCAATTCCACCACTTCCTTCCTCCTTTCTCTTCTGAAGACACTTCAAGTTTGTAGCTGCCCAACTGCCTCTCTTGTGTCCTACTCTATCTCCTTGGGACCACTGGCTCCTTGGCCTGGGCCCAAGCATGGCTTTGCATCTCTAGTGTGCCTCCAGCCCCCGAGGCCCCTGAGCGTGAGGAATGCTGTCACTTCTGTCCCATCCATACCTCGGATTCCTCACCGGTACCCGGGACCAGGGGTCATGCCCCGAGAACTCCAGTTGTGCTATTGATGACCACATATCTTAGTGGTGGGCTCTGGATGCTGTAACAAATATCAAGTCTGGATGGCTTAAACAATTTATCACAGTTCTGGAGACTAGAAGTCCGAGATTAGGGTGCCCATAGATCTGGTGTCCCTCTTATAAGGGCACTAATCCCAAGAAGGTCCTACCTCTGACCTCATCTGAACCTAGCCACCACCAGAAGGCACCAGCTCCAAATACTATCACGTTGGCGGGGGGCGCTTCAACATACGAACTTTGGGAGTGGGGGACACCATTCAATCCATAGTGCCCTGTGTTTGGAGTTCTCGTGCCTTCTTCCCACCTCAGCCCTAATCAGCAGTGGCCTTTAGCAGGCACTGGACAGGAGAATGGTGGACTGGTCATGGGTTTGTGGCTAAAGCCTGTGGTCGGAGACACCCCACTGCTGCTGCTCACTGGCTGTGTGGCCTGGGGAACTCACTGACATCCTCTGAGCTCATTTTCTACATCTAGGAAGTGGGGGTGATTTTGCTACTGCTTCTAACTATGCCTTTTCGAGCAGCTCTTGTGTAGAAGGTACTGCGCACACGAGGTTGGTAGATATGAAATCGTCATCACCACACCAACAACACATCATCACAGGGCTGGAGCTTCCAGCCCTTGAGAGATTGTCATGGTCCAGGTGAAGTGGACTCTATGGACGTTATTTCATGAACCAGCACACCTGTCTGCAAGACCTGTACTTTTTGTTTCCAGGTGCCTCCTGCCTGCTTTGGAGGTCGCTGTGAAGGGCAAAGGGAAAGATGCCGCTGTGTATGTGTGTGTGGTGTCTGGGTGTTACTCATTACTAGGGTTAGGGGAGGCTGAGTGGGGGCGGTGTGGGGGGCGGGCTGCATGGGTCCTCCCACCTCATTTTAGTAGAAGCAGCTCAGATAAGCGAAATATGCTTGGATTTTGGAGTCAAAGACAGCAGGTTTGAGTCCCAGATAGGCCACTTTCTACTGTGACGTTTGGAGCAAGATACTTAGCTGCTCTGAGCTTCCGTTTCCATATCTACAAAGTGGTGTGAGATTCCCTACCTTGCAGACGAAATGAGATAAGGAATAAGCACAAAACAGTCAGCAGTAAGCAGAGAGTATACTACATACTAGGCAGACTCTAAAGTGCTAGGTAGCCTGGCTCACAGGATGTCCTTAACAAGTGAAGCTTCCTTTCCTGGATTTTATTTTTATTTGTTCACCATCAAGTAGGTTTTCAGAGGTGGTAAAGAGCGCTCTGGTCATCCAGAGGAGAAACTGAGGCTCCGAAATGTCAAGTGACTTGCCACACAGCGAGCAAAGCATACGGTGGCTCCTGACCCAGGCTTGTCTGACACTGGTTTCCAGCTCACCTCCAGCCTCAGTGGCCTTCCCAACCCAACCACCTGCTTCTCTGATGTCTTTGTGCCTGGCTTTGGGCCTGTGCAGTGGATGAGCCCGTATGTTGTCGATGGCTGGCCTGAGCCCTCTGTCCTCTCCCTGCTCCCTCCTCCATAGGCTGCCCAGAGCCCTGTTCTCAGCCCAGGGGCCCTCTGCAGTGAATCAGCTGCCTTTGTGGCGTTGATTAGAGGCTTCCTCCTACAAACATCAAAGCTTCAATTAACATGGGCCGCTTGCAACCCTCTTGCAAAACTCTGATAAGAATAGAATTTTCTCTTGGAAAATGGATTTTTATTTAGTTGTGTGTACTGTTGGTTAAATGACCTACTCTATACACTGGCACTGAGATTCCGGGGACAATTAGGGGGCTTGTCAGGAACTGGTTATCTGAGGGAAACAGACGACGGGCTGTTTAGTTGTCTAATATCCTGACAGGGGGTGGGGGGCAGACACAAATGAAAAAAAACAGCTTCTCTCCTTCTCCAGACATGGGGTGCTGAGAGTGGTTTGCTGAGTTGGGGCTTGGCAAGGGGAAGCATGGTAACTCCCGCTCATGCTCTCCTTGGGGTTGGGTGCTCTCAGCCTTGTATCTGGATTGGTGTGTGTGTGCGAGTATGTGTAATACAGCAGGGCTCAGGATACCTGAGTTGGGGTGAATGGGAGGCTAAGGTTGATGGGCCCCTTTTTCAATGAGCACTCTTCCGATAAACTTGGCCTTCTCTGAGAGAAGGGAGTGGGATAGCTTTTGGGAAATGCTGTCTCCTCAACCTCATTGCCTCTGTGGGAGGAAAAGAAACAGTTTCCCACCAATCCACGATGTACATGTCTTTGAGTGGCAGAGACAAGTGTTACTGACAGGTTACTGAGTCCATACCCCTGACTTAAGCCACTTCGTGCTTGAATCTTTTTGGTTCCAAAGATCCTTTGGAAAAGGGGAGTCCTCTATTCTCTCCAACCCTTCTTGAGCTTCCATCGATCACCAGGAAAGTTCTTCCTATTGTCTAACTACATTTCTCCAGCTGTGCTCTAAGTTTGTCTTGAATCAAGTAGGTAAGTTTGATGGAGTGAGGGACTTAGGGTCAGGGGAGTGGCCTGGTTGGGAGAGGGAATGTTTGGGGTGAGGGGATGGCTGGACACAGCAGAAGACAGGAATGTGAAGACGTGCAGCTCACCAACCAGCATCTCTTTCTCAAGCCAGGGAGGCCTGGCGTAGCATGATTATATTGATTCAATTATTCCCTACGATGTCATACTCTGCATTTGTGTGATAGCAACAAACAGAGTTGAAAGACATACAAAAATAAATGATCTGAAAGTTAATATGGCTGAATGGGCATCTATGAATTTTCAAGGAGAGAGGTTTTGTTTTACATTGTAAAATCAATAGCTTGCAGAACAATGTCCTAACTTCCCCCAGGGATCCCAGCGAACCCTTCTGTATCGATCGCCATGCAAATTAATTGAATTCATGAAATCCACATTGCTGGGTAATTGATGCTTCTTATAATTACCTCCGAGTTATGAGCTTTTAGGGGATTGCATTGATTCCTGGGCAGCGGGAGGGCAGGGCAGAGGAGGGAAGAAGTAGGGTTCCTGGAAGTGCGTGCAGTGGCTGCCCAGGTGGGCATGGTCAGGGGGGAGGTATCAGGCTCGAGAGAGGTGCACTTGCCTGGTGGTGGTGGGATCCTGATCCCATCCACTTGACTGACCCAACCCAGGCTAGGTTGGGAGTTGGGGAACAACTAAGCAGCTATACCTGAACCTTTGAAAGACCCTCAGGAGAATGGCTGTCTTGGCATCGGGGGCTCCCAGGAAGCTGAGACTATGTTCCAGTGGGTAATAATAGCAAACACACAGATAGCATTTATTATGTGCCAGGCATTGCTCCAAGCACTTTACACATAGAGAACTCATTAAACCCTCAAAACAATCTATGAGGTAGGTGCTGTTGAAGAAATGTACAGAGAAGTTACGTAAATTGCCCAAGGTCACACAGTGGCAGAGCTGGGATCCTTGACCACCAGCGAATCCATGAATGGGCTTCAGGAGTGAATCTCTTTAGGTCACATGAGCAGTGCAGGTTGGTGCACATGAGTATTTTTCAGAGGGAGTCTGTAACTTACATCAGATTATCACTGAGCCAAGTATCTGTTATAGAAACATTGTTTCTGTTATTTGTACAACAATAAATGTTTGGAGTCACTTTCTCACACAACACGCTGTGTAGTTGGAGAAGTCATCGAAGTTATCTGAGCCCCTTAGGAGGGATGAAGGTTCCCCAGAGTCTTTGAAGGTCCGCCAGTCTCTGACTGGCCCCGGGCATTTACTCATCCAGACTTACCAAGAATCCCTGAGCTGAGGGGGATGCCAGGCAGAATTTATGCCTGTTTCTCAGAAAAGGAAATGGATACAGAAGGGCTAGGTCTCTTATAATAGAAGATCACGTGGCAGAGACATGATGAGGACAGGTGGAGCCAATCTCTAAGCCACGCATATTTCACGTCAGCACCTCTCTTCTGCCTAGAGACCCTCCCAGGGGGATTAGCAAAACCCAAGGTGAGTCTGATACGGGGTCCTGTAACCTGCACCTCAGTCCCTCATTTTTAGAGCCACCTATCAGCTTGGCCCTGAAGGTCTCCCTTCTCAACACTGCTGCTGCTTGGGAAGGTCATCATTCCTGCTAGGCTCAGCCCTTTCTCTGCACAATGAGCGGACTTTGAGAGCTGTGGCTGGAGGACGGCAAAGGGTGCTCTTGGCTATAGGGTGGGCAGGCTGGGTTGGAGCCCTGAGAGAGGTAAGGTATCATGCCAGGAAATATGTGGGTGATAACAGCCTCTTCTTTTCCTTCCCTGGGCTTGGTGGAAGGTGAGGGTTTGCCATTCGTGTCACCTCTTCAGCCTTCCTGGCTTTGTTTTGGAGTAGTCAAAGCTGAGGTTCAGTGAGACTTATCTCCTGATTGGTGGGGTCTGGCCTGGTGGAGCTGAAGCACCATCAACTGCTGTCCACGCTGGGGTCTTGGCCTGGCTCCAGGGCTGTCAAGCTGGCCAGGTGGCACTCACAGCAGGGAGAATGGGACTCAGAGTACAAGGTGGCAACTGGGGCACATTTGTAGCTCGGCCCTCCCGCCGGCTGGCACTTCTGCCTGGTTCTTGAAGCCTTGGTTGGGGGAGGATGTGACCAAGAGCTCCTTGTCAGGTACTGGGCAGTGGTTCGGCTCTCCATCCCCCTCCATCCTTCGGAGCTAGCAGGGTACTGACTCCCTACAAGGCAGCCACCTCTGCAGAGAAGATTGGGTGAGGGGCATGCTTAGGGCCCCCTGGCACTTCCACAGGCTCCTTGGTGTCCCCTGCACCATCCTCTTCCCTGCTGGTGTGACGCACCAGGTTCTGCTAGGGTATCGCTCCTGGCAACACTCATGAACTTGGAGAGGAACCCAGGAGGCTGACTCATCCAGCACCCCCTCCCCCCCAGATGGCCAGCCAGTGAGAGCAATTCTTCCAACTCCATCCCAATGTTCAGATCATGAGCTCCTACGTGAACTTGAAGCATATCTTCTGGATTCATGAGTCTTGAGAGATGGGAGGGATCTTATAAGATCATCCAATCCAAACTGCTCACCAAAATGAAGCTCTAAGAGGTCATCTGGCTTGTTCAAGACCTCACAACCAGCACATGTAAGGTTGAGTCTTCAGTCCAATGCCTCCGACTCTTAAGTCCAGAGCTCTTTCCATGACACCAAAATAATCTCCCAGGCACTAGTCAGCCTTGTCTCCTCTTCTGGTGACTTCTGGCATCTCGGGGTGAGGGAGGGATGGGGACAGTGGGAGTGTCCCTTGAGGAGTCTCTGTTCCCCTTCCCCATGCTTATCCTCACCCCAGGCAATCCTAAGACTTCAGAGAGCTTGAGGACATGGTGGAAGGCCCCTTCTGACCTTGCTGCCTGCCCCTTGGGCTCTGGGCCCCCAGAAGCATGATGGGTACAGGCTTCTAGACCTACTAGGACTAGGCAAACAGCCCAGCTTCCCTTCTGGCGTACACAGCACAGCCTCTCCCAGCACACCCTGGGGCGGAGAGCTCGAAGACAGCTTACTTTGGCAAAGTCGATGGACTCTTCAGAAATGTATGTAATTAAGACTGAGAACGAATTGTGGGATGGTTGATGTTCCCCCCTCTTTTCCCTTTCCCTGCAGGAGAGAAATTCCTTCTGTTCATACTGAGCCCCAGGAAAGTCGTAGAGTGAGGTTTGGCATGTGGCCTGGAGCAAAGGACCCTAACATCATCTTTGCGTCCATCTACCAGTCACGTAGCCATCCATCCATCCCTCCATCCACCTACCCCCACATTTGTCCAACGTGTCCTCACCCCACTGTGTGTGAGCGCTGTGGTGGGAGGTACACTCGTGGGTACAGAGATGAATAAATGCTAGATAGTGTGGAGCAACAGGGAGGAGGACAGACTCTCGCCCCATGGCAGAATTTCTTGGGGTTCCCAACATTTGATTATTTGAGGAGCAGGACTCAGAAGAATGGACTTCTGCTATAAATGAAATCAGGATCCCTGAGTCATTTAAATTCGGTGCTATAAGAACATGGCCTTATTTAGTATTGCAGGCCCTGATGAAACTGTCATCATTGTCACAATCATCATGAATATTGAGAAGGGCCCATCAGGCCTGGTCCCCTGTGATCTAACTTAACTGTCACAACACTATGGATCTGATGCTCTTATTACCCCAATTTCACAGATGAGAAGACTGAGGCTTAAAGAGGTTACCAGAGCAAAGGTGGTTGAGTGCGTAACCCAGGGTTGTGATGAGAACAAAATGAAGTCAAGGCCAAAATTCGCTCTGTAAACAAGGTCTCAACTAATTAAGAATTGTTATGGGACAGGAATGACCAGTGTCCCTTTTTTTTTTTTTTTCCTTTTTAACCTTTTTTTTTTGTTTAAGCTCCTCCTGCAAATTAATTCATACCCTAAAGTATGGGCAGCTATGGAGTCAGAAGGTAAAGAAAAGTGGGCAATCTCCTGGTTTCAGGGGGTAGGTGTTCCAACCTCACGGAGCTTCAGCTTTGCACTGGATGTTGTAATTTATTTCTCATTTGATTCTCACGTAACTGACTCTTTGCCACCCCATAAGGATAATACCCTGGGAGGCAGGACTTGTTATTACTGTTTCACAGGTGAGAAACTGAGGCAAAGAGAGTCAAGGTCACTTGTGCAAGATAACCCATGCAGTCAGTGGTGGATGGGGATTTTGGGTTAGGTGAGGAAAATGCCACTCTGATCTCACGTCTACCCTGGTCTCTCCCCTGGCCCGGGCAAGCCACACAGCTGTGTCAGTGTGGGAAGAGCCAGGGACAATGAGGGCCTACTCAGGCCTGCTGCCTTTTCTGGGAATGCTGCACAGCCCAGACCCTACCCATGCCCTGCACAGCCAGGCTGGCTCTGGGCGGCAATGACTGATCCAAGAGTCCCCGCCTTCTCATTGTTATCTTGTTATTTGTGTACACACCTCAGTTTCTCTATTGGCCTGAGTGGCTGGAGGGCATGTGTTTGTCTAGTGGTCCCTGTGTCCCCTGGGTGCCAGCACCCACCCGACACATAGTGGAAGCTCAGCAAGAATTTGGGACAGGAGTGAATGGAATGGTCCCCCCAGCCAACCAGCTGGGATTCAGAGACTCTGTCTCCAGCGGTGGGTGGATGCTGCCGTGATGACCCCCAGTGGGTCTCCGGGAGAGGGTCAGAAGGATCCCCCTTGGCCAATTGACTGTGACTGTTTTCTGCCTGTGCCCCTCTGCCTAGCACCCGAGTCCCATCCAGGCCCCTCTTGCTTCAGCGCTGCCATCTGGGCTGCCTCCTCAAGGCCCATCTCTGCTGGTTTCACCCCCTCCTGTTATCACAGCTTCCAAACTCCCTGCTCTTTCTTCCCTAAATTGATTCGCAGTCAAATCTCCCTCTTTATTTGATTCCTCAGGCCTCCTTAGGTTTGTTCCTGGAATTTTTTGTCCCCCTCACTCCCTTCCCCCACTCAAACGGGTCACTCTCCTTGGCCACTGTCCCTAGCCCCTCCTCTACCTCCGGGAGAGGTCCGGGGGTGAAGGTGGGGGAGGGGGCGGGACCTGTTGCTGATCTCCAGCCCACTGGTCTCCCTCCCTCCCCTCCTTCCCAAAGTGCCCCTCCCAGTGCCCATCTCTCTGGCTCTCGTCTCCAAGGTTACCCAGCGACGTTGCCTGTCTCTGCTGCTTCTTTGTGCCTCCCATTTCATAGCTGTTCCTGTAGCGGGGTGAAAGCAGGATTGGGGGCCAGCCTTGAGGGATGGCGCCTTCTCCCTCCTCCTCGGTCCTTTCACTGTTGGTCTGCTCCTTTGTCTCTCTCGCCTTCCTTTCCTCTGTCTTCTAAGCTTTCCTTTCTCCCCAGGTTTGTCACCTTCCTCTTCATTTCTCTGTCTCTGTCTCTTTTTTTTCCACCTCTTTGTTTCTCCATCTTTCCTTTTCTCCTTGTCTCTCACTTTCCATCTCTCTTTATGTTTCTCTCGGAGTCACTCTCTTTTTGTCTTTGTTCTGTCCTTCTCTGAGTTACTGTTTTGAATTCAGAAAAAATAAAGAATTACCCCTGGCCTGTTTCCTGGAGGGGCCCTCACCAGCATCCCATCTCTAGGTTTTGGTGCTAAGAAGCTTTGCAGGAGGAAATTAAAGCTGGAAGCCCAAAGCAGGGCTGAACTCTGTTCAGGGCAGGTCACAAGGGGCTTAGGGGAAGGTAGTGGGCAGAACCCACAGTAGCATGTGCACCCCACTTTACAAATATATGCTCGGCCTGAGGGCAGACCAGTGGCCCTCCATGTCATCGTGGCCCTGGTGTACGCAGAGGCTGAGGCTGAGAGACCCTGCCTCCCCGGTGTTCAGGCAAATGAGGTTGGGTGGCTGAGGTTTACTGCAGGATGCAGATGTCTGGGCTCCAGGTTGCCCCGCTTTTATCACAGCAGGCCCTGCACACAATGAGCCTAGCACAGAGCCTGGCGCATAGTAAGTGTGTGTCTCCTTTCTCAATGTGGTTAAAGGGACGTGCACGAGGTCTCCGGGCTCCTTGTCATACAGGCACCATGTAACATTCTGGGAGAAAAAAATCTTTTCCAAGAACATTTTGGGGGACTTTTCTGGAAAAATTAAGAGAATATTTTCCTTTCAGAAATGTCCATTTCTCCCTGCTGAAAATTTCCATTTTTCTCCCAGACTGATATCTGTACCAAAACATAGTAATCTTAATGCATCTTTTTGTTCCTAAAGCAATGGTGATAATCTAAAGGGCCCTACTAAGAAGACCTTGCATAAATGTGGAGCCCCTCACGTTTTCCCTTTGGCTTCAAGATTTCTGGACTCTTCCCCTACATGTCTTTAGACTAGAGCCCGTGGTGATCAGGCTGAGATGACAGGGCCTAGGTGCTCCTAAATATGGGAGCCACCAGGCTTAGCCAGGCCCAGCCACCCACACCTGGTCAGACCCAGTCAGCCCAGTCAGACCCCATCAGACCCCACCCAGTATGGTCAGGTCCAACCAGCGGGACCCCATCAGACCCAGCTAGGCTGCACTGGGGCTTGAGTTCTCAGCGGCTCCATCCTGGTCCCAGAGAGGGGCTCTTACTGGCTTCTATCCTACATTCTCAGGATGAGCAGAGGAATCAGGGCAAGGGAACGGGTCAGGCACCTATACGTACTGGTGGACAATTCATGCCATCTGCCATTCTCTCCCAGGTATATGTGTGCCAGCTCTAGGCCCTCCTCCAACTCCTAGAATGCTTCCCATCTTCTCTGTTGATCCATTATCATTGCCTTTTTAAAGATGGATGTATAATTTACCTCCTTCTGGAAGCCTTCCCTGATTAACCCCATTCATTGAACACATATTTATGAAGTACTTGCCACATGCCACGCATTATAATGGATATTGGGAATACCTTAGTGAACAGCACAGGTGAGGTTCCTCCCCCATGAAACTTACATGGGACAGACAGACAGTAAACAGAAAAATAGGTGCCGTGGGTGACTAACATCCCCACCCTCCAACCCCCCCCCCCCAACCCCGCATTACAGCAGATCTTTCTTTGTAGATACCAAGACTGGGAGGGGCGGGGCGAGGGAACAAAGGCAAGGATGGCTGAGATTTCAGTTTCTACCTCACTGCCTAACTTCCAAGCCCAGTTTACTACTTGTTTGATTACCTTGGATCCTAGCCTGGCTGGTGGGATCTGGGAAGGCCCAGGCCACTCTCAAGGGGGAAAAAAATCCTGTCCTGAGATGGAAGTTCTAATCCTTCTCTCTACTAACTAGTGGGGTGACTTTGGGAAAGTCACCTATTCTGAGCTCATTTTCCTCATCCATGAAAGAAAGGAGTTTGGAAAAAGTCCGTTTTTATTCTAGAATTATTGTTTCTTTACTTAAAAGCAAATTTACTTTCAGGTTAAATTTGTAAACATTTCATTATTTCTTGAGCCTTACTTGGTCACTGTAGAAAAATATAAAATTCCAATTAAGCATAAAGAAAAAAGAATAAACATAACAAAACAAATAAATAGGCAAACAAACTAACAAAACCATCCGTGCTAATTACCACAATCCCTCCTCTCAGGGATTAAGGGTGCTGGCACTTTGTGAACCTCTCTTTCCCACTCCCACTCTTCCTTCTCCCTGCTCTCCCGCCCCAGTTTATGCCCAGGTATGGGGTGGGAAGAACAGCAACATCAGGGGCCCTGGGCCTCTTGGGGCCTCAGCACACTATCCCCCTCCAAGGGCAGAGGGCCCCCGTGGGCGCCTGGTCTGTTCTGGAGTCTCAGGCTGTGTCCGATGCTGAGAAAATGCCCTGCCAAGGCTCGCAGAGGTGGGCCCCCTCCAGGTGTTGGCTCTGAAGGACGCTCTGTCTGTCGGCATCCCTAGGGGCTGCTGCTCTGGCTGGGTTCGCCCCACGGGGAGGGTGGCGATGCAGTGCTGCATGCGGCCAAAAGATGGCAGCACTGCACCGCCGCAGGCGAGCGCAGCACAAAGGCGGCAGGAGGGCCCTGGGAAGGGGGTTTGTCCTTTGTCTTCCGAGGCTCTGCGTGGGGAACGCGGCTTTGGCCGAGTCTCAGGAAGGTGTGATTCATGTGGCCTTGACCCAGAGCGACAGAAGGATCCTTGCATTCTGGAGGCCTCAGGCCCTGGCCTCCATCCCAATTGTTCCCTAAACCTCCAGGGTCATTTGCTGTTTCGGTGCAGAACAATCTGGACATAGGACCTTAAGACACTGGATAACTGCAGACCAGCCCCACCTGGCCTCGATCCCCACCCCCAACTCCTCCTATTCCCCACTACATCAGATCTTCCCTTGTGGATACAAGGGCTGGGAGGGCAGGGGAATGGAGAGGGAGAAGGGCAAAGAGGCTGAGATCTCACTTCCTGCCTCACTGCCTGGCTTCCAAGCCGGTTTACCATTTGCTTGATGACCTTGGATAAGTGACTTAACTTCTCTGAGTTTGCTCATCTCTGAAAGGGGGACAATAAAAATAATGTTAGGTTTTATTATTGCTGGATATTTTCAGCTCAGCTCAAACTTCCCCTCCCCAGTATATTAGGCCATTTACTGGGCGTGGGCACCTCGCTGGGCATGACACATACATTTCAAATTAACCCTTAGAAGGAAGCTTTGAGGGACCACCTTATACAAATGGGAAACAGGCTCAGAAAGATGAAGTAACTTATTCAAAGTCACACAGCAGAGCCAGGATCCAGGTGTTCCAGTCCTGGATTCTTTTCCTTCAGACCCCTTGGCCCCACTCTGCCAAGTGGGCTTGTTTTCTCCTGTTCAGACACCCATCAGACACCTTCTCTGGGGTCCTGGCCCTGCTCCAAACCTTAGGTGCTGTTGGTGCAGCCACTAAGCTCCTGGGCACGTGGGGGCAGGTTGGGGGAGTGGAGGGCAGCACTGAGCATCAGGTTGCCCTTGGGAGCATGTCCTCCATACAGGGCAGGAGGGGGACAGAATAACTCCTGGAGGCTAGCGCCCAGTGCCGCCTAGTGCCCCCACCCCTTGTTAGGCCAGGGGAACTGACACCCTAACAACGCCTGTCAGACTCCAATGAATTGATGATGTGGAAACTGGTTATTAAGTGTAATAACAGTAGTTTGGTTTTTCTGCGGTTCTGCCTGTAAGTGCCTAAGTGACAGCTGCTTTTGCCATGGTGCTGCATTCTAAATGGCTTGATGATGGGGCATTGAGGAGGGTACAGAGGAGCTTTTCCAAGGCTTCGGAAGGAGGCAGGTCAGGAGGCGCTGCTGCCTGCATCTCTTCTGTGGGCGAGACCTTCCAGCTCAGGCAGGAGGGTAGACCCTGACTTCTGGGCCATGGGCTGGATGGACTGTGTGCGTTCAGGACCACGAATCATGCTGTGACGTGTCCCCTCCCTGACCTGATCCCTGGGTCAACAGTTTAAGTACTGGATTGGAAATCTGGAAGGTAGGGTCTAAGCTTTGTCCCTCACTGCTTGCAATATCAGGAACATGGCTTAACTCTTTGAGCTGCCCATCTGCACAATGAAGGGTTTGAACAGGGTAAATTTATTCACTTAAGGACGAGTGTCACACTGATGGACAATGAATAGAAACTTGCTGTTAGACATTTTATTTTGGCCAGCACAGTGCTTTCAATGTAAATGCGAACATTAAAAATTCTAGACTTTTCAATAGAGATCCACATTTCTGGCTTTTCTAACACTGGGCCTGCATGTCCACATGGCAACAGTTGGCTGCAATATTTCCTCCCTCACAGAGTTTATATTCTCCAACTTGCCACAGTCTCCACCACTCCCTATGGGTCCCCAACGCTGAGGCTGAGTGCCAATGGCTATTTGACTTGTTAGACCTGACCTGTGTTACTTGTGTGCGTTCAGTGCCCAGCCCTGAGTCAGATGTTCCCGGAGTCTACTTTGGGCATCTGATATTACGATGCTAAATCGAAGAGCTTAGAACACGCAATTGAGACCTGAATATAATCTTTTAAAAATTTCTATAAGAATAACTATAGTATATAATTTTAATATAAATAGATAGTAGCATCTCCAACGTCCTTTCCAGCTTAAAATTCTAGGATTCTGTAATACCACGAGTCTCTGGCCCTCTCTCCCTGAGCTAGAATAATGAACCATTTCATTCGGGGTAGTCTCCATCTCCATGCTCAGATCTGGAAGTGAGGTTTCCCCCACCCCCATCCTCATCATGCCTCACCCTGACCCTACAATAGTTCTGCCCCCCTGAGTGTGTGTGTGTGGCTGTCATAATCTAGCCATGTACTTTCTGCCTCCGTTTGCTCATCTGGAAAACAGACCACTGCGCTGTAGAAATATTTTGAGTTTGGAGTTTGAGTTTTTTAGGTTACCTATTCCATGAGTGACCTTGGACAAGTCACCTCACCTATCCGAGTCTCATCCTCTTCAAAATAGGGATAAATACTAGCATTCTTGTACAAGAAAGTGTGTTCTAGAAGCTACTCTACAAATTAAGAATTATAGTTATTAATTTTATAAGTATAAACAGCAGAAGATATTTTCCCCTCTCCTGTATCAAGCGGATGGCAGGAGAATTAAGTGAAGTGAAATACGCGCCAGTGCCTTGGAAGGGAAACTATTCCAGTCCACAAGGGATTCTTGTATTGTGATTATTTATACAGTTTCACCAAATGGTCTTGGCCAGAAACCCAAAAGGGTAGCAGCTGCTGAGACTTGAAACTCTCCACGATTGTGGCTCCTCTCTGATATCTGCTCAATGTAACACCCATCGTTTCCTCATCTTTAGGGTGGCTTTGCTCTGTCCCTTACGACTAGTCCCCGTCCTTCTCCCACCAGTCTTCCTTGCTAGCCCAGCCCTATCTGCACCCCGTACCTCCTTTGCTCTCTGGGCACAGATGTCGAGGGCCACCGAGTGCCCATCTTGGAGGCGTTTTAGCTATCACCTAATGATCCATCAACAAAAAAATTATTTTTTGATTCCCTGCCATGTGCCAGATACATGTGCCATGTACAGAACAGGTACTGTTCTGGGAATTGGTGTTACAGTGATGAATAAGACAGATGAAGTTCTTAGTCTTGTGGAGACTGTAGTGGGAAGAGACAGAGATAATATACAAGTAGACAAATGAGTACAAATGCAGAGATAATTTAGATAATGATAAGTCCCATGAAGAAAATAAAGCAGAGAAAATATGCTCCAGAGTGATTGGGGTGGTGGGGAGTGGGTATTCAGGAGACCTATTGGAGGAACTGACGTGTGAGCTGAGTCCTGAAAGAAATAACCATGGGAAAATTGAAGGAGATGCATTCCAGGCGGAGGGAATGAGCTTGGCTTGTCCCGACACCTTAATTAACTGATGGAGAACAGAGAGTGTGCATGGCTTGCACAAAGTTGCACAGCCAGTCAACAACAGCAGAGCAGGACTAAAACCCTGTTCCCTGGACTCCCAGACCAGAGCTGCCAATGTAGCCCTTATTTGTTCTTTATGAAATGTCAGCTCCTCAAAGGCAAAGCTTGACCTCTGCTGAGCTCCCCACCTGTCAATCATCTCTGCACCCCAGCCAGGATCCTCCTATGCACTGCTCTCCATCCCAGGACAGCTCTGTAGTTCTGCTCCAGAGGTAAAAGAGACAAGGCAAGAGCAGAGAGAAAGACTGGCCAAGTGGTTCCTGCCATTAATTGCTAAGCGCAATAAACCCATCGGAATCCCAGCCTTATAATGGTCTCGTTTAATTAATGCTAAATGACTGTGGGACCCGTATGGATTTATACATTAGATCCACATTAACACCAAATCGTTTGATCACGAATAACTGTTAAAATAATGAACACAGATGCTTTACAACTAGATGAGAAGGATATGACGCAGTCTCCTGCCCAGTTTGGGAGAGGTGGCAAAGCCCTCTTCTGAGGAATCTCCTCCTTTCCCTTCCTCTTGCTCTATAAGGTGTTATTTCCAAAAGGCATTTATTGAGCTGTCCATGTGCTCAATTCTGTGTGTGTGTGTGTGTGTGTGTGTGTGTGTGTGTGTGTGTGTGTGTTACAAAACTCCCCTCCTGGAGCTTGCAATCTAGAGGAGGAGGTGAGATGTACACTTGGAAATAATACATATTACAAGAGAAATACATTTATCAAGTATCTACTAAGAGTTGAGGCTTTACAAATATCTTATTTAATCCTCTCAATATTAGAAGGTAGGTATTATGATTACTTCTCAATTGACAGAGGAGAAAATTGTACTTGTTAAGGATGAGTACTCTGCCCAAGGTCACCCATCTAGTTGAAGCAGAATTAGACAAAAAGTCCATATTTACCCTCCAGAGCCCTTGTTAATTCGACTGTAGATCCTGCTTCCTAAAACAATGGTCTAGAGGTAGTGGTCCTCAGCCTTGGTGTGCCGGAGCATTTCTGGCTGGGCCACTCAGGGAAGGCTCCATGGAGGAGAAGGGCTTTGAAGGGTGCCTTTGAAGGGTAGGTGTGTGTTTGGGGTGGGGAGTTGGTGGATAGAATTCTTGGATAGTGAGAGAGAAGGCACTTTCTGCTTCTTCCCCTTTGTTACCCATACCTGTTTGTTCCTCTCACCTTCAGTGCTCACACATCGCGTCCACAGAGTACCCAAGTTCTACTTCTAAATCACTTCACTGCAATTCCTCCCTGATAATCAGGTTATTGGATTAACTCATTGGGAAGGGGGTGGACCCCCATCCCCACTGTCACAGCGTGTGTCCAGTTCTATGGCCTCAGGAGGGCATAGCCATTATTCCCCACATCCCTCCCCTTGGCTTAATCAACAAGCAGAGTGGATAGAGGATGATGAGCTCAGCAGGAAGTAGGCAGGACAGGACCACTGGCAGGGCATTGCCCTGGGAGAGGAACGTAGCAGTGCCCAGCTCATTCTTTTCTTTCAAGGTCTCCAGGCTCTAGAAATCTTACCTCCGTACTCTTTGACCCACCATGATTTTCCCTGAATGGGTCCACCCTGGATGGGATGTTAGGAATGTCCCCAAGAGGGTTTCACAGTAGTCCCTAGGGTGCTCCTGGAGCAAACTGGACATGCTACCTTGTTGGTGAAGGCAGAGCAAAGACTACTGCTCCCCACGCCATACCTGAGCATGGAAAATGAGGTCGTGATCCGGAGGGCACACAGGCCTGGTCCTGGGGTCTTGAGCTCCATCCAGTAGGTGCTCCATAACATGTTGAGTTCATCCCTACTTCCATACCTTGACACAGGCTTTCCCTTCTCTTTTTGCTCGGTGAGGACAACTGTTATCTTTTCAGACCCACCTCAGTCACCTCCCCTGAGAAGTGAAGTACTGTGGAGAATCAACCACTTGTGCTTTGCAGTTTCCTGGTACTTTGTCCAGGCAGAGCACAAGTCTCATTGTATTACACTTACACATACTTGCCTTTTAGGTAGCTGCATATAGGTGCCCGCCCAGAAGAGGGGAAGGACTGGAGTGGCATTGGGTTCCTCTGACCAGAAAGCCTACTCATCCCCATTTTGGGTGGACAGATCCTGGGAAAGAGGAAAATAAAGAAATATTAGGACTCGGGAGATTTCCCCATTCAATGAACCATGCACTATTGGGTATGTGTGCATGTGCCTTGCATTCAGAAAGACCTTTGTGCAAGTCCTGGGGGCCCGCAAGAGGTCCTGGGTTGGCATTTCTCTGGGTTCACAGGCTGGGCTTTGTCTTGTGGGCTGAGCTGTCAAATCCAGCTGCCTCCAGCATGTACCAGAGGAGCTGAGAGAGCCAGGCTAGTCAGCAGGAGAGATATGATCCTGTTTAATCATCCATGGCTCAAACAAATGGGCGTAATTTTTTGGGTTCTTTTGCCCTTAGCCAGGACATAAACCAGTTCTCAAGGGAGTTCAGGACAATATTTTGGTATCGGGTTCTAGAAATGGAGATGAGCTAGGAGGGGGCGAGCCCAAGGACTGACCACCTCGATGGGGTTCTGCCCAACTGAGGGTGAAGTGACTGCCACAGGTGACCATGCTACAACTCATCTTGGTGCAGCTGTCCCAATTCACTTCCACTTCCTTTATTTTGAAACCAAGCTAAATATTTTAGACTTGATTCCCTAAGAAATAGAACCATTGTATGGTAAAACCAGATTGTGGAGGGTCAAGAACGACAGGATACAGAACTTAGCTTTACTTATTTAAGGGAAGACCCTGGTATGGAGATCGAGGTCGTCCTCTTCCTCACCTGTGGCAAGTGTCAGTAATTGATCATGACACCTGTCTTCAATACATCTGTACTTGTCCTCGGAATCTCTCCCATCCCTATGCTCAAGATAGCTGGTACTCAAAAGGAAGTCTAGTTGCTATCTCTGGGTCCAGGCTCTTCACTGTACAGGTAAAGAAACTGAGGCTAAGGGAGCTGGTTTGATCTGCCCAAGGCCATTCTTAATTTAGCAGACAATGATAGGACAATGATAAAAGCAAAAGTCCAGCATCATGGAGCAGAACTAGCCTGAGGCCACATAGGTGTCTGGGTAAAGAATGTAAAGAAACGTTGCTCTCAGCTGTCAACTTTATGCCTGAGAATTGTGCCTTCTTAAATTTTGGCCCCAGGTACTCACTGGCCTCACCCTACTCCCTGCCCTGGCTGGGAGACCAGTTAGAAACTAACCTTTGCTGAGTCAAGGCATCAAATACAGCAGAGACAGCAGGAATGCAAAAAACTGATCAAAGCAGACAGGCATTGTAGAGGAAGAACCAGCAGGGCTGATGGCAGAGGGTCTCTTACAAGGGTAAGACATAGGGATATATTTGTGTCACAAAGTGTCCATGAGGATGGTAGAGCCCAGACAGGAATAGGGAAGTGTGTTACTGCTAAGCACTTGGCTTGTGTTTCTGGTTGGGGTTGTTCAGTATTGGCCTACTCTTATATTTTTCATTAAACTTTTTCATTACAGTATAACATACGTAGAGAAATGTACATGTTATAAGTAGTGAATTTTCAAAAATTGAACCAAATAATAATACTAACCACATAATAACTACTATCCAGATCAAGAAACAAAACATCACTAGCACCCCAGAAATCCCTGCTGTGCCCCTTCCAGTCTCTACTCCTACCTTCCAAGGATAACCACTGTTCTGACTTCTAACACCATAAATTAGTTTTGCTTGGTTTTGTACTTAACATACATGGAATCTCACGGTCTGTACTCTTTTTTTAAAATAATTTTTTATTTTTCAATTACAGTTGACACACAATATTACATTAGTTTCAGGTGTACAGCATAGTGATTAGACATTTGTGTAACTTATGAAGTGATCACCCCGCTAAGTCTAGTACCAATCTGAAACTATACATAGTTATTACAGTATTATTGACTATATTCCCTATAGTACACTTTACATCCCCATGACTATTTTGTAACTACCAATTTCTACTTCTTAATCTCTTCATCTTTTCCCCCATACTTCCAATCCCCTTCCCAGCCAGCAAGCATCACAATGTTTTCTGTATCTTTGAGTTCATTTCTTTTTTTTTTAAATTTATTGGGGTGACAATTGTTAGTAAAATTACATAGATTTCAGGTGTACAATTCTGTATTACATCGTCTATAAATCCCACTGTGTGTTCACCACCCAGAGTCAGTTCTCCTTCCATCACCATATATTTGATCCCCCTTACTCTCATCTCCCACCCCCACCACCTTACCCTCTGGTAACCACTAAACTATTGTCTGTGTCTATGAGTTTTTGTTTCTCATTTGTTTGTCTTGTTCTTTTGTTGTTTTTGGTTTATATACCACATATTAGTGAAATCATAGGGTTCTCTGTTTTTCCTGTCTGACTTATTTCGCTTAGCATTATACTCTCAAGATATATCCATGTTGTCACAAATGTTCCTATATCGTCTTTCCTTACCGCCGAATAGTATTCTGATTTCATTTCTGTTTTGTTTGTTCATTTATTGTGTTCTGTAGATTACACATATAAATGAAAGTATATGGCATTTGTCTTTCTCTGTCTGAATTACTGCACTCAGCACAATACCATCTAGGTCCATCCATGTTGTTGCTGATGGCAAGATTTCTTTCTTATAGCTTAGTAATATTCCACTATATGCTTTATACACACATATACTTTACTGGGAGTGCCAAAAAATGTATACAAGTGGACACTTTGGTCAACATTGCTCGAGCACTAGTTTGCCATAATCAGAAGTGTCTGGACACTGATAGTAACCACTTTGAGCACCTCTTGTAATTGCAGAAGTCAAACATGACTTGTATTAATCTTTTTTGTTATCAGTATATATTGAGTATTACAATTTGAATACAAATTTAATACTTTAATAAAAAGTATATATATTTTAAGAAAGGAAAATTGTATTAAAATTGTAATACTCAATATATACTGATAACGAAAGATGAATGCAAGTCATGTTTGACTTCTCCAATTATAACAGGATCTTAAAGTGGTTACCATCAGTGTCCAGATACTTCTGTATATGGCAAACTACTGTGCAAACACATTGATCAAAATGTCCCCTTGTATACATTTTTTTGGCACCACTGATATATGTGAGGTATGACAATTAAGTTTGCGAACTCATCCTAGAAAAAGTGCTACATACCTCATTGCTGAATATCACTATGGTCACCTTTGAAGTACTCCCCTTGGGAAGCTATGCACTGATTCCAGTGCCTAGTCCACCCTTCAAAGCAATTTTGGAACTCTTTTTCTGGAATGGCCATCAGAGCTCTTGTCATTTTACCTTTGATGTCCTGAATGTCATCAAAATGTCTTCCTTTCAACATTTTCTTTATCTTTGGGTAAAGAAAGAAGTTATTGGGGGCCAGATCAAGTGAGCAGAGAGAGTTTTCCAATGCAGTTGTTTACTGGCTAAAAACTCCCTCACAGACAGTGCCAGGTGAGCTGGTGCATTGTCGTGATGCAAGAGCCATGAATTGTTGGCAAAAAAGTCAGGTCGTCTAACTTTTTCAAGCAGCCTTTTCAGCACTTCCAAATAGTAAACTTGGTTAACTGTTTGTCCAGTTGGTACAAATTCATAATGAATACTCCCTCTGATGTCAGAAAAGTTTAGCAGCATTGTTGCAACAAGTTTGCCAACTTAATTGTCAGACCTTGTATATATGAGGTCTGACCAATTAAGTTGGCAAACTTGCCCTGTGCGTTTACATTGGCAGCACTGTACAAATAGCTCAGTAAGGTTTCATAACCTTGGTGTATCAGTGTCTCATAGCTGTGTTCGTGTTTACGTATGGCGGTGTCTTGCTGAGTGGCGTTCATTATTGTTGTTGTGTTTTTTTGTGCCATCGCGAGAATGTCTGAGTTTAAATTAGAGCAATGAACAAACATTAAATTTCCTGTTAAACTTGGTAAGAGTGGAAGTGAAATCAAGGACACGTTAGTCCAAGTTTATGGGGATAATGCCATGAAGAAAATGGCAGTGTACAAGTGGATTAAACAATTTTCTGAGGGGAGAGAATGCGTCACTGATGAAGAGAGGTCAGGGTGGGCAGTAATGAGTAGAACTGATGAAAACATCGCAAAAATTCATCAAATCGTAGGTCAAAATCACCGTTTACTGTGAGAAGCATAGCAGAGCAAGCAAACATCGATAGAGAAATAGTTAGGAAAATCGTAACTGAAAATCTTGGCATGAGAAACGTGTGTACAAAAATGGTCCCAAAGGAGCTCACGGATGAACAAAAGCAAAGGAAAGTTGAAATTTACCAAGACCTTTTGGAGAGGCAAGATGATGTTCTGAGCCGTGTTATCACTGGTGATGAAACATGGGTGTGCCAATGCGATCCTAAAACAAAGCATCAAAGTGCACAATGGAAGTCAGCTGATTCTCCATGACCAAAAAATTTCCGTCAGTCCAAATCAAAAGTCAGAACGATGTTGCTAACCTTTTTTGATATCAGAAGGATTACTCATTATGAATTTGTACCACCTGGACAAACAGTTAACCAAGTTCACTATTTTGAAGTGTTGAAAAGGCTGCATGAAAAAGTTAGAAGAAAACAACCTGAACTTTTTGCCAACAATTCATGGCTCTTGCATCACGACAATGCACCAGCTCACACAGCACTGTCTGTGAGGGAGTTTTTAGCCAGTAAATAAATAACTGTATTAGAACACCCTCCCTACTCACCTGATCTGGCCCCCAATGACTTCTTTCTTTACCCAAAGATGAAAAAAATATTGAAAGGAAGACATTTTGATGACATTCAGTATATCAAAGGTAAGATGATGACAGCTCTGATGGCCATTCCAGAAAAAGAGTTCCAAAATTGCTTTGAAGGGTGGACTAGGTACTTGTGTCGGTGTATAGCCTCTGAAGGGGAGTACTTTGAAGGTGATCATAGTAACCTTCAGCAATGAGGTCTGTAGCACTTTTTTCAGCATGAGTTCCCGAACTTAATCATCAGACCGTGTATATACAATGGAATATTGCTCAGCCACGGAAAGGAATGGGTTCTTGCCATTTGTGCCTCAAAGTGAGTGAGTCCATTAGCAAGTAAGTCCATGCATAGGCCCTTCAAGCCTGAAACTGCATCGACCCTAGTCTCACTCAGCCACAATCTCCGCTGGTTTTCAAAGCCAGAAGTTATGGGGATTTCTCTCCCAAGCACTGAAAACTTGGGCTGGAGAGCCTGGTGTGGTGCTGGGACACCTTACTCCTTCGGGGTTGACCTGTACAGCCAAGATATCCCTCCTCATTTTTAATTGTCACACACAGGTGGTGGACCAGCCCATTCTGTGTCTTCACCCTTCCAGTCTTGAGGTGGCTTCTTCTATATATCCTTAGTTGTAGGACTTTGTTTAGCTAGACTTCAGTTGATTCCCAATCATGGTTGTTCTGTAGTTTAGTTGTAATTTCAATATGTCCTGTGAGGAGGTAAGTGCAACATTTACCTACTCTACCATCTTGACCAGATCCAATAACCCCAGGAAGTATTCTTTTTTTTTTTTTTTTTTTTTTAAAGAGGCTGCTGCTCACAGTTGTACATGTGGGGATCGAACTGGCAACCTTGGTGTAATTAGCACCACACTCCAACTAATTGAGCTAACCAGCCATCCACCTCAGGAAGTATTATTAAATAAAGAAGTGGTACATTTCTCCTTCCCCTTCTTCTTTCCTTCTTACCATATCATGAGGACAAGAGATATAACTTAAGGATAAGGTGGAAGGGCCCTGTGTCGCTAAGGACTTTATGGATCTGCCATAACAGCTCTTGTCTGCCTATATTGAATTAATGAGAAATAAACTATCATATTTAAGCAGGACCAACCCTAGTCTTCTATGGATTTTAATGAAATAAACTTCTACCTTGTTGTGGACACTGATATTTTGGGTTTTCTTTGACTACAGTTAAATCCAAACCTAACTAACACAAATAGAAAATATATTCCATGGAAAAATAAACTAGTTTTACTTTCTAATTCTACTTAGGCCAAGTAGAATTACAGGCCCAAAAGTAAACTACAGGGGACAAAGAAGAATGTTTGTAAACTGTAAAAGAACAATAGATCAGGAAGATATAAGGATCATGAATATATGTGCCTCAAAGACTATAAAGCAACAGCTGATAGGACCGTGGGAGACATACATCAAAAACTGTACTTAAGTAACTTAACATATCCCTTTTAGAAATTAACAGATCAAGAAGACAAAAATGAGCAAATAGGTTTGACTAATACAACTGATAACCTTGAATGAAGATGTGATAAAGAACTTTACACCCAAGGTATGAGGAATGTATGTTATTTTTCAGCTCACCTAGAACATTAAAAAGAAAATCATCATGAACTTGGCTACAAAGGATGATGATTCAATCATTTCCAAATACTGTAAAAAAAAAAAAAGGAATTGATAACAAAAAGACAGGTTTTCATTAATCCCAAAGGTATAGAAACTGAAAAAGCAAGCTACTTAATAGCACTTGTATTAAAGAAGAAATTGTAGGGGAAATTGCAAAATACTTAGAATTGAATGACAACAAAAACATTGCATATCAAAATTTGTGGGACATTTCTAAAGCATGACTTAAGTAAAAGTAATGGCTTTAGCTATATTTATCAGAAAACAACAAAGATAGAAAAAATGAACTAACTATTTTATTCAGGAATTTGGAAAAAAAAGATTATAGAGGAAACCCAAAGAAGAAATTAATGCAAGAAAAAAGGGGTAGAAATCAATAAAATCAATAATAAAAATGCATTAAATTAAAATATCACCTTATTGCAACTCCTAATGGATTAATCAATCTAGCCATTGCTCATCCATGGCTACTAAAACCAATAAAGGAGAGTCAATCAGATACTGGCATTATGTTCCTTTTGAAGGAAGAATATAACTGACATAAGGTAGTCATGTAAAAAGTATGTATTATCTATCAATATAGATAGGTAAATGTAAGTTGATGTGGATATAGATATATGGATTGAATTTAATCAACCCTCTAGATCTAACTGCAAATTTGCAGAGAATTCCATGAAATTATTTTTTTTAAAAAAAATGATTATTAGTTTCAGGTGTACAAAACAATGTAATAGTTAGACATTTATACCCCTCACAAAGTGATAACGCCCTCCCCCAATCTACTATCCCTCTGACATCACATACAGCCATTACATTTTCACTGTCTCTATTCCTTATGCTGCACTCCACTTCTTGTGTGTGTATATATATATGTATAAAATTATATTTGACATTTATTATTATTCAGCTTCAGTTTTTGGTGTACATATCATCTCTAAATTCAATTAAATTCAATCAAAATTCTATTTTTTTTCTAAAATCTAATCTAATTTTTAGATTTTTTTAGAAAGTTGCCAAATTGATCCCAAAATTAATATATAGAAAAGTGAAGATTCAAAGTTCACAAATAGTTAAATCAATTTTTTAGAAAGAACAAAGTATAGTGATTTGCTATATCAGATATTAGGACATACTACAGAGCTATATAACTTTACCAAGTTTAGTTCTAATTTCAAGAACAGACATATAAATCCAGTGGAAGAGAAAACAGAATACATAAACAGACCTGTGCATATATATAGGAAGTAGATATCTGATAAAGATAGCACCACAAATTAGTGGGAAAATGATAATTTGTTTAGTTTATGGTTTGCCAAAAAAACACCAAACACCATATACAAAGATAAATTCCATGTAGAGTAAAGACCTAAAATTGAAATGTAAAATAATAGATCCAATAGAATAAAAATGAATAAAACTTTCCTTGTAATCTTGGGTGGGGATGAACTTCATTAAACCCAAATAGCAAAAACCATAAGGCAAAAAATTGATGAATTTGACTACATCAAAATTAAAGGTTTTTATTAATTCAAAAAAATGCCGTATTAGTTTCCTACAGTTGCTACAACAAAGTACCACAAAGTGGGTGGCTTAAAAACAACAGAAATTTATTCTCTCACAGTCTTAGAGACTATAAGTCTGAAGTCAAGGTGTCAACAGGATCAACCTCTGAAACCTGTAGAGGGAAGAATCCTTCCTTTCTTCTTCTAGTTCCTGATGTTTGCCAACAATGCTTGGCATTCCTGGCTTGTAGATGTATCACTCCAATATCTTCCTCTATCATTATATGGCCATCTTCTCACTGTGTGTCTCTGTCTTCATATGGTATTTTTCTCTTCTTATAAAGACACCTGTCATATTGGATTAGGTTCTACCCTAAAGATTTGATTTTAACTTGATTACATTGGCAAAGATCCTATTTCAAAGTAAGGTCACATTCACATGTCCTGGGGGTTAGGACTTCAATATATCTTCTTGGGAAACACTATTCAACCCACTATAGTTTTCCCTCTGCCCCCATAAATTCACATCCTTCTCAAATGCAAAATGTGTTCACCCCATCCCAACATTCATAAAAGTCTTAAATCATTCCAGCAACAATTCTAAGTCTCAAATCTTATCTAAATATCATCAATACAAAAAGTCCCAAATCTCATCACCTAAATCAGGTGTGAGTGAGACTCTGGGTATACTCCATTCTGGGGCAAAATGTCTCTCCATCTGTGGAACTGTGAAATTAGAAAACAAGTTAACTATATACTTCCAAAATACAGTGCTGGGACAGGCATAGAATAGACATTCCCATTCCAAAAGGAAAAAATTTAAAGGAATAAGAGTCACCATTCCCAGGTAAGTTCAAAATCCAGAAGGCCAAATCTTATGGATTTCAAGGCATGAAAATAATCCTCTGTGACTTCATGCTCTGTCCTCTTGGCCTACAGTGGTAGCCCCTGCTTCTTTGTCCTCTGCCTCTGTACCTGTGGGTCTGTCCTCCAAATCACTCATCCTATTTTTAAGGGTAGCACATTTGCAGTTGACTAGCTCCATAACTGGTTTCCAGCCTATGGAATCTCAGAAGTCTGATAGCCTTCCTACATTATATCCAGTCTCTGTTTCTGTCAGTCCAAGCTGGCAGTGTTTCTGCTGGTATCACATTCTCACAAACCTTGTGGGTCTCCTTTGTATAACAAAGGGATCTACACCATTTCTCCAGATACTTCCTGGATAAACCCACCTCTATTCCTGGTTTCTTCTGAGATCGTGTGTTGGATCCATCAGTCACATACCTAATCACTTCAGCAAAATATTGTCCAGCCACACTTTTAGTGCTCTCTCTTGAGTGTGTTTTATCAACAATGAATTTCCTAATTTTAGCAATCTGGATAAGGCTAGAAACTTCCAAATGATCAAGTGCTGGTTCCTTTATGTTTAACAACTCCTCCCTGAGTTTATTTCTTTCCTTTTGGACCTTACTATAAGTAGTAAAAAGAAACCAGACCACACCTTCCACACTTTGCTTGAAAATCTCCTCAATTAAATATCCAGGTTGAATTCTGCTTTTCACCCAACAGTAGAACATAAATCAGTCAAGTTCTCTGACACATTATAATAAAAATTGTCTTTGCTCCAGTTTCCAATGACATGCTCCTCATTTCCTTCTAAGACCACACCAGAAGTACCTTTAACATTCATATTTCTAGCAGCATTCTCTTATGATGCTTATTGTATTCTTTAAAATGATAGAAGCTTTCTCAACTGTGTTCCTCACTTTGATCTGAGCCCACACTACAATCACCTTTAACATTCAGTTCTGTCAACAATCTCTTCAGTGCAATAGAGGCTTTTTCTATAATAAACCTCAAAATTCATCCAGTCTCTACTCATTACCCAATTGCAAAACCACATGCACATTTTTGGGCATGAGTTACAGCAGAACCTCACTACCCAATGCCAAAATCTGTATTAATTTCTTAGGGCTGTCATAACATAACTGCATGGCTTAACACAACAGAAATTTATCCTCTCACAGTTCTGAAGGCTACAAGTCTAAAGTTGAGATGTCAGCAGGGCCATACCTCTCTCTGAAGCCTCTAGGAAATAATGTTTTCCTGCCTCTTCCAGCCTCTGAGGGTCTCAGGCATTCTTTGGCTTATAGCAGCGTAACTCCAATAGCTGCTTCTGTCTTCACATGGCCTTTGCTATGTGTCTGTGTCCATGAATCTTCTTATAATGACACCAATCATTGCATTTGTAGTCCACCCTAAATCCAGGGGGAGTTCATCTTGAGATCCTGAACTAACGAGATCTGCAAAGACTCTCTCCAAATAAGGTCACATTCTAAGGTTCCAGGTGGACAAGAATTCTTGGAAAACACTATTCAACCTACTACAGATTCTATGGGCAAAATTAACAAACAAGTGAAAACTGATAGAAAATATTTCAAAGTATAAAACCATTAAAGAATGCTACATATGAAAATTGTGAATCAAAACGACAAAAAATCCTATAGAAAAGCAAGCAAAGAATAGGAATAGGCAATCCACAGAAGCAGAAGCCCAAATTAATAAAACTTTTATAAAGAGCTATTTGGCCTCTCCAGTAACATGAGAAATCCAAATTAAAACAAGGAAATTCTACCTTATGCTCATAATATTGGCATGAAAAAATTAAGTTAGGTGATACCAAGTATTGGCAAGAACGTGGAGAAATGGTAACGCTGTATAATCTACATTGACTTCCCATCTTACTTAGAGAGTAACCTCATTACTTTGACTCTGCATTTCCTGCTCCAACTACTTCTCCTACCTCATCTCCAACCATCCTGTGCCTCCCACTAGCCTCCACTGTTCCTCTATAGGCCAAGTGCACTTTAACCATGGGACTTTGGCACTTGTTTCTTTTGCCTGAAATACACTTACCACATTCACCAGAATGTCTTGATCTTTCATTTCCCAGTGGTCTCTGCTGAAACGTCACCTTTTGAAGGAGACTTCCTTGACCACTCTGGTAACAAGACAGAGCCTTCCCTGTCTTGCTGTATTTTTCTCCATTACAGTTACAACTTCCTGACACACTTTTTATACGTATTTTGCTTGGTTGTCTATGTGTCTATCTTCTTGTACTAAAATGTACCCTCTGTTTTGTTCACTGATGCACTCCTCTGAGCCTGTAACAATGCCTGGCATATTGCCAGTGCTCAATAAATGTGTTGGATGAACAATGAGATACTAGTATTTATTGAATGATTACTCTGCATTGAGTGCTTTCAATGTATTATCTCATTGATCATTACAACAGCCATATGAATTTGTTGTTATTACTTCCATTTAACTGACTTGGAGACTGAGACTCATGGAGTTAGGCAACCTATGGGAAATCACACAGCTAGCAAATTATTGAGCTGGGGTTTGAGCCCAGCCTGTTCATTCCAAAACCTAGGCTTTTAAGCACTTCAGTGTACTTCTGTCAATCACCCACAGGGTTCATAATTCTCACATGGCAACTGTGAATGTGCATGGCTCAAATCTCCTGCTACAGGAAACACAGTTTTCACTCCTTTAGACTCAACACCACATAATGCTGAGGCCAGGCTTCCCCCTAGTCTTAGCTAATGATTAGGCAAAGCTGGTACTAATGCAGGCCTCTTCTGATGGCAACTTTAGTTGGAGACTCCACCAGCCTGGCCGTCACCTTCTTAGATCTGTACAACTTCTCAGATTCTTCCTATCCTATCCTGTTTTCTTCTGCCTCTCCTTTCACAAGGTCTGATTTATACTGAGGTCTGAAGCCTGTCCCTGACTACTCCTTCTTCCTCCCCTATGTCTTTCACAGGATTTCCCCCTATAAATCTTTTGCACCTTTTGGTTTCTGCTTCTTGGAGGTTCTGATCTAACAAACTCATGATGACAGTCAGGAGTCAGCCAGCACAGTACCATAGACATGCACACATCCCATCACCCAGCAATTCCACTTCTACCTATATACTCAACAGAAATGCATACATATTGTCACCAAAAAACATGAACAAGAATGTTCATAGAAGCACTATTCATAATAGCTCAAATCGGAAACTACCCAATGACTATCAACAGTCAAAAGGGTAAACAAATAATTGTATATTCACTCCATAGAATATTATACAGCAAAGAGAATGAGTGATAAAAAAAAAAGAGAATGAGTGGTTACTCACAACATGGATGAATCTCAAAAACATAATATTGAGTGAAAGAAACTAGATGCAAAAGAGTAGGGACTGGATTTCCAGTCAAAATGGCAGAGTAGGTAAACACTGTGCTTTATCCTATCACAATCACATGAACATTACAACTAAACTATAGAACAACCACGATTGAAAATCACCTGAAGTCTAGCTGAACAGAAGTCCTATAACTAACAATATACAGAAGCTACCCTGAGATTGGTAGGAGGAGTGGAGACACAGAACAGGCTGATCCTCATACCCATGTGTGGTGGTTAAAAATTGGGAAAGATATATCAGCTGCAGAAGTACCCCCTAAGGAGCTAGGGGTCCCAATGCCACACCGGGTTCCCTGCCCAGCGTTCCAGTGCTGCGAAGAGAAGTTCCTACAGCTTCTAGCTGTGAAAACCAGAGATTATAGCTAAGTGAAATGGAGAGCTCCTAAAATCCCAGGCATTCCTCTTGAAGGGCCCACGCATGGACTTACTCACTGGTGGACTCATTTGCTCTGAGCTGTGGCAAAAGGTGCCTGGGACATATGGGGAGAAACTGAATTATCTGGCCTCTGGACAAGGGCTGGAGGGGCAGCTTTCTCCCAGATAGACCTGCTGGGAATCTATTGTTTCTTTGTTGAGTCCTACCCTCTCCTGGCATGCAGATACAGGCAGGGGGCATATCTGAGTCTCCATCAACCTGACTAACAGCATTAACCCAACCCTGGTGATTCTCTGAGACCTCAACCCCTCCAACATGCTGGCCCACCCAAGTTCCTTCCAGTGGTTTTTCCACACAAATGGCCTGCCTTGGCTCATGTTCTGAACTTTCCTAAAATCTCTCAAAAGTTCACACACCCCAAACAAGAAGTAACTAGCCTCAGCATGCCCTATACCATTTGCTAAGCAGCCCCAAGCTCAGCACTACTGTCAGCCAGCCTCAGTTGGCAGCCTAGCCTCTCCCAGGCACTTCCAAGACCAGTGTGGGTGGAAGATATCCACAGATCACTTTGTGTCTCATTCCAGGTGGCCCTGGGCAGAGCACAGGCTGTGGCTGAACTTGATCTATGGCTGAACTTGGCTTGTGGCAGGTCCCCTCCCAGGAGACCCTAGGGTTGGCTTGGCCAGTGGCTGGCTGTGGACCGTGCCGGAGCACCACCAGTCCACCTCCACAGACAACACACACAAAAGGCACACTTGGCAGAGCACTGCTAAAGCAAATCCTGCTCTGTAGGGCCAGCCCCAGCACAACAGCTCCTCCACTGTATTCACAGCCAGTCCTCACAACCAATCAGCTTGAGGATCAATCTCTCCCACTGACATGCAGACACTAACCAAGGCTCAGCCACAACTGGAAGGCACACACAAACCACACAAGGGACACACCTATAACACCCAGCTCAGATGACCAGGGAGACTGCACTACTGGGCCCCACAGGACAGCTACTATATAAGGCCACTCTATTAAGACCAAGAAGCATAGCAGCTCTACCTAATCCATAGAAACAAAGAAAGGAAGGCAGCTAAAATGGGTTGAAGAAACATATTCCAAATGAAAGAACAGAACAAAGCTCCAGAAAAAGAACTACACAAAATGGATACAAGCAATATATCAGATGCAGAGTTCAAAACACTAGTTATAAAGATGCTCAGGGATCTCAGGAAGAGCTTCAACAAAGAGATGAGAAACATAAAAATAGAGATAGAAAACAAAAAAAAAAGAACCACCAGAAATAAAGTATACAAAACTGAAATAAAGAATACATTAGAAGGAGTAAACAATAGATTAGATGAAACAGAGATTCAAATCAGCAATTTGGAAGATAAGGTAGCAGAAAACACCCAATCAAAACAGCAAAAAGGAAAAAGAATACAATAAAATGAGAAGAATTTAAGGTATCTCTGGGACAACATCAAGCATAACAAAACTCATATCATTGGGATACCAAAAGGAGAAGAGAGAACAAGGATTGATAACCTATTTGAAGAAATAATGACAGAAAACTCCCCTAATTTGGCAAAGGAAATAGACATAAAAGCCCAGGAAGCTCAGAGAGTCCCAAACAAGATGAACACAAAGAGGCCCACACCAAGATACATCATAATTAAAAGCAAGACAAAGACAGAATCTTAAAAGCAGCAAGAGAAAAGCAGTTAGTCACCTACAAGGGAGCTCCCATAAGACTATCAGCTGATTTCTCAACAGAAACTTTGCAGGCCAGAAGCGATAGGCGTGAAATATTCACAGTGATGAAAATCAAGGACCTACAACCAAGATTACTTTACCCAGCAAAGCTATCATTTAAAATCGAAGGAGAGATGAAGAGCTTACCAGACATGAAAAAAACTAAAGGAGTTCATCAACACCAAACCAGTATTACAAGGAATCTTAGAAAGACATCTTTAAGATGAAAAAAGATTTAAAATATGAATAATAAAATGGCAATAACAACATATCTATCAAAAGTTACCTTCAATGTAAATGGATTAAATGCTCTAGTAAAAATACATAGTGTGGCTGAATAAATGAGAAAATTAAACCCTTACATATGCTGCCTATAAGAGACTCGCTTCAGATCCAAAGACACAAACAGACTGTAATTAAAAGGATGGAAAAGATAATTCATGAAACTGGAAATGAAGAAAAAAAAAAAGCTGGGTAACAATACTTATACCAGACAAAATACACTTTAAAACACAAGCTATAACAAGAGACAAAGAAGAACCCAGTAATCCCACTTCTGAGTATTTATCTGAAGAAACCCAAAACATTACTTTGAAGGCACATGTACATCCTTATGTTCATTGGAGTATTATTTATAATAGCCAAGATATGGAGGTAACCTGGGTGTTTGTTGATGGATGAATGGATAAAGAAGAGGTGATACACACACACACACACACACACACACATTTATGTATTACTTCCTCTTTATTTATTCTTCCACTGATGGACATCCAGGCTGTCTCCACATCTTAGCCATTATCAACAATGCTTCAATGAATGTAAGGATGCTAGCGTTTTGGGTTTCCTCAGATAAATACCTTGAAGTGGAATTACTGGGTCCTTCTTTGTCTCTTGTTATAGACTTTGTCTTAAAGTCTGTTTTGTATGGTATAAGTATTGCTACTCTAGCTTTGTTTGTCTTTGTTTCATTTCTATTTTCATGAAATAACTTTCCATCCTTTTACTTTCCATCTGTATGTGTCTTTCAATCTGAAGTGAGTCTCTTGTAGGCAACATATGTAAGGGTTTTTTTTCTTATCCATTTACCTCTCTTATGTCTTTTGAATGGAGTATTTAATCCATTTACATAGAAAGTAATTGTTGATAGATATGTAGCTATTGCCATTTTATTATTCATATTTTTGATTTTTATTTCCATCTTAAAGAAGCCCCTCTAACATTCCTTGTAATACTGGTTTGGTGTTGGTGAACACCTTTAGCTTTTTCTTGTCTGGGACCCTCTTTTTCTGTACTTCAATTCTAAATGATAGCCTTGCTAAGTAGAGTACCTGTGGTTGTAGGTCCTTACTTTTCACCACATTAAATATTTCGTGCCAGTTTCTTATGGCCTGCAAAGTTTCTGTTGAGAAATCATCTGACAATCTTATAGGGGGTCCCTTATAAATTACTAGTTGCCTTTCCCTTGCTGCTTTTAGGATTCTCTCTTTGTGTTTAACTTTTGCCATTTTAATTATGATGTACTTTGGTGTGGGCCTATGTGGGTTCATCTTGTTTGGGACGCTCTGTGCTTCCTGGGCTTGTATGTCTATTTCCTTTGGCAGGTTAGAAAAGTTTTCAGTCATTATTTCTTCTTCAGATAGATTTTTAATCACTTGCTTTCGCTCTTCTCCTTCTGGTACCTCTCTGATGTGACTGTTGTTATGCTTGATGTTGTTCCAGAGGTCTCTTAAACTATCCTCATTTTTTTGGATTATTTTCTTGTTTTTGCTGTTCCAATTGGGTGTCTTCCAAATTGCCGAGTCAATCCTCTGCTTCATCTAGTTTGCTAGTGATTCCTTCTAGTGCATTCTTTATTTCAGTTATTGTATTTTTCACTTCTGACTTTCTTTTAATGGTTTCTATGTCTTCTTTTGTGCTTGCTATCTCTCTGTTGAAGTTCTTACTAAGTTTCTTGGATATCCTTATAACTATTGTTTTCAATTCTGTGTCTGGTAGATTGCTTGTCTCCATTTTGTTTAGTTCTTTAGAGTTTTATCCTGTTCTTTTATTTGGGACATATTTCTTTGTCTCCCCATGTTGGCTGCCTCCCTGTGTTTGTTTGTATATGTTAAGTAGGGCTGCTATGTCTCCCAGTTTTTCCAGGTGGCTTTATGTAGTAGGGGTCCTGTGGGACCCAGTGGCACACTCTCCCTGGTCACCTGAGCCAGGTGAGATGCTTCAGGAGTGTCCCTGTGTGGGTTGTGTGTAACTCCCTGTTATAATTGAGCCTCGATTGCTGCTGGCATGTCAATGGGTAGGATTTGCTCTCAGGCTGATTGTGGGGTTTGGCCATGTCCACAGGTTATAGGCTGCTGTGTTGGGGGCTTACCCCACTGAGTGGGTCAACCGCAGCAGGCTCTGGTCCCTGTTAAGACCCCCCTTGTGTGTGCCACTTGTGGGGATAATTGAGTGGTGCTCTGCTGTGGTCTGAAGCCCACCTCCAACTATGTGGTTCTGGGGCCTCTTTGGAAGGGCTCCAGTGCAGGGCCAGATCACCCACTGCCTGTGATCCACAGGTACTATCTGGTAGGAGCTATAAAGCTATCCACAGTTGTTCACTGTCTGTGCTAAAGTTGGAGGCATGTAGAAGAGGACAGCAAAACAAGGATGGCTACCACCAGTACCAGGTCTGGGGTAGCTCTGCAACAAGCCAGGACACCCTGAGGTTTGCTGCCATCTGCGGGCTCCCTTAAGGTTCAGCAACTGATGAAGCCTTGTACAGTATGCAAGTTGAGTGAAGCAGTGTCTCAGGGAGTCACTAGAGTGGGAAGAGTTGTGGTCATCAGGTTAATGTACACTCTGGTTTGGTGCCAGTCTGGAGCTACTCAGCAAAATTCTCGGAGCACACTAAGGCCAGTCACCACCCATCTGGGCCCCACAGACTCTGATAATTTTCCAAGAAAGAATGCAGTGTGAACGGGGCTTGCTGCTCATAAGAAAGTGCCTCTGGCTTTGGGGAAGTTGGGTAAGGCATGTTCCCAGTGAGTCAGCAGCATGGGAGCTCACCAAGCCAATCAGATTCAAATTTGGTCATGTGGGAGAGGGCTCAGAGTAGCCTGCCTGCCTGCTGCACAGGAGAAATGATGACTGTCCCCTAGCCCTGCTTCAAAGCCATACACCTCAGTCTGCCCTCCATGTGTCTCTGACATCTCTTGAGTCACAGTCCCTCTGCCAGAGCCCAGGGTGAGTGCCTAAGGTGAGAGAATCTGTGTGGGGGACATTTAAGAGGATGTCTGGGTTTCCCGCAACCTTCCATCCCACTTGGATCATCAGAATCACCAGTTTTTCACAGCCAGATGTTATTGGGGCTCCTCTTCCCAGTACCATACTCTAGGCTGGGGAGGCCAGTGTGGGGTTGGGGTCTCTTGATTCTCTGGGGAGAACCTCCATGGCTGAGATGTCCCTCCCAATTCTCAACCACCACACGGAGGTTTGGGGCCAGACTGTTTTGTGTCTACTCCCCTCCTACCAGTCTCAACATGCTTTCTTCTTTACATCCTTAGTTATAGAACTTCTGTTCAGCCAGACTTCAGATGGTTCTCCAGGTTGATTGTTCCGTAATTTAGTTGTAATTTTAATATGTCCACAGAAGGAAGCAGGCACAATGTTTGTGTACTCTGTCATCTTGGATCTCTCCTGCATGTTTAGTTTTATAAGAAACTGTTTTCCAGAGTGGCTGTACTGCTTTACCTTCCCACCAGCAGAGTATGAGTGATCCACATCTTTACCAGCATCTGGTGGTGTTCCTGTTTTTTATGTTAGTCATTATGAGTGGTGTATAGTGATATCATGTTGTGGTTTTAATTTGCATTTCTGTGATGGTGAATGATGCTGAACATCTTTTCATATGCTTAGTTGCCATCTGTTTGGCCTTTTTGGTGAATGCTTGTTCACGTCATTTGCCCATTTTTCTAATTGCTCTTTATACAGAACTCTAAGCGTTACTTATATGGTCTAGGTACTAGTTATTTGTTGGGTGTGTGCTTTGCAAATATTCTTCCCAGTCTGTAGCTTGTCCTTTCATGATCTTCACATGGACTTTCACAGAATGAAAGGTTTTAATATTTAGGAAGTCCAATTTATCAAAATTTCCTTTTATGAACTGTGCTTTTGATATAAAATCTAAGAATTATTTACCCAGTTCTAGAACCAGAAGACTTTCTCTAGTTTTTATTTTACTTTTATTTTTTTCTAGTTATTTTATAGTCTTACACTACACACTTAAATTTGTGATCCATTTTGAGTTAATTTTTGTATAAAGTGTGAGGTTTAGGTCAAGTTTCAGTTTTTGCTTATGGATGTCCAGTTACTTCAGCATCATTTGGTAAGAAGTGTATTCTTCATCCATTGAATTGCTTTTGTACCTTTGTTAAAATCAGTTGGACATATTTGTGTAGGTCTATTTTTGGACAATCTATTACTTTCCTTTGTTCTATGTGCCTATCCTTCTGCTTATAGCACAATGTATGAATTACTAAGGCTATATACTATGATTTAATATCAGATAGAGTGATTTCTCCCACGTTATGCATCTTTGTCAAAATTATTTTAGCTATTCAAGTGCCTGTGCCTTTCCATAAAGCACAGGCCCTTGAATAGCTAAAACAGCTTGTCTACTGTAATGGTTAATTTTATGTGTCACATTGACTGAGCCACATGGTGCCCAGGTTAAACATTATTCTGGGTGTGTCTATATGGGTCTGTGGATGTTTTGAATGAAATTAACATTTGAATCCCTAGACTGAATAAAGTCAACTTTACTCAGTAGATTATATTCATCCAATGAGGGTTGGCCCATCCAATCCATTGAAGGTCTGAATGTAACAAAAAGACTGAGTAAGGGAGAATTTTCTCTCTCTCTGCCAGCTGTCTTTGACCTGGGACATCAGTCCTCTCCTGTCTTTGGACTCAAACTCATACTCAAACTCATAGTATTGAGTTTCCAGCTTTCCAACTAAAGATCTTGGGACTTCTCAGCCTCCACAATTATGACAGCCAATTCCTTATAGTCAGTATCTTACTCTCTCAGTACACACACACACACACACACACACGCGCACGCACGCATGTGGGATTTTGATAGGGATTGCATTAAATCTATAGATCAATTTGGGGATAATTGACATCTTAACTGTGTTAAGTCTTCAAATCCATGAACATGCTATATCTCTCCAGTTATTTAGGTCTTATCTGATTTGTTTCATCAGTATTTTATAATTTTCAGGATATGGATCCTGCACACCTTTTGTTAAGTTTATGCCTAAATATTTCATTTTTTTGAAATGCGATGGATTTTTGAGTGTTTCATCTTTTATCCTGCAATCTTGCTGAACTCACTTACTAGTTCTAGAAATCTGTTTTCTGTAGGTTTCTTATGATTTTTTTTACATAGACGATCATGTCTTCTATAAACAGAGACAGCAACTTTATTTATTTCTTTTAAATCTGTATGCTTTTCATTTCTTTGTTTATCTTGCTTAATTGCAGTGGCTAGAATATACTGTATTACGTTGAATAAGAGTGATGATAGTGGACATGTTTCTTCATTCCTTCTCTTAAGGGAAAAGCATTCAGTTACCCATTAAATATGATGTTAAATGTGATGTTAGTTGAAAGTTCTTTGCAGGTGGTTGTTGTCAAGTTGAAGTAATTGCCCTCTATTTCTTTTTTTAAAAAATTAGAACCATACCATGGTGTGTGTGTTTTTTTTTTTTTTAATTTTTACTGGGGAATATTGGGGAACAGTGTGCTTTTCCAGGCCCATCAGCTCCAAGTAGTTGTCCTTCAATCTAGTTGTGGAGGGCGCAGCTCAGCTCCAAGTCCTGTTGCCATTTTCAATCTTCAGTTGCAGGGGGCGCCGCCCACCATCCCATGCGGGGATTGAACCAGCAACCCTGTTGCTGAGAACTTGCGCTCTAACCAACTGAGCCATTCGGCCGCCCCAATTGCCCTCTATTTCTAACTTGCTGAAAGTTTTTATAACAATGGGTGCTGGATTTTGTCAAATGCCTTTTCAATATCAATTGTTATAATCAAATTATTTTTCTTCCTTAGTTTATTGATATGGTGGACTACAATATTTTTTTTTGACTACATTGACTTTTGATGTTGAACCCCCCTTGCACATATGGAATAAATCCCACTCTGTCATGATGTATAATACTTTTTATACATTGTTGGATTCAGTTGGCCGTTTTATTGAAATGGTTTTCATCTAAGTTTGTAGGAGATACTGGTCTGTAATTTTCCTTTTTTGTACTATCTTTGTCTGGTTTTGTTATCAGGATAATGCTGGCCTCATAAAATGAGTTGGAAATTTCCTCTCCATTTCTGTGTTTGGAATAGACTGTGTAAAATTGTGTTAATTATTCTTTAAGTGTTTGGATGAATTCTCCAAATTTCAGGAGCTTGATATCATGTGGTGCCATAATTATTGTTTCAATCATCAAATACAGAAGGTGCCGTAAAAGTGTATACACATTTTAAGAGGAAAAAAACTGTACCAAAATTGTAATTCTTAATATATACCGATAACAAAAGATGAATACAAGTCATGTGCATACTTTTTTTTGACACCCCTGGTATGATTTATAAAACTCATGAAGAGAAGAATAATCTTTTGTATGTACCAATATTTGTTTTTCCCAGTGCTTTTTCTTCCATTCTGATGCTCCGAGATTTTTTCTTTCATAATTTTCTTTCTGTTTGAAGACATTTCTTTAGTTAATCTCTAAGTGTAGGTTTGGAGCCTGGTAACAACCAATTCTTTTTGTTTTCCTTTGTCTTTAATTCCCCTGCATTACTGAAGGATACTTTTCACTGGATATAAAATTTGCAGTTGATAGGTCATTTCTTTCAGCACTTGAAAAATGTTGTGACATCCTTCTGGCCTCCATGATTTCAAATGAAAATCTACTGTCATTTGAATTGGTGTTCATTTATAGGTAATGTGTCATAGCTCTCTGGTTGCTTTCAATATTTTAAATATGTCTTTGGTTATTATAAGTTTAATTATGAAGTTTTTTTCACGTGGATTTCTTTGAATTTATTCTGTATGGGGTTTGTTCAACCTCTTGATTTACAGGTTTGGCCATATTTGAAAAGTTTTTAGCCATTAGCATTGCTTTTGAGTTCTGTTTCAGTCCCACCCTCTTCCTCCTCCCATTCTGGGACTCTCATGATGTAAATGCTGGATCTTTTGTTTTCCTCCAGATCTTTAAGATCTTTAAGACTCTGTTCATTTTTTTCAAACTATATTGCTCTTTGTTGTTCAGATTGGATGAAATCTATTTATCTATCCTCTGTAATTTTATCCTCTGTAATCTCCACTGTACTATTGAGTTTATCCAGTGAGGGTTTTAAAATAAAATTTCTGTTGTTGTATTTTTAAATTGTATAATGCCAATTGGTTCTTTTTTAAATTTTTTATCACTTGAATCTTTGCTAAAGTTTTCTATTTTTTCATTTGTTTTAGCACATTTTGTTATTGATCATTGAAGCATTTTTATGATAACTTCTTAAAAAATTGTCTTGTCAGATAATTCTAACATCTGATTCATCTTATTGTTGATATATAGTTGGTTGCCTTTTCTTACCTGAATTGTGATTTTTCTTGATTTTTTATATGGCAGGTGATTTTTAAATTGTTTCCAGACATTTTATATATTATGTTATAAGAGTCAGGGTTCTAGTTAAACTCCTTAATTTTTGCAGGCACTCACCCTGTTTATGTTCAGCACACAGGTCCTGGTGTACATTTGAATGGGCTTACTCCAATGACAGTAAGATTTTCAGAACGTTTCCTGTGTTAGTTTGGTCTCTATCTGGTAGAATCTCATGCTGTCTGAGGGGGTGGAAGGAATGTCCTCAAGTGGGACCAGGATATCTCTCAGTGTGAGTGTGTGTGTGGGGTCTTCGGCCAGCAGGGAAATAAAATACTTTCCCTGGCTGCTTTGGTGTGACTTCCCATCAATCACCTGTGTTGGCGGTGTTGGGCATACCTGGCAGTTGTCAGAGAAACTCCTGTTTGATATGGGGAAGGAATGAGCTTACCTTCTTCAGTCTGCCTTCTCTTGTTAGGTTGGTGTTTAGGAAATGGTGGGTCTAGTTGCCTTCTTCTGTTGAATGGGGGCATAAGAGGTTCTGCTGCTTGTTCCTCTGGTCCTAAGGCCAGAAACCAGTTTGCCTTTTCACATTTCAGAGTTTTTCTTTGGTTGCTGCTGGCATTATTTCCAGGGTTTATAGTTTCACTTTCTGGGGGAGGAGCAGGGAAATGGGTCTATACCATCTTATTTAGACTGGAAAGCTAAAGTTTGTTTTTAAATATATCTCTTATAGAAAATGTATTACTGGGTTCTGCTTTTTAAGGAAATGAAATGTATATATGATTTTTATTTTTATTTTTCTTTTAATACTCCTTTCTGCTATCTTATGTCTTGTAGTATATAATTTTCTGCCCCCTCCCTTTTTATACCTTTCTTTAATTAGAGTGAGTTTTCTTTTCTTGATTTCAAAGATATTACTATCCTCCCCACAAGAGGATTATACGTCCTGCCTTTTCTTATGTGACTTGCAGCGTTCCCCTGTGAGTTGATTATAGCTTCCTATCTCATTAATATAAGGCATGGCCTGAGATTTGCTTGACAAATGGGATATAAGGCAAAAAGATCTCGCAATGATTTCTGAGCAGAAGCTTAAGTACCATCACGTGGTTCCTCTATTGTACTTTTCCCTCTGCCATGTGACTGAGATAAGACATATTCCTTGATCCTGGTTCTGGAACGAGAAGACACGTGAAACACACCTGCAGGAGCTGGCCTGCAGCCAGCCCCTGAATAAGAAATAAACCCTTGTAGTTGCAAACTACTGAAATGTGTTTGCTTGTTATTGTAGCATATCCTCGCAAAAGCGACAGATCAAAAGCAATTCGTTTATTTTTCATTTTTCTGGTGGCTGCCTTACCTCTAATGTCATTTTTTTCTTCAGTTTTGAAGTATATCACTGTTTTTCTTTTCCCCTGATTATGGACCTCGACATGTCCCTCTCCCTTCATGATGACTCTCACCTTGTCCCACCATGTTAGGCTTGTGCAACATCTTAACTCTAGATTTTTGTGGATGCACTCTTGTTTTCGATTCTTTTTTTCTTTTTTCTTGCTTACCCATATGTTTCTCAGCACATTCCTCAATTTATTTTTCTTCTTGCCAGAATACTTCCTCCAAGAGTTTTCCAAAGGGAATATTCTGAGATCTCACCTGCCTGTTATTATCATTTATTTTGGTCTTATATTTAAATATAGGTCACTTGGATATAAAATTCTAGGTTTAAAGATTTTCTTCCCTGCAACACTGAAAATATTACTTATTGCATTTTTTGTATTTGGGATCACTGTAGAGAAGTCTGATGTTGATTTGATTCTTGTTCATATGTAGTTTATCTGCTTTTTTCTTTTTTGGAGAGTTTAAAATTTTTACTCTTTGCTTTTTGATCTTAAGTTACTCTGTAATATGTCTAGTTCCCCGCCTCCCCAACCTCCTCCAATCCATCCTGTTTGGCATGATGTGGGACTTTTCAATCAGAGGACTTTCAATTTTCTTTAGTTTCGAGAATTTCTCAATCATTACTCCATGAAATACTTGCTCCCCTCTGTTCATTTTTCTCTCTTTAAAGGACTCCTATTAAATATGTATTGATACTTATACTTCTATGTATCATATCTCTTAAATTTTCTTTTATATGTTACAATTCTTTACCCCTTTATGATACCATTTAGCATCAATTTGTCTTCCAATTTGCCCGCTTATTCTTTAGCTGAATCCATTCTGGTATTCAACCGATCTGTTGAGTTATTTATTTCAACTATGATGGTTTTCCTACTAGAATTCTCAATAGCCTCTTTATAGCTGTGTGTTCCCACTTCATGCACCAATATCCTCCCTTATCTCTTAAATAATCATTATGAGTTACTTTAAATTCCTGTTCTGTCTAGTCTTTTAATTCTGTTTTGACTGTTATATAGTTTCGTATCTTTTTTTTAAAAAAACAAGAGCTGTACTCCTCAGATATTTCATTATTTTCTTCTGTGAGCTCACATTCCCCAGAGGCATCAGCCATCTTGGCTGTTACACACACTGAAGGAGAGCATATGAATCCCACGCCCCAGCTGTGCCCCTCCAGGTGGGTTGAAGGTGTGTACAGTGGGAGCATGGATAAATCACCTCAGTGTGCAGAACCCTGGTAGTGTGGCCAGTGTTCAGCCATTGACCATGAACCCCCACTGTCCCCTTCCCTACTAGGTGACCCTGACCTCCAGGGAACCTCCTTTACGTTTTTTTTTTTTTTTTTTTTTTTTTTTTTTTTAATTAATTAATTTATTTATTAGTTTCAGGTGTACAAAACAAGGTAATACTTAGACGTTCATCATTTATATCCCTCATACTGTGAACCCCCCTCCCCCCATCCACTATCCCTCCGACCTCACACTGAACCATCACATTATATATATAAAATTATAGTTGGCATTCATTAATGTTTAGCTTCTGATGTACAATGCCATGATCAGGTATCCACAGTATCCCTGAGGTGGTCTCCCAAATAGGACGCATGTCCATCGGATACCCAACAAAATCTTTACAACATTATAGAATACCTTCCCCAAATTAATTTTCAAAAGAAAAACCCTGAGGCCATCTTGTGGTTACCAGCTGCTTCCAAATCCCTTCACCTTTCCCCTTATCCCCAACCCCCTCCCACACACCCATCTAACCACTCTCGGTTTTTTCTCTGCGTCCCCAAAACTGACTCTGATTAGTTCATTCATAGTCTTTTCTTTAGATTCCATATATAAGTGAGATCATATGGTACTTGTCTTTCTCTTTCTGACTTATTTCACTTAACATAATGTTCTCTAGATCCATCCATGTTGCTGCAAATGATAAGATTTCTTTCTTCTTTATGGCTGCGTAATACTCCATTGTATAAATGTACCACAGCTTCTTAATCCAGTCATCTACCGATGGGCATTTTGGTTGTTTCCATATCTTGGCTATTGTGTAAAGTGCTGCAATAAACATAGGAGTGCATACAGATTTTTGAATTGGAGTTTTGGATTTCTCCGGGTAGATGCCTAGGAGTGGAATTACTGGATCATAGGGTAGTTCCATTTTCAGATTCCTGAGATACCTCCATACTGTTTTCCATAGTGGCTGCACTAATCTGCAGTCCCACCAACAGTGCACTAGCGTTCCCTTTTCTCCACATCCGCGCCAGCATTTGTTGTTTGTTGATTTATTGATAATAGCCATTTTGACTGGAGTGAGGTGGTATCTCATTGTGGTTTTTATTTGCATTTCTCTGATGGTTAGTGAGGTTGAGCATTTCTTCATATGTCTTCTTGCCTTCTGTATGTCCTTCTTAGAGAAATGTCTCCCCAAGTCCTCTGCCCATTTTTTAATTGGGTTGTTTGTTTTTTTGGAGTTGAGTTGAGTAAGTTTTTTATAGATTTGTGATATTAATCCCTTATCAGATATATCATTGGCAAATATCTTTTCCCATACAGTAGGATCCCTTTTTGTTTTATTGATGGTTTCCTTTGCTGTGAAAAAACTTTTTAGTTTGATGTAATCCCACATGTTTATTTTTTCTCTTACTTCGCTCGCGCGAGGGGATATATCAGTGAAAATCTTACTCCGGGTAATGTCCATGAAGTTTCTTCCTATATTTTCTTCTAGATATTTTATGGTTTCAGATCTTACATTTAAGTCTTTAAGCCATTTTGAATTTGTTTTTGTATATGGTGTAAGGAGGTGGTCCAGCTTCATTTTCTTGCATGTGTCCGTCCAGGTTTCCCAACACCACTTATTGAACAGACTATCTTTACCCCATCGTACATTCTTGCTTCCATTGTCGTAGATTAGATGGGCATATAGGCATGGATTTATGTCTGGACTCTCTATTCTGTTCCATTGATCTATGTATCTATTTTTATGCCAGTACCATGTTGTTTTGATTACTGTAGCCTTGTAGTATAGTTTGAAATCAGGTATCGTTATACCTCCCACTTTGTTCTTATTTCTCAAGATTGCTGAGGCTATCCGGGGTCTTTTATGGTCCCATATAAATTTTAGGATTATATGTTCTATTTCTGTGAAAAACGTCGTTGGTAGTTTGATAGGAATTGCGTTGAATATGTATATTGCCTTAGGCAGTATGGACATTTTAATTATATTAATTCTTCCTATCCATGAACATGGAATGTGTTTCCATCTATTTATGTCTTCTTTCATTTCTTTCTTCAGTGTTGTATAATTTTCTGAGTACAGATCCTTTACATCTTTGGTTAGATTTATTCCCAGATATTTTATAGTCTTTGGAGCAATTGTAAATGGAATTGTTTTTTTAATTTCTCCTTCTGCTATTTTATCATTGGTATATACAAATGCAACTGATTTCCGAATATTAATTTTATATCCTGCTACTTTACTAAATTCATCTATCAGTTCTAATAGTTTCTTGGTGGAGTCTTTAGGGTTCTCTATATATAGTATCATATCATCTGCATATAATGATAATTTTACTTCCTCCTTACCAATTTGGATGCCTTTTATTTCTTTCTCTTGTCTGATTGCTGTGGCTAGAACTTCCAGCACTATGTTGAATAGAAGTGGAGAAAGTGGGCAACCTTGTCTTGTTCCTGATCTTAGGGGGAATGGTTTTAGCTTTTCCCCATTGAGTATGATGTTAGCTGTGGGTTTGTCATATATGGCCTTTATTATGTTAAGATATGATCCCTCTATTCCCACTTTCTTAAGGGTTTTTATCATAAAAGGTTGCTGTATTTTATCAAATGCTTTTTCTGCATCTATTGATATGATCATGTGATTTTTATTTTTCATTTTGTTAATGTGGTGTATCACATTAATTGATTTGCGGATGTTGAACCACCCCTGCATACCAGGGATGAATCCCACTTGATCATGGTGTATGATCTTTTTAATGTATTGCTGAATTCTGTTTGCTAATAATTTGTTGAGAATTTTTGCATCTATGTTCATTAGAGATATCGGCCTGTAGTTTTCTTTCTTTGTGGTGTCTTTGTCTGCTTTTGGGATCAGGGTGATAGTGGCTTCGTAAAAAGTGTTTGGGAGTCTTCCTTCCTTCTGGATTTTTTGGAAGAGCTTGAGGAGAATAGGTGATAATTCTTTTTTGAACGTTTTGAAAATTTCACCTGTAAAGCCATCTGGTCCAGGGCTTTTGTTTGTTGGGAGATTGTTGATTACTGATTCAATTTCCCTGGTGGTAATCAGTCTATTCAGGCTTTCTGTTTCTTCTTGAGTTAGCTTTGGAAGGTTGTGCGCCTCTAGAAAATTGTCCATTTCTTCAAGGTTGTCAAATTTGTTGGCATATAGTTGCTCATAGTAATTTCTTACAATTTTTTGTATTTCTGTGGTGTCTGTTGTCACTTCTCCTCTTTCATTTCTGATTTTATTAATTTGGGTCCTCTCTCTCCTTTTTTTAATGAGTCTGGCTAAAGGTTTGTCAATTTTGTTTATCTTCTCTAAGAACCAACTCTTGGATTCATTGATCTTTTGTATTGTTTTTCTGGTTTCTATTTCATTTATTTCTGCTCTGATCCTTATTATCTCCTTCCTTGTGCTCCCTTTGGGTTTATTTTGCTGTTCTTTTTCCAGATCCCTTAAGTGTGAAGATAAACTGTCAATTAGTGATGTTTCTTGTTTCTTTAGGTAGGCCTGCAGTGCTATGAACTTCCCTCTTAGGACTGCTTTCGCAGCATCCCATAGATTTTGGGTCGTCGTGTTCTCATTCTCATTTGTCTCAAGATATCTTTTGATTTCTTCTTTGATCTGCTGCTTGACCCATTCATTATTTAGCAACATGTTATTCAGCCTCCTTTACGTTTTAATCCTCGATTTTATGGTGGTGAGTGTGTGGGTGTGTGGGGGGGTTGGGGAGACATCACGTTCTGATTGGTCTGCTGTACCTGTTGTCTTCTCCAGCTCCTCTACCTGGGCTCTCGCTCTACCTGGATGTAACTCTGCTGACAGTTCACCCTGACTTATGGTGATGACAGTGTGTGCAGAGGTATTCTTCCCAAGGCAATGTGGGGCTTTTCTCTAGCATCTCATGTCCTCTCCCTGACATTCTTGCCTGCATCTCTCCTTCCTCTGTCACGTCCCCAGGGTTGGATTTGGAGGAGGATGCCATTGGTCCCTGATCATTCATTTCCTTTCTTCAAATAGGAAGTTGGCACTCTGACTTTCCTTTCTACCCCCTCTCAGCTGTGATTTTCAAGGGATTCTTTGTCTCAAGTGGGATTTCTTTTGACAGGTATGGGCAAAATGTAGAGGTGGGATCACTCTGTTTCTGAGTCCAGAATGCCCAAGTGGGAGAAGGGGGGCAGCTGAAACAGCTGAAGTCAGCCAGGCTAAGGCATCTCTGAGGACCAGAGCAAAGGCTGTGAGCAGGCTTATCCTTCCTTCATGTGCTTGGTGACTCAGCCCTGAACAAGGGGAACTTACAGAGCATTGGTGGTTGAAGCTTGGGAAAAAGTGGTCCTGCGGAAGGGTGAAGCTCGGGAGATAGACGCAGCTTCCGGGCTGTACTCACCAGGCTATTGCTCACTCCAGCTCCGTGCTCAGTTTTGAGAGGGTCATGGAGGCAGCCTTAGAGACACCAAGGAGATAAGAGGGCAGGAGAGAGCTACCAAGACACCAAAGACAAGTGACAGGCAAAATGATGTGGTCTGGACTTGTACTTCATCCATCCCTTCACTCATCTGCTTATTCAAGAAAGATTTATTGAGCACCTATCAGGCACTGTTTGGATACGAGGGATACTGCCATGAATAGGGGACTTGAAGACCTTGCCTAATGGAGCTGACAGTCTAGTGGTAGGGGGTGCAGAGCCAAGCAGTGTTGAGGGTTCCAGGAGCAGAATCTTATTCCTCAGGAAAGGGCTGGCCACAGTCCTGCTATGGAACTAAAATACTGGGAAAGGAAATGCCTTGAACCATAGGCTCAAGACCCCTTGAACTGTAGGCAGGGCAAACATCTGGCCTGTCAGCACCTTGCCATATGACGGAGTTCACACTGTGTACCGACCCATTGACTGACCAAACATTGAAGCAGAATCTCCTTGGCCCAGACTGAGATAGTGGGGGAGCCATCAACTTCTGGGCACATGGAAGTCCAGTGCTCTGGCTCCTTAGATACCTGGGCCTATGAGGTCAAGACTGCTTCTAGATCTCAATGCCTTCCTTCCCTTGTCTACATCTATCCAGAAACTGGATGGGACAGAGCCTTCATGTGGAGGATATAAAAGCTTCTGATCTGGAGGGAGGGAGGCCCCAAGAAGTCAGAGCCTGACTCCCAGCCTTATCCCCCCATGAGAGAGAGGGTCTCTCCTGGGCTCCAGCTGTATCCAATGATCCACATGCTGACGGTCACTGTGTGACTGCTATAACTGAATGTTTGTGTTCCCCCACCCAAATTTTAAGTTCCCAACATGTTAAATCTTCATCACAATGTGATAGTATTTGGAGGTGGGACATTTGGGGTGATTAGGTCATGAAGATGGAAACCTCATGAATGGGATTAGTGCCCTTTTAAGAGACCCCAGGGAGCTCCCTTACCCCCTCTGCCATGTGAGGACAGAGAGAAAAAATGAACGGCCATCTATAAACTAGGAAGTGGGCCTTCACCAGACATCAAATCTGCTGGCACCTTGGTCTTGGACTTCCCAGCTCCAGAACTGGGAGAAGTAAAATTTCATTGTTTATAAGCTACCCACTCTACGGTAGTTTGTTATAACAGCCAGAACGGACTAAGACAGTGACCTTGGGCAAATCTCTTCCCCTCTTTATCCCTCAGTTTTCTTCTTGAGCCTCAAACTAGATAACTCCTGTGGGATCCTCTCTAGCCCTGCTATTCCCAAGTAGAGCAGAGATCTGCATTTTCACTCTCCTCACTGCCTCTCCCCATGTTGGGAGCCCCGAATGGAGTCCTCATTATACCTTTGGTGTGACATGTGATTGAAAAGTGCAGTCTGAAGCCTCAGCTTCCCCACTTACCCTTCCTGCTGCTGATTTGCAGTTCAGAATGGGTTGACTGCCAAGTCAAGTAATCAGGACATAATAGCCTGGTATCGGATGAATTCCCAGACCTGGCAGCTGAGTCTGGAAAACTCCATTCCCATGCTGCCTGTGCCATTCACAACCAGGAAAGTAATTGTGTAAAGCAGGCTGGCTCAGATCAAACCCAGCCTGACATGGCGCAGTACAGGAATTGCCAGTGCCCTGGCCTGATGTGCTTATTAGTACCTTGCTTGGGGGCAAGGCTGCCCAGAGCACCAGGCTGCTGTGCTTCACCTGCCCATGCAGACCCGACACTGTTACCCGACCCACAGGGATAACTCTATCAGCTACTCCTTGCCCAGCTCCCCTTTCCACCCCTCACCGTGTTTTCCCCTAGGTCTCCCCTATTGCCTGCTCCCATTGCCTCTTGCTTTCCCCTGTCCATCCATTGTTCCCGAGATTCTTGCAAAGTGCTGATTTTATTGAGTGCGACAAGTGGCAGTTCATTAAAAAGTAGAAACAGATGGGGAACGGATTGTGGGAGAAGATTAATGATGCACACAGACCACTAAATAGGGCCAGGTTTGGGAGTAAACACAATCACTGGGCCCCCTCCGAATGGGTAATCCTACTCTGTCAGATCTGTTCTCTTTAACTGGCTAATGTTGGAGGGCTGGGGGAGTTAACAAGGAAAGCCAGCCTGTGCCCTGTAGGGCGAGGCTTCCCTCTCAGCCAGGACAGTGGGGGGAACGGGGGTGGGGTGGGGGTGGTTGGGGAGCAAGAAGCTCCTTAAAGCTGAGGAGCATAACCTTTGGGGTGTCTGTTGGGAAGGGTTGGGTGAAAAACTGGTGACTCCTTTTAACAGCCTTTCCAGGCTGGATCTGGGCATAGGTTGTGGCCCAACTTAGGTAGGGTTTTCTCATGAACCTTCAAGATTTGCATGCCTGAGAGTTGCTTGACTTCACCTAGAGTTTCAGGGAAACTCTAGGCCCCAGGTCTCCCCTGGACTGGCATGGAATTCTTGGCCAAGGGATCAGAGAGACAAATGTGAGCTGCCTACTAAGAATCCTACATTTAATAGTCCAAAATATCCTTCTAGAGATCACCTTGACTGGACGCCTGCCTGTGGTTTGGGACAGAACATTATGTGGTCATTAGTGGGTGGGGTAGGTAGTTACAGAGAGAAAGGACAGCACTTCTTTTGGATTATCCCTGGAGTTCATGCATTAATTTGATAAACACATATTAAATACCTACATGTGCTAAAACCAGGGATGACACTTAGCTGGCTTTTGCTCCACTACCCTTCCCTATGGCAGACATCAAAATTGATTATAGCACTTTTCCCCACTGATTCAAGAAGAGTCCTCAGAATCCTTTTTTAATTTTTAAATATTTATTTTTTATTAGTTTCAGGTATACAAAGCAATGTAACAGTTACATTTTTAAACCCCTCATAAAGTGTTAACCCACCTCCCAAGCTACTACCCCTCTGATATCTTATACAGCTGTTAAAATACCATTAACTATTTTCCCTATGTTGCACTTCACGTCCTGTGACAATATATACCTATATATTTAGATATAGTTGACATTCAATATTATTCTACTTCAGCTCTTCAGGTGTATAGCGCATTGGTCAGACATCTACAGTGTGTGACGTGATCCCCTGATAAGTCCAGTGTCCATCTGGCACCTTACATGATCATTACAACATTGTTGATTATATTCCCCACACTGTATTAACTATCCATTTATATTTCTTGTTTTTAAAATTTATTGGGGTGACAATTGTTAGTAAAATTACATAGATTTCAGGTGTACAATTCTGTATTACATCATCTATAAATCCCATTGTGTGTTCACCACCCAGAGTCAGTTCTCCTTCCATCACCATATATTTGATCCCTCTTACCCTCATCTCCCTCCCCCCACCCCCCTTACCCTCTGGTAACCACTAAACTATTGTCTGTGTCTATGAGTTTTTGTTTCTCATTTGTTTGTCTTGTTCTTTTGTTGTTTTTGGTTTATATACCACGTATCAGTGAAATCATGGGGTTCTCTGCTTTTTCTGTCTGAATTATTTGCTTAGCATTATACTCTCAAGATCCATCCATGTTGTCACAAATGTTCCTATATCATCTTTCCTTAACGCCGAATAGTATTCCATTGTGTATGTATACCACAACTTCTTTATCCATTCATCTATCGAAGGACATTTTGGTTGTTTCCATGTCTTTGCCACCGTAAACAAAGCTGCAATGAACATTGGAGTACACGTGTCTTTATGTATAAATGATTTCAAATTCTCTGGATAGATACCCAGGAGACGGATTGCTGGGTCATATGGTAATTCTATTTGTAATTTTTTTGAGGAAGCTCCACATTGCCTTTCATGACGGCTGCACCAGTTTGCATTCCCACAGTGTATGAGGGTTCCTTTTTCTCCATAGCCTCTCCAACATTTGTTACTATTTGTCTTGTTGATGATAGCCATTCTGACTGGGGTGAGGTGATATCTCATTGTGGTTTTTATTTGCATTTCTCTGATGATTAGTGATATTGAGCATTTTTTCATATGTCTATTTGCCATTTGTAAGTCCTCTTTGGAGAAATGTCTCTTCAGGTCCTCTGCCCATTTTTCAATTGGGTTGTTTCCTCTTTTGTTGTTGAGTTTCATGAGTTCCTTGTATATTTTGGATATTAGACCCTTATCGGAGGAACTGTTTGCAAAAATCTTCTCCCATTCAGTTGGTTGCCTCTTTATTTTGTCGATGGTTTCTTTTGCTGTGCAGAAACTTTTAAGTTTCATATAGTCCCATTTGTTTATTTTAGCTTTTACTTCCATTGCCTTTGGAGTCAAACTCATAAAATGGTCTTTGAACCTAAAGTCCATAAGTTTAGTACCTATGTTTTCTTCTATGCAGTTTATTGTGTCAGGCCTTATGCTTAAGTCTTTGATCAATTTTGAATTAATTTTGGAACATGGTGACAAGATACCAGTCCAGTTTCAGTTTTTTGCACGTGGCTATCCAATTTACCCAATACGATTTATTGAAGAGTCTGACTTTCCTCCATTGTATGTTTTTAGCTTCTTTGTCAAAAATTATCTGTCCATATTTATGTGGTTTTATTTCTGGGTTCTCAATTCTATTCCATTGGTCTATGTGTCTGTTTTTCTGCCAATACCATGCTGTTTTCATTATTGTTGCCCTGTAGTACAAGCTAAAGTCAGGGAGTGTGATACCTCCAGTATTGTTCCTTTTTCTTAATATTGCTTTGGCTATTCAGGGTCTTTTGTGGTTCCAAACAAATCTGATGATTTTTTGTTCTATTTCTTTAAAAAATGCCATTGGGATTTTGATGGGGATTGCATTAAATCTGTATATTGCTTTGGGTAATATGGCCATTTTAACTATGTTGATTCTTTCAATCTATGAACATGGAATGTCTTTCCATTTCTTTGTGTCTTCTTCAATTTCTTTCAAAAATGTCTTATAGTTTTCAGCATATAAATCCTTCACATCCTTGGTTAAGTTTATTCCTAGGTATTTATTTTTTTTGCTGCAATTGCAAAAGGAGTTGTTTCTCATATTTCTTTTTCTGAGATTTCATTGTTGGTATATAGGAATGCAATGGACTTTTGTACATTGATTTTGTAGCCAGCAACTTTACTGTATTCGTCGATTGTTTCTAACAGCTTTTTGGTGGAGTCTTTAGGGTTTTCTATATATAGCATCATGTCATCTGCAAAGAGTGATAATTTAACTTCTTCATTCCCAATTTGGATGCCTTTTATTTCTTTCTCTTGCCTGATTGCTCTGGCAAGGACTTCCAACACTATGTTGAAAAGCAGAGGTGATAGGGGACAGCCCTGTTGTGTTCCTGAACGTAGAGTAAAGGGCTTCAGTTTTTCACCATTAATTATGAGATTAGCTGAGGGCTTGTCATATATGGCCTTTATTATGTTAAGATATTTTCCTTCTATACCAATTTTGTAAGTGTTTTAATCATAAATGGATGTTGTATCTTGTCAAATGCTTTTTCTGCATCAATTGATACAATCATATGATTTTTGTCCTTTATTGTGTTTATGTGATGTATCACATCGATGAATTTGCGGATGTTGAACCATCCTTGTGCCCCGGGGATGAACCCCACTTGGTCGTGATGAATAATCTTTTTAATGCATTGCTGTTTTCGATTTGCTAGAATTTTGTTTAGGATTTTTGCATCTGTATTCATCAGAGATATTGGTCTCTAGTTCTCTTTTTTTTGTGTTGTCCTTACCGGGTTTTAGTATCAGGGTAATGTTGGCCTCACAAAATGAGTTAGGGAGTACTGTCTCTTCTTCAATTTTTTTGAAAGAGTTTAGCAGGATTGGTATTAGATCCTCTTTGAAGGTTTGGTAGAATTCACTAGTGAAGCCATCTGGTCCCGGACTTTTGCTTTTGAGAAGGTTTTGGATGACTGATTCAATTTCGTTACTGGTGATCGGTCTGTTTAGATTTTCCAGTTCTTCATGGTTCAGCCTTCGAAGGCTATATGTTTCTAAGAACTTGTCCATTTCTTCTACGTTATTGAATTTGGTGGCGTACAGTCCTTCATAGTATTCTTGGATGATCCTTTGTATTTCTGTGATGTCCGTGATAACTGCACCTTTTTCATTTCTGATTTTGTTAATTAGTGTCTTCTCTCTTTTTATCTTAGTGAGTCTAGCCAAGGGTTTGTCAATTTTGTTAATCTTTCAAAGAACCAGCTCTTTGTCATATTAATTTTCTCTATTGTCTTTTTGTTCTCAGTTTCATTTAGTTCTGCTCTGATTTTTGTTACTTCCTTTCTTCTTACGTTGGGTTTCACTTGTTCTTCTTTTTCTAGTTCTTTAAGGTGTAACATGAGGTTATTTATTTGGGATTTTTCTTGTTTCTTGCGATAACCCTATAATGATATAAATTTCCCTTTTAAAACTGCTTTCGCTGCATCCCAAAAATTTTGGTAGGATGTCTTTTCATTGTTATTTGTTTCTATGTATCTTTGGGTCTCTCCTCTAATTTCTTCTTTGACCCAGTCGTTCTTTAAAAGTGTGTTGTTTAATCTTCATGTGTTTGTGTTTTTCCCTGCTTTCTTATTGCAGTTGATATCCAATTTCAAAGCCTTGTGATCAGAGAATATGCTTGGTATGATTTCAATCTTCTTAAATTTGCTGAGGCTGATTTTATGTCCCAATATATGATCTATCCTTGAGAATGTTCCATGTAAACTAGGAAAGAATGTATAGTCTGATGTCTTACGATGAAGTGCTTTACATATGTCAATTATGTTCATTTCATCTAATGTGTCATTTAGGGCTGCTATGTCGTTATTTATTTTCTGTTTGGATGATCTATCCATAGCTGTCAATGATGTATTTAAGTCCCCTAGTACAATTGTGTTTTGGTCAATTTCTCCCTTTAGTTCTGTTTGTAGTTGCTTGGTATATTTTGGTGCTCCCTGAATGGGGGCATAAATATTGATGACTGTTATGTCTTCTTGTTGTATAGCCCCCTTTACCATGATGAAATGTCCATCTTTGTCTTTTGTTATCTTTTTCACCCTGAAGTCTGTTTCATCTGATATCATTATGGCTACACCTGATTTTCTCTGGGTACCATTTGCTTGGAGTGTCAATTTCCACCCTTTCACTTTGAGTCTATGCTTGTCCTTGTAGCTGAAATGTGTGTCTTGGAGACAGCGTATGGTTGGGTTTAGTTATTTGATCCAATCTGCTACTCTGTGACTTTTTATTGGTCAGTTTAGTCCATTTACATTTAGCGTGATTATTGATACGTGAGGATTTCCTGTCATTCTATCTTTTGTTTTCTGGTAAGGCTGTGTCTCTATTGTTTCTTTGCCTTTTTGTTGTTGTCTATTATTTCTGTGTCATGGTATTCTATGATGTTTCCTTCTGTTTCTTCTTTTATTACAGTATATATTTCAGTTTTGGATTTTTTTTTGAGTGGTTACTCTTAAGATTATGTAAAAGAAAGTTTGACATTTAGAATATTCCATTTTCTTCAGTACGCTTACTTTCTCCATTCCCATATTCTGGTTCAGGCCTTTACTCTCCCCCTTTTTATGTTTAGGTTGCCACAAATTGTCCCTGTTGATGGTGGTCAAATAGCCAACCTCCTTTAGTATTTCTTGCAGTGCAGGTTGTGTATTAGAAAGTTCCCTCAGCTTCTGTATGTCTGCAAAGGTCTTTATTCCTCCTTTATATCTAAAGGATATCTTTGCTGGATATATTATTCTTGGGTCATAATTTCTCTCTTTCAATTGTTTGAATATTTGGTTCTACTCTGTCCTGGCTTGTAGAGTTTCTGCTGAAAAATCTGATGATAATCTAATGGGCTTTCCTTTGTAAGTTACCGTCTTCTTTCCCTGGCTGCTTTGAGAATTCTTTCTTTGTCGTTGATTTTAGACTGCTTCAATACAATGTGCCTTGGAGAAGGCCTGTTGGGATTGAAGTAATTAGCTGTTGTATTTGCTTCTTGGATTCGAGGATCCAGTTCTGTACACAAGTTTGGGAAGTTCTCATCAACAATTTGTTTGAATATATTCTCTGTTCTCTTCTCTTTCTTCTCCTTCTGGTATGCCCATTATTTTTATATTACTCTTTCTGATAGATTCAGAAAGTTCTTGTAGAGTTCTTTCATTTCTTTTAAGTCTCAAGTCTCTTTCTTCTTCCATCTGTGTAATTTCCAGGTTCCTATCTTCGATGTCACTGATTCTTTCCTCCATCTGGTCAACTCTACTACCTAAGCTGGTTATTTCATTCTTGATTTCTTCCATTGAGTTCTTAATCTCCAGAAATTCTATTTGGTTCTCTTTTAAACTTTCAATCTCTTTCATAAAATGCTCATGTTGTGCTTTGATTGTGTTTCTGAGTTCATTAAATTGCCTTTCTGTGTTTTCTTGCATCTCGTTGAGTTTTTTCAGAACTGCAATCTTGAATTCTCTGTCATTTAAGTTACATATTTCCATATCTTTAAGTTCCTTTTCTGGAGACTTTTCACTTTCTTTCTGAGCTTCTTTCTTTCAGAAAGAAAGTGAACTTGTTGCCTTGGTTATTCATGCCTTGGTTATTCAACAGAATAACTTGTTGCCTTGGTTATTCATGGCAATTACTGATTTATTATTTCTTTTCCTAGACATTTATAGTAGTGGCTTCTGTAACAGGTTTATAGGAAGAGGTCTTTCTTTTGTTTTCCAGTACTTGTTGGTAGAATGTTTTATTTTCTCTCCGACTGCAGCCTTTTTTTTCGTCTGTCACACAGTAGTGCTATGTTTTCTCTGCACTATTCCAGCTTCTCACACAATGGGGGGATTCCCTGGGAGACGGGCCTCTCCTCTGTTAATAGTTCACCTGGGTCACAGGGCGCAGTGTCCATGTGGGGATGCGGAGAGCTTTTGAAGTTCCAAAGCTCTTTCTGCACCAGATTCAGAACCCGTATGTTTCAGCAGTTCTGTTTACTCCTGCAGGGATTTCCCCAGATAGGTGGGGCCAGGGGTGGGGTTAGTTGTGCGAGGTGGCCCAGAGCAATGGCATCGACCACCACCATAGCCGGTCCTGCTTCCATAGCTCCCTTCCCTTTGCCAGAACTAGTTGGGCTGCGAATCTGTGTCTGCAGTCCACAGTTCTCAGAACAGCAAATATTCTGTTCTTTTGATCTGACACCGCTACTGTTCCGCTTCTAGCTCCGGGCAGGTGGGGGCGGGGCGAGCTCTGGGAGGGTAGGGAGGGGGCGGCTAGTCTCAGTGCCTAAGGCTTCCATTCCCTGCTTGGCAGTGAGGGCTTAAACCACCATTTTCAGCCTTCTTCCCTCAGTCTTTTCTCCGAGGTCTCTGTCGTGAGCGTTGGGTTCAGCTTTGTTATATGCTGCCTCCTCAGTCCTATAAGCGGAGCCCTAGCAGTCTGAGTTTTTCCCTCTCCCGCAGCTGCCGTAGTTCCAGGATGCAGCGAGCTCGGAGCACTGAGCTAGGTCTGCGTCCTGCACCTGTGCGGCTCCATCTCCGCACTTCTCCCTTCCCTCCTTCCCCGCTCACGCGATTCACCCACCTTTAGGTGAATTCAGTAGTGGGCCTCTTCGTCTCGTCTGTCTGCTGTGCAGGGAGTCCTCTGTGGAGTTATTGTTGTTCGATTAGTTGTAAATTCCAGGGAAGCTTTACAGAGGCTTACCTCACACCACCATTTTGATCCTAAATGGGGACATGTTTCTTTGTTTCCCCATTTGGCTCCCTCCCTGTGTTTGTTTGTATGTATTAGGTAGGGCTGCTATGTCTTCTGGTCTTAGTAGAGTAGCCTTACATATTAAGTGTGCTGTAGGGTTCAGTGGCACAGTCTTTCTGGTCACCTGAACCATGCGTTCCAGGTGTGTCCCTTGTGTGGGTTGTGTGTGCTCTCTTCTTGTAGTTGAGCCTTGGTTGATAATTGCACATCATTGTGAGGGACTGACCCTTGGGTTCACTGATTGTAAGGACTGGCCTTTGCTATAGTGAAGGGTTATTGTGCAGGGGCTGATCCTACAGAGCAGGATCTGCCTCAGCAGGACTCTGGTGCCTGCCCAATGTGCCCCTCGGGTTTATTGTACTTGGAGACTGCTAGGTGATGCTCCAGCTCATTTTGAAGCTGGCCACTGGGGGCACCAGCCCCAGGACCACCTTGGAGGGGACCCGCTGTAGGTTTATTTCAACCACAGTCTGTGCCTCACCTGGGGCCACCTAGCAGGAGCTAGAAAGAAATCTGCAGATGTCTGCCACCTGTGCTGTGCTTGGAAGCACCTTTGAGAGGCCAAGCTGTGAACCAAGACCGGCTGCTGCTAGTGCTAGCTTAGGGCTGCTCAGCCAGAGGTACAGGACACACTCAAGCCAGATGCTGCTCTCTGGGTTCCACAAACCTTTGAGAGACCTTAGGAAAGTTTAGCTTGAGCCAAGGCAGGTGGTCTGCATGAGAAAGATACTGAAAGCAGCCTGGGTGAGCTCAAATTTGGGTGGGGCGGTGTCTCCAATCGCCAGGGCAAATGAAAAAAGAGCGGAGACTCAGAAATGGTGGCTGCCCATGGTCTCATGGCAGGAAAAGGTACTGCTCACCAAAGAAACCATGGCTTCCACCAGTTCCCCTGTCCAGGAGAAAGCTGCCTCTTCAGTCCCCATCTCAAGACAGACAACTCAATTCCCCAATGTTTGTCCCTGCCACCTTTCCAGCTGCTGCCCCAGCGCTAGAGCTCAGAGCGAGTGATTCCACTTGCGGGTGAGTCGACATGCAGTCTCTTTAAGAGGAGTGCCTGTGAGTGCAGCCACACTCAGTCTCACTCAGTCACGATTTCCGCTGGTTTTCACAACCAAAAATTATGGGGACTTCTCTCCCCAGCACTGGAACCCTGGGCTGGGCTGACGCTGGTATGTCTTGCTCCTTTAGGGGATGGAGGGACCCCCACAGCTGAAATAGCCCTCCTAATCTTTAATGGTCACACACAGGTGTGGGACCAGCCCATTTGTTCCATGTCTCTGCCCTTCCTACCAGTCTGGAGGTGGCTTCTTCTGCACGTCCGTGGTTGAAAGTCTTCAGTTCAGCTTGATTTTAGGTGATTCTCAATAATGGTTGTTTTGTAAATTAGTTGTCATTTTGATGTGGTTGTGAGAGAAGGTGAACACAGTGTTTACCTACTGTGCCATCTTGGTTTTCTCTCCCCTCAAAATCCTTCTTAACACAGCATTCCAGATAGCCACTAAAAATTAACTGGCACTAGCTGGTGAAATGAAATGTGTTTTCCATCCCTATGTTAGACATTTTGGGAAATCCAAAATGTTGTAAGACAAACTGCTGAGGTAAACAGAAATATTTCAAGATGAGAGCATGTTTGGAAAAATAAGTAGCCAATCTGAATGAGAACTGAAGAATTGGTGATGCTCATTACACTTATTTGTACACACATAAAGAAACACTCACTAGAAGCCATTCAACCTGTGAGCCCCACATCCTTTGCTGGCAGGAAAGAGGGAAGAGGAGATTGAACACAGGTACCCAGGCCTTTCCTTCCCCATATCTCTAGCTCTCCCCACAAGTACGGCATGTGGGGTGTGGTCAAAACCAACAGTCAAAAGCTGGAAGTCTTGCCTGGTATCCTGGGACAGGGCAATTTGTTCAGCTTGCTCTGTGGGCTCCTTGTCAGCGGGGGGAGCACCTATGTTGCAGTTCTCTCTAGAGAAGGCTTCCTGGCGTAACCCCTCTCGTTCTGTGCACTGTATTTGCCTTCGTCTGTGATTCTGGTCCCACAGATTCATTTGCCTGGTTCTGTCTTACTGCCAGGTAGCTCTTGACATGTAGTGTCAGCCTGTGGGCTCCCCACCCCCACATGACGAAGCAGAGCCTGTGTTCCTCTCCTCTCAGCCCTGGCCAAGGGATTCTGGTCTCCCAAGTCCTAGTTTCCATTCCCTCATCTCCACTCATTCTTTGTAATTGAGGCTTATCTCCAAGGCTTGACCCCCCAAAAAGGTGGGGAGGCCAGTAGGAGTCCCTGGCTGTTAGTAGAGCAGGGACCCCAACAGCAGATGTTTTCCCCCCTGGTATCAGAACCAGACTCCTTCTTCACCCCTAAATCTCCTCTTTCTTTGGATCCCCATGTTTTTCTTCCTGGACTCAAAATCCCCAGACCCCTGCACTCACAGCCCAGAGGTATCACTGACTCCCTGAGCCAGAGACTACTGGTTACCCTCCAATAACCATCCCTCCTTTCTTCCTAGTGACAAATCCCAAATGTATTTAGAGCACAGTGGGTCCATCCAAAAAATCCTATTTCCCACCCTTCTTTGTGGCTAGTTTTGGCCATGTGCTTAAATTCTTGTCAATGAGATATAAGAGAAAGTGTAAGAGAAAGTGTGTGTTCCTTAAAGGGAGCTGACTCAGAGGGAGATTTTTGCCTTTTCTTCCTTCCTTCATATTGTTGCCTAAAATGTAGAAATGATGAAAGAAGCTCCAGTAGCTATTTTCATCCATGAAGTGACCTTGGGAATGGAAACCATATGCTAGGACGCTAGAACAGAAAGAGAAGGAGCCTGGCTCCTATATATCTGGAGCTGCCATACCAACCCTGGACTGGCTTCCTACAGACTTCTTTTAGGTACAAACACTTTATATTGGGTTTCTTACCTTCGGTCATACCTAACCCTAATGATGTACTCCTTTTCCTGCGTTCTGTATCCTGCCTAGGGAGTAGTGAAGTCCAGTGGGCTCTTTCTCCAATACACCTCCTGCAGTCTCCTGGCCATTTTCCCAGTTTTGAGCATGTCATTATTCAAATCAAATATCTTTAATAGATCCCCATTATCTTCTAAATAAAGAACAAATTGCTTCTTCTGGCATCCAAGACCTTCAATTGCTGGGTCTCAACTTACCTTTTAAATTATACTTTCGATGGTTTAGCCAAGTTGATTTCTTGAATTCCCAGATACCCCATGCTTTTCTGCCTCTTTTCTGTGGCTCCAGTAGTTTTCCTGACTGTCAAAACCCTACCCCATTGCTCAAGGCTCATCTAAAAGTTACTTTCTCCATGTAGACTTCCCAATGCCTCTGAGCTAGCTAGGAGTGATGGTTCTCTCCTCTCTACTCCCACAGTAAATTGTTTGTAGCTATAAGAGTCTGCCTGATATTATTGCTGTCTCTGCTTTTTACCAGTCTTGTTCACTCCCAAATACCTCAAACAGACTGGCCTAGGGCCCATACATAGTAGGTTCTTGGTAAATGTTGGCTTATCAAGGTGAACCCCCCCTCCCTATCTCTGGCCTCTGCCATGTCCAGGGCCCATGCCACTGTGCAGAAGTCCCCTCCTGAGGTGGGGGCTGGCCCAACCCCTGTTTTCACTCTCCTCAACTGTCCCTCTTACTGTCACACAACAAAATTTTTTTGGCACTGGCTGCAGCATGGGGGGTGGGGGAAGAAGAGCCTGGGCTGGCAGACAGACAGGTGCTGCCGCCTGGGCAAACAGAGATGTCAGGGTTGACGTGGGGGAGCTGGGCTGCTCATTAGATATGCTAAACTGCTGTCACAGGCTTGCTCCCCTTCAGTGACAGGGTTCACCTCTCCCCACCTGGGTCCCCTGCTCACTCACTGCTCCCTTCCTCTCTTCTGACAGCACTGACCTATTTGGGTGCTATTCTCACTTACTAAACCCAAAGGCCTTTCAGCGTCAGGGCCGTCTCCACAGAATACAAGGCCATTTGTCTTTCAGGAGGGACATCTTCTCCCTTGGGGGACTGCTTGCTGCTTCCTGTCATTCTATAGCTGCAGTCAGAGGAGTCAGGGGAGAGAAAGCTGGCTTGGGCCAACCTTGGCTTTGGATTCAGGGCATTTGGAACCCTTCGTGCTTGAGGCAATGAGTTCTACCTAAGTGAAGTCTCAATTAAAACAATAAATCATCACCAGGATAAAGTGTAGCAGGGACACAGAAGGTTGAATCCAAATTTGAATACAATAGGCCTATAAATTTCAGTGATACTGCTCATCAGGGCCCCAAGGACTAAGGAACACACACACCATCAGCTTAGGGGCCAGTGGTTTGCATGGCCACATTTGGGAGGATATATGTTCTTTGGAACTTTTCCACACTAGCATAATGCAGTAATAAGGCGAACAAAAGTACACCCTTTGAAGTTAAAGTGAGAATTGAACTTGGGCATGTTTCTTAACTTTTTTGGAACTCAGTTTTTTTTTATCCATACACTGAGCATACACAGACCTCTTCTGCATGTTATATAAGACAATACAAGTAAAGCACTTCATGGTTTCCAGCGTGTCATAAATGCTTAATAAGCTCTGCTTATCCACTGTAATGGCAGCTCCCAGAAGATAGGGATCTTATTCATATTGACCATTTCAACATTTTCAGTGGGAACTCAGTGAATGTTTGTGGAATGAATAAATGTGCATCTAAAGAGTAAGCTTTGGGAGGACTAAACAATGCCTTTTTTCTTTTCTCCTCTGTTCCATCATACTTACTACATCACACTGCATGCGATAGATGCTTAATAATTAATGACAAATTTAAGCACAATGTGTCCTTGCAATTTTGGAAAGTATTTTATTTATAATAAGGAATAGTTCAAAGATATCAACCAAATAATACCCATATTTGGAAGATTTCTCAATCTTCTGGATTCTCTCTTAGGCTCTGGCTAAATCACCTCCCCCGGGTTTTAGCAACATAAGGTGTTGTGGAAAAGACTGAATGTGGGGAGACTTGGGTCCTTTTCCTAGATCTTTATGGTTTCCCCTTTGACCCTGGGCAAGACACCCCCTGCCTCTGAGCCTGTTTTCACATCGGTAATGTGAGGGTGTTGTTCAGACACTTTTCCAGATTAATTTCAGTTTGAGACACATAGCGTTCTGATTTTAAGGTGCCAGACTCCTGTCAGGACCTAATTCTGGGCCCACGTGTGATTTGGCAATTCCTTCCTCTGGAATAGGGACACAGGAGCATACTTTCATTTCGTGTCTCTCAGGGAAAAACCAACATGAAGAATTGGAGGAGGTGCTATTGGGGCAGGGCTGCTCTCCCTCTGAACTTAATCTGGGGGAGAGGGCCACAGTGGAGAGGCTGAGGGGGCATTGCTGCAGCCCACTGTCCTCCTGGTTGGAGAGGTAGTGAGGGTAAATTATAGCAAGAGTCTCATTTTCCAAACCACTCTGACCTCATCCTTGGGGCACCGGTGCAGGAAATCCACAGCCACACCTGTTGGACTGCCCCTTACTTTCAAAAGGGAGCCAGTGCTAGAGCATGGACGGTAGGGAGTATGGGGGGCACATTATGAAGGGACCAAGAACCAGCATTATTATCTCATCTGGCCCAGCCATCTGCTTCCAAGGGACCATTTTTTGTGCAGGCCTTCTGTGCAGAAGACCTAGGCAGAAGCCATTAAAAAACCCCCCTCCATGCCAGCATCGCCTATTGCACCTTGTAACTCATGAAGCATCCTTCAGCCAGCTATGACATCACCCTAGTACTGGAGTCTGGAAAACCAAGGACACTCTCGCTGTGGAGTCTAGGGCCTTGCTGCCTTTGAATTCTACCTAACAGATGTCTTGTTTTCTCATGTCTCAGGGAGTTACCTGCCCAAACTGTGAGTCATGCATGTCCGAAGATGGGTCAGATGCAGAGTTCTCTGCTCCCCTAGCTTCTGGGGACTTTTGTGTCCTGTGTGATGGGGCAGCTGGAAGCCTGGACAGGGCAGAGAGCGATGGGGAGCACCCTGAATACCAGGATCATTCCAAGGTTCTGGTGTGATTTTGGGTCACTTTGTCTCTAAGCCTCAATTTTATTATTGATAAAATAGAGATAGCAATAGCTACTTCATAGTATCCTGTTAAGAGCAAATGAGATAAAGAGGGTGAAAATCATGTTTCAAGCTGTAAAGTGCTGGCTATAGTAAGAAGTGCACTAGGCTCTGACACTGAAGGAAACAGTTTGGCCTCCTGGGGGGTGGGGCAGCCCTCTTTGGAGCCATTGGCTCATTCCAACAGAATTTATTGTCTCCCTCAAGCAGCTCCTCCCTCTCCCAGAGCTCTCTGTTACAGTTTAATCCACCTAATTGAAAGACTGCTGGATCAGGCAAGGAATTTATCAAAGGGAAAGAGAGGAGAGCCTGGTGCCATTTGGCTCCCTGCACATTTGTCCTTTCAAATCCTTGCAGATAATTTCATTTCTGCATTAGAAGCAAAACTTGGATTTTGCATGAGAGGGAGGGGTAGGAGGAGGAAATGGGGAGAGGAAGTTATGAAGCCAGACACTGGGGGAGAGCTAAGATTGCCAGGGCCTGGGGTTGGACCAGTTAGGGGCTCTCTTGGGTGGGAGAGGCTGTGGCAATGGCAGGGAGTAGCCAAGGCAGGAGGGATTAGGTTGAGGGGAGCACTACCCAGCTGAGAAGGGAGCTTGCTAAGAAGGTAAGGGGAGGTGACGCCCAGGCAATTGCAGCTCTTCTGTCTCCCAGGAATGAGGAGGATTGGACAGCCCTGGAGCCAGCTTTCTGACATGCCACTCGCCACACAGAAGTCAGTGTAACCCTAGGAATCCCTTCTCAAAAGCCTCTGACCCAATTAGGGGGCTGAGAAGAAACCTGACCAGGAACTTTTCTAAGAGGATCCGGCACAGTCTGACACAGGGATGGCAGAATGTCTGGGGAAGAAGACTGAAGGCTGTGGGCATTAGGAGAGGAACTGGGTTGAGCGGAAATGCAGAGTGAAAAGGGTAGGGCCACACCTGCTTTACGGTGGATGCTATTTACAAACTGAAAAATTCCATCCCAAAGGAACTCCAAAAGGGGCTACTAATCTCACTTTATGATAGAAGAAACTGTGTGTTGAAGAAATTCAGTGCAAGCAAGGAGGGTAGGCTGGGCCTTCAATCGTGGGGGACAGATGAGTGGCCCAGCACAAACAGGCCGGGACAGGTAGGGTCAGGATACACTGAGTGAGGCAGATGGAGTGGTAGTGGATGGGCAATTCTACGTAAAGGAAAAACACTGTTCTCTGTGGGGCTGGACTCAAGTGTTCATGCACTATTTATGCGTCTGGCAGCGTGGGCATGCCGAGGAATAAAACACAACTGCCCACCCTCGAGGACCTTGAGGTTTAGATGGGGTGGCATGAGCACCTGGATAAACATAACGCAGTGGGGTGAATAAGTGCTGGGAAGGGAGGTGTATGCGCCGCACTGTGGGAATCCTGGGGAAAGCTATTGATTACTTTCCTGATGATGGGACACGTGCCAGGAAAAGCTTCACTGAGGAGGTGGCATTGCTCCTGCACAGAGTTTAGAGATTGATTTCTAGAGTGTTGACATAGGTCAATTATCTTCCAGAAAAAAAGGAGTATCTGCTCTGTGCTTCAATATGTTACCACACATGATTCTCACGACTATTGTGAGTGATTATTCTTACCCCATTTTACAGAGGAAAATATTGAAGCTTACTTAAGAAATACAGATTGTGCTTTTCCCACCTTGATCCACACTGTCTGAGAGGGCTTCGTGATAATGAGCCTTCTTGCTGGAGTGAGTATTTGTTATATACAAGGAAACTGTGGCAACTAAGAAAAACATCAGAACCTTGCCCAAGGGATGGGCAAGGATAAGGTGATGAAATCCAGAGCCATGGCCAATAAAATACCTTTCCAAAAAATAGGAACCCATGGAGTAGACACTATTGTTTCTAAGATGACACAATTTGAGGTACCAATGAACCTGAGCTCACAGACCGCTGGGCTTGTCTATGACTGTTGTGTTTGGAGATAGGACTGCTCAAGCAGAGGGTATTAATAAACGTGTACTGGAGGGACTCCAGGGCATTTTCCACCATCCTCCCAAAGACATATTACCTTTGAGAGGCTGAGGGAAGCTAGAAAAACACTGTAAATTGCAAATATATTATCTGAGAGGAGATATAGCACAAGTCAGGTACATCTTAGAAGGGGAATTGGGAAGTTCTGAATCAAGACCACTGCCCAGAGAAAGTGGGCTGGGGGTGTGCCAGAGTAAGGGGTTCTGTGGCTTCTGAGGGGCAACATGGAAGTCTGGAACAGGTGAGGAGGTCTCACTGAAGACAACATCATAATTTTGCCACTGGCTGGGACCTGTGTTGGAGTCAGGGTAGAATGGAAATCTTGGTCAGTAAATTCCCCATTACCGAGAAATCTGTAAATGAGAGTGGTCACACAAAGACACATGCATGCAAGGAAACAGCAGGAAAGAGAGGGAGGCACATAATACACACATGTCACTAATATGCACAGAAATGAATGAAGGGCCTACACTTTTATCCACACATGTTGTTGGCTGTCATCACAGGGTGTTAGCCAAAGGTCAAGAATGATGAAGATGATGGTGACTTCCAGCTTTCTAGGTCTTTTGATCCTTCCTAAAAACCCCGTGAAGTAGAAAATATTCTTTCTATTTCTCAGATGAGAAAACTGAGGCACAGAGGGGGTTAAATAACTTGCCCAAGCTCGTGCTGTTAGTAGGAGCATAAATGCAACTTGAGGAGCATGGGTCTTTCAATTTCACATCAAGAGCCACTTGTACTGCACCGCAGATTAAGCTGCTGGTCCCAGCGTCCCATTCATATGGCCCAGAACACCTTCTCAGGGCACATGGAGAGTCAGGCCGATGTGAGTTTGGCCAATACAATTGGGAGGATTTCTCTAAAGAGCACAGGCATCGGAGAAGGTAGACTCGGTCTTCAATATTGGTACCTCCTCTCATAGCTGTGTGATTTGGGGCAAATTCATTAGCTTCTCTGAGGTGACATTTCCTCGGCTGCGAAATGGGAATAACCAAATCTACCCCACAAGTTGTATGACACAGGAGGAAGCATGAAAGGCCTAGCAGTGCACAGTCGCAGAGGTTTCTGTTTACCCTGAATGTCCAGGTCCTGTCTCAGTCCTTGAGGGACGAGGTCTACCTAGCAGGTAGTGCTGAGGGGTGGTTGAGTGCTCTTCTTAGAGTAGTGTCAGTGGAGGACAGATGGCAAGGGGACTTCGAAAGGATTCTCCTGACCTGGGAGCTTGACTTCTTTCAGACCTAGGGGCCCTCAGCCCCTAGAGATGCCAAGCTGGATCTCATGGAGATGGCCCACCCAGGCTGAGGCCAGCTCCCCCAGGCACTGACATGGCTTGCAAGGGGTGGTCTCATGGGGCTTTGTGCCCAGGTCCCGAGGGTAGGGGAAGAGAGCACCCAGGTTCTGCTTGGGACTTTGTTGGCAATTTCCTGCTGTCAGCTGGCAAGACACAGGGCCACTGCGTGGGCACCGGTGCATGTGAGGTGATTTCCCCCTTAATGTTTAATGCCCTGAAAAATCATTAGACTCCAAAATGGACAAGTTCTCAGTTGGTAACTTTAATTATTGTTAAGACTTCGTCACACCTGCTTATTAGCAATTATGCGTGACATCTCCCAGGGTGCTGTGGGCCTTTCCCTTTTCCTTCCTTCTCCTGGGGAGAGTGGGTGCTGCCCTCAGGTGGCTGGAAAAGCAGCACCAACCAACCACACAGATGATTCCTGCTGCTCCCCTCTGTAGCCTGGGCTTGCTGAGGACCAAAGAGGGCTGTCTGTTTCTTCTCAGAGGGAAGCAGAGAGAAAGTTCTTTCAGCACAAATTGGGAGGGCCAGAGGCAGACTAACTGCATAGCATGATGCCCTTGAAAAGAGCACGTTTGCTTTTATTACCTTATTTTCTATTACCATCCCCATTTTGCAGATAGGGAAACAGCCTTAGAGAGGTTAAGTAATAGCGTCACCTCCTAGAGTGTTTACCTTGTGTGCGTCCCCTTCTTAGAGAACCACACACTGAAGCCTGTGGCCTAACTGCCTTGAAAATACCACATGAGTTCAAGCCCACTCCTCCCCTCATCCCACCTCCATGGCTGCCTGGTCCAGGCGTGGTTTCCTGGCCCGAACTGGACCACTCAGAGGTTCTCTCCTGGAAATGGAGATTTAAGACACAGTTGGTTGAATGCCAGACCTGGCAGGTAATGGAGAACCAGGAACCTGGGTGGCCTATTTTGAATCATCTGCAAAGAAAGCCAGTCTCTAGGGAGAGACACTAGAAATAGATTCATAGAGGCAGGGGGAAGGGGCAGAAGACCAGAGGGAAAGAGGATGAGGGGACCAAGGAGAGAGGGAGAGGATGAAAGAGAGAGGGAGATGGAGAGAGTGGGAAGCCATAGAAAGACACAGAAATCACCCCTGGTCCTTTGCTCTCCACTTCCTTGTGTGCTTGCCTGACTGTACGTGCTGCCCTCATGTTCCAAAAGAGTCCTGTATCCTTCCAACAAATTTCCCTCTCTTGCTTGAGACAGTTTCCTATCCCAAGTCCCTTAGTAAGCTCAGATATAACCATTTTGAGGCCAGCCCTTGTGGTCAGGCAGCGATGAGAGGACTCTAGTGCCCCTTCAGACTTCAGGGCCTGGTGGGTTCCCAGAGAACTGCGGGTGCAAACTCGGATGCCAGGCTGGGATAAAAGGGCAGAAAGGAGGCAACCACTCACCACAGACCACCAGCAGTGTTCATTATCCCCTAAGGAATCTCCCTGAAGGACCACCTCTCTCGCCCACCACCCCTCGCCCAACCCAGGAAACCCTAACACTGGGCTATGCTTGGGCAAATGACAGAGTGATGCTATGTGCTAGCGGCCCTGCATCTGGCCCTGATTTTTAAGAAAGGGAAGGAAAAAAAAACACGAAGGAAAAAAGTGAACATGAGTAATGGGCCTGGAATGAGGCATACGAGATAACACTGAATAATAATGCGTCAAAAACTACAAGATGTATTTTTTTTATTTCCCAGTGGAGTTTCCATTGTGCTAATCCATCACTGTACAGCAGGCAAGATTATGCTTTCCCCAAAAAACTCTGGGAGATAAATGTGAGTAAATTAGGGTTTATTATATTATTTGGGGTGATATAATTTCCAAGCGGGCCCTTATTAAATTACTTCCTCTGGTGCTGACACCTCCTGCCTAGGTCTCGGCACCTTCGCTCCATTTCTCTGTCTGAAACTGCTTTGTATATTAATGTATCTCATCATTTTTTGGTGGGAGTGGGATGCCAATGGAGAGAGCTAAAAGGGAGGCTGAGTCATTCTTGGTGGGGCTGAGTTTCTTCCTTGCCAGCTTTCCTACGATCACAGAACCACAGACTCATACACACAGAGATACATAGAATATGGAGACACCCAGGCTATACCCCCATTTCAGAGATGGATAAACTGAGGCCCGAGAAAGGAAAGTGAGTGGCCTTAGGTCACACAAGTGATAGAGACAGAATCAAGACTGGCACCCATGTGTTGAGTCCCAGGCTTGTGCTGCCAGTCTCCTTGTCTTCAGGGCAGCTTCAAGTCCAACGGCAGAGCCCTGTGGAATGTAGGTGTCTAGCTCATCTACTATGAGGTCATTCCAGGGACCCAAAAGGAGATATGAGAGAAGACTTGTGGTCTACTCTTGGTCACACAAAAAGGCGTGTGACTTTACTTCTCTGAGCCTTTATAATAAGTATACCATCGTTACAGTAAAAAGGCTCGGAATATCTTAGTGGTTTTCTAATTATGTTTTTAGCAGTGGAACTCCATTTGGGAACCATATTTGGAACTCTAACATATAAAATAGTTAAATGAGGAGTTATCCTAATTGAAGAGAACTGGAGGTTGGATGGCCCTCCACTCAGTTTCTCTCCATCTGTCTCCACCTGGTTTGAGAGTACTGGGCCCAGTTTCAGCATCTGACCATGATTTCACCCTGCAGTGCCCTCCTGGCATCCTCACAAGTCCTGTCCACTCTCTGAAGGTGACTGCCATGTCTCTTCCAGCCCTAGAGTCTCGGATCAAAGTCCACAGGACTCACCCACACAGTCTTGTTGTCTTGGTCCCAATATGTGTGATTCCATGGGGCTTAGCTTCATGGTTAATATGTGGTTTTGCCATTTACCAGCTGTATGATCTTGGCAAGTTATTACTATTATTTTTAACCTCTCTGAGTCTTTCTTATCATCTCTAAAATGGGATAATAATAATTTTGATCTAATAAGGCAGTGATATTTAAATGAGAAAACACATATAAAGTACTTTGCATGGTATCTAGCATGCTGTAAATTATAGTTATTATTTTCATTATGAATACTACCACTCAAGGTTTCTTAGTGAGGCTTATGTGAGGGCTCATTATAACACACAATAAATGCTTAACAAATGAATAAATGAGAACTGCCATTTTTATTAGCTATTATGCTAATAGGCATCAGGGGAACCAATAGTGAATACATTCCTGTCTCCACTGTCAAAGGACTCTCAAGTTCTGCTTGCCCACTTGGACTTGAGCTCTAGTGCTGCTCCCAACTAGGGTCTGGGATTCAGGAGAGGAACATGGGGGAAGCTGGAGGAGACAGTCACGAGCCCCAACAGGGGGGGGTCAGCAAAGGCTTTGGAGCGGAGGTGATTGGTCTCCTATGGCTGCACAAATTACACACACTGAGCAGTTTAAAACAATACTTACAAACTCACAGAGACAGAAAATGGAATAGTGGTTGCCAGGGACAGTGGGGAGGGGAAGTGGGAGTTAATGGGAAGAGCTGTTTTGAAGATGAAAAGTATCCTGGAGATTGGTAGCACAACAGTGCAAATGTACTTAACACTATACATTACAAAATGGTTAAGGTGGTAATTTTTGTTATGTGTATTTTACCACAATTAACAATTTAAAAGTAAAATGATGAAAAACACACACACAATGAAATCCTACATAACACTGTTTACAATTCTCCTGTTCATTCGTGAGTTCAGAAGTCTGGCCTGGCTCAGAGTACCCACAGGCTGGACTCAAGGCGTTGGTTGGGCTGAATTCTCCTCTGAGGCTCTGGGAAAAAAACACACTTCTAAGCTCATGCAGGTTATTGGCAGTTGTAGGACTGAGGTCCCCATTCCCTTGCCAGTGGTCGGCTGGTGGTTACTGTTAGTTCCCAGAGGCTGCTCTCAGGTCCTCTCCCCTGGGCCCCTTCCACTGTCAAGCCAGCAGCAGTGTGTCAACTCCATCTCATGCTTCCAATCTCTCTGACTTCCCTTCTGTGACCAGCAGAAGAAGCTCTGCTTTTAAAGGGCTCGTTGATTAGGTCAGGCCACCTGAATCATCTCTGTATCTTAAGGTCACTGATTTGGGACTTTAAATATATTTGCAAAATTCCTGACAGTGATGCCGTGATCAGTGTTTGATTGAATTATTAAGGGCAGAGAATCTGGGGGGCGTTTTAGAATTCTGTCTCCCATGAGAGATGTCCTCAGAATGGGAATTGAAGGATAAACAGGATTTCAAAGGGGGAACAAGGGCATTCCAGGTAGAGAGTCCAGAATAAGGATGTGAGAAAGTGACAAGGTCTGGGCCTGGACTGAGTGTGGAGGAGGGGGCGTTTTGATGAGAGGTGAGGTAAAGCGGGGTGGGTGAGTGAGGTACTGAAGCTCCCCACTGAGCTGGGGGGTGGGGGGGTGGCTCTGAGGGTGTTTAAGGACAAGGAGGACCACCTGGGATGATTTGGGAAGAGAGAACGACTGAGTACACTCCAGGGGACCCCTCTGGACCAGAGCAGTCTGGGAAAAGCAGAAATGTTCTTTGCTCTACGGAAGAGGAGCATGGCTCCTTCATTCCGTGATTCTTCATCCATTCATTATGGAGTAACTGTGATGTGCCAGATTGTGAGGACACAGTGGTGAGCAAGGTTAGCATGCTCCCGTCTCTCTAAGTGCAGCGTAGAGTGCAGAGAGGACAGAGAAAGCAAAGACGAGAGTCCTATACAGAGGGGAGTGTAATGACAGGGGCAGCACTGTGTGCTATGGGAGCACTGAGGGGGGCCCTCACCCCAGGTCCCCGTGTAAAGTGGATGGAGCAGGAGTCCCCTCCCCCACATGGGGGTTGGAAGGGGGAAGAGTGATAGAGGCCCCATGCAGGGCCGTCCAGGGGCTGCTTGCCCAGCCCCCTTCTGCCCGTTTCCAGGAGGCGGCCTAGGTTGGCACTGAGGTGAGCCCAAGATTGGCCTGAATTATTGGGAAAAATGGAGGCCGAAAGAGGTACGAAAATTTTGATCAGAGTCTGGCCCCTGGGAAAGAGCTAAGTGTCTTTCTGCTGGCAGTTGCAGCAAAAGGTGCAATCATTAGAAGGTGGCATTTTGCATTAAAATTGTTTCCATCAGCCAGTGACATTTTCCTGTTCCTTCTGGTTAGCAGACCTTTTAGTGCCACAGATTCAAATGACTCAGGCTTCAAAATTTCTTTCCCGCTGGGGGAGAAACCCAGCCTAGTCATCCTGGGGTGGACAATCGTATTAGGTGAGGTTAAAAAAGCAGATGAACCAGTGAGCAGAGCAAGGCTCAAGGGATGTGCGTGAGGACATGGAGAACAAAGTGGGAGTCTGTATCCTGCACAACCGAACTGTTTTGTGTCTATGAGGATGGCAGGCCCTGGGTACAGGGCCCTGCGAGTGTGGTCCTGCAAGTGCCTTCATACAGTGGAGACACAGACCCACACTTGGGTCTGTGTGTGAGTGTGTATACTGAAGGAAGAAGTGAGAAGGTGTGCATGAGAGTGTGTGCATGCATGTGTGCTTGCAGGCACGCATTAGTGCCTGGGTGTGTCTGAGGACGCACAGCTCATGGCAGGTTGTCAGGTGGTCTGTCTGAGGGGTGGGTGGCAGTGACCCACCCCTCTGCTCATCAGGCTTCTCATCTTGCTGAGGGGTAGCACCACATGCCCAGCTGTTTGTTGATTCCCAAACGCAGAAGTTCTTTTCCTACTTTTCTATCATTTCAAGTTCAAATTTCCTCAATTCAGATAGAACTTTTGTGACCATGTCAGCCAAAATAGCTCCCTCATCCCCTCCACAAGCATTCTGCACTACAGCACAAACGTGCTTTCCTTCACAGCATTATCTCTCTCAGGAATTCCTTTGCTCTGTGTTTGTTTATATGGATAGTGTCCTCCTATCCCTCCAGAATGCAGCTCCCTGAGCAGGCTTCCTTGTGCACTCTGTATACCCAGTACCAGCATACAGTAGGCTCAATAAATGCTCTGCAGAATGAGTGATGATTTGTTTCGTTGTGCCGCCCCAGGGGCCGACTTTAGATAATGGAGGAGAAGTATTGCTTCAGTGCAAAGATACTGTGACACAGACCAAATATGGGGAGCATTCAAATAGAGAGCATTCAGACAGTGAATGCTGTTGGCGTCTCACATCTCTGGGTTATCACCCAAGTGCCATACTGTGGGACACAAGGGTCCTCAAGAACTGGTCTCATTTTCCCTCGGCCTCAGGCTCTCTGACTGTGTTGTGCTCTTTCATACCTCCTGTCTACACACTGTTAGCATGGCCTGCGGGGCCCTTCTCTTTCTTGACTGGAAACTCATTACCCTTCTTCCAGACTGTGCTCAAGTATTCACGTTCCAGAAGTCTCCTTTGACTCCCCAGTACCAAGTTCTTCTTTGTCCCTGCTCTTGGGGCCGCTATAGTGGCCACTTAGCTCTGACCACTGTAACATGTTTGCTGTGTACATTTGTAACAGACCCAAACCCCTCACCAACAAGACTTGTCGCTTGGCAGCCCAGGGTGCAGCATGGAGATGCTGTGGTACCAACAGAGGCTTGGCAACTTTTGCAACGGGTACACGATCGTAGGTCTGGCAGGAAGATGAAAGGTGCAGCTCTAATAGCAGAATCTTCTTCTCCCTGCCTGCTCCCCTCAGTCCCTCTGATTTTGTGGCTACCAGAGGTCGGTCCTTTCTGGTGACTCCTGGGCTCAGCTTGAGAGCCTCTGATGCCCCCAGGGGAAGACATTAAATGGGTGATTGTTCAGACCCCTGGTGAGCCTGTGACTGGTGGGGCACCCTCCCCAGCTAGGGCCACTGGGCAGAGGGACTTTGGACTCAAGCCACTGAGAAAGCTTACAGTGGTACCTCGGTTTTCGAACGTCTCCGTTGAGGAACATTTTGGTTTATGAATGCCATAAACCCAAAAGTAAATGCTTCGGTTTTTGAACACGCCTCAGAAGGCGCACATGTCACGCGGCTTCCGCTGAGTGCAAGACCCTGAGGCCTAGCTGTCGGCTGTTTTCAAACATTTCAGAACTCGAAAGGTCTTCAGGAATGGATTACGTTAGAAAACCGAGGTACCATTGTATAAAGCTCCTCCCTCATAGGGCCCAGATGAGGGCTTGTTCTGGAGAGACCTCAGGAAGAGACAATACTTTCTGAGTGGCCAGGGCTGGGTGGGGATGGAAAAGGTGAGCCCCAGAGATCTCCACTCTCAGTTGTCGTCCCACGAGAGATAAAGACACAGACAGCAAGTGCAGGGAGAGGGTCACGGAGGGGCCCTCTAGGGCTGGTTTACACTGAGTCCTGAGGGCAGCGTGGACTACCTGAGGTGGGATGCCAGTTCCCGGGTGCACATCAGCCACAGAGAGCCCTGCAGAGATACTGAGGGACAGTACCCAGAACCTGAAGTTGGAAGCCAGGGGTCCAGTTTGGCCCTGCCACTTCCTAAGTCACACGCACAACCTTGGGTGAATGTCTCACATTTGTCCAAGCCTCAGTTTTCTTATCTACAAAAGGGAACAAGGGTCATCAAGGGATTAAGCACTGTGTTGTGCACTGTCTCACTTAACCCTCATGGCATCTCTACGAGGTAAGCACTATTAGACGTCCCACTTTACAGATAAGGAAACTGAGACTTGGGCCAAGTAATTTGCACCTAGCCACACAGCCAGGGCTGGGATGTGAACCTGTGCTCTGTCTAGCTGTTAAGCCCATGTCCTCAGCCACTACTCCACATTGCCTTGCAACTCCTGCCAGGCCTAGTTTCCAAGATCAATGTGAAGATCTGAAGAAATCATGGCTGAACACATGGTGCAAGGGGCTCAGCAGGGTTCACGTGGAAGACCCCAGCTATGTGGCCTGGGGCTGAGGACAACCACTTCTCCCTGGACTCGCTCCCCTCCGCTCCCTACCCCAGCTCTCACTGGGCTGCCCCTGGGGGAAGGTGCAGGCTGGTGCCCTCTCTGCCTGCTTCTGCTGCCTAAACTTTACACTGGGCTCTGTCATTAGCCCAACAACAAGCTCCCTGTTTGACTAGCCCTGTCCAAATTTGCTCGGCGCGAGCAGGAGCCCATGGTAAGTAAACGGTTTTCTGTTGATATTTGAGTGCTAATGAAGAGGCAGCAAGCGGGGCCCGTTAATAACTGAGGAGAGGATTGTGTTTGCAGAAGCCTGTATACAGTGTGTCAGCCTGCCCAGATGGGGCCGCCTCCTTATTGATTGCCCAATAAGCCACAGTGGCACAGGCGGAAGGCATCCTTTGTGCAGTCCCACGGCTGGATCTCCATTTCCTGGGTGCTGGGACCCCACAGAGGCTCTCAGCAAGGATGTCAGGTGAGGGTGGGGGCTTCATTCATTCTTCATTTGTTTATTCAACATGTATGGATTGAGCATCTTCTACGCATGGGTCACCCTGCCAACAGCCAAGTCCCTATCCTTACCTAGAAACAGAGCCTGCCCTTGATGTTATGAGGGGGCTCAGTCTTGATACCTCTGGGCAGACACACGGGCAAAAGCTGATTCTGCATGGACCTCTGACCATCCCTACAAGCTGCCCATTGCTGTCCTCTACCCTCATCCTGAACTGACCAATGCCTGATGTGTGATGGGAGACAGCCCTCTGGCTGGCTTTGGTGGTGTCTTTCTTCCCCGTGTTATCCTTTAGTCCTGAAATCTAACAGGCTTAGCTTGGGAATTTCTGGCTTTGGGTGGGAAAGTTAGTGATGGAGAAGGGTTGCAGGGCAGAACTGGGACCCCCTCCTCCTTCCCACCAGGACTTTTCAGAGCCTGGGAGATGGCACAACAGATCCAGGGCCAAGCCTCTAGGAAGGCTGCCAGTACCCTCAGCCTGAGCCTGGTTTGGGGGTAATTTCTGGCCAGGGGACATCAGGATGACTAACGCAGTATCCTACCTGATGACCTTATAGTCTTGTAGAGGAGGTCGACTGGTAAACACATTATTGGAGAAAAATATAATATGTTGAGAAGCATGAACCAGGGCTGTGGGAGCAGAGTGGAGGGCGCTAGAAGGTAGGGGGGATTTCCCAGAGAAGATGACATTGAGCAGGTTTTTAAAGGCTGAATAGGGGCTTATAGAAGCCACAGTGTCTGTTCTCACTGGCAGGGGAGGAAAGGAACAAAGTCTACAATTGACTGCAGTTTTGCAGAGGCCCAAACTTGTGTCCCCTGATGAAAGTAGGTTTTGGGGGGAGGGGAAGATTTTGTCAGGCAGGTCCTTGATTTGGAATTGGGGTATTTGGGGTGGGCTTGGGGTGAGAGGCCCCTGGAAAAACATTCTCTCATCTGGGTGTTGGTGTCCACAGCTTTTCCCACATCAGATTATTCCTGGGGAAATGGAGGAAGGTGTGGGGTAGAGTCAGGAGGCTCAGACTCTCATCAACCTTGCCATTTCTGCGAGAAGGACTTCATCTCTTGGAGGCATCACTTCTGATCGGTAGACTGGAGCTAATAACACCTGCCTGCCCAAAAGGAGAGCAGCAATTGTGGTAATAGAGTAAAAAGTGCTATAAAGAAACGCAGCACAGAGCTGAGAGGTGGTCAGTACACCAAGAAACAACAACCCAAGCATTTGTATTTCACTTTGGTTCCTAGACAGAGAGATACACACACGTCATACACTGTGGTCCCTTCCACATCACACTGATCTCCTCTTGCTACAGCCCTGCGGGCAGTGCCCATCAGCAAATAACTGGGAGGAAACTGTATTTTCAGGAGCCCAGGGCAAAATTATGATGCTAGAGACCAAGTAGTGAGTGAGAAGGATTAAGAAGGATGCCTGAGCTAGTCCTAAGGAAACCAGCCTTCCACTGTATCCTCTCTTCTGGAACGCAGAGGCCCCTGGCAGGGCGGCTGGCTGGAGTACCCTGTAGCAGGCCCTCAGCTCCTGGGATCAAGGAGTCAATTCAGAGTCTCTTTGGAGGCCTAGAAGAGTTCTGAGGAGTGAAACTCTAGCCTACTGGGTCTGCTCCCCCAGGCTTTTGTTCTGGCCCAAACTACCTCTTTCCGTCTTCTGTCTTCTAGTTCCAGGAAGCCCATTCAGGGGCTGCAGAGGGGCAGCCCTTCTGTGTGGTTGAAATCCCCAGATCAGTGGATGTCTTTGAACAGATTGTAATGGGGGTAGAGGAGGTCCTTGCAGTAGTGTTCTCCTTTCTACTCTCACTGCCACACTGTTTTGTACTACTTACTGTCTTTCATTGAGAGCTGGAAAGAACAAATCCCAGCTCTCCCATCAACTCCTGTCTCCTAAGCCCTAGGTTAGCTCAGTAGTATGAAATGGAAGGCTTTCCAATTATGCATCTGGAGCCCTTTGCTGGGATGGGGACCTCTCTCTGTGCTGGGCACCTGGCATATATCCAGCAGCAGAAGAGGATCTTTGGTAAAAATGAAAGAGACTCTGTTAGTAATAAAAATGCATTTTGGTTACACCATGAGTGGTGGTCAATATCAACACCGTGGTTCTCAGCTGGGTTGCACTTTAGAATTACCTGGAGATTGCAGGTGATGCCTGGGCCTCATCTCAGATTAATGCAATCAAATCGCTGCAGCCCAGGCATCTTCATTCTGAAGAAAGCTGCCTGGGTGGTTTTGATGTAGTGTGAAGGCTAAGAACTCTGGAGCTAGAAATGCTATTTATCTTCTTGGGTATTGTCTCTCAGAGGCTGGTTCATTCATCCTCTGTGGAAGACTTGCAGAATCTTAAGCCCCCTTTGATTTCCAAAACTGGATGGAACCTATTGCCTGGGTGCCTGAGCCAGAGGTCAGAGGAAGAGGCAGCTAGACCCTGGGAGGGGAGAAGAAGGACTAAAGTCCAGGGGGACAAGGGAGCAGAAGCATAAAACCCCAGATGTCAGTCAAGGAGGACTTAGCGTGGAGCAAAGGTGAGGACTGCTTTGTACTCTGCTCAGACCTCTGTGTGCTTGATTATCTGATGAGAAAATTTATTTCTGATGAGTTGACCTTCCTGTGTTTCCAGCTGATATGAACGTAGTTAAGGGACCTAAAGTGCAGGGCCCTGCTGCACCTCAGAATAACACTATTTGTGCTGAGATTCCGTTTCCAGGCCTAAATGCTGGACTCGGGTGAAGAGGTGGAGGTAGAGTCAGCATGGGCCCTGAGATTCTACCAGAAAGCCACAGGGACGTGGGACAACCACAATGAGACTGGAATTGCATTTGGGAAGAAAGAATTGGATGATTCAGGCGAAGACCCTGACTTCATTAAGTGAGAGCACTAGAAAGAAAAGGTCTTCGAAATTCCTTTGTGAAATGATCAGCTGGAAATTGAAACACATGTAGCCTCCCTGGACACCCAACTTCTTAAGAAGTTCATTCTTTGAGGGGAAAGGAGGTCAGGGCAGATGAAGGAACTCATTCTTGACTTTTGCCCTGCGCCACCACCTGAGGCCAGAACTCTGTGTCGTGGCTGTCAGATCTGGTATCACTGGTACTAACCACCTTCTTGCGGAAACTGGAGAAGAGTGCTAGGAATATGCTGCTGAGAATGAAAGGAAAAGATCTGAGTCATAGTTAGAATCTTCAGAAAAATAATGGCACAGGGTGGCCAAGCATTTAGGTGGGGCAATGCTGTCACATATGACACAAAGAGCTAACTTATATGCCCTCACAGGAGTTCTTGTGGACCCACAGTCAGATAGATCGACGTGTCTTGCAACTCTGGTTCACTGCCCTGGACTGAGCATATGGCAACAATGGAGGAATCACTTTCTCCCTCACTCAGCATTTTACCCGGGCCCATTGTATAGGAGACTGCAGCCCTTTTGGCAACAATGGAAAGTGTTGCTCCTGCTCATCCCTCTATGCTCTCAATTGCTCCCTTTCTCCAAAGGAGTTGATGAGAAGGGGAGAGGGGCCTGGATAAGAGTGGCCTGCACACTCTTCCTCTCTCTCCTGCCAGGGCTGTTCTGTCTGTGATGAGCCTGCGTTTCTCTCCTCTACATTGGGGCAAGTTCTACCCCTGTAGAGAAAAGACCTGCAGCACTGAATGCAAAGTTCAATTCCAAGTGAAAGTATTAAGAGCCCAACTGTGGGTGTAGATCCAAGCTATGCTTGTCAATCCAGCCTTCTCAGCAATAAAACTGAGGTGCTTCTTTCTGTTCCCATGATGGGAACTGATATTTGAGCCAGACAGAAAAAATATGGACAAATTGAGTTGGGGGAGAGAAGGCATTTCCTCAAGAGAAGGTGGCACAAGAAAAGTGGTGCAGGTACTCAGAGAGGGTTACTAGCAAACAAAGCTGAAAGGAGAGGCTGGAAGCAGACCACAGAGGGCCTTGCATGCCAAGCTGAGGAGTTTGAACTTTAATGGACAGACACATGGGAACCACTCAAGTTTGTTTACTTCAAGGCATGACAAAAATCAGAATCATAAGAATCTGAAAACCTGGCTACTTATTAGATGGGATGAGCAAGGGAGAGCAAGGTGTCATGAGGAACTCCAGGGTTTCAAATTTGGTTGCCTGGGAGATGTGATGGCCTTCTGAGAAGCTGGAAAATAGAGGAGTTGGGTGGAGTAGGGTAAAGACAATAACTTTGGTGTCAGAAATTTGGTGTTTGAGCTGTTATAGGATAACCAGAGAGAAGGATCTGGCAGAATCCTAGAGAAGGGAGATAGGAGCTTTCTTAGAAGGTGAGGGGACCTCAGGATTTAGATATGAGGAGTCTTCTTTATACAGGAACACAGCCACCAAGAGAAAGGGTGTAGTTAGAGGCGATGGCTGGAGATATAGCCAGCATAGACATTCTGGGGCTCAGGGCTCAAGGGGAGAAAGAGGTTGTGAAAGGAACAGGTAGGACGGCCGGAGGGAGACGAAACCCAACAAGCTGCAGCATAGTATTGCTGAAGTAAGGACTGGGAGTTGCTTTGCATGAAGTCAGAGTCCAATACCCTGAATCAAACTTCAGCAGAAGAGGGCTTTTCAAAGTGAGAAACGCCACCTAGAAGTCAAAGAAGAAGAGGACTGAGAACAGCTCTTCGCTGTGGTCACTGGGAGGTCATTAGTGATTGCAGCATGGTTGGGGTGTGAGCCAGACTGCAGGGGTGTGAGGGGCAAACAGGTGGTGAGGAAATGGAGGAGCCAGGGCAGACGCCCCTTTGGAGCTGGGAAATGAAGGGACCAGAGCACAATCATTCAATGGAGAAGTAGGTATGAGGGACACCAGTGTGTTTGTGGGGCCATCTAGAAGTGGGCAGATGAAGGAGTGGGGCTGGGGAGGGATAAATATCTCATGGTCTCAGTGGAGGTATCTCAATCCCTCATGGGAGTGTGATGTTTTTTTCTTCCTGGAAGAGGGTGGGCTGCAGGTTAAATGGCAGCAGTGGTGGAGACAGCAGATACTTTAGCAGAGATGGGTGGACAGCTGGTTGCACAACGTGTGTGGGGACAGTAAGACTCATTGGGAAGCAGTTGGGCTCTCTCCAGGTCTGTTTGTATTTCTGTTCATGGGGTTGTGGCTTCATTCTGTGCTACTGGGATGGGATTGGATTTATTCCCTTTTATCCACATACCCATCCTTGCTAAATGTCCTCACCTACTATTGCTGCCTGCCCCATCTTTAATTTCCTGAATTATACAGCAGACACCGTGGACAGCTTCAAGGGCACTAAGAAAATATATTGGGGCCAGGGGATTCTCCTGAGCAGGTGCAGTACTATTTTCAATTAGAAGTACCCCAGTTCACTTCCTGTTATACTGAGACATTCTCATATTGATTTCAAAGTCATCATAGAAACCAGGCTCCTCTGGTTCCCATTGACTAAAGTTCACAGCACATGAGAGCCTTCACTATGTTGCCCTGCCCATGTCCCTCATGTCTCCAAGCACTCCAGTCCTGCCAGGCAGCTCCTTGTCCTTTGAACATCTTATTATGCTTCTGCAAATGCTGAGACCAATGCCTAGGACAACTTTCTCCCTCTTGTTTCACAGGTAATTCCTGCCCATTGTTAAAAACCCAGCTCATAGCTCACCTCCCCTAGAAAGCTTTCCTGGCTACCCACTATTTCCTCAGGGGTCCTATTGTGGATATTGTTGGTAGGTTACCCAATCCCCATCTCTATTTTTTTTTTTTTTTTTTAATTAATTTTATTGGGGTGACAATTGTTAGTAAATTTACATAGATTTCAGGTGTACAATTCTGTATTACATCGTCTATAAATCCCATTGTGTGTTCACCACCCAGAGTCAGTTCTCCTTCCATCACCATATATTTGATCCCCTTTACCCTCATCACCCACCCCCCACCCCCTTACCCTCTAGTAACCACTAAATTATTGTCTGTGTCTATGAGTTTTTGTTTCTCATTTGTTTGTCTTGTTCTTTTTGGTTTATATACCACATATCAGTGAAATCATAGGGTTCTCTGCTTTTTCTGTCTGACTTATTTCACTTAGCATTATTCTCTCGAGATCCATCCATGTTGTCACAAATGCTCCTATATCATCTTTCCTTAACGCCGAATAGTATTCCATTGTGTATATGTACCACAACTTCTTTATCCATTCATCTATCGAAGGACATTTTGGTTGTTTCCATGTCTTGGCCACCGTAAACAAAGCTGCAATGAACATTGGAGTACACGTGTCTCTGTAGAGAAATGCTTTTATATTTTTGGGGTAGATACCCAGGAGAGCGATTGCTGGGTCATATGGTAATTCTATTCGTAATTTCTTGAGGAACCTCCACACTGCCTTCCATAGCGGCTGCACCAGTCTGCATTCCCACCAACAGTGTATGAGAGTTCCTTTTTCTCCACAGCCTCTCCAACACTTGTTACTATTTGTTTTGTTGATGAAAGCCATTCTGACTGGGGTGAGGTGATATCTCATTGTGGTTTTCATTTGCATTTCTCTGATGATTAGCGATGTTGAGCATTTTTTCATATGTCTATTTGCCATTTGTATATCCTCTTTGGAGAAATGTCTCTTCAGGTCCTCTGTCCATTTTTCAATTGGGTTGTTTGTTTTTTTGTTGTTGAGTTTCATGAGTTCCTTGTATATTTTGGATATTAGCCCCTTATCAGAGGAACTGTTTGCGAAAATCTTCTCCCATTCAGTTGGTTGCCTCATTATTTTGTCAATAGTTTCTTTTGCTGTGCAGAAGCTTTTCAGTTTCATATAATCCCATTTGTTTATTTTAGTTTTTACTTCCATTGCCTTTGGAGTCAAATTCATAAAATGCTCTTTGAACCCAAGGTCCATAAGTTTAGTACCTATGTTTTCTTCAATGCAGTTTATTGTGTCAGGTCTTATGCTTAAGTCTTTGATCCATTTTGAATTAATTTTGGTACATGGTGACAGATAGCAGTCCAGTTTCATTCTTTTGCACGTGGCTATCCAATTCTGCCAGCACCATTTATTGAAGAGGCTGTCTTTTCTCCATTGTATGTTTTTAGCTTCTTTGTCAAAAATTATCTGTCCATATTTATGTGGTTTTATTTCTGGGTTCTCAATTCTATTCCATTGGTCTATGAGTCTGTTTTTCCGCCAATACCAAGCTGTTTTGATTATTGTAGCCCTGTAGTACAAGGAAAAATCAGGGAGTGTGATACCTCCAGTATTGTTCTTTTTTTTTAATATTGCTTTGGCTATTCGGGGTCTTTTGTGGTTCCAAACAAATCTGATGATTTTTTGTTCTATTTCTTTAAAAAATGCCATTGGGATTTTAATGGGGATTGCATTAAATCTGTATATGGCTTTGGGTAATATGGCCATTTTAACGATGTTGATTCTTCCAATCCATGAGCACGGAATGTCTTTCCATTTCTTTGTGTCTTCTTCAATTTCTTTCAAAAATGTCTTATAGTTTTCAGCATATAAATCCTTCACATCCTTGGTTAAGTTTATTCCTAGGTATTTTATACTTTTTGCTGCAATTGCAAAAGGAATTGTTTTTTCTATCTCTTTTTCTGAGATTTCATTGTTGGTATATAGGAAAGCAATGGACTTTTGTACGTTGATTTTGTAGCCAGCAACTTTACTATATTCATTGATTGTTTCTAATAGCTTTTTGGTGGAGTCTTTAGGGTTTTCTATGTATAGCATCATGTCATCTGCAAAGAGTGACAATTTAACTTCTTCATTCCCAATTTGGATGCCTTTTATTTCTTTCTCTTGCCTGATAGCTCTGGCGAGGACTTCCAACACTATGTTGAAAAGCAGAGGTGATAGGGGACAACCTTGTCGTGTTCCTGAACGTAGAGCAAAGGGCTTCAGCTTTTCACCATTAATTATGAGGTTAGCTGAGGGCTTGTCGTATATGGCCTTTATTATGTTGAGGTATTTTCCTTCTATACCAATTTTAGTAAGTGTTTTAATCATAAATGGATGTTGTATCTTATCAAATGCTTTTTCTGCATCAATTGATAGAATCATATGGTTTTTGTCCTTTATTTTGTTTATGTGATGTATCACATTGATGGATTTGCGAATGTTGAACCATCCTTGTGCCCCGGGGATGAACCCCACTTGGTCGTGATGAATAATCTTTTTAATGCATTGTTGTATTCGATTTGCTAGAATTTTGTTTAGGATTTTAGCATCTGTATTCATCAGAGATATAGGTCTGTAGTTTTCTTTTTTTGTGTTGTCCTTACCAGGTTTTGGTATCAGGGTAATGTTGGCCTCATAAAATGAGTTAGGGAGTACTGACTCTTCTTCAATTTTTTGGAAGAGTTTGAGCAGGATTGGTATTAGATCCTCTTTGAAGGTTTGGTAGAATTCACTGGTGAAGCCATCTGGTCCAGGAGTTTTGCTTTTGGGAAGGTTTTTGATGACTGATTCAATTTCGTTACTGGTGATCGGCCTGTTTAGATTTTCCACTTCTTCTTGGTTCAGCCTTGGAAGGCTATATGTTTCTAAGAACTTGTCCATTTCTTCTAAGTTATTAAATTTGGTGGCATATAGTCCTTCATAGTATTCTTGGATAATCCTTTGTATTTCTGTGGTGTCCGTGATAACTTCCCCTTTTTCATTTCTGATTTTGTTAATTAGTGTCTTCTCTCTTTTTATCTTAGTGAGTCTAGCCAAGGGTTTGTCGATTTTGTTAATCTTTTCAAAGAACCAGCTTTTTGTCACATTAATTTTTTCTATTGTCTTTTTGTTCTCTATTTCATTTAGTTCTGCTCTGATTTTTGTTATTTCCTTTCTTCTGCTGACCTTGGGTTTCGCTTGTTCTTCTTTTTCTAGTTTTTTAAGGTGTAACATGAGGTTATTTATTTGGGATTTTTCTTGTTTCTTGAGATAGGCCTGTAATGATATAAATTTCCCTCTTAAAACTGCTTTCGCGGCATCCCAAAAATTTTGGTAGGATGTATTTTCATTGTCATTTGTTTCTATGTATCTTTTGAGCTCTCCTCTAATTTCTTCTTTGACCCAGTCGTTCTTTAAAAGTATGTTGTTTAATCTCCATGTATTTGTGTTTTTTCCTGCTTTCTTTTTGCAGTTGATATCCAATTTCAAAGCTTTGTGATCAGAGAATATGCTTGGTATGATTTCAATCTTCTTAAATTTGCTGAGGCTGATTTTGTGTCCCAATATATGGTCTATCCTTGAGAATGTTCCATGTACACTAGAAAAGAATGTATAGTCTGATGTTTTAGGATGAAGTGCTCTATATATGTCAATTATGTCCAATTCATCTAATGTGTCATTTAGGGCTGCGATTTCGTTATTTATCTTCTGTTTGGATGATCTATCCATAGCTGTCAATGATGTATTTAAGTCCCCTAGTATAATTGTGTTTTGGTCAATTTCTCCCTTTAGTTCTGTTAGTAGTTGCTTGGTATATTTCGGTGCTCCCTGATTGGGGGCATAAATATTGATGACTGTTATGTCTTCTTGTTGTATAGTCCCCTTTACCATTATGAAATGTCCATCTTTGTCTCTTGTTATCTTTTTCACCCTGAAGTCTGTTTCATCGGAAATCATTATGGCTACACCTGATTTTTTCTGGGTACCATTTGCTTGAAGTGTCAATTTCCACCCTTTCACTTTGAGTCTATGCTTGTCCTTGTAGCTGAGATGTGTCTCTTGTAGGCAGCATATGGTTGGGTTTAGTTTTTTGATCCAATCTGCTACTCTGTGTCTCTTTATTGGTGAGTTCAATCCATTTACATTTAGGGTGATTATTGATATGTGAGGATTTCCTGTCATTCTGTCTTTAGTTTTCTGGTAAGGCTGTATCTCCATTGTTTCTTTGCCTTTTTGTTGTTGTCTGTTATTTCTGTGTGGTAGTATTCTATGATGTTTCCCTCTGTTTCTTCTTTTATTACAGTATATATTTCAGATTTGGATGTTTTTTGAGTGGTTACCCTTGAGTTTATGTAAAAGAAAGTTTGATATTTAGAGTATTCCAGTTTCTTCAGTCTGCTTACTTTCTCTATTCCCATATTCCAGTTCAGGCCTTTACGCTCCCCCTTTTTATGTTTTGGTTGCCACAAGTTGTCCCTGTTGATGGTGGTCTAATAGCCTCCTTTAGTATTTCTTGTAGTGCAGGTCGTGTATTAGAAAATTCCCTCAGCTTCTGGATGTCTGGAAAGGTCTTTATTCCTCCTTCATATCTAAAGGAGATCTTTGCTGGATATATTATTCTTGGCTCATGATTTCTCTCTTTCAATAGTTTGAATATTTGGTTCCATTCCCTCCTAGCTTGTAGAGTTTCTGCTGAAAAATCTGATGATAATCTAATGGGCTTTCCTTTGTAAGTTACCGTCTTCTTTTCCCTGGCTGCCTTGAGGATTCTTTCTTTATCATTGATTTTAGACAGCTTCAATACAATGTGCCTTGGTGAAGGCCTGTTGGGATTGAGGTAATTAGGTGTTCTATTTGCTTCTTGGATTCGAGGATCCAGTTCTGTCCACAAGTTTGGGAAGTTCTCATTGACGATTTGTTTGAATATATTCTCTGTTCCCTTCCCTCTTTCTTCTCCTTCTGGTATGCCCATTATTCTTATATTGCTCTTTCTGATGGAGTCAGAAAGTTCTTGTAGAGTTCTTTCATTTCTTTTAAGTCTCAAGTCTCTTTCTTCTTCCCTCTGTGTAAATTCCAGGTTCCTATCTTCGATGTCACTGATTCTTTCCTCCATCTGGTCAACTCTACTACCTAAGCTGGATATTTTATTGTTAATTTCTTCTATTGAGTTCTTAATCTCCAGAAATTCTATTTGGTTCTTTTTCAAGATTTCAATCTCTTTTGTAAAATGCTCATGGTGTTCTTTGATTGTGTTTCTGAGTTCATTAAACTGCCTTTCTGTGTTTTCTTGCATCTCGTTCAGTTTTTTCAGAATTGCGATCTTGAATTCTCTGTCATTTAAATCACAAAGGTCCATATCTCTAAGTTCCTTTTCTGGAGACTTTTCACTTTCTTTCTGAGCTATCTTGTTGCCTTGGTTATTCATGGCAATCACTGATTTACTATTTCTCTTCCTAGACATCTACAGGAGTGTCTTCTGCAACAGGTTGATAGGTATGCGAAGAGCTTTTGGAGTTCCAAAGCTCTTTCTGCACCAGATTCAGAGCCCGTTTGTTTCAGCAGTTCCGTTTACTCCTGCAGGGATCTGCCCAGATAGGTGGGGCCAGGGGCGGGGTGAGTTGTGAGAGGTGGCCCAGAGCAATGGCGGCGACCACCACCACAGCCAGTCCTGCTTCCACAGCTCCCTCTCCTTTGCCGGAACTAGTTGAGCTGCGAATCTGTGTCTGAGGACCACAGTTCTCAGAACAGCAAATATTCTGTCCTTTGATCTGACACTGCTACTTTATGGCTTCTAGCACCAGGCAGGTGGGGGCGGGGCGAGCTCTGGGAGGGTAGGGAGGGGGCGGCTAGTCTCCGTGCCTAAGGCTTCCGTTCTCCGCTCGGCAGTGAGGGCTTAAACCACTGATTTCAGCCCTCTTCCCTCAGTCTTTGCTCCGAGGTCTGCCGTGAGCGAGCGTTGGGTTCAGCGGTTTTGTATGCTGCCCCCTCAGCCCTGCGGGCCGTGAGCGGAGCCCTAGCAGTCCGAGTCCTTCCCTCTCCCGCAGTGGCGGTAGTTCCGGGAGCAGCGGGCTCCGAGCACTGAGCTAGGTCTGTGTCCTGCGCCCGGGCGGCTCCGTCTCCGCACTTCTCCTCTCCCTCCTCCCCCGCTCGCGCGATTCACCCACCTGGAGGTGAATTCAGTAGTCGGCCTCTTCGTCTTGCCTGTCTGCTGTGCAAGGAGTTTTTTGTGGAGTTATTGTTGTCCGATTCGTTGTAAATTCCAGGGGAGCGTTACAGAGGCTCACCTCACGCCGCCATTTTTTTCAGTGCCCCATCTCTATTTTTAAAAATTCATGACAGACCCTTTTAAGCATTCACCATTCTCCAGTACAGCCAGTGGCTTTAGGGGAAGTGATGCCCCATGACTGCCAAGCCTCAGGGGGGAGTCTGACTGGTCTAAAATAAACCATGTCCCTTTCACCAGTGACAGCTGAGGAACTGGGAATGCACCTCACATAAATAAAACACACAAGAAGACGTAGACCAAGGAGCTTCTGAGAAAGTCTTCTTGCTTCTAGAAGATGGCAATAGGAGGAGAAAAACTACCTTCTTTGTGTGCTGTGCATTGTCAGGTCTGGAAGGGATGCCTTGAGCTGCTACAGCTGATCTTGTCACTAGGCTGAAGATGAAACCCAAACAGAGGAGATCATAGAAGAGGGACCAAAAGGAACTAGGTTTCCCATCACATTATTGAGTCCTTGGGTGAGCCAACTCTGAATCCTGCCTTACCCCTGGTCTTCCTGTTACATAAAATAATACATTGTCCTTATTATTTAAGTCATTCTTGAAAAAGAAGTTTTGCATTCTAACTGATATAGTTCAAGTAGTACTTTTTATGCTCCATGAGCTCATGTCATATTCCAGATTGGGAGATTCTCACAAGCAAGCTATCATATTCATAGCTCTGTCCTTGGATCTGAGCACTGTGCCTTGGAATACCAGTTCAAATGAGGATTGAATAAGTGAATGGATGAATTTGAGGTTCTTTTGGCCTTTCTCCATAGGTTCTGCCTTAAAGTCTGCTTTATTATCAATTCTCTCCCTGTCCAAGAAGTTTCAAGTCCTTCACAAGCATTCTGTCCCTGCTCCCTTCTTGGTATGACTGACACGGGGCAGAGAAAACCCAGGCTGCAGGGACCTGTCTGATGCCATGCAGTGGGCTGGTATCAGAGCAGAGATCACAGATCAGGACTCCTGGCTTCCAGACTGGCACCAAGTGCCAGGAGCTGTGTTAAAGATGTAGAGAAATGACATACAGTTCCTGCCTTCACAACATTTTATTATGAAAATTTTTAAGTGTACAGAGAAGTTGAAGATTTTTCAGTGAATACTCAACCCACCTGTTTCATTACAAATCTATCTATTCATCTCTCTATCCATCCATCAATTAGCTTCCGGTCAGACATATACATGAGGAAACACAGGTATAGGGTCTATGCAATTGCAACTGATGTGAACCGCTGCATAAACTTGGGGCACAAGCATATCTACACTTTTAAGTCTGGTTGCCTGAGAGCACACCTTCCTGACTAGCAATTAGTCTGGGATCTCTCTTTCTTGAGGCTACCCCTAACTCCTTGCACTGTTCAGTAATCCTGAGGGCATGCTTGGTCCAGAAGGGGTTGTCCTTTTCTCAACAGTAGGTGCAGAGAGAGCTGCAGCCTGGGGGCCCAGCACCACTGTGACTTGCTGTAGCTTGTCATAGTTAAAGTGGTCTGAACAGCCCAGTCTCTTGTCCTCTGACCCTGAAAGCCCCTACTAGATCTCATTGGGGCCCCAAACTTGGGCTTCAGACCTGTAGCACTCATGGATCAAACTTACATGCTCTGCCTTTGTTACCAAAGTGCCAACACTGTCCAAAAATCTCTGGGTCTGGAGGAACTTCTGCACCTACACATGGTTGCACAAACCAGCGCTGTCTGTGCACTTTTATGCCCTTGAGTCGGGCCCAGATCACTCACCTGGACACCCTTTTTCTTTACGATAATTCTATTTTACGGGCCTGGATTTTACAGGCCATTAGTCCAGCCACAGATCTCCCAGAGTTTGAGTCTTAGGGAGCAGAGGTTAGGCCATTCATCTATCTCTTTCCTCCCCAAAGGCACTGGCTTTGTTGTGTAGATTGAGCTTCTGCCCCAGCAGTCAAAAGGTAAGGCAAATTTTGTTAAGCCACTAAAACAAAACAAAATCCCCAAACACAGGTTTTGTTATATCTTAATCCGAGAAACAATGGACTTCTTCCATCCTTGTCTTTGTAAAAGTAACAGGGTTTCTTAAGTGACACTGGGCAGGATAAAGATAAGCTTCACAAGGAAAGAGCCTGTGTATTACCCAGACTCAAGTTTGGCTGCTTGTCGCCCACGAGCCAAGAACAGAGAGACAAGATTGGTGGAAAGAAAAGCAGATTTATTCAAAATACCAGCATTCAGGAAAAATGGTGGATTCCTGTCCAAAGGCCATCTCCTGGTTCCTAGTATGGCCAGAAATGTTTTATAGGCACACAAGAAGAGACAGAACAAAGGAAAAGGGGGCTGGCCAGGAAATTTCCTGAGCATTGAGGTTTGAAGACAGAAAAAAGTGTTTCCCACGTCTGGTTTGGTTCAGAGATAAAGATGTCTCAGTCTCTGTTGTAGGAGTGGATCCCAACACAAGGCTGTAACAGTGTCTTTCAAGTCAGTGTCCTGAAGATTTAACAGAAAGGAGGTATGCATACAGCCTTGAGAAAATAGGGACTAACTGGATTAAGTCCAGTTTTTCTGCAAATTAGCTAAGTATGTGTGAGGCCTTCAGAAAACAGTCATTAAAGCCATTAGAAGGGGAGGGAAGTGAAGAAAAGAATAAAGTTTAGGCTAGATTACATTGCCAATCGAACCAAACTAGAGTGTTAAATCTTGAAAAGAGAAATTATAGTGTCACCCTTGCATAAGGTAAACAAAATCAGTAAAGAGGAGAGATGAGGTTTTTTTCAGAATTGGTGTATGGAGTGAGGGGAGAGCAAAGGCAAAAGGACAAAGGAGCAAGGAAACCACAACAAACATTTTATTATAAAATTTTTTAAGTATACAGAGAAGTTGAAAGAATTTTTCAGTGAACACTCAACCACCTATTTCATCACAAATCAATCTGTTCATCTTTCCATAACCCATCAATTAGCTTTATTGATTAACAGTTCTGCTGTTAATTTTACTCATTTCATAAAATTCATCCACTATATGTGCACATGTCAGTGATTTTTAAAGTTTAAGCAGTTGTGTAAGTATCACCACAAGCCTGTTTTAGAACACTTCTATCGCCCCTAAAGAGTCCCTGCATGGCTATGTGCTGTAATTACTGTTCCCACCCTAGCACAAGGCAACCACCAATCTGCTTTCAGCCTCTACGGGTTTGCCTTTTCTAGAAATTTTATGTAGATAGAATCACATAATACATGGTCTTGTGTGTCTGGATTCTTTTACTTAACTTAATGTTTTTGAGGTTCATTTTTGTTGTATGTGGCAGTCGTTTGTTTCTTCTTATTGCTGAGTGGTGGTCCATTGGATGGCTATACCACAGTTTGTTTCTACCTTCACTGGTTGAAGGACATTTGGATTGCGTCCATTTTGGGGCTATTATGAATCAACCTTCCTGTACAAGTCTTTGTGTGGTCATATGTTTTCCTTGCAAGTTTTTAAAGACTAAATAGTACCTGACTAGGCTGTTAAAGCCAGAGGAAGCTATTCCTGGCAGGATGAACCATATGTGCAAAAGCTCAGAAAATTCAAGTGCCTGGTGTGTGCAGGGGATGCTAGTAGCTCAGTATTACAGAGAAGGCACGCTCACAACGTTTCTTTTCCTCTACCCATCTTGGTTTCATTGCCTGGGGCCCTGAAAATTAGATTGAAAAAAGATAGGTTAACAAGAGAAAAACAGAGTTTATTAGCGAGAGAGAGAGAGAGAGAGAGAGAGAGAGAGAGAGAGAGAGAGAGAGAGAACTCAGTGATGAGTAACTCAGAGGGTTAGAACTTGGGCTTATATAACAACGTAATAGAGAGCAATACATTTGTTTTCACAAGACAAATCACAAGACAAGGAATAGTAGTTTGAGCTTTTAAGGGCGGCAAATTGTAAAAGGTAAATATATGAGGAAACTAATGGAAGGTAAGTGTTGTTTTAGCAAGATTTGTTATGTAGATTCCTCTGGTGACTTCACTGGGCTGATAAGAGTCTAGAGTTGTTTCCAATGATTAAGAATCTCCCTGCCTTCCTGCTGGAGAGGAGGAGGCCAGACAGGTTGTCCTGTGTCTGATTTTTCAAAATTGCCTTTAATTCAAAGTAATCCTTATGCTAGAGTAGCATGTTTTATGGTGGCATACTGTGCATACCCTCAGTGTTATGGGGGAGTGAGGGATGCAAGGGTTGGACCTCAAAGCCTAAGACACTGTGCTGGGGGAACAGCGCTGTTGGATTATATCTTGAAGGCTCTAAGCAACCTCAGAGGAGTTTTACAGGAATCCACGAGGTCAGATGTGCTTTGTAGGAAGAATGGGCCAGCTAGAAAGGTATGATTATTAGGTGAGAGATACGAGGACCTAAACCTGGTCCTGGCTTGAGGTGGGGGTCGACGGGTGGTGAATTGGATAGATTGAGACTCTGTGTATGTGTGTCCTTGGGGAAGGGAGGACATGGGGTGTTGAGAAAGCAGCTGAGTAATTCAACCTTGCCCGCAGCCCTGTAACACCCCTTCTCCAGTGAGGAGGCTGCCCCCCGCTCTCCAGTGGGTGTGTGGCTCTCAAGGTTAGCGCCATGGGGGTCAGCACTGTTTAAACGTTGATTACAGAGACGGTGGGAGCTGCTCAGATTTCTAATTAAGATTAAAGAATGTACCCGGCTTATAAATGGTTCTCAGGAATGTATAATTTGATTAGCTTGTTTTCTCTGGGCGGTTTAATTTCTGGATTAGTGAACATGACCTCTGACTACAGGTGGGGCCACTTGCTCACCAGACACAAAGTTGGGGACCTAGCGGAGCATTAGGATGGACGGTAGGGTAGGGGATGTGGAGGGAATAAGAGGAGGTGAGGGAGTCCTGGCCAGAGTGATATTTCTCTTTCTTCTCCTCTCCCTCTCTATTTCAGGATGAGAATGAAGAATGCCCAGCTTGTGATCAAAAAGTGCCCACATATTGACTATCAAATAACTGTGTTCACCTGGATTTTATTTAAATTTATTTGTTTCTATCCAAAGCCATCATAGGCCCAGTCCTCCCACCCCTGAATCCAGTTCCCTTCTCTTTCCGATTTTAAACTGCCAGCGAACGCCCCAGCAGGGCCCAGCCTATAGTGCTAGGTCTCTTTAAGGAGCACTGCTCCAGTCAATCATAATCATCATGATAACCCTGGGCTGATTCAGTGGCTGCCTCTCTCCACCTGGCTCTGGGCACTGCCTATGGGCTCCAGCTGCCACGGGAAGTCATAGCTCCCCTATGGCTCCAGGAAAATCACAACCCCCATCCCCACTCTCCTTACATCCCTCATCCTCTTGTCCCTGGCTGGATTATGACTTTTATGACTCCTAGGCACTTTTGCTTTCATGGGTCCCTTCCTCCATAAAATAAATAAATACATAATTCTATTTTATAATTGCATTGGTATAAAGACAAGTAAATTAATATTATATGTTAAAACATGTTATTCTATCTGAAAGTTGGTTTGTTTTCTTCTAATTTTAAAAGGAATTAAAACATTTTCTTGGGCCCATAAAAGTATGATGGGTTTTGGGCTCTGTGCCTCCTGTGACACATGGATAAGGTGGCCCTGTTGTGTCCCCCAAGTCTCCTGACTGTCCGGATACTACCTGCCCAGAGTGACAAGTGTCATGTCCTAGGAGTTCGGCAAACCAAAAGCTGCTCCTCCTTGAAGAAGTCCTCATAGGAAGCCTATATTGGCTCTGTCCTCAGGCTGTCCCTAGCCTCCCCCAGCCCCTCTTCATTCCTGCTTTTGCGACCTGAGGCACTCCTGTAAAGGGGGCCAAATATTTCCCACCCCAGATGGCCCTTCCTTCCTGGGCCTTGTTTGTTGTCTGATTGAATGAGTGTCCTCCCTGTCCTGTACTCCAACCTGGCTAGCCCCTGGGGTCTTTGTGCAATGTTTAGCTCCTGGTCATCAGGGGTTTTCAAAGAGTGATTGGCGGAATGCCTGGGGGAGGGGCTGTGAAGTGAATGTTTAAAGAAGATTCCAGGGCCTGTTACCGAGACTTCTGCACCAGTATATCTTCAGTTTGTGCTGGGAATCTGTCCTTCAAGGGGCTCCCCAGGTGACTCCGTATGCATGGAAAGTTGGAGAAGCCTGGTGTCTGGGAAGGGCATGAACTCAAGGTCTCCTTGCCTCTCTTTCTTTCTCCCAGGCCCCAGGCTGCTTGCTTCTCCGTTCTACTCCTGTGTGATGGGAATTCAACCAAAAGATTAAACATCATGTTACGAATTATGGAGCAGAAAGAGACAGCTGCAGTCCAATCTCTGCTTCTGTGGACTTTAGAGTCTTCTTTCCCAGAGGGTGGGGATTACCCTCTATCCACCCCTCATTCCCCATTAAAGAGGCTTGTTTTTTCATGCTTCTGAGCAAGAGGTCTAGAAGCTCAGCCACATCCACCAGCTTCTGAAGACAACAGGAAATGTCCGTGGGCAAAATGCTGTGGATGGATAAATGCTCACTTTTAGGAAAGCAGCTTGAGTAACAGTGTAGGCAAGAATTGCCTGCATTAAAAAAATATATATGATCCCAGTCACTCTAAAAGGGTGGGTACTGCCCAGGATCTGGAGACAGCGTTCCTGGGCTCCTGCCCTAGCATTGCCACTAACCTGGGTGTGACCTAGGGCATTTTGCCTGACACCTCTGAGCCTCAGTAGCTCATTTGGACCCATTGAAATAACGCATATTGCAGTAATTTGTAAATGGTAATACACTCTGCACACAATTCATTATTTTTATAAGAATCGCTGTGGTTATTTTAACAGAATAGTAAGGAGCGTTTATCCAGCACTCTGGAGACCAGGATTCAGCTCTGCTTCCAGCTGGCTTTATGATACAGGAACCCTTCATCGGTCTAGGCCTATAGTCACCATCGCTAAGAAAGGTGAGAGAGAACTAAATAATCAGTTTTGGTTTTAAGACTTCCTGGGCAATCTCACTCTGAGCTCAAGGCTGAGATCTGTCAGAATTACTGCCTGGTACACACAGGACCTGTCCTGAGCTTGGTTTTGTTCCCTCACAGTCCTTCACCCCTGGCCCTGGCCTTACAGGAGGCAGGGATTGGGCAACAGTGTCTCTGGCCAATGGGGGCTATGGCTCTGGGGGCCGCCCCTAGATGGGGCACTGGGAGAGGTTGTGGGGGGGGGGTAGGTGGGTGGCAAAATCCTGCAAGATTTACAAACACATGTTGCTTAGGTCTACTTGGCATCAGCACCAGAAGACCACCTCACCCAGTCCCTAGGTGGACTCCTACACCTCCAAAATATGGGGCGTCTCCTCAGTGAGGCCTTGCTGGACATCCCCTCACCCTCACCTGGAGTTGAGATGGATACATTTGTAGTTCGTTGTGTCTTGTACCCTGATCTTCTTACTTCCCCATCTCTAACCTTGAGTCCTGATCTCCAGAGGGTTTGGGAAAGGGATTGAGAGCCACGAGGGGTGGGGGTTGCAGACAGGCGGCAGTCCGGGGGTGCTTGGGGTCTCCTAGTACCGCCTGGCCAATGGAGTGCCTACTGGCAAGGGGATACTCCAGGGCTTCCACCCGTGCTGGTCCGGAAGTGTTTTGCGACAGGGCTAATGATAATCACCCCTTGGGGCCTGTTTTGTCTTCCAAGTGCTTTACAAACACCACCTAATTAGCCCGCGGGGAGGAGCAGCGCCACCGAAACGCTGGCTTTGTTATTCATTTCTGTAAGGTCTGGAGCGCACGGTCTCCGCGTGCAGCGTTGGCTGGGAGGATGCCCTGGTTGGGGCGCCTCCCCTCAGGTCCCCCTGCCCCCTCCCGCGCTCCGTGGGGGGACCCGCAGCAAAGGCCGAGTGACTCCTCGCGGTTCAGGCCCTTCGCACACATCTCATTTACTCTCAGCAGCATCTAGAGGAATGGTTAGGCTCTGGGGCTCAGGGAGGTTCAATGACACGTCCAAGACCACACGGCGGCCGCCGGGGCGCTGAGAGTCAAACCCGCGGCCCCCACCTCAGAGCTCCGGGGCTTCGCCCCCCCCCCCCCCCCCCCCCCGGCGCCTCGCGGGCCTGGCGCAGAGGCTCGGGCGTCCCGGGAGCGCTCGCTCGGCGGCGCAGCTCGCCCCCGGGCCCGCGAAAGTGTCGCCGCGCAAAGCTCCTGGCGACACCTGAACGGGGACAGAGGCGCAGCGACGTCGACTCGGCGCTCGCAGGAAGCCTGGATGCAGTGTAGTTATCTCGCTCAATCAGCTCGGACTGGCGCGCCGCCCAGTCACCCACCAGACGGCGGGTTTGGTTTCGGGATCCAAGCACCGCGCTGCGGCCGCTGGTTAGGCCCCGAGAAGAGACCAGGGCGCCGAGCCGCCGTGCCCTTCGCTCCCCGGACCTGCGGTGCCCGCGGCGTCCCGACCCGGCCGCCAGTCGCCGGCTCCAAAGCAAACCGCGACCCCTGCCCGCCCCCGGCTGTGCTGGAAAACCGGGTGCTCGTTCATCGGTGTTTCTGCGTGGAGGCGCTGCGCGAGTTTCGGGGCCCGCCCGCGTGGGGACACAGGCCAGACCCCCGCAAGGAAGGCCGCGTCCCCCCCTCGCATCTCCCCCGCACAGCAGCGGTGCCGGTTCTCTGCGACTCGCCCGACGCGCAGCGGAGACCGGAACGCCGGCGCCCAGGGCCTTCCCCAGGCCGGCTCCGGCCAACCTCCCGGCCTCGCTGCGCGATCCCTCCCACCACACAAAGATGGCTCGGGTTTTCTTCACTCGTCTGCTGTCTTGATTCTGAACCTTCTGCTTCCCCGACTGACTGGGATGCTGTGCCGGGGGGGGGGGGGGGGCCTCCCCGGCAGACTTCCACTGCGCACTAGGAGAGATCCAGGGGGCCCTGGAGGAAAACATTTTCCGGTGGATGAGGATGAGCAGCAGGGTTAGATTTCATTGATAATTCACATCGATGATCTGCCGATTTCAAGACTCCCCTTCCCAATTTGCACTGCCCCCCCCCCCCATCAGTTGTACTGAGGGCATAAGCCCTGGCTTACCCATGTTTGTGGCCCGTTGGATGTAGTCCTTGGCACAAAGCAGACGTGGATTAGCTCTGGCCTTTTGCTGACTCTCTGTTTACCTGACCAAGTCACTTGACCTCCCAGGAGCTCAGACTGCTGGCTGCATAGGTCTTTGTGGCTATGATGTTCTGTTTTCTGTGATCTTCCTTCATAAACGTATTCAGTGAAGCCATGTCCAGGGCACAGTGTCCCAGTTTGTGTTAGAGAACCCTACAAGGGAAGCTTACAGACCCCTCCCTCATGCTCTGACTACTGCTCTTTATCCTCTGCTTGAGGGATGGGAGGGAGAAACGGGGGTCCTGAGGCTTTGCCCTGCACCTGGCCTACCTAGGAGATTAAGCAGCATGGTGTGGACAGAGGAACGGGAGGACCCACATGACCACTTTTCAAGGCTCTCTCTGGCCGATAGGACGAAGGCATCAGCCATTGTATCACCTAGGGTGTCTGGACACCAGGATTCTCCCTGCTGCAAGGGCCTGGAGGGCAGTGGAGCCCAAAGGGGTCTCAAAGCTGGGACCTGTATGTGCCCATTGGCATTCTTCTCTGGAGTCTAAGCACCTTAAGGGTAGAGACTGTCTCTATTTTATTCCCTACTGTGCCCCAGAATCAAAGCTCAGTACCTGGCACATAGTAGGTACTCAATAAATAGATAAAAGAAAAAAGGAAGGATGGATTAAAGGATTGCCTGCCCTGACAGGGGGCTGAGTCTTGAGAGTGGGTGGGTATGTGCCCAGTATACTGGCAGGGAGATGATTTATCTCCACTCCAAGTCTCTGCTAAGCAGCATCATGGGTTCTTCTCTCCCCTTTAATTAAGAACTAAATATAGATCTTAATTAAGACACTGATGAATTTAATTTAGAGTGGCATTAGGGCCTTAACTTGCAGAGCTCAATGCCATGTTTGTGTAATGTGGGATATAAGCTAAATGAGTGCTTGCTTGTTACCACCATAAATAATTCCCTTGTATACCCCTTTTGAAGCAGTGCTAACACTAATCTGCTCCCATGTGCTTGCTCTTGGACGCCCACTGCCTAGCCCCTCTTCATCTATCTGTATCTCAAGATGCCCTGTCTTGTCTCACAGGCTCTGACTAGACTGAAACCCTCCTTTCTCCACTTCAGCTGCCTTCTCCACCTCTATTCACACAAGTCTCTTTGCTGGGAATGCGTTTTTCCTCACTCTCACTCTGAGTTTGTCAGGAGAACTCCTTTTCTTCCGTCAAGTTCCAGTGCAAGTGTGTGGATTTGAGGAAGCCGTCTCTTCTCTCTCTCCCTGTCTCCTGACCTCTAAGCACTTGAGGTGTGAGCTCCAAACTTCCATAGGGCGTTGCTGTTTCCAGGACTAAGTCTTCCATGCAGCATTATTATTTCATAACCTGTGTTGTTTTCCTGGCCTACATCAGGTTATGAGTGCCTAGGATGGGGCCTGTGCACAGTAGGAAGAAGCTGTGACTTTGGCTTTCATCCAAGGAGCTTAAGGAGCCAACCTCTCCATCTCAATCCTGAATATCAGACACTGGGTTAGGATCTGGGAGACCCTTACAATTTCTGCAGAGTCACGGGCTGAATGCAGATGCATGGCAAGGTCACACAAGTCTAATTGTCTTATGTGGAAGGGCGGAGTATGACTTGGGCCCATTTCATTCATTGTTCAGGCTCCAGTCTGATGCCAAGAGGAAGCACAGCATGGTGATTAAGAGCTGTTGCTCTGGGGCTAGACTGAGTTACTTCATCTGTAAAATAGGATTGTTCTGAGGCTAAATGAAAAATTTCCCTTAGTGCACTACATGGCACATAATAAGTGTTCAGTAAACGGTAGTGATATTGATGATGGCATTTGACTGACATGTTGACCTCATTGGAGATTGGGCAACTTTCAGTCAAATGGAGGAACAGAATGTATTATTTATAATTTGTACTTAGGAAAATTGGGGTACAGGAGATGACTGGTCTTTTCAGGAACTCCATGCTTTTTGTCCGCATTGTTTGTGGTTTGGGTCCTTCCTCTGCCCTCTATGCTTCTCACCTGTGAAATGAGGGAGCGGGATGGCATGATTTGACCCCCTCCCTTTGTAGCCTGGGGTGACTTAGCCCCCTAGCTCCTCCTCCTCTCTTTCCTAGACTTGCATCCAAGTGTTTAGGGAGTGGGAACTGTCTCCTTCAAGCATATGCCCCTGCAGTGCCAGGTACGTTGCTTTTTCATGTGGCAAGTGGGAACTATCTGTGATTTGAAGAACGAAATCATTTCCCTGAACCTACTGCCCTGCTTGCTACAGCACTGCTGTTCTAGGCTCTGAACAAAAGGTGCATCTTTGGAAATTTGTAGATTCAGTTTCCTTCTTTCTCTTAATGTTACCATGTATTGAACACTGTTCTATGAGGCTGCAGATCAGGGTTTCTCAGGCTCGGCACTGTTGACATTTCAGGCCTGATAATCCTTTGTTGTGGGGACTGTCCTATGCTTGTAGGACGTTAGCAGCATCCCTAGCCTCTACCCACTAGATGCCAGCAGCGATCCCTCCTATATACCCCACTGTGACAACCCAAAATGTTGGCAGACACTGCCAAATGTCCTCTGGGGGGTAAATTGCCCTAGTTGGGAACCATTGTTTTATACTAAGCACAGGCCATATGCATTGTCTTATGTGTCTACCTGCCAAATGTGTGATGTAGATACTATTCAAATGCTCATTTTATAGATGACGAAACAGACTGAGTGGGGATTCTGGAATCAGGCATATTGTCAGGTGGAATCTGGGTACTTACTTAACCTCCCGTAACCTCAGTTTCTCACCTTTAATATGTTGATAATCATATCTCACTCTTAGTGTTATTGTCAAGTTCTTAGCACAATGTTTGACACTTGGTAAGTGACCAATATATATTAGCAAACACTCTTTTGTAGATGCACATTCAGACTCAACAAACATTTTTCATGTCTGCCATGTGCTAGTAATAGTAACAGTTAATATTCGTTGAGTACTCATTGTATGCAAGGCACTGTTTAAATGTATTAACTCATTTAACCTTCACAGGAATCCTGTGTGGTAAATGTTATTCTCGTCATTCAGATGAAGAACAGAAACACAGAGAGTTAAAGAACTTGCTAGTAATGTGAGATACGGAAATTCAAACCCAAGACCATGTTCTTTATTACTATGCTATGCTGTGGCACCAAGATTTTAATAGGAGCTTTCACATTAATTTCATTTATGAGCCCCATCTCCAGTGACACCTCTTTCTAGAACTGCACAGTCTAATTTGTCTGTTAAAATTGAAATTAACCGAAATGTAAACTTCAGTCCCCGGCCACACTAGCCACATTTCGCGTGCTCATTAGCCCCATGGAGTTAGTCGCTACGTATCAGATGGCTCAGATATAGAACATCCCGTCATCGCAGATAGTTCTGGTGGACAGCACTGTTCTAGGACTGCAGAAAATGAATTTCTTTTCCTTAAGAGTTTTTTGATGTCTCTCTATATAATTGGTGCCGTCAATGAACTCTGTGTCCAGAATTGTGCAGTCACGAGCGTATTCTGTCAATTTAACATTTGTTAAGTCCCTACTATATATCTGCAACAGTATTTGGGACTGAAGATATAAAGATAAATAAATACGACCCATGCTCATAATGTAATTTATAATAACATTAGGTTGTTAACTTGCAGAGCTCAATGCTGTGTTTGTATCATGTGACCTAGGAGCTACATAAATGTGAGAAGTGCTATATTTGTGCAAGAGCCAAATGTCATGGTAGCCAGCGCAGGGGGCAAATAATTGTGTCAGAGTTGGGATAGAGGGTACTTCCTAGAGGAGGGACCTGGGGAACCTTCCATGAAGGATACTTGGTAATCTTTGGGCAGGCAGAGACTGGGTAATCTCTCCGGGTTCTGGAGTCACTCAAACTCTCTTTGGCTAGAATTTCTGTTGAATAAACTTGCAGGTAAGAAGGCTGAGCTCTTAGGGAAGGTCAGCATTATTTAAAAGAGATTTTATTAATTGGCCAAGAAGTTACATTCTAGGTGAATGGGTAGGTGAGCACAGTGAGTGGGGTCAGAAGTGCAGAGGTAGAATATATTAGGCTGTCACTTCTGCTTGCATCTCTGGAGAGTCTAGCGTCCTTCTTCCCTAATTCCAAGCTGAGCTCTCCCTCCCAACTCCCTGGAGCTCTCAACCCCCACTCCCCACCATGTCAGCTGACCTTGCCCAATTGCCCATCTTCCTGCTCCAATTCAACACTCCCCTAGCTCAGAAATTGCTTGGTGATATTGGGAACAATGAGGCCTGACTGTTAGTTCAGCACAAAATGGTTTTCTTTTCTTTTCTTTTTTTTTTAAAGGGTATTGCATTCCTGGTGATGTATGGACAAGTCAGGAGAGTAGAAGGAGAGCTGGAACGGGGGTGAGAAAAAGGAAAAAGTGAGTTGGGATTGCAGAGTGTCTGGCGCCTCATGAGGCAGGGAAAGGGCGATTACTGCTGCCGCGTGGGGGCATTGACCTGCTGAGCAGGGCCCTGGCTGAGCCTGGCTAAAGAAACACCCTTGGAAGGGGAAGCCATCAAGGTTAACAAGGGGCGCAGGGCCACGAAGAGTTTGGAGGCAAGAGAGACATCAAATGTAGCTTCATCTCATCCTTCATCTTGTTCACAAGAGTGAGGCAGTGAGATGAGCTGAAGTGAGAATGTTCACAGAGGACCTCACTGAGGCCCAGAAACTGCAAGTGATTTGCCTAGGGTCATACAACAAGTTAGTGGCTCTGCCTAGAACCTAGGGCTCTGTGTGTGTGTGTGTGTGTGTGTGTGTGTGTGTGAATGGTTCATTCCTTTTATTGTTGAGTAGTGTTCCATGGTATGTATGTATTACAGGTTGTTTAACAATTTACCTAATAATGGACATTTGGGTTGTTTCCAGATTTTGGCTATTATTATTATTTTTAATTAATAGACTTTATTTTTAAAGCGTTTTAAGTTTAAAGAAACATTGAGTTGAAAGTACAGAGAGCTCCCATATACCTCCTCTCCCTTCCCCCTCACAGTTTCCCCTACTACTAATATCCTTCATTGGTGTGGTACATTTGTCACAATTGATGAACCAATATTGATATACGAGTTATTAACTAAAGCCATAGTTTACATTAAGGTTCACTCTTTGTTTTGTATGTTCTATAGGTTTTGACAAATGCATAATGTCATGTATCCACCATTACAGAGGCCTGCAGAGTAGTTTTACTGCCCTAAAAATCTTCTGTGCTCCACCTGGTCATCCCTTCCTCTCTCCTAACCACTGCCAACCACTGGTCTTTCCACTGTCTTCACAGTTTTCCCAGGGCTTTTTCATCTGCTTATTTTTAGAACTTTCTAGAAGTCTCCCATCTTGGATCTCTAGCCATAGAACCTTCTTGGAACCCTGGCCCCGTGAGGAGCTGGTTGAGGGGTGTGCAAGCAAAGTGAATATGAGTTTGAATTGCTTTCTTTTAAAGACCAACGATTGCTAGATCTGGCTGATATTCCTCATTCCACTGGTTGCTCTGTGGACTCAAGAGGGTTGGATGCTGCAGGCCCTGTTGGGGGGTACAGCATAGCAGAGTAAGAGAGCATAGCAGAGTAAGAGAACGGTGGCCTTGTCAGCTGACAGCTCAGCTTTGGGCCTTTTCCAACCCCGAGGCCTTCGGAGACCCCAGGCACTCAGCTCCTTTACAACCAAGCTTAGATTCAGCTGCCTCGGTCTTCTCCCTCCCAGTGCCTCTGGCTCAGCCTGGGGCTGCCTCCTGGCTTGCAGACTCCCTCTGTTAAGTCCCACTTTCATTTCTAAATAGACAGTAAAATGAGCAATTGATTTTGGGTATTACATAAACTGGGTGAGGGAAAATTTAATAAGGAAAAGAGCAGCGGGAGGGGTCTGAAGATCTTAAACTCAAAACTACAAAAGCCCACCATTTCCAGCTACAAACCTGCTATGATCAGAGAAATAGTACAAATGGTCCCAAGCCCTTGGGAAAAGCCTGGCCCTGCCAGCCAGGGCTCTGTGATATCCCACTGGAGACTTTCTCCCTCCTTCCACTGTGGCTCCAAAGGTCATCCCTTCTGTTCCCCAGGCCAGACATGCTCTTCCACAGTCAGTCACACCTTCATTTGGTTCACAAACCACCTTGGAGGCAGACTGAGACTTCAGACAATAAGGGACACGCAGGACATGGGGGTGGGAAGGGACCACAGCAACTAAAGTCAGCTCCTCTCACTATGTAGATAAGTGAACCTGAGTGAGAAGGCACTGTTAGTGCATACTGGGGGCTGCGACTCAGGTGTTCCAGAGTCCAGGGCAGTGCCCATGCCATTGTTGTCCGGAAAGATGGGGAATGCACAGTGCTTTGTGTGTCTGTGACCAAGACTGCCATCAATGCTGTTGACGCTGTTTACGCTCTACATGAGGAAACCAAGCTTTGGAGGAGTGGCTCTCCCTTGCCCAGGACTTTGGACTCCTGGTTTGGAGTTATTTATTTATTTATTTATTTATGTATTTATTTATTTTTATTAGTTTCAGGTGTACAAGACAAGGTAATACTTAGACATTCATCATTCACATCCCTCACACTGTGAACCCCTCCCCTCCCCCCACCCACCACCACCCCGACCCCACACCGAGCCACCACACCACATATATAAAATTATAGTTGGCATTCATCAATGCCCAGCCTCTGGTGTACAATGCCATGATCAGGCATCCACAGTATCTCTGAGGTGGTCTTCCAAATAGGACGCATGTCCATTGGATACCCAACAAAATCTTTACAACATTATTGAATAAGTTCCCCAAATTAATTTTCAAAAAACCCTGAGTGGAGTTCTTAATGGTTCCATGTTTTCTTTATGGTCCTGTCCGTCTAGCCCATTTCAGCTTGGGTGGGCTGTCCAGACCAGGTTATTGGTGTGTGTGTGTGTGTGTGTGTGTGTGTGTGTGTGTGTGTGTGTAGAGTGGAAAAAGACAAGGATTGTAGGCATACCTGGTGGGAAGGGACAACTGGAACTTGGCAGGAAGAGGGTGGAAGGTTAATAAGGATCTCATGTACCCTGCTGTCCACTGGCCTCCAGGCTTGGGAGATTCTCCTTTAGCACACATGGCCCCGACCAGCCACTGGGAACCGGGGTAGCCTCTGCATCCCCTTCTCGCAGACTCTCTCGGAACCAGAGTCTGACAATGAACCCCACATCTCTCCCAAACCTGGAGTCCCATGAACAGGACCCAGGAGGGCTTTAAGGCTGGATGGGTGACCTCCCTCTATGGCCCATTGTGATCTGCTTTGAAGTCCTTGGCTGGTTGGATTTTGGAGCCAGCAACTGAGAGGTACCTTCTACCCACACCACAGATAGAGGACATTCATCCTGCAGCTGGTGACATTGTGCTTTTCACAGCAGCTAAATCCTTGCTTAGACTCTTGGATTCTCTTGGAGAAAAGACTTGGAAATTATAGGGCAAGAAAAACTTGATCACCTCATTTCACTGGGTTGCGGAGATGCAGGGTGGTCTTTGTCCCGGCAGCTTACTCTCACAGGGAAGGGTAAACAAGTGCACGGGGAGGTCCCGTGATAGGAGGCAGACTTGACCAAACACCCAGGGGAGACACCAGCACGGCACAGGTTCAGAGGGGGGAGTGGCCTCCTCGTGGTGAGGACCTGAGTGGGCACAGTTGGTACTTGAGCCGGACCCTGAACAATGGGTAGCAATTCCATAAATGGAGGTGGGCGGCAAGGGTGTTTTAGGTGGCAGAAATAGCATGAGCAAGGGCACCAAGACAAGGTGCTGTATTCTATTTGGGAATTGGCAAAATATCAAATTTAATCGACGACTGGAGCATACATAGAAGAGGGATGATAGACAAACCTTGGGTGGAGCTTAAGCCAATTCATGGAGGTTCTTGAATGCCAATCAAAGGAGTTTGGGCTCATACTCAATAATCAGTGGGGAGCCGTTGAGGGGTTCTGAGCTGGGGTTGCATGATCAGGGTGGTGCTTTAGGAAGATTCATTTAGCATAATTATACAGGATGTATTTGACCAGGAAGCAGGTGATTGCAGAGGTGGCGAGGGTCTGAACTAGAACAGTGGCCATGTGGAGTGCACTGTGAAATCTTAGAGAAGAGAAAGATAGGCTCCCACTTATAACCTAGCTGGGGAGATCGGTGTGTGTGTGTGTGTGTGTGTGTGTGTGTGTGTGTGTGTGTGTGTGTGTGTAAATGAGAGGCAGGTATAAGAATAATACTTAATGAATTACTAAATTTTGTATGGTCCATTGCCAAAATATGTGTTTTGGACTGATGGGAAGGGATGAAACAACAGAGGTTGGAGCAGAAGGAGAGATTTCTTGGACCAGGGTACTTGAGCTGATTCTTGAATACAGGGAAGATTTGAGTGGAAGAAGAGGAGTAGAGATAAAGAGACGAGGTCCCTGGAAGGAGGCAGCGTGAGAGGTATGTGATTTGACCTAGAAGGTAGGAACGAGGTCCAGACTGGGCTGAGCTAATATTATTTCTGGATAAGCTATACATATTATTAAATTATTAAATTATTAAATGCTGGATTCCTGGAGCTCAGAGGTTGGGGTTGTTGGGAAGGCCCAGGTGAGGATCTCCAGTGCCTGTTCCTTGGAAGGCTCCAGACCTCTATCTAGGCCAGGACCTCCACAAAGTCTTGAACAGACTAGCCTTATCTCTTCTGGCCAGAGTCTGGAACTCTCATCCCTTCCTCTTTGTGAAGGCTGGTCCCTTCCATTGGCAGCACAGCAGAGAGCACAGGAAAGGAATGTGGGCTTGGGAGTTAGCTTTTGAAAAAGTAGCCTGGGTTATGGAAGTCAATGAAGAAGTCACACTTTTGAGATCTTGTCTGGTCCCTTCACTAGATCCTAGGTTTTCTGGGTGCTCAATAAGGATCTTCAAATTTCTATGAGGCAGCCTACACTTTGGAACTCATGGAGGCAGCTGTTCCTGGCGTCCTGTTTTCCCTCCCACCTTACCTTTTGTTGGAGATTTCAGCTTTGATGTCCCCTGTGGTTTTTTCTGAAATGGGATTTTGTGAAGAAGAGGACCAAGACTAGCTGCTTGTCATGCGCCTGGCCTGATCCTATAGTACCAGGCACAGGGGCAAGAGAGACGGACACCATTCCTGCTGGGTGCCATCTGCCCCTCTGTCTTTCCCCATCTGAGGCAGTGGGGAAGCCGTCTTGTTAATATTTCACCTATCAATGCAGAGGCCAGGCTGGCTTTGTTTATTTTGGTCTGATTTAGGAATCCAACATGACTCAGGGTGGCTGCAGCTTTGAATGCATTGGTGGTGGTGGTTGGGCGGGAGGGGTGGTGTCAAAGCTGCGAGGAGATGGATCTAGGATAGGCAAAGGGACAAGAAATATTTAGGGCCAGGCGATTTGAACTTTTATCTCTCCTTCTTCTCCAAACTCTTGCATTTATTCAAGTAACTGAAGGCTAAGTTGCTGGTTGCTGCATCCTGAGAGGGAAACGTGAGGGACTAAAGAGGAAGTGCAGCCTGAGAGGGGGGGAGCAGAGCCACGTCACTGTTCGCATGCACATCACAAGATATGTGCTGCCCTGTGAGAAGGTCCTCTGCCCGCCCCTCCACCTCCTGTACATCCCATCAAAGCAGGGTCAGACGAAACCACAGAGCTGGCTTCAGCCCAGAGCTCATTCTGAGGTGACTCACGTGACATTTACAGGAGAGTCTAGTCTCTCTACTTGACGCTTGCCAAGAGCTGGCAGTTGGACTCACGCTCGGACCAAATCCGAGCTTCAAGCTTAGAAGCAAGGGTGGGGATGGGCACCTAGGCTGCCCTGGATGGCCATAAAGCCCTTTTGGGGTGATCTGGGGGTCAGCCTGAGCATAAAGCGAGGGCTCCCCAAGCCCAGGACTGAGAGACTGGCATCCTGGACACCAGCCCAGTGTTTCTGCATTCCTACACACTTGGGAAATAAAAGAGCCAACCCTCTGGCCCTTGGGCCTCTCAACTGAGGAAGTGGCTGAATAATGAATGAGGCCAGAGTACTTCAGAGAGGTGGCCCTGGGGACAGGAGGAGGAGGGGCACGAACAGGTGTGTGTGTGTGGGGAGTAACCTGGCACATGGAGAGAGGACTAGAGCCCTGATGAGCTCTGGCTCTGGCTTCCGCAGCAGGTCAGAGCTGTTGACTCACACAGAGGAAAGTGGCCACGAGAGCTTGCATAATGGGTATTGTAAACCCTCGGTTTGTCGCACATCTAACCTCCTGGTGCTGTTCCTATTGTACCTACCAAGAAAAGCTACCCATGGACTTTGCAGAGGTAGTTTGTGGGGCTGGATAGAGACTGGATCCTGGGAGCTGAACCTTTGATGAGGGCTGCAGGACATGAGACATTTGTGGGCATTTAAAAAAGGGCCAGATTTACTGGGAGGGTAGGTGTGGTACCTGTGACTTCTGGCAGGTGCTGAACAAGGGCAGTGTGCATGGAAGTCCCTGGAGGGGATCGAGGGTCGTCAGGAGCAGCCCTGCTAGGTACTGATTGCTTCTAGTGATATGACGCTCTCTTCTCTTGAGGCTGCCCTTTTCATTCAGCAGGTCAGCTATGTGGGCATCTAAACATGTGGCCTGGGGACTTCCCACCTTTGTTTTCTCTGTCAACTCCACACTGTCTTTACATTTTTTGCATGGCCTAAAAGGGGCAACGTCCCCCAAAACTCAGCCTGAAAAGATAAGGAACATATCTTTGTTGTGTGCTTGCCACGTGTCTGCTTCTTTTCTCGTCAAGTCCACATGATAGTTCAGACATGTAAGTATGAGTATCTCCCCTTTAAAGAGAAATAAACTGAAGTCCAGAGAAACTGAGTAACTTGGCTCAAATCACACCGCTAATACTAAATGGGTGAGTTGAGATCTAAATGTATATGGCTGAGCTGGGATAGGAACCTCAGGAGGCTCTCTTTCTTTTGTTGGGCATTCTGAGTCAGGCTCACTATTGTGACAGCTTCTCAAGTGCTGCCCACTGCTCCAGACCCCCAGTCCTTCTGAAGACTTTCTGAGCATAAAGTAACAGCTTGAGTACATTTGGGGTCAGGGAGCCTGCCTGGTCCTAGATTTCCTTCTCAGGTAATCCCTTCTTGGCAAAGCCTGGTTGACACAGGTGGATAGTCTTTATTTGCCAGGTGGGTGGGACCCACCTGGTAGCCCTCCTCCCTGGTTCCACTGCAGGGACACTTCCCTGGACTTTCTCTTTCTGTCCACAGCAAGCATGCCACCAAAGCAAGTAGCCCCCCACCCCACCTCTCAGCTCAGAGCGATTGGCCTATGCCCACCCTCTCACCCCATCCTTTAGGCAGGAGGCAGCTTCCCTAGGCTATGACTGGCTGAGGGCCTTCCAGCACACTTCTCCCTGGGGGTGGCAATCAACCCCCGATTTTGTGCTGCTTTCCCAGGCCTGCCCTGGCTGCTTGCGGATCAGAGCCCAGCCAAAGCTCCTTTGCTAGAGAAGAGGCCAGTCTGCCTCCCATGTCCCCAGCTTCCTGCATAACTGACGTGAAGAGCTGGAGTCAGGAGCCTCAACTCTGGCCCTGGGAGAGATGGTGTGGCAGAAAGGGTTTCAGCTTTGGGGTGAACCAGCCTGGATCACCTGAGGGCTGGGAATGTCTCAGAAATTTCTCTACATACAGGGTGCATGGGCTGGGAGTTGGGGGACGCAGGGGGCAGACCACACTTCAGGTGAGCTTGATTGAAAGTTTGAGGCCATCTTGCTCCACCTCCCAGCCCCTGCCCAGGGGCTTTGTTGGAAGCATCGCTTATTCGGCTGCCTTGCCTGCCCTTCCACAGCTCTTCTCCCAGGCTGATCCCCTGGGTTGCTGCCTCCGAATGACTCCCTGCCTGCCTTGGGTGGGGCTGGGCTCTGAGCGGGTCTGCCAGAAGCTCCTCTGGGCAAGTCATGTTAGAACAACCCTCCGTGCTTGGAGATTCCCTTGAACACAAATGCACATATCACAACATCTCACAGCAAATTTCACTGTCGTTCATGTTTTATTAGGATAAGTGCCTTAAAAGCAGATCAGAGATTCAACTAATTTGCTCATTAGTAGAAGGAAATTAGCCATTTGAGATCTGTTCTAATAAAATTAGCTTGGTGACAAATGCTTTGTTGCTGTGTTTATTAGATTACCATACTCTGCATTTTAAAGGCCAGACCAGTCTCAGCAACTCTTCAGGGTATTCTCAGAGCTTCTTTCTTCCTTGTTTTTGTTCTTCCCATCAGGCCTGTTGAGAATTTTTTTCTGCTTTCAAGGCTAATGGGAAGGCCTGACCCAAATCTGTGTTTTATTCAGACATCCCCCAGTCCCGGGAACCCATGGTCTCCTACCCCTTCCCCTCGGCTCCTTCTTCCTCAGAGACTTGGCTTGGCCCTGCCCCCCAACCCCATCCCCTAAAGGTTTCCTGTGTTGCTGTCCATTAAAAGCCAGCATCTCCCTGCCATGCAGCACCACCCCCATCATAAGTCCAGCCATAGGCTGGCAGCAGCTGCTCTCCCTCCACTCCCCTAATTGCCAGGTGGGTCCTTTCACTGTTCCTTGCTTGGGCTCCCTGTCCCTTGGAGGGTTCTGCCTTATGCTCCAGTTCAAGACTACTCTGGCTTCACCCGGTAGTTTCTTTCTATCCTCTGGAGGTGACTCTCTCCACTAGAGTGGGCAACTTACCCATTTGCTTTTATCCTGCAAATGCTTAGCTGTCTGGTGCTTCACTGGCATGGACAGAAAACCCCATGAGCATCTCACTGTACATGCACTGAGCTGTCTGAAGTCTGAAGCTGGGGAGGGATGTGGGGAATGTGAGAAACTGCTGGCTAACCCAGGGCTGTGTGATTTAGGAGCCAGTGCTCCCCAACATTGCCACAGCGCTCTGCTGGCCCCTCCCTTTTAGCTGGATTTCATCCCACGTAATGTCATTGCCTGGGGTCAGCGCTTTCTTTGCATTCATTCATTTAATCTTCTGGGTGACATTAGGAGGTAGACCACACTGTTATTCTCGTTAAAGACACAGGGACTGATGTTTGGAAGGGTTCCCAAGGTTACCCTGCTTGTAGGCTGAGGAGTAAGAATGTGAACCCAGGATTGTGTGTCTCCAACCATTTGGCTATCCCATGTGTTTGGGCAAATGCTGCCTGCCCAGACTGGAGTGCGGCGTGACAGCTTCCTGAAGGTGGAGTCTATAACTCAGGCATCTCCTGTCTTTCCCGGTTCCAGGCACAGACCTAGAATGTGGTGAGTGCTCACAAGCCTTTCTTAAATGAACCGGTGGATAGGGGAGGGATGATCATACAGCCCCAACTACTCGAGGGTCAGAGTGTGAGAGTGGGGTGGGGGGAACCTAGAATGGTCCGGCAGGACCTGAGCGCTTTTCTTTCTGTTCCTTTGCCAGTAGCAGCCCCAGCCCAGCGTCTCCCTGCATCTCCTGGCTCCCCCTTTGCTTGTACAAATCATTGGCTCAGACAACTGCGATGGGTTTATCCCACAGGATGTGACTCTGAATATTAGAATGTCAGAAGCAGCTGCCTTCGCAATAACTTGCTGTCAGAGAGGAAATAAAAGGGGAGTTGCAGTTATTTAATTTGGAGCATGCAGGCGACAGGCTGGGCCTGCGGACTCACTGCTGTTTCCCCAGCAACTTGGGCATCAAACCAGTAGGACCCTGCTCTTGATTTTTATCCTGGTCACACCTATACTGGGCCCCATATGTCCCACGAGAATGCCTGGTACCCAGCCAGCCTTTGTTCATGCCTCTCCTTCCTCCCGTGCTCTCCTGTGCCTTCCATCTCCCAAACCCAACCCCCCTCTTTTGTCTTCAGATTCTTCCTAATCCTTGCAGTCCGAAGCAGCCCTGTGGTTCCTCCCCTACTGCTCTCACGGCTCTTTCTTCTCTCAGCATCTTTGCAATATTTTCTCAGCTATTTCTCCTATCACTCCAGTGAGGTAGATATGATTTCTCCTATCTTAAAGAATGAGAAAGGCTAAGAAAAGCTAAACTATCCAGGTCTTCTGATTCACATAAAGGAAGACACAAGAGGAGGCCAGTGGTGGTGGTTCAATAGTTCTTACGGAGTGCCTTCTGTGAGCTTCACTCTCGGAATGTCCAGATGAACGAGATGCCCATTGGTGCCCTCAGAGTGGAAGGAGAGTGTGCCTGGCAAGCTTTTGTTCACAGGAGAGGGGACCCTGGACCCTGCCAGAGGAGGCTGTGAGTGGGCCTTACCAAGTGGCCACTATTTGGATCTGAATCTCCCTATCTCCCATGGCAGCAAAATCTCCTTTCTTTGGTTTTGGCTCTGAATGGGGAGTGCAGTGTGGACAAAGGACACTGGAGTGGGAGAGGGTGTCTGGCTGCCGCTTGGGAGCTAGTGTTTTAATGGAGACATTATCCCTCTTTCCAGAGCTAGGCTGTGCATACGAAGCATGTGCCCTACTGGTCCCAGCCTTTTAATAGAGGAGTTTGGGGTGAAAGTTTGGAGCAAGATCCCCAGAGAGATAGCGAGAAGAGCAAGGGCAAATCAGGGCCTATCAGCTGTGTGACCTCAAGCAAAGTGCTAACCTGCCTGAGGTCAGATTCCTCCTCACCTGGTATCCACTTTTCAGGACGGTTATGAGGATGAATGGAAATGTGACTGGAGATGAAAGTGAAAGCTTTGGGGAGTGATGGTCACCCTCTAAAGGCAAGGCCCACACTGACTTCTAGCCAGGCACAAGACAGAGGCTTCTAGGCCTGGCCTCAAGGGTCAGTCTGGCCGAAGCTCTTGGGAATCCTGAGCCCACTTGGAATCAGCTCCTGTCCAGCCCCAGCCCCTGCCTGGTGAACAAATCCCCTGGAGGGAGGGCATGGCTCCCTGGGGAGTAGGACAGCCCATCCTGGCAAGAGGTCCACCTCTCCGTGGAAAGAGGAGAGGGTCCTGTAGGCTCCTGGATGCCTCTGTACACACCCCTGCTTCCAGTCTATTCCTTTGGAGCCCCTGACCCCCACTCAGCGCTGCTCTCTGCCAGGAGTCACACCTGTGCTTCTCCCCACAGCTCAGTCCACTGGTCATGGTCGTGTGAGCTGAGGCATCAGGGTGGGAAAGGGGTGAAGAAGAGGGACCTGGGATTCAGCCCTGGCTTTGTGAGCTGGGCCATTGCTTTACTTCCCCAAGTCTGTTTTGCTTCTCGAGACTGACTGTGACTGACAGACCTGTGAGGGCCAATGAAGAAATGGAAGTGTGAGCAGGACACAGGTGCCGGTAGGTGCAATTCCTCCTCCTCCAGAGGCTGCCTGGAGCTGAGGCTTGCAGCTCTTACCGCAACTCCAGCGCCCTCGGACCTTCCTCACCCCTCTCCCCCGAATCCAAAGCACAATGGTGAAGGGGACTACAAAATTGGAGGCTCTGTTGAGTCCTCAAACATTTTTTCTGCCCCTTTCTCTTCATGCCTTCTTCTGGGCCTCACGTTACAGGTTTGTTGGTACAATTCAGGTTGTTTCTCAGGACTCTGAGGCTTTGTTTATTTTTCTTCAATAATTTTCCTCTTTATTCTTCAGTTGAATAATTTCTATTGACTTCAATTTCACTGATTCTTTCTTTTGACCTCTCAAATGTGAGGTTGCACCTATATAGTGAATTTTTATTTCTGTTACTATATTTTTCAATTCTACAATTTCCATTGGGTTCTTTTCCATAGTTTCTATTGCTTTATTGAGAATATAGGGAACTATTTGTTAAGACATTGTCATTACATATTCCTTTAATTATTTAAACATAGCTTCTTTTAATTCTTTAAACACATTTTTAAAAGTTGCTTTGAAGTCTTTGTCTGCCAAATCCAATATCTGTGCCTGCTCAGAGTTGGTTTCTATCGACTTTTTTTCTTTCCTGGGTATGGGTCACTTTCCAGTTTCTTTCCACATTGTAACTTTTTGTTGAGAACTAGACATTTTAGATAATATGGTATATCACTTCTAGGCCGTTTGGCTAAGATCAAGGGTAGATAATATGTTGTACATACGCTGCATTTTGATTTATCACTCTTGAGGGTTGTTGTTGCTGGATTTTTTTTTTTTTGTAATTTACTTGGACTTAGTCTGGGGAATCTGTCTCCCCAGTGGTACATGCTGCTGATACCTCTACTTAGTTTTTAAAAATTTTTTTTTGTTTTTAGCCTGGCTTTTAAGGGTCTCCTCCATGCTTTTGTAGCTCAGTGGTCAGCCAGTGATTGGATAGGGGTGTGTGAAAGCATCTACACCCCAAACCTCCATCCTCTGTGTGGATGATGGGGCCAAATTTAAAGTTCTGGTGGTTTTCAGGTTTCCCCTTCTTTGACTGTCTGAGGCCATCCAGGTCTTCCCTGCATACGTGCAGCCTCCCAGGATACCAGGAGGGGAGGGTTTTCCAGCCTCTCTGTGGCTCTCTCACTTTTAGGAGCTCCCTATCAAATGTCTGGCTTGTTTGCTGCTCTGCTGCTTGCCTCAGTGGGACTGCAACCTCAGTCCAGCAGAGCTGTGGGCCTCGCTTAAGTGCTTCTTCACTGATTGACCCTTTTTACTGCCAACCATGGGACGTGGGCTCCTCACATTCCACTCCAAAGCAAATCAGCCCTCTCCTGCAGTGAAGGTTCTCATTTATGTGGTCAGCCTTGCTCAAGAAGCAACACAGCTGGGGACGGGGATGGAAGCGATCCCTGGCAGAATTTTGCACACTCCCTCTTTTCTTACCGAAGCTCAGTTTTTCATGAACAAAGGCTTCTCAATGTGTTGTTTTTGCCTTTGGTTGATTTCTAGAACCCTGAAATGGTTGTTTTTGTTTTTGACTATTTTTTGGTCCCAGATTTTGGGAAGAGAATTTGTGGGCCTCTTCACACCACCGTCACCAGAAATTCTGCCTTGATTCCTGAGACCTGGGTTGATCCACATGTAGCTTGAGTTCTGTTTGCAAGTGATGAAGAGCTCTCTACCTTTTCCATGTATGTCATGAGCTTCTTGAGGCCTTTGATGACCTGACCTTTTCCTGAGACAAAATCAATTTGCATGCTTGTCTTGCACCCTGGCTGCTGCCCCTGAAGTCTTCTCCACCATTGTACTTTCTAGAAGGGAGGACCACTACTTGCAATAGCTACTCTAGGACCTACAAACCTTCCCCACTGAGGGTCTGTTCACCCATCAGCCCTACCTGTTCACCCATCAGTGCAAGCCACTGATGAATGGAGGGGGTGTTTTCCATCTGGGACCCCTGAAATTGGAACCCCACTTCAGTATGGGGCTTGTCTCATGAGCACTCCCCTTAGAAAAAGAGTATCTGTCTGGCCCCTCCCTGGTGGGTGGGATGTTGCTCTCTGAGGATTCCTTGATTTTCATGGCCTTCATGACGACACAGTCTTTGGAGCAGAAAGATCCCCATGGATCTCTCTAAAAACAATGCTTATCAAGAACTTATCATGTGCTTGTTGAAAGATTTTTTTGGCTTGGCACTTGCTATGGAATAGCATATAAACTTCTAGCCTGGCATTCAAGCTCCTTCATGATCTGGCCCCCACTCATCTTTCTAGCCTTTGCTCCTGCGCTTCAGTGCAGGGAAATATGTCCTGTCTTTGAACATGCCATACTTATTCACACCTCTGCACCTTTGCCTATGTTGTGCCCTCTGCCTAGAGGGCCTTTATCCCTTCTCCATCTGGTGAACTCCTCCCTTTATGACCCACCTGAGCTGTCACCTCATCTATTAACCCCTCTCATTTCTCCAGGCAGAGGTGCTGTCCCCCCCTTGTGTTTCCGTGCACTCTGCCTTTGCCTGGGCCAGCCCATCATATGCCACTGTCTGTTTCCATGTCTACTCTTCTCTCCAGCCTGTGAGTAAACTGAGGGCAGGTGCTATCATCAGCTCATCTTGGCACAGTGCTGGGCCCATGGTGGGTTCCTAATACATGTTTGTTGAATGTGAGAATGACCTTTCTATAACCTTTTCTGTCAGAAACGTGTTCTCCTGATGGCACGCTGTAGGTTTTGAAGTCTTTGGAGTACAATTTATAATTTGATTATATTCAAATGTAGGCTCTACATGACAACATTCAATTAAATTCAATTTTTTATCATTTTAGATGGCTTTTTACTTATCCAGTATTTATTGTCAGTAGCATTGGGAGACTTTACCCTCCAGAATTCCTTAATTTAGTTTTGTCCCTCTGTTGTAGATAGCTGTGTTTGGAGTCCAAAGAAATATTCTTCCACAAACCCACCTTTGCCTCTTGAGATCAGGGGTCTTGGTGCTCAATGCTGCCACTATGGGCTTTTCTGGGACAGCCGGCATGTGTGAGTAAGTGAGTGAGTGAGTGAAAGGACATTTGTGTTTGGGAGGAGGGAACCTCATCAAATGGCATCGGATCAGCTTGTGTTTTATTAGTTCTCCTTTTAATAAACAAATTACTGGCGCTGGCCAGTATTAGAGATTAATCCTGTCAATTCCTCTCTGAGCTGTAGTTATCCCTTAAACAGGCGTCTTCCTTGATGGAACACATTCCAGGAGGGAGGCTCCAGAATGAATCCTGCCCTTGTGAGGAGATCTGTGACTCCTGGACTCCTGAGTTGACACTTGCCCCATCTGGTAGCTGGAGGGTGGCAATCTGGGAGGGAGTGATGGGACACTGGCTGTGAACATGCTCCCTATGCCCTCCTCGAAGCCAGTGGCCCCCTGGGAGAAATGGTGACTCTGCAGATTACCACACCTCTGGGTGTATTGATGGGATAAATAAGACACGTATCTGTTGTCCATTTCTCAGGGAGAAATGGGTAATGCCCACTCTCCTGCATGTTGACCCTTCTCACAGCACCTCCAAGACTCTGTCTCTCGTTCTATGCATGTCTGATTCATCATATTGTGAGTTCCTTGGGGCAGGAACGGTGTCTAATTTACATTCACATTTCTGTACTTGTACTGTGTCTGGAATGTAGAATGGGCTCACTAAGGGTTTACTGATTGAGACAAAGAATGGATGCGTTGGGGCATATGGTTCTGATTGGGGTGGGAGCCAGACAAGAGAAACTTGCCACTGTAACATAAGTGGTACATTGGCTCCTGTGTCTGCATGTTGACCCTCTTAGTTGTGAGGACCCTGCGTGTTCTTCCTAAGGCGCCTCATATACTCTGCTGCCCACTGGGCTTTTGTTCTCACAGCAGCTTAAGGCTGAGGACAGGGTCCATGATTGGTCTAGACCAAGGAGTGGGCCAGGTCAGGGTCCCAGCCAGAAGCAGGTGGTCCACTCCGGAGGTGTAATTAAAGAGGGGACCTAGGGGCGGCTGGATGGCTTAGATGGTTGGAGCGCTGTGCTCCTAATGCCGAGGTTGCCGGTTCGATGCCCACATGGACCAGTGAGCTGTACTCTCTATAGCTAAGACTGTGAACAATGGCTCGACCTGGAGCTGGGCTGCCGTGAGCAGCCACTAGTGGCCGACCGACAGCCTGTGACTGACTGCCTCAGCCGGGTAGAGCGCAAGGCTCATAATACCAACATGGGCCAGGGAGCTGCATCCTCCACAACTAGACTGAGAACAATGGCTTGAATCAGAGTGGGGGGGGCGGGGGAAAAGAAAAAAAAAAGAGGGGATCTAATGAAGGGGTTATTGACAGAAGTGTAAGAAGGGTTAGGGAAAACCAATAAGGATAGCAAACATCCCAAGGCGTAGCATGGTATGACTTACCATCCAGGCCTGAGAGCTAGCTGCTGCTGTGGGAGCCTTAGGTAGAATCTATGGGGGAGGAAGCCAGGAATCAGTAGTCCAACTTTTCTTTCCTTCCACCGTCCACTGTTTTGCCAGTGTTTCCTCTGGTAAACTCAAATAGAAGCCAGAGAACAAGTGAGTTTGGCTGATGCAGTCCATAGAGGTGAGCCTCCTGGTTCATGCAGCAGGTAGAGAAGGGGACAGCTAGGACAGGGCGGGGGAACAGATGACATGCAGAGCACAGGGTATAGGGTCAGCTCAGAGAGATACGGGAATCCTATGCCTCACCTTATGTAGTGGCTGGGCTAGGCTGAAGGTGGGCAGGTGTGGCCTTGAGACTCTACCCCAGAAATGCATAACTATAACTGCAACTTGTCTAGCAGCCCAGCCCACCCTCACCTGGCCTTCCCGGCCTCTGACTCCATGACCCAACAGACTTTTCTGTTTCTCTCTTGTTAAAGACCAGGTAAGAAAGCCAGCCAGCTGTCGATGAAACACCAATAGCCTCATACTCTCCCAATCAATATTGGAGTGGAGGGGAAAATAATTAGCGGCTTTTTATCTTCCAGGAAGTGGCTATCTTTTGTGCAGGGTGGAGGTGGAGGACACCTGACTGGGGACATTGAAGTGCTTCATAAATCAAAAGCTAGTGATTTTTGGGTCTTATGAAGTTGATAGACATTTGTAGAGTTGGTGTCTGGGATTGTTTGGGGGTGGGGAGTGGATGGAGAGATGATTTGGAAACACTTGTCCTAAAGAAGAGAGTTTAGAGTTGAGGTTACGGAGAGAGATAGTTCCAGGGATTGGTGGCTTTTCCTGGCCCACCCTAAGCTTGGCTGTGAATGCCCAAATCACAGAGTGCTGTGCCTTAGAGCTTGAAGTACCTTAGCGATTTGTAGGAGGAGATTTTACAGCAGGAGGCATTGAGGCTTTTTGAATGGAATGACTTTCCCACGGTCACACAGGGTATCTCCATGGCAATGCCACACACTGTCCTATGAAATCCTTTTAACTAGCTTATGAGGTGGGCTCTATCTTACCTATTTTTCAGCTGAGGAGATAGAGGGTCAGAGAGGCCAAGTAACTGGCTTAAGGTCACATAGCCTGGTAAAAGGGATCAAATACTATATGGTGAGGAAGGACAACTGACTCTGGGTGGTGAACACACAATGTGATATATAGATGATGTAATACAGAATTGTACACCTGAAACTTACGTACCTTTACTAACAATTGTCACCCCAATAAACTTAAAAAAAAAAGTCACATAGCGAGGAAGTAGAGAAGCCCAGGCTGTCGAGTTCTGCAGTCCATTCCCTCCCACCAGACATTCTAAGACAGTCTTACAGTCCAACCTGTGGCTATCTCATCATGTCACACCCAGTGAGCAGAGCATGAAGTTTTATTTCGACAACATCCAAGTCCCATATCACTAGTTGCTATTGTCTGTCTGAAGTGGCACTGCTTAGTGTTTGGGATGATTCATGAGGGTCGTCTTAGGGATAATTAATGGGATCCATCCTCTTTTCTTCTGCTCAATTGAACTCAATTTGGGTGATTTTCGTTAGTCCATCTGGAGGCCTTTATCCCCCACAGGGGTGAGAGGCTAATGGGCTAGTTGTACCCCAGGGCCACCTGAGTTTCCCATAGCATGGCAAGTGGGCTGACGTAGCCCCTCATCATTGTGAGGGGTCAGCTAATGTGTAAATCCCCTGTTTTCTAAGGAGCAGAAGGAAGACTTTGATGTATCCTGCTCTGGGCCTGTGTATGTGTTTGGAGCAGCCATGCCTCTCTCTTCTGGTCCTCCCCAGAGGCCGAGAATTTAGGAGCCTCTGAGCTGAAAGAGTCCAACTTGCTTTCAAACATTTGAACACTTTCTGCAGCACCCTTTCTCCCCCAAACCCTTATCCAGTTTTTATTCTCATACCTCTAATGACAGGAAGCTCACTACTCCTACCAGAGCTTTTCCAGTGTACTCCCGTGGGGCACCATTAGAGAACCCTCCTCAGCCACAGGACTGCCACGTGGGTGGTCTGAGTCCCATCACTTATTACCTACACCTGTGAGTAACCTCATCCATTCCTTTTCCCAGTGAGTGGTCCAGATATGCTCAATGTCCAAGTGAGCCATGATGTGAACAAGCTCGGGAAGTACTATTACATGACATGTTTGTCAGCTCTAACTTCTGTGTCCTCATATGGGGCCTAAATCATCTTTCTTTTTTTTTTAATTCTACAGTTTCCAACAATAGTCTGAATTCCACATTTTATGGGCCAATATTGGGTCAAGTCCATTCTGTAACAGCTTTTTAAATATTGGATGGTTTGTCTCTGTAACTTTTCTACAGGCTAAATATGCCCAATTCCTTTAATATTTCTCCTTCGACATCATTTGAAGTTTGTCCCCTTACTGGTTACTGTCCTCTTTCTATATATCTCTAGAGCACAACACTCAGCACCCAGTTCCCAGGGTGGGCTTACCTGGCAGAGACAGACAAGACTACTGACTATCCCTTCCTTTATGTTGGACCTGTGTCACCATGAAAGCAGCCATACCTGCTAGCTTGGCTGGCCACCCCTTCACAATGTTGTCTTTCTACTATCTGGAGTCCTTAAGTCCTTTCGCAAGCACCAGGGTAGACTTTACTCCAGGCAATCATCCATGGCCCTTGAGGGGCCATTACTGCACTCTACTCTGCTCCCTTAGTTAAGAAAATCCAATCACCAAACATCATTTTTTACTTTTTATTATTAGTTTCAGGTACACAAAACAGCGTAACGATTAGACATTTAGACATCACAAAGTGATACCCCAACAAGTCTACTGCCCATCTGACATCATACACAGCTATTACAATCCCATTGACTGGATTCCCTAGGCTGTACTTTACATCCCGTGACTATATATATACATATTTATAATTATAGTTGACATTCAATATTATTTTATATTAGTTTCAGGTGTACAGCGCAGTGGTTAGGCATTTACAGAATTTATGAAGTAATTCCCCCGATAATTCTAGTACCCATCTGACACCATACATAGTTTTTAGATTATTGACTATATTCCCCATGCTGTATTTCACATCCCCGTGACTATTTTGTGACTACCAATTTGTACTTTCTAACCCCTTCTTCACCTTTCTTACCCATCTCTGACCCCCCTCCCATCTGGCAACCATCAGTTTGTTCTCTGTATGTATGTGTCTAGTTCTGTTTTGTTTGTTCCTTTATTCTGTTCTTTAGATTCTACAAATAAGTGCGCGTCCAACAGCTTCTGAGTGGTCATTATGTTCTTAGCCTTTGATAGTTCAAAACAAGAGGATACATAGCTTCTGCTCCCAAGAAAAAAGACCCGTGAGGGCAATGTTGGTCACGTGAGTGTCCTGGGAGGGCAGAGCTCTCTCTGGCTTTGGTTCCCAGTCTCGTAATCTGTCCTTCCTTCCTCCTGCTGTCCCTGATCTCTGCAGTTCTACACTCTCCCTTTTCCTTCCCAGTTGCTGGTAGATCCTTGTCTTGGTGGTGACATAGGGTGAAGAGTAGGGAGAGTGCAAAGGTCTAACCAACTCTCATCCAACATCCTTTAAACAGATCAAGTGTTCCATCCTTCCTCCTCCAGGTAGGTTGAATTAATTCGTCCTAGGCTGGTGGTCAGATGCTAGGGAGAGAGATCCATCCTTATTGGCCTTCAGGGGATATTCACAGCCTCTGTCTATGTTCCAAGCCAGACTCTGGTCACTGTGTGCCAGATGCTCTCTGCCAGCTCAGTATGTTGTGATTCCCTGAGCTTTAGGCAGACAGAGCTGGGTCCTCACCCAGGCTCTATGCTTGTTAGCTGTGTGTCCTCAGGAAAGCTACTTGTCATCTCCTAGCCTCAGTGTTAAAATCTGTAATGTGGGGATGTAATTTCCATCTGCCAGAACTGATTTGAAACTTTAAAAGTATATCATGTGGCCTAATATTCACATAATTCCATGCATGTTGTAAAAACTCAATTGATTTTTGTTTTTAATTGGAATTTTTTACCGGTGGTGAAATAAACACTTTCCAGTGTGAGAAATTTGAGCAAAGTGGGAATAGATCAGAGGTTGGGTGGTTGGGATGTGCAGGCAGCAGTAGGCCCCTCTCAGAGCTAGTCTTCCTTCCAGGGCCTGACCTGCCAGGCTGGGAGCTGGAGAGTCTTCTGAGAGCTGCTGATGCCGCCACTGGCACCCCAGGTCCTGCAGTAGCTGTCAACTTGCCCCCAGCTCTAGGCTCTAGTGACACTGCAAGTAAACAGCAGTTGTCAGAGTCGATTTAACATTGATATTTTTATCACATATCAGGGCCTGGTGCCATGGCAAGGAATGACAGAAGCAGAATGCTAAATAATTTCTCTAAATAATGTATGCTCCCTGGGCTGCCTGGAGGGAGGAGCTGAGGGAGAGCAGGGTTCAGTATATGTGCAAGGGACACATTTAGTCCCTCATCCCCAGGGTCCTGCTGCTGACAGCCTCGTGTGGGCTGGCTCCGGGTTGAGTGGGAGTAGAGGCCAAGGGGAGACAGAGTCAGGGAAGAGGGAGAGAGAGAGAGACAGGGATCAGACTCAATAAATACTTGTTGATTTGATTTGAAAAGAGAGAGGAAGGGAGGACAGACAAGCAGAGGCAGAGCCTGAGAGCCTAAGTAGAGACTGAGGGAGGAGAGAGAGTGAGGCACAGATGGAGATAGAAGGAGCAGGGGAAGCCAGCGGTGGCGGGGGGATGGATGCGAGGGAGGATTTCCCCAGATGCAGTTGCTGTGGGAAACCAGGAATAGGGGATGGGTGAAGGGGCCAAGAAGAGAGGGAGGAGGTGGCAGAGATAAGGCATGAGGGCAGGCTAGGGACCCCAGGGGGCCACAGCAACAATGCCAGACAAGCCAGGATCCCAGAGAGTGAAAACCTTGTTATTTGCAAACCTCGATTACTGTACTCCCCTTCTTCTCTGAGTCCCCATTTTCTTCTGGGCACAGTTATTACTTTGGAAGAGGCAGGGACATCATGGCTGTCCACGTTCTCAGCCTTCTGAAACTGGCCAAGCCATCTCTGGGGGCAACCATGCAGCCCTGTAGCCAGGGTGGGGAGGTCCCACTTCTTTTTACCTTCACCCTGCCTGGAAGGGACCAGAGAAAAGGGTTTTCCCCTGGCGTGGACCCTGGACCCTTGGTCCTCCTGGCTGTTGATGACCCCAGGAAGGACTTCCAAGGGCTCTGCATTTCACCACCATGCTTTCAGCCTATAGTCTCCTCCTGGAGAGCTATGCTGGTCTCTGGATAGGGAGTATTTTATTCATCACCGTAATTACAACCCTGAGCCAAGTGCTGGGATACAGTATTAGATGAGCAATGCACGTTCATAGAATGAATGAAGGAGTAAGTGAAACATCTCAGGGTGGTGAAAACATGAGAGATATAGGGAAGTTAAATTACTCCGTCCACAGAATAATTGTGATAGAGCCAGGACCCATAAATTCCCAGGCTGGGGAAAATCTTTCAACTTCTCAGAAATGATCTCTGGAGCCCGGAGGAGACTTTGGTCCAAAACCCTATTTACAAATGGGATGGGAGGTTGGAGCCCTGATCAGTCTAGGCTGTGTCTGAGTCCTTCTAGAAAAGTCTGTCTTCCTGCCTTCTCACTTTCTCTTTCTTCTATCAGTCATCTTCCCACATCTCTCTCCTCTGCTAATCCAATCTGTCAGGGAAATATTGTGAATAATTCTCATGGAAAACTTGTGGTTGGGTAAATACTACCCCAGCTCTCATTCATGATGTCCTTGGTTACTACATAGGTATGGTTATGTTGCACTCGCAATAAACCGCCAAATCCCAGCAGCTTCTCACAGAAAGGGTAACTCTCCCTCATGCCCTGAACACGTGGCACCTGCCTCAGTCTCCATCCTCATACCAATGCCTCCCAGAGTCCCGGGAACTTCAGTGGCCACATGGGAGACCCATTCAAAACCCTGGCTTCTCTGTCCTCACATCTCTTCCTATGTGTACAGGAATACCTTGGAGATATTGCGGGTTTGCTTCCAGACCACTGTAATAAAGCAAGTATTGCAAGTAAGTGAGTTGTAATGTATTTGCTGGTGGAGAGTCTTGCCTTCAATTTGTAAAAAATGCAACATCTCTGGAGCTCAATAAAGTGAAGTGCAATAAAACGAGGTATACCTGCCTTGGTCTTTATCTCTGCTCTGCTTCTGGGAGCCAGACCCATATTGCATCTGGATCTTATTGTCCAGAATCGCTCCCTCCCCCCACTTGGAAATCCTGCATGTGTGTTTTGACCACAACTTCCCATCAGCCAAGTTCTCTTGCTCAGTTTCTTTCTTGCACTAAGTGTGTTTTTCGCTCTCATGGAGTGTCCCTTGACTTTTTTACCTTCCCTGTCTTCATTTCCTGTCTCATCCAGCTTTTAAATTCTATGGTCCATCATTTAACCATCGTGTTAGTCAGGGTTCTTCAGAGAAACAGAACCAATAGATTCTCTCTCTGTCTCTCTCTCTGTCTGTCTCTCTATCTCTGTCTCTGTCTCTCTGTCTCTCTGTCTCTCTGTCTCTCTGTCTCTCTCTCTGTCTCTCTCTCTCTCTCTCTCTCTCTCTCTCTCTCTCTCTCTCTCTCTCTCTCTCTAGCTAGCTAGCTAATTTGTTATAAAGAATTGGCCCATGCCATTTTGGAGGCTGAGGAGTCCCTAAATCTGCACTCAGGAAGCTGGAGACCTAGGAGGGTTGATGGTGTAATTCCAGCCTGGAAGGCAGGATCAAGAGCGAGGAAGAGCCGACAGTTCAGTTCCAGTCTGACAGCAGGAAAGAGCTGTTGTCCCTCCTTGGAGGTACGCAGGCAGGAGAAGTTGTGCTCTACTCAGGGGAGAATCAGCTTTTATGTTCTTCAACATTTGGATGAGGCCCGTCGCACTGGGGAGGGCAATCTGCTTTACTCAGTCTACAGATTCAAATGGTAATTTTTATCCAAAACACCCTCACAGACACATGCAGAATAACGGTTAATCAAATGTCTGGGCCTCTGTGACCAGTGTGTCACTGAATGCAGTGGGCAGCAAAGAGGAGGGTGCACAGGCTCGTGTTCTGCTTGACTTCAGGGCATCAGACCTAGTTGATTACTCCTGGAAATGCTCTTTTTCCTTGGTTTTCATAGTACAGGTTTTTTTTTTTCAGTTCTCTTTTTACCTCTCTGATGGTTTCTCCATGGTAAACTTCTTTTCTTCTCGTTTTCCTTAGATTTGTGATATTTCTTAGTGTTCAGTTCTCTGTCTCCTTCCCTGTTGTGTCACGTGTTTCCTCCGGCTGTTTGAGTCTAATCCCACGGCTTCAGCTGTGATCTCTCAGCGGGACTCTGGCATCTTCCTCTGCCCCGACCACTTGTGTGTCCCCCTCTTTGCTGAATTTCTCCAGAACTTAACCCATGAACCCCCTCCCCACCAAGCCTCCTCCTCGTCCTGTATTCCTGCCCTCAGCGAAGTCATTCACTTAACACATACTTTCTGAGTGCCTGCTGTGTGGCTGGCAGTGCTCTAGGCTCTGGACACCGTCTACCTGGCTGCCCAAGCCAGAAGCCCTGAAGTGAGCTTTGGCTGCTTTCACTTTCTCTCTCCTAAAAACACCGAGTCCTGCCAAATCTACCTCTGTAGTCTCTGAAATGCTTCCCTGTCTCCCCATTCCTACTGCTTCCTGGATCACTACCTTACCTCCCAAGTTTATCTCCCTGCCTCCAGCTTTGCCTCCTCCAATCCCCTATCTCACCACTCTGCTGCTTCAAACCCTTTAGTAGACTCCCCTTGCTGTCAGGCTCCCAGGTACCTAAATACTCACCTGTCTTTGTATGACTTGGCCTCTGCTCTTTTCTCCAGCCTTATCTTTCCCGGTTTGTCCCTACCCTGGTCTATGCCACATCTAGGATGAAATACTTGCAGTTCCAGGCATGCCATGCTGTCCCCTCTGCCCGGAATGCCCTGCTTCCCCATCTTAGCATGGCAAACCTTTCCTAGCTCAAGTAACACCTTACAGGTCCCTTTTCTCTTCCAAAGTGCTCCAAAGCACCCCAGCTTTTTTGTCATGGGAATGACCACAATGTGATTTCACTACTCACTGTTCCCCACCCGTACCATGAAGCTCCTCCTAGTAGGGACTGTGTGTTGCTCATCATTTGTATTCGCAGCACTTCACACAGTGCTTGGTACATAGTAGGTGATCAATGGATGTATGTTAAGTGGAAGAGTGAGTAAGGCAATGAGAGAAGCAGTGCATCAATTGACCCAGAGCCCAGCCAGGACCACGATACGCAAGGCCGTCTATAGACAGGTGGGTCTCTGAGAATATAGCATGCAATGAGGCCATCGCCACAAAGAGATGACTGCCTGGCACTTGTTTGGCAACACCAATCATGGTGGAAGCAGGGGTGAACTCTGGGTCAGAGCACCTGGATTCGAGTTATATTTCTGCCAATTCTTAGCTATTAAAGACTCATGAGGATTCCTTTAACGTGCCCAAGCCCTTTTTTTTCCTCATTTGTTAAATGAGGACATTAATGCCAATGTCATAGTATTGCGGTCAGAATTAGATACGGAGAGAGTTGTGGGAAGGGCCATGTATTTCACAAGTGTAAGGAAGGTCTTTTGAGCATTTAATAGGGACTTGGGTGAGTGACAACCTTAGACAGGCTTTGCTTGGTCAGACACAAGAAAGAAGCAGCTGCTCCCTGGGGTCTGGGGGTGGGGTCTCAGCGAGACGGAGAGTGCCAGCTTCTCCAAAGCTCCTGGGAGAACCGCGGCAGGGAGAGGGGCAGCCTTAACTTAGCTCCTGCCCAGACCCAGGCCTCCTGTCTGGGAGCAGACCCTGACCTGGGTCCCTGAGGAGGAGGGCATAGCCTGAGGTGACTGAGCAGGGCCTGGTGTAAGGCCTCGCCCCGAGTCTGGCAGGCTCCCAAAGCCCCTCCCAATGCTGCGTCTTCCTAGACCCCCACCTGTCCTTTCTTGATCCTGTGCCCAAGGCCCCAAGGAGACAACCTCTGAGCCCAAAGAGACACCCAAGTGGTCGGCAAGCTCTGTATGGCAGGAAGTCCATGAAGAAGAGACTTGGGTTTCGGTCCCAGCTGTGCCACCTGTGAACTCTATGGCCTGGGCAATTGCGTCTGAGCCTTTTCTGCATTTCCAGAATGGAGTTATAAACCTACAACATAGGTTGTTTTGAGGGCCAGTGGGATAAAAGATGTGCAATTACTACTAAAAGATGTGGTTCATGAACGCTGGGCATATGGTAAGAATGACCAGAGACACCAGGCTTTGTGAAGCCCTCCGTGGAACTGATGCATGAGTCCAAAGGTGAATCTGGCCAGACCTGTTTAATCCTCAGCTCTGTACTGGGATATACGTGGTGAGAAAGGATTCCAAACAGGGCTTTCCCCCCTTTTGTGTCCTCCAGTGTTGGGACTCCCTGGAATGTGCCTGTGGGGAATGGGGGCTATTGCCCGGTTTCAGGAGGGAGGCTTTGAGCAGGAGAGCCCCAGGAGGGCTAAGGGTCGTGACCCTGTGAAGGCGGCTAGGCTGATGACAGGACTCAGCTGTGCCAGTTTTAAACTGGTTGCTTATAGTTGAGTGTTTAAAGCAGTTTACTCGTGGTGCCAACTGTTCTTGGATGATTTTCCCTAAATGTTTTATGTTTTGTACTTGTGCCTAGAGGCAGTTTTATTTGGTGGGGGCACTTCTATCAATCTGTCACCATGAATGATTAGAGGAAGGAGGGAGGAGATGCAGGGAATGGAAAGAGGAGGAGTCCCTGTCCTCCCAGGTGACTGCGGTTGGTCTGTGCACTCACTCAGTCAGTCAGGCAAATTGCCCAGTGGTCACACCACCTGCGGGACCCAGAGCACTTAAACTCTCGGAATGTGGCCAGATGTGGGGCACCTGAGAAATGAGCTGGTGTCTTTGCATTCAGGGCACTTAGGATTGAATGATGGCGCTCTCTCTCTCCCCCACCCCCTGCCTCTCCCCCCACACGAAGTTTAAATACAAGCTACTTTACCAATGAGTGATTTCCTACAGGGCACAACTTAGGGCATTCTGGGAAGATATTCCATCATGAAACCTCTCCTTTGTCCTATTACCTGGAATTCCTTTTCCCGTGAGCAGTGACTCTGACTTTCCTCAAATCTTTTGTCAGCCACTCAGAGGCCAGGGCAAATACTGAGAGAGCAAGTTGCCTAATCTGGAAAATGGGCAGGCCCCGGGCCCCCGGCTCCTCTTTCTCTGGTTCATGACTTGAGTGTTTAGATGCTGAATGGTGGCTCTGTGGGTTCAGAGCTGAGCCCAGGGCACCTTCTGGATCAGCTGGAGGACTGATATCAAAGGCCAGAATATAAGCTCCTGGAGGCACAGGTTTGTGTCTGGTGTCTTTAGCACCTATGGTATTTGTCTTTCTCTCTGACTTACTTTACTTAGTGTACTACCCTCAGGCCCATCCACGTTGTCACAAATGCTAAGATTTTGTTTTTGTTTTACGACTGAGTAATATTCCACTGTATATATGTACCACCTCTTCTTTATCCATTCATCTATTGTTGGGCATTTGGGTTGCTTCCATGTTTTGGCTATTGTAAATAGTGCTCGGTGAACATAGGGGTGCATATATGTTTTCGAATTAGTGTTTTGGATTTCTTAAATACCCAGAAGTGGAATTGATAGATCCTAGTTTTAGTTTTAGAGGAAACTCCAAACTGTTTTCCACAGTGGCTGCACCAATCTGCAATCCCACAAATAGTGCACAAGGGTTCCCTTTTCTCCACATGCTCACCAACCCTTATAGTTTGTTGATGTATTGATGATAGCCATTCTGATAGGTGTGAGGTGATATCTCAGTGTGGTTTTATTTGCATTTCTCTGATGATTAGTGATGTTGAGCATCTTTTCATATGTCTATTGGCCATCTGTATATCCTTTTTGGAGAAATGTCTCTTCAGGTCCTTTGCCCATTTTTATTTTTATTTTATAAATTTTATTGGGGAATATTGGGGAACAGTGTGTTTATCCAGGGCTCATGAGCTCCAAGTTGTCCTTCAATCTGGTTGTGGAGGGCGCAGCTCAGCTCCAAGTCCAGTCGCCGTTTTCAATCTTTAGTTGCAGGAGGCGCAGCCCACCATCCCATGGGGGAATTGAACCAGCAGCCTTGTTGTTGAGGTCCCTTGCTCTAACCAACTGAGCCACCCCTATGCACATTTTTAAATTGGATTGTTTTGTATTTTGGTGTTGAGTAGTATGAATTCTTCATATATTTTGAATATTAACCCTTTATCACATGTATCATTGGCGAATATCTTCTCCCATCCAGTAGACTGTCTTTTAATTTTCTTGATGGTTTCCTTGTTGTGCAAAACATTTTTAATTTGATGGAGTTCCAGTTTGTTTATTATTTTTTTTTGTTTCCCTTGCCCAAAGAGATATATCAGAAAAAACTGTTCCCTTGCCCAAAGAGATATATCAGAAAAACAATGTCAGAGTGTTTCGTGCCTATATTTTCTTCTAGGAATTTTATGGTTTTGGGTCTTACATTTAAGGCTTTAATCCATTTTGAGTTTATACTTGTATATGGTGTGAGAAAGTGATCCAGTTTCATTTTTATTGCATGTATCTGTCCAGTTTCCCCGACACCATTTATTGAATAGATTGTCTCTATCTCACTGTATGTTCTTGCTCCATTGTCATAGATTAAATGACCACATAGGCACGGGTTTATTTCTGGGCTCTTTATTCTGTTCCATTGATCAATGTGTCTGTTTTTATGCCAGTACCATGTTGTTTTGACTATTATAGACTTGTCTTACAGTTTGATATCAGGTAGCATGATACCTCCAACTTTGTTCTTCTTTCTCAAGAGTGCTGTGCGTATACAGAGTCTTTTGTGGTTCCATATAAATTTTAAGATTATTTGTTCTAGTTCTGTGAAAAATGTCATGGGTATTTTGATAAGGATTGCATTCAATCTATGGATTATTTTTGGTAGTATGACATTTTAATTATGTTAATTCTTCCTGTCCTTGAGCATGGTATATGTTTCCATTTATTTGTATCTTCTTCAATGTCTTTAATTTTCTGAGTACAGGTATTTACCTCTTTGGTTAAATTTATTCCTGGGTATTTTATTTTATTTATTTATTTTAAAAATAATTTTTATTTTTAAATTACAGTTGACATACAGTGTCAGGTGTACAACATAGTGACTTAGACATTTATATAACTTAAAAGTAATCATCCCAACAAATCCAGCACCCATCTGACACCACACAGAGCCACTACAATATTTTGACACATTCCCCATGCTTCACTCTACATCCTCATGACCACTTTGCAACTACCAATTTGTGCCTTTTAATTTCTTCCCTCCCCCTACCCACTCCAACCTTCTCCCATCCAACACCTATCAAAATTTTCTCTGTATCTAGGAGTCTGCCCCCCAACCCTGGCCATTTGTTCACTCTGTTCTCTAGATTCCGCATACCAGTGAAACTGTACAGCATTTGTCTTTCTCTAACTTAATCCACTCAGCACAATACCCTTGCCACGTTGTTCAGATGGCAAGATTTCTTTTTCATGGGTGAGTAATATTTTATTGTATATATGTACCACCTCTTCTTTATCCATTCACCCATCGATGGACACCCAGGTTGCCTCCATATCTTGGCTATTGTAAATAATGGTGCATTGAACATATGGATGCGCATGTCTTTTTGAATTAGTGTTTTGTGTTTCTTTGGATAAATACCCAGAAGCGGGATTACTGGGTTCTTCTTTGTCTTTTGTTATAGCCTTTGTTTTAAAGTTTATCTTGTGTGGTATAAGAACTGCTAGCCCAGTTGTTTTATTTTCATTTCTATTTTCATGAAATATCTTTTTCCATCCTTTACTTTCAGTCTGTGTGTCTCTGGATCTGAAGTGAGTCTCTTGTAGGCAGCATATGTAAGAGTCTTCTGTTCTTATCCATTCAGCCACCCTATGCCTTTTGATAGGGACATTTAATCCATTTACATTGAAAGTAATTGTTGACAGATATGTAGTTATTGCCATTTTATTATTCATATTTTTTATCTTTTTTTCCCTTCTTCTTAAAGAAGTCCCTTTAACATTTTTTTGTAATACTGGTTTGGTGTTATGAACTCCTTTGGCTTTTTCTTATCCTGGAAGTTCTTTATCTATCCATTGGTTCTAAATGACAGCTTTGCTGGGTAGAGTAATCTGTGTTATAGGTCCTTGCTTTTCATCACTTTGATGATTTCACTCTAATCCCTTCTGGCCTGTGAAGTTTCTGTTGAGAAATCATCTGACATGCTTATTGGAGCTCCCTTGTAAGTAACTAGCTGCCTTTCTCTTGCTGCTTTTAGGATTCTCTCTGTGTCTGTAATCTTTGACATTTTAATTATGATGTGTCTTGGTGTGGGCCTCTTTGGGTTCATCTCGTTTGGGACTTTCTGCACTTCTTGGACTTGTATATCTATTTCCATCACCAGGTTAAGGAAGTTTTCTGTCACTGTTTCTTCAAATAGGTTTTCAATTCCTTGCTCTGTCTCTTCTATTTCTGGTATCACTATGGTGTGAATTTTGGTATGCTTGATGTTGTCCCAGAGGTCCCTTAAATTAGCCTCATATTTTTGGATTTATTTTTCTTTTTGCTGTTCTGATTGGGTGTTTTCTGCTACCTTATTTTCCAAATTGCTGATTCGATATTCTGCTTCATCTAATCTACTGTTGATTTCCTTTAATATATTCTTTATTTCAGTTATTGTAGTCTTCATTTCTCACTCATTCTTTTTTATGTTTTCTATCTCCATTTTTATGTGTCCTGTCTCTTTGTTAAAGTTCTGACTCAGATCACTGAGCATCCTTATAACCAGTGTTTTGAACTCTGCATCTCATAGATTGCTTGTCTCCATTTTGTTTAGTTCTTTTTACTGGAACTTTGTCCTGTTCTTTCATTTGGGACATGTTTCTTTGTCTCCCCATTTTGGCTGCCTCCCTGTGTTTGTTTCTATGGATTAGGTAGAGCTGATATAACTCCCAGTTTTAATAGAGTGGCCTTATTTAGTAGGTGTTCTGTGACGCCCAGAACAGTCTCCTTGGTCACCTGAGCCAGGTGTTGCAGGTGTGTCCCTTGTGTAGGTTCTGTGTACCCTCCTGTTGTATTTGAACCTTGGTTGCTGTTTATACCATCAATGGGAGGGATTGACCCTCAGGCTGATTGGTTTTGAAGACTGGCTATGACTGCAGGAGCTGTTGGGCAGGAGCTGACCCTAAGGAGCAGGATTCGCTTTAGCAGAGCTATGATTTCTGCCTATTCTGTTCTTTCAGTGTGTTGTTTGTAGAGGTGGTTGGTAGTGTTTGGGTGCGGTCTGAAGCTGGCCTCTGGGTGTGTTGATTCTGGGACCTTTTGGGAAGGGGTTTTGTTGTAGGTCAATGTCTGCTGTTACTGGTGACTGACTTGGGGCTATCTGGTAGGGGCTACAAAATTATTGTGGCTCTTCACTGCCTGTGGTTTACCTGGAGGCACATGGGAGAGGCCACACTTCAAAAGGAGGCCAGCTGCTACCAGTACCGGGCCTGGGGCAGCTCACCAAAAGGCTCAGGGCACCCCAAGGCCTGCTGCCATCTGCCTGCTGCCTGTAATGCTCAGTCACTGAAAGAGTTGTGTGAGGCTCAGTCTCATGGAGTCACCAGGGTGGCGTGAGTGGTATTCACCCGGTTAATGCAGATTCCGGTTTGGCACCCATGTTGTAGACCGTTGATGTAAGGTGGTTTGGACTTCTACACCCCTGTCTAGCTTGGAGAGCCAAATCCACCTCTGAGGTCTCAGTCCGACAATGGTGGAGGATATAGTATTCATAGGACAGGGGGCAGAGTGGACAAACCGTTTCTTAATTGGGACAGTGTTCTCCCTTTTATCAATCAATTCCACTTTCCTGTGTACATGTTTGCAAAGCTCTCTTTGCCTTTCTTACTAAGGGGATAGAAATTTTGATAAAGTGCAGAAGAGAAAGGATTATTTGGGGGCATGGAGGTGACATGTGAAGAGGCTTACACATGTACCACAAGCCTGGGGAAGAACATAGAAAGCAGATCGCTGAGGATCTGTTTTACCCTACACACTTACTTGAGAACTGGAAAATCAAAACATAATAGTTCTCTACATAGCACTTTAAAACCTATACAATTTCACCTAATTTCTGCAAAAGCTCTGAGAGATTTTCATGGAAGATATTATTTTCCAATTTTTCAGATGGTAAAACTGAAGACCAGAAAATGGAGGGAAATATGTGTGTAAGCTTGCTTTGCAGATGCCTGTCAGTCCCTGCAAAATGTGTTTCTGGGTGAAGGGACTGTAAAACTAGAATAACCAAATGGCCATTTGAGAGCTTTGGTCACCAAGACACCAATCCTTCCAAGACTGGTTAGAAAGGTTGGACAGCAGGCACAGGGTGACAGTAGGGACAAACTTACCTCTAGCTCTGCCAGCCACAGTGAAGGTAGCAAGGGATGGCTGTGGGCCGCCGTGAGTTCCCAAGCGACACATCGCAGGGCTGGAGCCAGATGGTGGCAGTGCTGTCCCCAGGTCCAACTGTCCCCATTCCCTGGATGGCCTCGTGTCAGCGTCACCAGCAGTACAATGTCAGGGAGTCCTCCGGAGTCTGGGATCCAGTCTGCATTCTGCTACTTGTTGGATGTGTAGCCCTAGGCATAAACATTTGGATCCTAATTAGCACAATGGTGAGCGCTCTGGAGAGGGTTTGTGCCAGGAGGGGAGGCTGGACAGGTGGAAAGGCAGGACTAAAAAGGGCCCCTGAGCAGAAAGGTTTGGCTGCTGGGTTGCGGGAGAATGCCCCGGAGTGTGCAGCATGTCTGAGAGGCGAAAAGCACAGTGTTTGTAGAACTGAAGTGTATCCTGGATAGGACCAGCCACATCATGGGGCTCTCCCAGTGCAAAATGAAAATGTGGGGGTCCTTGTTCAAAATGATTAGGAATTTCAATGCAGTGACAGCAACCATTAAACAAAGCACAGGGCCCTCTGAGTATTGGGCCCTGTGTAACTGCCTAGGTCAGACATCCATGAAGCCAGTGCTGATCTTGGTCTGTGGCTGGAGGGGTAGGGCAGAGGGCTGCTGGAGTGGAGGAGGGGTCCCTCCTTTTCTTGCGGGGCTTGGATTTTCCCTGCACGTCCTCAGTGTGCCTGGGGTAGAAAATGTTTTTCTCATAGCCCCACTACTCTAAAGGGGCTGGGGGCCTAGAGTGGGGTCAGAGGAATGTGAGTTCCTCTGCTTCTGCAAGGAGTACTTGCAGACAGAAATCTTTCCAGCCCACCCCCCCCCACTCAGCCCTGTTCCCTCCCCACTCCAAAGGCAGCACAAGGTAATAGTTTTGGACACATTTCATTGAAATATAATAAAATATTTGCATGGCGTTATTAGATAACTAAGGGTTGACTTGAGGCAGTGCTTATTGGGAAATGTGATATGAAAATTCATTTAATATGAAAGAATGTGGAAGCTTAAGTTTATGGTAATGGATTGATTGCAGATAGTATCTAATAACTCCATACAAATATATTTCAATCACAATATCCGTCGGGGTGGTCCTCGGCTCCAGAGGCGTATGGGAGTGATTGTATGCCCGACCTTTCTTCCGGACCAGATTAGAATTAATTAATTGCTAATATTGTGACATTACTTTTGTAATTAAGAAGCCCCATAATTTCCAGTGGCGGTGAGAATGAGAAGTGTTTATTGTTTTCTCAGATGAGGCTGGGGAGGAAGAGAAAAGTAATAGCAGAGGGAGAGGGAGCATGTATTGTTTCCTTCTTTGTGTCCTGAGGCTTTCTGTCATGCCTGCAGAGTGGGGGTCCCCAGATAAGAGGCAAGGTGTCAGGGTTGGGCAAGGGTTCTGGCACCTGCATCCTGCACTGGAAGGTCAAGGGCAGCTTCTCTCAGACTTGCTGATTCCAGGAGGCAGGGCCCAGGAGCCAGCTGAGTGAGGGTGTGGAGTGGGGCTGTGGCTCAGACTGTGTTTGGGGGAGAAGGGGAGCGAGGGAGAGAAGCAGGGCCCAAAGTTGGGTCAAGGTTGATGCGTCCGTGACACACCCCTTCCTCCCTTGATAAACTGTGAAATCCATTTGTCCTTGGCCAGCATGAACTCAGTGAGGCAATGACTGTCACTTCTAGGCATTCACAGAGGGCTTGGAGGAGGAGGAGGGGAGGTGCTTGTCTAAGGCCCATATGCTGGCCTGTCTCCCAATACAAGACCCTGTGAGTTTGCTTGTCTTTCTGCTTTCTCCTTTCCTGGGGAGAAAATGGAAAAAATTTCCTTTGAAACATGACATTTCTTAATCCGGCTCCTGGCCTGGCTGACAGCAGGATTAGTGTGCATTGGCTGCCAGGCCTGGCTAGCCATATTCAGGCACCTCCTGAGGGGCTGTGGTGGCCGGTGCCAGGCCCCTCCCCTGGCTCTCCTCTTACCACCAGTCTAGTGTCAGCTGCCTCCTCTGTCTGCACTCCGGGAACTGGTGCCCTGGAAGCCCTTTCCTGATGCGTGTGTGTTTCGAGGCGGGGTGCGGGGGGGTTAGGTGGTGGGGGTGGAGGGTGGAGTTTCCCCTGCCAGAAGCTGTTAATATTGTCACCTGAAAGGTGAAAGCGGAAACCAGGAAAAGAGGGTTCAGCTCTTCAATTTGCATGGACAAGCTGTGTGATTTAAGTGTTCATGTCGCCTCTCTGAGCTTTAGGCGCCTTGTCTTTGACAAGAGAGTATAGCACTAGACTATTTCTACCCCTCCTGCTTCTACTAGTCTCTGATTTCCGAGTCTTTGTCAAAGCTCTTTTGTTAATAATAAGGGCCAACAGAATAATAGGAAATCAGTAGTTGTGCCTGGCAGACAGCCCCTCACACCCTCTAACCACAGTGGGTCATACAAATTAGGATGCATGAAGTCAAAACTGCATGGCAATCTGAGTAGTCTTCCTTCCTTTTTACAGATAAAGAAATGGGATCAGAGAGGTCAGGTGACTTTCTCAAGTGATTAGCTCAAGCAAATTTGAACCCAGAGGGCCCAACTCCGAATCTCCTGCACTCTAAGACTGCCTGCCCCATGTCAACATATGAGACATCCTTCCCCCTCCCCTCCCTGCACCTCCTGCCATGGCCATGAACTCTGGGCGTTGGGCTGCTAGCTCCAGGCTACTCTGGCTGTGTGTGTAATTTTTGTTTTTCTGCAGCAAGGATTGGGGTACTGCCTGTAGGGAGGGGTCTAGCATACCCCTCCGCTCCACAGTGTGGATTAGGCATTGTGATCCTTAAGACTGGGAATTTTGGAAGTGTCCCCAGATGCAGAATGCCTGATCCCCAGATCAAGATGAGAACTGAACATTCAGATTAGACAACTTAACAGAGAAAATGTTACAAGGAGATCTAAATCATTTTGCTGGGGTGGAATTTTCCTGAGCATTTCACTGGGTTTTTAGACCAAGAGAGGAAGTAGAGGAAGCCCACGCTTTCCATGGTGGTTTAGCAAGGGAAGGAGGGATGCAGGAGGTGTGGCTGGGAGTTAACTAACCTGTGGGACCTGGCCCTCTGGGCTGGAGTTTCTTCTCTCCTCTAGATCTCAGTTTCTACATCAGTAATCAGAGACGTGGCTTGAGTCTGAGATTCTAGGGTCTTTCTGAAGCTCTTTGAAGCCAGTGCACTAAGGGAGAGAGATATTCTGCAGGTACGTCCTCCCCTTCCTCCTCATTCTTTCTCCTCTGTGTGCCAATGGGACCCATATTTTGAAAGTCTAAGAGCATTTTATTTAGAAAGCTGGAGTGTTTGTGGTGGAAACTAGGGAAGGGAGTTTAAGGGTAATTGTTGCTATAATGGCAAGAGGAAAGAAGTGTACACAGCCAAGCGCAGCTCAGCCCTCCCTTGCCCATCTCCAATGCAAATAGCCCACAATCAAGCTCCATTACGGTTCAGAATTACAGACAGGAGAAAACATTTTCAGTGCAGGACCCAGGGGTGGAAGGAAGACAGTGGTCTTGAAGTGTGCTTCTTAGAAATTGTATTTGTTGGAGATTAGAGTAGCAATACTGAAAACAAAGCCATGGGCTGGGAGAGCTGGGCCCATGTGCCTGAGAGGTGTGGTCCACTGGGGAAGCTGTCCCCACACCTGCTGTGGATATTTACCTGACCTGCTACTTTTGAGTCCAGGGAGCCTTGCCCCACTTCATACTCTGCCTGTTTCTTGCTTTGTCTTCCTGCTGGTTCTTTTTTCTCTCTGTCTTCAGTGTCTTTTTCTTGGTGTCTATGCCCCTCCCATTTTCCCCTGGTGCTCTCCCTCCCAGTGGATCTCCCAACCTCTGTATTAGCATTCACAACCTTGGGCTCCAGCCACTTAGGCCAGAAAGACAGCTCCTTGGAAACACAATTGAAATATTTTTATAAATGACCAGCAGAGTTTGAGTGACATGCCCTTCTTAGGCTCAATAAAATTAAAGTTAAACCTTCTAAAAAATACATGAGCCAAACATCCTCTGCACATTTCATTATGCAAATGCAGCTGTCCGGTGCAGCACAAATTAGACCTCCTTTTGAAATTCGCTGCTGCTTCTTTCCTTTCCTTTGCGTTCCTCTCTTTTTTTTCTCTGGGTTTTGAGCAAAAAGGCTTTGTGATTTTAGGCCGACAGCTGGAGTCTGGGGGAGAGGCGGGAGGCTGGAGGGTGGGAGGGCCAACTAACTCCTTCTGATTTCTTCTTTGTCCTCTTTCTTTCCTCTCTTTGTGAGAAAGGTGGTAAGAAAACAATGACTCCTCACCCTGTCTCTTTCCAAACTGCTTTGCAGGGTCTGGCCAGGAGAGGTCAGTCTGGGGTTGGGAATAGGGCTCCCTGGAGATGGGGTGCTCAGCAATCTCTCAGTCTGGGGGTCCTGGGAGCCTGCAGCCCGGCTGATAGATGATAGACCCACCTCCCCCCCCCCCCCCAGCCCGTCCAGAAACTCGTTCCCAGAGCATCAGGCATAATAAAGGATGTCTTTTCTCTATTGCCTCACTCCCAGATGACAGCTGGAAAATTTGAGCAATGCCCTAGATGTGGCATGTCCTCTGTGCCCAGCCTGAAGTATCTGGGAGAGTTGGGGTTTCATGCAAGTGGGAGAAGGTCACAGTGAATTGGATAGATTGGGGAGAGCCACCCACCCAGGGCCAGCTGGCTTAGTCATGTAGGGAAGACCATGGTCTTCCTGAACAGGGAATGTCACTATTAGAATAATTTATTTGTCTCCATCCCCTTAAGGGGAAAAACACCAGGGAAGTGGAAAACAATAAATTACGTGAAGGTGTAAATAATCTCCTAGAATCTCAGCATTTAGACGTGTCTTAGAGGGTTTCATGCTACAGGAATAGGGACTGAAATCAAAGCAGATGTGTTGGCTTGGCTGTAGAACTGGTTCCTACTTCAGTGTTCTCCAAGCGGAAACACCAAGGGCAGGGCACAGAGGAGGAAAAGGGGGTTTGGGGGCAGAAAGAGCTGCTGAGACCAATGTCAGCTGACACTCCCCCATCCCCAGATACAGTCCTGCCCTGACTCTGGGTGGTGGCCTTGCTGTTCATCCATATGTGGCTAATGCATTCTGGACTCACAGGACTGAGTGTGAATGTCAGACTGAATTCCTCCTCCACTTTCATCTCCCAGCAATTTTGGGCTACTCCATGGGGTCTATATAATTGCCCTGTGGTCCTCTTTCTGAGTTTAGCTGCAGAGAGGCAAGGGAGTGGCAGAGGGAGAATGGTAGATGAAAGTATCTCAGTTAAGTAGGCAGTTGACACTGAATGGAGATTGACACTAGCCTTTCTTCCCACTGCAGCCTCCCCAGTCTAGACCTTTGCCCCTTAAGTTAGTTGACTCCCACTCTGATCCACCCTTCCCCACTTGCTGGTAAGATTCCTATTCTGACTCCCTAACTCTTATCAATCACTGTTTTGTTCAAACACTTGAAGTGTCTAGCCTGGTGCCAACAAAAATTTATTGAGTCTCTGTTATGTGCCAGGCATTGAGCTAGGCATGGAGGATGTGAGTTGGAAGAGGGCACAGGGAGGCCTGGCCCCTGCCCTCGTGGAGATTATATTCTAGTAGGGAAGTCAGATGTGAGTGTGAGGGAGAAGTGCAGGTGCCACGGGGGCCTAACTGGAAGTGAGAGTGTGACTGGACGTGAGAGTGTAACCGCGTGGCAGACACTGGCGAGCTGTTTGCTAAACCTCTGTCCTCTCCTTCCCAGGCAGAGTTAGATGCCTTCCCCAGTCTCCTTTGCAGTTAGGTATGGTTTTGAGACTGTGGTCTAGCTTCTCGCCCCTCAAGGCATCGTTCCTTGGGCAGCAGCGTTATGACCTAGAAGCTGGCTGGGAACGCAGTTCTCAGGCTCACTTCAGATCTCTGGAACCCCAATCTCTGAGAGCCTAGAAAGTGTTCTAACCAAAGGAACAGGAACGGGAGGCCCAAACTTGCATAGTCCAGTGATTCCAGGAGATTGCTTTCTTTTTCCTTTTATTTATTGGATGCACATGCCTAGAACTGAGTTAATTACATCCCTCAGTATGTGGAAACTGTCATCATTCATCTGTGAAAGACCACTATTTTGTTTTGTTTCATTATTTCTTTTCACTTCGCCCATCCTTAACTCTCTGTCTCTGGTATATAGTATATGTATGTATTTATATGCGATAGGCCAAATATATACATATATATGCTTATATATTTTTAATAGTATATTTTTTATAAAATACGTACATTTTGGGGGGTCTGTTTCTTAATATTTTTCACTCAATTCTGTTTTTCTTTTTCTTTTTTTTTAACTCTGTTTTTTATATTAGTTCACGCTGCTGTATCTACATCTGTTTTACTACTTCTGGTTGCTACACAGTATTTTACACTATGCACCCACTAAATGTTGCTTTTGATTCCCTAGTGATGGATTCCCAGGCTGCCTCAATTCCTTGCTGTGATGAATAATTTCAAGCATGTTCTCTTATGGGGCGTTGTGGAAGGTTCTGTGCGGTACACACACAGGAGAGGGCTTACTGACCGTGTTCAGTTTCACTTAGAGCTGGGACATGGCTCCCGAGATCAGCGCTGCCCATGGACTCTCCCTGGAACACTCAGCGTTATGCTGTCTGGCTCTCTGCTGTTGCCAGGCTTGGGTTTACAGGGCTACTTAACTGGTTTTTGCATTTTTCTGACTACTGCGTGTTGCATATCTCTTCGTGTACCGTTATAGGAAATAATTTTTCAGATTTCACCTTATTTTGAGTTACTTTGTCGTATTTTTTGCCCTTTCTCAATTGTTTCCAGTTTCTTTCCTTGTTGGTTTGAAGGATCAAGTATATATGTGACATATGCTAGATGTATATACATAGTCTCTATTTTAGTTGTTGCAATGTCTTCTGGTTGGCCACCTGTCTCTTAACTCTGTTCTGTCAGTGAACAAAAAGCTTCAATTTTATTTTAGTCAAATGTATCATTTCTTTTTTGTCTTGTAGTTTGAGACTTTTGGGGTCTTATTAAAGAAATCTTCCCACACCAAGTTCACAAAGATATTCTTTTTACGTTTTCTCCATTAGTTTTATAGTTTTACAAATCACATTTAGGGCCCTAATTTTCTGGAGTTGAAGTTTTTATATAGTAGGACAGATTTAAAAGTTGTTTTTCATTTGTATAGGAAACCGATCTTCCCAATACTACCCACTAGGCAAAACACATTTCCCCCCTGCTTTATAATTTTACCTACATCGTATGCAGAGTCTAATATACACACAAACATATGACATAGGTACACATCTATTATATATTATATGTACTGCATATATTATATAGTATATATTATATATATTTCTTTTTTCTTGTCTCTCTCTCTCTTCTGTTTTGTTGGTTTATTTGTTAACCCCCATGCTAGCACTAGTTTTCTTTTTTAAAAATAATTGTTGTAGTCTTTTGGGCTTTTCACAAATACTATTGTTCTCTTCTCTTTCAGGAAAATGGTAGGATTGCATTTTCCTAGCCACGTGGAGTTCAATGTGGCTATATGACTTGATTTGGACAAAGTAATGTGAGCAAAAGTGACACATGTCACTTATGTGAGTAAGCTTTCAGGACTGATGTATAATTTACCATGTCCCCTTCCTCCTGCCATGGCAACTTGCAATGCTCCAGTTTGGTTGGTACTGTCAGCCTGGAATCTGGAGTGGAGAGACATAGAGTAGATCCTCCAAGCAACCCTTGGTGCATATGTAATTCAAGGAACAGGCCTTAGTTTATTTAAATGATTGCATTTGGAAGTTTTTGTTTCTGCAGCAAAATCTAGCCTATCCTGACTAAACAACTACCATGGCTGTATTATTTCCAATACCTGATAGGGCACGTCCCTCTTCTTTGTTCTTCTTTTAAAAATTCCTTAGTTCCCTATAGCTTTTTGTTCTTTCATTTTAGAATTTGTCAATCTTCTAAGAAATACCAGCTGGAAAAATCCAAGAAGCTTTGAGTGGGAATGTGACAAAAGAGGGAGGGGTTCATATTGCTGAAATGCAAAGAATTTTAATTTTCATGACAAACATCACCTTGTAAAATACATGTATTCGTACTTTATCTCCAACTTACTTCACTGACCTTTGACTCATTCTAAACTTTTGTCACTTTTCTGGCTCATCTTTTCACCATCTTCCTTTGATTTTCATTCTCTCTCACCCTTCCTTTTCTGTGAATAATCACAAATTCCTTCTGAATCTCATTCAGAGTGGCTTTCCTCTTTTTCCAAAGTTTTGATGCCACTGTCACTTGGGTGGTTCACCCTTATTCCATATTCATCAAAAGAATCTTCTAATAGTGACATTGTCTCTTAAGAGGAATTCTGATGCCAGCTGTTAAAATAATGCAAAATTATCTACTTCCTGATAAATAAAAGAGGTTAAGAAAAATTGGAAAGCTGGTAGGGGTGGGGAGAAGACAGACAAGCATTTAGACATATATCTTGCCATAAAAGTAGAATAAATTCCATATGAATAAAGAAGTTAACTTTGTGGGGGGAATAGGTGAAGGAGCTCAAAAGTTGCAGCTTTCCAGTTATAAAATAAGTAATTCATGGGGGTGTAACATACAGTGACTATAGTTAGTAATACTGTATTGCGTATTTGAAAGGTGCTAAGAGAGTAAATCTTAAAAGTTCTCATCACAAGAAAAAATATTTTGCACCTACATGTGGTGATGAACGTTAACGACTTTTTGAGGTGTTCATTTCACAGTATATTATATAGTATAACATAATAGTACTATATAGTACAATATACTATAGTACAAATACTGAATCATTAGGTTGCACATCTGAAACTAATACAATATTATATGTCAATTACACCTCAATAAAAAGAATTTAACTGTAAAAATTAAATCATAGAAAAATAGAATAAATATCTGATTTCTGTTTTTAACCTTAAAACTAACGGAAGAAATCATATACACATAAACTGACAGGCTTAACTACATAAAAACGTAAAACTCCTAAATGTCCAAACAGTATAAACAGAATTTAAGGGCAGTCAACAAACTTGCAGAATTTTTAAAAATAAATATTATAGAAAAAAATTTGTAACTTTGATAATGTGTTCATCAAATCAAGAAAATCTAGTAATATTCTTAAGAAAGAAGGCAATCATATCAACAAGCAATTCCCTAAGGAGGAAATAGAATAACTAAATAACTAATATACAGAAAAATATTCAGATTCATTCATAATAAACTAAAAACTAATTTTAAAAATCCTGCTGAAATTTTGTTCAGAGTTGTATTGAATTTATAGATTAAGTTGGGGATAATTTTCTCTACCTATTTAGGTTTTCTGTTTCACTCTTTAGTAGTCTACAATTTTTCTGTGTAAAGGTCCTTTGAGTTTTTAGGTAGGTTAGTTCCCAAATATTTTATATTTTTGGTTGGTACTGTGACTACTAGCTATTTCCTAGTTGAATATTGAGGGAGGTGGGTCCAGCTGTCTGCCCTGGAACAGAAGATGGGTTCAACTTCTTTTTCTTTTCCAGCTTGCTTTGTTTCAGTTGCCAACTGCAATTACTGACCTTTCAAGTGTAGAAGTACAGGGCGGGAGACTGAGGAAGGGAGAAAATTCTCACCTGAATGATGTCAGACTATATTGGGGGTGGATTTATACCATGTCAACCTAGCATAGCTAGAATTAAGTTTCCCAAAATTCATTTCCCTGAATGATTCTGGATTAGGATTAACCATAAGGAAAAATTGAGCAAGATTTAGAAGGCAGAAGGACAGCAGTGGCCATTACACTGAGAAGGTCAATAAGGGACCCAGGTGCCATTATAACTCACCCATGTTGGTGGCAATCTACTGGCTGCTCCGTTAGAACCAGGATGCAGCTTCTACTGTGTCCTCTCTTAGCTTCTCTGACTCCTGGGCCAGGCCTGTGTGTGGCTCTGTAGCCAGGGGCTCCAGGTCTTCTGCAACTTGAGGTTAGAGGCTCCAATCTGCCTTTGGTCTCCTTGCTTCCTGACTTGTAGTGACTTCAGGCCCAACTTCAGACAGAGACAAAGCCTTCCACAGACTCCTTCACCAGCTAACACAGTTATGTGAGATCTAATTCCTATAAATCTCTATTCTATGTTATAGCAATTCCACTTTCCTGAAGAAACTCTCACTGACGCAATGGCTCTGTGCTCTCTGAGCCTAGCAGATGTTTGAAGCAGATTCCTTCTCTTGTGGGTTCCTCACATGCTCCTTTCTGACTGCAGCTTTCTTACACACTGTCACCCTCCTCCCCTTCCCTTTTTCTCCAGTGAGTGTCTACTTGCTGTTGGAGTCCTGTTGCCCTTCTGGGTGCCCCTCTTGCGTAGGGTACAAAGCCGCTCCAGGATGGCTCTCTCCCTCCCATGTGAGCCACTTCTGGTCCAGGGAAATGCAGGCCCTTTGATCCCAGAAACTCTTTATTTGCCTCCAAAGCAACTTATGGGCCTGGCTCTCTTTCTTGTTAATATCATTTTATAATGTATTTTAATATCTGGTGAGGCTAGTCCTGCTTGTACCACTCATTACTGTTCTTCAAAAAATATTTTTTTCTGGAAATTCTTGTTTATTTATTTCTAGAGGTTATTGTTTATTTCAGAATCATCTTTTTAGTTTCCCTCCCAAATTACCGAGCAAACAAAAACAAACAAAATTTAAAAAAGATATAAATTCCGGCTCTGTTCGTATTTGGGGTTGGGGGGCAGGATTATATTGAATCTATATATTTAACCTAAGAGAAGTTTTTGAATTTTTGATGTTGAATCTTCACATCCAAGTCTTTCATTGGTGCCTCATAATGTTTTCTGGTGTTTTTTTTTTTCTCCTAGATCTTCTACGTTTCTTGGTTTAATTCTGTATATCTGATCTTCTGTTGCATTATAAATGGATTTTTTTCTTCCATTATATCTTCTAATTGGTTGTTTGTATACATATTTTGCTATGTTAATTTTATAATTAGCCAACTTAATAAACTTTCTTATTGTTTGCAACATTTTTAGTTGATTATCTTGAGTTTTCCAAATAAACAATCACATCAACTGAAAATAATGATAATTTACTTTCTCCTTTGCAATTTTCACACCACTGAACAATGTGAAGTAATAGTGGTAATATTGTATGTCCCAGTCTTGTTCCTGACTTTAATGAAAATGCTTGTAGTGTTTCCCCATTGTGGTTATTGCCCAACCATATATTTTATTATATTAAGAAATTATCCATCCATTACTATTTTATAAGACACTTTACAAAGTCAAGTATGGATGTGAATTTTTCAAATGTCTTTTCAGCCTCTGTGAGAATGATCTATGTGATTTTTCTCTTTTGATCTATTGCTATACTGAATTACAAAATGATTTTTTAATATTCAATCATCCCTAAATTCCTGGAAAAACTCTAGTTAGCTATTATTTTTTTAATGTGTCACTGATTTCTGTTTTCTAGTATTTCACATAGCAGTGGGACATAGTTTCATTTTGTGCTCTTTGTCCAGTTTTGATGTCACTGTTAACTATTTTCAAAAAGAAGAATTGTAAGTTTTTTCTTTTTGTATGCTTTGAAGAAGTTTGCAAAGCATCAGAATTGCCTGTTTCTTTCTTTCTGTCTTTCTGTCTCTTTCTTTCTTTCTTTCTTTCTTTCTTTCTTTCTTTCTTTCTTTCTTTCTTTCTTTCTTTCTTTCTTTCTTTCTTTCTTTCTTTCTTTCTTTCTTTCTTTCTTTCTTTCTCTCTCTCTCTCTCTCTCTCTCTCTCTCTCTCTCTCTCTCTTTCTTTCTTTCTTTCCTTCTCTCTCTCTCTCTCTCTCTCTCTCTCTCTCTCTGTCTTGTTTTTCAGAATTGCCTGTTTCTTAAAGGGACACTGTCTGGGCTTAGTGCTCTTTTGCTGGGGGGTAGCCCTTGGACAATTGTCTTTAGCTTTCTATGGCAATTGATACATTATATTGTCTAACTTTACTATGGTTAGTTTGGCAATTTACATTTTCCTGTAAATTTATCCTTTTATCCACATTCTTAAGTTTTTTTACATAATGATAAACAAAATAGTGTCATATTATGTTTTAAACTTTATCCATTTCTATGGTTATTTTCCCATTATAATAATTTATTTGGGGGTATTTCTGTTTTCTCCCTTTGGCTTGATAATGTTAGTGAATGGTTTTTCTCTCTTATTAGCTTTATTATTATTTTTAGATAGAATCAGATATATATATTCTATAGTTTTTAATTGAATTCATTGTATTCTGCTTTCATATGACTAATGTCTTCCTTTTGCTCGACTTAGCGTGAGTTTGTTGTCTTTTTTCTAACTTCTTGAGTTGCATGCTTAATTAATTTATTTTCATTTTTACCTATGAATACTTTTTTTAGCATCGGTTCTGACATGTAATGCTTTCATTAGGATTATTTAAAGGTATTTTTCAATTTCAGCTTTGATTTCCTTTGTCCTAAGTGCTATTTAAGAGAAAGGATTAAAATTTGTAAGTGATAAGGATTTTATTTTGAAATTCCAATTTTATTATATTGTAATCCTAGAATATTGTTTGTATGGTTTCTATTTTGGGGAGAATATTGAGGTTGTCTTTGTAGCGTAATATTTTCAGTTTTTTAATTTTCTGTTTTCAGGGCATTGAAAGTATTATTTTCAGAATATTAGTTAGAATAACTCTATTAATTTGATTATTTGCTCCTTTGTCTTCTTAATTATTTTTTGTTTACTTCTTTCTGGCTCGGTGGTCAGCTGTAATCTCTGACAATGAATATGCTTGTATTGCTTTTTGTATGAGTATATCCTGTAGTTTTACTTTAAGGATGTTGATGTGATGATATTTGAAGTATAAATATTCATAACTGTTTGCTCCTCATGGGGATGGAGCTCTCAATGATTGTAATGTGTCCCTTTTTCTAGTTTAATGCTCCTGTGCATTCCCACTCCCTGTCCCCAAATTACACCTTCTCAGCGACTAAAATCACGTTCCTTCCTTCCTTTTTGTTTGTGCTTGCATGTTATATCATTATTCATTCTTTGTTTTCAACTTCTCTACATAATTGGGTCTTAAGATATGTAAGAATTTGGGGCCAATCTTAGAGTGAAAATATTTTAGTAGGTAAAATGATCCCATTCAGATAAATTGATACAGCAGACATGTTTGTTCTTAGTTTTTTTTTTTTTTTTAATAGATCATGTTTTATGTTATACTTTCTGGTATTATTGCTGCTTCATTTGTTTTTTGAATCTTTTACTCCATATTCTATTTTATTTGGTTGGTTTTTATGTATGTATTTCTTCTAATAATTTGAAAGGCATTTATTTCCCCCCCAGTAGTTATGTTTTGCATACACACACACACACACACACACAAACACACACACACATATATATGTATATATGATTCCTTAGTATCTATTGACAACTTCCTCTAAGAATGATAAAATTGAAATATTTCCACTGAAACCAACCTCTCTTTTAGTTGATTATATTATTATAAATATTCATTTTTAAAATTTTAAGATTTTTATTAAAATATAGCTAACTTACAACATTACATTAATGTCAGGTATACACCGTAGTTATTAAACATTTATATACCTAAAGAAGTAATCACCATGATAAGTCCAGCAACCATCTGACATTGTACCATACTATCACAATATTATCGACTACATTCCTTATGCTCTACAATACATCCCCATGACTTATTTGTTTTATACCTGGAGATTTAAACTTATTCTCCTTCACCTTTCCGCTCCTTTTAAAATTTTTCAACTACAGTTAACAGTCAACATTATTTTACATTAATTTCAGGTGTACAGCAGTGGTTGGACATTTGTATAATTTAAGAAATGGTCTCCCTGACTAGTCTAGTACTCACGCGGCACTACACAGAGTTATTACCATATTATCGACTATATTCCCTATGCTTTACTTTATGTCCCCATAAGTATTTTGTAATTATCTATTTGTACTTCATCTTTTACACCTTGCCCCCAACCCCTCCCATCTATCACCCCAACAAATTTGGTACTGATATGGCACCATACATACTTATTACAATATTATTGACTATATTCCTTTTGCTATACCCTCCATCCCCATCATTACTGTGTCACAACCAATTTGTACTTATTAATCCCTTTCCCTTTTTTACTCATCCCCAACCCACTTCCCATCTGTCAACCATCAAAATGTTCTCTGTATCTATGAGTTTGTTTCCGTTTTGTTTGTTTATCTTGTTCCTAAGATTCCACATATAAGTGAAATCTCATTGCGTCTGTCTTTTTCTGTCTGACACTTCACTCAACACAATTATTTCCAGATCTATCCATTGTCACAGCAGAACCCATTCCCTTTCCTGGCTGAGCAATATTCCTTGTAAATGTGTACCACCTCCTCTTAATCCATTCATCCATTGATGGGTACCCAGGCTGTCTGTCCATCTTGGCCATTGTAAACAGTGCTGCAATGAACATATGGATGCACCAGTCTCCTTGATGTAGCGTTTCAGGTTTCCTCGGACGAATAACCAGAAATGGGATTACTGGTTGTCTCTTGTTATAGCCTTTTTTTTTTTAAATTTTAATTTTAATTTAATTTTATTTTAGCCTTTGTTTTAAAGCCTATTTTGTCTGGTGTAAGTATTGTTACCCCAGCTGTTATTTGTTTCTTTTCATTTCCATTTTCATGAAATATACTTTCTCATCCCTTTGCTTTACGTCTGTATGTGTCTTTTAATCTGAAGTGAGTCTCTTGTAGGCAACATATGTAAGGGACTTGTTTTCTTATCCATTCAGCCCTCCTATGTCTTGTGAATGGAGCATTTAATCCATTTATATTGAAAGTAATTGTTGATAGATATGTAGCTATTGCTATTTTATGCATAATTTTGATTCCTCTCCCCCCCCCATCTTAAAGAAGTCCCTCTAACATTCCTTGTAATACTGGTTTGGTAATGATGAATTCCTTTAACTTTTTCTTGTCTGGGAAGCTCTTTATCTGTCCTTTGATTCTAAATGATCACTTTGCTGGGTAGAGTAATCTTGGTTCCAAGTCCTTTCTTTTCATCATGTTGAATATATTGTGCCAATCCCTTCTGGCATGCAAAGTTTCTGTTGACAAATCAGAAGACAATCTTATGGGACCTCCCTTGTAGGTAACTAACTGCTTTTCTCTTGCTGATTTTTGCAGTTCCCTCTGTCTTTAACCTTTGCCATTTTAATTATAATGTGTCTTGGTGTGGGCCTGTTTGGGTTCATCTTGTTTGGGACTCTGCACTTCTTGGACTTGTATGTCTATTTTCCTTCGTCATGTTAGGAAAGTTTTCAGTCATTATTTCTTCAAATAAGTTCTCAATCCCTTGCTTTCTCTCTTCTCCTTCTGGTATCCCTATGATTCTAATGCAGTTACTCTTGATGTTGTCCCAGAGGTTCCTTAAACTATCCTCATTTTGTAATTTCTTTTTCTTTGTGCTGTTATGATTGGGTGTTTTCTGCTATCTTGTCTTCTTGATTTGATCCTCTTCATCATCTAGTCTGCTGGTGATGCCTTCTGGCGTATTCTTCATTTCAGTTATTGTATTTTTTATTTCTGACTGGCACCTTTTTTTTTTTTAACATCACCAATGGGTTTTATTTGTCACCAAGAAAAGTCTGAATTTTAAACAGATTCTTGGACTGGGAGCTCATATCCATCAGCTTGTTCAACTTTAGCACCTGTCTTATCCCAGTAGCTTTTCCAGAACTGCTACTTTCACCATGAAACTCCATGAGATTCTCCAGTTTAAACTTGGGCTTCTTCAGCATTTTGACTTTTCTAACAAAGACATCATGGAGCAGATAAATAGATTGGCAAGCCTTTTCTATGTCTTTTCCAATGCTATCTGAAATCAATTTATTGACCACTTCTTTCAAGTCATTTGTCTATACCTCTTGGGTCATGATTTCTATCATCTTCTTCCAGATTTGGCAGACCTGTTGATGCTGATCTTAAGTGGTCTACTGAATCTGATTGTTGCATTTTTTAGTGAAACCAACACAGATAGATGAAGCAAATAACCATCGGTAGTCTTGACATCAAGTTGAGCTTCAATCATGGTCTGCCATTTTTTTACTATGGAGCACATTTTGTCATGGGTAAGATCCATACCATGGAAATTAGTAAGATAGTTTTTGCTCTAAATATCCTCAGTAATTAACTTGAATTTTCTAAATGAAACTTCATCATTCTGTATATCAGCTAGGCTCACTTCAAAAATATGTCCCTCGAGACCATCAATTGCGATTCTGGTTCCTTGATTTCTCGTGACTATTGTTTTCACAATATTTCTTATATTGAACATAGCTGGTGCTTTCATATCATACTAATTTTACTTGGCTTCCTTCTTGCCTTCTTTTGTAAGGGGCTTAGTATTTTTGCCAACCCTCATGGTGCTGCTCAGAGAGACAAAAGGCTGACTCATTCTTTTTTTATGGTTTCTATGTCCTTTTTTTTTTTTTTTTACCTTTTTTATTAGTTTCAGGTGTACAAAGCAACATAATAGTTAGACATTTACACCCCTCACAAAGTGATAATCTCCCTCCCCTAAGCTACTACCCCTCTGACATTTTATATACCTGTTACAATACCATTGACTGTCTTTCTTATGCTATGCTCCACCTCACCTCCCATGAATACACACACACACACACACACACACACACACACACACACACACACACAGATTTGACGCACAATATTATTCTACTTCAGCTTCAGTTGTATAGCACATTAGTCATACATCTACACAGTCTATGAAGTGATCCCCTTGATCAGTCCAGTTTCTATGTCCTTTTTTATGCTTGCTATCTCTTTGTTGAAGTTGTCACTAAGTTCTTTGAGCATCCTTATAACGATTGTTTTGAACTCTGTATCTGGTAGGTTGGTTTCTGGAGTTTCTCCTGTTCTTTCATTTTGAATGTATTTCTTTGTTTTCTCATTTTGGCTGACTTTCTTTTTTTTTTTTTTCCATATATTAAGTAGATGTACTACATCCACCAGTCTTGGCCAGGTGGCCTTATGTAGTAAGTGTTCTGTGTGGCCCAGAGGCACAGTCTCCCTGGTTACTTGCACCGAGTGCTCCAGGAGTGTCCTTTGTGTGGGCTGTGTGTGCCCTCTTGTTATAGTTGAGCCTTAGTTGCTATTGGCATGTCAGTTGGTGGGATTGACCCTCAGGCTGATTGGTTGTGGGGTTTGGCCACGTTCACAGCTTATAGGCTGCTGTCTGGAGGGCTCACCCCACTGAGTGGCATTCACCCCCGCGAGCTCTGGTGTCTTTTGAGACTGCCCTTTGGGTTTGCTGCTTGTGGACTTAATTGGGTGATGCTGTGCTATGGTGTGAAACCAACCTCCAAGTATGTTGTTTGAGAGCCCCCAAGTTACTGTCTCTCTGCTGGAGCCCAAGGTGAGTGGCTGAGAGTGAGAGAGTCTGTACACGAGCCCTTTAAGAGGACACCTGGGTTTCCCACTGCATTCCATTCCACTTGGATGGTCAGACTCCTCACTGTTTTTTCAGAGCCAGAGTTTGTGGGGGCTACTCTTCCCAGTACTCTGGGCTGGGGAGGCCAGTGTGGGCTAGGGTCCCTGGCTTCTCTGGGGGGAACCTCTGTGGCTGAGATATACCTCCTGGTTCTCAGCTGCCACATGGAGGTTTGAGGTTAGCCAGTTTTGTGACTTCACCCTCTTACCTATCTCAACATAGCTTCTTCTTTATATCCTTAGTTATAAAACTTCTATTCAGCCAGACTTCAGATGGTTCTCCAGGTTGACTGTTCTATAATTTAGTTGTAACTTTAATTTGTTCACAAAAGCAGGCATGATGCTGATCTACTCTGGCATCTTGGATCTCCCTCTGTTACTAATTTTCTTAATGTTTCCTTTTTATACTTTAAGTATTCATATATATATCCATCACTTACTTTATTAGCTTTAAATGATGTCTTTGACAGCCAGCTATAAACAAAAAAGTTATCAGCATACTAACACTATTTTCTACCTTCTCTTCCCTTCCTTAATCCAAATTTTGCTAATTATAAAATTTGTACATTATCAAGGTTTATAATTTTTATGTTTGGTTGTATAACCATAATCACCACTTTGCTTTAATCGAGATCGTAGTCTCAGGTACATGGATTTAGTGTCATCCCAGTTTTTCTTCTGTACGTTCTCCATTCATCTTTTGATTGGCTTGTAATTAGCTTCTTGTAGATTCTTCAAGCTCAGGAGATTGATATTCTCATGTTCTTGCATGTTCATGAATGTTGACTTTGTACTTAATTGATAGTTTAACTGGATACAACATCTTGGGTTACTTTATTTATTTATTTATTTATTTATTTATTTATTTATTTATTTATGCATTGAATAATGTGGTGATGTCTGAGGTTACCCTAATATCCCCCTCCCCTTGACCTTTTGGGCTGTGTGTTACAAAGGATTCTTTGTCTTTGAAGTCCAGAGTCTTTAAAATATTTGATCACTTGTTGCCAGTATTTTCCTGGGACACAATAGACATTTTAAATCTGAGATTTAGTTTTTTTTTTATTTTGAAAAGTTCTTATAACTCATATCTTAAATACCAGTTCTCTTTGGGACATGAATTGCATATATGTTTGTCTGTATTTTATACCTGCCATTTTCTCTCTAATCTTATTTTTTAACTTATGAATATCTAATTTTTTTCACCATTTTTAATTCTGTTCTCTATATCCTTACTTATGTTTTCATTAGTGTCTGTGATTAGTTTTTAATTTTTCTTTTGCTTATTTTCTGAGCTCTACCTTCTCATGACATATGCTTTGCCTGTCTTGCCGTATTTTTTTTTCTGAGTGTTTGTATCTATTATTTGTGCTCTTGGTTTGTAGAAGTAATTGCTTCATTAAGTTTAAAAATTTTTCATGATGTTTGCTCATTTTTTCCATAGCAACATTTTTTCTGGTGAGTATTTTTATCTACTATTTATTTTTCCCTTTTTTTCTCTCCTTTTAAAATTGTAGTATCATCATTGTATAGATTCTATGATAGTTTCTTTTTTATTGTTACATAATTCATATTTGAATGAAGTGAATTCTTCATGTACTAGCTATTTCTATGAACTTCTGGAGTGGAGGAGGTAGAGCACGGCCATGTTATAGGCTAACAGGGACACGAGTGTGAGTGAGATCTTTTAAGATTTACTTCTCTCTAGCCATCTGGCAATGACAGCAGATGTGCTCATAATATACAGACACTGTCTTCTAGCCCACCTCACTGACAGACCACTTCCTGCAAATATAACTTCTCCATATGATTCATCATTGTCTTCATCTTTGCCGTTTCTATTTCATGTCAAAATAAGTTCAAGAAAGCTCCCACTGCTAGCCCACATACCTGTCCTTATTATTTCTAACAAGACAGTGTTATTTTATTGACCCTGGGGTATGGTACTTCCCTTGGAGAGCTGGATTTGGCCAACTTTACTTGAGGTCTGTGCCACAGCTGCTCTCTTAGCATCTTTCTGCACCCCAGTTATGTGTCATGTCTGAGTTTATAAATCTTTGTTAGCTTTGTCAAGAAGGAGTTTGTTTCTTATTCTCTCTGTTGCTTTTAGGTGATTTTCAAGAGAGGTATTTTTCTTTTAGAGGGATAAATACCAACCAGAATTTTTGTAGATTATTTCATTTTACTTTATTTTATGTGGTCTACTTAGCTTATAGTTTCTATTTACTTCTAACATCTTACCCAAAGAACACTAATAATCCTACTACCTTGACACCTATTTCTATGTGTCCTTTTAGTTTTTACTTCTGCTACCAATGAATGACGCTCTCTCCACATTTTCCTATTCAAACTTCTGAGACTATTTGATTGATCAAGCTAACAACCATCATCCTTACTTGGATAGAGTTTTTTGCCCTCCAAAATCCCAGGAAAACCTTTGGATTGAGCTCTCTCTACTGACCAAGTAGCTTTGGCTGAGGGGTCTTTAATGATATAGTAGAGAATATGCAGTCTTGAGCTGTCTCCTTAGCAGGAAAATATGGACAGAAGGGTTTGTGTGGGCAAGCATAATCCAGGAAATAACTTGTAGGACTGAGTTTGGAATGGAGCTCCTAAATCAAGCTTGGATGAAATGGAATATGCTGAGGAATAGTGGGGATTAAACAGGTAGAGAGGGTGGCCAGCTATAGAAGACTTTGAATTCAATGCTGAGGAGTTTGGACTTCAACTCATAGGCTGTTGGGGGTCACTGATACCTGGAGAGAAGTGATGTGACACAAGAAGGAAGAGAAATAACTAAGATAGAAGAGGATATCTCCTGCAGGGTCCAGGCAGCAGTCTAGATCACTAAGTCCAGGTGGTCACAAAAAACTTATGGTTGCTCTGGGCAATGTTGATATTCAGGAGGTTCAATGAGAGCAGTGGGCTACAGTAAAGGCTCCAGGGAGCTGTGCTTCCTCACGTCTGCTGAGCCTCATTACAGGTCTGGGGTGACACATACAAATTGATGCAAAAGATTGCAGAAGGGTATCTAACGATGGGGCAAGGTGCTGAGGGTAATTAAGCAGGTCCAGGACAGCTAGCTGACTGTACCAGTGTTCAACTCTCAGTCTTTGCCCAGCTGAGACCTGGAGGAGAATCCAGAGATCTAGGCTGAAGGTCTCTGGACTTGGCTCTGCATTCCTCGTATGGATTAGATGGGAACGCTGATTCCCAAATTCATGCAGTTGTACTCAGGCCTCAGTGCTTCTCCATCTCTTCTCCTCCTTATTCTGGGAAATACCCCAGACAGCAACAACTCTCATTGGCTCAGGACCTGGGTGACTCTCAGTTGAGTTGGCAGCTGGCCAGAGCCTAAGAGGGATGGAGCTTGGGAGTGCAACTATGCAAGGAAGCACCACAGGAAGTGAAGTTGGAGGAAAAATCCAGTTAGGATTCAATATGAGGGTGCAAGTCTTTGGAACTGAGAAGAACAAACTGCAACAGACAAGAGGCTGGAAAATTCCGAGACTGAAGTAGTATTGGGAGGGAAGACAGAGGAGGGACAGAGGCAAGATCCTCTGTTAAACTAGAGCCACAGAACTCAGGTGCTAATTGGTAATGTGGGCAAGACAGAGGGAAGTCAAAGATGGTACCACTGACTGAAACCAGGAAGTGGGAGGGATGAACAGGAGCAGGAGGGAGATATGGAACTGGGAACAGGGGGGAGAACTTTAGGATCATTAGCATTGAAGAAGTTGAGGTTACAAGAAAATTTGTTTGTTGTACCAGTATTTGCTTATTGCAATAAATACTTGTTCTTAAGTGACTGGCAGGAACACTCATGACAAGCTAGGGTGTCACAGATCCGGGTTGGCCTCAGGATCTAAGCATATTAAGACTATCTCAGGAGTGTGGTTAGTATGAGGAATGGGAGACTTGCTCCTTCTCTCCCACTTTACTCCAGTCTCCTCTGGTCTTCCTTTACTCCCACTACTCTTGTCCCCACTCTACTCTTTATGCAGTAGTAGGATTACAGGATATCAAAGATGAAAGATACCTTTAAAACAGAGTATTTCAACCCTCTCCTATTACAGAGGAGAAAACTGAGGCCTGAAGAGGAGGTGACTTTCTTAAAGTCACAGAGAACATGCCCCAGAACTCAGTCTATGCGACTTTTGTTCTGGTGTCCTTTCCACTATGTTAGACCACTTCTCTAATCAGTGTGTAAGATTTTTCTCAGTATTAGTGGTTTGCACTGCATATATATTTGATTTGCAAATTTGCATCCCATAAGGTCCTAAGAAGTCCCGGAAAGCAATTTTCTTGAGAGGCTTCTCTAGATCGAGTGGCCCACAAACATATGCAACTTTGAGAAAGTCCTTCCATCTGGCCACTCACATGTCCTGTTTATTCTTTCTCTACACCACTGTGCTCCAAGCAGCCCCTTCCTTTGAGGGGGAGACTAAAATCATTGTACTGATTCAGACCTCATCCTGTTTTGTCCAGATTGTAGCAACAGCTTTCTGTTGATCTCTTTTTCTCCAGTCCTGTTACCTGCTGTCCCTCTGTTGTGAGCCAAATAGTGTGCCCCCAAATTCATATGTTGAAGTCCTAACCCCCAGTACCCCAGAATTCCACTGTATTTGGAGACAGTGCCTTTAAAGAGGCAATTAAGTTAAAATGAAGTCATACGGGTAGGCCCTAGTCCAATATGACTGGTGTTCTTGTAAGAAAAGGAAATTAGGACACAGGCACAGAAGGAAGACCACGTGAAGACACGGAGAAGGCAGCCAGCTACAAGCCAACAGGAGAGACATCAGAAGAAACCAACCCTGTTAATGCTTTGATTGCCAACTTCTAACCTCCAGAAGTGTGAGAAAATAAATTTTTGTTGTTTAAGCCCCCCCCCCCCGACCCCAGCGTGTGGCCCTTAGTATAGGAGACCTAGAAAAAGGATACACTCTCTTCTCCTCCAGTCAGAATGAGCTTCCTGCAATGCAGAGCTGACCCCTTACTCTTCAATACTTACAAGACTAAGTCTAGTGTGGCCTGCAACCCTTTCATCATCTGGCTCCTGCCCACCTCTTAGCCTCATTTCAACCAGATACCCCAAGCCCAGCCACAGGCATTAAGCTCCAGAGATATCAAACAGATTCTAGTTCTCTGAATAGACCATGCGCCTTCACACCACTATATTTTTTCCTGGAGGACCCTTTGGCGCTCTTGTATACCTAACTAACTGCTGGACAGCTACAAAACCTGCTCAGAAATCACCTTCTCCGGGCAGCCTTTTCTGACTGCTCCCTCTCCTGTGCCCTAGCACTTTATTTACCTCTTCTGAACGGCTCATAACCATATGACCTAGAGAGTGCATGTTTGGAAGGTCTTACTCTTCTCTCTATCTCTGTGCTTAGGCTGGGCAAGAAGGTCCTCAATCAACTTTTGTTGAATTGAGTTGAATTTTGGATCTACTGGGGCCATGGGCCTCTATTCTAAGGAGAAAATCAGAGAGAGGGGCCTAGTTACAGTTTGGCTCTAGCTGAGCCCAGCAGTAGCAAGTCTGATTTGCTGCCCAGGACATGCAGCGAGGTGTTTGTTGACTGTGTGCACGGCACAACTAGTTGGAAGAGTGTCTCTCTCCATTTCTACAGATTGTGTGACTTGGGACAAGGACATTTCTAGTTCCCGGTCATATCTGTCCTGGGGCCCAGCACTGTCTAATGAAAGGCACCAAATAGGCTTAAACAGATACTTCAGGTGCAGAGAGTAGAGATTAAGAATATTGTCTCTTACTTCAAAGAAGTATGAGTTTGAATCCCAGCTCCATTGCTTAGTAGATGTGTGACTTTGGGGTAAGTTACTTAATCTTGCCAAGTCCTGTTTTTCCCATCCATCAAATGGGCATAATAATCCCTACCCCTTAATGCTGTTGAGAGGATGAAATGTGATAATTTCCCCCCTCCCTCGCTCATCTATATCTATCTATCTATCTCTATCTATCTATCATCTATCTATCTATCTATCTATCTATCTATCTATCTATCTATCTATCTATCTATCTATCTATCTATCATCATCATCTATCCATTTATTTATCTGGTGCTTTGCCTAGTTCCTGACACACAGCAATGCTCAGTAGATGTTAGTTTTAGAAGCTGAAAAGGGAGTGTTTTCTTTATTTCCCTCAGCTTAAATGACAGTGCTCAGAGAGAGGGGGGCCTTTTCCAAAGTTGTTCATATTTCTCAGCTGTGCCCTACATAACCACAGACTAATAATAATAATAATAATAATAATAATAATAATAATAATAGCAAATAATAGCAATTGCACACTCTGTGGAGTACCTGGTAGCTCATAAAATGCTCCTCATCTACCTTTCTGTGATATGCACCCAGATATCCACTCAACCCCACAGCAGGAAGACCCTGGCATCCAAATGAGAAACAGTGAGAGCAGCTCTCACATTCCAGTGCTCAGCTCCTGCTTCTCTTGTTCATCACATTAAACTCTTTTCCTTGCTAGGAGATGTGAATAGAGAAAGTTCTTTCAGGGACCAGCTGATCTTTTAAAGGGGTTTGACCTTGAGGGTCCTTTTCCTAGGGCTTGGAGAGAAAGTGGAGGTGTCTAAGACTCAAAGATCCTCTCCCCACGTGCCTGCAATCGTACCTGCCTGCTTTGCAGAGGTTGGCTTTCCCTGGGAGCCATTACAGGCAGCCAGCCCCTCCTGCCTGCCATCCCAGAGGGCCACGTCCTCGTTCACGGACCACTAGGTGCAGGCTGCTGCTCTCTGTCCTTGTTAACACCCTCCCTCTGCCTTTGTGCCTCATGCCCACTCACCGCTCCCGGCTCCCCCCACAAGTGCCTTCTACTTGATGAACAAGATGTAAGTATACCAGTTATTAATCTTCCTACCAAGGCAATTACAGCCCCACAAAGTTCCTCCTTGGCCACTTTGGCTCTTCTATGACAACCTTATCAGGTTTGCAATTTCAGATCTGCATTAAGTGTTCAGAAATCAATTTTCAGCTTATTTTGTGTTACGAAGTTTGCCATGCCTGAAACCGCACTGCTAATTGAACAAGAGCAATTGATGTTTTAGCAGTAATTAAAGACGGTAATTATGACCAAATCTCCCCCATGGCCCTGCCGTGTTTGCTTTTGGACCTGTCAGAATGGCGGGCAGGCCAAATCAATCTTAATAAAGTTGGTGCTTCAGAAGTCTCGCCAGAAATGGTGTTACCCTCAGGGTGGGGATGATGGAGCCATGGGGCGCAAGAGGACGGCATATTTGGGGCTGTGGGGTGACAAGTTAGCGGGACAGTCAGGCAGACATCATGAATGGCCACTTTGGCTCTCTGCATGCCAGCCCCAAGCTGGGGGTGGGGGTTGGGTGGGGGAAGTATTCCAGAGACATGATGAGTTTCCTATACTCTTGCCTTTGAGATGCTCACAACATATTTGGGAAGATCTGATGTGCATGCAGGCACAAAGCTTTAGAACATTTACTTTCATTCATAAACATTACAGAGTACCTACTATGTGCTAAGTGCTAGGGGAATGGTAATAAAAGATAGCATCCCAAATGAATCTACATGAGCAGAAATGACTATGATTTTGTATCGTTTATTCAGGACTTGGGGTTAATGTACGCTGTTGGATGGTGCTGGTCTGGTGACTGGGGAGTGGCTCCATCCCCCTTTCCTTCCCTCATCTCTCCTGAGGTTCCTCATCCTCAGGGAGGGAGCTAGAAATATAGACAGAGTTACGGACTGAGGTCAGAAGACTTGAGCCCTGGTATGGCTGCTCCACACTGTGGCTCTCCCAGAACTGGCATCCAGGACCCAGTTAGCATTTTACAGAGCATCCCAAAGGGAGATGAGGAAGGTGTGGTCAGCGGTAGGGGATCTCTTCCATCCCATCCAGAATATCAGCATCAGATTTATACTGACCACTCACACTGCTATCCGACGAGGGTGCTCCTAGGCTGCTATTCACTGTAACTTCCAGGCATTGTGCTTTGTGCCTGGGGACACAAAGATGACTTTTGAGTGAAAGGCTTGGGCAAATCCCAGCAACTGTTATACTTATGGGCAGAGCATTAACGTATAAAGAACCCATGTGATTCCCTGTCCCTCAGTATCCTGTGGAGAAGTGAGCGTTGTCTTAAAATGTAGGTTTTATTATTATTTAGGTATGATGAGACCAACAGATCAGAGATGATTGCCATTGAAAAGATAGTCTGTTACAGCTCCCAAGAAGAGAGGGGCATGCCATGTCATACAGGGCCACAAGGGGAAGCACCAGGGTGAGTCAGGTGGCAGAGGGAGTGAGGAGAAAAGCATTTACTGTGATTTCTGTGGAAAGGAACAGGTGAGGCAGGCTAAGCAGGTTTAGGATTGGCTAGTTGGAACAATTTCAGTGGGCTCTGGAGCATAGGGCCTCTTTCTGTGTGGTGGCCTTGGGATGATTAGGGCAGGTGAATTGTGACCTGGAGTGTAAGAGCATAACGAGAGCCTAATGAAGGAGGTGGTTGTGCTATGGGCTCTTGATTGGTTGGTTTACATATGAAAGCCCCACTCTAACTATCTCTAGGAATTAGCCCTGGGAGGGGTGGTCCCTCCAGTGTTAGCAAGGTGATAATAAATTATCAGATGACAAAGCATCAAAATAAAAAGACATGCTTAATATAAGCTTGGGATGGGCATGCTGGATGCTTCAGGGGTTGAACCCCAGAAAAGGAATGACATGCACTGCTATTGTTCTCCTGTTTTATAGGGAGAACTGGAAAGCAAGTTTGCAAAACAATTTAAGTGTGGGTGCCAGCTGCTTGAGGGACTGCACACCATGAGCTCTTAGAGCTGGGCATGCCAGCTGTCCAGCACTATGGCTCCTGGAAACAGTGGAGAGCCACTAACCTCAAACAGCTCATGCAAGCCAGTCTAGAGAGAGCCATCAGGTCATCCAGTGGGCATTCCTGTCTGCATCTCCACACTGACCGGGACGTGGTGCCGAACAGCAGGATGGGAGAAAGACCAGGAAGTACATAGAGAGAAAGTACAGCCTAATATCCTGCCAGAGCTATGCCAGGTGCATAGGAGCATGGGAAAAGGACCTGGATGGGTGGGGAGGGATTCCTGGAAGCTGGTCTTTAGGGCTGAGTAGAAGTTGAGTCAGTTGAAGCTGAGGGGTCCCACTCTGTCAGGGGGCACAGCGTGAGCAAGGGTGTGGAGGTGTGAAGAATTGTGGCATATTTTGGGGGCTATACTAGAGTGTAGAGGATGAGGCAGGAGGTGGGAGTGAAGAATTGGGAGAGGGAGACAGGACACATATCACAACAGAGCATTTGGGTCATGCAAGCCATTTGAAGATGGGGAGTGGGAAGCCACCAAAGGGGTAACACACAAGGTATCAGTTTTGCTTTTGAAAGAGTTCATCCTAACAGCTGTGTGTGGGTGGCAGAGTAGGGACAGATTTAGCAATGAGGGACACGATCCCTGGCAGCTGTCTTAGGATGAGTCTTAGATCTTTCTAGAAAGGCTACAGGGACTCTTTGGACAAATTCTCTCCCCTCCCACTCTTGCGCCTGGTCACATGTAGAGGATCGGTGCAATTGAGCAGAGAGCCTGGTCCATGGCTGAACGAACCCCATAGCCAATACTCAGAACTGCCTTATTCAAGTCTGTGTTTCAGTGCACTTAGAAAGAGGCAGCCACAAATTGATGGCAGCCTTCAAGACAGCGGTGTTGGGCAAGGCTGCGAAAAGGATTCTTCCAGAGAAGAGAACAAGATCTCTGGCCACAGAAATGTCCACCAGCCCCTGCCTGGCATGCAGCCTGTGTTGGCCACAGATGTGTTTCAAAGTGTGGCTATTTAGGCACCATTCATACAACCAGACCTGCTGAAACATACATGCATACATGTATGTAACAAACATGTATACCTGCCTGAATTTGAACAGGTTGAACTGAGCAACAGAGGCTCACACATTCAGAGGCCCAGCAATACACACAGATGTGCCCAAAGTCATGCATTTCTGTGTGCCTATTGAAATCCTACCCATGTGCATGCCATTTGCGTTCACTCCCCGGTACCCAACATGGACATGTGTGCATGCTCTCAGCCCTGATGGGAATGTTTGCCCTCTGGTTCAGGTGGCATCAGTTTTAAAAACGAGGTAATTTGGGAGCTAGACAGGTCTTCAATCAGAGGGCTTAACTCTTCCAGGGAGGCAGTGGGGCTGGGGTGGAGAGCGAGTGCAAAGGAAGGATGGAGAGAAGTCCTTGGGTTTCATCTGTGGCTGGATCTCACTTTCCCGTATCCTGGTCTCTTGTGGGGGGTGTGTAAGTCCCTCAGGTGGGTTCCCCCTAGTCTTCTGACTTCAAATGGCCAGTCCCTTCCCTGTCAGGGTTAGTCCAACCCTTGCTGCTGTAATGGGAAGATACTGGTTTCATGTCCACAATGTGGGTGTGGGGACAGAGTCCAGAAAGCAGTTTGCAGGCCCTGGGCCTCACGTGGAAAGGTGCTGGCTTGGGTAGTAGATGGCCGTCAGCTGTCACTAGTTGGCCATCGGCTGTTACTGATTAACCGTTAGCCACTAATAATAACTGCCGTGGCTGGGCTAGGGGGTTGTTGGTTGGCAGAGAAGTGGACAGCAGGTTGCAGATCGTGTGGCTCCTGCTTCCTGTGTCTCCAACCCAGCCTCCAGTGAGAAATAGTGGTATGACTCCTCTATCCATGGCTCTGTGGATGTTCCTTTTTGGCCTCACCACATCCTGTGTTCTTGTGTGGGGAGCGGGAGCAGCGACCCCGCATTACAGTAGGGAGAGTGAGTCAGAGAGTTTTCAAGTTTGGTGTTCATCTTGCTCAAATCCTGCATTTTCTAGATGAATAGACAGAAGCCCAGAGGGGACAAGTGACTTGCCCAAGGTCACACTGAAGTCGTGTGAGGATAACCTTACTATAGTTCTGAGGAACACTTTTCAGCAAACTATACACCAGGAAAGGGGCTCTGTTTTTAGGGTCTGTCCAACCAAGGCTTGGAGGTGTGTGCCAGCTCAAGCTCAGGTTTCATTGGCCAGAATGATGCCACTTACAACACATCTTGGTACAAGCTGAGCTTCTGTGACTGGGTGGCCAGAACTTTGCCACCAGACATCCCTACCTTGCTCATCAGCTACAATGGGTATTTGGTCTCTTGTTTTAAAAGCCCTTCACCGGTAGGATTCTTCTCTCTCCCCTCAGTACTGTCCCTGAGTCGTATTTACTTTCCCTGTTCAGAACCCCCTCCCAGAGGACAGCAACCCTCTCTCTCTGACTACTCAAGTTGCCTGACAGCTTAAACTCCTTTCTTTTGGTGATCTCTCAGGAAAAGAGGAAACTGCTAGTCACCTCTTCTGATGTTACTGATGCTGATTCTCCAGGCTGGTCCAACTTATAGACATACATCTTGAAAGCACTTCCTAAGGTCTGACTTCTCTAGGAAACAGCATCAATGGAGAAGTGGTGGAGTTTTTCACTCTCAGCCCTGGAGCTGATTTTGTCTTTGATTTGTACCTTGATGGGGCTCTTCCCTATCCTGGCTGGGACTGCTGTGGCAAGACCTTTTGGGGGTCCATTTAGGTAGAACTGGGAGAGTGGGAGGCCAGGCCAGGGCCCCAGGACCAGATGTGTCCATAACCCCCATTTTGATGCCCTCTGAGCTTCCTCCATCACCTTGGACCACATGCTCTCCAACTCCTCTCACAGCCAGCCTGAGTTCCCAAAGCTCCTTTCTTGGATGGGTGATTGATTAATTGATTTACATATTTATTAAAATGTATTTTAGTAGCGTCTTTGCCTTTGATGCCAAATCTCATTTCCTATTGTGGGGCTGCTGACAGCCAGCATTGTAAATGCAAAGACACTTTACAAAACAATTTAAATAGTAATTGCCACCAGCTTAAAAATGAGCAAAACAGACAAATAAAATACTGATGAGGAAATTAGCAGCTTCAGGACATGGAGGGCCAGGGGTTTCTCAGCAGCCAGCAGTTTCTGGTGCTGGATGGTAAAGGCTGTGTAATTGTGTCTTTAGAATGACCCAGATTTTAGGTGTGGATGAAGGGAGGTTAACAGTGGTTGTTTAGGGAGCAAAAGTACCTTGCCCATAAAGGCAGCCCATCTTCAGGGAACTATTCTGAGCAGAGAGGCTACAGATGCAGGCAGCACTCAGGGGTTGAGCCCCAGATCTTTGCTCTACAGTCTCAGGGTGCGAGGTTGTGTCTGCTTGCTTTGGGGAGCACTGTGGCCACTGAGGATGGCCTGAAGATCTGCAAGATCAGCAGGAAGCTTGTTCTTGTCCAGGCAGCAAGGTGGTAAAAACACGGACAGGAAATTCGGTCTCTGGATTCTGGTCCCAGCCTGGCCCAGCTGTGAATCTTGGGCAGTCTATGTTCTCCCTCTGGTCTCTGCTTCTTCTGTAAGACACACTGTGGGAGCAATCTAAGTATTAGCCTGGGACACCAGAGATTTGGCATCTAGTCCTGCTCTTCACTCCCTAGCTGTGTGATTTCCAGCAGGTCACATTCCCTCTCTGAGCCTCATCTGTAGCATAAGAAAGAGCAACAGATGTGGTGCATTGTAAATCCTCCCCCCCTTTTAAAACCTATGATATGCTAAAAACGCATGATATTATGTGGTTCCACTGATGGCCTGATTGGAGGGAGGGAGGGAGAGAAAGAGGGAGGGGAAGGTGAGGGCATGTGTGTTGGGTAGAGCAACCTACAGAACAGGAGGAGACTAGACATGCTTGCACTCTTCCTGAGAAAAATCAGAGATAAAAAGTCTCCAAAAATGAGTAAGATTTTGCTCATCCTCCTCATCCTTTTATCCGTTCTGTCCTCTGGTTGCTTCCTACCTGCCTGGTTGTGCCTTCTCTGTCTCTACCGTTTCACTTCCTGTGCCCCAGGGCCCCTCCTCATGCTGCCTTTTCCTGCTGCTAGATTTACTTCCTGCATGAGCTCATTTTGCAGCTATTCTCTTTTTTCCAATGTGCTCAAACGTTCATTTCCAGTCTTGACCTCTTACCAGAACTCTAGTCTCATAAATCTAGCAGGCTGTAGGACATCTCTCCTTAAATGTCTTGCTGTCACCATAAAATGTCTAAAACCACATTCAGCATCATCTCTCACAAACCATTGCTTTCCCCTGTGACCCCCATCATTCTTTTTTTTTAAAAAAATGCATTCTTCTCTTTTCAGTTTCCTATATCCAAGCAGTTATGAAAAGAAACTTTTACATGGTATTTTCAAAGTACTTTTCTGTACATGATCATATTGCTTTCCGCAAGTGTGTATTGAGCAGCTATTATCTGCAGGTTTCAGTTAATGAAAAGATAAGGAGGGTAGTCCCTGCCCTTGAGGAGACATGCTCTGGTGAGGAGGAAGATACATGAGCAGAGACCAGTGCAGCTAGAATGGGACAATGGAGGCAGGAAGCATGGGGTGCGATAGGGGCAGTGATGAGTGGCTAGGCAGATGGAAGGCTTCCTGGAGAAGGAAATGGCCTGGCTGGTCCTGCGGATAAGCAGGTATTAGTCACAAGCAGAAGCTGGGTTTTTGGTCGAGGAGGGAGGACACTTCAGAGGGAACAGCACTCATACAAAGCACGGGGAGTGAGTGAGCTTGCTTCCTTGGTGACTGAGCAGTTCTGCAAGGCTGATACATGGAAGGGTTTAACTGTCCAGTGAGTGGTAGTGACTAAGGGCAAAGGAATTCAGCAGAGGAGGGAATATTTCTGGAGAGATCAGCAAAGGTTTCCTGAAGGAAGTGGTCTTTCAATTGCACACTGAAGGGCAAGGAGGATTTAGATTAATGGGGATGAAGGAGAAAGGCAATTAGCTCTCAGGGCTCTCCTTGCACCATGGTAGCCAAGCCCTCTGCTCTGGCCCTATCTACCTTTGGCTTTCTTTCCTGTTGACTTCCCTTCCAATAGTCTGCCCCAGGAAATCGGAGGGTGGCAGCTCCTGTGCTTTGAGTATCCATACATCACTCAGGCAGCCCCTTCGCGCAGAAGGGCCTGCTCTATGTTTTTAAATGTCAATACCTATATCATAACCATTCTTCAAGATCAAGAGTGCACAGGTTTCTTCCTCCATGAAGCCTTTCCTTGGCTCCCACCAGACAGTCTCTCTTCCCCTGCTGAATGTCCACAGAACTTTTCTCTAATGGCTGTGGCTTTCTCTGCAGCTTCTATGTGCTATACATGTGACAGGTATCTAGAGCATCTCTCACCTCTTCTGCTGGATTGCAGAGCAGGGCCTTGGCTGTCATCCTAATGGCTCCCGGGGCCTGGCATGAGGTCAGCGTACAACCACTGAGCTCCAGAGTGAGTCAAGGTGTGGAGATGGGAGCTGAGCCTGGCATGAGGGGAATTGGTGGGGCTGGATCTCTTGGCTCAGATCCAGAGAGGGAAGTAACCACAGATAAATTGTTACAAACATGTGTGAGCTCCTTATATGCATGGTATGGTTGATGCATGGGTTACATATTATACTGGGCAACTCTAATGAGGAAAGCCACCTCTGAGTGTGGGGAAATAAGGTCTCATATGATAGGTGAGGGCTCTTCTTGTACACAGGTCAATACCTGTTAGTCTATCTGTCCAAGTGGGCCAGGTGGCCTCTTAGACCAAAATCCAGCACTGAATGGATAGCCTCATCTGTGTAGGAAACTTCACTTATACTTCTTCTGATTTTGTCTAGTAAGCAAACTCTTCATTCATTCATTCATTCATCCATTCATCCAACAATAAATTAATGATGATGCATTCACAGAGGCTGAGTTACAAAGGGAAATCAGGTGATACCTGCCATTTATATTAGCTGTCATAATTTACTTTTTGTTTTCTCTGAATATTTAGAAAAGACTTCTTAAATGCCAGTCTGACTCTGCTATGCCATAGGGAGGACTGGCATTTTCAAGGTGTGGAGGCATGGACACCCTAGTGAATCAGGCAACTGTGGGGGGGAGGTGGCCTTAGAAGGGTGGAGGTGAACTGATTTATGAACCCATCCTCTAGTCCAAGACTCTGCTTCCTGAGCTCTTCTCTGCCAAACCCCTGGGCACTCTGGGTTTGTTTTTAACCAGGGTTCTCTCTTCTCGTGAGGCAGTGTGTAGAGTGGTTCAAACACAGGCTCTGGGGTGGCACACCTGGGGTTGCCTCTTCCCATAAGCCCATTACTGAGATGGCATCTACCTCAGGAAGTGGGTGTAAGAATGACGAAGATTGTATGTGCTCTGCTCTGACCCAGTACAACCACAGCAAGTCTTTAATGAGTGGTACCTGACATTGTCATACAGGCATGGGGTTTTTTATTATAAAGAAGGAGAAATAAGTAAAAATGTAAAAGGAAAAGTACTGTTTTTATTCATATAGGGCATGTGGGTTTGCGTGCCCTTCTCTGTACTCTTCTTGGCCCATCCTCCAGGGACCTTAGTCATATACAGCTCTGCGAAGGTGACAGGTTCACACCAGAGCCCCAAACACAATGAAGGAGCTAAGTGGCCAATGGGAGGATTGAACCTATAGCCTTGGCTTTGTTAGCCCTGGATACTATCCAGTCACATCGGCCTCCCTGAGTATGAGGCCCCTCATAAGGGGTACTTGGGAGGTGGCTGGAGATTCACAGATGACCTCTTCCCGCCAGTAAGGCCTCCCCAGGCTCCTCTCTTCAGTGTCTCAGGGTGGGAGTTCCCTCCTGCTTCCTTCCCAGGGAGCACCATCCATGGCAGTCCCCATGGCAACTGTGATGGGGACCCGGTGCAGGGGGGTGGGCATAAGAGAGAGATGAGGAGGGAGAATAATTAAGAATAAGTTGTTTGGGGAAAGAGAAAAGGAGTGGAGAAAGTGGGAGGAGGCAAAGAGGAAAGCAAGGAGAGACTGAGGCAGGTTGGGGGAATTGAAATTGCGAGAGAGAGAGAGAGAGAGAGAGAGAGAGAGAGAGAGAGAGAGAGAGAGAGAGAGAGAGAGAGAGACTGAGACTTCTCTTTGGGGAAAAATGGAAATTTAATCAGATCAGTTTTTATAGTGCAAATAGAAAATCAGTTTTAATAAAGCCAAAAGGAAATGCAGAACAGCCGCTTGAGATGGAGATTGTGTTAAACAGACAGCTCTTTAGGAGTAGCCGAAACTGGGATGTTTATTGTGCACAGACAAAGCAAGGAGGGGGAGTTCTAGCTGAATTTCAAATAGGTGTTTGATTTGGCTTTGGCGGTGGGTGACGATTCCCTCCTCAGCCATCCTCCCACCCCCAGGCCCATCTGTCCAGGGAAGGAACTATCCCAAAATGAGAAGGAAAGAGAAGAGGAGAGTGAGGACAACAGAGGCACCTCCCTGATGGGAGCAAGAGCAGTCACCCTCCCCTTCCGATGGGGTGTTGTCCCTCAGGATCCCAGCAGTCAGTTTCACTCCTTCTGTCCAAAGACTGGGCTTTTCCCTCTGTTGACACACCCACTGTTTTAACCTCCTGATTCTTAATTATAGTTCTGGCCCAGCTCTTGGTTTTATTGCTTTCATTTATTATAAAGAGACCAGTGTCTGTTTTTTGAAACGGCTATCTGGTCAAATCACGGTTGATAAGCAACACTGAGCTGTCTTTTTAAGACAGGCCAAATTTATCACACTTAAAAAAAAAAAAAAGCAAGCCTTCAATAGCCTATTAGAAAATTTCCCCCCTTTGCCCAGAGTGACATTTTAGTAAAAGGCTTTATTTTTTCCCCTCAGCTTTCACAAAGCCATTGCCTTGAAAAAAGAGAGAGGGCAGACACAGAGCACTTTTGAGGCCGTTCCATAAAATGTATGGAGAGGGCATAGAAGATAACAGGATCTTTCCTAATGGGGCTGTTAGCTCAGGAGGGAAAAAGGGGGCCTCTGGCACATGTTTGTCAGCTGTTATTTTTGTAATTAGAAGAGAAACTGCACTCTACATTTTAGAAACGCAACTATCTGAGGCTTCAACAAAGACATGGGGTCTGGGTCAGAAAAATAGGTCGAGAGGAGTGGGGGTGGGCAAGAGGGGGTGGGGCTGGTCTGGTGGTTCCTGGGGTTAATGAGCTCATCTGTCACCTTTGAAGCTGGCTCACAAGTAGAGAGGAGCCCTGCAGGGCCCCGTCAGTGGGCTCCCCTGTCCTTGCTGAGCAGCTGCCACCATACTGTATTCACTGAAACTGGCAGAAGCCAAGCAGTGGACCCACCAGGCTGCTGGGATGGGGGCAGGGTAGAGGCAGCAATCTTCCATTGGCTGTGGAAGCCTCTGACCATCTGCCAGAACCAGGACCAGAGCTGGGGTGAGGCCATTCAATGGGCTCAGAAGCAAATGTTCATCCTTTGCTGTTTGAAGGGCTGGCTTTAGAAAAAAATAGAGGTCTGAGAGATGGGGGCAGGTTCCTGATCCTCCTGAGTGGGTGGAGCACCCTCCAGAGCAGGCCTGTGTCCTGCAGGCATACAGCACCAGGGTAGCTGCTGAAGGGGTGTTGGATGGAAGAAATCAGTACGCAGTAGGAGGTTTGCCTCCTAGACACTTGTGACCTTATGCCCTTCCACCACTCCATGCAACCCTCCATGAAGACTGCTCCATCCATGCCTTCTATGCCTCTTTCTTCTGTGCTTTCCTCACCAGCAATATTTCTCTATGTGCCATTCTGAACAAGACAGCTTTAATTGTTAAACAGTTACCTCCTTTTGTTCTGGCCCTGAGATGCCGGTTTCAGAGATGCTGCTGACAGCGACCTCCTCCCCACTTTGCTTACGCCTATTTCTTTCCTCAGACTGCACAACTCAGGATCTCCTTCCTCTCCGATACTAAGCACCTGACTCAGCAGCAAGGGTGCACCTGACATCTGCTACCTTGAGATCCAAAGAAAGCTGGCTTTGGAGGCACCTGGACCACAGCAACCAGGGCCTATTGGTGGATGGAAATATCTCGGTCTTTGGAGCCAGAGAAAGCTGGTTTGAAACCCAGCACTACCACTAACTGGGTGATAGTAGAAAAAGTCTTTGACTTTTCCAGTCTTCAGTTTTCTCATTTATAAAATGATGCATACTTGTTGGGAGGATTAAATAAGATGATGAATGTAAGGCTTGTGTCCCAGAGCCCAGGAGTCAGTAAATGCTAGTCTTGCTCTCCCTGCCTGGGTAGGAGGCAGGTGGGAAATGTCTGCCTGGCATGTTTATGTGTGTCAGGAGCAGAGGTATGGCTCAGCAGGGCAACCTGTGTATGGTAGAGCCAAAATGAAGAGGTCCAGGACTCCTTATCCAGTGTTTCTTCTGTCATTTCACAATGTCTCAGTCTTCCAGGACCACTCTGGGTAGGGCATTCTATTTCCCCAGGCCTCCGTTTCCTCATCCTAGATGATCTCCAAGGAGATCAAGTTCTAAAAAGTCCAAATACTATGAATCCATTGTGGAACTCTCCAGATTCTAGAACAGTGTGGTCGAAACCATGCTTGCAGACCGGATAGCCAATCTGAGTTTCACCCTTCCCTGCAGATGTGGATAACCCTGCAGTCAGGGATGTGGATAACCAGCCTTGAAAGCAAGTCTCACATTATTTGAGGATTGCAACCCTCAGCATCCAGTGTGGAGGCACAGAGTAGGGCCACAACCCACCTGGTTTGCCAGGCACTGCAGGGTTTCCCGGGATGGAGGACTTGCAGTGCTAAAACTGAGGAAATCCTGGGTATCCAGTCAAGATGGCAGAGTAGGTAAACACTGTGCTTGCATCCTCTCATGGCCACATCAGAATTACAACTACATTACAGAACAACCATCATTGAGAATCTCCTGAAGACTAGTTGAACAGAACTCTTATAACTAAGGATATACAGAAAAAGCCACCTTGAGACTTGTATAAGGGGTGGAGATGTGAAATGGGCTGGTTCCACACCCACGTGTGGCAGTTAAAAATTGGGAAGGATATCTAGGCTATGAGGTCCCCTCTGGAGGAGTGAGGGGTCCCAGCCCCACACCAAGCTCCCCAGCCTATGGTTCCCGTACTGGGAAGAGAAGTTCCCACAACTTCTGGCTATGAAAGCCAGTGAAGATTGTGGCTGAGTAGGACAGAAGGCTACTGGAGTTCTAGGCATTTTTATTAAAAGGCCTGCATATGGACTTAGTTGCTGATGGATTCACTTGCTCTGAGCTCCAGCACTGGGACAGCAGCTTGTCATGTGCCAGGGACATACAGGGAGGAACTGAATTGTCTGGCTTGAGGGAGAGGGCTGGAGGGGCAGCTTTCTTCCAGACAGAAGTGCTGGTCGAACCCATTATTTCTTTGCTGAGACCTCCCCACTCCTGGTGTACAGCTGGAGGTGGTCACCATGTCCAAGTCTCCAACAACCTGGCTAACACTGTTTGCCCTGCCCTGATGATTCCCTGAGACTCCACCATACCCAAGTGTGGGCACACCTAAGCCATGTCCAGTGGCTTTTCCGTACAAACGGCCTGCCTTTGCTTATGCTGTGGAGTTTCCTAAAATCTCTCAAAGATTCACAAAACCCAAACAAGCAGAATCTTGTCTCAGCATGCCCCTTGCCTCCTGCTGAGCAGCCCTGGAACTAGCAGCAGCTGGCCTCTGTTTGTGGGTTGGCCTCTCTCAGACACCTCTAAGCCCAGTGTGAGTGGCTGCCATTTGTAGATTGCTTTGTAGCTCATGCCAAGTGGCTCTGGGCAAGGCCAAACTCCTGCAGAACTTGGCCTGCAAAAGCCCCTCCCAGGAGGCCCTGGGGCTGGTACATCTTGTGGCCGACTTCCAACCCAGTCAGAGCGCCATCCAGTTGTCTCTGTGGATGACACACTCAAAGGGCAGACTGGGTCCCAGAGCCCTGCTAAAGTGAATCCTTCTCCATAGAGTCAGCCTCTGTACAACAGCTCCTCCACTATAGTAACAGCCAGTCCTCACAGCCAATCAGCCTGAGGGTCAATTCCTCCCGCTGATGTGCAAACAGCAACCAAGGCTCAACTACAAAAGGAGGCCACACACAGCCCACACAAGGGACACACCTGCAGCACCTGGCTCAGGTGACCAGAGAGACTGCACTACTGAGTCCCACAGGACACCTACTACTTAAGGCCACTCTACTAAGATTGGGAGACATGGCAGCTCTACTTAATACACAGAAACAAACACAGGAGGCAGCCAAAATGGGGAGACAAAGAAACATGTCCCAAATGAATGAACAGAATAAAGCTCCAGAAAAAGAACTAAACAAAATGGAGACAAGCAATCTACCAGATGCAGAGTACAAAAACACTAGTTATAAGGCTGCTCAATGATCTCTGTGAGGACTTCAACAAAGAGATAGGAAACATAAGAATGGAGATAGAAAATATTAAAAAGAACCAGTCAGAAATAAAGAATATAATAACTGAAATAAATAATGCATTAGAAGGAATCAACAGTAGATTAAATGAAGCTGAGAATCAAATTAACAATTTAGAACTTAAGGTAGCAGGAAGCACCCAATCAGAACAGCAAAAAGAAGAAAGAATCCAAAAAAATGAGGAGAATTTAAGAGGCCTCTGGGAACACTAAGTGTATCAACATTCGCATCACAGTGGTACCGAAACGAGAAGAGAGAGAGAGCAAGGAATTGAAAATCTATTTGAAAAAATAATGACAGAAAACTTTCCTGACCTGGTGAAAGAAATAGACATACAAGCCCAGGTAGTACAGAGAGTCCCAAACAAGATGAACTCAAACAGCCCCACACTAAGACACATCATAATTAAAATGCCAAAGGTTAAAGACAAAGAGGGAATCTTAAAAGCAGCAAGCAAAAACCAGTTAGTTACCTACAAGGGACTCCCATAAGACTGTCAGCTGATTTCTAAACAGAAACTTTTCAAGCCCGAAGGGATTGGCATGAAATATTCAAAGCAATGAAAAGCAAGGACTTACAACCAAGATCACTCTACATAACAAAGCTACCATTTAGAATTGAAGGAAACATAAAGAGCTTCCCGAACAAGGAAAAGTGAAAGGAGTTCATCAACACCAAACCAGTATTACAAGAAATGTTAGAGGAACTTCTTTAAGAATAATAAGAAAAAAAGATAAAAAATATGAATAATAAAATGGCAATAACTACATATCTACCAACAATTTCTTTACATGTAAATGGATTAAATGCTCCAATCAGAAGATAGGGTGGCTGAATGGATAAGAAAACAATACCCATATGCTGCTTACAAGTGACTTACTTCAGATCCAAAGACACATACAGACTGAAAGTAAAGGGATGGAAACAGATATCTCATGACAATGGAACAGAAAAGAGCTACAACAAAAAACTAAGGTAACGATACTTATACCAGACAAAATTGGCCTTAACACAAAAGTTGTAATGAGAGAAAAAGAAGGACTCAGTAATCCTACTTCTGGATATTTATCCAAAGAAACACAAAACACTAATTCGAAAAGACATATGCATCTGTATGTTCACTGCAGCATTATTCACAGTAGCAAAGATATGAAGGCAACCTGGGTGTCCCTCAATGGATGAATGGATAAAGAAGAGGTGGAACATATATACAATGAAATATTACTCAGCTGTTAAGAGAATGAAATCTTGTCATCTGCAACAACATGGATGGACCTAGAGGGTATTGTGCTAAATGGAGCAAGTCAGACAGAGAAAGACAAATGCCATATGATTTCACTTACATGTGGAATCTAAAGAACAAAACAAACTAAACAGAAACAAAATAAAGAAACGGAGAACATTTTGATGGTTGCTACCTGGGGAGGGAGGAGGTTCGGGGGTGGGTGAAAAGGGGGAAGGGATTAAGAAGTACCAATTGGTGGTTACAAAATAGTTATGGGGATTAAAATACAGCATAAGGAATATAGTCAATAATATTGTATGTATGGTGTCAGATGGGTACTAGATTTATCAGGGTGATCACTTTGTTAGTTATATAAATGTCTAATCACTATGTTGTATGCAGGAAACTAACATAATATTGTATGTCAACTGTAATTGAAAAATAAAACAATTATTCAAAACAAAACTGAAGCTCTCTGCTCCTCTGTTCAACAGACAGCTACATCTTCTAGTAGCACAGTACCAGCATGACACTGAGACACGATGTTGAAGGTTGGAGTAAATGGATTTGGCCCCATTGGGCACCTGGTCACCACGGCTGCTTTTAACTGACAAAGTGGATGTTGTCACCATCAATGACCCCTTTGTTGATCTCAATTACATGGTCTCCATGTTCCAGTATGAGTCCACCCATGGCAAGTTCAAAAGTATAGTCAAGGCTGAGAATGGGAAGCTTGTCATCAATGGAAACCCCATTACCATCTTCCGGGAGCAAGATCCCGCCAACATCAAATGGGGTAATGATGGTGCTGAGTATGTTGTAGAGTCCACTGGTGTCTTCACTACCTTGGAGAAGGCTGGGGCTCACTTGAAGGGTGGAGCCATGAAGGTCATCATCTCTGCCCCTTTTGTGGCTGTCCCTATGTTTGTGATGGGTGTGAACCATGAGAAGTATGACAAATCCCTCAAGATTGCCAGAAATGCCTCCTGCACAACCAACTGCTTGTCCCCACCCCACCCCCGGGCCAAAGTCATCCATGACAACTTTGGTGTTGTGGAGAGACTCATGACCACAGTCCATGCCATCACTGCCACTCAGAAGACCATGGATGGTTTCTCTGGGAAGCTGTGACATGATGGCTGAGGAGCTGCCCAGAACATCATTCCTGCTTCTGCTGGCTCTGCTAAGGCTGTGGGCAACGTCATCCCTGAGCTGAATGGGAAGCTCGTTGGTATGGCCTTCGGTGTCCCTACCCACATTGTGTCGGTGATAGATCTGACCTGCCACCTGGAGAAGGCTGCCAAATATGATGACATCAAGAAAGTGGTGAAGCAGGCATCGGATGGCCCCCTCAAGGGCATCCTCAGCTATACTGAGGACCAACTTGTTTCCTGCTACTTTAACAGTGATGCCTACTCTTCCACCTTTGATGCTGGGGCTGGCATTGCCTTTAACGACCACTTTGTCAATCTCATTTCCTGGTATGACAACAAATTTGGCTACAACAACAGGGTGGTGGGCCTTAATCCCCATGGCCTCCAAGCAGTAAGAGCCCCCTGGACAACTGGCTCCAAAGAGAAAAAGAGAGGCCCTTAGCTACTGGGGAGTCCTCCCAAATTGATCCCCCAATGCACTAAGAATCTCCTGACCTCTGCAGTTTCCATCCCAGACCCCCTGAAGAAGGGGACGGACTGAAGGATTTCCATCAATAAAGTTCACTGTACCCAGCCAAAAAAACAAAAACAAAAACAAAAAAACCCCCAGGAATTCCTGTGCAAATTGGACTGAGCTGGGCACCCTAGGGCAAGGCTTACATTCAGCTTCAAAAATGGTAGTTCAAAAAAAAAATAATGGTAGTTTATACCCTATGTGGCCAGGGCACCAGGATACATTCATGACAGAAACAAGCATTACCTTGAAGGTGTTCAGAACACAGAAGAGGAGCAGCACGGGGGACAGATTAATTAATTGCCCTACAGTTTGTGATAAGGGAGCTGACTGAGGCCTGTGAAAGACCCAGGAGGCCACAGGAGGGGAGGTGAACTCTGGTGTGGTGGTGGTGGGTAGTCAGGAAGGATTCCCGGAAGAGGTAGTAGTTGAGGTTTTGCAGGCTGAAGAAATGTTTGCAAGACAGAGAAGAAGGCAGGCTGGGGATGGAACTCAAGAGACAAGACTTGGAGCAGTGTAAAAGAACACAGGCTTGAGAAAAAAATGGTGTGTAATGGGGTGGGAGGGCAGGAGGCTATGAAAGTTGAAAAGCATGATTTCCTTGTCCTTGCAGCATGGGCTGTGGTGAGATGTGGTTTAGAAAGAAGGAAGTCCTCAGGACCAGGGAAAGGTTGGGATGCTCTCCCCACCTAAGGATGGAGACATACTCGGTATGATAATTAAGTTAGTGAACTCATCATAAAAAAGGTGCTATGTACTTCATTGCTGAATATCACTATGGTTACCTTCGAAGTACTCCCCTTGGGAAACTAAGCACTGATGCCAGCACCTAGTCCACCCTTCAAAGCAATTTTGGAACTCTTTCTGGAATGGCCATCAGAGCTGTCGTCATATTACCCTTGATATCATGACTCATCAAAATGTCTTCCTTTGAATATTTCCTTTATCTTAGGGTAAAGAAAGAAGTGTTTGGGGGCTAGATCAGGTGAGTAGGGAGGGTAACTGTTCCAATACAGTTACAGTGTTTCCCCGAAAAAAACACCTAGCCGGACAATCAGCTCTAATGCACCTTTTGGAGCAAAAATTAATATAAGACCCAGTCTTATTTTACTATAAGACCAGTTCTTATATAACATAACATAACATAACATAACATAACATAACATAACATAACATAACATAACATAACATAACACAACACAACATAACATAACATAACATAACATAACATAACATAACATAACATAACGTAATACCGGGTCTTATATTAATTTTTGCTCCAAAAGACACGTTAGAGCTGACTGTCCAGCTAGGTCTTATTTTTGGGAAAACACGGTATTTGTTTACTGGCTAAAAGCTCCCTCACAGACAGTGCTGTGTGAGCTGGTATATTGTCACCATGCAAGAGCCATGCATTGTTGGTGAAAAGTTCGGGTCATCTAACTTTTTCAAGCAGCCTTTTTATCACTTCCAAATAGTAAACTTGGTTAAGTGTTTGTCCATTTGGTACAAATTCATAATGAATAATTCCTCTGATATTAAAAAAGTTTAGCAATAGCATTACAACAAGTTCGTGGACTTAATTGTCAGATCTCGTAATTTCCACAGTGTCCTGTTTCCATCTCAGCTTTCCAAGGCCTAGGAGAATGTCACAGGGCTGCTCCATGCCAGTACTGCTTGGCTCCCTAGCATGGCTGGTTGCCTGGCCCATGGCTGGAGGCCAGTGGCCTAGAGCCCAGGGAAGCCAGCTGGTGACAGGATAGAGTTGTCCTGGCTTTGGCCAGCAGACTGGTGGGCTCTGACCCAGGCTGTGATCCTTATAGGACTTTCTCTTGGAGATATTTAGCTCTGCAAAGAAGCAACGACACTGGTCTGGCTCTGCAGAGAGTGTTCCTTTGCCTTAATCACTAGGACAGGGAATCTGACTACCCAACATCTTTGGGGTGAGGCTGAGCTAAACCACATGGCCAAGGTTAATTCTACCTCCCTCTGCCCTTGCAGTCAGAGGGCCTGGGGAGATTAAGAAGCCAGGGACCAGAGTCAGATGGTAAGCACTGGATCTCTACCTATTGACTAAACCTGGAGCTGGGACTGTTAAATGAATAGAACAATTACTTGTGCACAAGACAAACTTATTCCTTTCACCTCTGTAGGAGAGAATGCATTGTCTTGGTCTACCTCAAATCCTTTTTGGAATAAAACAGGGTGTTATGAACAACCAACCAGTGAGCTAACCAATCAATCAATCATGAAAACTTGACCAGAAGCTTCATTGTAGCATCTGATAGGAAGGAACCCAGATGCCAGGTGCCCAGTGAGGACCCAAGCTTCTGGCATCCATTCATACAGCCCTTTGTGTGGTGGAAGTATACTTGGCCTTGAAAGATTGGTGTCAGGGGCTCTCACACTTTTTCCTCCTAACCTACGACTGTTTACCAATGAGGATAATTTTCTGAACCTAAGGCTAAAAATAAATTCATACAGGTACTTTAAACAGATAGATAAGATGAAGACAATATAAAAGTGTGTGTGTGTGTGTGTGTGTGTGTGTGTGTGTGTGTAGGTGGGGGGGACACATACTTGAAGCCTAACGCAATGGATTTGGGGCCTGATCCTGGCTCTGTCACTCAGCTGTAGTCAGGTTTACTTCGCCTCTGTGAGCTCCCTGTTCCTCCCTAGTGAAGTGGAACACTTGGTCTCTTAGGCTTTTACATTTTCTGTTCACTTAGTGGGTCTCCCCAGTAGACTATGAATTCCTTGAGGAAGGAGGCCTCCTTTTTTCTTGTCTTTGTATCCCCAGGGCCTGGCACAAAGTAGAAACTCAATAAATGTTGGTGGAATGAATGAATAAACGTTTGAATAACAAAAATACTTGCTCTACCGACCTTTCTCAGGATTATTGGGAGGATCAAATGAGATAATGCACATGAAAGCACTTTGTAAATTGCAGAGCTCTATACAAATGCAAATCGTTCACAGCCTTGGTGGAAATTATTATTCAAATTATTATTATTATTTTCACTGTGAAGGAGGACAGGAAGGAGAGGGCAATGAAATCAGGCCCTCGCCCAGGCTCTGCACAGGCAGTGGGGCAGCGCTCTCAAGCCTGCCTTGCATCTCTTTAAATCCTCCCTCAGCATGCTGCCTCCTGGTAAGGAGGGCCTGACAGTACCTGCTTGGGTTGGGGCAGAAGTTGTTCTTGGAATCCTGCCCAGTGCCGGAACAGAAGCTACAAGCACATCTTACCCTGAACAAAATAAATTAAACGCCAAAGTCTAAATGAAAACGTTTTTTATTTCTGCTGCTTAAAAAAAAATGTCAGTGGAAAAGGCAGTGTGCTAGAAGTGGGGTGATGAGAGAGACCAGAGGCACCCCATAAATTCGGAGTTCACCCGGACTCCCCAGGCTGAGCTCATGTTTCCAATGCTATTATCCTGCCTCTTCAACCCCTGGACTGTGAGAGGGAGAGCGAGTGGCTGGGCAGCCAAGAGACTAGGAGCAAAGGCGTGATTGATAATTGGCGGCTATAATTCTATAATTCATCTCCCTGCACCGCAGTGAAATTAAAAGAGTTTAGATTCCCAAGCATAATGATCATCAATTAAACGCCGGGGAGATTTAGTGTCCTCATTTGAATTTTGTTTTATTTATTTAAATCTGTCTCTTTGAGGGGGCAGGCGAGCATCTGGAGTGGGGTGCCAATAAGTGAGCGGCTGTGGGGGGCGGGAGGCAGAGGAAGGGCACGGGGGTCTCAGAGGAGGAGCCAGGTCACACGGGACTGCCGGGGGTGGCGGAGGATGCAGCGGGCCCGCAGGGCGACGGGCTTAGAAGACAGGGGATCCATCATCCCTGGCCTAATCAGTTAATACTGATAAACTGCCAGCAATAACTGCCAATTGTACCGCCGTTTTGGAACTGCCAGTTCATTCATTTAGGGAGTGCAGCGGCACGTGGCGAGAAACGCTCCTGGCCCCTGCGTCTTTTCTGTCTGTTCTCCAGGGAAGACGCTGCATCTGGTGGAGGTGAAGGGCCACGTCAGCCGTCTACCGGCAAGGGAATGGGAACACTGACTAGCTTGAGGGTGGCCAGGCAGGCTGTAGGCTGCACCTGGGCTGGCCTGGCTGGTCGGGGCTGGGCTGGGGAAGAGGCCTTCCGGTTCTTCTGCCCTGGCTGGCAAGGGAATGACACCACTTTGAGCATGTCTCAGAGGGAGACTGTTAGGGCCAAGCCCTGGGATCTCCTTGTGCATGGCCCGAGAAGGAAGACTCAGGAATCAGGGCTACTACTCGAGGCTCTGCCATACCCAGCTGTGTGACTCAGTTTCCAGCTCTGGAAAGGAGGGGCTGGGCTAGGTGGCCTGTTGGAGTCCTTCTAGCTCTGTAGCTTTACTGAAGCTAATTTCCTGTGCTGCCGTGAAGGTGGGGTGGATAACTCACCTGTGGCCCTTCTTTCCACCCCCATGGGATTCTGTGTTCTCCAGATGCCACCTCTCCACTTCCACTCTGAGACTTTCCTCCGTCCCCAAGTTGCTGTCCATTTTTCTGGGCTGGTACTGCTGCCGTTTCCCGGCATACTCAGATTCCGACTTCTCACTTGCAATCAAGGAACTAAAAATAGAGCATAAAAGAGCTCTCCAAGGGGTTGGGTGGGGGTGGGCAGAGGACGAGGAAAGCGTTTGGTTTCTCCTGGGAATGAGACCTCATCAGCTCTACATAGCGAGTTAGAAATCCAATCTAGACCATTGGCAAAGGGTGGATGTGGGGTGGGGAGCCTTCCTGATCAGCAAGTGGGGAGCTTGAGAGAAAATTGTGTATGTGTTGGGGGGGTGGAGGGCCGGGGCATGCCTGAGAAGTGGAGATGGGGGAGAAGAAGGGTGAGCTATTAGGTCCTTGGGGCTGAGCCCCAGGGCATGTCCTGCACAGTGACTCCCCTCCCATCCCTGAGTAGAGTGAGAGCTGAACTTCAAAGACGGTAGGTACCAGAGGGCCTTGTGTTCTAATTCATCTGCCAGGAGGGGGAGCCCTGTTCTAATTTTAACAAAGGAGTCTTAGGCAACCTGCGGCTGTGAGAATGCTTCGCAGGGCCTGGTTGTGTAGTTAGTGGTCTGTGGGACTCTTACACTTGAGCTTGGAGACAAACAGGAACTTTGTCAGAGATTTCTTATTCAGGGCCTCAGAAATGGTGTCTTTTGGATTGTAAGGAATGGCTACGTTCAAGCTTGACGTGACAAGATTGGAAACTTGAAGGCACTGGGCTGTGCTAGGAGTTGACTCACAGGTGTGAGAGCTGAGGGGGACTCAAAACAGCTGGTCGAGAACACAGATGACCCCTCCCTCAACAGAGCTACCTGACGCTCAAGAAAGTAAATGGGCTTTGTAAATTACTCAGCAGGTACTGGGGGAGAGAAGCCTGATTCTGGAGTCCTAGGCTGCAGTCCTAGCTGCATCACTCCATGACCTTAGTCATGCCACTTTCCCCCTTGAGCCTCAGTTTCCCCTCCTGTTTAATAGGATGCAATGAATAAAAGCTCTGGGGATGGGGAAGTGCTTCCAATATACAAAGGATCTTATAATTTTCATGTCTCATGTATAAAAACAGGCAGCGGACCAGCCTATCTTCTAAGTGGCAGTGCAAAGGGAGGACTTTATCTTCACTCTTCTCTGGTGCTGCCTCACAGGCTCTTCTCACAGGGGGCTATCTTTAGGACCCATGACACTTACCCTCCCTGGGGATGGAAGGGAAATGGCAGATGTTAAAATCCAGAGACTTGGCATTTTTTTGTACCACTGATTCAAATCAAGATACTGTCTTTCAGTCTCTTTTCAGTCTTGCTGAACTCGTTTCAGTTTCCTTACCAAGCCCATTTCTATTGAGAGAGAGAGAGAGGGAGTTTGTTCTTGAAAATGTGGTGATTTCTCCAGTGAGGGAGAGCTGAGTTGTGGGGAGCCAAGCCCTTCTTCAAGGGCCACCGGTACACCCTCGTGAGCCCATCCCTGACTCCTCTCAATTTCATCTGCAAGGCTGTCTTCAGGAAGGTCGGCGGTGTTCTTGGTTCATCCGAGGAGAAATGAAGGTGACCCCAGTTCCCTGGGAATGCCCGCCTCCCTTTAAGGACCCATCAGGCTTCGTCCTGCAGCTGGGCATCCACCCCACGGTGTATTCTCTTTCCTGACTAGTCTGGTGTCAAGGGCTGTTCTGTGGCTCCCCAGGAAATATCTTTGCCCCCTTTGGGCATATCAGCAGGGATGTTTTGGATGAGGAGCTCTGAAGGGCAAGGACTATATAATTTTCTATGTAAAATCTATAACAGCACCAAGCCCAAGTGGGCATGAAGCCCAACAAAGGCTTTTTAAAATTACCATGTGCTGTCCTTTCTTTGATTACAAAAGTAATACATATTCATGGTCAAAAATTTGGAAAATACAGAAAAGCACAAAGAAAAAAGTTCATCCATATTCCTCTACCGGGATGCACCATATTGAGTTGTATCACCTCACTGTCCTTCCCTTTCTCTCTGTCTCTCTATCTTCCTTTTAATGAAAATCTCATGCAGTAATACTTTCTTGTCACCTACTTCATAACAGCATTTCCCCACACAACAAATGCTACACACACACACACACACACACACACACACCAAAAAAAAAAAACCCAGAAAAAAAAAGAAAACCACGTAGCCAGGGGTTTGGTCTGGGAAATGTGGAAGAGTGGGCTCTCAGAGGAGATTTTAGTGCTGACAGATCCAGGCTGTCTCTTGCTTTCAGTGAAGACAGAGGACCATAAAACCCATTGGCGGTGCAGTATGCAACCCACAGTATCCCAACGATGTTTCTGGTGTGTGCCAGGCTGATCCCGCTGCCTCACTCAAGGTCCCTTCCATTGCATCAGCTTTCTTCCTACATGGGTTCTTGCCCCATCCACAGCAGGCCAGATGGAGGTAGGGAGAGGGTTGAGATGCCGATCATTTGGAGCTCAAAATAGCAATAGAAATGAACAGGTTGCCCCATTAGTCACTTGGAGTAGGGTGCAGTTGAGCATTGTCTCCCTCAAGGAGACATGCTTGAAATAACAAGGAAGACAGACCATTTAACTGCAGAGCTTTCGTTTAGCTAAGTAGGGTAAGGCCCTCAACCTTTCCAAACCTGAACAAATTGTCACAGGATCTTGGTTTGGAGACCCTGCTCATACCCATTGCCTTCCTGGTCTGCACAGTACGCCAGATTCACCTTTCATAAAGCATTCTGACTGGGTCATCCAACTCCTGACTCGGCAAAAGCCTATCTCCTTTCTACCTGCCCAGACATGTTTGTCTCTTCAAACTTAGCTGGCGATGCTCTTCCTTCAATAACCCCCCATAACCCCATTAAAAAAGAGGCAAAGGGACTGAATAGATATTTCTCCAAAGGCATATAAAGATGGCCAACAAATACATGAAAAATGTTCAACATCACTAATCATTAAAGAAATGCAAATCAAAACCACAATGAGATACTACCTCACACCCATTGGGATGGCCAATATCAAACAAAACAAAACAAAACAAAACCCCAGAAATGACAAGTGTTGATAAGAATATGGAGAAATTGTAATCCTTGGTGGGATTGTAAAATGGTACAACTGCTATGGGTAACAGTATGGTGGTTCCTCAAAAAAAAAAAAAAAAATAGAATTACCATATGATCCAGCAATTCCACTTCTGGGTATACATCTAAAAGACTTGACAGCAGGGTTGCAGGAGATACTTGTACAACCATGTTCATAGGTACATTATTGACAATAGCCAAGAGGTGGAAGAAAGTGAAATGTCCACTGATGGATGAATAAATAAAATGTGGTGTATACATACAATGGAATATTATTCAGTCTTTAAAAGGAAGGAAATTCTGATTCATGCTACAACATGGATGAACCTTGAAGACATTATTCTAAATGAAATAAGCCAGTCACAAAACACGAATACCGTATGATTCCACTTATATGAGGTTCCTTGAGTAGTCAAATTCATAGAAATAGAAAGTAGAATGCTGGTTACCAGGGAGTGGAGGTAGAGAGAGGGTGGTGAGTAGTTGTTTAATGACTATGGGGTTTTAGTTTTGCAGGATGAGAAGAGTTTTGGAGGTCTGTTACACACAGTGTAGATGAACTTAACACTACTGAACGGTACACTTAAAGACGGTTAAGATGGTAAATTTTAAGTTTTGGGTTTTTACCAAAATTAAAAAAAAAAAAAAAAGAGTTGTTCTTTCTGCCTTCTCTGGCCAGCCCAGCAAGGGAAGAGCTCCTCCTTTTCAGCACCCCTAATGCACTTGCATTTTCTGTGGAGAGGCCCCTACATTGACCTGTTACCTTTTTTAGTGTTCACAGTCTAGCTTCCCTTCGAACAAGTTCTTTAAAGACGAGTACAGCATAAGGAATAGAGTCAGTGGAACTGTAACAGCTGTATATGATGACAGAGGGGTAGCAGATTGGGGGAGGGGGTCACTTTGTGAGGGGTGTAACTGTCTAACTATTACATTGTTTTGTACACCTGATACTAAAAAGAAAAAAAAAGAAGGTGGGTATAAAATCTTTATCTCTTTATTTTCCCCTTGGTGCCTAACACAGTGCCTCAAACGTAACAGCAGCCCAATTAATATTGGATGATTGAATCGTTACTTTCCTTGATAAATTTTAGACTGTGGACTGGAGGGTGATGGATAGAGGAGAGAGTAAATAGAGAGGAAAAAAGTATAAGAAAGTTCCTGAGGATGAGTACAAGTTCTGACAATTAAGTTCGCGAACTTGTTGCAATACTGTTGCTAACATTTTTTGATATCAGAGGGATTATTCATTATGATTTGCACCAACTGGACAATAGTTAACCAAGTTTACTATTTGGAAGTGCTGAAAAGGCGGCATGAAAAAGTTAGATAAAAACGACTTGAACTTTTCGCCAACAATTCATGGCTCCTGCATCACAACAATGCACCAGCTCACACGGCACTGTCTGTGAGGGAGTTTTTAGCCAGTAAACAAATAACTGTATTGGAACACCCTCCCTACTCACCTGATCTGACCCCCAATGACTTCTTTCTTTACCCAAAGATAAAGAAAACATTGAAAGGAAGACATTTTGATGACATTCAGGACATCAAGGGTAATACGAAGACAGCTCTGATGGCCATTCCAGAAAAAGAGTTCCAAAATTGCTTTGAAGGGTGGACGAGGCACTGCTGCTGGTGCATAGCTTCCCAAGGGGAGGACTTCGAAGGTGACCGTAGTGATATTCAGCAATGAGGTATGTAGCACTTTTTCTAGGATGAATTCTCGAACTTAATTGTCAGATCTTGTATATCTTCCACATATTGCCTATGAATTGTTTAGGCAACTTATTCTACTCTGGTTAAACTTGCTATGCTCACAGACTATTTTGCATACACACACAGATGAGATGGGAACATGGAGAGACCATGGATTCCTAATCTTGAGTTAGAGTTAGACCTAAGGAAATGGTATTTTGGATAATTTCAGAGGTTTTAGACTGAAAAATGTTGGAAGACATTCACCTGAACCACTTGGGACATGTATCTAATTTTACTTTTCTTTAGAATTCCTAGAGCAACAGATTCACAACTCTCCTCAGGAACACAGATCAGTGTCTTACAACTCTTCTGTTGGGAAAGTTTTTCCTGACCTCTCACCTCCATCCCTCTAACACAATGTACACTTCTCTGCTGAAAGAGAAAACAGAACACTCCCTTGCACCATATTCCTTGTAGGTACTCTTAGAGACCGGATTTTAACAGAATAAATACCCTTCACGTTAGCTAGCTGTAATTTTCTCTTTGTAGGGTGGTTCTTCTGCTAAATTAATTGTCTGGTTCTCTTGAAATGCAATCTTTCCCCCCAGTTCACGTTCCGTTTTTGACCTAACATGGCCATTCTTGGCCTTTTGAATGGGATTTGCTTCTAGTCGGGAATTAAATTTCCATAGCAACACTGGCAGCCATCCTAAACGTACTCTCCCCCTGCTGGATTTTAGTCCTGTGCTACCTGTAACCCAGGGCGGTGGTTTGCTTGGTTATAAGTCATGTGTATATTTATTCTCATTTCAGTCAGGCAGACAACAGCAGTGGCAACTCAAACTACTAACGTGATGAACAAAAAATTCACAGAGGAGTCTGCCTGGTTTTAGTTCCTGGGGGCCCTGGGCTCCTGAGGAAACCCTGGTATTTACTTTTTAGTTTCACAGTATTAAAAAGTAAATAAATAAATAAAATAATAAAACGGGATTAGAAGGTTTCATCTTATTTCTGAATCATCTGGGCCTTTATCTCTAAGCAGGGCACCCTGCTAAGCTCCAAGCAGGAAAAAGGCCTGAATCTGTTTGTTTAAAATTTATTATTTATGGCTATTTTTAAGTGAATCATAAGAAGTTTGAGGGTTTTTTGTTTTGCTTTTTTTCAAACACAACAGTCAGCTGCCTATCAGTAACTCTGAAAGCATCTCTGTTGACTGTGGAATCAATTTCAAACTCTACAACATGGCACTCACAGCCCCCAAGTCATTGGCCTCAACTTACCTATGTGGTCTTTTTTTTTTTTTTTAAGATTTTTATTGGGAAACAGTGTGTACTTCCAGGACTTTTTCCAAGTCAAGTTGTTTTCTTTCAATCTTAGTTGTGGAGGACACAGCTCCAGGTCCAGTTGCTATTGATAGTTGCAGGGGTCACAGCCCACCATCCCTTGTGGGAGTCGAGGAGTTGAACTGGCAACCTTGTGGTTGAGAGCCCGCGCTCCAACCATCTGAGCCATCTGGCCACCTGGGAGCTAAGCGCAGCCCACCGACCTCATTCCAGTTGCAGAGGGCGCATTTCGCTGGCCCATGTGGGAATCAAACCAGCAGCCCAGTTGCGCAAGAGCTTGCGCTCTAACCAAGTGAGCCATCCATCTGCCCCTATATGGTCTTAACTGCCACACTTCCCCTTGGGTTGCTACCCTCCTGCCAAATACAATATTAGCATGTTGTCAGAGTACACCCAACACTTACATTCTTCTGCCCTGTGCTCTTGAACTTGTAACACCCTTTCTCCCAACGCTCCTGTTGAAGTTAGGTTCCTTCTTAAACTGGAATGTTGTAAAGTATTCGTGCCCCTTAGCCCTGAGGGCAGCAAGATGGGGCTGGAGCCCCTGGAAGCCCTCCTGGTAGCACTCTCATGCACGGGCAGCATTATCCCTTTGTCCCAGTGAGCCAACCAGCTGGTACCATTTTCTGTGTGTGCCATGTCATGAAAAGGTGGGAAGGCATTACTTTAAGGCCCAGCTCAATGCTGCTTCCTCCACAAAGTCTCTTTCAGACCCTCCAGTCAGAAGTCTCCATCGCTCCCTCAGACTCCCAATCCTTCTGGAGTGTCTTATGATCTGCTTTGTATCATGGGTATTTTTTGCTTTGCTATACGCATCTCCCCTGCTTCCCTCCCCCCAAGGATTGGAAGCCCTTTGAGAATTTTGTTTTTGTTTAGTTACACATGGTGTCTAGAGTTTGCCTGGCATGTACCTGGGACGCTTTCATTGTCTGTTGATTTGAATCTAGAGCTTACATAACCTTAGATTGTCCTCCAAGACTAACTTCCCTTGCTATGCTGTTTTTATTTCAGTGATCCCACCACTGTTCAAAATATTTTGGGAATTTCTTTTCTGGAATTACTTTCAGAGGACGTTTATGAGCCAAAGAATAAAACAAGTCTCTTTTGTTTAGAATCAAACAACATGTACTTAATTTTCATTTTGTTGTCATTGTTAGTCAAGAAATATTTATTGAGCTCCAAGTACATAGTTGTTTTTTAAAACTTAATATAAACTGCTTGTCTACCTTATTGGCAAGATTTGGCTCCAAATAAGTTGGTCTTTTTCCAGAAATCAAACCTACCCTCAAAACATTAAAGGTTTGCTATCTTGGAGCAGATTCACAATAAAGAAAGCAAGGAATACAAAATTGCAAACAAACTTAAACCAAACCCAAACAAAACAAAACAGTGGCAACATCACTGGAATAAATGCAGTCTTCCAAAGTACCACCTTGTGAAGGACAACATTAACTTAGATCCATAAACTCTAGAGTGCTTGTTAAGAGGATTCGTCTCCCCAGCTTATATCACAGCTTGTACAGGTACTGTCATTCAGAGAACGAAAAGTCAATATAGTGTGGTTTGATGATGTCATTTGAGGCCAACTGATTCCATTTATGTTCTTGCTCTGTGGCCTACCAGTTGGGCTACCTCGGGCAGTCATTTAATGTGTCTGGTAGTTTCTAGTCTGTGTTATGGGAGGATGATATCTACTTTGTAGGACTGTTGTAAAGATGAATGTTGACTTTGGGACCCAGATATTCTGATTTTAAAGAAAACATTTACAAACACTTTGGATTATTATTTTCTCCACAGAGGAAAATGAGGGCTAAGGAATAAATTGCTGTCTTCAAATTTGTGGAGACTTAAGTTACAGACTGAGTTTTAAGATATTCTCTGATTCCTCTGAAGAGGATAGTGAAAAATCTGGCATTTGGTTGCTGTAGAAATAATATGGGCTGGATCTCATGAAGAACTTCCCTGAAGATGGATAGGCAGAGGGATGGGTGAGTAAAGATGATGGAGGAATCATGTATTGAGGAGCAGGATCCTAGCGTGGCTGAGTGCATTAAAGTAATTCCTGACTTTTTCTATTAGAGTAGCTATTTGGACTACAGTTGGGACCTTCTTCTGAACTGTGTGCTCTGCTTTAGAATGCAGACTAAATAAACCCAACTAAACTCTTTCTCTAGGCATTGGGCACTGGAGTCTGCTGGTCAAAGCTCAACTTCTCCAGAAGGCTTTCCCAGAGCAACATGATATTGTCAATAGATATGGTCACTCCTATGTGCCGGTACTTTACTCAAACCCCCTCACTTGACCCTAGAGGGAGCTATCATAATGGTCCCTGCTTTACGGATGAGGGAACAATGGCTCAGAGAGGCAAGCAGACTGACCAAGTTCACAGAGCTAGTTAGTGGTAAGCCAGGAGCTGAGCTACCCTCACACCCTAGCAGCCTCATCACTCTTTGACTCCTCCCACTTTACGAACTTGCAGATTAGTACAAATGAATGAATAAATTACTCATCACACTTATTATTGTCCTCCTTCTCCAGTGTCTAGGCTCCATGAAGTTAAGAACCTTACTTAACTGCTGAATCCCTTGTTGGAAGTGCACACAAGAGAGCTTAACAAATGCTTATTGAATAGATGAACTTGTTAATACATTGTAATACATTAATACATCGCTTTTTTCTTTTTCCACACTCCCCCCACCCCTTTTTTTTTAGCACATTGCTTTTTTGGAGTTCTGATCTGTGTGTCCCTGGGCCTTCTGACAGCCCTGGATTGTACAGGGCTGGTTTTTAAATCAGTGTTACTAATCAACATACCAACACTGTTCCAGGGAAAGCATGTCCCCCAGCCTAGAGCCTGTCTTCTGTGGGTGCTTTTCTGAGAGGTGATCATAAGCCTCTGAAGTCAACTAGTCTCAGGGTTGTCACGATAAGCAATTTTCTGCAGACATGATTTTCTGGTATTTGTTTAATTTTTTTTTTTAAGTCCAATGCCTTTTGATGGGAATGTACTCATCTCTTTGCCACATTCCACTACCCCTATTGTTTAACACAGAGCTGTTTAGTCATCCACTTTCCTTCTCAGTCTTTAAATGGAGTTACATGATTCTAGTCCAACCCCATCGTTTAACAGTTGAGGAAACTGAGGCCCAAAGAGGAGGGTGACTTGCTCAAGGTCATGTAACTGGCAGAGCCTGGAATCAAGTGCTGCTTTGCCTCCCAGACCATGTGCTTTCTCCTTTACTGTGTGCCCTGGGCAAGAGTGCCTTGTCTGGACATGGATGAGAGCAGATGTCATTGGTTCAGGGGATGGTAAGTTTGGGGCGAAGGGACGACGAAGAGGAGTTGGACGGTGACAAGCAAGTCTCCTAATTCTCTACCACCACATAGCCACTGTGCTCATTCAAATGATGGTATTTTCAACAAATGCGAGGGAAGTACGTCTTTCTCTTTTCCAACCCCCATTGTAATTAGTTGTCAAAAAATTTTAGATGGAAGGGGGAATGCTCAGATCCTGATGAGATGATACAGCAAAGATTTCATTTCATCTTGAATTTGACATTAAACTTTAATAGTCTCAAGGACAAGAAGCCAAGAGATATCAGATGTAATGAGATAAAGCAAAGTTTCTCTGACAGCAAATTTGATCACAAATGGGCTCTGAGATTGCTTCTTTGATATAAATGAAACATAATTCATCTTCCAGTGCCCCGAATGGGCTTTCAGGCTAGGGATGAGGCTGGCATCTCTCTTCCCTGGTGCTGACAAGTGGCAGCATAGGAAGGAGGTGGAGGCTTGGCCGGACCTTGCCCAGATAGTTCAGCCGCTTTGTCTGGGAAGAGATGGACAAGCAGCCACAGGAGTTGGAGAGCATCAGGCGATTCCAACCAGTGGCTGTAGACACTTGCTTTGAGCTGGGTTTTATATTGGGAGGTTCTCCTCAAGCTCAGAATGGCAAAGAGGTGTCAAGTAGGGCAGGATCCCCCTCACAGGTCTGAACTCCATGAGAAACTGCCCTTTTGATAATTTTTTGGTTTGGGCATGAGGGAGACACAGCAGTTTATTTCTGAGCAGCCCATTCATCCTCCTCTGAAATGTCTTCTTGACACAGTTCCTTCCTTTCCACACCTCCTGTGGCTGCCCAAATTCAGAGAGTGTGGTGTTAAGGTGGGGGTGGGGTAGAGGGGCTGGGTGGAGAGATCTAGCCTCCCAGTCTCCATCAACTCCCCACTGGTTGTCTTAATCTTGCATAAATTACTATGTTAATGCCATCAGGGCCTGCTCACCACCTTGCAACAAGATTGCTGCCCTCAGCCTGTTTTATGCAGATACTGCAGGTGCTGTGGGTCAGCTCCTCAGGTCTGGTCAGGGCCACTGTCACAGCCTCCTGCTGGGCCTCCCAGCCTCTTGCCTCTGCCCCTTCTGCTCCCTCTTCCTCAGGTCACAAACCTTTAGATACTTTAAGATAGATGCCTTAACCTGCTGCCCCAGTTGTATTTCTAGCCCATCCTTTGCACCTGTCCTGAGTATCCCCCTCATGGCTACAGAGGCCAGAGCTCTTTCAGAGCAAACCACACCCTGCTCATGCTTTTGCTCCTACAGTCCCGTCTGGAATCACTTCCCTTCCTCCTCCAACACTATTCACCCTCCTTCAATCTCTGAGGTTACATCTTCTGAGAAGATTTCCTCCCCAGCTCTGCCAGAAGATTTCCTCTGGGTTTCCAGGCTCTTATATGATTCAAGGTCTGTCTTTCCACCTTGCTGCTATTCCTGCGCATTTCTGTCTCCTTTTCCAGACCACCAGCTACTCAGGTCATGTCTTACTGATTTTTATATACCCCCGGGTATATTGTGGTGTCTGGCATGGAGCAGTACTCAGTGAGGATGTATTAGATGAAACTGAATCCTGGCCCATGGCATGACCTTCTGCAATGTACCTGGCGCAGTTTGGCCAGTGGCTGTCCTCTGCCGTTGACAGGATCAGAATGCACACACACTTATCTATCTGCCCTGATGGAACACGTATACCAAATACAACAGTTCAAACTAAATAACTTTGTCCAAATTCTCATTGATTGACAGTTTGGGATTACAAAATTGAGACTAGATTGAAGACAGAAAATCCACTGACATCATCTCCTTCCCTTCCTTAGAGGCCCAGAGTGATGGCTCATGTTAAGGCATCTTTATCTTCCTCAGCTAAAGGCAGCCTGAACACCTGATGGGGAAGGAGTGCTCCTTGCAGAGGAACTGTTGAGTGTGGTATTACTTGGGCTGTACAAGGATGTGGCCATGGGAGCTGTGCCTGACTAGAGTCTGCATGAGAGACAGGCTAGTCCAACCTGGGATGCAGAATCAGAGCTGAGAAGCAAAGACTGGTGTACTAACTCAAGGGAAAGGTGGCTGGGAGAGCCTGGGTCCGATCAGAAATGTACATTTAACCCAAATGCCCATCAACAGATAAATGGATAAACAAATTTTGCTATATTCGTACACTGAAATATTAACCATAAAAACGAATGGAGTCCTGACGCATGCTACAATGTGATGAACCTCAAAATATGCTAAGTGAAAGAAGCCAGTCATAGAGGTCATATATTGTATGATCCCATTTCTATGAAATATCCAGAATAGGTAAATCTATAGACACAGAAGGCAGATTGGAGCTTGCCAAGGGCTGTGACGAGGGAGTATGAATATGGGGTGATGAAGATATTTTGGAATTAGATAGAGACAGTGATTGCACAACACTGTGAATGTACTAAATTGTTCACTTTAAAATGATTAACTTATGTGATATGAATTTTATCTCAATACAAAAATTACAGACAAACAGAAAAGGGGATAGTCTTGGGGTCTTGGTAAATTGTATCGATTCTTTCTTATCATCCTGAGCTGTCTTATGAAGCTGCCCACATATATGTGTGGGTATCTACCAGAACTATCACTCTGCACAACTCCAGGGGACACAAATGATATGATGGTCCATACAGATAGAGCACGTGACACACTGGGGTGCCACGGGACCTCTGGCCAAGAGAGGGGTATAGCAGAAGTTCCAGGCCAGCCTCCATATATGTCTCCTGCTCCCATGGTCATGATGGGATTGATTTCCCTCCCTGCAGCTGCCAACCAAGGGGACTGACTATTGATAATCAAGACCTATTGGGTAGAAAGAGGTTCCCCCCTCCCCAATGGTATCAGAATCCACCCCTGCCATCCTTCCTGTCTCCTAACACAGTGGTCATTGCCAGCACTCTTGAGATATAGTGGGTAAGGGAGGGGGAGACAACCCGAGGTGATGACAGAGGAAACCCAGAGTCATTATTTTAATGGAGTCATTGGCTGTGCTTCCAATCTTCTTATCGATGTTATTAGAATTAATTTGATCGTGTGCTCTCCCTCTTCTCCCTCTCTCTCCTTTCTCATCACAAATGACTTTCCTCATGGATGTTACCCTAGAGCATGACAAGTTTCCAGTTATTGGGACCTTTGAGGCGATGGTGGCAACATGCAGGAGCTCCTTCTTACTCGGTGTTGGCTGCAAAGACCTCCTCCTTAGATATCGTCTTCTCTTGCTCTTAGCGTACTGGGGATGGAGAGGATCATAAAGAGTTTCTAGCCTTCTGTCTTGGGGTGTTTCCCTAAAGAACAAAGAAATCCGATGTCCTGCTTCCATCAGCCACAACAAAATGTAGGGACCATAACTCTGAAAAATTTTGCTTTGCTCTTCAATGCAGAATTCTTAAGCCACATGGAAGTCTCTGCCCTGCTAGTAGACTCTCTTCCTACCCAATTCAGGCCTCACAGACCAGAATCTTGCAAGACCATTTCATCAAGCTATGCATAACCTGCATACCATGGAGGGTAGAGGTAGAATTCACCAGGTGCCGGGGGCCTTGGACACTCTGCCAGTGGCCTGGCCTCAGAGGGAAGGATCTGCAAGTAAGGGTGAAGAAGCCTTTGCTCTAATAGGTATTGTCTAGTGGGTGAGCCCCACCTCCAGTGTTCTTGTCATTGTCTCCTCAGAGCTGGCTTCACTGAGGCTGCAAGGTAGAAGAGGAGCTTCCTGAGTTCTGGGCAAACTCCTATGTCCCCCATACACAGACTTCCTCGGGCAGCCTGAGAAGCCTGCCACGTGTTGTCCTTCTGGAAAGACTGTATGGAAAGGTCCCGGGTGTTTGCTAACTGCCAATTCAGGTTTCAACAGAGTTGGAAATAAGGAATCCATGGCAGCTACAAATGGCACCCAGAGTTAGCCCTTTCTCTGCTAGGCTGTGGCACTTGCCTGGCCTGATGGTCTTTGCAAGATAAGATTGATTTGGGATCTGTGAGTTGGACACTATGTGACTGTATCCCTCTAGCAGACACCCTCTGGGTTCTGCATCTGGAAGAATGCCTTAGGGAGGTCATCTGCTTTGCATTTCTAGATGGTTCAGGATCGTGCCTTGTAGTGGTAGAAGGGGAGATTATGTGGCAGTGTGCTGGCGTGAATGGAGCCCAAGAGAGATTCCAAAACCTGTTGGAGTCCTGTCCTGGTCACTATCTAGCTGCATGACTTTGGGCAAGTAATTTCCCCTTAGTGAGCTGTATTGTTTGGCGTGGCTACTATAATAAAGTACCACAAACCACAAACTGGGTAGCTTAAAACAACAAAAATGTATTGTTTCACAATGCTGGAGATTAGAAGTCTGACATCAAGCTGCTGGCAGAGCCATGCTCCCTCTGAAACCTGTAAGGGAGCATCATTCCTTGCTTCTTCCAGCTTCTGATAGCTCTTGACCAGGGGTGTCCAAACGTTTTTCAATGTTTTTTACCAAGGGCCATATGTGGTAAAATACACAAACAGCCGGGCCACTCACTCGAGGTGAAGTACGTATTGCCTCACCTGGTTTATTTAAGTAAACTAAATATATTTTTGGAATTTGCTGTGGGCCAATTAAAAATGGATTGCGGGCTGCAGTTGGCCTGCGGGCGGCAGTTGGCCTGCGGGCGGCAGTTTGACACTCCTGCTCTAGACATTCCTTGGCTCGTGACAGCATAACTCTAAACTTCACATGGCATTCACCCTATGTCTCTTCACATAGTCTTCCCTCTGTGCATGCTTGTCTATGTGTCCAAATGTTCCCTTTCCATAAGGACAGCTGTCATATTGGATGATGGCCCACCTTAATGACTTCATTTTAACTTGATTGCCTCTGTAAAAACTTGATTTCCGGGCTCGAGTCTTCGCCAGCATGGCCAGTCAGTCACCGGGTATCCAGCAGCTGCTGCAGGCCAAGAAGTGGGCCTCTGAGAAGGTGTCTGAAGAGGCTTAAGAGGCTCAGACTGAAAGTGAACTGTGCCGCCTGCAGAGGGAGAAGGAGTTCAACGCTGGGAAGCTGTGGCTCTGGGATCACCGGGCAGTTGCAGCGCTGAAGTAGAAAAGTCACCCGAGAGAAGACCATCCTCCAGACCTACTTCCAGTAGAACAGGGATGAAGTCCTGGATAACCTGTTGGCCTTTGTCTGCGACATCCGGCCAGAAATCTATGAAAACGACCACATAAATGGATAGGGGAAGAGGAAGGAAGCGCCTGTCCTATGGATCGGCACTTAGATGCCTCCATATGGAATATGAAGCTTTAGCGAAGCTTGAGTTATAGTCTTGTGAAAGGCATTAAATTATTAGTTTATTATGTAGTGGGTCCTTTTGCTTTTTGGAGAACAGCAAATCTAGTTTCTTTGTACAAACTTAGAACTTATTCAAAGATGTCATCTTCTTACCTCATATTTCTTAGAAATTGAAGGGTATATGTTGTCTGTTTTCCTATGCCTTTTAGTTCAAACTATATATATATATATATATATATATATATATATATATATATATATATATATGTATGCTGGATTTTTCTTTCGTAGATGTAGTAAACAAACAAACAAAAAAACAAACAAACTTTTTAAGAAAGAAAGGGATTAAATAATGCCTTTTTCCCCCTAATGCTTTCTCGAAGGTCAGGGGTTTATCTGTGAAGAAGTAGTAAATAGTTATTTGTAACCTGTGTAAAACAGCAGCTAGCCTTAAAATAGTCTTTTTTTTTTTTTTTTTTTTTTGTCTAATTAGAACAATGAGTACTAGCATACGTAGTTGTTTGGGCTACTTTTAGTATCTCTTAATCAAAATTACTATGTGATAGAATTCAGGAACTTGTTACATGTTATATTACTTGGTATACTGATAATCATTTAAAAGTAAATAATTTTTTTCATGCAAAAAATAAAATAAAAACTTGATTTCCAAATAAGGTCACATTCTGAGGAACAGAGGGTTATAACTTCAACATATCTTTTTGGGGGGACACAATTCAGGTCTGAAACATGAGCCTTGGTCTCCTTACATGTGTAATGAAGGTTGTACTAGGATCTCCTTCATTATGGACCTTCTATGATTCCGTACTACTTGCCAGAATCTCCCCCACCCACTCGCCCCCATCTCTTTTGCCTTGTAATTAAAAGAAAATCTAAATTCCCAAAAGAGGAAAAGAAGAATTTTGCATAAGTGGTTGTCAAACTATAAGAATTTCCTGGGGAGCAGGTTAAAAATGTCAATGTTCTGGTTCCTTCCCAGAGACTCTGATCCAACGGGATCGTCTGGAGCCTGAGACTCTGCATTTTTACAAGCTCTGTGTGATTCTGATGCCACTGGTCCTCAGACTAGTCTAAGAAATTCCTCTTTTTACAATGTACATGTAAACCAAAACTTCAAGTGATACACCTTAAATATTCACAGTTTTTCTTTTTTCTTTTTCTTTTTTTCTTTCTTTTTTTTTTTTTTTATAGAGTACGGAAGTTTATTAGGATATGGTCTAAGGGAAGAATGAGCCAAGAGAGACAAATGGCACCAAAAGGGTTGGGGTTTGAGTTTTATATATTGTTGGCTCTGGGCCAGCCCTGCGTGTGATGTACAGACTTGGGTCATTTGCTTGACATGTGTAGGTTACATAACCCATTTATTTCTGCACATGTCCTTACCCATAATGCACACAGGAAAACCCACAGGGAGGGGCGGGCGGGGGTTAAAACTGCAATGCTAATTTATTGTAACTATATTACAATGAGGTGCTAAGGTTAAACCAAAGGTAAGCTTTAATATTCTGCACAGGTGTCAAAAACCAGATAATTCTAGCCAGATTTTACTTCCTTCTTTTCAGGATGTTCTAACCACAAAAATTGTATCTGGGGGTTGAACCTGGGTGGTCCCTGGGGAGTGGACTTTGGCGGTACAAAGTGCCAGTTACATTATCACCCACCCCTCCTGTCTCTCATGCCTACTTTCTGACTAATACTGCCTCCTCAAGTAATAAGAATGCAATTCATTGTGGTCTCAGGACGATGATCATTCTGGCTGCTTCCTGCTGATTGTGGGTGTTGTAAGGGCCTTGGGTTCCTACACTTGCTGCCTGTCGACAGGAGGTAATGGCTCACAATGACCATCTAGGGGTCCTTGATAGATAACGAGGTCCCATGGAGAGAGTAGTTGGTAGTCATGGTGGAGAACCAAGTTACAGCTCGATTTGTGTGGACGAGTTCGACTCCAGCCATCTGTTTCCCCAAAAATAAGATTGGGTTTTATATTAATTTTTGCTCCAAAAGATGCATTAGGGCTTATGTTCAGGGGATGTCATCCTGAAAAATCATGCTAGGGCTTATTTTCCAGTTAGGTCTTATTTTCGGGGAAACACAGTATGTCACTGGAATAATGGCTTGGTCCTTTTGCTGATGCAGTAAAGAATTACAGATCAGCAAACATGAAGGTAGAGAGTAAGGAAAGTTTATTAAGATACATTCTGAGGGAAGAATGGGCCAAGTCAAGAAAGACAAATGGCCTGTATACAGTTTTAATTTGTTGATTATGCATCAATAAAGATGGGGTAAAGAAGAGGTACCGCTTTGCCTTTTGGTGCAGACTCGGGTTCTGACCTTACATAATAGGTGGAATGTATGAGGTGTAGTCACAAAATATGGTGAATGTTTAAATTTTAAAAATGTATTACAGTAAAACACACATTGCTATTAATCGCTCTCAAAATACTTCCCCTCACTTTGAACACATACTATCATTCTTGCCATTTTCTAAAGCAATTCTGGAAGTCCTCTTTCGTGTCTTTACTTCATCCTTCATCATGCCAGTGCTCCGTGTCACACATCACTTCTAGTATGGTAATTTCTGTTAAGTAAAAACTACAGTGTGTCCTCATCCACCTTATTCACTGGATCTGGCACCGTGTGACTTCTGGCTCTTCCCAAAGTAAAATGACCATGAAAGGAAAACCTTTTGAATCTATTCCACACATTGAGGCAGCCACGACAGCACAACTAAAGACACTCACGAAAGAGGACTTTCAGAACTGCTTCAGAAAGTGGCACAAAAGATGGGATAAGTGGGTTTGAAGTGAGGGGGAGTATTTGAGGGGGATTAATGGCAACATGTCTTTTACTGTAATAATTGTTTTTTAATTTAAACATTCACTGTAGTTTTTGCTAACACCTCGTAGATGCTGGGATACAGGGCTGAAGAAAGAGCAATCTAAACCTAGCCCTCAGCACTGGCTCCACTGCCCTTGCCTCAGTTACTGTCCCACACAGAGATCTGAAGCAGGGGAGTCTCCCCAATATGCGTGATGCTGGGGTCTTCTCTCAGGTCTCAGGGAGAGAATTATGGCAGTGTGAAGGAGTCAGGGGCTGTGGGGAGAGCTGGACAGCTCCCATCACCTCAAGGCCTGTGACAAATACCCTTCATTATCATTGAGGAATAAGTCACTTTTGCAGTGCCAGATATCATTTCTTAATTGGTAGGATGAGGCTGATTTATTTGTTAATTAACAGATGGAGACATATGCAATAATGTGGTTTGCTTTATTTATACTTGACAGGGGTGGGTTTCCGGAGAAGTGCCTGGGGACGCAGGAACTGCCTGATGGAGGGGCTGGGATAATGGATGTGATGGGAAGATGAATCATTCTGTATGGGGACCCTCACGGCTATACCTGTCCTCCTACATTCCTTTCCTGACCAGGAAATCAGTGTTACTTCCCCACAGGTTTAGCAAATTTGTTTGGTCAGGTGATAAAACAAAGGTATTATTTATTAAAATGCTCAAATTTTCATCCTTTCTCTCATTATTTCTTTATTTTCTCTTTCACAGATATTGAATGTCTACTACAACATGTATTAGGCACTGTGCTATGTGCTAGAAGCCAGCAGTGAACACCACAGGCACACCCCTTGCCTATAGAGCTCAGTTGCCTTCTTCTACACAGTGGAGTAACCCTAAGAGAACTCTTTTTAAAAAATTGAACTATAATTGACATATAACATGGTGTAAGCTTAAGCTGCACAAGGTGTTGGCTTGACACATTTACATATAGCCATATGATTACTATAGTAGCATTAGCTAATACCGCTATCATGTCACATAACTATCGTTTCTTTTTGTGTTGAGAACAGTTAAAATTTAGTCTCAGCATCTTAGAAGTTTATACTACAGTATTGTTGACTCTAATAACTATGCTGTGCATTAGATCTTTAGAACTTATTTATTTACTAGTTGTAAGTTTGTACCTTAAACAACATCTCCCAATCCCCTCTCCCCACTCCATCTGAGCCCCGGGTAACCATCATCTTACTATTTGTTCTTACAAGTTCAGTTTTTAGATTCCACATATAAGTGACATCGTACCGTATTTGTCTTTCTCTGTGACTTATCTTACTTAGCATAAAGTCTTCAGGGTCCATCCATGTTGTCGCAAATAGCAGGATTTCCCTTTTTCCTTGTGGCTGAATAATATCCCTGTATGTGTGTGTGTGTGTGTGTGTGTGTGTTTATGTGTGTGTCACATCTGTACCCGTTCATCCCTGGATGGACACAGGTTGTTTTCATATCTTGACTGTTGTGAATACTGCTGAATGAACATGGGGGTGCAGAGATTTCTTTGAAATTTCAATTGTTTGAATAAATACCCAGGAAGGGGATTGCTGGATCATATGGTAGCTCTAGTCTTAATTTTTTGAGGAACTGGCATATTGTTTTCCATAGTGGCTGTACAGATTTACATTCCCACCAACAGTGCACAAGGGTTCCCTTTTCTCTACATCCTCACCAACACTTACCTCTTGTCTTTTTCTTTTTTTTTTTAATTGGAGAATATTGGGGAACAGTGTGTTTTCCCAGGGCTCATCAGCTCCAAGTCAAGTTGTTGTCCTTCAATCTAGTTGTGGAGGGCGCAGCTCAGCTCTAAGTCCAGTCACCATTTTCAATCTTTAGTTGCAGGGGGCACAGCCCACCATCCCACGCGGGAATTGAACCAGAAACCTTGTTGTTGAGAGCTCGCGCTTTAACCAGCTGAGCCATCAGCCGCCCTTCCTCCTCTTGTCTTTTTGATAAAAGCTACTCTAACAGATATAAGGTGATATTTCACTGTGGTTTTGATTTGTATTTCCCTGATGGTTAGTGACATTGAGCACTTTTCATATATGTGTTGGCCATCTATTCAAGTTCTTTGCAAAAAGGGCTGCTTTGTTTACCCTATTCCTCCATGCTCAGTGTGACGAAAACAAGAATCCATGACTGCAGGATGCTTTGTGGCAGCTCAGCTCTGGGCAGACTCAGCCACATTGAACACTTGGGTGATGCCTCCTTTAGGCTAGACAGACCTTGTTGGGAGCGAGTCATCCTCAGTACAATGCCAGTACAAGTGGAAGACTTTTCCTCACTTGGGAGCAGAAGCCTCGGCCTGCTTGTGCTGACGGGTGTTTGTGGGCCCTTAGCCTGGGATGTGGGCTTTCCTGGGACATGCCTTACCCCCAGGTCCACGCCTTTTAATTACAAAGGTCAGGATCAGACTTTCAAGATATTCTTTCCCTTTGATCCACTGCTTGAATTCTCTTTAAAAGACTGTACCCAGTAGATGGCCATGTCTGGGCTAAGTATCAGAAGTTAGCCAATGTCTTACAGAAGGCAAGAAGACATATGAAGAAATGCTCAACCTCACTAACCATCAGAGAAATGCAAATAAAAACCACAATGAGATACCACCTCACTCCAGTCAAAATGGCTATCATCAATAAATCAACAAACAACAAATGCTGGCGCGGATGTGGCGAAAAGGGAACGCTAGTGCACTGTTGGTGGGATTGCAGATTAGTGCAGCCACTATAGAAAACAGTATGGAGGTATCTCAGGAATCTGAAAATGGAACTACCCTATCCGATCCTGAATCTGAAAATGGAACTACCCGATCCAGTAATTCCACTCCTAGGCATCTACCCGGAGAAATCCAAAACTCTAATTCAAAAATCTGTATGCACTCCTATGTTTATTGCAGCACTTTACACAATAGCCAAGACATGGAAACAACCGAAATGCCCATCGGTAGATGACTGGATTAAGAAGCTGTGGTACATTTATACAATGGAGTATTACGCAGTCATAAAGAAGAAAGAAATCTTATCATTTGCAACAACATGGATGGATCTAGAGAACATTATGTTAAGTGAAATAAGTCAGAAAGAGAAAGACAAGTACCATATGATCTCACTTATATGCAGAATCTAAAGAAAAGAATATGTGAATGAACTAATCAGAGACAGTTTTGAGGACACAAAGAAAAAACCGAGAGTTGTTAGATGGGCGGGGGTGGGGGGGGTTGGGGATAAGGGGAAAGGTGAAGGGATTGGGAGGCGGCTGGTAGCCTCAAGATGGCCTCAGGGTTTTCTGGAAATTAATTTGGGGAACTTATTCAATAATGTTGTAGGGGTTTTGTTGGGTATCCGATGGACATGCGTCCTATTTGGGAGACCACCTCAGGGATGGTGTGGATGCCTGATCGTGGCGTTGTGCACCAGAGGCTAAACATTAATGAATGCCAACTATAATTTTATGTGTGTGATGTGATGGCTGGGTGTGAGGTCGGAGGAATGGTGGGTGGGGGGAGGGGGGTTCACAGTGTGAGGGATGTAGATGGTGGGCGTCTAAGTATTACCTTGTCTTGTACACCTGAAACTAATAAAAAAATAAAATAAAATAATAAAAAAAAGAAGTTAGCCAATGTCTACAAAGTTTGTAATTTGAAGTGTTTAGTGATTTTCTCATTACATTGTGCCTTAGTACCTTCAATCCCAATAACAAGTCTATGAGATAGACACTATAATCACCTTCATTTTCCAGATGAGTAAATGGAGGTGTGCAGAGATGACGGTCTCCCGAGGTCTCCCAGCTGGTGAAGGGCAGAGCAAGGGTCTGGTTCTGGAGCTGGTGTTCTTAGCCACCTCACTCCCTTCCTCCCAGGACAGTGTAAGCCTTGTCCACGGCCAGATCTGTCTCCACACCCACGTCTACCTTCTCTCTCTTCCCCTCCCTGTCTGCACATGCTCATACCTAGATGATTACCAGGACACAGTCTGGACTTGTGGTCAAGCACACTGCAGTGAGAGGCTAGATTTGCTTGTTAGCGTGCTGTGTGTCCTTTTCACTCTACCTTTTCTCTGTGTACCGAGGGGCATGTTAACAACATTTCAAATAGGTTGAAAGAAGAACAATAGCTTCCAGAAAAAAGCAGTTGTAGGCAGGTAGCATAATGGCTGTGGGCTCAGGCTCTGGAGCTAGACTATCTGTGTCAGTCTTCCTCTGTCATGTACCAGCTATGGGACCTCTGCGAGTTATTTCACCTCCTCAGGCCTCAATTTCTTCCTGGGTTAAATTGAGATAGTAGTAGTACGTGTCTCATATAGTTATTGTGGAGACTAAGCTAAGGTAATGCACGTAAAGTGCTGTTGCAGTTGCAGGCAGAATAAATGATGCATAATGATAAAAGACATGAGAAGCATGATGTTGGTGGGAGAGGATGAGGAAGAAGGAAAGGGGTCAGGCATGTTTTGAAGTCCCCACCAGCAGCTTTGGGGAGAACATGCTCACCTCTCTGGCCCAGAAGTAGCTGCCTGATGGCTATGGAGAAAGCATCCCTTAGCAGATGTGCAAGGATAGGAATGATTTCAAAGTATTGTCCTCACAGGCGTCAACCATGTGTCCACACATGTGTTCCATCCCCCCACACTCTGGGAGCACTTTGACAGCGAGTCATACAGTGTTGCATGCCAGCTTCCAACTCCTTCTGCTTAACTGTGCAGAGCTCTTTGCTTCAGTCTAGGAAAACAGATGGTATAAGTCATTAGAAAGCCAAACAGCTTTGCTAAGACCCCCAAGAAAGTAATTGTTTCTGCCAAGCATTCATAATAGCTACCATTGTGCCCCAATTAAGTATCAGGTCTTTCATACAACAAAGGGATCCTGTTAAATGGTAGATCAGACCATATCCCTCTGCTGCTCCAGAGGGGTCCCCATTTCACTAAAAAAAAGGAATAAAAAAAACCCCAAAGTCTTACGTGGCCTATAAAGTCCTATGGAATCTAACATCCCATTCTACCTTGGGAGATAGAATTTCTTGCTACTCCTCTCTCTTTGCTGCCCCAGCCACACTGGCCTTCTCTATACTACAAACATGTCAGACACACTCTTGCCTCAGGGCATTGGCTGTTCCCTCTTCCTGGAATGCTTCCCCCAGGTATCCCCATGGCTCATTCTTTCTGTCATCCAGGGTCTCTGGTCCCACTCCCTGCACAAGAACGCAGGATATGGTGAGGCCAAAAAGGAACACCAATGGAACCATATATTCTCGCTGGTGGTTGGCATGGAGACACAGGAAGCAGGAGCAACAGGATCCACAATCCGCCATCCGCTTCTCTGCCAACCAACGAACCCCCAACCCCCCAGCCTAGACACGGCAATTATATTAGTGGCTAAAGGCTAACCAGTAACAGCTGATGGCCACCCAGCCACAGCGGATGGCCATCTGATTACAGCTGACGGCCATCTACTACCCGAGCCAGCACCTTTCCACGTGAGGCCGAGAGCCTGGAAACTGCTCTCTGGGACTCTGTCCCCACACTTTCACTCCTTTGAGTCTTTGCTCAAATATTCCCTCTTTGTGAGGACCAAGCTGACCACTTTAATTTAAATTGCAAAGCCTTCTCCATCCCCATACTCTGTTCTACTTTACCCTTAAAAATACTTACCTTTTAATATACTAGATAATTGTCTAATTTATTATAGTTACTTGCTTTCCCAATTAGAATATGAACTCTATAAAGGCAGGGATTTTTATCTTTTGTTTAATGAGGTAGTCCCAGTGCTTGGACCAATGTCTGGCACAGTAGGATCTCAATGTGTTGATGGTTATGTAATTGTGTATATTCTCTTACTTAATGCTTACAACAAACTTATAAGGTAGGTGCTATTATTATCCTCAGATTATGGATAAGGAAATAAAGGCCCAGAAAGATTAAGCAACTTTTTTAAGGTCACACAACTAAGTAATGGTGGAGCTGAATTTGGAACCTAATATCACTTTAGAGATGATGCTAAGGTTAATTATACTATGGTGCTTCAATCATTTATTTTCCCACCTCCCTCTCCCTACTCCCTCTCTCCTATGCACGTGCTTAGAATCTACTTTCTACCAAGTACCATGATGGGATTGTGAATCCAAAGAACTGACACGTAACTGAATGATCATTGCCTTCAAGAGGTGTACAGCACAGTAGGGCAGAGCTCCAAGGGGCTACATTCAAATTTGTAGGAAAGAAAGTTTTTTCTAAGTATGATTAAGCTGGAAAATTTGGGATGATTTTCTTTGCAATCTGGCTTCTAGTAATATTGATTTATTTTCATCTTCTCTGTGTACCACAATATCCACAAACTCTGCACAAAAATCTCTACACAGGAAGGCATAAGCCTCATCTAAATATTGTATTTGGTGCCTGACCCAGTGTTGGTGCCCTGAAAGCTCTTGCTAAAAATTATAGGAGATGGCTTGAAACAGGAATTATCATTATGTTGTTGCTTAGTTAAAGATAGTCCTGGTTGAAAATCACAAGGGAGAAAAATAATCAAATTCTTTTATTTATGTGTAGTCTCGAAAGCTAATGGTTAGTTTTCTTAAAAGTCTTGATCAGTGAAGTGTCCATATAAGAGGATAAGTGAAACTGGTTTTTTGGTATGAGATGCAAGTTTTGTGAATTTCTTTCCTATTAGTGAAATGTCAACACAATTTCATCTGTTATTATTATTTATAGGGATAATATAGTTAACATTAATTAACTATTAATAAAATTAATATTAATAACAGTCCTGTTAAGGACTAACACTATGCCAGGTCTATTCTAACTGCTTTCCATATATTATTTTATTTAATGTTCACAGCTTTCCCCACAGGTAGGTAATATTCTGTTTTACATAGAAGGAAATGAACTTGGAGAGATTAGTAAAATAATATGTTCAATCTAGCCCAGTGCCTGGAATATGATGGGTGCTCAAACAACATTAGCCCCCTTCTTGGCTACTCTTAGTAGTATACTATGGTTGTAGATGCCTGAACTTTTCAAGACACACCTGGAGTCCATTAGTATTTGCTTCCTATACCATCTCTTGGGTTAATGAGTTTTATAAGCTGACAACCAGCTGTGTTAAGCACTGATACTTTCTTTGATTTGTTTTAAACTAACTATTTCAGGCTTCAAGTCGTGCCTCTGTAGATTCAGGAGTTCATGAGCACATTCAAGTTCATCTTTGATGGTCTTTAATCTTGTAGTCATTTATTGTGCATCTGCTATGTGCCAGGTATTGTGCTACTCCCTGTGAATACGAAGAAGAAATCTCCTCTGACCTTAAGAAACTCTCAGTTAAAAGACTTTGATTACTGGACTCTAATGTAATTGTGAAGAATGGACTTTGGAACCAAGTGAACAGGATTGAATACACATTGTACATTGCACAACTTCAGGTGGTGACATCCACATCAAATACAAGCATACATTGTGGAGTTGTGCAGTGTACAACCTCCACATCAGCATGCAGTGACCTTGTAGCTGGAGGAAGGGGGTATGTGTCAGAAAAACCTTATATTTTTAAAAATTCTGTTTCCTTATTTGTAATATGGTAATCTCACTGTGTTCCTCACAGAGTTGCCTTGAAGATTAAATGAGATCATGCATGCTGAGTGAAGATTACAGTGTCTGGCACACAGGGGCTGCTGAGTAAGTAGTAGTCTGTACCACCTTGTCCTTCCAGAGTCAAGAGTATGCTTTGCTGTGAAGTGAGCTCTAAATGGGTCTAATCTTATTTGGGAAGATTCAGGCCTAAAGTTTTACCTTATTTATACCGTGGCACAAATCAATAGAAATTGTGTTCTCAGCTGCTGCTGAAAAGTTAAAAACCTCATCTGAGCCAGTCAAGATGGCAGAGTAGGTAAATGATGTACTTACATCCTCTCACAATCACATCAAAATTACAACTAAACTACAGAACAACCATCATTGAGAAATGCCTAAAGATTAGCTGAACAGAGTCATACAGCTAAGGATATATACATTATAGAAGAAGCCACCTTGAGACTGGCAGGAGGAGTAGAGACATGGAATGGGCTGGTCCCACACCCATGTATGGCAGCTAGAAATCAGGAGGGATATTTCAGCTGTGGAGGCCCCCCCCCCCATGTGGAGCAAGGGGTCCCAGCCCCACAACAAGCTCCCCTGCCCAGGGTTCTGGTGCCAGGAAGAGAAATCCCCACAACCTCTGACTGTGAAAACCAGTGGAGATTGTGGCTGAGTGAGACAGAGGGCTGGGGAGTCCCAGGCCTTTGTCTTAAAGCGTCCATGTATGGACTTCCTTCCTGACATGTTCACTCATTCTGAACTCCAATGCTGGGCAGCAGCTCGAAAGGTGCCAGGATCATACAGGGAGGAACTGAATTATGTGGCTTCAGGACAAGGGCTGGAGGGTCAGCTTTCTTCTAGGTAGAAGTACTGGCAGAAGCCATTGTTCTTTTGTTGAGCTCTCCCAGTGTGCAGACACAGACAGATACTATATGTGAGTCTCCATCAACCTGGCTAACACTTTTGACCTACCTTGGTGATACCTTGAGGTCTTGCCCCACCCAACTTGTGGACCCACCCAAGTTGCTTCCAGTGGCTTTTCCATACAAATGGTCTGTCTTGACTCATGCTTTGGACTTTCCTAAATCTCTCAAAGGTTCATAAACCCCAAACAAGCAGCAGCATCTGGCCTTGGCATGCCCCATACCTCTTGCTGACCAGCCTCAAGCCAGGCATTAGCAGCAGTCAGCCTCATTTTGCAGCTTAGCTTCTCCCAGGCATCTCCAAACCAAGCATGGGTGACCGCCATCTGCAGATTGCTTCGTGGCTCATGCCAGGTGACCCTGAGCAGACACAGGCTGTGGCTGAACTTGGCTTGTAGTGGGGCAAGCATTCCCAGTCACCAGCTTCAGACCCAGCTGGAGCACATGGCTACCTCTGTGGATAACACACCCAAAGGGCAAACTGGGCAGGCACCAGAGCCCTGCTCCATAGTGTTAGCCTCTGCACAATAATTCCTCCATTGTGGTCAGAGCTAGTCCTCACAACCAATCAGCCTGTGAGTCAATCTCTTCCACTGATATAAAAAAAACAACCAAGTCTCAACTACAGTGGGAAGGCACACACAACCCACACAAGGGACACACCTGCAACACTTGGCTCTGGTAACCAGGGAGACTGTGCCACTGGGTCACACAGGACACCTACTACAGAAGGCCACAGTACTGAAACTGGGAGACATAGCAGTTCTACCTAATACACAGAAACAAACACAGGGAGACAGCCAAAGTGGGGAGAAAAAGAAACATGACCCAAATGAAAGAACAACAAAGCTCCAGAAAAACAGCCAAACAAAATGGAGTCAAGCAATCTATAAGACACAGAGTTCAAAACAGTTTATAAGGATGCTCAATGATCTGAGTGAGAACTTCAACAAAGATAGCAAACATAAAAATGGAGATAGAAAACAAAAAAGAACCAGTCAGAAATGAAAAATACAATAACTGAAGTGAAGGATACATTAGAGGGAATCAACAACAGATTAGATGGAGCAGATGATCAAATAAGTGATTTAGAAGATAAGGTAGCAGAAAACACCCACTCAGAGCAGCAAAAAGAAAAAAGAATCTAAAAAAAATGAGTATGGTTTTAGGGACTCTGAGACAACATCAAGCATACCAAAATTTGCATCATAGGCGTACCAGAAGGAGAAGAGAGAGAGCAAGGAAATGAAAACCAGCTTGAAGAAATAATGACAGAAAACTTCCCTAACCTGGCAAAGAAAATAGACATACAAGCCCAGGAAGCACAGAGAGTCCCAAACAAGATGAACCCAAACAGACCCACACCAAGGCACATCATAATTAAAATGCGAAAAGTTAATGATAAAAATAGAATCTTAAAAGCAGCAAGAAAAAAGCAGTTAATTACCTACAAGGGAGCTCCCATAAGACTGTCAGGTAATTTCTCAACAGAAACTTCACAGGCCAGAAGGGATTGGCATGAAATACTCAAAATGATGAAACGTAAAAACCCACAACCAAGATCACTATACCCAACAAAGCTACCATTTAAAATTGAAGAGATAAAGAGCTTCCCAGACAAGAAAAATCTAAAGAAGTTCATCACCACCTAACCAGTATTACAAGAAATGTTAAAGGGACTTCTTTAAGAAGAAGAAGATAAAAAAGATTTAAAATCTAAATAATGAAATGGTAACATCTACATATCTATCAACAATTGCTTTCAATGTAAATGGATGAAATGCTCCAATCAAAATACATAGGATGGCTGCATGGATAAGAAAAGAAGCACCTTACATATGCTACCTACAAGAGACACACTTCAGACCCAAAGATACACATAGACTGAAAGTAAAGGGATGGAAAAAATATATTTCATTGGGAAAAAAGAAAAAACAACAACAACTGGGATAGCAATATTTATACCAGATAAAATGAACTTTAAAACAAAGACTATAACAAGAGACAAAGAAGGACCTAGTCATCCCACTTCTGGGTATTTGTCTAAAGAAACCCAAAACATTACTTCAAAGGGATATGTGGGACATGTTCATACATAGGTTCATTGCAGCATTATTTACAATAACCAAGATGTAGAGGCAACATGGGTGTTTGTCAATGGATGAGTGGATAAAGAAGAGGTAGAATATTACTCAGCCATGGAAAAAAAATGAAATCTTGCCATCTGCAAAAACATGGAAAGATCTAGAGGGTGTTATCCTTAGTGCAGTAAGTCAGATAGAGAAAGACAAGTACCATATGATTTCACTTATATGTGGAATCTAAAGAAATATGAGGTGTGTAAAAAATATGAGGTGTGATCAAAAACTATAATGTATGTTTCAATTAAAAAAAAAAGATCACGGTAAAAGACACATTGCCATTAATCCCCTTCGAAATACTCCACCTCACTTCAAACAAACTTATCCCATTGTTCTTGCCACTTTCTGAAGCTGTTCTGGAAGTCCTCTTTCATGAATGTCTTTACCAGTATTTAAGAAATGAGCTGTGTCGAAAATGGCCTGAGAAATGGGCAAACGGTTTCATTCTCTATTATTAAAATGCTTCCTCCTATCCCACACAGCTTGTGGTATGGCAATTTCTGTCAAATGAAAACATTACAGTGTATCCTCATCCACCTTATTCACCAGATCTGGCACAGTGCGACTCCTGGCTCAAAGCCAAAATGCCCATGAAAAGTAACGTTTTGAATCAATTAAGGATATTGAGGCAGCCACAACAATGCAAATAAAGACACTCACAAAAGAGGACTTCCAGAACTGCTTCAAAAAGTGGAAAGAATGATGGGGAGTGACGTCATCAAAATGGCGGTGTGAGGTGAGCCTCTGTAGAGCTCCCCTGGAATTTACAACTAATCGAACAACAATGACTCCACAAAGGACTCCCTGCACAGCAAACAGGCAAGAGGAAGAGGCCCACTGCTGAATTCACCTAAAAATGGGAGAATGGCGCGAGCGGGGGAGGAGGGAAGGGAGAAGTGCGAAGACGGAGCTGCGCAGGCACAGGACGCAGACCTAGCTCAGTGCTCCGAGCTCGCTGCATCCCAGAGCTACCGCAGCTGCGAGAGAGGGAAGAACTCGGACTGCTAGTGCTCCACTTATGGCCCACAGGGCTGAGGGGGCAGGATATAACACGGCTGAACCCAACGCTCACGGCAGAGACCTCAAAGCAAAGACTGAGGGAAGAAGGCTGAAAATGGTGCTTTAAGCCCTCACTGCCAAGCACAGACGGAAGCCTTAGACACTGAGACTAGCCACCCGCTCCCTACCCTCCCAGACCTCGCCCACCCCCACCTGCCCGGTGCTAGAAGCAGAACAGTAGCAGTGTCAGATCAAAAGGAAAGGATATTTGCTGTTCTGAGAACTGTGGACTGCAGACACAGATTCCCAGCCCAAATAGTTCTGGCAAAGGGGAGGGAGCTGTGGAAGCAGGACCAGCTGTGGTGGTGGTCGCCGCCATTGCTCTGGACCACCTCTCACAACTCACCCTGCCCCCGGCCCCACCTAGCTGGGCAGTTCCCTGCAAGAGTAAACTGAACTGCTGAAACATACAGGCTTTGAATCTGGTGCAGGAAGAGCTTTGGAACTTCAAAAGCTTTCCGCATACCCACACGGACATTTTGCCCTGTGACCCAGGTGAACTATTAACAGAGGAGACGCTCGTCTCCCAGAGAATCTCCCCATTGTGTGAAGCTGGAATAGTGCAGAGAAAACATAGCACTACTGTGAGAGAGAGAAAAAAAAGGCTGCAATCAGAGAGAAAATACAACATTCTACCAACAAGTATTGGAAAACAAAAGAAAGACCTCTTCCTATCAACCTGTTGCAGAAGCCACTCCTGTAGATGTCTAGGAAGAGAAATAATAAATCAGTAATTGCCATGAATAACCAAGGCAACAAGACAGCTCAGAAAGAAAGTGAAAAGTCTCCAGAAAAGGAACTTAAAGATATGGAAATATGTGACTTAAATGACAGAGAATTCAAGATTGCAGTTCTGAAAAAACTCAACGAGATGCAAGAAAACACAGAAAGGCAATTTAATGAACTCAGAAACACAATCAAAGAACAACATAAGCATTTTATGAAAGAGATTGAAATTTTAAAAAAGAACCAAATAGAATTTCTGGAGATTAAGAACTCAATGGAAGAAATCAAGAATGAAATAGCCAGTTTAGGTAGTAGAGTTGACCAGATGGAGGAAAGAATCAGTGACATCGAGGATAGGAACCTGGAAATTACACAGTTGGAAGAAGAAAGAGACTTGAGACTTAAAAGAAATGAAAGAACTCTACAAGAACTTTCTGACTCTATCAGAAAGAGCAATATAAGAATAATGGGCATACCAGAGGAGAAGAAAGACAGAAGGGAACAGAGAATATATTCAAACAAATTGTTGATGAGAACTTCGAAAATTTTTGGACAGAACTGGATCCTCGAATCCAAGAAGCAAATAGAACACCTAATTACTTCAATCCCAAGGGCCTTCTCCAAGGCACATTGTATTGAAGCTGTCTAAAATCAACGACAAAGAAAGAATTCTCAAGGCAACCAGGGAATAGAAGACGGTAACCTACAAAGGAAAGCCCATTAGATTATCATCAGATTTTTCAGCAGAAACTCTACAAGCCAGGAGGGAGTGGAACCAAATATTCAAACTATTGAAAGAGAGAAATTATGAGCCAAGAATAATATATCCAGCAAAGATATCCTTGAGATGTGAAGGAGGAATCAAGACCTTTCCGAATATACAGAAGCTGAGGGAATTTTCTAATACACGACCTGCACTAAAAAAATACTGAAGTAGGCTGGCTATTCGACCACCATCAACAGAGACAATTTGTGGCAACCTAAACATAAAAAGGGGAAGAGTAAAGGCCTGAACTGGAATATGGGAATGGAGAAAGTAAACGTGCTGAAAAAAATGGAACACTCTAAATATCACACTTTGTTTTACATAAACTTAAGGATAACCACTCAAAAAAAAAAAATCCAGAACTGAAATACATACTGTAATAAAAGAAGAAACAGAGGGAAATATCATAGAATACCACCACACAGAAATAACAGACAAAACCAAAAAGGCAAAGAAACAATGGAGACACAGCCTCACCAGAAAACTAAAGATAGAATGACAGGAAATCCTCACATATCGATAATAACCCTAAATGTAAATGGACTGAAGTCACCAATCAAAAGGCACAGAGTAGCAGATTGAATCAAAAAACTAAACCCAACAATATGCTGTCTCCAAGAGACACATCTCAGCTACAAGGACAAATATGGACTCAAAGTGAAAGACTGAAAATTGACACTCCAAGCAAACGGTACCCAGAGAAAATCAGGTGTAGCCATAATGATATCAGATGAAACAGACTTCAGGGTGAAAAAGATAACAAGAGACAAAGATGGACATTTCATCATGGTAAAGGGGACTATACAAGAAGAAGACATAACAGTCATCAATATTTATGCCCCCAATCAGGGAGCACCGAAATATACCAAGCAACTACTCACAGAACTAAAGGGAGAAATTAACCAAAACACAATTATACTAGGGTACTTAAATACATCATAGACAGCTATGGATAGATCATCCAAACAGAAAATAAATAACTAAATAGCAGCCCTAAATGACACATTAGATGAAATGTACATAATTGACATATAGAGAGCACTTCATCCTAAAACATCAGACATTACATTCTTTTCGGGTGTACGTGGAACATTCTCAAGGATACACCATATATTGGCACATAAAATCTGCCTCAGCAAATTTAAGAAGATTGAAATCATACCAAGCATATTCTCTGATCACAAGGCTTTGAAATTGGATGTCAACTGCAAAAAGAAAGCAGGAAAAAACACAAATACATGGAGATTGAACAACATACTTTTAAAGAACGACTGGGTCAAAGAAGAAATTAGAGGAGAGGTCAAACGACACACAGAAACAAATGACAATGAAAATACATCCTATCAAAATTTTTGGGATGCATCGAAAGCAGTTTTAAGAGGGAAATTTATATCATTACAGTTCTATCTCAAGAAACAAGAAAAATCCCAAATAAATAACCTCATGTTACACCTTAAAGAATTAGAAAAAGTAGAACAAATGAAACCCACGGTCAGCAGAAGAAAGGAAATAACAAAAATCAGAGCAGAACTAAATGAAATAGAGAACAAAACACAGTAGAAAAAAATAATGTGACAAAGAGCTGGTTCTTTGAAAAGATTAACAAAATTGACAAACCCTTGGCTAGACTCACTAAGATAAAAAGAGAGAAGACACTAATTAACAAAATCAAAAATGAAAAAGGGGAAGTTATCATAGACACTACAGAAATACAGAGGATCATGCAAGAATACTATGGAGGACTATATGCCACCAAATTCAATAACCTAGAAGATATGGACAGGTTCCTAGAAACATATAGCCTTCCAAGTCTGAACCATGAAGAACTGGAAAATCTAAACAGACCGATCACCAGTAACAAAATTGAATCAGTCATCCAAAACCTTCCCAAACCATCAAAGAGGACCTAATACCAATCCTGCTCAAACTCTTCCAAAAAATTGAAGAAAAGACAGTGCTCCCTAACCCATTTTATGAGGCCAACATTACCCTGATACCAAAACCTGGTAAGGATAACACAAAAAAAGAGAACTAGAGACCAATATCTCTGATGAATACAGATGCAAAAATCCTAAACAAAATTCTAGCAAATCGAATACAACAATGCATTAAAAAGATTGTTCATCACGACCAAGTGGGGTTCAACCCTGGGGCACAAGGATGGTTCAACATCCGCAAATCCATTAATGTGATACATCACTTAAACACAATAGAGGACAAAAATCATATGATTATATCAATCGATGCAGAAAAAGCATTTAACAAGATACAACATCCATTTATGATTAAAACCCTTAATAAAATAGGTATAGAAGGAAAATAACTTGACAAAAGAAAGGCCATATATGACAAACCCTCAGCTAATCTCATAATTAATGTTGCAAAACTGAAGCCCTTTGCTCTACGTTCAGGAACACGACAGGGTTCTCCCCTATCACCTCTGTTTTTCAATGTAGTGTTGGAAGTCCTTGCCAGAGCCATGAGACAAGAGAAAGAAATAAAAGGCATCCAAATTGGGAATGAAAATGTTGAATTATCACTCTTTGCAGATGACATGATGTTATATATAGAAAACCCTAAAGACTCCACCAAAAAGCTGTTAGAAACAATCAATGAATACAGTAAAGTTGCTGGCTACAAAATCAACGTACAAAAGTGCATTGCATTCCTATATACTAACAATGAAATCTCAGAAAAAGAAATACGAAAAACAATTCCCTTTGCAATTGCAGCGAAAAGAATAAAATACCTAGGAATAAACTTAACCAAGGATGTGAAGGATTTATATGCTGAAAAGTATAAGACATTTTTGAAAGAAATTGAAGAAGACACAATGAAATGTAAAGACATGCCGTGCTCATGGATTGGAAGAATCAGCATAGTTAAATGGCCATATTACCCAAAGCAATATACATATTTAACACAATCCGCATCAAAATCCCAATGGCATTTTTTAAAGAAATAGAACAAAAAATCATCAGATTTGTTTGGAACCACAAAAGACCCCAAATAGCCAAAGCAATCTTAAGAAAAAAGAGCAGTGCTGGAGGTATCGCACTCCCTGACTTTAGCTTGTACTACAGGGCTACAATAATAAAAACAGCATGGTATTGGCAGAAAAACAGACACATCGACCAGTGGAATAGAATTGAGAACCCAGAAATAAAACCACATAAATATGGACAGATAATTTTTGACAAAGAAGCTAAAAACATACAATGGAGGAAAGACAGCCTCTTCAATAAATGGTGCGGGGAGAATTGGAAAGCCGCATGCAAAAGAATGTAACTGAACTGCTATCTGTCACCATGTACCAAAATTAATTCAAAATGGATCAAAGACTTAAGCATAAGACCTGGCACAATAAACTGCATTGAAGAAAACATAGGTAGTAAACTTATCGACCTTGGGTTCAAAGAGCATTTTATGAATTTGACTCCAAAGGCAATGGAAGTAAAAGCTAAAATAAACGAATGGGACTACATGAAACTGAAAAGCTTCTGCACAGCAAAAGAAACCATCGACAAAATAAAGAGGCAACCGACTGAATGGGAGAAGATTTTGTCAAACAGTGCCTCCGATAGAGGGCTATTATCCAAAATATACAAGGAACTTATGAAGCTCAACAACAAAAAAACACGCAATCCAATTGAAAAATGGGCAGAGGACCTGAAGAGACATTTCTCCAAAGAGGACATACAAATGGGAAATAGACATATGAAAAAATGCTCAACATTACTAATCATCAGAGAAATGCAAATAAAAACTACAATGAGATATCACCTCACCCCAGTCAGAATGGCTAGCATCAACAAGACAAATAGTAGCAAGTGTTGGAGAGGCTGTGGAGAAAAAGGAACCCTCATACACTGTTGGTGGGATTGCAGACTGGTGCAGCTGTTATGGAAGGCCGTGTGGAGGTTCTTCAAAAAGTTATGAATAGAATTACCATATGACCCAGCAATCCCTCTCCTGGGTATCTACCCCAAAAATTTGAAAACATTTATCCATAAAGACATGTGTGCTCCAATGTTCATTGCAGCTTTGTTCACGGTGGCCAAGACATGGAAACAAGCAAAATGTCCTTGGATAGACGAATGGATAAAGAAGTTGTGGTATACATACACAATGGAATACTATTTGGCAGTAAGAAAAGATGATATAGGAACATTTGTGACAACATGGATGGATCTTGAGATTATAATGCTAAGCGAAATAAGTCAGACATAAAAAGCAGAGAACCATATGGTTTCACTGATATGTGGTATATAAACCAAAAACAAAAAAAGAACAAGTCAAACAAATGAGAAACAAAAACTCATAGACACAGACAATAGTTTAGTGGTTACCAGATGGTAAGGGGAGGTTGGGAGGTGGAAGATGAGGGTAAACGGGATCAAATATGTGGTGATGGAAGGAGAACTGATTCTGGGTGGTGAGCACACAATGGGATTTATAGATGATGTAATACAGAATTGTACACCTGAAATCTATGTAATTTTACTAACAAATGTCACCCCAATAAATTAAAAAAGGAAAAAAAAGAAAAAAAAAGAATGATGGGATAAATGTGTTCGAAGCAAGGCGGAGTATTTTGCGGGGGATTAATGACAATGTCTTTCACTGTAAGGTTTTTCTTGTTTAAATATTCACATATGTTTTGATCACACCTCGTAAATGAACAAACAAAACAGAAACAAACTTCTAAATACAGAGAATATTTTGAGGGTTGTTAGATCAGAGCAGTTTGGGGAGTTGTTGAAAAATGAAAAGGGATTAAGAAGTACAAATTGGTAGTTACAAAATAGTTGTGGAGATGTAAAGTATAGCATAAAGAATATAGTCTATAATATTGTAATAACTGTGTACGGTTTCAGATGGGTACTAGATTTAGCAGGGTGATCACTTTGTAAGTCATATAAATGTCTAATCTCTATGTTGTATTCCTGAAACTAATAAAATATTGTATGTCAACTGTAATTGAAAAATTAAAAAAATATTTAACAAAAAGAAACCTCACCTGAGGTTCTAATGGTGAAGCGGCTGTTCATCATCCTCCCCATTTCTTTCTTGCAAAGATTAGATAAAATAATCATACAAATTATTTTTATTATTATTTAATAAGTGGTTTGCCAAAATCTTTATGGCTTGCCAAAATCTTTGAATACCCTCCTTAGATCTGGGTGATTCACACAAATTTTAGTAATTCTTCCTAAGGTAGAGGCCAGAGACTTGCGTCATCAGCCTCCCTTGTAGCCAAGCCCTGGTTTGTGCCTGAGGTTGATGCCAATTAGACTCATCCATAGATACTGCTTGGAGAGGAAACAGCAAATGGAGGGCAGTGACTGGGCAGAGGGCTATCAGTTTTTGGGCCAGTGCAATGGTGTTTAGTTCTCAGAGGGTAGCAATGGCAGCGATTCAGGAGGCAAGTGGAGGGGGTGTTTTCACAGACTATCTAGTGAGGTTAGGCATTGCTCCTGACTGCCTGGCTTTGGACACTGGCTCTGAGTTTCTGGGAGCTACACATATCCTTTAATAAATATCTTTCCCTCCCCCAAGAACTGGTCCAGAGTGTGTTGGGTTTTTTATATTTAAAAAAGCTGACTGATATTGTAGTAATGATAATCTTTCTATGATTATAACTAAAAGCCGCTCCTTTGGCAAAGGTGATTGGGGATTCCAGAAATCTGATGCTCCTGGGAAGAACTTGCACCAACACACCTCAGTCTCCTTTACTCCCAACACCGGGCCTCATCCCCACTGTCTTGCCTAGTCATCCCAGAAGGATTCTTTCATCCTCCTTTAAATCAATCACATGAGAAGTCCCCTCACCCTGGAAGGCTCTGCCCTTCATTATGCTCTTACATCTCCTTTTCTGATTTAATGTATATCCCTCCTCAACCCTTGTTCTTGCTCTCTGGAACACATGGTCAGCCATCAGTAAACACCCACTTCCTCATTCTCTTCTCTGAACATTCCCTGGTTCTACCCTAAGGACACAATTTTCTGGGGAGCTCTTTTAATTGGTAGCTATTTTCTCTTTCACTGCCATCAAACCACTGGGCCTCTGGTGGCCTGGGAACCTTCCTTGCTTAGCTTTGCTGTTTTCATGCTATTCTCTGTCTCCTCTCTAAAAACCCTCAGCTTTGGAACTCATATCAGGAGTTGTTGTGGTTACCTAACGGCTATTGGGGTCTTGCTTTCTTTCCTGTGAGATTTCAGCTCTTGGCTCACTATCACTCCCCCATACTGTCTTTTTCAAAATTCCTGGCTTCAATATCCATGATCTTCCCAGTGCTGTGGACTCTTAGTTCTTTGACTTCCTCCTCCAATGATCTTGTTCTCCATCCTACCCCAGCCACCCACTCCCATGGCCATACCCTAGACTTTGTCATTGCCAGTCACTGCCACCCCTCCAATAGATACATGTTAAGGAGCTTCACTTTTATTCTCAGGCCCCCACTTTTGTTCTTCCAGCTCACAACTTCTAGTACCCTGACCCTAAAAATCCTTTCCCCTATTGGAACATACAATCCCTTGATCCAAATACCCTTTGGGGAATCCTGACCTTCTCAAGTCCTCCCTTTTATCCTTATCCAGCTTAAAGTCCATAGTCCCTCATTATAATCCCTCTTTTGCATATCCACCCCCTCCTTTGTGCCTCCTCTCTTTGCATTTGAAGAGCAAAATCCCAACTCTGATTAAGTCCAACTCTCTGTTGACTTTGAGCTTACACGTGGACAGCTGAACTTGGCTAGAGAAAAACACATCCTCATCTGACTGCTCTTACTTCACATTCATGAGCCAAACCTCAGGCCTCCTGAATGCTGCCCAACAATGCTACTATCCTTTTTCCATCTCTGACTCTCCTCCATAACTGCTTCATTGCTTTCCCCCCTCCTTAGCTGCAGTATCCCTTCCCCTCTCCTCCCTCTCAGCTGATAACTTTATCTCCTGTGTCATTACCACATCCACCCATCTGTGTACCTGTGCCCATATATCTGCCTCCTATTACTATAGGTGAACTGCCCATGCCCCTGGTCAAGTATGGAGTGGATCCTGCCCCCACCAGATTTCCAAGGACATCACTGTGCAATTCTCCCTGCTCTCTCATGTCCATCATTTCTCTCTCTGTGCTGCATCATTTATTTCTCTCAGCATAAAATATACTTTTATCTCTGTTGCCTTTTAAAAAAGCTCTCTTGACCCCACGTCTCCCTTTAGCAAACTCCTCCAAAGAAATGCCTGTACCTCGGCCTCCAGTTCTCTCCTCCCATTCCCTCTTCAACCCATTCCAATTAAGCATCAATCCCAACTCTGAAACTGCCATTGTCAAGATCACAAACAAGCTCTGAGTTGCTCAATCCAATGGTCAATTCTTCATCTTCATTCAACTTGACTCATCACCAATATTTGACAGAGCAGATGACCCTTTCCTTCTCAAAACCAGTTTCTTCTTTTGTCTTCAGGACAACACCTCTCCTGGTTTTCTTCTTTACTCACCAACTGGCTTTTAACAACCTGTCCTCTTAGTGGTAGGGTGTCCCAGAGCTCAATCCTTAGACCTCGTCTCCATCTACCCTAAGTGATCTCAGACCTATAGCTATAAGTTCATAGCAGATAAGACAACTGGCAAATGTATATGTCCAGTTCTGTCCCCATGAACTCCAGACTAATGTCGTGCTGCTTTTCACCATTTCCACTTGGAGGTCTAAAGATGAACTGCTGACTGTACCCTCCAAACCCACCATAATAAAGTGTCACAAACTGGCTTAAACAACAGAAATTTATTGTTTCATAGTTCTGAAGGTGAGAAGTCCAAATCAAGGTGTTGGCAGGGCCCAACTCCCTTCTAAGGCTCTAGGAAGGAGTCTGTTCCAGGCCTGTCACCTAGCTTCTGGTGGTTCCTTGACTTGTGGCAGCATAACTCCAATCTCACATCATGTTCTCCCTGTGTGAGAGTCCGTCCAAATTTCCCACTTTTATAAGGACAATAATCATATTGGATTGAGGCTCACCCTAATGACCTCAATTGAACTTGACTAAATCTAAAAAGATCCTATTTGCAAATAAGGTCACATTCTCAGGTATTGGGGGGTAGGACTTCAACATATCTTTTTGGAGGGACACAATTTAATTCACAACCCCTACTTTATCTCATTTTGGCAAGTTGCAACTCCATCCTTTCAACAGCTCAGGTCAAAAACCTTGGAGTCATTAGTGACTCCTTGCTTTCTTACACACTGATGTCCAACCCATAGGCATATCGGTTGGTTCTACCTTCAAAATACATTCAAAATCCAAATATATCTCGTCTCCTCCACTGCCATCTCCCTGGTCTGAGCCACAGTCTTTATCATCTGGATTAGTGGCAACAGCCTCCTAACTCGTCTTCTTTCTTCTGCTCTTGCCTTCCTGTAGTAGCAAGATTGATCATATAAAAATGTCACGTTGTGTCACAGCTCTACTCAAAATCCTCTCATGCTCTTCTCTACTCCCAAGGCACATAGAGTAAAAGCCAGTGGTCTGCAAGGACCTACATGGCTCACTGCCCACTCTACCTCTCTGGACTCATCTCTTGCTGCTCCCTCCTTCTTCCTCCTGCTCTACCTACTCTGGCCTCCTTGGTGGTTCTACCTCTGGGTCTTTGCATTTGTTGATCCCACTGCTTGAACACTTTCTCTGGATAACTACCCAGCTTTCTACCCTTGTTCCCTTAGACCATTGTCCAAATATCACCTTCCCTGTGAAGTCTTCCCTGACCAACCTATGTCAAATTGCAGCCTTCTACCCTCAACTTCTTCTACTCCCGCCCACTTTATTTTCTCTCTAATATTAAGTTTCATCTGACATACAAGGTGTGATAAAGTACAGTGAATATTTAAATTTAAAAAATTATTACAGTAAAAGACACACATTGCCATTAATTCTCCTCAAAATATTCTCCCTCACTTTGACCATATCCCATCGTTCTTGCCACTTTCTGAAGCAGTTCTGGAAGCCCTCTTTCGTGAGTGTCTTTAGTTGCTTTGTCATGGCTGCCTCAATGTCCTGAATTGATTCAAAACGTTTACCTTTCATGGTCATTTTGAGTTTGGGGAAGAGCCAGAAGTCACATGGTGCCAGATCTGGTGAATAAGGTAGATGAGGACACACCCTAATGTTTTTATTTGACAGAAATTGCCGTACCAGTGGCGATGCATTGTCATGATGGAGGATGAAACTATTTGCCCATTTCTCAGATTGTTTTCTGTGCACATCCTTTTTTAAATGCTCATAAAAACACTCATGAAAGAGGACTTCCAGAAGTACTTCAGAAAGCAGCAAGAATGATGGAAAAATTGAGTTTGAAGCGAGGGGGAGTATTTTGAGGGGGATTAATGGCAATGCGTTTTTACTGTAATAAATTTTTTCAAATTTAAACATTTACCATACGTTTTGATCACACCGTGTTCTATGTATTTCACTTTTTTCTTGTCACTGTGTCTCCCCCACTTGAATGCATGCTCCTTGGAAACAGGGATATTTATCTGTTTTGATCACTATTGTATCCCTAGGCCTAGAACAGGGCTGACACATAGTAAGTGATCAGGAAATAGTTGTCTAAGGAATTAATTGAATTAATAATCATAATTATATTAATAGTCAACTGACAGTAGTTTGCTGCTTTCAAAGGACCCCCCAGGAGCCTGCTGAGGTAGATCTTATTATCCTCACATTGCAGATGAGGAAACTGAAGCTTAATGTGATTACATACTAGGTCCCAGGTCACACTGCTAGTAATCAAGCAAGAACTTTCTTTGCAATCAGACCATTCAAATTCAGATGATCACTCTGCCTCTTTCTGTATGTGTGTCCTTAAGCATTATCCATAATCTCTTGAAGCCTCAGTTTCCTTTTGTATAAAATGAGGGTAATGATAGTTCTCATTTCACAGAGGCATTGAGAAAATTAAGAGAGACAAACCTTGGGAAATGATAGGCAAGTGGAAAGCACTTGATAAATGTTACTTTTTTTTTGTCATCACTCTCCCTATTTATTATTTTATGGTACCCCACTGATAAAGAAATAAAATCATTGAGAAGGGATTCTGTTTCAGAACACTTCTTTTCTTTTGGCATCAGCTCAGGATCCCCTACAGCATTCTTCTAAAATTTGGAAATTTAGAATTAAACTGGAAAAAAAACCAAACAGATCCAACCTAGCAAATCTCAACAACTGTATGTTAGTGTTTGTATGTATGCAAATGTGGGGACAGAGTTCCAGAGAGCAGTTTCTAGGCTCTCGGCCTCAAGTGGAAAGGTGCTGGTTCAGGTAGTAGATGGCCGTCAGCTGTAGCCGGTTAGCCAATTGGCCACTGATATAACTGTCGCGGCTGTGTTGGTTGGTGAGTCAATCGGTTGGTAGAAAAGCGGACAGCAGGTCACACATCAGGTGAATCCAGCCTTCAGTGAGACTACAGTTGTATGACTCCCCTACCTATGGCTCCATGGGTGTTCCTTTTTGGCCTAGCCACATCCTACGTTCTTATGTGGGGAGCAGGAGCTGAGATCCTGCAGGGTGCCCTGCACGACACATGGCACAGCCAGCAGAGTCTCCTGCATGACAGTGAGTGAATGTGTGTTGCTTGTACTTGTGTGTCTTTATTTTCCATTTACCTCGAAAATTGATAGATTTCCAATTTAGAGCAAAGGGGGACCAGGAGGGAGAAGGAAAATGGAGCTGCCTATCAAAATTAGCAGGGAAGCGGGTAAAGGTCATTTGATCACAGCATGGCTGTGTTCTGAATTAACCTGCATAACAGAGACTTGTGGAGTTTGCAGCTCTTTAAGGCGCATATTAATATCAGGAGTGAGGCAAGGAGACACCCAGAGAGAAGGTCAATTTGTGATTGCTCAGATCAGCAGGGCTCCTGGAGAAACTTGGCTGGAGAAGCCAGCTCTGGGCCAGTGAGGTGAGGAGCAGGGGAGGAAAGTTTGGGCTGCAGAGGCGGCCCAGGTGCCTCTCCTATGGCTGCTTCGGAAGTCTGGCTGGCCCTGGGAGGATCCTGGCATTGGAGCTGGAAGGGGCTTCCCCTAGAGCTTGAGCTGCAGCAGAAAGAGAATTAAAGAGAACTGCACACAGCATCCAATGTGGCAATTGCAGATTCATTAATCGTCTGTGGGGAAAAGAATGGGAGGCATTTCTATGATAAAGATGCTAGGAAATTAGAGGGAGCAGCAGTGCTGTTTACTGTTTTTATTTTACTTTTATTATTATTAAAATACTTCCAGTCACCTGTAATTTTCTTAGGCTGTCACAATTACAAATCTTTGAGGATTACATAAGACACACACAGTCATAAAGGTATAATTTAAATTTTCAAAAGGCTAAGGGCCTCAACTGTTTTTCATTAGCCCCCTGGTAGTTGGCTCTGATGAGTTGAATTAAGTGACACCCCCAAGGCAGGTTTTAGCCCCCAAGCTTTGTAATTTTATCACCAACTTGGGAGCACTAGGACCATGAGACAGCTGTGCCCTGGAGGGAAGAGGCATGACCTGGGGAGAAGGACCTAATTTTATATTGCTGCTTTGCTCCAGAATGGCTCTCTGCCTGTGGGTGAGTCACTTACCCTCTGTGTCTCAGCCTCCTTACTGTAAAATGGAGATATTGATTATAACTTACAAGATTATTGTTTGGCTTATATAGGACTCTGGTTTCTGTGTTCCGACACCAATTCTCTGACAACGACTAAATGTTCTGCAGTTCAATTCAATTCTAACACTACTTGGAGTTAGCATCAGATCCCACAAATTAGAGGCCAAGGTACCCAACAAGACTTCCCTTACCTCAGATGCCCATCACAAATAGGATCCCTATCCTACCTGTACTTATGTCTGACTTGGCTACAAAATCAGGGGTTCCCACAACTTTTATTCAGGTTTGATAATTTTCTAGAGCTCACAGAACTCACCAAAAGTGCTATACCTAGAGTTTTATTATGAAGGCTACAACTCAGGAACAGGTAAATGGTCTCAGGGTAGGGGGTGACACAGAACCTCCATGCTCTCTTATTATAGAATCAGGTCAAGTCACCCTTCCAGCACATCAATGTTTTCACCAATTAGGAAGTTCCACTGAGTTTTGTGCCTCTGGAGTTTTTATATGAGTGTCATTATGTAAGCCTGGTTGATTAAATCAATATCCATGTGACTGAACTCAATCTCTAGTCCCTCTCCTTCCCCAGAGGTTGGAAAGTGAGACTGAAAGTTCCAACTCTCTAATACTGGTCTTTCTGGAAAGGCCAGCGCCTCCCTTGAAAACATCTAAGAGTCCACCATTGACATACGAGGTCTGACAAGTTTGTGAACTTGTTGCAACAATGTTGTTAACCTTTTTTGATATTAGAGGGGATTATTCATTATGCATTTGGACAAACAACTGGACAAACAGTTAACCAAGTTTACTATTTGGAAGTGCTGAAAAGGCCGCATGAAAAAGTTAGAAGAAAGACCTGAACTTTTCGCCAATAATTCATGGCTCTTGCATCACGACAATGCACCAGCTCACACCGCGCTGTCTGTGAGGGAGTTTTTAGCCAGTAAACAAATAACTGTATTGGAACACCCTCCCTACTCACCTGATCTGGCCTCCAATGACTTCTTTCTTTACTCGAAGATAAAATATTGAAAGGAAGATGTTTTGATGACGTTCAGGACATCACGGGTAATACGACGACAGCTCGGATGGCCATTCCAGAAAGAGTTCCAAAATTGCTTTAAAGAGTGGACTAGGCGCTGGCATTGGTGCATAGCTTCCCAAGGGGAGGACTTCGAAGGTGACCGTAGTGATATTCAGCAATGAGTTATGTAGCACTTTTTCTAGGATGAGTTCGCAAACTTAATTGTCTCATCATGTATACTCAGGAATGATCAAAAGGGACTCATTATGAACAACAATAGACACTCCTATCAGAAAATTCCAAGGGTTTTTGAAGCTTTGTGCCAGGAACAGAGACCATATATATATATTTATTATATCAAGTTCCCAAGTTATAGTTTTCTTCAGAATCAATGCAGAGCATATTAAAAGCTCAGCTTCCAGAGGCCTGACTGTCCAGGTGATACTGGTACCGTAAGTCTGAGCTGAGGCTTACAAATCTGCATTACTCCCAGGTGATATTGATGTTGGTGGTCTATGGATCACACTTGGAGAAATTCTGATGTAATAGAATTTCATATGCATGAAATTGCTCTGAAAACTGTGACATTCATCACAAACATTAGGCATTATAATGAGAAATGTGTCCATTTTGCACAGATCAGATTGTTGGATACGTTTTAAGTATAATTATAATTAATATCAGAACTGAAGGAAGCCTAGAAGCCTTAGGGAGTCCAGTTTCCTGGAACTCCTAGGAAGGTTTTTATGGGCTGGGAAAGGTTGAAAAATGAGGTCAGAAATGGGGGGGTGCAGAGTATATTGGAAGTTAGAGTCGGGCCATTTGCAACACTCCCCTAGTGATTCCTGCAATCACCCTCTTCCTTTCCCTGCTATTCTGTCCTTGTTCATCCCAGTAATGGGGAAGTCCGACTTTACTGCCCTCTTACACACGCCTAGGCTGACTATGAAGAGTGCAGACTGGTTCCTTTACAAATCTGGGACCTCAGCTTGTGACCCCAAAACTTTTGTAAGCTTCTAATTCAATTTCTTAGACTGTGGTCTTGGGACATCCCCCAGAGAACCACCTGGAAAGTGATTCTGAATCAGTATCTTTGCAGGGTGGGCCAAGGGATTGCCATTTTAAACAAGTTCCTAAGGACCCTAACCCCTATCCCTAGCACACGGCCTTGCCTCTACCTTGCAGGGAAATATAATGCCAGAAAACAAGAGTAAGCTTCTTGTCTGGCAAGTAGTAAACACTCAATGGATGTTTATGGAATGAATGAGAGTACCCATGAACAAATTCAATTTTCCTTCTTTCTAACTTAAAGTTCTTTTGTGTCTTCCTTTGTCTTTCCACTCTCTACCCCATCCCCTGACCAAGGCCCCAGTAACTACTCTCTATGCTTCCAGTCTTCCGAAAACCCTAGATTCCTACACTCCTGGACCTAAACACGTGCTGCATTCTCTTGCCTCCTCATCCTACCTGCGTTCGTTTCCCATCATCACTGCTCCCCACTCAATCTGTTCAGCTCCTTTCAACTACAATGGCACTTGTTCCAGGAGGTCTTCCATCACCTCAAGTCATAGGGCATTCCCAGAATCTCCATAGCCTCTCACTGGTCTCTTCTCTGCTTTGTTTTGTGGTTATTCATATATGTGTCTTAACTTCTGAGGTTATCAGTTCCTTAAAGGCAGATAACAATATCACTTACAGCATATCCATCCCTTGTATACAATAACTTTAAACCTTATCACCTACTCCGACTTTGTTATGTCCATTTTAGAGTGGATGTGGAAACAGGCTTACAGAGGTAAAGGCCAAAAAGCTGACAAATGGAGCGGATGAGATTCAAACCCAGATTGATTCCAAACCCACTTCTTTCTGTTCCACAACACAGTTCCAAAGGTAAAGAAGAAAACCCACATTTATTGAGCAGCTACTAGGTGCCAGTGCTGGAAGGGATCCAAAACTGAGCAAGACAATCCCGTGAAACAATATATGTGAAAGTGACTAGCACAGTGTCTGACACATAATAGACGCTAATTGAAAAGTGTCTACTCTGTGCCATGCTTGCTTCCAGAGTAGTGGCTCTGTCTTCTGGTGGGGTGCTGAGTGAGGAATTCTGGGGCCGAGATCTCATTTGGGCTCACCTGAATGCAGTTCTGATGACCCTGAGCAAGCCTCTCCAATCTCATGTCCTCACAGTGAAATGGAAAAGCTGTGTGACTTTTTTTTCTAGAGTCTTTCCAGCTCTAAGAGATAAGATGACGTAGGGGTCAATGAGTTGTAAACAGCAAAATAAATACAAACGGAACTGATTATTTTACTACTTTAGATTCTTCCTGCAAGGGCATTTCTTTGGGTTTTAGGAGGAAGGATTAAATCCCTTCTTGGAGTCTTGAGTTTCTGAGGCCAAATTCCCCAGCTCTCCTGGGCCGGCAGGGTCACAGGATCAGAGGACAAACGGCTGCCCCACCCTGATGCACGGGGAGGCACTACTTGGGGACCCCTTCTGTTCATGGGGCACTGACTTCTGTAGGATCTGGCCATGCTTGACAGAGAGCTAATTAATGTCTGCAGGGTGAGTTAGCAGAAATAACAATTGCTTTGATTAACGGAACGAGATGGCTGTGAGTTTTGTTTCAAGCAAAATTGACAGAGAAAGGATAGGAATTGTCCATTTGGCTTCCTTTGCTGGGCCCACTGGCCTGGCCTTCCTCTGGCCTGGCTGCTGACCCCTCCAGCTTCCCCAGGAACTGAGCTGCCTCCTCCCCTCACCTCAGTTGTGCTTTACAAGGACCTGATTTTTGTTGTTGCAGATAAGAGGAGTGACACTGCTGAGGCCTTTGTGAATGTGAATTTGGAGAGGGGCTCAAGACGACAAGGAAGAGGCCATGATGGCCGAGTTCAGTCAGGACAGTTAGTATGGCTTACTGTCCTGAGGGCTGCTATGTGCAGGTCCTGTTTAAGGGCTTTCCCTGCATTTTCTCATTTAATCTACACACCTACCCTAGGAGGAAGGGTGACCTCTCTAGTTCAGGTCACTTTGCTTGTGAGTAATGGAGCCAGGATTCTATTGCATGTCTGTCTGTCTGGGGTGACAAAATGATTACTTATTATAATATCCCTCCTCCCAGCCTAATAGAATACAAGGAGGATGGAAAATATTTAAAAAAGAAGAGGAAGGGGAAACCAAAAACTGTGAGTTTAAGAGGGTAAAGGACTGAGCCCAACAGTCCTCAGGTTTGCCTGGGTTGGCTCCCGGAAGCTTCTGGAGCTAATAGTTGTTGAGTCAGCACTATGGGAGAGGCACGGTGCTAAGGAGCATTGCATGGCCCAGCTCGCTGAATCATCACAGTAGCTGTACCTGGTAGGTGTTATTTTCAGAGGAGCTTGAAGCCTGGAGAGAGCAAATGCTTTGCCCAAGTTATGCCACCAATGAAGACTGCTAGAATTTGAACCCCATTCTGTCCTACATCTAAAGTTCAGGCTGGTTCCACCCTCCATCACTGCCTCTCTCCCTCTTTGTAGAAAATCACAAAATACTGGTAAGTCCAGCCTTGGTATAAAGCATACTTCTCACCCCAAAGGCAGGAAAAGGCCAAGGAGTAGAAAGAGGAATAGGAGACAGAGTTCTTGTTGAGTACTTCACAGTGCTAGGCACTGCATACGTGTTTAGTCTCATTTAGTTCTCATGACACACAGGTGGGAAAGGTATAATGGCTCACGTTTTGCAGATGAGTGTACAGAGGCTCAGACATGGAAAGTGATTTGCTGAAGGTCAAAGAGCTGGTAAGTAGTGGACCAAAGATGCCAATCAAGATGGCCCTGACTTCAAAGCTTGGCTAATTAAAAATATAATTTTGTATGAAATCAAGTAGCGTCTCATACTAGATTCTATTAAAGGCAAGCTGTAGCAGAGGCCAACATTTAAAAATAAATTTGTAGCTGAAAAATTTATAATTAAGGTAATCATTAATTAACTTATTTTCCTGGGAATAAAGAAAGGTTTGCTGTTATTGAATTTTAGCTGCAGAAGAATCGGGAGCCTTGTTTAAGAGTCATGGTGTGTGTTCAGTAAAGCAGGAGTTAGAGTAGCTCAAGGGAGTTGACGTAGGCTGAAGGCCCAGAAAGGGGGCTGCTCAAGAGTTTTCTGGGCATGGAGAACAGGCAGGAAGCACAGACACATTAGCTGCTGCCTGCGAGAGTAGTTTTGGCTTCAGTCTAGGCTGTACGTAGGATCTGCCAGAAAGGATCATATATTTTCAAAAAACAGGGACTGGGAGGGCCGGCCCGGTGGTTTAGGTGGTTGGAGTGCCATACTCCTAACACCAACGTCTCTAGTTCGATTCCCACATGGGCCAGTGAGCTGTGCCCTCTACAGCTAAGATTGTGAACAACGGCTCTCCCTGAAGCTGGGCTGCCCTGAGCAGCCAGAGGTTGCCATAGGCTACTGTGTGCTGTGGCCAGCAGCCGTGAGCCAGCGAATGCTGGGTCAGGGAGCTGTGTCCTATACAACTAGACTGAGAAACAATGGCTTGAACTGGAGGATGGGAGGTAGGTTGAAGAAGGGGGGAAAAAACTAAAAACAGGGACTGGGAACAAACTAATTTGATAATTTCTTTTCCCTGCTCAATAACCTTCAATGGCTCTCCATTGTATCCCAAATAAACCCCATAAGCCTTACCTTGACATTCAAAGCTCAGCACATTCTGGTCCAAATTTACTTTCCCAACCCTATCTCCCACTCATCATCCCACGTAAACTGCATGCTCACGTGAAACTGGTCCACATTTTATTCCATTAACCCAATTCTGTGTCTTTCTCCTTTCTGCTCTTTTCCCTTCAAATTTACTTAGTAAAATCCTGCTCATTCTTCAAGTTCCTTTCCCAGGCAACTTCTCCATGACGTCTCCTCTGATTGCCCACCAAAAACCAACACTCCTTCTCTTATTTACACTGTACACATGGCACTGATCACATGGTGCCTTGAATTGAGATTATTTATGTACATGTATCACCATTCTGAGTAGGCACAACTTCCTTGTGGGCAGAGGTAATACCTCACACCTGTGGGTGTGTGAACTAAATAGTAACTAGCAAGCTAAAAGATCAACGTCTTATCTATGTAGTTAAATATTGGTCAGTGTTTATATTCAACAATGTAAAAGGACTTAATTTGAACTTACTTAAAAGTACATTAGAGACTTGAAACCCTTTGACAACAATATTCACTCACTCCATTCATTCATTCATTCATTCATTCACGCATTCAACATCCTCAGGGTGGGATATATTTTTTTTCTGAAAACCTTGTTTGAGAGTTTAGGGTACATGTCCCCCAGTGAGATCGGGACTGATAAGAACCACAAATGCCACAGGTCCTTAGTGCTATTAGGACTGCTGGGTATGTGTCTGCAGGAGCTCTTATACCCTGTTTTCTGTGCCCTTATATTTGCTAGGCACTGTGCTAAGGTCTTGATTCACATGGTTCCATCTGCAGCTGCAGAGAGTGGCTTTCTGAGAAAGATTCATAGCTTGCCAGGCACCCATCTCCTCCTGCCATTAGGTCGAGCCAAGGGAGACAAACTGAAGGATGCTGCTATTAAAAATATTTGGTAACAAGTCAAGTAATTCCACATGCTTTGTTTTTTTTAAATTATCATTATTGGGGAAGGGGAACAAGACTTTTATTGGGGGACAGTGTGTACTTCCAGGGCTTTTTCCAAGTCAAGTTGTTGACCTTTCAATCTTAGTTGTGGAGGGCGCAGCTCAGCTACAGGTCCAGTTGCCGTGTCTAGTTGCAGGAGATGCAGCCCACTATCCCTTGCAGGAGTCAAACAGGCAACCAGCAGCCCTGTGGTGGAGAGGACTCGCTCCAACCAACTGAGCCGTCCAGGAGCTCAGCAGCAGCTCAGCTCAAGGTGCCGTGTTCAATCTTAGTTGCAGGGGGCATAGCCCACCATCCCTTGCTGGAGTCGAGGAATCGCACTGGCAGCCTTGTGGTTGAGAGACCCACTGGCCCATGTGGGAATCCAACCGGCAGCCTTCGGAGTTAGGAGCATGGAGCTCCAACCGCCTGAGCCACTAGGCCGGCCTTCCTCTGCTTTTGAGTCTCACACTGCACTGTGTTCATGACTGGGAGGGGCAGACGTTCCCAACCAAGAAAAACCCCTTGCCAGTTGCACAGCAGCACTGGCATCTACCTTGTCTCCAGTACACTTGTAAGTTTGTAAAATTATGTCAGCAATGTCCCAACTTGAATCAGTCACCGTCAGTAGAAAGATAGTCACATTGACTCTGGCCAAAAGCCAAGTCCTGCTCAGCTCTGTCACTCTCTGCACAAACCTGGACTGACCTGAATGAAAAAAAAAAGTATTGTTCTTTTTGGTTCTCTCTTTTTTGGAAAGTTGGAGAGTGACCAATTTCATTTTGAGAAGAAACCTAGATGATTTTTGCTCTGCTTGCTGCATCCAGAGACAGTTTACACAGTGGTCAAGAATGCAGGGCTTCAGGGCAGCCGGATGGCTCAGTTGGTTAGAGCACCAACTCATAACAAGGTTGCCAGTTCAATTCCCACATGGGATGGTAGGCGAAGACCCCTGCAACTAAGATTGAAAATGGTGACTGGACTTGGAGCTGAGCTGCGCCCTCCACAACTAGATTGAAAGACAACTGGTAGGTCCTGGAAAAACACAGTGTTTCCCAATGTTCCCCAATAAAAAAAAAAAAAAAAAAAATTAACAAAAGAAAGAATACAGGGCTCCGGGGTCAGTGCAGATTTCAGCCCATCATTTATCAGCTGTAGGTTTTGTTTTGTGTGGCGCAGTGTCAAGTTTCCTGACCTTGCTGTTTGTAGAATTCATCTGTACAGGAGGACTAATCATTGCACTTCATGGTTGTTGGGAGAAGCGGATGAGGCAGACATAGTGTCAACAAAGGAAACACTCGATGAGTATTATCTTTATTAGAATCACAACTGCCAATGGTGAGGTGACAGGCTCAGGTGACCTGCTACAAACACCTCACCAGAGACATCAGCCTTCTTTCTTTGCTCTCCACACCCAACAATCTGATAAAAACTCAAACCTAATTATGACATTTTCAGCATTTCCCGTTAATGTGACCCTTTATTGGGGCATTGAATACCTTCTTTATTATTCATGTTTGCACAATCAACATTCCCACATGTTTCCTTCCAGGCGGTGCTGTGCTAAGTTCTGGGAGGTTTGGGGGTGAAAAGATAGTGAAGACACCTTCTTGACCTCAGGGAGTTTGTAGTCTGGTCAGACTTGAAAGAAAGGTGCCCAATTTTTGTAAAACCTCAAGTGTGAAAATTGCTGAAAATCACTAGGTTCTAATGGCACTACACCATGTCACTCTCCTGCCTTATCGTAATTATGGTTTCCCTTCTCTATCACCAAATTAAAAAAACCCTTGACATGGGAGTCAAGCAACCTTGTTATATTGTCATTCTGCAAATTATGTGAAAAGAACAAATTGTTTTCAGGGAAAGTTTCAAGTAAATTTATGAGCTTATGGACAAATTGCCAATTATTGCTTTAAAAAAAAACTAAAATACTGTCAATGGACTAAGTTCCAACCTTCAAAAACAGAATACCATCGCATGAGTTTCTGAAGTTTTAAGCTGCCGTGTGTTTCCTGTCTGAATGCTTATGAGGACATGTGGTGGTGAGGGAGACTCAGTCTCAGATGACAAATGCAGGCAGAGGTCCTGTGTCATCCCATGTTCATGCAATGAGGGGGTTGGGAAGGTTTTGGAACCCAGGACCCCAGACTTCAAATCTATTGTTCTTTTTGCCACATTCCTCTGTAATCAACTTGTTATGCACCATTTCACTAACATTTAATTAGCTTAAAGTGGAAACACATAACCTTGAAATTAATTCAAGTTAATGTTAAATGTTGTTAACGTTTTATTAGTTAAATGTTTCCCTGAACTTTTCCAGTGACTGCTTTTTTGTACCCCTTCACAGCAGTGAACAAAATTGAGTGAGTACTCAATAAGGATTTATCGAATAAACAAGTAGTTTAGCTGGCTGGGTTTGGCTGCAGGGTGGGGTTAGAAGGTTGAGTCACTGAAGACAAAGTTGAGCATTTAATTCATTCTTTCATTTGTCAAGTATTTATTAAGTCTCTATTCCATGTACGGTGCTCCATGTTATAGAACATGTACACTTGTGGCCCTTAGCAAGTTATTTAAATTCTCTGAGCCTCAGTTGCCTTGGTTTTTAAAATGAGAAATAATAATAGTACCAAACTCGTGGGATGGTTATAAGGATCAAATAAATGAATGTATTTAAAGAACTTGGTCGAGAGAGTAGCACATGGTGGTGGGTGTTTAGTAAATGGTAAAGATAGTAATTATTCACCTCCGTGCTGTATATTTATATGTGGTTCATACACCAAAGTTCCAGAGACTAAGTGAAGTAGTACACTCTCAATAGCAGGCACAGAATACCACAAGGATTTGTTTTAGGACAGAGGAGGGGAACAGAGGCAAGTGATGGAAGATGAGCTGGGTTGCCATGGTCTCAACAGAAGAAAGAGCCCTGACTCTTAATTTCGGATGACAACAGGGGAAAGGACCCAGATACCTCCAGTGCTGGTCACATGCCACATTCCACATGCGGTCTCCACTCAGCAGCCTTTGGGAATTTTGGGTTCTTGGGCCCTTTAGCCAACTGCCTAGATCAGATGAGTGTGCAGGGATGTGGGGATGGGGGCCCGTGATATGGGGAGCACGCTGGGTTTGTGTTACAGAAAGACAACGCTGGCAAAGCAGGGTGCAGATAGATTGCATCTTCTTCTGCGGCCCTCTCTACAGTGGGAGGAAAGAGTCCTCCCTGGGGCTCTGGCACACTCCTGCCTCAGCCCTCCCCTTGTGCAGGACCCTCCTGAAGCTGAGGACTAGGAGGGCGGGGAAAAAGGCAGAGTACTGACCCAAGCAGGGAAGAGGTGAGCATTGCACAGAGAGATGCTCCATTTTGACTCGTCCTAGCCTGGGCTGCAGCCTGGGCCTGAAGCACTGCATTGCGTTACTCTAATGAATGGATCTGCTAGCCAGCTAGCTCAGTTACAGTCTGATATTCCTGCTGGTCCCGCCAGTGGCCACCTCCTACCCTAAGTAGGCAGGAGGTCAGCAGAACAATCTGCCACTGATTTATTAGCAATTGGTTTCCACCAGTGCTAGGATGGCCTGTGAAGCCAGAAAGGGGCAAGCTGGGAGGGAGAAAAGGGGACAAAGACAGCTCTGTTTAATCTTGTCAGATTTCCAAATCCCAAAGGAATTCTAGGAAGGTGCCTTGGTAGAGTGGGCAACAGCTGATTGTCTCTTTCAAGGTGGCAGCTGGGTTCAAAGATACATTCACCTCTTTCTTTCATGGCAAGCAAATAATAAAATGCCTATTTGCTGATTGTATCAGTTTGTTGGAGTATGTGAGGTTTTTCATAGACTGTCTTGGCTGTCCCCCATGATTGTTTATCTGTCCCCATCCCTGATCTGGTCCCTGTATCTGTCTATTCCCATGTCAGTGTCTCCCAATTGGGTGATCCTCATGTCTAGTCTGATATGGGACTCCATATTTTTCTTTCCTAGCTGTAGCTGAGGAGTGGTTCCCAACTAGATAGGTGGCATTGACACGGAATAGGTTGTGCTTAGAAATGTGTGAGACTTCAGTGGACTCAGTGACTAAGGGCCACTATTGGTTTTCAACAATCAGTGCACAGGGACCAGGGATGCTAAACATCCTGCAATGAGCATGACAGTCCTACACAACACTCATCCTACCCCCAATGCCAATAGTGACCCTGCTAAAAGCATAGGAAAAGAGGGACAAAGGCACTCAGAAGCAAGTGAGCTCAAGGTGGACTAACTCATGCTAACTCTCAAGAGACTGATAAAAACGAATCGCAGTGGAATATTTTACAGGGAGGCTGTTCTTTTTTAGTAGACAGAGGCTTCTATCTGCTATTTAGAGCACTTTGTACCAGGACAGGAGTGAGAGTGACTCATCAGTCCAAAGGTGAGCATGGATTTTGGAGGCTAGTGGAAGCTAGTGCACGGTGAGGCCCAATGAACGCATGATTCTTCATCACTGTCACAAATACCTCTCTAGAGCCTGGAATACTTGTGTAGACCTGTGTCTCTCCCTTTCAGCCCATGCTGGATAAACTCCTTGGACCAATACCACACATAGACCTGGTTAATAAGGTCCTTGCCCTGCGCTTGTGCTTTAGAGGGCCTGGCTCCAGCCGTCTTCCTACCGGGAACCTTGGAATTCCCTGCCCAAATCACCCAAGTTAGCTCCCAGGGCCTCTTTCCCAGGTCCAATGCTAGTGTGCATATCCTAAGGCTGAGGATGGCCAAGGAGCTGGCCATCCTTTGAAGAGAATGGGGAGCCAGAGCTTGGATGTGTGGCCTGAGCTCTGGGAGAGAGGTGAGCAGGAAGAGGATAGGGCAGAGCATACACTGGGATTTCTTTTCCAGAATTCAAGCCTGAAAACTTCTATTAGTATAGCCCCCAGGGATTGCAGACCTTAACTACAATCACATTCAGGTCCCCTGGGAAAATGCCGGTGTTACCTCGACTGGACTTGGGGTCTCTTATTCTTCACTCACTCAGATCTTGGTTTCTCTCCAGTGCCCTCTCAGAAGGTTAATCACCATACATTTTGTTGGCTTTTACAAGTCTTCACATGCTTTCTGAGGTTCTTTGTGGCAGATGAGCAGGTAGGGTGGGACTAGGTCATTGCTATTTCCCATAATCACAATGACTGCCCCCTGTGATGTCAGCTGCATTGTGACCCCCAGATCTGTTCTTGTTATGTAGTTCCTATGTCTATTTGCCCTGCTGTTTTGTTTATTCCACTTTCTTAAAAGTTCTACCTTTTGGGGACTAGGGCATAGGACCACAAACTTATCTGATCAAGCAATAAATATGCAGTGTTGGTATAGCTTCCATATAAACATTAGAAGCTTTGATATTTCAGGCTGCAGTTCTAGCCATTTCTTTGATCTTTTACTGACCAGTAAATTATTTATTGGCTCTGTCATAAAGATAAACCAAAGCCTATAAAGTATATTTATAGTATCGCAAAAATCTCCCCTCCTACCTGGCATCTTCAGACATGGACTGTGGTCCTGATGATAATGAAACAGCACTAGGGCCTTATCTATCCCCCCTCTTCCTTTTTATATCTTTTCTTCTATCCTTTCCTTTGAGCTGTTTGACATCCTTCCATGGTATTGCTTCATTTTCCCTTCCATTTATTTGGATCCAGAGCTGAGATTTTTATGAGGTTCCTTGTTAAGATCCCATTGCCCCTCCCAGGCCTCTGGGAGTCCACATCCCCTCTCTGCCTGAATCCTAGGCCAGTATCAGCTCCTCCCTATGGGTCCTGACATCCCAGGCCCCGGCAGCCGCCCTACCCTCTGCCCCAGTGCTAGGCCCAATGGCTAATTCTTTCCATTTGCCTTGCAGCCTACAATACCTGTCACCCCGTGGGAAAATGAATTGTGCCCAATCAATGGCCAGTCCCAACAAGCAATTTGGATTGTTGAGAGAATTCATTCTGTGTGTGGGTGTGTGCATGATTGTGTGTGCATGGAGCAGATGTTGCCCAGCCATTAAGCAATTCCTTTCCTTTTATTTTTCCCTTTGGCTTTTAACTAGCACCTTCCTCAATTAAAGTGGCAAGGCAGAGCAGACAAGGAAATCAGTGGATCTCTTCCCAAACATCAATAAAACAAATTTCTCTCCGGGATACCTATTTGTTATTTGGATATCAGACTGACTGTAATCTGTTTCCATTTTCCTTCTACGTGTACCTCGCCAGAAGCTGGAGGCTCAGCCGTGGATATCCTACTGTTTCCATTTGGCTGAACGAGGGGAGAGATTAGATTCCTATTTGCTATGCGGACGCTCCCATCTGATATTCATTAGATGTGTCAGGGAGAGCCTGGAAAACCATGTCTCCCTATTTATTTTGGGTGGGGTGGAGTAGACTGCGGTGTTGGAAGAGAGGGCTCTTGGAAGATGTCTTCAGCTGCCTCAAAGATACCAACATGTCTTTCTTTCTCCCTCTGCTTGGTAATAAATTATGGCCCAAGTTATTTCTATTCTGAGAGATATGAATATCAGGGACTGCTCCTTGCTGCTATAAGAAAAGAAGCTAGACCCTGTTTAAAATGTAGAAAGAGTGTTTTTGATGCAGAACCTTAGAGAGCCTAGAGTGCAAGGTACTCCATCGTAAAGATGAGAAAATTGAGGACCAGAGGAATGGAGTAGATTGTTTCCAGGGGACTGCGCAGCTCTCTCTTCTGTCTTTTTTCCTGCTGTCAACTCTCCGGAGGGGTGCCTTCCAGCCTTGCCACTCCCTGCCCACTCATTCTCTATGAACACTGAGAAGTGACGTGTAGATGTATGATTATACCCGTATTTTCAGCGAATCAGGAAGGCAGGGACATGTCTAATACTTTGTGTCCTACAAGTTTCCCAGCATGGTGCTGGGTACAAGGTGAGTTCACAATACGTCCTAGCCCATTGATTGAGCCCTGAGAGTGACCTCTGAAGTCCCCATACTCTATAGCAATTGCTTGCTGAGCCCTTACTACATGCAGGTCTATTCAGACCCTCGAGCCTCTGAAGACCCAGGTCTTGTGGGCCTCATGCCTGCCCTTTTGGAAAATCCATTCCTTCTGCCTGGGCCAACAGACCTGCCTCTCCCCTCCTTTCCTGCTTGTCTGTTTCCCCTCCCACCTCCATCAGTGATGTGTCACTGTGACAGCCTTCTGCCATTTGCTTGGTTCTGTCCTCAACCCCAACCCCTCTACCAGCTGCTACATTTCAAGTTTCCTCCACTTCAGGGGATGCTCCTTCTTTGTTTCCCATGTTTCCCATGACATGGCAATCTTTCTGAATTGACAAGACCTGTCTCTGCCTCTCATACTCTGCCAGTGGCTCTGAGCCTGGGTCCTAAGTGACTTGTCATCTTCTCTTGTCAGTCGCTGGCTCTGACTGGCATTCCTGCTCCTCCCATGCCACTGGAGCCATAATTCTCTCCCTTCTATATCATGATTGTCTCCATGGCTCTGCCCAGCCCTCATAGCTCTGCAGGGGCTCTCAGCCCTCCTAGTAAGATAGAAATAACCACAACAATGATCCTCTTAAGAACAGAAAAATGTCCATCTCCAACCCCCTGTCTCTTTTCTCTCCCCAGAAAAAAACATTTCTAGTAGAGAAGATACCCAGGAACAAGAAAAAGGGCTGAAAAACCCTCAGACAGAAGGCTCTGTTTGCCACTGCTCTTCGAAGTGGGATTATTTGTTTCCTATTTAAGCAGCATGCCCAAGAGAGCTGGTTCCCGCCCTTGGTGCGACAGGGGAGCAGAGTGTTCAAAGTGGGACAAGCCCAGCTTTCAGAAGCTGGTGAGGAGCAGTTGGGCCTCCAAGAGGTCCCTTATGCACACCCTTGTAGGATGCTATAAGTCTCAGGTCTGGGAGGCAGGCAGCAGGGAAGGATGGGAAGATAGTGCAAGTTTGGGGGCTCCAGTGATCTTATGCAGTGCTAATGGCTTGGAATGAGGTACATCCACACCTACTTAAGTCAGGCCCCAGGATTTTGTTTGTTGTGCAAGTTCTACAGTATTCCCTCAGCCCCCAAGCAGGGTGCCTTCTGAGGTATCTCTCCCTGGCTGTGTGGCCTGCTAGGCCAAGGGCACTGGGCCAGCTCTCTGAGTCTTGGAGTCCATTTCCAACTTGGCTGTTTGATCTTCCTGTGCAGAGAGGAAAATATGGTGAAAAGATGCACAGATCTCTGCTGTCACTCACTGGGGTTGAGTGCTCAGCAACTTTCTGAACCTTAGACCATTACACAATCTTTGTAAAAACTTGGTGTTAGGAAAATAGAAAACTCTTGAAGCAACTATATTTATTGTGCTGTTTTAGATGAGTCATTTTACATCCTTGGGTCTCAGTTTCCTCATCTGTAAAATGAGGGTGATCTTCCTTGCCACCTTATTATAGAATCACACAAGGAGATGGGCATGAAAATCCTTTCTGAAGTATAAAGCATGAGGGATGGTTATTTGTAACCTTTTATACTTAAGTGTGTTTTTCACTTGGGGAGGAAGAATATGATAGAATCTTCCTTAAATGCTCATACGTGGTTTCCAGGTTGCCCAAATTTCTTATTGTCTCCTCCTTGCCAATCTCCTCTTCCCTAATTTGTTTTGACCTCACCTATTCCCCAAACCCTGTTGTTGCTCCCTGCTGACACGCCACCCTCAGGAACAAGTGCAGACTAAACACCCCCTGGACAAGAAAGGCCTTGGGGATCTTGCTCCCCTATCCTTCTCTCTAGCTTTTCTTCCATTCACAGCTCCAGCCCATCTGAATTTTGACTTGTTAGAAAATGCTACACTTACTCGGACCTCCAGGCCTTTGCACATGCTGTTTCCCTACCTGCTAACTCCTACTCATCCCTCATGTCCTGGTTTAATTTCCACTTCCTCCAGGAACCCTTTTAATCCAGGCTCTGGCAGTGCATTGACCAGCTTGCTTGTTTATGTTTCCTGCTTGGCCATAAACTATGGGGCAGGGTCTATGCCTGTTTTGCTCCCAGCACTAAGCACAGCGCTGGATATATAGCAGGTACTCAATAAGCAGTTGCTGCAGGAAGGAATAGTAGGCTGGTCCAGAATAAAAAAATGAGTTGACATTCAGTTCGCTGAGTGTCTATGAAGTGCCTCTGTGAGCCAGACTGTCACTACACCCAGCGAGTTCCTGGGCTGCAGACCTGCCTGCAGCGGGGCAGACATTGTGTGAGTAGACATCATGTCAAGCAGAGCAGGACAATCCTCTGCACCTGAGGCCTGACCCAGGACCCCCCGCCATTCAGCTGACTGTTCCAAGGCCATTCTGACCTTGGTCATCCCCAGCAGAGGTATCTCGGCCCTAGCCCACACTTTCGTCTGATTCGATTTGTGCATTATCTGTGCATTTCTGGCACTGAGCAGCATCAGTGCGGGAGGAGAGAGGCAGGACCACACCTGGCTAAAACAGCCAGCGGCTCCAGACTGGCTCTGGGAAGTCCTGCTGGAATATTAACATTCTGAGGAGGAAGCCAGTGATTACACTTTAGACTTGCAAATGGATTTGGTAAATAGGCTTTGCTGAGAGGTGGGACAGACAGTTGGACTGAGTGAGAGGTAACAGTGAGCAGCAGCAGCACGTGCTGATTAGGAAGAGATTTACTTCCCCAGAAAGGGGACTCTCCAGAGGCTGCTTCCTGGTAAGAGATCTTTTAAGTGAATTCATTTTGGCAGTTTTTGCCTTCCTTCAAAGAAGAAGTCCCTGGGTGTTGCTTTTGCTGTCTCTTTCTGAGGACCAGAGAGAATGGATGACATGATAGGAGAGTACACACTCACCCATGTACTACACAGGTGTCTGATGAAGAATTCATTCATTCATTCATTCATTCATTCATTCATTCATTCCCTCAACTAATTTGTATCGTGTACCCTTTCTGTGTCTGGTACTGTTCCGTGTTCTGGGGGCACAGCAGTGAAAAAGACGTTCACTCCCCAATCTTTCCTCCACACCGGGCTGTGTGGAGGGACTCAGGATGGAGGTTAGAATGCCCTCAGCAACTCAGTTTGCCTTTATCACACCCAGGTCACTTTTCTATCCAAAACCAAAGCTAGTACAGTGGACATGTCACACAAACACAGGTTAGAATGGTCTGGCCCATCTTTGCATTCCCAGCACCATCTGTCTAAAAAAAGAACCCAAGGCCATGTAGGTGAACCAGATGCTCTAGGTAATGTAGCATTGGCCCTAGCTCACATGGTGCCTGGTGCAAATTATAAACAAGGACTCCTTATGACATCTGCTGGAAAACCATCACAATGAATATACAATGCTGGACGACTACAGTATGAATGGTACCCCCAAGATTTGTTCAGTACATCACCTGCTGATGTATGTGGTCTTGGTCTATTGTTTGGTATGAGCAATGCTGCTGAGCCATAGGGCATTTGCTCCTGTCAAATATCTCAAGAGAGAGATGCAATGCTACATGCGGTCCCAAACACGGAATATGCCAAAATCCATTTTTGCTTGATATTAGCATATATTTCTAAAGTTCCATTAAATAAGGGTGACTGAGGGTAGAAGTTTACACTATTCCAAACTACATGTGAAAATCTGACAACTGTGGAGGTGGACAATTATCTAACAGGATTTAATTTTCTTTTCCCTCTTCCTTATCCATATATCTCTACTGTCATCACCACTCAGGCAAATGCCAAACACTTGACCAGAACAATTCCCAACTCCTTGGTTCCCAATAGTCACACATTCTTTGGAGGAACTCTTAAAGTGTTTTTATTTAAGATTTATTGCCTTGCAGTGTAATTTAGAGGATAAATCTCGGCCTCAAACCCCTTTGTCCACAAAAGAGGTAGATAAACCAAGCAATGGATTTAATTAACAAGAAATGGAGACCCAGGTTTGCTTTGAAGAATACTGAGGGCCTTTATTTCCAACCCCACAGGTACTGCAGCATGCACATGCACATTACACACACACACACACACACACACACACACACACACACACACACACTGTCTGTGCCTGAATGTGCAGGGATTGGGAATATGTGAACCAGTGCCTGATCCAGTACCTTTTGCCCACTGTGTCAATAAATATTGGTTGATAAAAATGGTGGTAGTGCAACCAATGACTGGGCCCTTCACTTCCTTGAGCTTTGGGTTCCTTGTAGGTAAAATAAAGGTATGAATTCTGTGTGGTGTCTTAGTCTCTTCAGGATACAATCACAAAAATACCATAATAAATAAATACAAACATTTATTTCTCACAGTTCTGGAGGCTGGGAAGTCCAAGATCAAGGTACTTGCAGATTCTATGTCTGATGAGAGCCTACTTCCTAATTCATAGACATCTATCTTCTTGCTGTGTCCTCACATGGTGGAAGAAGTGAAGGAACTCTCTGGGTCCTCATTCATAAAGGCAATAATCACATTCATGAGGGTTCCACCCTCATAACCCTAAGCACCTCCTAAAGGACCCATCTCCTAGTACTACCACGGTGGGGGTTAGGATTTCAACATATGAATTTTGGGGAGATACAAACATTCAGTCTATTGCAGTGTGGTGTCATTAATTACTCTGACTCCAGTGGTTTTACAAACCATTTTGGGTGAGAGTCCAGGAGTATATTCCCAGGGGCTGGTGGCTCCAGCTGCAAAGGCACTTGCCCCAAGTGGCAGAAAAGGACTGACCCAGCAGCTTGAATCAGTCAGAGGCAATACATTCCTAAACAGAGCATCTTTGCCCTGCCTTTCTCAGGCATGAGGATGCAAGGACTAGATCTCCTCAGCCATAAATGCTGTCACTTTTCTGCCTTGAATTCTCCATTGCTTCCCATATTTACATTGTTTGCCGATTAGACCCCAATCTCCAAGTTAAAGCAGCTCTGAGCAAACAAACTGGTCCTGGCCATGGGCTTCAGGGAAAATCAGTACTGCTCTGGGGCAGTGCTGCTGCCTTGGTAGTGAGATACACCAGGTCCTTGACTCGAGGGGCTCTGGGGAGGACCAGTGCATTCTGTGGCTGAGAGACAGAGGATGCTTTGCTGGGTTGTGGCTTGCATTCATTTACTGATGCACTTGGGCACCAAATCAACACTCCCTGAACCCCCTGTATTTAGGGCTCTGTGTTGTGGGCTGTGGGGGCCACATAGATGGATGAAACATGATTCCTGCCTATACAGTTTATACAAACCATCCATAGAGCACTTCTGGCTGGAGATTAGAAAAGGTTTCACAGGGAGCTGACATTTAGAGGGTGGCCAGAATTTCAACAGGTCTTCATGAGGAGAAGAGGAAGATGTTTTAGCAGGGAGCAATCACTGGGAGGAAGGTGGGAGAAGCATGCAACATAGCTGGCATATTGTAGGTTGTGAGTTCTGGTTGCAGTGTAAGCCATGGGAAAAGAAGTGAGGGAAGGTGGGACAGGGAAGAGTGATCGGGGGCTGATCAGCAAAGGCCTTCCATTTTGATCAAAGCAGTCAACAAGAGTTGGTGTGGTAGACAGAGTAAGGGTCCCCAAAGTTGTCTGAGTCTTAATCCCCAGAACCTGTGAATATGTTAACCCCACATAGTGAAAGGGACTTTGCAGCTGTAAACCCCCAACACCTTGATTTTAGCCCTGTAAGACTCATTTTGGGCTTCTGACCTCTAGAACTGTGAAAGAATAAATTTGTGTTGTTTTAAGCCACTAAATTTGTGGTGATTAGTTACAGCATCAGTAGGAAATTAATGCAGTTGGAAACTCCTCCTGCTCTTGTGGTTTCCATCCTCAGGCAAGTTATTTAAATTTTCTATCAGACACCTAGTCTCCTCATGTTTTATGGGGTTTAATAGCAGTACATAGCTCAGAGGGTTTTAAGGATGAATGGACATAACACATGCAAAGCATCTGCACAAAGAAAGCTTGTAATAAATTATATATAGCCTTTGGGATTATTATTCCTGCAGGCTACGAGGGGCTTAACACCCAATCCTGGCCTCTTCTCAGTACTGTTTCTCTCCTTTCTCGACCTCACTTTCTGTAGCTCGATGACTTTTGGCTCCATGTTTTAGGTGAAGATACTTATCCTCAACAACCGCCACCAAACCATCCTACCCACTCAGACTACAGATCATTTAAAATATAATGTGGAGATGTCAAAAAGGGCGACGTGAGGTGAACCACTGGAAATCTCCCCTGGAATTTACAACAAATGGAAAACTATAACTCCAGAAAGGACTCCCAGCACAGCAGACAGGCAAGGCGAAGAGTCTCATTAATGAATTAACCTAAAGGTGGGCAAATGCGCAAGCAGGGGAGAAGGGAAGGGAGAAGAGGAGAGGCAGAGCCGCGCTGGCGCAGAACAAAGATCTTGCTCAGTGCTCCGAGCTCCCTGCATCCCGGAACTACTGCAGCTGTGGGAGATGGAAGACCTCAGAATGCTAGGGCTCCGCTTATGGCCCACAGGGCTGAAAGGACAGCATATAACACGGCTAAACCCAATGCTCACGGCAGAGACTTTGAAGCAAATACTGAGGGAAGAAGGCTAAAAACGGTAGTTTAAGCCCTCACTGTCACAGGGAACGGAAGACTTAGGCACTGAGACTAGCCGACCCCTCCCTACCCTTGCAGAGCTCGCCCCGCCCCCACCAGCCCAGTGCTAGAAGTCGAACAGTAGCAGTGTCAGATCAAAACAACAGAATGTTTACAGTTATGAGAACTGTGGTACACAGACACAGATTCCCAGCCCAACTAGTTCCGGCAAAGGGAGAGAGCTGTGGAAGCAGCACCGGATGTGGTGGTGGTCAACGCCATTGCTCTGGGCAAATTCTCACAACACACCCCACCCCTGTCCCCACTATCTGGGCAGATCATTGCAGGAGTAAGCAGAACTGCTGAAACACATGGGCTCTGAATCTGGTGCAGGAAGAGCTTTGGAACTTCAAAAGCTCTCCGCATACCCACAGGAAAGAGGTGCCCTATGACCCAGGTGAACTGTTAACAGAGGAGAAGCCCGCCTTCCAGAGAATCCCCCCATTGTGTGAGAAGCTGGAATAGTGCAGAGAAAACATAGCACTACAGTGTGAGAAAGAACAAAAAGGCTGCAGTTGGAGAGAAAATAAAACATTCTACCAACAAGTCCAGGAAAACAAAAGAAAGAGCTCTTCCTGTCACCTGTTGCAGAAGCCACTCCTGTAGATGTCTAGGAAGAGAAATAATAAATCAGTAATTGCCATGAATAACCAAGGCAACAGACAGCTCAGAGAGAAAGTGAAAAGTCTCCAGAAAAGGAACTTAAAGATATGGAAATATGTGACTTAAATGACAGAGAATTCAAGATTGCAGTACTGAAAAAACTCAAGGAGATGCAAGAAAACACAGAAAGGCAGTTTAATGAACTCAGAAACACAATCAAAGAACAACGTGTGCATTTTACGAAAGAGATTGAAATTTTAAAAAAGAACCAAATAGAATTTCTGGAGATTAAGAACTCAATAGAAGAAATTAAGAATGAAATAGCCAGCTTAGGTAGTAGAGTTGACCAGATGGAAGAAAGAATCAGTGACATTGAAGATAGACACCTGGAAATAACATGAATGGAAGACAAAAGAGACTCGAGACTTTTTAAAAGAAATGAAAGAACTCTACAAGAACTTTCTGATTCCATCCGAAAGAGCAATGTAAGAATCATGGACATACCATAAGGAGAAGCAAGAGAGAAGGGAACAGAGAATATATTCAAACAAATTGTCAATGAGAACTTCTCAAACTTGACGACAAAACTAGATCATCGAATCCAAGAAGCAAATAGAACACCTAATTACCTGAACCCCAACAGGGCTTCTCCAACACACATTGTATTGAAACTGTCTAAAATCAACGACAAAGAAAGAATCCTCAAGGAATCCAGGGAAAAGAAGATGGTAACCTACAAAGGAAAGCCCATTAGATTATCATCAGATTTATAAGAAAACTCTACAAGCCAAGAGGGAGTGGAACCAAATATTGAAATTATGAAACAGAGAAATTATGAGCCAAGAATAATATATCCAGCAAAGATATCCTTTAGATATGAAGGAGGAATAAAGACATTTCTAGACAAACAGAAGCGGAGGGAATTTTCTAGTACACGACCTACACTACAAGAAATACTAAAGGAGGCTATTAGACCACCGTCAACAATTTGTGGCAACCAAAACAAAAAAAGGGGAGAGTAAAGGCCTGAACTAGAACATGGGAATGGAGAAAGTAGGCATGCTGAAGAAAACGGATTACTGTAAATGTAAAACTTTCTTTTACATAAACTTAAGGGTAACCACTCAAAAAAAAAAATCCAGAACTGAAACATATACTGTAATAAAAGAAGAAACAGAGAGAAACATCATAGAATACCACCACACAGAAATAATAGACAACAACAAAAAGGCAAAGAAACAATGGAGACACAGTCTTACCAGAAAACTACAGATAGAATGATAGGAAATCCTCACATATCAATAATCACCCTAAATGTAAATGGAATGAACTCACCAATAAAAAGGCACAGAGGAGCAGATTAGATCAAAAAACTAAACCCAACCATATACTGTCTCCAAGAGACGCATCTCAGCTACAAGGACAAGCATAGACTCAAAGTGAAAGGGTGGAAATTGACAATCCAAGCAAATGGTATCCAGAGAAAATCAGGTGTAGTCATATTGATATCAGATGAAACAGACTTCAGGGTGAAGAAGGTAACAAGAGACAAAGATGGACATTTCATAATGGTAAAGGGGACATAACACTCATCAATATTTATACCCCCAATCAGTGAGCATCGAAATATACCAAGCAACTACTGACAGAACTAAAGGGAGAAATTGACCAAAACACAATTATACTAGGGGACCTAAACAAATCACTTACAGCTTTGAATAGATCATCCAAACAGAAAATAAATAATGAAATAACAGCCCTAAATGACATGTTAGATGAGATGGACATAATTGACATTTATAGAGCATTTCATCCTAAAACATCAGACTGTACAATTTTTTCAATTTATTGGGGTGACAATTGTTAGTAAAATTACATAGATTTCAGGTGTACAATTCTGTATTACATCATCTATAAATCCCATTGTGTGTTCACCACCCAGAGTCAGTTCTCCTTCCATCACCATATATTTGATCCCCCTTACCCTCATCTCCCACCCCCCACCCCCTTACCCTCTAGTAACCACTATACTATTGTCTGTGTCTATGAGTTTTTGTTTCTCATTTGTTTGTCTTTTTCTTTTGTTTTTTTTTTTAGGTTTATAAACCACATATTAATGACATCATATGGTTCTCTGCTTTTTCTGTCCGACTGATTTCGCTTAGCGTTATACAATCAAGATCCATCCATGTTGTCACAAATGTTCCGTTATCATCCTTTCTTACTGCCGAATAGTATTGTACTGTGTATATATACCACAACTTCTTTATCCATTCATCTATCAAAGGACATTTTGATTGTTTCCATGTGTTGGCCACCGTAAACAAAGCTGCAATGAACATTGGTGCACATGTGTCTTTATGGATAAATGTTTTCAGATTCTTTGGGTAGATACCCAGGAGAGGGATTGCTGGGTCATATGGTAATTCTATTCATAATTTTTTGAGGAACCTCCACACTGCCTTCCATAACAGGAGCACCAGTCTGCATTCCCACCAACAGTGTATGAGGGTTCCTTTTTCTCCACAGCCTCTCCAACGCTTGTTACTATTTTTCTTGTTGATGATAGCCATTCTGACTGGGGTGAGGTGATATCTCATTGTGGTTTTCATTTGCATTTCTCTGATGATTAGTGATATTGAGCATTTTTTCATGTGTCTATTTCCCATTTGTATGTCCTCTTTGGAGAAATGTCTCTTTGGGTCATCTGCCCATTTTTCAATTGAGTTGTTTGTTGCTCTGTTTTTGAGTTTCATGAGTTCCTTGTATATTTTGGATATTAGCCCTTTATCGGAGGCATTGTTTGAAAAAAATCTTCTCCCATTCAGTTGGTTGCCTCTTTATTTTGTCGATGGTTTTTTTTGCTGTGCAGAAGCTTTTAAGTTTCATATAGTCCCATTTGTTTATTTTACTTTTACTTACCTTGCCTTTGGAGTCAAATTCATAAAATGCTCTTTGAACCCAAGGTGCATAAGTTTAGTATCTATGTTTTCTTCTTTGCAGTTTATTGTGTCAGGTCTTATGCTTAAGTCTTTGATCCATTTTGAATTAATTTTGGTACATGGTGACAGATAGCAGTCCAGTTTCATTCTTTTGCATGTGGCTTTCCAGTTCTCCCCGCACCATTTATTGAAGAGGCTGTTTTTCCTCCATTGTATGTTTTTAGCTTCTTTGTCAAAAATTATCTGTCCATACATATGGAGGTTTACTTCTGGATTCTCAATTCTATTCCATTGGTCTATGTGTCTGTTTTTCTGCCAATACCATGCTGTTTTGATTATTGTAGCCCTGTAGTACAAGCTGAAGTCAGGGAGTGCAATACCTCCAGTATTGTTCTTTTTTCCTAAGATTGCTTTGGCTATTCGGGGTCTTTAGTGATTCCAAACAAATCTGATGATTTTTTGTTCTATTTCTTTAAAAAATGCCATTGGGATTTTGATGCGAATTGCATTAAATCTGTATATTGCTTTGGGTAATATGGCCATTTTAACTATGCTGATTCTTCCAATCTATGTTATGGAATGTGTTTCTATTTCTTTTTGTCTTCTTCAATTTCCTTTAAAAATGTCTTACAGTTTTCAGGATGTAGGTCTTTCACATCCTTGGTCAAGTTTATTCCTAGATATTTTATTCTTTTTGTGGCAATTGCAAAAAAAAATTGTTTTTTGCATTTCTTTTTTGGAGATTTCATTGTTAGTATGTAGGAATGCAACGGACTTTTGTATATTGATTTTGTAGCCAGCAACTTTACTGTATGTGTTGATTGTTTCTAATAGCTTTTTGGTGGAGTCTTCAGGATTTTCTATATGCAGCATCATGTTATCTGCAAAGAGTGATAATTTAACTTCTTAATTCCCAATGTTGATGCCTTTTATTGCTTTCTCTTGCCTGATTGTTCTTGGGAGGACTTCCAACACTATGTTGAAAAGCAGAGGTGATAGGGGAGAGACTTGTCATGTTCCTGAACGTAGAGCAAAGGGCTTCAGTTTCTCACCATTAGTTATGAGATTAGCTGAGGGTTTGTGATATATGGCCTTTATTATGTTAAGGCATTTTCCTTCTATACCTGTTTTATTAAGTGTTTTAATAATAAATGTATGTTGTATCTTGTCAAATGAATTTTCTACATCAATTGATATAATCATATAATTTTTGTCCTTTGTTTTGTTGATGTGCTGTATCACATTGATGGATTTGCGGATGTTGAACCATCCTTGTGCCCTGGGGATGAACCCCACTTGGTCATGATGAATAATCTTTTTAATGCATTGTTGTATTTGATTTGCTAGAATTTTCTTTAGAATTTTTGCATCTGTATTCATTAGAGATATTGGTCTCTAGTTCTCTTCTTTTGTGTTGTCCTTACCAGGTTTTGGTGTCAGGGTAATGTTGGCCTCATAAAATGAGTTAGGGAGTACCGTCTCTTCTTCAATTTTTTGGAAGAGTTTGAGCAGGATTGGTATTAGGTCCTCTTTGATAGTTTGGGAAGGTTTTGGATGACTGATTCAATTTTGTTACTGGTGATCGGTCTGTTTAGATTTTCCAGTTCTTCATCGTTCAGCTTAGGAAGGCTGTATGTTTCTAAGAACTTATCCATTTCTTCTATGTTACTGAATTTGGTAGCATATAGTCCTTCATAGTATTCTTGGATGATCCTTTTGTATTTTTGTGGTGTCTGTGATAACTTCCCCTTTTTCATTTCTGATTTTGTTAATTAGTGTCTTCTCTCTTTTTATCTTAGTGAGTCTAGCCAAGGTTTGTCAATTTTGTTAATCTTTGCAAAAAACCATCTCTGTTACATAAATTTTTTCTATTGTCTTTTTGTTCTCTATTTCATTTAGTTCTGCTCTGATTTTTGTTATTTCCTTTCTTCTGCTGACCTTGGGTTTCACTTGTTCTTCTTTTTCTAATTCTTCGGTGTAACATGAGGTTGTTTATTTGAGATTTTTCTTGTTTCTTGAGATAGGCCTGTAATGATATAAATTTCCCTCTTAAAACTGCTTTCGCTGGGTCCCAAAAATTTTGGTAAGATGTATTTTCATTGTCATTTGTTTCTATGTATCTTTCGATCTATCCTCTAATTTCTTCTTTGACCCAGTTGTTCTTTAAAAGTTCGTTGTTTAATCTCCATGTATTTTTGTTTTTTCCTGCTTTCTTTTTGCAGTTGATATCCAATTTCAAAGCCTTGTGATCAGAGAACATGCTTGGTGTGATTTCAATCTTCTTAAATTTGCTGAGGCTGAATTTATGTCCTAACCTTTATGTCTCTAACCTTGAGACATGTCTAACCTAGAGACATTTATGTCTCTAACCTTGAGAATGTTCCATGTACACTAAAGAAACAATGTATAGTCTGATGTTTTAGGATGAAGTGCTCTATACATGTCAATTATGTCCATTACATCTAATGTGTCATTTAGGGGTGCTATTTAGTTGTTTATTTTTCATTTGGATGATCTATCCGTAGCTGTCAGTGATGTATTTAAGTCCCCTAATATAATTGTGTTTTGGTCAATTTCTCCCATTAGTTCTGTGAGTAGTTGCTTGGTATATTTTGGTGTTCCCTGATTGGGGGCATAAATATTTTAGTATATGTGCTGCCGAAGTGAGCACGGGGGCATAAATATTGATGACTGTTATGTCTTCTTGTTGTATAGTCTCCCTAACCATTATAAAATGTCCACCTTTGTCTCTTGTTACCTTTTTCACCCTAAAGTATGTTTCATCTGATATCAGTTTTGCTACACCTGATTTTCTCTGGATACCATTGATTGGAGTGTCAATTTCCACCCTTTCACTTTGACTCTATGCTTGTCCTTGTGGCTGAGATTTGTCTCTTGGAGACAGCATATGGTTGGGTTTGTTTTTTGATCCAATCTACTACTCTATGCCTTTTTATTGGTGAGTTCCATCCATTTATATTTAGGGTGAATATTGATATGTGAGGATTTCCTATCAGTCTATCTTTAGTTTTCTGATAAGACTGTGTCTCCATTGTTTCTTTGCCTTTTTGTTGTTGCCTATTATTTCTGTGTGGTTGTATTCTATTTTTCCCTCTGTTTCTTCTTTTATTACAGTATATGTTTCAGTTCTGGATTTTTTTTTTTTTTGAGTGGTTACCTTTAAGTTTATGTAAAAGAAACTGATATTTAGAGTATTCCATTTTCCTCAGCATGCCTACTTTCTCCATTCCCATGTTCTAGTTCAGGCCTTTACTCTCCCCCTTTTTATGTTTTGGTTGTTAACAATTGTTGACGGTGGTCTAATAGCCTCCTTTAGTATTTCTTGTAGTGTAGGTCGTGTACTAGAAAATTTCCTCTGTTTCTGTATGATTGAAATGTCTGTATTCCTCCTTCATATTTAAAGGAAATTTCTGCTGGGTATATTATTCTTGGCTCATAATTTCTCTGTTTCATAATTTCAATATTTGGTTCCACTCCCTCTTGGCTTGTAGAGTTTTCTTATAAATCTGATGATAATCTAATGGGCTTTCCTTTGTAGGTTACCATCTTCTTTTCCCTGGATTCCTTGAGGATTCTTTCTTTGTCGTTGATTTTAGACAGTTTCAATACAATGTGTGTTGGAGAAGCCCTGTTGGGGTTCAGGTAATTAGGTGTTCTATTTGCTTCTTGGATTCGATGATCTAGTTTTGTCGTCAAGTTTGAGAAGTTCTCATTGACAATTTGTTTGAATATATTCTCTGTTCCCTTCTCTCTTGCTTCTCCTTATGGTATGTCCATGATTCTTACATTGCTCTTTCGGATGGAATCAGAAAGTTCTTGTAGAGTTCTTTCATTTCTTTTAAAAAGTCTCGAGTCTCTTTTGTCTTCCATTCATGTTATTTCCAGGTGTCTATCTTCAATGTCACTGATTCTTTCTTCCATCTGGTCAACTCTACTACCTAAGCTGGCTATTTCATTCTTAATTTCTTCTATTGAGTTCTTAATCTCCAGAAATTCTATTTGGTTCTTTTTTAAAATTTCAATCTCTTTCGTAAAATGCACACGTTGTTCTTTGATTGTGTTTCTGAGTTCATTAAACTGCCTTTCTGTGTTTTCTTGCATCTCCTTGAGTTTTTTCAGTACTGCAATCTTGAATTCTCTGTCATTTAAGTCACATATTTCCATATCTTTAAGTTCCTTTTCTGGAGACTTTTCACTTTCTCTCTGAGCTGTCTGTTGCCTTGGTTATTCATGGCAATTACTGATTTATTATTTCTCTTCCTAGACATCTACAGGAGTGGCTTCTGCAACAGGTGACAGGAAGAGCTCTTTCTTTTGTTTTCCTGGACTTGTTGGTAGAATGTTTTATTTTCTCTCCAACTGCAGCCTTTTTTTTTTCCTCTCACACTGTAATGCTATGTTTTCTCTGCACTATTCCAGCTTCTCACACAATGGGGGGATTCTCTGGAAGGCGGGCTTCTCCTCTGTTAACTATTCACCTGGGTCATAGGGCACCCCTCAGCCCTTTGCGCCATAAACAGAGCTCTAGCAGTCCGAGGTCTTCCTTTCCCACAGCTGCTGAAGGTCTGGGATGAAGTGAGCTTGGAGCAGTGAGCTAGGCTAAGTCCTGCACCTTAGCGGCTGCGTCTCCACACTTCTCCCTTTTCTCCTCCCCAGGCTCACGCGATTCGCCCACCTTTAGGTGAATTCAGTAGTGTGCCCTTTGTGTTGCTTGTCTACTGTGCAGGGAATCCTTTGTGGAGTTATAATTGTTTGACTGTTTGTAAATTTTAGGGGAGATCTACAGAGGCTCAATTCACGCCGCCATTTTGATGACGTCTGTACATTTTGTTTTCTAGTGTATATGGAACATTCTCAAAGATAGACCATATATTGGGACGTAAAACTAACCTCAGCAAATTTAAGAAGATTGAAATCATACAAAGCTTATGCTAAAAGATACATAGAAACAAATGACAATGAATATACATCATACCGAAATTTGGGGGATGCAGCGAAAGCAGTTTTAAAAGGGAAATTTATATCATTACAGGCCTATCTCAAGAAACAAGAAAAATCCCAAATGAATAACCTCACATTACACTTTAAAGAACTAGAAAAAGAAGAACAAACGAAACCCAAAGTCAGCAGAAAAAGTAAATAATAAAAATCAGAGCAGAACTAAATGAAATAGAGAACAAAAAGACAATAGAAAATAATAATTAGACGTATAGCTGGTTCTATGAAAGGATGAAAAAATTGACAAACCCTTGGGTAGGCTCAGTAAGATAAAAAGAGAGAAGACACTAATTAACAAAATCAGAAATGAAAAAGTGGAAGTTATCACAGACACCACAGAAATACAAAGGATCATCCAAGAATACTATGAAGGAGTATATGCCACCAAATTCAATAACCTAGAAGAAATGGACAAGTTCTTAGAAACATATAGTCTTCCTATGCTGAATTATGAAGAATTGGAAAATCTAAAGAGACCAATCACCAGTAATGAAATTGAATCAGTCATCCAAAACCTTCCTAAAAGCAAAAATCCGAGACCAGATGGCTTCACTAGTGAATTCTACCAAACCTTCAAAGAGGATCTAATTCCAATTCTGCTCAAACTCTTCCAAAAAATTGAAAAAGAGACAGCATTCCCTAACTCATTTTATGAAGCCAACATTACCCTGATACCAAAAACTGGTAAGGACAACACAAAAGAAGAGAACTAGAGACCAATATCTCTGATGAATACAGATGCAAAAATCCTGAACAAAATTGCAGCAAATTGAATGCAACAATGCATTAAAAACATTATTCATCATGAACAAGTGGGGTTCATTTCAGGGGCACAAGGATGTTTGAACATCTGCAAATCCATCAATGTGATACATCATGTAAAAAAAACAAAGGAAAAAAAACCAATATGACTATATCAATTGATGTAAAAAAAGCATTTAACAAGATACAACATCCATTTATGCTTAAAACCCTTAATAAAATATGTATAGAAGTAAAATACCTTAACATAATAAAGGCCATATATCACAAACCTTCAGCTAATCTCATAATTAATGGTGAAAAACTGAAGCCCTTTGCTCTATGTTCAGGAACACGACAAGGCTGTCCCCTATCACCTCTGCTTTTCAACATAGTGTTGGAAGTCCTCCCAAGAACAATCAGGCAAGAGAAAGAAATAAAAGGCATCCAAATTGGGAATGAAGAGGTTAAATTGTCACTCATTCCAGATGACATGATGCTGCATATAGAAAATCCTAAAGACTCTACCAAAAAGATATTAGAAGCAATCGAAGAATACAGCAAAGTCGCCGGCTGCAAAATCAATGTACAAAAGTCCATTGCATTTTTATATACTAACAATGAAATTTCAGAAAAAGAAATGCAGAAAACAATTCCTTTTGCAATTGCAGCAAAAAGAATAAAATACCTAGGAATAAACTTCACCAAGGATGTGAAGGACCTATATTCTGAAAACTATAAGACATTTTTACAAGAAATTGAAGAAGACAAAAAGAAATGGAAAGACATTCCATGCTCATGGATTGGAAGAATCAACATAGTTAAAATGGCCATATTACCCAAAGCAATATACAGATTTAATGCAATCCCCATCAAAATCCCAATGGCATTTTTTAAAGAAATAGAACAAAAAATCATCAGATTTGTTTGGAACCACAAAAGACCCGGAATAGCCAAAGCAATCTTAAGAAAACAAGAACAATACTGGAGGTATGGCACTCCCTGACTTTAGCTTGTATGACAGGGCAACAATAATCAAAACAGCATGGTATTGGCAGAAAAACAGACACATAGACCAATGGAATAGAATTGAAAACTCAGAAATAAAACCACATATATATGGACAGATAATTTTTGACAAAGAAGCTAAAAACATACAATGGAGGAAAGACAGCCTCTTCAATAAATGGTGCGGGAAGAATTGGAAAGCCACATGCAAAAGAATGAAACTGGACTGCTATCTGTCACCATGTACCAAAATTAATTCAAAATGGATCAAAGACTTAAGCATAAGACCTGACACAATAAACTGCATTGAAGAAAACATAGGTAGTAAACTTATCGACCTTGGGTTCAAAGAGCATTTTATGAATTTGACTCCAAAGGCAATGGAAGTAAAAACTAAAATAAACAAATGGGATTATATGAAACTGAAAAGCTGCTGCACAGCAAAAGAAACCATCGACAAAATAATGAGGCAACCAACTGAATGGGAGAAGGTTTTTGCAAACAATGGCTCTAATAAGGGGCTAATATCTAAAATATACAAGGAACCCATGAAACTCAACAACAAACAAAATCAAACAACCCAATTGAAAAATGGGCAGAGGACCTGAAGAGACATTTCTCCAAAGAGGACATACAAATGGCAAATCGACATATGAAAAAATGTTCCACATCACTAATCATCAGAGAAATGCAAATAAAAACCACAATGAGATATCACCTCACCCCAGTCAGAATAGCTAGCATCAACGAGACAAATAGTAACAAGTGTTGGAGAGGCTGTGGAGAAAAAGGAACCCTCATACACTGTTGGTGGGAATGCAGACTGGTGCACCCATTATGGAAGGCAGTGTGGAGGTTCCTCAAGAAATTACGAATAGAATTACCATATGACCCAGCAATCCCTCTCCTGGGTATCTACCCAGAAAATCTGAAAACATTTATCCATAAAGACACGTGTACTCCAATGTTCATTGCAGCTTTGTTTACGGTGGCTAAGACATGGAAACAACCAAAATGTCCTTAGATGAATGGATAATATACACAGTACAATACTATGTTGTGGTATATATACACAGTACAATACTATTCGGCAGTAAGAAAAGATGATATAGGAACATTTGTGACAACATCGATGGATCTTGAGACTATAATGTTAAGCGAAATAAGTCAGACAGAAAAAGCAGAGAACCCTGTGATTTCATTGATATGTAGTATATAAACCAAAAAGAACAAAACAACAAGACAAACAAATGAGAAACAAAAACTCATAGACACAGACAATAGTTTAGTGGTTACCAGAGGGTAAGGGGGTGGGGGGTGGGAGATGAGGGTAAGGGGGATCAAATATATGGTGATGGAAGGAGAACTGACTCTGGGTGGTGAACACACAATGGGATTTATAGATGATGTAATGCCCAATTGTACTCCTGAAATCTATGTAACTTTACTAACAATTGTCACCACAATAAACTTTAATAAAAAAAAAATCTATAATGTGAAAAAGTAGTCTATTAATATATCTGCCGTAAAATTCACAGATCCTAATAATGTTTGATATGATATTAACATTTAAATATTAGTTATACATTTTAGTATAAACCAGATTTAAAAAGTTAATGTTCATTTTTTGTACAATATGTAATGAGGTTAACAAGTGAAACTTTGCGATATACCTATGTAATTATGTATGACTAGGTTTTCGATGGTATTTATGGACAGTGTTGGAAGTCTTTCCCTGTGATAGACTCAGAAACACAGATCATTTTTTATAAACATATATTTTCAACATTTTATTGAGGTATTGTTGACATGTAAGAAACTGAACATATTTAAAATGCACAATTTGGTAAGTTTTAACATATTGTTATCGTGCAAAAGTTCCGGCTGCTCTCTGTACCAAAGCGAAAACTTGAGAGACTAGGTTGGTGGAAAAAAAGCAGGTTTTTTCCAAAATGTCAGCATTAAGGGGAGACAGTGGACTCCGTGTCACAAAGACTGCCTTCCCTCCCTTCATATGGCTAAGAGGTTTTATAGGCAGCTAAAGAGGGGCCAAACAAAGGAAAAAGGAGAAGTTGGTCAGGCAGTTCCAAGAAAAAGTGTTTCCCAGGGGCTGGCCTACCTCAGGGTCAGAAGCAGATCCCACACAGATTCAGAAACCTGTCCCAAGTCGCTGGGCAGGCATGCAATTGGCTTGTCCGAAGTAAACCCAAATCATCGACACTGGTGGGTGTGCATAGTAAATGTACAGTAAACGGAATCATTAAGGCTTGGTAGAGCAAAGCAAAGAAAAATGAGCTTTCAAAAAGTCCCAGGCCAACCCATACTGGCAAATTGAATTGCATCAGAGGTTTCAATCTCAAAATAGAAGGTATAGGTTTACTGTTACAATATCTACATGCCCAGTAAAATTGTCAACATTATTAGGATTATAAAGATATCTGTTAGTCCCTGAAATTTCCTCAAGCACCTTTGTAATCCCCCCATCCTGTCCCTTTCTGCTCCCCACTATGGCTTTTTGCCCACTCTCTCCTCAGGCAACCATAAATCTGCTTTCTGTCACTTTCAGTTTGCATTTTTACAATTTCTTTTAATTTTCTTTTTAAATTAAATTTATTGGGGTAACATTGGTTAATAACATTATATAAATTTCCGGTGTATAACTTTATAATACGACATCTGTATACTCTATTGTGTGCTCACTACCCAAAATCTAGTCTTCTTCCGTCACCATATAATTGATGCCCCTTACCCTCTTTGCTCTCCCTCCAACCCCTTTCAATCTGGTAGCCACCAGTCTGTTGTCTGTATCTATGAGGTTTTTTTCTTGTTTGTTTTGTTCATTGTTGCTTTTTGCTTTATAATCCACATGTGAAAGAAATTATATAGTTCTTGTCCTTTTCCATCTGATTTATCTCACTTAGCATGATACTCTCAAGATCCATCCATGTTGTTGCAAATGTCAATATTTCATATTTTTTATGGCTGAGAAGTATTCCTTTGTATATACAGAAGGTGCAAAAATATGTACACACATTTTAAGAAAGGAAAAAACTATTAAAATTACGCTGACGGTAACCACTTTGCGCACCTCTTGTAATTGCAGAAGTCAAATGTGACTTGTATTCATGTTTTGTTATTGTTATATATTGAATATTACAATTTTAATAGTTTTTTTCCTTTCTTAAAATGTGTGTACATTTTTTTGGCACTCTCTGTATGTACCACATCTTCTTTATCTAATCATCAGTTGAAGGACACTTAGGTTGTTTTCTGTTTTGCCTATTGTGAACAACGTTGCAGTGAACGTAGGGGTATATATCTTTATGAATAAGCATTTTCAATTTTTTGGGGGGGTTAGAAACTCAGAAAAGAGATTGCTGGGTCATGTAGTCGCTCTATTTTAACTTTTTGAGGAACTTCCGTATTGTTTTTCAAAGTGGCTGTACCAATTTACATTCCCACCAGCAGTGTATGAGGGTTCCTTTTTATCCACATCTTCTCCAACGCTGGTTATTTCTTGTCTTGTTGATAATAGCTGTTTAACAGATGTGAGGTGGTATTGCCTTATGTTTTTTGATGTGACTTATAGCTAGTGATATGAGTGTTACCAGAGAGTGAGCTGTTCTCGACCCCGTGTCCAGGTTCTTGGCATCTTGAACAAAGAATTGAATGAGACGCAGAAATAAAGTGGTGAAAGAGTAGTTTATTAGAAGAGATAGTACACTCCAAAGAAATAGGAGCGGACCTGAGCAACAGAGAATGGCTCAAGGGCTCATTATTAAAAGAAAAAGTGCATCCCAAAGAGTTTGGAGTGGCCCCTGAGCAAAAGCAAGGCTCAAAAGGCTCAAAGGGCTCAGACTGGTGAGGACTTGGAGTTTTTATCCTTTTTTCTCTAGAATGGGCTGTTCCTTTCTAGTGTATGACCACTTGATTGACACCTGTAATTGACAAGAGGCTATTATCTCATCTTGTTAGACTGCGCATGTTCCTTCCCAGAATTCAGTCTGTCATAATGATATTAATGGTTATGGCATATGTATGATATTATAATGATGGTATAATGAGGCCCAGATGACATGAAGGTCGTTGTGGCCTTTACTGCGCAGGTGTGAGTGGCCGGTTTAATCTAGTTGGGTATTTTGTACCCATCTGTTCCTCATGGGGTAGATAATTACAAAGAAAAGGGGAAATTTTGGGCAGAGAGGGGAGGTCTTTTGGGCAGCCGCATTCTGAGGATTATGCAGGAATGCAGAGACCCGATGTCTATCTCTAACTGCCTGCCTTGTTTTCCCCTTGAGAGAAGTGATCCCCATGATATCTCTATGGGAAGTTGAGGGACAGAAGGTGTTTTCTTCTGTATCTGCTTCTCGCTGGACAAGGGCGTAGAGCTGTGCCTACTTATTGGAGGATTCATGGAACTCTCGCCCTATCTGATCTCAGATGAGAGGAAGGGGCCTTGAGATCGACCTGGAAGACCGTATTGGCTTCTTTGGTTGTGACTGGCAACCCTTTGGTTGTGACTGGTGCCTTGCTGGGGCACCCTCCCCATCCCTAAGGCCCCTGAATGAGGAAAAATAGATTTTAATTAATCTGTTCAACCAGTCATTCAGGTGTTGTAAACTGTCCAGGAGTTAGGCTTGAAACTGGTAGGAAAGAACATTAAGCTTCAATGATTACAATCAACAAGTATGAATCAGAAGTTTCAGGGTAATTATCTAAAGCGGGGGTAGGAGCTAAAAAACTGGGGAAAAGGAAACTTAAGGATAAAGGAAACTTAAAATTTCTATAGGAAAGGTAGAAATGGGGACAGAGTCCCAGAGAGCAGTTTCCAGGCTCTCGGCCTCATGTGGAAAGGTGCTGGCTTGATTATTAGGTGGCCATCAGCTGTGGTCAGATGGTCATCCGCTGTGGCTGGGTGGCCATCAGCTGTTACTGATTAACCATTAGCCACTAATATAACTGCCGTGGCTACCCTGGGGATTTGGTTGGTTGGCAGAGAAGAGGATGGCGGGTTGCAGATTGTATGGCTCCTGCTGCCTGTATCTCCAACCCAGCCACCAGCGAGAAATAGTGGTATGAACCCCCGTCCATGGCTCCATTGTTGTTCCTTCTTGATCTCACCATATCCTGCATTCTTGTGAGGGGATCAGGACCAGAGACCCTGCATGACAAAAGAAAACTTAAAGTTTTTCAGTGGAGGGGCTACTCGTTGGCCCGTATCATGAGCATCTGTTGACCATCTGTATGTCTTCCCTGAAAAAGTGTCTATTCAAGTCCTCCACCCATTTTTAAATCTAGTTGTTTTTTTGTTGTTCAGTTGTATGAGTTCTTTATTATTTTTGATATTGGCTCCTTATTGGAGGTATCATTTGCAAGTATCTCCTCCCATTCAGTTGGTTGCCTTTATATTTTGTTGATGGTTTCTTTGGCTATGCAAAAGCCTTTTATTTTAATGTAGTCCCATTCATTTATTTTTGCTTTTATTTCCCATGCCTCTGGGGTCAAGTTCATAAAAACCCTTCTGAAACGAAGGTCCATAAGTTTAGTACCTATGTTCTCTTCTGTGTATTTTATTGTTTCAGGTCTTATAGTCAGGTCTTTAATCCATTTTGAGTTAATTTCTGTGTATGGTATTAGATAGCAGTCTAGTTTCTTTTGCATGTGGCCTTCCAGTTTGCTCAACACAATTTATTGAAGAGACTCCTTTCTTCATTGTATATTTTGGCTCCTTCATTGAAAACTAGTTGCCTGTATGTGTGGGTATATTGTTGGATTCTTCTGTTCTATTTGTGCATGTGTCTGATTTTCTGCCAACACCATACTGTTTTGATTACTGTAGCTTTGTAGTACAGTTTGAAGTCAGGAGGTGTGACATCTCTAGCTTTTTTTTTTTTTCCTCAGGAGTGCTTTAACTATTGGGGTCTTTTGTGGTTCCATATGAATTTGAGGATTTTATTGTCCTATTTCGGTGAAAAATGCCATTGGGGTTTTGGTAAAGATTACATTAAATCTGTATACTGTTTTAAGTTATATGGTCATTTTTACAATGTTAATTCTTCCAATCCATGAATATGTACTATCTTTCAATTTCTTTGTGTCTTCTTTAATTTCTTTCAACAATGTCTTGTAGTTTTCAGTGTATAAGTCCTTCACTTCCTCTGTTAAGTGTTTTCCCTAGGTCTTTTATTCTTTTTGTTGTAATTGTAAATGGGATTATTTTCTTCATTTATTTTTCTGATATTTTGTTGTTAGTGCAGAGGAATGTAATAGATTTTTGTATATTGACTTTGTATCCTGCAACTTTACTGTATTTGCTTATTGTTTCTAGTAGTCTTTTGGTAGAGTCTTTAGGGTTTTCTATATATAGAATCATGTCATCTGCAAATAGTGATGGTTTTACATCTTCATTCCCAATTTGGGTGCCTTTTATTTCTTTTTCCTATCTAATTGCTCTGGTTAAGACTTCCAGTACTGTGTTGAATAATAGTGGTGAGAGTGGGCCATCCTTGTCTTGTTCCTGATGTTAGAGGAAAACCTTTCAGTATTTCATCATTGAGTATGATGTTAGCTGAGGGTTTGTTATATATGGCATTTAGTACTATGTTGAGGTACTTTCCTTTTATTCCCATTTTATTGTTTTTATCATAGCAATTTTATAATTTGCTGTACATGGAATCATATACTATGTATTCTTTTTTATCTAGCATGTTTCACTCAATGTGAGACTCATCCATGTTGTCAAATGGATCAATAGTTGATTCCTTTTTATTACTGAGTAGCATTTCATTGTACGGACGTACTGGTTTGTTTATATATTCCCCAGTTGATGAACATTTGAGGTGTTTCCCAAATGTTCCTTCTAAGTTGGGTTGTTTCTCATAGTTTAGAGCTATGACAAATAAAGTTGATACAAACATTAGTGTAAAAGTCTTTGTATGGATATATGTTTTTATTTCTCTTGGGCAAATACCTAAGAGAAGCATGGCTGGAACATATAGTAGGAGTATGTTTGTTATGGATACCAGGACTGGAAAGAACCCAAACGGCACTCAGAGAGTTAGGAAGGTCAGCTTTATTATGCTGGTGGGGCTCAGTGGGATCCTTCCCAAAGACTGAGCCCCTAGCAAGGTTTTGAGCAGGTTTTTATGGGTTGGGGACTTCCTGGAGTTGATGAAGGGGTAGGTGTCATCTGGTGATTGGCTCGGGGTGTGGCTTGGAGGGGGTTATGTGGAAGTGGGCTGGGGCTTAAGCTGGGGACTTCTCTCTTTGCTCGGGTCACCATTTTAGGTCAGATTCCCGATCATGTTTATCCTTTTAAGAAACTGACAAACTGTTTTCCAAAATGGTTGCACAATTTACATTCCTGCCCACAATGTATCAGAAGTGTTATCTCATTATGGTTTTATTTTACAATTATGTAATGACTAATGATGCTGAGCATTTTTTCATGTGTTTATTTGCCATTCATATATCTCCTTTGGTAAAGTTTCTTTAAATATTTTGCTCATTTAAAAAAATTGTGTTGTTTGTTTTATTATTAAATTTTTAAAGCTCCTTATTTATCCTGGATCCATTCTTTATCAGATATATTGTAAGATTTTTCTTCCTGTCCATGACTTGTCATTTCATTTAACAGTATCTTTTTTTTTTCCAGTTCTTCCGCTTCCCCTTGCCCCCACTCTGGTTCAAGCCATTGTTTCTCAGTCTGGTTGTGTAGGACACAGCTCCCTGGCTCATGCTGGTATTATGAGCATTGCGCTCCCCCTGGCAGAGGCAGTCGGTGGTCGGTCGTTGGTTGGCTGCTCACAGCAGCTCATGGCAGCTCTTGCTGGCTGCCGGCCACTCACACTGGCCACCGGCTGCTCATGGCAGCACACAGTAGCCCACGGTAGCATACAGTAGCCCACAGCAGCACACAGCAGCCCATGGCAGCACTCAGCAGCCCACAGCAGCTCACGCCAACTTCTGGCCACCGGCGACTCATGGCAGCCCAGCTCCAGGGAGAGCTGTTTTTCACAATCTTAGCTGTAGAGGACACAGTGCACTGGCCCATGTGGGAATTGAACCGGCAACCTTGGTGTTAGGAGCACGGCTCTCCAACCAACTGAGCCACCAGGCTGGCCCAACAATATCTTTTGAAGAACAGAAATTTTCAATTTTGATAAAGTTGAATTTATCAGTTTGGCTTTATATGTGCCATGTTTGTTTTGTCTGCTTGCTTGTCGGCTGTGAAAGAATTCATGAGTCAGGTAGAAATATAGAAGAAAGATTTATTAAAGTAAGAGAAGGGTTGGCTGGGCAGAGTCTGCTGGAAACTACTGTGTGGAGTCTTTGTTTGGTCTCAAGTTTTATATTTTCTAACCAGGACGTAAATTGCTTTGGCCTGTCATTGGGGGTGGGGGAAGGTATGGTTAAGCACTTTATCACAACCTTTGCATATGTTATGTAGATTTAAGTTGGAGCTGGGAGTGGATCCCACACAGATACAAAACCTCTGCCAAGTCACAGGGCCAGCACTGGGCAGAAGTCAATAGAAACATTGAAACTGGTCTGCATAGTAAATGTACAGGAAGCAGAATCATTAACAGGCAAAGAAAAGAAAGCTTTCAAAAAGTCCCAAGCTAAATCAAAGTATATCAGAGATCCAAATCTCAAAATAGAAGATTTAGTGCCACCATTACAATCCCATCTTAACAATGTTTTTTATGTCACATTTAAGAAATTTTTACCTAATCTAAGGTCACAAAGATTTATTATGTTTTCTTCTAGAGGTTTTTTAGCTTTAGGTTTTGTATTTAGGACTATGATTCATTTGGAGTTAACTTTTATATATGGTGGGATGTATGGATGGTAGTTAATTTTAAATGTGGATAGCCAATTGTCCCAGCACCATTTGTTGAAAACACTATCTTTTCTGTATGGAATTGTCTTTGCCCCTTTGTCAAAAATTAGTTGTTCATATGTTGATAAAAAAACATCCAGCCTAAGAGAAAGCTTATAAAATTATATTTGAGCCAAACTTACGACAATTACTGGGAAGCAAAATCTCAATGGATTGAGAAAATGCTCCACAAAATGGTGGTTTACAGCTTATTTTATATGCATAATCAAAAGACAAGGGTTACATGAAATCCATTGGTGGTAGACTAAGGAGGTGGTGATGTAAATAATGTTGGATCTGTTGACAGTTTCTGGGTGTGGGCCGGGATTGTGTCTCATGAAGCCAAAGAATGGACACATGGACCAGGGAGAGGCAAAAAGTTGTAAAGGAATATAGTTTGAGGCAGGAGAAGAGGTTGTAGCTCCAGAGCAGGAGGGGGTACCCAAAACTGGAAAGCCCAGTGACTGAGGCAAAAGCTCTTACTTTTATATCTTCCCTTGCCTGCTTGGGGAAGGGGGCTGGAGATTTCTACTGGAATTCATCTATCAGGTTTGTCCTGTTTGCCCATCCTGAAGGGACTAAGGAAATAACCCATTCCTGTCTATCAGATCTGCTCCTTTGTCCAGCCAAAAGGGATTTGAGATAATTTATTAACCTCAAGGCAGGGTCTCATATCTTTGTCCTGGAGTGAAGGAGACATTCCAGAACCTGGAGTTTTAGGATGTGGCTGCTTTTTTTGTTTATTCCACCAGGGACTTTCCTGTCTACCTAACAACATGCAAACTAACCTGTCTCAGTGGGAGAAAGCAAAACATGGAAATCTCTGGGATTGGATAAAAGTAAATTGGAGAAACAGGTACTTATTGTACATAAGTGGGTATAGGATAGTTAATAGTTCACTTTTTATAGCACATAGAGATGGTAATCAGGGGACAAGAATAATAATGAGGGAGTCTATAGTTTCCTGCTCTGGTGGTGGTGGGGAAGGGATTACTGACATTCCAAGGGCATGTTATCCTAGATGCAAAAAGACAATAGACAGGCTCACTTAAGGTAGAGATTGACATTTGTCAAGGAAGCTACAGACTAAGGACGTGACTTCCTGCCATGGCCCACCTTCGTTAAGAATTTTTTTGTTCATGCCATTCTATGTGGTTATTTTCAGGCTCCTGAGCTTGTCAGGTTTAACCCCTGGCCCCTTTTCCATCCACACATATATGTGTGTATTCTTATAAATATTTTTATATCCTCTTTCAAATATAAAATAAGTTATGTATTTAAAGTTTCACATTGTAGAATTCTAAGATTATTTAAAAAAATGTTTAAATTAACAAATGCTCATAAATGAACATAATAAACTTATCTGTCAACTATTTGTGTTACTATAGACGCTCCTCAACTTACAGTGAGGTTATGTCCTGATAAACCCATTATAAATTGAAAATATTTTAAGTTGAAAATGCTTTGAACACACTTAACCTCCCCCAAATCATAGTTGAGCCCAGCCTACCTTAAATGTGCTCAGAACACTTACATTAGCCTACAGACGCCCAGTGTCATAAGAGAGTATTGTACCATATATCACTAGCCTGGGAAAAGATCAAAATTCACAATTCAAAGTATGGTTTCTATAGAATGCATATTGCTTTTGCACCATCCTAAAGTAGAAAAATCATAAGTCAAACCATCATAAGTCAGGGACAGTCTATTTATGAAGACATGATTGCTTGCTTTCATAATACTTTGGTTAGAACAAGTCATGAAAACCACATCTCGCTGAGCCTTGGGGAAACTTACCTCAGCATTTTCTAAATGTCTTACAGTAAAATTTTGGTATTAAATTGGTGCCTTTCCAATTACTTTAACCCTCTCACTTCTCTGCCTCACCTTTAGAGTAGCAGCAGAGCTTTCTCCATCATTGCCCTTGGTGTAGGGACCATACACAGAGAACAAAGACTCCCTTTCCTGGCTTTTGAGCTCTTAAGTAGCCTTTTGTAAATCTATTGTAGAGGCAATGGTATTGAGAGCCATGGATTTCAATTCTAAAGGCGAGGTGCTTGAGAGAAAAAAAAGGGTATTTTTGAATTTCAAAGCTTGGCTTTAAATATCAAAAGGCAAAGCCAGAGGGCTCAGAACATAGATTTTATATCATAAACCAGACTGTGAAGAAGAACAGTGTCTTTCTCAGTCTCCAAAAAGATAAGATTTCGACCAAGGGGTGAGGTAGAGTAGAGAAGAGAGAATTGTGGGAACCTGATAAAAGTTTAAACGGGTGGGACAAGGCTTGGCATTCCATTCCACCAGGCCCAGGCTGCAGTGTTGGCAGAGACTGAGAGGGTCTGCAAGGAGATGGATGATTGCCTTAACACCCAGAGCTCAGCCATGTGTCCATGGGAAGCATACCTAAGTAGTGTGGCAAAGGAGGTTGAGCTGTCTAGGCATGAAGTGTTCCTAGCCTCTTGGAATCCTTACATTCCAGAATGGGGCTGGCAAAGATATTTGGTTCCTGCATTGCCAAGAAGGTCCTGGTGGTGGCTGTGAGGACCTGTGGTCTGGCAAAGTCATTGTGCTTGGGATGAGAAAGATTCAGAGTCTATGTTACTGACAAGGAGATGCCATTGCTGGACCAGAAGAGAGAACCTTGCTCCCCTCTCCAAAGGCAGCAGGATCCTGGAGGAGTGGGGAAAAGATCTAATACTAAATCAAATTGAAAGTTGTCATTATTGCAAACATTCACAGTTCTGAGGTAAATTAGTGTTCGTGATGGAGAAACTGACCTAAAATGGCGGCCCGAGCAAAGAGAGAAGTCCCCAGCCTAAGCCCCAGCCCACTTCTGCATAACCCCCTCCAAACCACACCGGGAGCCAATGACCAGATGACACCTACCCCTTCCCCAACTTAAGGAAGTCCCTAACTCATAACGACCTGCTCAAAACCTTGCTAGGGGCTCAGTCTTTGGGAAGGATCCCGCTGAGCCCTGCCAGCAAAATAAAGCTGACCTTCCTGACTCTCTGAGTGCTGCTTGGGTTCTTTGCGGTCCGGTATCAGTAAGCATCTCAACTTAAAGTGCCCGTGGGACTTTCTATTTATAGAGCTTTTTGATGGGTGGGACTAGAACATGGATCTCCTTAGCTCTTGGGGTGGCAGACTGTGGTCTGAGTGACAGATGGCAGAGCTCCCAGGGTAGTGCCCTGCCTTGGGTAGCTTTGCCCATTTGTCTTGATGTACTAAATAAATACCATTTTTCCTTTGTGCTTTGATAGAAAGAATGCTAGAAAGCCTCTTTATTAGTTTGCTATTGCTGTATAACAATTTACCACAAACTTAGTGGTTTAAAATAATACCTATTTATTACCTCACATTTTTCATAGGTTAGGAGTTAGGGCATGACTTGCCTGGGTTTTCTGCTTAGGGTTTCACAAGAATGAAATTAAGGAGTCTGCTGCACTGCATTCTCATTTGAAGCTTGGGATCCTCTTCCTAGCTGTTGACAGAATTTAGTTTCTTGTGATTGTAGGACTAAGGTCCCCATTTCTTGCTGACAAGAAGAAACGTCCTGGGGTCATCAGCTTCTACTAGGGGAATTTCTATTCATTCTGCTATAAGGAAATCTTATGCAGTGTAATGTACTCAAGGAAGTAACTATCCATCATATTTATAGGTTGTGCTCACACAGAAGGGGAGGGGGGATTATACAGATGTGTGCACCAGGGGGCAGCAGTCTTGGGGTCATCTTTGAACTCTACCCATCACAGCTACCAAGCTATGGAACATGTCCAGGACCAAGATTATAGCCACAGGCAAAGGGAAAATTGCCCCCCCTGCCCCCCTGCTGAACAAACTATAAAGAGACAGTGGGAAATAAAAATAGATTATGATTACATCAATGAATTATTCTTGTTTATGATCCAGTTACTGCAAAGTAAACACTTTCAGGTGGGCTTGTTTTCATTAGATTGCTCAAGCCAGTGAGTCACAAGTATCCAATGATCCTATGAAAACAGTGAGGGTTCCAGAATTTTTGTATTTTGTATTGGATAGACCTGGGGGAGGTAATTTGGTTGAAGAGAATAGAAAGGGAAGTTAAGTGAAAAATTATTTTTATTTAGAATGGATGCTTATTGGACATACCTTTGGAAATCATTGAAGGGGAAGATGTTAAAGGCATCGCTAAGTCACTTTTTGGATTTTCTATCAGTGATTGTATCAATGAACTTTGGAGAAATATGCCTAATTCTTCTAAGTGCATAGATTGAGTTCTGGGTATCTTGACATTGATACAGGAGAGTTAGCCTGTCCCTAGGTAGACAGGGAGGTCCCTGGTGGAATAAACAAAGATAGTCATATCCTAAAATTTCAGGTTTTGAAATCACTCCTTCGCTCCAGGACATAATGTAACAAGGCCTTGAGATTAATCATAAAATTCATTTTGGCCTGACAAATGGAGCAGATCTGATAGATAAAAGTGAGTTACTTTGCTAATTCCTTCAGGATGGGCAAGCAGAACAAACCTGGTAGACGAATTTCATTAGAAGGCACCAGTTCCCTTCTTCAAACAGCTTCCTTCTCCAAACAGCTCCCTTTCCCCAAGCAGGCAAGGGAAGGCATAAAAGTAAGAGCTTTTGCCTCAGTCATGGGCACCCCCCACTCAGGACGCCCTCCCGCTCGGGAACTGCAACCTCTTCTCCTGCCTCTAATAAACTATCCTCTTTTTAAAACTCTTTGCCTCTCCCTGGTCCGTGTTTCCATTCTTCCGCTTCACGAGACACATCCTGGCCCACACTCAGAAACTGCTGGCAGATCCGACATCACCTACATCAACATCACTGAAATTGATATGATAGCACATAGGATTTTCATAGGATCATTGGATACTTGTGACTCACTGGCTTGAGCAATCTAATGAAAACAAGCCCACCTGAAAGTGTTAAGTGATAGCATAATGAATCACAAGCCCTGGCTTCTAGTTCCAGATCTGTCTGCCCCGTGGCTGGCTGTGTGAATTTGAGCAAATCACTCTCCCTCTTTGAACCTCTAAAAAAATAAGAGTTTAGGACAATATGTTCTCTAAGGGTCAGCCTGTCAGACTCTTCTCTATGTTCTTGGTACCAAGGGCATCCTGGATTTCCCAGAGATCTGAAACATTCAGGAATAGGAGATTTCCCTGGCTGTTGGGCCATTCTGAGAATACTTATTTCTGGAGAAGTCAATTTTCACCCAAATGTAGGCAGACTGGGCTCTTTTCTGTTTAAAAATGTCTTTGCAAAGATATGCCACGGCCTCTTTTTTGAACCTACTCATATGTTTTACCATCTGACTCCACTCCCACCTCTAGAATCATTTTCCATTATCTCACCACTGCCATACATGACACTGTGATAGGATGCAAGTTGTACAACATCTGAATTAGTAGCTGGAAATGCAGTCAAGTTGGTAGCTATCCAAGTGGTTGGCTGGTTAGGAACAGGGGAGAATGTTTATTCAACAAAGACAAAATTCTTCCAGCTGACATTCCCTGAGTTTCTCCAGTGCATGAACACTGGCATAGGCCCTGTGCCAGTGTTAAATACAAAATCCTGGCCTTTGTTCTTAAGGAGCTCCTCACATCAGAGATCAGTGGGTAGAGCAGTGGAATGAGCTTCTAGGGCTCCCCATTTAACTCCATGGACAGGACCAACCTTAGGAATTGCCATCCATTCTGAGGTTTATAGGAGATTGTGGTTAGTAGGCTAAAGCGCATGACTGGGTCCTTAGTGAACCACCTTCATCCAAGTGATGGTCTCTTTGATGTGTAAACTTGACTAGGCTACAGTCCCCAGTTATTCAATCAAACACTAATACAAGTGTCACTGTGAAGGTATTTTGTAGTTGTGATTAAAATCCATAATCAGGTGACTAAGTAGGGGAGCTTATCCTAGATAATCTGGGCAGGCCTGATTCAATCAGTTGAAAGGCACTTAAAAGCAGAGCTGAGGCTTTCCTGAAAGAGGAAGCCAATGGACGACAGCTGCAGTCCATGCCAAGAGTTCCTGACTGCCCTACAGATTCCATACTTGCCTATCCACCCCCACAATCATGTAAGACAATTCCTTGCAATACGTCTCCTAATATATACCTCCTACTGGTTTTGCTTCTTGAGCTGAACCCTGACTACTCTAGATTTTGGTACCAGAAGTCAGGTGAATATATTTGTATCTTGCTTACAGGATGGATCTGTATCTTTGGGGATCAGAGGGTAGATCGTAGTGGAGAGACTAATGTTTCCCACCCACCAGGAAAGAGGGTCACACTCTTAATCCCTGGAACCTGTGAAGATATTGCCTTACATGGCCAAAGGGAATTAAGATTGTGCATGAAATTAAGGCTGCTAATTGGCTGACTTTAAAACAGGGAGATCATTCTGCATTATTCAGGTGGTTCCAGTGAAACCACTGGGACCCTTAAAAGTGGGAGGAGGAGGCAGAAGAGGGAGATCCAGAGAGATGGCATCATGAGAAGGACTCGGTCCAATGATGCTGGCATTGAAGGAGGAGTAACCAAGGAAAGCAGTCTCTAGAAGCTAGAAAAGGCAAGGGAATGGATTCTTCCCTAGAATTTCCAGAAGGGAATGTAGGTCTGCTGCCACCTTGATTTCAGAATAGTGAAACCCATTCTGAACTTCTGACCTCTAAGATAATAAATTTGTCATGTTTTAAGCCACTAAATTTGTGGTAATTTGCTAAAGCAGCAATAGGCAACTAATACAATCCCACCAGTCACAACAGTACATCATCAACTGCTGTGCTACTGACACCGGGATAGGGGCTTGGTTCTTTTCCTGCTGTCCCACCATCCAGCCTCTGCCTTCCCCCTGTCCCCGCAGCTTCCCTCCCAGGGAACTCAGTGCAGCCCTCAGCTCTTTGACACAGCCCACCCCCATCCCCCAAATCTGGACAATTTTGGAAAGGCTCAGAGCCTGTAGCCTGATGTTTGAGCATCACCCTGTTCTTCACCCTCTCCCACCAAGACAGTTTCCAACCAGATGCACTGTCTATTTATAGGCTATTGGTGCCCAGAGACACTTAAGAAAATTTATACAATGCTGCCTCTGATCATTTTTTTAAAAAAGTGTTTTGTTCTCTTTCCAAGCTTATGAGGTAATAGGGATCTCTAGCTTTATAGTCTCACATTATTTTGTCAACTGGTTATCTGAAGGAAATGTTTCCTCAACTTCACTCACTTCCTCTTTCAGGAGAATGCATCAAGCACATGATAATAATATTTGCTGGAAGAAATCTTCCTCTTCCCACACCCAGAGCCTAAATGTTCCCGGTAACTGTTGAGAAGGAGGTCAATCAGGGACAAAAGGGAGTTTCACTTTCTTCCTTCTTTTCCCCTTTCCTTCTCCCTTTGTTCCTTCATCTCTTCCTTCTACAGATATTGATAAAGTTCCAATGCTAGCTGGCACTGTTGTAAGATTTGGTGCTTATATTAGTTTCCTAAGGCTACTGTAACAAAACACTACAAACTGGATTGCTTAAAACAATAGGAATTGGGGCCAGCCTGGTGGCTCAGGTGGTTGGAACTCCGTCCGTGCTCCTAACTCCAAAGGCTGCGGTTCATTTCCCACATGGGCCAGTGGGCTCTCAACCACAAGGTTGCCAGTTCGATTTCAAGAGATGATGGGCTATGCCCCCTGCAACTAAGATTGAGCAAGGCACCTTGAGCTGAGCTGCTGCTGAGCTCCCAGGTGGCTCAGTTGGTTGGAGCGCATCCTCTCAACCACAACGTTTGCCAGTTCGACTCCCACAAGGGATGGTGGGCTGTGCCCCCTGCAACTAGAAACGGCAACTGGACCTGGAGCTGAGCTGCACCCTCCACAACTAAGATTGAAAGGACAACAACTTGACTTGGAAAAAGCCCTGGAAGTACAAACTGTTCCCCAATAAAGTCCTGTTCCTCTTCCCCAATAAAATCTTAAAAAACAAAAAACAACAGAATAAAACCAGTAGGAATTTATTCTCTGGGTCTGGAGGCTAGAAGTCCAAAATCAAGGTGTTGACAGGGCCATGCTCCTTTTGAGACTCCAGGTAGAATCCTTCTTTTCCTCTTCTAGCTTCTGTTGGGAGCCAGCAATTCTTGGTGTTCTGTAGGTTGTAGTTATGTCACTCCAATTCTGCCTCCATTGTCACATGACGTTCTTCACGTATCTGTGCATTTTTACATTGTCTTCCCTCTGTGCCCATTTGTATCCAAATTTCTTGCTTCAGCAACGACCCTGGTTCCAAATAATTCTGCGGACTGGGGGTTGGGATTTCAACGTATCTTTTTGAGGGATACAATTCACCCTGTAACAGTATTCAAAGGTGAACTTGACTTGCTTTTGCTTCCAGTTAGGGAAGGAGAAGGAGAACATAAATTGACAATGGCCACACAGCATGATAATTACAATTCACAGGGTAACTAGGGAGCACACGGAAGGGGAATCTCTATTAAATAAGGGAGTGCTAGCTGCTGTAACAAACAAGGAAATTTGTACTAGGATTTATTTATTGCACATATAATAGCTCAACATGTTTGTGGGTAGTTTTTCTAAGTTCAGGGACTTAGGCTTCTTCTATCCTGTGACTGCCATCCTCTAGGGCCTTGTTCACTGCCCCTGGCCAGTAGGGGCAAAAGAAGGTAGGATAGGAAAATGCACATTTGGGGAAATAACAGCAGCAATATTTATGTATCACTTTACAGATTAATCTGGGTACCAGTCCTTTATGTATGAGGTATGATCAAACAATACAGTGAATGTTTAAATAAAAACATTTTATTGCAGTAAAAGACACATTGCCATTAACCCCCTCAGTATACTCCCCTTCGCTTTGAAAACACTTATCCCATCATTCTTGCCACTTTCTGAAGCAGTTCTGGAAGTCCTCTTTCGTGAGTGTCTTTAGTTGCGCTGTCGTGGCTGCCTCGATGTTTTGAATCATTTTGACTTTGGAGAAGAGCCAGAAGTCTCATGGTGCCAGATTTGGTGAATAAGGTGGATGAGGACACACTGTAATGTTTTTATTTGACAGAAATTGCCATGTACCAGAAGTGATGTGTGACACGGAGCGTTGTCATGATGGAGGATGATTTACAGCACACTTTAAAACACACCTTCTCTCAGCCATAGCTCACTCCCGACTGACTGCACCGAACAAGTTGAAACTTGACACACACTGTTATTAATGTTCAATATGCTGCTTTCCATATTGAAGATCCCTGCTTTTCCATTGGATGGCACTTGGTAGTAGCATTCACTGTATCTTTTGATCACAACATAAGGCTCCTCAAGGTAACATGAGGTCATTAGGGTGGGCCTTAATCCATTATGACTGGTGTCCTTAACAGAAGAGGACATTAGGACACAGATACACACCAAGGGAAGACAATGTAAAGATAGAGGGAGAAAATGGCCACTTACAAGTCAAGGAGAAATTCCCAGGAGAAACCAAACCTGGGAACACCTTGGTCTCAGACCTAAGCACCAAGTCTGTGACTCTTGTTACTGAAGCGTAGCAGACTAAACACTAACCAAGTAATCAATTACATTTCCAATGTCATACCATGCCGCATGTTGTTTTAGTTCTCTATTTCTTACCAGTATGTCCTCTATCCCCAATCCATTGTCAGTTCTTAAAGGAAAAAAGTACACATATGTATCTCTCCCACATAGGACTCAGCCACAGGTTCTTCCTGCAGTTGTTGCTCAATAAATGCTCCTAATTTTTGTGTTGTTCAGAAGGGGTCATGATTCCCCTCTGTTCACTGGGGTAGCCGTCCAGCCTTTGGTGAAAACTGAGCCAAGCTGTAGGAGGTGGTGATCAGTCGGTGTCAGGAAGCCCTGACCTTGTGTCTGCCTGAGCTCTTACCTTGCACGCACCTACTGTATTAGGAAGGGAAGCAGCAGTGGCCTCAGACCCTGGACACAGCGTCACCCCATGGCCTGGCAGCACAGATGTACCTGTTGTGGTAGAAGACAGTTATACTTCAGGACTTCAGAGATTACTCATCATGCATTTATTCCGAAATATTTATTGAGAACTGATTATGTGCCAGGCACTCTTCCAGGCACTGGATGTGCCTGGATGTGGTGGTGAAGGAGACAGACCGGAATGTCTGCCCCCTGAAGCTCACATTCTAGGGCAATCAAGATCTTTCCCATCAACATTCTAATGATAAGCACCTCTCACATTTTTAGCGTTTCATAATTTACAAAGCACGCTGATGCTCATTAGCTCACTTGATCCTCTCCCAAACCTCGTGCAGTTAGAATTACTATTATCATATTTCATAAATTGTCACACTGACATTTTTTCTCATTTCAACATTTCTGACATCAAGATGGGTTTTAGAATTGATGGCATGTCATAGTTTAATTGGTAGCATTTATTTTCTTTCTTAGTGGCAAATAAGAGAATGGTGGGTCTTAAAATCAATGGTATCTTAGATTTAATAAAATACAGAATTATCCTTGCTTTGCAGATAATGAGGCTGAAGTTCAGAGAGATTTGGTGGCTTTTCAAGGTCACATGGCTATATTGTTGTCTATGCAGGCTGGAAGAATCCTGGAAAATTTAGGACAATGCAAAAAGCCACAGTACCCCTGGCCAGAGCATCATCCCTGCTCTCAGGGGATTTGATTTCTGAGCACCCCACAGCTTGCTGCTTTCATTTTTCTATAGGGAAAGGAAACTCTGCTTAGTCCCAGGATGAGCTTCAAAGGGAACTTGTCCCCTCTTTGCTCCACCCCACCAGGGAAGCAGCCGGAGTGTGGCTAAGATTAGAGTTAAGCCCATCTTGGATCAAAAGAGCACCCATCTCTCCAGAGCACCCATGGGGTTTGAGTGAGCTCCCTTTCTGATCTGCTGAATGATCAGTTGACACAACGCATTTGGACAAGGAGGTAGCCTCTGTGATCAGCTATCATCTCCCCTAAATACCCCCGATGCATTTTCTTTCTTTATTACCCACAAGGTATCGACCCTTCTGTGGTGATCTACAGACTGACACACTCATTTTCCCTGGGGCTGGAAGGTAGTCATGCTGCTGGGGTCACAGGAGAAGCAGGGAAGGTATCCTATGTGGAGACTAAGAGAGAGGAGGGAGAAGGAGGGCGAAATGGGAACTGGCAGCTGAAGTTGCTTTGTCTTTACCCCATGTCTAATCTCAAAGCTGAGTGTTGGATCCAAAGCCAGCCGGGTGGGGGGGAAACCTCAGTCAGCACAAGGTAACTTTGGCTTTGCTTCTCCAGTACCTTGTCCTACACACATGCACACACACACACACTCACTGCCCAAATCAATTATCAATTTCTTTCCTTCCTACCTGGAACTCTCTGTCTGGTTAGTAGCAAAACATGAGAGGATTTGTTTTCTCTTCTTGGATTTTCCATAGATGACGTGAGACCCCAAAAGGTTACCTTATCTATATGCATTCCTCCTCCCCACCATATCTATACCCTTTTATCAGATCTAGAGTTCCTCCAGAAGAATTCCCAAACTCCTGCGTCTGATATTCAACTCCCCTTACAACCTAGCCCTGATTCATATCTCCAAATATCGTAAGCAGTACTTTTAAAAATATTCCCCAGTAGAACGCATTTTTCTAACAGGACAAGTGTTTTTTTCTCATTCCATACTTCTGCCAGTAATGCCCTCCCTTCTCTCTCTGTAGCCTCCCTTCTCTCTGTATTCTTTGGAGCTCAACTGCTACCTGCTCTAGAAGGACCCTACCTGAGCCCAGCCTCTAGCTAGCCTCTGACTTGATGAGAAACCACACCCTACACCCAGGCCCAGAGTGAATCAAAGAGTGAGGGGGGCTGCTCCCAAGGGACCCAGGTGAGAACCTCCACATCCTGTTTGCTGTCCCCACCGCGAAGCAATATGCCAGATCTGATGACTTTGGTTATGCATTTGAATTCTTGTTCTGACAATGAACGCAGAGCTCTTTCCAGTGTGTCCACCATCCCCCATTCTAGGATTCAGTTCAATCCCAGTCCTTACACATGAGCCTTCCAAGGGTCACTCCCTCTATATCTTCTTTGAATTCTCACCCTGGACCAGGACTGAAGACAGCTGTGTCCTCTAGTACCTGCTTGTTGACTAGACTGACTCTCAAATGTCATTGTCTTCAGCTGAGTCAGCATACCAACACCTAGCCCACTCCGGGGGCAGGTAACTGCCGGCTCCCAGCCCCTTCTCATCTTCTGCATCCTGTGGCTCTAGGGACTCTCTCTGCTCTGTCAAATCCTGACAACACGAGGCTTTCTGACTGCTGCTGGCAACAGGGCTTCCTTTGTGCCATTCTCTTGCTTCTTAAGTGATGAGTACAGGAAGCAATGTTATTTTCGTACGTACATGTCCTATTCCCTTAACTTCCTTGTATGTTCCTTGAAATCAGAGACCTTTTCATATATCTCACACATAGTGGCTACAATGAATGCTTACTGACAATGTAAATGTTGAAATCCTCAGGAAGTCCTTGCTGATATCTCACCTAAACTCTTCCTGTTACAATGATTCACTCCACCCTCTATCTTTAGCTCCCTCCTGCACTTTTCTTTCTTGGGGATTCTTCCTTTTATTCCAGTCATTCACAACTAAATCTTAGTGGGTTAGGTGGAGACTTTTCTAGGGAAGGAACTGTGGTTTGTACATGTCTTTTCTTTAGCATGGTACCTGGAAGTAACCAGAAAATAGCTAACTAGAATTGTGAAATTGAGCTCGACAAACATGGCTTGAGCCCCTAATGTATACAAAGCACTGTGCTAAGTATCTTATGTTCCAAGAAGAAAATAAAGCCAAACAGAATATCCGACCTTTAGGAAACTGGGCCAGGCAAAGGCAATAAAAGTTTCCAATTAAGTGCAAATGAGTGGCATGTGGGTTGAAGTTTGCTTCTACATAAGATGAGATAGAGAGGGTAGACTCAGTAGTATATGGGATTTCTTAATGATTATCGTCATGAACAGAATTCTCCATGAGCGCATGCGTGCAATTTTTGGAAAACACAAAGCCTTTGCTTCTATCCTAGTGGAGCTCGTCTTTCATGTGTTGTGACTGGTAGGATGAGGTTAGGGAAAGGCCAAGGCCATAAACCTTGGAGGATTCTAACCCTTGCTGGCCCCAGAAGGCCCAAGCGCCCAGCTCTTTTTCTCTCAGGTGAAGAATGAGCGTTCTGATGGCAGAAGACAGTCTGTCAGTGGATGTCTGAGTGGCAGCAGGCAGTCTTGTCAGCTATTACCCGGCTGGAGTCATCCTCGAACCCGTGCGCCATTCCATTTGATCTGCCTGAGACCGCAGGAGATAGTCAAATGTTTTTGGCTAATATCATATGCACGCATAATTAGATGGCAGCAATTACCATCTGGGTTCCTAGCACTTGCTCTGGCATCCAGGCCTTGGGCAAGGAACTGATGGGAGCGAGGGAGGGAGGCTTTCCCCCACCCTGCCCGTCTTCTGTCAGCCTCCCAGAGAGCAGATTGGAAGCCTGGAGCCTGGGAGCGCAGCCCTGTGGAAGGCCAACAACGCTCAACGAAGAGTGACAACAGGCAGGTGGCAGCGGGAATCAAGCAGTGGTAGTGTCTCTGCCAGCTCATGGGTTGGCATGGCATCACGGGCTGGGTGGATTGCCATAGACACGGAGGATGAAGGCTTGTGGGCAGCCCTTGTTTCAGAGAGAAAGCCAAGAGTAGGTTTGAGGGTTCTCAGAGCAGTGACAGGGTTGATGAGATGCCATCTGCCCCACCCCTGGCACTGGGTTCTTCTATCTCCTGACTGTTGGAGCTCCCTGTGGTGCCAATGACACAGGCATATGCTTGGCCAGGCCTGGCTGACATTTTCCTGAGGCTGGTGCTCAGACTTCATAGCTGGGAAGGAGGGGTAAAGATGAAGGGAGTCAAGGCATCCTGGAGGGAGGGTCTCCTGGTGCAGAAGAAACTGAAGAGCGTGGACAAGCATGGACCCAAGCCCTTAGACATTTCATTATTTCATATCCTTTGATTTGGGAAGGGTCCCAGCAACGGCATGTTGGCACAATCCCATGCAGCACTTGCTACCTGCTGTGTGCACATTTAATCAACCAGTTGATTTGGGTGGACGTCAGCAGCTTCTAACTGGAGGAGGTGAGGCGGTGTGTAGTGGAACGATCATTCCAGGGCTTTGGAGTAGGCAGGGCTGGGTTTGAACTCCAGCTCTGCATTTTCCAGCTGAATGACCTAGATTAATTTACTTAACCAATCTGTTATTCTATTAGCAAAATGGAGGTGTGAAGACTGAAGGGGTGCGTGACACATAGGAGATACTCAGAAAATGTTAGCTTGGGGGTGGCAGGGTGGCTCAGTTGGTTAGAGCATGAGTTCTGAACAACAGGGTTGCTGGTTCGATTCCCACATGGGCCAGTGAGCTGCACCCTCCACAACTAGACTGAAAATGAGCCACCGCTGAGCTTCTGGAGAGGCAGTCGGATGGCTCAGCTGGTTAGAGCGCGAGCTCTCAACAACTCTCAACAACAAGGTTGCCCATGCAATTCCCATATGGGATGGTGGGCTGTGTCCCCTGCAACTAAGATTGAAAACAACAACTGGACTTGGAGCTGAGCTGCATCTTTCACAACTAGATTGAAGGACAACAACTTGGAGCTGATGGGCCCTGGAGAAACACACTGTTCCCCAATATTCCCCAATAAAATAAAATTAAAAAAAGAAAATGTTAGTTTGATTTTTCCTTTCCTTCAAGATTGGGTTGAGACTGTGAGAGAGTTGGTACTTTCTGTTCTTTCCTGATTGGCAGAAAAAAAATCATATCTTCTAGGAGACTCTAGGCTCAGCTGTTTGGCATCATGAGACTGTGTATGGTCCATTTTGGCCAAAGAACCTTCCAGCACTTCCAGTGCCCTGTTCTATGCTATTTGCCCCAAGGCCTAACCTAGGCTCTCCCTTAAGCTCTCCATAGCTCCACAGATGCTTGTCTGCTACGGCACCCAGCACTTGGTCATTGTGTGTATTGTACTTGTGTTGAATCTTCAATCTCTGCACAATTCATGGCAAGTGGTCAGATTTTGAGAAATGTTTTTAGAGTGACTGACTGATTGTAGTCTAACTCTGTGGATCTCACCATAGACCCATGCTGTCAGGTGCAGACTGAAGGAAAATGGGAAGAGATCAAGATGAAGATGGGAAGGAACCAGGAAACTTCTGGAGTCCAATACATCATAGTGGCAAGAGCATGGATTTTGGACTCAGCTGGTCAAAATGCTGGCTCTGACAAATATTTTCTTGGGGAAGTTACTTAATCACTCTGAACCTCAGTTGCCGTATCACTAGATGGTATATCTACCTTATAAAGTTATAAGGATAAAAAACATTATGCAAAATCTGCACATAGTAGGTACTCAGTATAATGGTGGTTACAATGATTATACTTTAAGGTATGAGTTGGGACCTCTTGATCCTTAGAGATGTATTTAAACTTGACTGGAACCTCTATTCTGTGGCCTGTGACTTGAACCTGTGATTTCCTGAGCTCCTTCACTTATTTTTTTATGCTTCTGACGTTCCACTCTTAGGCCTGTCTGTATCTTCTTCTTCATTGGTTTCCATCTACCATCTAATAGATTCCAGCATTGGCTGAGTTTTTGTAGACTTGTTGAAGTTTAAGGAAGGTGGAAATTGAAGAGATGGTTCAGTTCACTTGGTAAGATACAACCTTTGGCCATCTTGCCAGCTTTTTCTCTCTCTTTTCTTTTTTCCCGTTCTTTCTTGGAGTATCAAGCAAATTCTTGCCTCATGTAGAATAGTTTTGTTCACTTCCAGATCTCTTGGGGGACTTTTCTTCTTTTGTAGAAATTCATAGGATGTCCACCCCAAGGAGAATACTGGCGAATGAAAATGACGAGCTCTCCATCTGGCTACCTCCTGATTATCATCTCACTTGACAATGTGGCTAGCTCCTGATAAGGGCCACTTGACTCTATTCACAGGTTCTAAGAAGACTTGGGATGGCTTCAGGCTTTATTTGGGGTTGGTGTCAATAGCTACAGTGAACTGGGTGGAACACAGCAGTAGGGTGGAGTCAGGAGTTGTTAGTGTAGAAGTCACACAGGTGTTTTCATTGTGGATATTGATGTCCATCTGGTCAGTGTAGGGACCTTGCTGGCAAATAAGAGTTCTAAGGGATTGTATGTATCTAGTCCTTTGCAAAGGGCAGAGATTGGCAAGACATAGGCAGGGGTGTATTAGGACTTCAGCCAAGCAAGGCATGGCATTATTGCCAGAGAGAACTGGAGTGAAGAGCAGGAAACCTAGGCTGAAGACCAAGTCTTCAAGTGGCTAGACCTGCTTATAGTAGGAAAATTGAGCTTTGCTCTTGAATGTATATGTTTCTTGTCCATGTGTGAGGTTATGGGGCTGCATTCCTATATGCTCATGATGCTGAGGCTGGCAAAATCCGGTGAGTAGATGTGCTGCCTCCTGGAGATATTTGCTGGATATCCCCTGCCTTAATTATCTAGTCAAGAGGTGAGTTTTGAAACTAAAACTTAGAAATCAGAAGGCAGGTAGGTTGGAGGGTAAATCTCACTTCACTTACTTGGATTTGGGCCTCCAGGATCTAGGATGGGCTGGGGAACAGTGGCCTCCAGCATGGGGGGCAAGAAGAGTCCTTCTTGGTAGACAGCAACCACATGAGGGCTTTGAGTTGAACATGTGCCAACTATAGGTCTTGAACCAGATGATCTGTTTTATATCGTTAAGGTCTAGAATCAACCACCCCTCAATTGGACAGAGGACACAGCGATAATGCAAGTCACACAGCGAGGTTTATTTCCAGCTAGCTGGGGTCCGAGTATCTGCCCGACGCATCGGGTTTCAACAAGGACCCCGAGCACTCAAAGCCAAGGGTTTATATAGCATTTTTAAAGCATCCAGTAATTTTCCATAGCTTCAAAGAGTATACATATCATGGGCTTGTACCACATTCTGGGGGTTTGACAAGATAAGCTAGCTTGTACCCCACCCAATCGGCAGTTAACAAGATAAGCTCTTTTCAAACAGGACATCTGGTCCACACCCTGTTAAGGTCGTCCAGAAAATGGCTTCCTTTCTTATGCTAACCTACTCTTACAGTATTACTCTTTGTTTCTTCCCTTTTGTTTCTCCTGAGCCTTTGGTCAAGTTTTATTGAACTATTCCAGCTCGATCTCAGCTCTCTTGTGGAGAGTAAAGAAAATGTTCCTACTATACTTGGGATCACAAGATAAAGTGGGGAGTATCCTGAATCCCAGGGCTTCGTCCTCCCCAAAGGATACCATGAGAGCCAGCTTCCCTTTTACCCCAGGAGTTCTCACTGTAAACCAGAGGATTGGGGTTTTACTTTGCTAAGGAAGATGGACGTTTCCTGATAGATGGCAGTGGTGAGGCTGGGACTCAGGGTACATAGGCTTCTTGAGCACAGTATCTTTGTGTGTGCAGCAGCTCAATGCAATTCAGACCCACCCTTTGTAGATTGAGGTCCTTAAAGCTGTCTGGGCCTGATGAGGCTCCTATTCAGGACCTGGGGGAAGGAGGGGAGCTGGGTCTAAAGTGGAAGGACACCCGGCTGCTGCTGTGCAGGACTGAGGTTAGCAGGGGACATAGAATCGACCTCCCATCTTCTCCCTGGCTACCCAAATGCAGTTCCTAGCATGGACTAGCAGCCTGCCCTTCTCTGAATTCTGGGTCCATACTCTCTGCCTGCACTGAGTGGCCTCAGAAAGGTCCTTGTCTTATCTCCTTGCCAGCAATGTGCCCCAGAGGCCCTGCCAGCCCAGCCTGAGCTGACCTTGGGTGTCAGGGGGTTGAGGCGACAACCTGTGCAGCACAGAACCCTTTTCCAGAGAATCTATCACAAGTCTGCATCCAATTAGGGAGAACAGACTGGAAGAGACAATGGACCATACCCCTCGTTAAGGAACATCCTTAATTGATGACAGGGATAGTGCAGTGGCTTGGAAGCCAACTCAGATCGTGTTTGTAAAATTCTCCTTTCTCCCGGGCTGCCTGCCAGAACTCCATGGCATGGCTCTTTAGGAGAACAAAAGAGGCTTTGAAAATCTTTCTCCCCCCCTTCTTCAAATGCTTATCTGAAAGGACATCTTTTTCCCCTTAGTTGCTGCAATCATAAAAGCTCAGGTGATAAACTGCTTCTTTATAATCATCAATTGTGAAGCCCCCCTCCCTCATTTCCCCCAGCCCCCAAGGAGGAACTGCAGCAGCAGCAGCAGCAAGAGGGAGAGGACAAGGCTCAGCCCATCTGATGCCTATCAAGCCTCCAGAACAGAGAGGGAGGGGAAATGAACTTTGTTCAGTGACAACTTTTATCTTCAGGTCTTGGGCTGTTGAAATGTCAAGCCAGGGCTAGATAGGATTTCCTGACAGTGTTGCGGCCGCTGCCTAACTCCAGGGGATAGAGGGCTGGCGTGGGTGGGAGGAGGGCCTGGACGTGAACTGAACACAACTTGAATTTTTGAAGATAAGAGTTCCTGTCTTGGTGGGGTTATGTTCCTAAAGAGGAAGGGGCTGTGAGATCCCATGTTTGCAAGGACCTTGAAAAGCGATCTCCCAAACGGCAGTGCCTAAGCCATTTGAGAGGAGATCTGCTGGTTTTTAAGCTCCCCAAATATATAATTATAGAAATTGGGTTGTTAGGGCTGGGGTTTGGATTAAATTCTAGACTCCTGAATCCCCAAGTCAATTCCTGTCCTGGACCCTCCACTTATCTCACTGCCTATCTGCTGATCCTCACTCTCCACTCCCGTGATGCAAAGGCCACCCCAGGCAATGTCGAAGGGAGTCTATGGCTAGCATTATCTACAACTAAGAACACCTTAATTCAGTAACATTTCATATTTTTCAGGCTGGAGGAGATGATGTCTGAGCGGCCATTTTAGTTTTTAAAAATTCACAGACCACCTACTATATAGTGAATACTGGTCTAAGTGCGTTGTGCTTATTAACACATCTTATCCTCCTTTCCTCCTCCCTGGCTGGCTGTCTTCTGAGGGGTGTCAGCCAGCTCCCCTTTGCCCTCTGGAGGGCCTTTCTGGCATCTCAAGCCCCTAAAAGCTCTGGGAAAGGCTGACTCAATCTGCTAGAGTGACGCTGTTCTCTACCCTTTTCACTGTTCTCATATTCGATCACTTTCTGTCTTCCTTCTGGCATACCCAGACCCCAGCTGCAGACTGCTGGGGGGCCTGAGGTGAGAGGGAAGTCCTGATTCCAGGAATGTCTGTATAGCAATTGGATTGGAAAAGGATGGGGAAAGCAGGAGGCATTGTTGATGGAGTACCACAGAGATCTGAGAAGCTTTAAGCACTGTGTGAGTTGGTTGGGAAAGCTACTGCTGTGTCTGCTGTCTTCCTCTGGGCCTTGGAGTTTGGATGAGAATAGGGCCAAAGTTCCAGACGCAGGACACAGGTGATGTTTCTCTTTGTGCTGTCTGGCCCCCTTTCCTAGGAGCAGTTTCCCAAGTCGCAGGCCTCAGGAGAGAAATTCTGCTTATAGGAAAGAAGAGCAGGGTGCGATGGCAAACAGGAGCAGGGGGTGTGGGTGGGTCTGAGTTCTAGGTTCAGCTCTGGCACAAAAGTGCTGTGTGGCCTTGGTCAAACGCTGTCATATGTAAAATGAGGAAACCGATGACACCAAGGTCCCTCCCTTCGCTAGACTTCTATGGTGCTGTGAATTCTAGATCTGGAGTGCACCTTTGCCCCTCACCTGTTGGGCCTGTGGAGAACAAAGAAAGAGAAGTCCCAGGCAGATGCTGTGTGGGGAGTATCAAGCACAGGCCAACCCAGGTGGTGCTGGGTTGGCCTTAGTGGGGCAGGGACTTGGCTTGGGGTAGTTCCAGTAGCTCCTAAATGCAATGGAGAGTCTCCAAGGAGAGGTCACTCTTGGATGTCTGGTCACTGAGAGATTAACTGCTATTTTCTGAGCCAAACTACTGGTGCCTCTTTGCAAAAGTACTACAGGCTCATTTGCATGTCATTTGAATCTCATTTAATGAGATTCACCAACTCATTTAATGTTCAGAAACCACTGAGATTTCTTCCAGGCCCTTGTGTCTTGCCTTCCCTAGGCTGTTTCTCTCCCTGTCTCGGCGCTTCCTGCATCTTGCAGCTGGTCCACTTGGACAGGCCTGCCCTGCTTGGGCCTCAGTGGGCCCGGCCTCAGTGCACCCAGCCTGTCTTGAGAAGCCCACTTGTTGGCAATGGGAGGAGAGGGTCAATGGGGGGGTGGGCAGCTGACGGGTCTTCAGCAGCAGCTGGGAGGGTGTGCCTCCCCCTGCCCCTCCAGGTCACTGACCCTTCTCAGGCAGTGGGCTTTCCAGAGTCTCTCAAACAACAGGGTGGGAGGGGATAGAGCAGGCCTATGAGTTAACTGGGTTAACTAAGAATGGGGTGTTATTAATGCCCCAGGGAGGAAAAAGAAACAATTAAAGAATTGATAGTTTTATTTTACTACCTGCTGGCTCCTAGAAAGGTCTGCTGGGGAAATCCTGTGTGGAAGCTGGGGAAAGAGCTTCTCTTCCAGGGGACACACAGCTAGGAGCCACTGGGCCAACCAACATTGTATGACAAGATGCAAGAGAGAATGCAAGAGAGAAGCTTCCCCTGTCTCTCCCTCCCTCATTCCTTGCTTGGGCTAGGCTAGAACTCAGGCTCACGGCAGACAAAGCTGCAAAATTGCTACTGCTGCCTTCTGAGATGAGCTGAGGTAATGAGAGGCTGAGTCGCTCACCCAAAGCCACACTGAAGTGGGACTGGAACCTCCTGACCCTACCCACTAGACTTTTAGATCTCCAAGAACTCAGACCTGATTCCAAGTCCACCTTGCTCCCCTCACTTTGCCTCTCCTGAGAGGGGCAGGATTTCATTCAGAGATGACATTAATGACTCAGGTTGGCCCTCCCTGCCACTCTTCTGACCTCACCTAATACGTTAGCCAAAACCTCTCTCTCCCAGAGCCTAGCGTAAATCTCACTTCCTCCCCGCAGCCTCTGCCCGGGTCTTCATCCTCCGTAATAATTTAGCCCTTCAAGGTACACTTCCAAAAATACTGTGTATTGTTCATCAGGCGCTACATGATGGGCTGGCTCTATCCCCCAGTGTAAGCTCACCAGGAGCAAAGTTCTGCAGCCTCCCTCCTTCCCTCAGTCCCTCCCTCCCCCCCCCCCCCACAGCAGTGTCTTACACATGGAGGTCAAGCCAGGTACTTTACAGTAACTACTTGACTAGCTGAGGTGCATGCCCCAGGTGCTAAGTGTGTGGAATGAGGGAATGTGAGGACATAAGGCTCCCCTGGTTCTGTCAGTTTCCACAGCAAGCTAAGCTTCCCACATTATGGATGGTTTGGTTTGCTTCCTGTTCAGGGGCTGGGATTGGGGTGGGGGAAGGTTGAGGCAGGGAGGGAGACTGGTACAGACCTGGGTTTTCAGCTTGTGAGGAAGCCTCCTTTGGGCTCCGCGACACCTCAGCGAGTGAGTGCTGTACTTGTCTGAGCCTGTGAGCAGCTGTCGGGCAGAGCTCATTACGGGGGATAATGTGAGCAGAGTGACATGGAATATCTGTTCTCTCACCACTATTACACTTGTCGCTCGCTCTCTTCCTCTGGCAGGTGAGCTAAGGGGTTTGATTGCCTGTGTGTCAGATCTCTCCATAACAACCAGGCAGAGGAGACAATCGGCTGCTCAGAGCACGTTGACTGGAAGCCACTTCCCAGCAGCCCCAGGAATGGGACCAGGCCATGTCCTCATGGCTGGCTCCAGCGGAATTGCCCCTCCCCCTCCAATCCAGGTGCATGGCAGTAAGGACACTTTTCTTTATCCCAGAGAACAAGGGGGATGCCATTATGTTCAGGCCGTCTTGTGGCCCAGACAGAACAGACAGTGAGCGTTAGCTCTAGACAGCCTGGTGGGAAAATGCTGCTGCCTCTTTCTCAAGAAGTGTTTGTGTCCTGCCGAAGGGCCTCCTATTGAGAGGGATGTGAGTTGTCTGGCTCATCTGTGGCCTGGAAGTTCTCAAAAGGGTAGGACATTAGCTGTGGAAGGGCCAGGGCTCCTGAGCTGGCTGGCCACAGGAATTGTCTGTGGGTCTCATAGCACAGAGCCTGGGCCTCACAGCAGAACTTCAAATCACTTCTTGGGGAGCAGGACCAGAAATCTGTGTATTACCAATTCCACAGGTGATTTTGACACATAGCCGGAACTGGAGACTGCTGATCTAGTTTGTCCTACCCCCGTATTATAGATGTGGACACAGATGCCAGAGTAGTCAAGTGACTTATTTGATGTGTGGCAGAATGGGTCATTTTCAAGTGCCAGGAGGACCTGCAAAACAGGTTCTGGGAAAGTGACTGAGAGCTGTGCAGCAGGATACTGACAGCACAGAGAGTCCCCAACCCAGGGGGAAGTGGGGGGCGGGGAGCGGGAGGAGTCAGACATGTGATCCAGAGGTGTCTGCGTGGGAATCTGACCTGAAGGGACTTGGGGGGGGCGGGTGTGCATGATGTGGCCGGGCGCACAGGATGCAGGTGGGGTGGGAACTGCACATTGGGAACAAAAGGCCGCAGAACAGCAATAACTGGCAAGACGCCATCCTGGATCCACTAAGGGTTAATGTGAGGCTTACTCCATGGGTTGAGGGAACAGGAGAGACTCTTGTAAGACAGAGCTGGGACCAGGGCCACAGAAAAGTCGTGAGGTTTTGCATAGAAGCCAGCATAGGAAGGAGATGAAGAAGGTAGCTAAATAACAAAAGGCCTTCTTCCTCTAGACCAGAAGGGGAGCTGATGATAGTGGCTCAGCCTGAACTGCACGTGGGATGTGGGAAAATGAAGGGAAGGGGCTGAAGCCAGGAGACCAAAGAGCCTCTGACTCCCAGAGCATGCAGTTCTGGGTTATACATGCAAATCAGCCATGCTCCCTGAAACCTTAAGCCTCCAACAGTGTCAGGGGTAAACTGGAGATGCTGGGTGCTCACCCATGTTAGTGACACCCCTTTATGATGACCATGCCCCCTTGAATTGAAAGAAATACACAGTTCCCCATGGGGCAAACAGACAGGGTCTTATAGAGCCCTCACTGCCTTATCCTAAGCCAACGACCCTCTAACAACCTGTGTGTGGTAGGGAGGATTCTAAGAATGACCTTCAATGACCCTCACACTCTCCTGTGAGTATGATTAAGATACAGTTCACCTTAAGATAGGGATATCATTGGGGTGGACTTAGTCTAATCAAACAAGCCCTTTAAATGCTTAGTGTTCTCTCACTGGAGGCAGAAAGGGAAGTCAGAGAGAAACATGAGAAGGATTGGCAAGGGTTTGCTGGTTGAAGATGGAAGGGGGCCCTGGGAGGACGGATGTGGGAGTTTGTAGGAGTGGAGAGCAGTATCCAGCTGACAGACAGCAAGGGAGTTGGATCCTCAGTACAACCACAGGAACTGAATTTGGGCACCATCCTAAAGGATCTTGGAAGTGGAATCTTCCCCAGAGCCTACAGAAGGGACCAGGCTAGCCAACACCTTGATTTTGGCTTGCTGATACCCCGACCAGAGAACTCAATCTAGCCGGCCCTGATTTCTAATCTACAGACTGTGAGATTATAAATAGGTGTTGTTTTAAGCTATACAATTTTTTTTTTGGCCAATTTGTTGTGCATCAATAGAAAAGAATACTAAGTCTAATATCCAGTCACCTTGCCTGGAATCCATTCTTCCTAATTTCTGGCCTCAAAAGGCTGATAAAATCTGGTTCCCTGTTAGTGAGAATCAGGTCAACTGAGTACCCATCTTCTTCTTCTTCAAGTCTTTCAACCCTCCAGAGGCTTCCTATGCCCTGAGTGAGTTCTGCCCTATGGAAGGAGGGGCAATTACCTCTAGTTCTCATTGTAAAAGCAGTGATGACAGATGTGTCTTAAACTTCAATAATGGTCTAGCCTAGTGGTTTCCAATGTTTTCACCCCCCACTAATAGTAAAAGTAGTAAGAGTGATTATGACAAGAGCTGATGTGTAATGCATGCTTCCTAAGTGCCAGACAATGAATTTAGTGCTTTCTCTATATTATCTCATTTAATCTTCACAATAACACTATGAGATGGATATTATTATGACTCCCATTTTGTACATAAGGAAACTGAGGCTTTGAGGGTTGAGATTAGTGCCATTTACTATTAATGGGTTGAGCCTGGATTTGAATCTAAATGTCTGGCTCCAGAACCTGTGTTATTAACAGTCACATAATCTCTCCCTCCTTCTGCACCATGCACCCACATTTTTAAAGATTTTTGTCTACCAAACAAACTGAAGTTATCAAGCAGTAATTTGTTTTCCCATATTTTATTAATCAAAGCCATGTAAGGCTGCCAATCTGGGGTTCAAATCACTTATTAGCATAAGATTAGCAGTGTTATCACACTGAGTTGATATAATTCTAGCCGAAAACAAAGAAATGATGTCTCAGTTAGCAGTTTGGGCAGCCTTATCTTTGGCAAGTGTGTCATATCTGCTAGGCGTACAGAAGTACTAAAAATAGCTCCTGAGCCCCTGTTACTACCTGTGGGAACCTGTAGGGATCTGGGGACTGCAGACGGGACCACTGGTCCGGATCTTCCAGACCCTCCTTATCTGTTCTGCGCAGGCCTCCTAGTCTCTGCTACCTGTTCAGGTAACTTTGCTTCACAAAGGACGCAGCAGAATGTCCCTTTGCCAGCAACCACCACCACTGTCCAACATAGCGAGCAGTGTGATGCCCTCTCCGGTGCTCCCCCAATGCACAGCTGCACACACAGCTGCACACACACCTGCACACACAGCTGCAAACACAGCTGCACACACACCTGCACACACACCTGCACACACAGCTGCACACACACCTGCACACACACCTGCACACATAGCTGCACACACACCTGCACACACAGCTGCACACACAGCTGCACGCACACCTGCACGCACAGTTGCACACACAGCTGCACACACACCTGCACGCATAGCTGCACACACACCTGCACACACAGCTGCACACACAGCTGCACACACACCTGCACACACACCTGCACACATAGCTGCACACACAGCTGCACACACAGCTGCACACACACCTGCACACACAGCTGCACACACACCTGCACACACAGCTGCACACACACCTGCACACACAGCTGCACACATAGCTGCACACACAGCTGCACACACACCTGCACGCACAGCTGCACACACACCTGCACACACACTTGCACACCTGCACTCATGGATGCACACATGCTCATCACAACCAGGGCACCATCACCACCATCAGGGATGCAGTCTTGTTAAATAGTCTACTTCCTCCAATACTTCCCTGCTTCCTATTCACTCCTGCAGACACACACACAAATGTGCGTGCGCATCATCTCCTCCAACAGAAGGTAGTTCACTCTTAGTATAAAACTGACGACTTTCCAATCTCACATTACCGTGAATGTACAGAGGCATTAACATATGTAAGTGAGGGGGATCATTCTTTCCATCCTGACCGGATGGAGAATGAATTCTTTTTCTCACGTCATGAATCTAGTACAATGAACTCCTAAGTGTTACTCATTCACTCGAAATATTTTTATTTAATACCGAGTATGTGCTAAGCTAGTTAGGCAGCATTGGGGATTTATCGTAAACAAGGGCCAGGCCAGCACAGGCCAAAAGGATGCCTCCCAATAGACCAGAAGCCAAGCTGAGTCATAGGAACCTATGGCGAGGGCAGGATCACCCAGGAATGAAAAACACTGGAACTCTGCATGAGTGTCGGCATCAGCGGAGGCTGGGGAAAGGACTGTTCACAAAGACCCTTCAGGCTGTAGCCTTGGGTCCCTCCTCTTTGTTGCCCTCTGAGCTTCCCCCGTTAGCCAGAACACTAGTGGGCTCACTGGTGATAGTTCTCACCTGACATTACAACTCACTACCACATGTCTATGCACTGGGCCATGGTTTGCTTTGGCCATTGGTAGAAGGGCCATGGCAGGGATGCCAATAGGACGGGGGGCGGGGGCAGAGGCTGTGAGCCAGGGGCACAGTTTGGATGGGAGGAGTTCTTCACCTGCTCTTCATGATGGGTGGAGGCCCTGATGTGTAGGCATGAGGGACATGAGAACAGAAGTTCTTCTGTGTCATCACAATGAAAATAAGCACCATCGACTGCACGTATAGCCTGCTTTAGAGGTGATAAAGTATTTATTTTTCTTTAACAGGACTTTATTGGGGAACAGTGTGTATTTCCGGGACTTTTTCCAAATCAAGTTGTTGTCCTTTTAATCTTAGTTGTGGAAGGCGCAGCTCAGCTCCAGGTCCAGTTGCTTTTGTTAGTTACAGGGGGTGCAGCCCACCATCCCTTGCAGAAGTCAAACCAGCAACCTTGTGGTTGAGAGGACGCGCTCCAACCAATTGAGCCACCCATCCGCCCCAGTGATAAAGTATTTCATAGATAGAATCGAATGCAAACCTCTCAACAAGCCTGCAAAGCAGACTGGACAGGCATCAATGTCCCCATTTCACAGGTTTGGTTCAGAGAGGGGAACCGTTAGTGAGTGCAGAGAGGAAACTGGGACCTCGCTGTTTTCTTTTCAGTACACCTAGTCATGTCACTTAATGTGAGACAGAGCTGTTTCTGATGGCTGAGGGGACACACATGAGCCAGTAAACTACCCAGAGTCTGAGGGCTTGTATTAGTTCCGCAGGGCTGCTCTAACAAATGCCACAAACTGTGTGGCTTAAAGCAATAGCAATTTATTCACTCATAGTTCCGGAGGCCAGAAGTCTGAAATCTGGTTTCCGCAGGGTTAGTTCCTTCCGGGGGCTTTGAGGAGGGAATCTGTTCCATGGCTGAGTCCTGGCTTCTGGTGGATGCCTGCAGTCCATGTTCCTGGGCTTGTGGCGTCATCACTCCAATCTCTGCCTCCATCATCACATAGCATCCTTTTCCCTGTGTGTCTGTGTCCACATTTCCCTCTTATAAGGACACCAGTCAGAGGATTAGGGTGGGTCTACTCTAATGCAGTATGACCTCATCTTAATCTCCAAAAACCCTATTTCTAAATAAGGTCATATTCACAGAGTGGACGTGAATTTTTTGGGGACACTATTCAACCCAGTACCAAGCTCATCAGGGCTGATCTTGTAAGAAGGGGGATTTGGTCAGTTAGGAGCAGGGTGATGGCCTTCCAGAGAACTGGGCTGAGGGGATTCAGGTTTGATTTGACCACTGGGACTTCTGCTGTTCCTCTGTCTCAAAAGAACTAGACAAAGAAAGGAAATTGCCCTCCCCTTATGCCTTAACCTTGCCCGTCCCCAGCTATGTCCTCCTACAAGGATGTGCTAGGATGGTTGATAATGTAATTACTATAGAACAACTATGATTTATTGAGTACTTACTATGTGCCATATGCTGTACAAAGAGCTTTATATGCGTTATTGCATTTAACCCTTGCAATAACTCTGTGAAACAAAACCCATTCTTATCTTCATTTGACACTGCAGGAAACAGAAGCTTTGGGAGGCCAAGACAGGTGTCTGAGGTCAAGATGTAATAGGCGATGTGAACAGGGTTTTAGCTCAGCTCATGCTACTAGAACTGGGCATCCAAGTCACTAGAAACCCCTGACCCTCTCTGTCCCTCCCTGGCCTATTCCCTGGGGAGTAGAGGGTGACCTGGGAGAACTATGGGAACCCCAGAATGGAAGGGCTGGGAACAGAAAAGTTCTAAGGGGCATAAAAAGGGAATGGGGAGGGGAGAGTTTCCACGCCAGAGGACTTTGAGCTTTTTTCAGCCAACCTAACTGGAATTTTCTTTCTCCCTGCCTTCTGGGACTGCTGGGGAATGTGACTGGAGGAAATGTGGTCTCTACATTCCTGGTGTTTCTGTGGGGCCTGGAGTGGTTCCCCACTCTATTTGCATGGCCATAAATAAGTGAGATGTATTACTTAGGTTACCAGGGATGCAAGATCCAAACAAAAGTATTCGATTAAATATTTCTGGCCACTAGAGGAATCCAGCCATGCAATATTGGGATGTGGGGAGAGGGATGGGGCAAGAGGCTTTATTGCTTCTTTCTTCTTTCTGTCCTGGATTTCCTCCTCAGAGAGTTACAGCTCTGCTGGGAGAGTGTTCTCCCCCTTCTCTTGTTCCTGGGCTTTTCCCCTGCTCCTGAGATATAGGGTTCCCCCGTACAACCCTGTATCTCTAACATTCAACCAGCCACCTGAATTTAGCTCTAAAAAAGATGTCCCTGGCTCTCTCAATAAATATGCCCTCTTCTAATTGGTTTAAGATTGAGTTGGATATCCAACTGAAAATCATTCCCACATATATCATCCTTTTAAATAGAATCAGCAGACCTGCAAGTTGGTTTTTCCTAGACACCAGGAGCATGATATAGAATGGAATTATCACCTTGCAGAGAGAAGAAATCAGGGAGTGATCAATCTGGGCTGAGGTGGCTCCTGTCCTGGGGATCTCAGTGGGGACTGTCCTCCCTGGAGGCCTGGCCTGGTAAGTAATCTGTCTCCATTCTCGGGGCTGCAAGACCACTATAAATATGTTTCTAATAACCACGTGGTGCTTGTTTAACATAAGCTTGCTCTGCCCTCCAAGGCAGCCCAAGAAAGTGTCGAGGTAAGCAGAGTTAGGAGGTATAATTTAAAGTCCTGTTGGTGGGCCTCGAGAGGAGAAATCTCTCAGCAGCCTACTTGCCCTCTCTGTGGCTTCACCTAAGAGGTTAGAGCTAGATGAGATCTCAGACATCCTCTAGTTCAAGGCCTTCATTTCCAGAAGGAAACTGAAGTGGGAGGTGAAGTGACTTAGTCCAAATCACCCAGTTAGTATGTGGTTCCACTATTTCTAAAACCCAATTTCCTAACTCAACACCTCCTCCCTTATCTAGGGCTATTGGGGTCTGCATATAGACTGAGGGTCTGGAGAAAGAGGGAGGGCTGGGGAGCAGAGACATACAGGCAGTCTCCAAGATGGTTGGTGATACACCTCAGCCCATTTAGTCTGGGGGGTCCTGAGCCTCAACCCAGCCCAGTCAGCCTTGCGAACAAAGGCTTCTTCTCTACCTCATCTCCAATGATCAATATATGTTCCATGAGCAGGCTGGGCCTTCTGGATTACTGATTAGCTGTTCCTTTCCAAGAGCAACATTTCTCTTGTCTGGGGCCATTGCCCACTCAAGTACCAGCAGCTTTACAACAGGCCTGTGTGGGTGGGTGGGAGGTGAGGGGAGCCTGGCCTGGGGCCAGATGATGGCCTCCTCCTCAACCACCTACCATGTGTTCCCACCCAACTCCTAGTTGGCATCTCATACATTGTCTGTAAAGCATTTTCCAGGTGCTAGGTGAGACAAATATTTCTAAGCAGCCAAAGTGCAGGGGCCAGGAGAGAGGGCAGCAGGGTTGTTTACCTTGGGGGCTTGCATATTTTATCACTGTTCAATCCCCCTCTTCCCTCCTCTTCTCTCTCCTGATGTTGTTGTGATGAGAGTTTATATTACCCAGCACACTGGTTTGTAAACCTAATTACAAGCCAGCCCTCTTTGGTTTAGTGTGAGAGAGATGGCCCATCCCCAGATTAGTTTAATTGAAAATAAATTGGTTGTTAAATAAAAGCCCTCTGTGGGATGTGACAGTGATGAATGAGGGATGGATGTGCTTGGGGAAGGGAGTTGTGGCTTTCTGGATTGAGACTGTTGAGCCGAACTGCCCGGGAAGCTTGGGAGGGAGCCTGGGATGGCCGGATGGAGCACAAGTGGGAGTGGTCACTGGGGTACATCCATAGAGGGAAATCGGGCGTAGATGACTTGACCCTTTAGAACTATATTTTATTTTCTGATGGCATACAAAGTACTTTTACATATATTATGTCTTTGATTTTACAACTTTGTAACATATTTTTCTTATTTGACAGATGTGGAAACTCTAGTGAAATGATTTGCCTGGGGTCATTGTCAAATAAAAAACAAATAAAAAACTTACCAGACATGGTAAAGAGCGAATTTATTCTAAAGGAGTTTTGAGAGGCAGGGAAATGGACTATTGTAAAAAGGAGGATGATCTGACCATGATAACTGCAAATGGCCTATGGGTTGGGCAAGTAGACCAGAGAATGATTTACTGTGAGGCTGGCTCATCCTGAGGAGGGGCTGTCTGCCTTTCAGGGACCTGGAAGAAAGAGAGAAGCATAACCAACATTTGGTTAACAAGCATTCTGTTCAGATTGATCAGTGGGAACAAGCAGTTCGGCTTGTCATTTATGAGCAAGAAAGGGAATTTTGAGGGTCTATGACTAGCCTTGTCATAGGGAAACAAGGGGGGAGGGGGCATCTATAAGTCTTTTGTAAGTCATAGGGAAGGGATGGTTTTTCAGGAAGCTGTTTTCTGGAACACAAAGCACAGGGGATTTCTTAACTTTCAGTTTTCCAGGCCTGTAAGCTCAGTTAAAATAAACGTTGCCGTCATGCAATTGCACGTTGCAGTGTTAGGACTGGAATTCAGGACCTTGGACTCTCAGACCATTGATGTCACATGATTTATTCCTCCTCTTACCTCTTTCATATCTGAACAGTCTTACATTTTTCTCTCCATCCTCCTCCTATTAAAACTTGCCATTAAAAATAAAGAAGCTGGTAATAGCTTAAACTCTAATTCTTCCCAGGAATGTTTGTGTTTGATGAGGGACCAGAGCTTTAATTTTGGAATCTGAAGAGGAGAGTTCTTTCCAGGATTACCCCATCCTGTCTTCTCTTTTCTTTCATCAAAATCATAGGGTCATGTCCACCTGAACCTAGAAGGGCCAACAGATCAAAGTAGAAGGTGGCAGATAATAAGGAGTTGGTTGATAAGAGGGCATCGGATCAAAGAATCTCAGAGCTGGAAGAAACCTTAGAATTTCTTGCACAATTCCCCATTATACAGATGGGAAAAGGGAAGGCCAAGAGGAGAAGAGAGAAGCTTGGCTTGATAATAAATGAGGATCTCCCTAACTATTCGTGTCATGGAGAGAATGATCGTGGCACACAATTCTTTCTAGACTCTTCCCATCATTATCAGTATCTTCTTCCAGACACCCTGCCTCCCTCCAGGGCTACAAATAGACCAATGGTTATTAACTAATATGAATAACAATCTCCAGGTGATGCTAAATGTAGAAGCCTGCAACTCCCTCCTTTCCTGAATTATACAGTAGGATTGAACCCAAGGAATTTTCTTTTTATCAAGAACCACACATGAACCTGAGAACAACACATTTGGGAAACGTTGGTGGGGGCCATGTTAGGGGTCTAGAAGGAGGATGGACAGAATGACTTCTACCTTCCTCCTAGACCATCAGTGGTTCACCAGAGCAGTTAGGCAAGTTTGGAGATAGTGTGGTTGTGAAGAGTGACCGTCATTTCTCACCTCTAAGAGTGGTGGACAGGAAGGTTAGCTCTCTTCCTCTTCCCTTATTTCTCCTTCCTCCTTCATAGAGACAGAGCCTGGGAGAGGTATTCTTCAGGGGGATTAAAGACGCTTCCTTGAAAGGTAACAAATTCCTCACTAATTATGCAATTATTTTATTATGTAGTCTTAATGAAAAAACATATACACACCACTCAAAGCCTAAAAAAAAGGCTGTAGCCAGGACTTATCCAATTCAATGAATCCTCTCCATCTCATAATTATTTCCCTGATTCCTTTTAATACAAGTCTGCAGGAGGGTGGGGGGAACAGTCTTTGCTTGGCTGTGGTGGAGGGAGAAGGGAGATAGGCCTTTCCCTTCCCACCTGTTATCCCATCCCAGCTGCCCTCTCCCAGTGGGTGCCAGGGCACACACCCAAGTTGTTTTGACCTGCCTTTTCACCCTCCTTCTCCATTGCACGGGGTTCTGAGAGAAGAGGAGTGGGCAGGGGCCAGACAAGCGAGATTATGACTTCCTTAGTTGAATTTTGGCCTTGCTGCTTCCTCTTGCAATGTTCCATCTTCCACCTGTGAAATTGCCCTGTCCCAATTCCTATGTCATCTCCTCAGCCTTCCACTCAACCAGTCGTTACAGCCCCAAAGTGTTGGGTGATAAGACATGGATGTGTTACACCTACAAAGTCACAGATTAGGAGTCCAACAGGTCTCAAAATTTGCCTGAGCTAAGCACTGGTTTGTGCTTAACTGGGCTGACTCCCAGTTTCTTTACCTGTAAGATGGGGATACAACAGCTTCCTCGCCATGGATGTGAGGATCAAAGGAGGGCATGGACGCTGAGGGTGTAGCACAATGCTTGACACAAGCTGGTGCCCATCAACAAAAGCTTCCTTCCATGCCCCCACCGCTCCCCCTCCTCCTTGAAGCCTTACAAAGAATATCTGAATGTGGCATTGATAATGGTAGGGGAGACACTGAGGCAGTGGAGACTTTCTTGGCTCTCTTAATTTCTTTTACTTACTTTGTCCCCCACCACAGTCTTGTGATAATATTGCTGTAAAGAGGCTCTAGGGGTGGATGGGTAGAGGTTTGTGGGTCAGGAAGAGCCTGGGGAATCTTGTTTCTCTGTCCCTAGCAGAAGGGCTGGGCCGGAAAGAGCTCACTGCTTTATGCCTTCTCCATATTCATCGCCATGGTGACTGCCCACAGCCTGCATTCCTCAGCATCTAGATGGAGGCAAAACCAACCATGCAGGATGCTGGACACACCTGAGCCTGCAGGCCTTGTTCCCTTACTGCCATGGGATGGTGGGTCAGTGTGAGAAAGCTGCTCTCACCCCGCTAGAGCACTACCAATGCCTCTGGATCTCTGGCTGCCTCACTGTATTAATTCTTTCACTGCACTAACCTGAGACCACAGCCTAACAGACACCACCTCTAGGCACTTCCTTGCCATGGGGTGCTGGCCAGGCAGCCTGGACTTTGAAGTCAGATAGACTTCCATTAGAAGGCTGTTTCTCTTTCAGTAGTTGTGTCATCTTGGTTTAAAGCTACATAAAATCTCCAGACCTCAGTTTCTTCACCTGTAAAACAGGCATACTAATAGAATATACCTCACATAGTTGTTTTGAGGCTCATGTAAGGTGATGTATAGAAAAGAGTTTTGTTAAATTAAAAGCACTGAAAAAATGTGTGTGTGTGGGGGGGTGGGACCAGGCCAACACTGTTTGAGTATCTTGTCTGCTATTGTGTGGTGTATTGATTCAAAACACCATGAAGTAGGGCTCAATTTCTTCACTGTACTTACATGGGGAAATGGAAGCATTGAGAAGCTAAATAAGTTGCCTGACCTCACAGAGCAGAAAAGAGCCAGAACTTGAACTATTATCATTTCCATCTCTGTAAAAACCTGTAAGAAATCACTGTTCTTATTGATACTGATAAATAAAGAAATTTTTTATTGACCATTTACTTATGGGGGGCTGTCGGGGACACAAGAGCACTATATGCAGGGTCTTTTTGTCAACTCAAGGAGCTTACACTCTATTTGGGATACTATTTGGGATAATAATCCAGGAAAAGTGAACCAGTCTTTCAGAGGGGAGCGCATGACAACAGCCTTAAATGGAGACAGGCAACATGAATTGTTAAGGTCAGAGGGGGCTGTTACTCCTGGGTTGGGGTCTTTAGAAAAGGCTTCATGGAGGGTGGGGAACTTGAGGTAGGCTTTAAAGAATGGATAGGGTTTGAAGAGACAGAGAATGTGGATGAATGATCATGGTGGGGACCATCTGGAGAGAGCCCTGGAAATGTGCTCAGTGGTGGGGCACGGGAGGAGCTGTTGACAATTGGCCATAGGTTATTTTCCACAAGGATTTGCAGAGTTGGCTATTGCTTGCCCAAATCAGTCCAGTAGCAGATGCGCAAGTGTGCCCCAGTTTGTCCTCAGACTGCACCCCTGTAGTCCCAGGGTGCCTCAGAGCTGTCTTCTTTTCTTTGGAAGGCTGCAAAGAGTGGGCACTGAATCGCTCCTCCTATGTCTGCCTATTCCCTCTGAAGCAGCCTATCCAATAATTTCCAGCGTGGCCCTCTCACTATTTAAACATCAGTCTTAGCTGGAGCAAACTTGATATCCTCCAAAGCTGGAGTCAGAGGACAACAGAGGAGGCGGCATGTGTGCGGTTGGGTCCTGGCCTAGCGAAGTCAGGCTCCAAGGGCTCTCTGAGTGGGCTTCATGCCTGGCCTCTTCCTGGCCATCTGAAGCCCAGTGTAGGAATGAGCAGAGTCAGGCTGGGATGTTGTTGGTGAAACAAGAATGGATTTGGATAATTTCAGGACCAGGATGGAGGTGAGGGTGAAGATAACATGTGAACACCATGGGTAGTTTGGAATGGGGTGGGTACATGTCCTGTACACATGTGGTCTGACAATTAAGTTCGTGAACTCATCTTAGAGAAGTTGCTACATACCTCATTGCTGAATATCACTACAGTCACCTTCGAAGTACTCCCCTTGGGAAGCTATGCACTGATGCCAGTGCCTAGTCCACCCTTCAAAGCAAAATTGGAACTCTTTCTGGAATGGCCATCAGAGCTGTCGTCATATTATCCTTGGTGTCCTGAATGCCATCCAAATGTCTTCCTTTATCTTCACGTAAAGAAAGAAGTAATTGGAGGCCAGATCAGGTGAGTAGAGAGGTGAATACAGTTATTTGTTTACTGGCTAAAAACTCCCTCACAGACAGTGCCCTGTGAGCTGGTGCATTGTCGTGATGCAAGAGCCATGAACTGTTAGCTAAAAGTTCAGGTCACCTAACTGTTTCATGCAGCCTTTTCAGCACTTCCAAACAGTAAACTTGGTTAACTGTTTGTCCTGTTGGTACAAATTTACAATGAATAATCCCTCTGATATCAAAAAAGGTTAGCAACAGTGTTGCAACAAGTTTGGGAACTTAATTGTCCGATCTTTTATGCCTGCATAGGGTGCATGCTGGAGAAGACTGGGAGGTCAAAAAGCACATCCTTCCTTGACACCCCATTGCTGTGCCACTTCAGGTGTTGAAATAGGCCAAGGATCCCCATAGAGCAACTTCTGCCTCCTCATATTGAGTACTTTGTCTCATCTCCTAGCAGAGCATCAATATATCCCGAGCTAGGTCCATCAGTTTTGTGTAAGGAAGTCTTGGTGTAGAATATGTACTGGTTGGCAAGTTTCATAATCACAACGTGGTCACTTAATTTGGTGTGACTCAGATGACCACATTAATCAGGCTGGCTGACTTATTCCTTATGTCTTGAACTTTGGGCTACTCAGTCTCCATGCTTTTCTGGGCTCCTGGATAAATTTCCTTTCAAAGCACTCTCTTTGGGCATCTACCTGAAGCCTTGGCTTTTCATGGTCCCCGTTTTCCATTCCAGGCTTTCCAATCAAGTGTCCAGGCCCATCGTGACCCCTGCACTCAAATATAATGCAGTATTACTGCCTCCACTTCCTTTCCCACATGGGCATTTAGAGCCTCTGTCTTGGGTAAGAGAGGTTTCCCTCTTTCCCTTTCCTCCACCACTTTCTTGAATTCACCCCCTTTTCTTTTCTCCACTGGCCTTATCCAGGCTTTCTCCTCCCTCATTTCGGTGGTTTAGCAAGGCCTGTCTCCCTGTTCTAGATTCTGAAACTTTTTCTAGGTTATCTTACTCCCTAATCCCTCATTAAATTTTTTTTTTTTAATCTGGAGTCTTCTTCCATAAAAGTGCCCCTCTTGGAGATAGCTAGATTGTTAAGGTGACCCCTGCCAGAATATAAATGTTATGTCAATGATAACATGTAATTTGGCATGACCCTTCTGAAATTGTGTCTTAATCCAATGAAATGGTGAACATTCCAGGCAAAAATTTAAAGCTATAGATTGAGACTTTGGGGGAAGACATCTGAAACTCCTCATATTTGAGGTGGTCTTAATCTCAGAGAAAGTTCCAGGTTAGGGCTATCTTCTTGGTCACACTCTGTTTCTCCTTTTGTCTGCCTTTGCCCTCCAATTTGCCCCTCTACTTTGGACTAGAAACTAGGATGTGGCATACAGGAACAAGGGGTGTGGCCCACATTATTCACACCTGCCTTCTCACAGGAGGAACAAGATGGGAGCAGCAAGAGCGCCTGGCACATCCAATTGTTCTTCAACTTTCTTTCCCTTTAACAATCACTTCTTTTGATGCTCTTGGCAGAGAGAAAGGATGACTCTTTACTCTTTGGGTCATCCAAATATCTAGGGTTGGATTTATATAGCCCAGACCCCTTTGGACCTTGAAGGTTACAATCGTTCTCAGCCTTTACTATCTATGTTCCCATCTATTTATCATTCTGTGAGCCCCACCATGATAGAAGCCAAAGCCCCCACTTCTTCCAGGAAGGCTATTTGTATGTTTATAGGCATTTTGTTATTATAATTATCACTTCAAGTAAAATTTAAAGACATGAAAAACTGCAAGAATATTGTTTGGAGCCTATTTTATTGCTATGGCTTTAAAATAAACCAAAATAGTAATTCCATTAGTAACGGAAAATCATAGGAGTGCTGAACTGTTGAGTATAAATTTTGCTGCTACGGAAACTGTGCCACAATGATAATAAACACACAATTGAAGAGTGGTTATTGGCAGCCTGGGTAGACAGGAGACAACACGTCACCCTTGCAGGGCCATATGGGAATTGAGGTGGAGGACTTTTTAGTGTTCTGAGAACTACATATGCTTGTACATGGAGAGTGAGGTGGTAGAAAGAGCACTGAAAGATCTTGGTTGAAATCCCTTATCTGCCTGTTTCTGGCTATGGAAGCCTGAGCAGTTCACGCAGCCTCATCAATAAAATGGGGATAATTCTACCAGGTTGCAAAGATCAAAGGTGACACAAAATGTAAATTTCATAAAGGCAGGGCCCCTCTCTATCTTGCTCTCCACTTTATCCCTTGTGCTACTTCCAATGCCTCGTTTGTAACTATCATATTATTGTCATGCTCATGTTGTTGTTATAATTCTCTCTCTTTTTCTTAAAATCACTAGTAGGTAATCAAAACCCTTTGGTCCAGTTAATCTTCCTGCCTCCTTTCTACCTCTATCAGCAACACATCCCTCCCAATCCAGAGTCTACAGCCTAACCAGTAGAGATCTACAGGGTAACCAGTTGCAAAATTGAAAGAAGTCTTGAGTAATAAAGAAAAAAACCAAAAGGGTTTTCCCACCAACACATGATTGATGAGCTATGAGTATGTATATTTTAACCTTTGGCAAAACATTTCTGAAGCAAATTACAGTTCTTGATTTAATAGTGAGACTTCCAGACACAAAGAGTGTCTCAGATAGGCCAGGGATTTGTTGCTTGATTTATAAGAAATGGTTTTGGTGTAAATGTTTATTACAGTCAAGTTCTCTTTAAAGGTGATATATGGCATTATTACATTAGCATGAAAAGTGGTGTCTTCAGATCTCCCCGACTGTACTGGGTCATAGCTTCACATCTTCCATGACTGGGAAGATTGCTTTCCACCATCTCACCCAGCCGCACTTATGGTTCTTTATCAACTTTATGTCTTAATTGTAACACCTGCACAGCTCCTATCAAGCATTAAAAGTTCTCACTTTGCACCTTTTGGCATGTAGATGACCTTTGGCTTTTTGGATTGTTAATTCTATTTCTTGGAGAGAGCTGAGCAAATGTAGCCAGCCAGGGAATCTCAGTTTCCTTACCTGTAAAATGAAGAGTGAATATAGCATGTTTCCCACCACTACTTGGTCTCTTAAAAACAAGTTCCCTGTTGTAGTTTCCTTTCTATTTCAGTGCTCTGTCTGCATAATAACTGATATTAGGTAATGTTCACTCACCAGTTTTTGAGGGAATGAATGAGTGAATGATGCCGTGTTTGGGAGGTTTGGGGTAATGAAGACCTGTAGAAAGTTTTTTCTAGACATTCAGAAAAGAGGATCCTATCAAATCTCAATGAAACTTCTTTCTCTCTTCCTTTCCCTTATTTGACTTATGTGACTTCAGATATGCCCAATTGACTTAGCTTTTAACCCTGATGCTGCTATGGGTTTCAAGTTTCTGCCCCACACCTCCTCAGGCTCCATCCCATTGTCTGCTTTGGAACCCCGTCCCTTCTGGATGAAGTTGATGATATATTGGAAATCACAGGTTCCCAGAGACTGAGGAATAATTATACTTAATAGGAATAAAATGAATTGCCAATTGCCCTCTTTGGGGTAACCCTATATTTACCTTGTAATGATATGGAAATTACCATCTAATCATTACCCTACTGGCTGGCATCTGCTCAGCCATTAATTGGTTAATGGCCATCATGCCATGCAGGGAATTGAGGAATATGCCTACTCCTTAATTTCCATAATTTAAAAATTTTCATTGGATTGGGGCAGGTTCTTAGGAAACAGTCATGTGGGGAGCTGGAAGGAATAGTGCCACGTACAAAAGGATCGGGGTCCTTAGCTGAGGGTCTTTTCCCCAGAAGGCAAGTCTAGCCCTTCCACAACTGGTGGCAGGTGGAAAATACACAAGGGAGAGGTCCACTGAGGTCAGAATGACTCTCGTCACGCCCATCTTTATGGCAATGAAAGGACCAGATATGTTGGGGCAAGTCACAATTAAAGACCAAATTAAATCCTGCTTCAACCCTTAAACACTAATTAAATCATTTATTCATCCAGTCTATTCACTGAGCACACACATGAAGCAGAGCACTTCCAGTCTCCTTGCTGTACATTGATCTTGCTCTTCTCTGAACCTCTCCCTTGAGATTTCACTTGCTAAGTGTTTTGTGTGGTCATCTCATGCTTCCCAGTGTCTCAGTCTTGCATGAAAAGTGGATTGGGAGTTTCTGAGGGCAACATTTGTATAAACAATCCTTTATGTTCTCTTTATGACAAGTCCAGAGCAGGCAATTAAGATGTGTGTTAAATAGTAAGACAACTGTATAGAGGAAGAGTGTATGAACTTTGGGGTCAGCTAGACATGGATTCATATCCCAACTTTGTTACTACTTGGTTGTGGGAACCACAGATAAATCTCATACTTTCTCTAAGACTGTTTCTTAATCCCCCCAAAAATGGGAATAAAAAAATTAGAGCATATATTATAATACTGATAATATGTGTATATAGTATTATTATATATACTAAGTACATAGTATTATTAGTATATAGTATTACTATATAGTATAATAATACATGTATATGATAATGCATAATAATAATGAGTCACGTAATACATGACACCAAAATAGTACCTAATATTATATGTACTATGTATTATATTTGCATATTAATTCATGTCATTGTAATATATATGAGAAATATTTATGTGGATATACATATATGCATGTATATATATATGAGAGTGTATATATATATATATATATATATATATATATATATATATATATATATGTTAACAGGGTAATCATTTTCCTTTCTTCTTTTTCATGGGAGCAGAGGTAACGGGGGGTTGATATCCTTAGTAACTGTGATTATGTTTTGTTTTGTTTTTTAATTTATTGGAGTGACAATTGTTAGTGAAATTACATAGATTTCAGGTGTACAATTCTGTATTACATCATCTATAAATCCCATTGTGTGTTCACCACCCAGAGTCAGTTCTCCTTCCATCACCATATAATTGATTCCCTTTACCCTCATCTCCCTCCCCCCACCACCCTTACCCTCTGGTAACCACTAAACTATTGTCTGTGTCTATGAGTTTTTGTTTCTCATTTGTTAGTCTTGTTGTTTTAGTCTTGTTTTTTGTTTATATACCACCTATCAGTGAAATCATATGGTTCTCTGCTTTTTCTGCTTGTCTGACTTATTTCGCTTAGAATTATACTCTCAAGATCCATCCATGTTGTCACAAATGTTCCTATATCATCTTTTCTTACTGTTGAATAGTATTCCATTGTGTATATATACCACAACTTCTTTATCCATTCATCTATCAAAGGACATTTTGGTTGTTTCCATGTCTTGGCCACCGTAAAAAAAGCTGCAACGAACATTGGAGCACACGTGTCTTTATGCATAAATGTTTTCAAATTTTTTGGGTAGATACCCAGGAGAGGGATTGCTGGGTCATATGGTAATTCTATTTGTAATTTTTTGAGGAACCTCCACACTGCCTTCCATAACGGCTGCACCAATCTGCATTGCCACCAACAGTGTATGAGGGTTCCTTTTTCTCCACAGCCTCTCCAACACTTGTTACTATTTGTCTTGTTGATGATAGCCATTCTGAGTGGGGTGAGGTGATATCTCATTGTGGTTTTTATTTCCATTTTCTCTAATGATTAGTAATGTTGAGCATTTCTTCATATGTCTATTTACCATTTCTATGTCCTCTTTGGAGAAATGTCTCTTCAAGTCCTCTGCCCATTTTTCAATTGGGTTGTTTGTTTTTTTGTTGTTGAGCTTCATGAGTTCCTTGTATATTTTGGATATTAACCACTTATCGGAGGCCCTGTTTGCAAAAATCTTCTCCCATTCAGTCGGGTGCCTCTTTATTTTGTCGATGGTTTCTTTTGATGTGCAGATGATTTTAAGTTTCATATAGTCCCATTCGTTTATTTTAGCTTTTACGTGCATTGCCTTTGGAGTCAAATTCATAAAATGCTCTTTGAACCCAAGGTCCATAAGTTTAGTACCTATGTTTTCTTCTATGCAGTTTATTGTGTCAGGTCTTATGCTTACGTCTTTGATCCATTTTGAATTAATTTTAGTACATGGTGACAGATAGCAGTCCAGTTTCATTCTTTTGCATGTGGCTATCCAATTCTCCCAGCACCATTTATTGAAGAGGTGTCTTTCCTCCATTGTATGTTTTTAGATTCTTTGTCAATAATTATCTGTCCATATTTATGTGGTTTTATTTCTGGGTTCTCAATTCTATTCCATTGGTCATTGTGTCTGTTTTTCTGCCAATACCATGCTATTTTGATTATTGTAGCCCTGTAGTACAAGCTAAAGTCAGGGAGTGTGACCCCTCCAGCATTGTTCTTTTGTCTTAAGATTGCTTTGGCTATTCGGGGTCTTTTGTGGTTCCAAACAAATCTGATAATTTTTTGTTCTATTTCTCTAAAAAATGCCATTGGGATTTTGATGAGGACTGCATTAAATCTGTATATTGCTTTGGGTAATATGGCCATTTTAACTATGTTGAGTCTTCTAATCCATGAGCACAGAATGTCTTTCCATTTCTTTGTGTCTTCTTCAATTTCTTTCAAAAATGTCTTATAGTTTTCAGCATATAGGTACTCCACATCCTTGGTTAAGTTTATTCCCAGGTATTTTATTCTTTTTGCTGCAATTGCAAAGGGAATTGTTTATTGTATTTCTTTTTTAGAGATTTCATTGTTAGTATATAGGAATGCAATGGACTTTTGTATGTTGATTTTGTAGCCAGCATCTTTACTGTATTCGTTGATTGTTTCTAACAGCTTTTAAGTGGAGTCTTTATGGTTTTCTATACATAGCATTATGTCATCTGCAAAGAATGATAATTTAAATTCTTCATTCCCAATTTGGATGTCTTTTATTTCTTTCTCTTGCCTGATTGCTCTGGCAAGGACATCCAACACTATGTTGAAAAGCAGAGGGGACAGCCCTGTCGATTTCCTGAATGTAGAGCAAAGGGCTTCAGTTTTTCACCATTAATTATGAGATTAGCTGAGGGCTTGTCATATATGGCTATCATTATGTTAAGGTATTTTCTTTCTATACCTATTTTATTAAGTATTTTAATCATAAATGGATGTTGTATCTTGTCAAATGCTTTTTCTGCATCAATTGATATAATCATATGATTTTTGTCCTTTATTTTGTTTGTGATGTATTACATTGATGTATTTGCAGATGTTGAACCATCCTTGTGCTCCAGGAATGAACCCCACTTGGTCGTGATGAATAATCTTTTTAATGCATTGTTGTATTCGATTTGCTAGAATTTTGTTTAGGATTTTTGCATCCATATTCATCAGAGATATTGGTCTATAGTTTTCTTTCTTTGTGTTGTCCTTACCAGGTTTTGGTATCAGGGTAATGTTGGCCTCATAAAATGAGTTAGGGAGTACTGTCTCTTTTCCAATTTTTTGAAGAGTTTGAGCAGGATTGGTATTAGATCCTGTTTGAAGGTTTGGTAGAATTCACTGGTGAAGCCATCTGGTCCCGGACTTTTGCTTTTGGGAAGGTTTTGGATGACTGATTCAATTTCTTTACTGGTGATTGGTCTGTTTAGATTTTCCAGTTCTTCATGATTCAGCCTTGGAAGGCTATATATTTCTAAGAATTTGTCCATTTCTTATAGGTTATTGAATTTGGTGCATATAGTCTTTCATAGTATTCTTGCATGATTCTTTGTATTTCTGTGGTGTCCGTGATAACTTCCCTTTTTTCATATCTGATTTTGTTAATTAGTGTCTTCTCTCTTTTTATCTTAGTCAGTTTGGCCAAGGGTTTTTCGATTTTGTTCATTTGTCAAAAAACCAGCTGTCACATTAATTATTTCTATTGTCTTTTTGTTCTCTATTTCAATTAGTTCTGCTCTGATTTTTGTTATTTCCTTTCTTCTGCTTACCTTGGGTTTCAGTTGTTCTTCTTTTTCTAGTTCTTCAAGGTGTAACATGAGGTTATTTATTTGGGATTTTTCTTGTTCTTGAGATAGGCCTGTAATGATATAAATTTCCCTCTTAAAACTGCTTTCACTGCATCCCAAATATTTTTGTAGGATGTCTTTTCATTGTCATTTGTTTCTATGTATCTTTCGATCTCTCCTTTAATTTCTTCTTTGACCCAGTCGTTCTTTAAAAGTGTGTTATTTAATCTCCATGTACTTGTGTTTTTCCTGCTTTCTTTTTGCAGTTGATATCCAATTTCAAAGCCTTGTGGTCAGAAAATATGCTTGGTATAATTTCAATCTTCTTAAATTTGCTGAAGCTGATTTTATGTCTCAATATATGGTCTATCCTTGAGAATGTTCCATGTACACTCAAAAAGAATGTATAGTCTGATATTTTAGGATGAAGTGTTCTCTATGTATGTCAGTTATGTCCAATTCATCTAATGTGTCATTTAGGGCTGCTATTTTGTTATTTATTTTCTGTTTGGATGATCTATTCATAGCTGTCAATGATGTATTTAAGTCCCCTAGTATAATTGTGTTTTGGTCAATTTCTCCCTTTAGTTCTGTCAGTAGTTGCTTGGTATATTTCAATGCTCCCTGATTGGGGGCATAAATATTGATTAGTGTTATGTCTTCTTGTTTTATAGTCCCCTTTACCATTATGAAATATCCATCTTTGTCTCTTGTTACCTTTTTCACCCTGAAGTCTGTTTCATCTGAAATCATTATGGCTACACCTGATTTTCTCTGGGTGCCATTTGCTTGGAGTGTCTATTTCCACCATTTCCCTTTGAGTCTATGCTTGTCCTTGTAGCTGAGATGTGTCTCTTGGAGACAGCATATGGTTGGGTTTAGTTTTCTGATCCAATCTGCTACTGTGTGCCTTTTTATTGGTGAGTTCAGTCCATTTACATTTAGGGTGATTATTGATATATGAGGATTTTCTGTCATTTTATCTTTAGTTTTCTGGTAAGGCTGTGTCTCCATTGTTTCTTTGCCTTTTTGTTGTTGTCTATTATTTCTGTGTGGTGGTATTCTATGATGTTTCCCTCTGTTTCTTCTTTCATTACAGTATGTATTCAGTTCTGGATTTTTTTTGAGTGGTTACCCTTAAGTTTATGTAAAAGAAAGTTTGATATTTAGAGTATTCCATTTTCTTCAGCACGCTTACTTTCTCCATTCGCATATTCCGGTTCAGGCCTTTATTCTCCCCCTTTTTATGTTGCCACAAATTGTTCCTGTTGATGGTGGTCGAATAGCCTTCTTTAGTATTTCTTATAGTGCAGGTCTTGTATTAGAAATTTCCCTCAGCTTCTGTATGTGTGCAAATATATTTATTCCTCCTTCATATCTAAAGGATATCTTTGCTGGAAATATTACTCTTGGCTCATAATTTTTCTTTTTTAATAGTGTGAATATTTGGTTCCATTCTCTCCTGGCTTGTAGAGTTTCTGCTGAAAAATCTGATGATAATCGAATGGGTTTTCCTTTGTAGGTTACCGTCTTCTTTTCCCTGGCTGCCTGGAGGATTCTTTCTTTGTTGTTGATTTTAGACAGCTTCAATACAATGTGCCTTGGAGAAGACCTGTTGGGATTGAGTTAATTCGGTGTTCTATTTGCTTCTTGGATTCGAGGATCCAGTTTTGTCCACAAGTTTGGGAAGTTCTCATCAACAATTTGTTTGAATATATTCTCTGTTCCCTTCTCTCTTTCTTCTCCTTCTGGTATGCCCATTATTCTTATATTTCTCTTTCTGATAGAGTCAGAAAGTTGTTGTTAGTTCTTTCATTTCTTTTAAGTCTCAAGTCTCTTTCTTCTTCCATCCATGTAATTTCCAGGTTTCTATCTTCGATGTCACTGATTCTTTCCTCCATCTGGTCAACTCTACTACCTAAGCTGGTTATTTCATTCTTAATTTCTTCTATTGTGTTCTTAATCTCCAGAAATTCCATTTGGTTTTTTTTAAAATTTCAATCTCTTTCGTAAAATGCTCATGTTGTTCTTTGATTGCGTTTCTGAGTTCATTAAATTGCCTTTCTGTGTTTTCTTGTATCTCGTTGAGTTTTTTCAGAACTGCAATATTCTATTCTGTCATTTAAGTCACATATTTCCATATCTTTTAGTTCCTTTTTTGGAGACTTTTCACTTCCTTCTGAGCTGTCTTGTTGCCTTGGTTATTCATGGCAATTTCTGATTTATTATTTCTCTTCCTAGACATCTATAGGAGTGGGTTCTGCAACAGGTTGATAGGAAGAGGTCTTTCTTTTGTTTTCCAATACTTTTTGGTAGAATGTTTTATTTTCTCTTTGACTGCAGCCTTTTTTTCCCTCTTTCACACAGTAATGCTATGTTTTCTCTGGACAATTCCAACTTCTCACACAATGGGGTATTCCCTGGGAGACGGGTTTCTCCTCTGTTAATAGTTCGCCTGGGTCATAGGGCACCACGTCCCTGTGGGGATGCGGAGAGATTTTGAAGTTCCAAAGCTCTTCCTGCACCAGATTCAGAGCCCTTATGTTTCAGCAGTTCTGTTTACTCCTGCAGGGATCCGCCTAGATAGGTGGGGCCAGGGGCGGGGTGAGTTGTGAGAGGTGTCCCAGAGCAATGTTGGTGACCACCACCACAGCCGGTTCTACTTCCACAGCTCCCTCCTCTGTGCCGGAACCTGTTGGGCTGTGAATCTGTTTCTGCCGTCCATAGTTCTCAGAACAGCAAATATTCTCTTCTTTTGAACTGACACAGCTACTATTTGGCTTCTAGCACCGGGCAGGTGGGGGCGGGGCAAGCTCTGGGAGGGTAGGAAGGGGTCGGCTAGTCTCAGTGCCTAAGGCTTCTGTTCTCTGCTCGGCAGTGAGGGCTTAAACCACTGTTTTCAGACTTCTTCCCTCAGGCTTTTCTCTGAGATCTCTGCCGTGAGCATTGGGTTCAGCCGTGTTATATGCTGCCCCCTCAACCCTCTGTGCCATAAGCGGAACCCTAGCAGTCCGAGTTCTTCCCTTTCCCGCATCTGCGGTAGTTCTGGGATGCAGCGAGCTTGGAGCACTGAGCTAGTTCTGTGTCCTGTGACCACACATCTCCGTCTCCACAGTTCTCCCTTCCCTCCTCCCCCGCTCGAGCAATTCGCCCATCTTTAGGTGAATTCAGTAGTGGGCCTCTTCGTCTTGCCTGTCTGCTGTGCAGGGAGTCCTTTGTGGAGTTATTGTTGTTCGATTAGTTGTAAATTCCATGGGAGCTTTACAGAGGCTCACCTCATGCCACCATTTTGATGACCAAAGAATGTGTGATTATGTTTTGTGGTTATTTTTTATCTGACCTGTGAGTGGAAACAATATTTTGCCTCAATCTAGAGAATCATTGAAGATCATTCAAATCCCACTGGGGAAATTACATTGGAGGTGCTGTGCAATGCAACTTTCACACATGTTTTTTAATTTAATCCTCATATTAACTATACAAGGGGAGAAAATATTGTGAAAGGCAGTGTGCATGAGGCAATTAAGGAGATGATTTTATTAAGGTCATTTGCAACCAGGAGAATGCTAATTAATTACGAGTGTCTCAAAGAAAATGAAGGGGGTCTGGGGTTTTCTAGAGGAAGGTAAACAAGGGCACCATTTGTGAATCTTATGGGAGTCATGAGGAAGGATGGAGTTAGGTCTTATTTGACTCATTGAGGCAGGGTGGAAGTAGGTTTTCTCTCAAAATATGGGAACAGGGTGGTCTTTTGAGGCTAGCCCAGTCTAAAAAAAAAAAATGGCGTAGGGCTTTCCAACCTTCAGGAAAACAGGGTTTAAACTAATTTCAACATTGTCAGTGTCATCTTGGTGTTTGTAGTTGAGTGAACTAAAGATAATAGGAGAAGTTAAATAATTTGTCCAATATCTCACAACCAGTTTGAAGTGGAGCAGTCTCAGAATCCCAGCCTGTCTGGACTCAAAGCTGCCATCTTGTTACAGTTGCAATAGGTTTTTTTTCATTGATTCATCCAAGAAATGCTCACTGAGACACTACTATGTACCAGGAACTGTTCTAGGTGCTGGGGAAACTTCAATGAAGAGATAGGAAAGACCCTGGCTTCATGAAAGTTATATTTGAGTGGGGTAGAGACACTGAACAACTGAACAAGTAAGTAAGGACGATGATGGAGATTTAATACAAGATGGGGATTAAGTACTACAAAGGAAGTGAAACAGGGTAATGTGAGGAAGGGTGACTCAAGGTGAGGTAGGCTTCTGGGTGGGGGGTGACATTTGAGAAGGCACCAGCCATGCGCACAGCTCAAGGGTGTGGATGTTGGGGGACAACATTCTAGGAAGGGTAACATCAAGTACAAAGGCCCGTATGGGAATGAGCTTGGCTTGTCTGAGGAGCAAGCAGAAGCAACTGAAGCAGTGTGAATGATGGGCAGAAGGTAGAGTGAGGTCAGAAGTTTAGGAAAGCTACAGATCGGAAAGGATCTTGTAGGGGCTGATGAGAGGATTGGATTTTATTCCAAGTACAGTCAAGGAAGTCATCAGCAAAACATCAGAAAACACTGGATGGTTTAGGAGAATCTTCTGATTGTGAGCATTTGTGAAAGGCCAGGAAAGTGCTCCTGGTCCACCTGTAGCTGGGCTAGCCTGTCAACCACTGCTGTCCCTGCCCCCAGACATGCAACTTACTGACTGTGAGGATGGAAAACACAGCTGTCCTGCTGACGACAAACTGGGGACCAGAGGTCGACCTCCTGAAGCGGGGCCTTCACAAGCTTTGCTGACCTTCTGACTTCTGTATCACTGTGAAATGTCAACGTGTGCTTACCTCTGTCATTTATCCTCAATTTTCCCTTGGCAGTGGACAGAGTAGGAATATGATCCATCTCCTCCCCGGAAGAAGAGGAATCTTAGCAGTTGCACGATGGGCCCAACATCTTGCAGCCGGTTAATGAAGGAACTTAAACCAGAAACCAGGTTTTGTGACGGCTGGACTGACTAGCTCACACCCTACCCTGCCCCCACTTTGGGTTACAGAGACTTCAGGACAGGCTTACACAAGGGTGTCCAATTGAGTTCTAAAGTCACTTAGAATAATAGATGGAACTAGGAAATGTTCTGTATTTAGTGGTATTTCAGGCCACTACCTATGAGCTCTCAGCTGTGATCTACAGCCGGCCACTATTATCTGCTATTAGGACTGCCCTCTGTTAGCAACTATTATCACTTACCAACTAATAGCACCATTAGCTGCTATTATCACCTAGCTTCTATTATCCATTATTAGCTACTCTTATCAACTGTCTACTATTATCCACTATTAGCTTCTATTATCTTCAACCTTATCCAGTATCTTCCATTTGTTATCTGTGATCTACTATCAGCTGCTATCTATTATTTGCTATGTGCTACAATCTATCAGCTACTTTTTATTCTCTACTATCTATAGTTACCTACTATCTACCAGCTACTATGTAGTATTTCACATCCATCAACTGTCATATAGCTATCATTCTCCATCTGTCCTCTCTACCTAAACTACATACAGTAATTAGTAGTCATTAGAAATCTCAAGCCAGAATTTTGCTTACAGATGTCCCTCTGGGGTGAAAGCCCCATGCCTGCCATATGTTTTGAGTGGCACTATTCATGGTGGGTTCCTATGTATTCACAGCCAGGAGGCCACAGATCCTCTCTACCCCTCACAGCATCCCTAGCTCATGTACCCATGAGACTCCTGGGATCTTATCATAGACCTGGAATGGGGGGGGGGTCTTTGACAGGAAGAGTCAAAGGCCCACTTGTGGGACTGGAATTGAGACATAGCTTTAATGACACATTTGGATTGACCAAGTAAAGCCTGCTTATGGTAGAATGTCTGCTCCCATAGGACTTAAAATTCAGAAATATGCCCACAGACAAGATAGATCAAAATGGACTGCCTTACCTGTCCCTCATCCCCAAACACATACATGACTCAGGTGTATCCAGATAGATGTCAGAGACAGGCTTGGGAGCATGTGCTGAGATGCAGCAAACAGGTGGGCAGTGCTGAATGCAGACGAGCAAGGACAGCTCTGCTCTTTCTGGGAGGCTAATGGCCTGCAAATAGGTGAGGTGGATGACTTCTTCCTGGGAGGCCTGGGTGGTCCTGACCATAGAGTGCCTGTCTCAGGAGTCAGATGAGTTTATGGAAGGCCCTGGGCATGCAGTCTGGTGGTGGGGTTAAAGTCCTTATTCCAGCTGCTGATGGCATGATTTTGAGCGAGTCGTTTCACCTCAGAGAATTCATGAAAGTAACATGCATACACAAGAAACAGGTTGGTGGAAGAAACATTCTAGGAGATAGGGAGAGGGCCAGAGCAGCGGCAGGTGCAGCAGGAGCTCATCAGCTCAGAAGGACCCCTCTGGAGAAGGAGCAGGCTACATAAAGATCTATCAAGTGTTACAGCTAGGATGGTCATTATAGAGCATCTAGAATGAAATCTTCCAAATTATGGGTCATGACCCCTTAGGGGAGTGAAATCAAATCAATTAATGGACTGTGACCAGCATTAAAAATAAATGAAATTGAATAAAATGGAAAAGTAGTAGAGTACATCACATATAGTAAGGATAAGCTTTGTTTTGTGGGAAAAAAATTTACCTGTGAACTGGGTTGGAAGAGCAACTGTATTTCTTACTGAGAATCGTGGTGAAATGTTTGAAAACCATCAAACTGGTCCAGTTGTCCAATTTGAAGATCAAGGCTTGGAGAGGTTAAGTGCTGAGCCAGGGCAAGAATATGCTACCACTAAAGAATGATAATGGCTAAGCAAGGTATGGAAACTCCTCCTGTGCCTCCTCTCCAAGGGAAGGGGCCATTTGAGAGCACTGAGTTAGGGACTCCCTCACTGAAAGAAGGGACAGTATCAGGACTGCTGTGATAGTGACATGGAGGGCATTCTTGCATCCCAGCCAGCACAGTGGCTTACTCAAGCCTCCAGCTAATGAATTCCACTCAGCCCTGACCCAGGGGCACTTATAGTCTAATAGCATCCATGGCCAGCCTTTAGGACCAGCTATGGATTTGGAGTCAGGGGTTCAAATCCTGTACTGCCAGTTATAGACTGGGTCAGACATGCCATATACAATTCATGAGTCTCAGTCTATCCATATTTAAATGGAAATGCCTACCTTATGAGTTTTGTTTGTTTGTTTGTTTGTTTTTTAAAGAATTCAATGAGAAAAACCAAAAGGAAAGTGCTCGGCTCTTGAATATATTCAATAAATGTTTACCCTTGCCACCTCCCCTGCACAATCCTCCCCTCCCACAGTACTTCTTGGTTCACAAAGGCTTCCATATTAATTATCTCATTGACTGTTTCAGCTAGCAAAGAGTTCTTATACAAATAGGTCAGTAGAGTAAATACTCAGTAAAGTAAATATTCAGTTGGCAGGGTTTGACAACATTTAGTATTTACATTTATGGAGGCAAAGAAGCCAACATCTCACAAGGCATATAGAGTTGACATATAGAGTTCCCAGCGAACACACAGACTTAGAAGCCATGACTCCTTCCAGAAATTTCCAGTGCTCCTGAGGTTACTAACAGTGTATGCCCTTGGGCCATCCTTCCAGAAGCTTTTAGGTTAGGGAAAATGGAGACTGGGTTTGAGGTAGCTGGTGTCCCTCCTCTCTCCTCCTCAGCTTGGCTTGTGTTAAAATCACTGACCTGGCAGATGCACTTCCTTTCTCGTGCCTTGGACTTCAGATGAATCTGGCCAGGAGGCCCATTAATGAGAAACATGATCTAAATCTGGAAGGGCTTGAATGCTCTGGGGAAAAATACTGTTTTTTTCCACATTAAAAAAAAAAAGTGCTTCTATTATCTCCCTCAAGATAAATTCCAGCTATTTACTCACAGTTTCCTCTATGAGAAAAGCATATCCATTCCCTGGGGGCGTCTTTCTTGTTTGATAACCTCATAACCAGATTGTAGGTGCATATATATCAAGGTGCTTGTTACTGTACCGTCTCTCTCTCAGGTGTGACGATGGATGCATGAGAAGGAGCTTCGTGTATTTAGAAGGCAGGCAGCCCAGTTGTTTGCTTTTTGAACAGGTTGATTCCCTCATGAGTTCCCTGACTGTTTGGATGGTGCCATTCATTATGCAGTCACTCAAACCCCACTGCTGGCACTGGAGCTGAGCTCTTTTAGAACCAGGCCAGCCACAAGCCCTGTATTTTCCTCCCTGCATTCACAGGGGCTACGCTGCAGACAGAGTTCAATATAGCTGTACCCGGAGGCTGGGGATCATCTGGATAGGCCTGGTTTGTATAATTTGTCTCATTGCCCTCTGAATATATTTGCATGTGCCCGGTTTTCCGATTTGAAATTATGGCTACTATAGCCATCCTTTCCTCTTGCCAATTTCACTCCTCAATCTCACCAGTCTCATCAAGTGTTCCCCAAAAGAGACTCCTTTTTCTTTGGGAAGCTCTGACAAATCTTATCCAATGCTATGGACTATAGAAATAAACTAAAATTCTGTATTAACCAGTATAATGAGAAGCTCAGCTCTCATTATACTGAATGAGAAGTTCTCTATGGATGTGAGTGCTCAAAGCACAGGTTCTTCAGGTAGAGGACCCAACACAGGGAGGCTTCACGTGGCAGGGTTTCAGAACTCTATGCTGCAGTTTCACTCTTTTCCCCTCCTTAGCTTTACTGAGGTATAATTTACATACCAGCAAATTCACTCGTTTGGAGTGTACAATTCCATGATTTTTCATATATTTACAGAGTTGTGCTACTATTATCACAATTCAATTTTAGAACAGTTTTATTACCCCATAAAAGGAACTGTTTACTCTGATTAGCCATCACCCTCCCAACCCTACCCTCTCCTCCTAACTCTAAGCAACCACTAATTTACTTTCTGTTGTGATAGATTTGCCTATGCTGAACATTTCATTTAAATAGAATCATACAATATGTGGTCCTTTGAGACTGGCTTCTTTGACTTAGCATATTTTTGAGGTCCATCCATGTTGCATTAGTATGTATTAGTATTTCATTTCTTGTTAGTTATTATTATTATTATTATCCTTATTTAGTTTATCCATTCACCAGTTGAACTTTTGGGTTATTTTCACTTTTTGACTGTTAAGAATAATGCTGCTGTAAATATTCACAGATAAATCTTTGTGTGCACATACACTTTAATTTCTCATGGGTAGATACCTAGGAGTGGAATTGCTGGGTCATATATTTATATACTCTATATTTATATTTATTATACACTCTATATTAAACATTTTGAGAAAGCATCAACTATTTTCCAAACTGGCTGTACTATTTTACATGCTCACCAGCAATGTATGAGCATTCCAGTTTCTCTATATTCTCACCAACACTTGTTACTGTATGTCTTTTTTATTACAGCTATTGTAGTGGGTATAAAGTGGTATGTCATTATATTAATTTGCATTTCTCTAATTGCTAATGGTGTTGAGCATCCTTTCTTTTCTCTAATGACTAGTTGTGTGTCTTTGATGAAATGTCTATCTTTTATCCATTTTTATGTTGAATTATTTGTCTTATTGAGTTAGAATAGTTTTTACATATTTTGGTATAGGTATATTAGTTTTATAGTGGACTCTGAGAAAGAACATACTGCCAAGAAGGGCTCCTCGTGGCTAATTTGGCTCAAATAAAAAACAAAAACCCAAAAACAGAGCCTAGCAGAGTTTTCTAAACAGGAGCCTCTCATGTAAGCTGCTCTTCAGAAAAAAGCCTGTACTGCACTGCCTGCCTGCATTGTGTTCCTGCTGTCTGAGCCAGTCCTTATAAAATAGTTCCTGGAATGATATTTCAACCAATAGGACTGAGACTTTCCCCATCCAATTGGAGCTGTGTAGCTAACTCCCCCACCCCCATTAGTATCTTTACTGACCAATCAGAGCAGCTCCATTCTGACTAATCAGGACAGTGCTTTTTGGACCAATCAAACTTTGAGGATTTAAAGTCCTTATTTGCATGAAGATGGACAAATCAGGGACCAGGGGCAGGGACTTTATATAAGTCAGCTCCTATCTGGCTTGGAGTCCACTTTCTCCTTCTACTGAAGACTGCATTTCCCCTCCTGGAGCTGAAAAACCAAAGAATCCTCACAAGAGTAAGGTAGAGCAGAGTGGACTGGAGCTGACCAGGGCAGAGTTGTCTAGCCAGAGAAGGCCGCCTGGCCCTAGGGCTACTTCACAGCTGTGCTGTTTCATAATTGAGCTATAACACTATTGAGCTGTTCTACAGCCATGCTGTTCTCATAGCTGTGCTATATTTTAATTGAGCTCTTTGCACTGAATAAAGTTTCCTTCTTCACCACATCCCAAATTGGGGATTCCTGTTGGCATTGAATTGGTGCCAATGACAACTGGTTGATGATTGCTACTATAACAAATTACTACAAACTTAGTAGTTTTAAACAACACGAACTTATCATTTTAGACTTCCATAGGTCAGAAATTTGATACAGATATCACTGAGCTAAGACTGAAGTGTTGGCAGGGTCTAGGGGAAAACCTGTTTCCTGTCTTTTTCAGCTTCTAGACGTTATCTGCATTCTTTGGCTTGTGGCCCCTTTCCTCTGTCTTCCAAACCAGCATCATAGCATTTCTCTGACCCTTCTTCCATTATCACATCTTTTTCTGACCACAACCTGGAAATATTCTCTGATTATTAAGGACTCATGTAATTAGATTAAGGATAATCTGGATGAACTGTATACTTTTCCTATCTTTTTTTTTAAATTAAATTTTATTGGGGTGAAAATTGTTAGTAAAGTTACATAGATTTCAGGTGTACAATTCTGTATTACATCATCTATAAATCCCATTGTGTGTTCACCACCCAGAGGCAGTTCTCCTTCCATCACCATATATTTGATCCCCTTTACCCTCATCTTCCACCTCCTCCTCCCCCCTTACCCTCTGGTAACCACTAAACTATTGTCCGTGTCTATGAGTTTTTGTTTCTCATTTGTTTGTCTTGTTCTTTTGTTGTTTTTGATTAATATACCACGTATCAGTGAAATCACATGGTTCTCTGCTTTTTCTGTCTGACTTATTTCACTTAGCATTATACTTTCAAGATCCATCCATGTTGTCACAGATGGTCCTATTTCATATTTTCTTACCACCGAATAGTATTCCATTGTGTATATATACCACAACTTCTTTATCCATTCATCTATCGAAAGACATTTTGGTTGTTTCCATGTCTAGGCCACCGTAAATAAAGCTGCAATAAACATTGGAGCAGATGTGTCTTTATGGATAAATTCTTCAGATTTTTTTGGTAGATACCCAGGAAAGGGATTGCTGGGTCATACGGTAATTCTATTCGTAATGTTTTGAGGAACCTCCACACTACCTTCCATAATGGCTGCACCAGTCTGCATTCCCACCAACAGTGTATGAGGATTCCTTTTTCTCCACAGCCTTTCCAATACTATTTGTCTTGTTGATAATAGCTATTCTGACTGGGGTGAGGTGATACCTCATTATAGTTTTTATTTCCATTTCTCTGATGATTAGTGACGTGAAACTTTTTTTTTATATGTCTATTTGCCATTTATATGTCCTCTTTGGAGAAATATCTCTTCAGGTCGTCTGCCCATTTTTCAAATGGGTTGTTTGATTTTTGTTGTTGAGCTTCATGAGTTCCTTGTATATTTTCGATATTAGCCCTCTATCGGAGGCACTGTATGCAAAAATCTTCTCCCATTCAGTCAGTTGCCTCTTTATTTTGTCGATGGTTTCTTTTGCAGTGCAGAAGCTTTTAAGTTTCACAGAGTCCCATTCGTTTATTTTAGCTTTTACATGCATTGCCTTTGGAGTCAAATTCATAAAATGCTCTTTGAACCCAAGGTCCATAAGTTTAGTACCTATGTTTTCTTCTATGCAGTTTATTGTGTCAGGTCTTATGCTTAGGACTTTGATCCATTTTGAATTAATTTTTAGTACGTGGTGATAGATAGCAATTCAGTTTCATTCTTTTGCACGTGGCTATCCAATTCTCCCAGCACCATTTATTGAAGAGGCTGTCTTTTCTCCATTGTATGTTTTTTGCTTCTTTGTCAAAAATTATCTGTCCATATCTATGTGGTTTTATTTCTGTGTTCTCAATTCTATTCCATTGGTCTATGTGTCTGTTTTTCTGCCAATACCATGCTGTTTTGATTATTGTAGCCCTGTAGTACAAGCTAAAGTCAGGGAGTGTGACCCCTCCAGCATTGTTCTTTTTTCTTAAGAGTGATTTGGCTATATGGGGTCTTTTGTAGTTCCAAACAAATCTGATGATTTTTTGTTCTATTTCTATTAAAAATGCCATTGAAATTTTGATGGGGATTGCGTTAAATCTGTATATTGCTTTGGGTAACATGGCCATTTTAACTATGTTCATTCTTCCAATCCATGAGCACGGAGTGTCTTTCAATTTCTTTGTGTCTTCTTCAATTTCTTTTAAAAATGTATTACAGTTTTCAGCATATAGGTCCTTCACATCTTTGGTTAAGTTTATTCCCAGGTATTTTATTCTTTTTGCTGCAATTGCAAAAGGAATTTTTTTTTGTATTTCTTTTCCTGAGATTTCATTGTTAGTATATAGAAATGCAATAGACTTTTGTACGTTGATTTTGTAGCCAGCAACTTTACTGTATTCGTTGATTGTTTCTAATAGCTTTTCAGTGGAGTCTTTAGGGTTTTCTATATATAGCATCCTGTCATTTGCAAAGAGTGACAATTTAACTTCTTCATTCCCAACTCGGATGCCTTTTATTTCTTTCTCTTGCCTGATTGCTCTTGCGTGGACTTCCAACACTATGTTGAAAGGCAGAGGCGATAGGGGACAGCCCTGTCGAGTTCCTGAATGTAGAGCAAAGTGCTTCAGTTTTTCACCATTAATTATTAGATTAGCTGAGGGCTTGTCATATATGGCTTTATTATATTAAGGTATTTTCCTTCTGTACATATTTTATTCAGTGTTTTAATCATAAATGGATTTGTATCTTGTAAAATGCTTTTTCTGCATAAATTGATAGAATCATATGATTTTTGTCCTTTGTTTTATTTATGTGATGTATCACTTTGATGGATTTGCGGATGTTGAACCATCCTTGTGCCTCTGGGATGAACCCCATTTGGTCATGATGAATCTTTTTAATGCATTGTTGCATTCGATTTGCTAGAATTTTGTTCAGGATTTTTGCATCTGTGTTTATCAGAGATATTGGTCTGTAGTTTTCTTTTTTTGTGTTGTCCTTACCAGGTTTTGGTATCAGGGTAATGCTGGCCTCATAAAATGAGTTAGGGAGTACTGTCTTTTTTTCAATTTTTTGAAGAGTTTGAGCAGGATTGGTATTAGATCCTGTTTGAAGGTTTGGTAGAATTCACTAGTGAAGCCATCTGGTCCTGGACTTTTGCTTTTGGGACGGTTTTGAATGACTGATGCAATTTCGTTACCGGTGATCGATTTGTTAGATTTTCCAGTTCTTCATGGTTCAGCCTAGGGAGGCTATATGATTCTAAGAACTTGTCCATTTCTTCTAGGTTATTGAATTTGGTGGCATGTAGTCCTTCATAGTATTCTTGGATGATCCTTTGTATTTCTGTGGCATCCGTGATAATTTACCCATTCCTGATTTTGTTAATTAGTGTCTTCTCTCTTTTTATTGTACTGAGTCTAGCCAAGGGTTTGTCAATTTTGTTAATCTTTTCAAAGAACCAGCTCTTTGTCACATTAATTTTTTTTATTGTCTCTTTGTTCTCTATTTCATTTAGTTCTGCTCTGATTTTTATTATTTTCTTTCTTCTGCTGACATTGGGTTTCATTTGTCCTTCTTTTTCTAGTTCTTTAAGATGTAATGTGAGGTTATTTATTTGAGATTTTTCTTGTTTCTGAAGATAGGCCTGTAATGATATAAATTTCCCTATTAAGACTGCTTTTCCTGCATCTCAAAAATATTGGTAGGATGTATTTTTATTGTCATTTGTTTCTATGTATCTTTTGATCTCTCCTCTAATTTCTTCTTTGACCCAGTCGTTCTTTAGAAGTATGTCGTTTAATCTCCACATATTTGTGTTTTTCCTGCTTTCTTTTTGCAGCTGATATTGAATTTCAGTGCCTTGTGATCAGAGAATATGCTTGATATGATTTTAATCTTCTTAAATTTGCTGAGGCTGATTTTATGTCCCAATATATGGTCTATCCTTGAGAATGTACACTAGAAAATAATGTATAGTCTGATGTTTTAGGATGAAGTGCTCTATATATGTCAATTATATCCATTTCATCTAATGTGTCATTTAGGGCTGCTACTTAGTTATTTATTTTCTGTTTGGATGATTTATCCATATCTGTCAATGATGTGTTTAGGTCTTATAGTATAATTGTGTTTCGGTCAATTTCTCCCATTAGTTCTGTTAGTAGTTGCTTGGTATATTTCTGTGCTCCCTGATTGGGGCATAAGTACTGATGACTGTTATGTCTCCTTGTTGTATAGTCCCCTTTACCATTATGAAATGTCCCCCTTTGTCTCTTGTTACCTTTTTCACCCTGAAGTCTGTTTTATCTGATATCAGTATAGCTACACCTGATTTTCACTGAATACCATTTGTTTGGAGTGCCAATTTTCACCCTTTCACTTTCAGTCTATGCTTGTCCTTGTAGGTGAGATGTGTCCGTTGGAGACAGCATATGGTTAAGTTTAGTTTTTTGATCTAATCTGCTACTGTGTGCCTTTTTTTTTTATTAGTTTGAGGTGCACAAGACAAAGTAATACTTAGATGTTTATCATTTATATCCCTCACACTGTGTTGACCTCCCACCCCCCATCCACTATCCCTGTGACATCGCACAGAGCCATTACATTTACTGTCACTATTCCTAATGCTGTACTCCGCTTCTTGTAAGTATATACATACATATATACATATAAAATTATAGTTGGCATTCATTATTTTCAGCTTCAGGTGTACAGTGCGGTGATCAGGCATCTACATCATCCCAGAGATTTTCTCCCAATGGGACACGTGTCCATTGGATACCCTACAAATGTTTGCAACATTATTATTATTATTATTATTATTTTACTTTTTATTTATTTATTAATAAGCTTTTACTTCCATTGCCTTTGGAGTCAAATTCATAAAATGCTCTTTGAACCCAAGGTCCATAAGTTTAGTATGTATGTTTTCTTCAATGCAGTTTATTGTGTGAGGTCTTATGCTTAAGTCTTTGATCCATTTTGAATTAATTTTGGTACATGGTGACAGATAGCAGTCCAGTTTCATTCTTTTGCATGTAGCTATCCAATTCTCCCAGCACGATTTATTGAAGAGGCTGTCTTTCCTCCATTGTATGTTTTTAGCTTCTTTGTCAAAAATTATCTGTCCATATTTATGTGGTTTTATTTCTGGGTTCTCAATTCTATTCCATTGGTCTATGTGTCTGTTTTTCTGCCAATACCAAGTTGTTTTGATTATTGTAGCCCTGTAGTACAAGCAAAAATCAGGGAGTGTGATACCTCCAGTAATGTTCTTTTTTAAAATATTGCTTTGGCTATTCGGGGTCTTTTGTGGTTCCAAAGAAATCTGATGATTTTTTTTGTTCTATTTCTTTAAAAAATGCCATTGGGATTTTGATGGGGATTGCATTAAATCTGTATATGGCTTTGGGTAATATGGACATTTTAACTATGTTGATTCTTCCAATCCATGAGCACGGAATGTCTTTCCATTTCTTTGTGTCTTCTTCAATTTCTTTCAAAAACGTCTTATAGTTTTCAGCATATAAATCCTTCACATCCTTGGGTAAGTTTATTCCTAGGTATTTTATTCTTTTATCTGCAATTGCAAAAAGAATTGTTTTTTCTATTTCTTTTACTGAGATTTCATTGTTGGTATATAGGAAAGCAATGGACTTTTGTACGTTGATTTTGTAGCCAGCAACTTTACTGTATTCATTGATTGTTTCTAATAGCTTTTTGGTGGAGTCTTTAGGGTTTTCTATATATAACATCATGTCATCTGCAAAGAGTGACAATTTAACTTCTTCATTCCCAATGTGGATGCCTTTTATTTCTTTCTCTTGCCTGATTGCTCTGGCAAGGACTTCCAACACTATGTTGAAAAGCAGAGGTGATAGGGGACAACCTTGTCGTGCTCCTGAACGTAGAGCAAAGGGCTTCAGCTTTTCACTATTAATTATGAGATTAGCTGAGGGCTTGTCGTATATGACCTTTATTATTTTGAGGGTTTTTCCTTCTATATCAATTTATTAAGTGTTTTGATCATAAATGGATGTTGTATCTTATCAAATGCTTTTTCTGCATAAATTGATAGAATCATATGTATTTTGTCCTTTATTTTGTTTATGTGATGTATCACATTGATGGATTTGCGAATGTTGAACCATCCTTGTGCCCCGGGGATGAACCCCACTTGGTCGTGATGAATAATCTTTTTAATGCATTGTTGTATTCGATTTGCTAGAATTTTGTTTGGGATTTTAGCATCTGTATTCATCAGATATATTTGTCTGTAGTTTTCTTTTTTTGTGTTGTCCTTACCAGGTTTTGGTATCAGGGTAATATTGGCGTCATAAAATGAGTTAGGGAGTACTGACTCTTCTTCAATTTTTTGGAAGAGTTGAGCAGGATTGGTATTAGATCCTCTTTGAAACTTTGGTAGAATTCACTGGTGAAGCCATCTGGTCCAGGACTTTTGATTTTGGGAAGGTTTTTGATGACTGATTCAATTTCGTTATGGTGATCGTCTGTTTAGATTTTCCAGTTCTTCATGATTCAGCCTTGGAAGGCTATATGTTTCTAAGAACTTGTCCATTTCTTTTACGTTATTGAATCTGGTGGCATATAGTCCTTCATAGTATTATTGCATGGTTCTTTGTATTTCTGTGGTGTCCATGATAACTTCCCCTTTTTCATTTCTGATTTTGTTAATTAGTGTCTTCTCTTTTTTTAATCTCAGTCAGTCTGGCCAAGGGATTGTCAATTTTGTTAATCATTTCAAAGAACCAGCTCTTTGTCACATTAACTTTTTCTATTCTCTTTTTGTTCTCTATTTCATTTAGTTCTGCTCTGATTTTTGTTATTTCCTTTCTTCTGCTGACCTTGGGTTTCAGTTGTTCTTCTTTTTCTAGTTCTTCAAGGTGTAACATGAGGTTATTTATTTGGGATTTTTCTTGTTTCTTGAGATAGACCTGTAATGATATAAATTTCCCTCTTAAAACTGCTTTCGCGGCATCCCAAAAATTTGGGGAGGATGTATTTTCATTGTCATTTGTTTCTATGTATCTTTTGATCTCTCCTCTAATTTCTTCTTTGACCCAGTCGTTCTTTAAAAGTATGTTGTTTAATCTCCATGTATTTGTGTTTTCTCCTGCTTTCTTTTTGCAGTTGATATCCAATTTCAAAGCCTTGTGATCAGAGAATATTCTTGGTATGATTTCAATCTTCTTAATTTTTCTGAGGCTGATTTTGTGTCCCAATAGATGGTCTATCCTTGAGAATGTTCCATGTACACTAGAAAAGAATGTATAGTCTGATGTTTCAGGATGAAGTGCTCTATATATGTCAATTATGTCCATTTCATCTAATGTGTCATTTAGGGCTGCTATTTCATTATTAATCTTCTGTTTAGATGATCTATCCATAACTGTCAATGATGTATTTAAGTCCCCTAGTATAATTGTGTTTTGGTCAATTTCTCCCTTTAGTTCTGTTAGGAGTTGCTTGGTATATTTTCGTGCTCCCTGATTGGGGGCATAAATATTGATGACTGTTATGTCTTCTTGTTGTATAGTCCCCTTTACCATTATGAAATGTTCATCTTTGTCTCTTGTTTTCTTTTTCACCCTGAAGTCTGTTTCATCGGAAATCATTATGGCTATACCTGATTTTCTCGGGGTACCATTTGCTTGGAGTGTCAATTTCCACCCTTTCACTTTGAGTCTATGCTTGTCCTTGTAGCTGAGATGTGTCTTTTGTAGACAGCATGTGGTTGGGTTTAGTTTTTTGTTCCAATCTGCTACTCTGTGTCTCTTTATTGGTGAGTTCAGTCCATTTAATTTTAGGGTGATTATTGATATATGAGGATTTTCTGTCATTTTATCTTTAGTTTTTTGGTAAGGCTGTGTCTCCATTGTTTCTTTGCCTTTTTGTTGTTGTCTATTATTTCTGTGTGGTGGTATTCTATGATGTTTCCCTCTGTTTCTCCTTTTATTACAGTATATATTTCAGTTCTGGATGTTTTTTGAGTGGTTACCCTTGAGTTTATGTAAAAGAAAGTTTGGTATTTAGAGTATTCCAGTTTCTTCAGTACGCTTACTTTCTCTATTCCCATATTCCAGTCAGGCCTTTACTCTCCCCCTTTTTATGTTTTGGTTGCCACAAGTTGTCCCTGTTGATGCTGGTCTAATAGCCTCCTTTAGTATTTCTTGTAGTGCAGGTCCTGTATTAGAAAATTCCCTCAGCTTCTGGATGTCTGGAAAGGTCTTTATTCCTCCTTCATATCTAAAGGAGATCTTTGCTGGATATATTATTCTTGGCTCATGATTTCTCTCTTTCAATAGTTTGAATATTTGGTTCCATTCCCTCCTAGCTTGTAGAGTTTCTGCTGAAAAATCTGATGATAATCGAATGGGTTTTCCTTTGTAGGTTACCGTCTTCTTTTCCCTGGCTGTCTTGAGAATTCTTTCTTTGTCGTTGATTTTAGAGAGCTTCAATACAGTTTGCCTTGGAGAAGGCCTGTTGGGATTGAGGTAATTCGGTGTTCTATTTGCTTCTTGGATTAGAGGATCCAGTTCTGTCCACTAATTTGGGAAGTTCTCATCAACAATTTGTTTGAATATATTCTCTGTTCCCTTCTCTCTTTCTTCTCCTTCTGGTATGCCCATTATTCTTATATTGCTCTTTCTGATAGAGTCAGAAAGTTCTTGTAGAGTTCTTTCATTTCTTTTAAGTCTTAAGTCTCTTTCTTCTTTCATCTGTGTCATTTCCAGGTTTCTATCTTCGATGTGACTGATTCTTTCCTCCACCTGGTCAACTCTACTACCTAAGCTGGTTATGTCATTCTTAATTTCTTCTATTGAGTTCTTAATCTCCAGAAATTGTCTTTGGTTCTTTTCTAAAATTTCAATCTCTTTCGTAAAATGCTCATGTTGTTCTTTGATTGTGTTTCTGAGTTCATTAAATTGCCTTTCTGTGTTTTCTCGCATCTTGTTGAGTTTTTTCAGAACTGCAATCTTGAATTCTCTGTCATTTAAGTCACATATTTCCATATCTTTAAGTTCCTTTTTTGGAGACTTTTCACTTTCTTTTTGAGTTGTCTTGTTGCCTTGGTTATTCATGGGAATTACTGATTTATTATTTCTCTTCCTAGACATCTACAGGAGTGGCTTCTGCAACAGGTTGACAGGAAGAGATCTGTCTTTTGTTTTCCAGTACTTGTTGGTAGAATGTTTTATTTTCTCTCCGACTGCAGCCTTTTTTTCCTCTCTCACATGGTAGTGCTATGTTTTCTCTGCACTATTTCAGCTTCTCACACAATGGCAGATTTCCTGGAAGGTGGGCTTCTCCTCTGTTAACAGTTCACCTAGTTCATAGGGCATCATGTCCTTGTGGGTATGGAAGAGATTTAGAAGTTCCAAAGCTCTTCCTCCACCAGATTCAGAGCCTGTGTGTTGCAGCAGTTCTGTTTACTCCTGCAGAGATCTGCCCAGATAGGTGGGGACAGGGTGGGGTGGGTTGTGAGAATTGGCCCAGAGCAATAGTGGCAACCACCACCACAGCCGGTCCTGCTTCCACATCTCTCTCCCCTTTGCCGGAACCTGTTGGGCTGTGAACCTGTGTCTGTGGACCAAAGTTCTTAGAACTGCAAATATTCTGTTCTGTTGATCTGACACTGCCACTTTCCACTTCTAGCACTGGGCAGCTGGGGGTCGGGCGAGCTCTGGAAGTGTAGGGAGGGGTGGCTAGTCTCAGTGCCTAAGGCTTCAGTTCTCTGCGGCAGTGAGGTCTTAAACCACCGTTTTCAGCCTTCTTCCCTCAATGTTTTCTCTGAGGTCTTTGCCGTAAGCGTTGGGTTTAGCCGTGTTATATGTTTTCCCCTCAACCCTGTGGGCCATAAGCAGAGCCTTAGCAGTTTGAGTTCTTCCCTCTCCCACAGCTGCGGTAGTTCTGGGATGCAGCGAGTTTAGAGCACTGAGCTAGGTCTGCGTCCTGCACCCACATGGCCCCATCTCCACACTTCTCCCTTCCCTTTTCCCCTGCTTGTGCAATTTGCCCACCTTTAGGTGAATTCAGTAGTAAGCCTCTTTGTCTTGCCTGTCTGCTGTGCAGGTAGTCCTTTGTTGAGTTATAGCTGTTTAATTTATTTTAAATTCCAGGGGAGATTTCCAGAGGCTCATGTCATGCCACCATTTTGATGACATCTCTACTCTTCCTATCTTGAGGTCCTTAATGGCACATGCAAAATGCCTTTTACTATGTAAGGTAATATATGTACACATTCTAGGAATTAGGACATGGAAATCTTTGGGGAAGTTCTGCTTACCACATATGGTTCCTTGTCAGATATATAAGATTTGTAAATATATTTATGTATTTTTTCCCAATCTGTGGTTTGTCTTTTCATTTTATTGATGTCTTTTGAGGATAAATTTTTAATTTTGATGAAGTCTAATTTATTCTTTTTCCTTTTATCATTTGTGGTTTTGATGTCATACCTAGAAATAATTGCCTGATTCATGGTCAGAAAGATTTACTCCTGTGATTTCTTCTAAGACTTTTATAGTTTTAGTTTTTACATTTAGATGTATGGCTGATTATGAGTTAATCTTTGTATTATGGTGAGTTAAAGGTACAGATTTGGCTTTTTATACCTGGATATCCAGTTGTCCCAGTACCATTTTCCCCATTGAATTATCTTGGCACATTTGCCAAAATCAATTGACCCAAGTGTAGAGGTGTATTTCTAGACTCTCAATTCTATTCCATAGATCTATATGAGGTCTGACAATTAAATTCGCAAACTTGCCACCATGCACTTACACTGGCAGCACTGTACAAACAGCTCGGTAAGGTTTCATAACCTTGGTATATCTGTGTCTCACAGCTGTGGTCATGTCGATGTGTGGCACTGTCTTGCTGAGTGGGCTCATTATTGTTTTTGCGTGTTTTTGTGTGCTGTCATGGGAATGTCTGAGCTTGAATTAGATCAAAAAACAAACATCAAATTTCTTGTTAAACTTGGCAAGAGTGGAAGTGAAATCAGGGACATGTTAGTCCAAGTTTATGGGGATAATGCCATGAAGAAAATGGCAGTGTACAAATGTATTAAACGTTTTTCTGAGGGGAGAGAACATGTCACTGATGAGGAGAGATCGGGGCAGCCAGAACTGATGAAAACATTGCAAAAATTCATTGAATTGTGCGTCAAAATCATCAGCTGACTGTGAGAAGAACAGCTGACCAAGTAAACATCAGTAGAGAAACAGTTAGGAAAATCTTAACTGAAAATTTTGGCATGAGAAAAGTGTGGGCAAAAATGGTCCCAAAGGAGCTCACCAATGAACAAAAACAAAGGAGAGTCGACGTTTGCCAACACCTTTTGGAGAGGCAAGATGATGTGTTGGGCCATGTTATCACTGGTGATGAAAACTGGGTGTACCAATATGACCCTGAAACAAAGCATCAAAGTGCACAATGGACGTCAGACAATTCTCCATGAGTAATAAGTTCTGTCAGTCCAAATCAAAAGTTAAAACGACGTTGCTAAACTTTTTTGATATCAGAGGGATTATTCATTATGAATTTGTACCAACTGGACAGTTAACCAAATTTACTATTTGGAAGTGCTGAAAAAGCTGCATGTAAAAGTTAGATGACTTGAACTTTTTGCCAACAATTCATGGCTCTTGCATCACGACAATGCACCAGCTCACACGGCATTGTTTGTGAGGGAGTCTTCAGCTAGTAAACAAATAACTATTGGAACACTCTCCCTATTCACCTGATCTTGCCCCCATGACTTCTTTTTTCACCCAAAGATAAAGGAAATATTGAAAGGAAGATATTTTGATGAAATTCAGGACATGAAGGGAAATACAATGACAGCTCTGATGTCCATTCCAGAAAAAGAGTTCCAAAATTGCTTTGAAGAGTGGACTAGGTGCTGGCATCGGTGCATAGCTTCCCAAGGGGAGTACTTCGAAGGTGACCATAGTGATATTCAGCAATGAGGTATGTAGCACTTTTTGTAGGATGAGTTCGTGAACTTAATTGTCAGTCCCATATGTCTATCTTTATTCCTGTACCACACAGGCATAAACAACATGGCATATTACTTTCCATGTAGTAAGTTTTAAAATTGGTAAGCATAAATCCTTCAACTTTGTTTTTTTCTTTTTCAAGATTGGTTTGGTCTGGTCCTTTGAATTTCCATATGAATGTGATACATTGTGTACCTGGTTCTTTTATCACCTATAGAAAACAATTTTGGATGTATCAGTCTTTTCCCTCACCTAACACATTAAAAGTTCCCAAAGAATATGATGTGCTTTTCTGGTCTTCATTGTAACTCCCTAGGAAAGACCCTGTGAAGGCCCATCAGTGCTGTTTGTTGCCTGGCAAAGTAGAGATCCCTCTGAGAGATGAAGGGGCAGCTTAAGTCTTAAGGGTTAAGGCTCAAACCTCTCATCCTGGGTCGCTCTTTCCCAGCCCAAACTGAGGCACTATACTCTCGCTTTCTAGCCCTCTGCTTTATTTTGAGCTATAAATTCCACACACCATCGGCAGTGCTTGGGGCTGGATTTTTTCTCTATTTACATCACATGTCAGATGTTTGCTCAATGCCTGGGATATATCTTTAAAAATTAAAAACACATTTCAGTGAACCCAATAGAGTCAGTCTTCTGTAGAGGCAACCAAACTCGATCTTAATAGGTCCTGCAGCCCATGGGTCTATTTGCTTCAGGCCATAGACTTTTAAACAAAGCTAGAGAATTTGTCTTTGAGACTAGAACAGTGTCTTAAACTTTGATCCCTAAGCAACCAGCCCTGGCTTCAGTGTTCTACTTTTCCTATATTCCTCAGTGGGTTATACTTTGGGCAGTTGGAAATCTCAGACTTGGGTGAGAAAGCACCTCTAAGTCTCCTGCCTTATGGCTACATTTTAGCCAGGGGAGTGATAAATCCTTTTCTTAGGCAGACAATACTTAACAGGTGTACTTGAGAGACACCTGGAGGATTGGGCTTCTCCTTGGTCCTAATCTGTCTTCTGCTACCTTTCTTACTTCTTGCCTCCACTTGTAGGAAATTACATTTGAGGTAGAGAAAATGTGGCTTTCCAGCTCTGTAAGGCTAATTATTAATAGCTAGCTCCTGGGGAATGTATATTGCAGGCCACAAGCTAAAACGGGCCTCCTAGCAAATCCATATTTTCTTTTCTAGTCGTCTTCAGGTGGGCCTACTTTAAGCCTTACTGAAGGTTTCAAAAAGTAGCCTTTACCCTATAATTCTTAAATTTTTTATAACAAATTCTGGGGTGATGAAACCTTGGCAAATACATGGTATGAGTTTTAAGATTAAAAAAGGCCATAGTTTAATCAACTGTTTTGCTACTGCAGAACAAGCTCTACCAACCTCCTGGCTCTCCCTCCCTTTATGATTATCTCTTATTGTCCTCCCCTTTACCTTCTCAGCTCAGTCAATTGCTAACAATACACGACCGCTGGTGACTTATTCTGTGTGTGTTGCAAGTAACAGAAAACTCAAGTTGAACAAGCTTAAACAATTTAAAAGGTTTATTACTTACAAAACAGTGAAGTCCAGAGGTGATTGAAGACTTCAGGAATGGCTCAATCCAGGAGCTCAACATTGTTTGTTATTATTATTATCATTATTATTAAAATTTTTTTTAAGTGTGATTTTCTAGGACCCATCAGATCCAAGTCAAGTAGTTGTTTCAATATAGTTGTGGAAGGCGCAGCTCATAGGCCCATGCGGAGACTGAACCAGCAACTCTGGTGTTAAGAACATCGTGCTCTAACCAAGCTAACCAGCCACCCCCAGCTAACCAGCCACCCCCTGTTTATTCTTAAAACCTTTCTATTTCTCTGATTCACCAGCCATGGTGTTGGCTTTTCCACAAGCCTGTGTTTTTATAGGGTTACAAGACAACCGTAGTTACCTTAATGTGTCATAGGCCTTTAAAAGTTAATGATGCCTAAATTCTATCCCCAGAAATTCTGATTTAATTGGTCTGGGATGTGCAGCCAAAGCTAGAAATGAAAACTAATCTGAGAAGTGAAAAAAATATAAGAAGTTTAATTCTACAGTAACTGGTACTGAAATATAAAATCAAAATGGTTGGAGAATTACCATATTTCCTCAAATCTAAGATGCCACTGATGGAAAGAGGCACCATTATTTTATGTATCACTAAGAAAAAAAATGCTGCCGTTTCAACTATGATCCTCTACCAATTGTCATCTGTATCCTGATTTCAGAATTAAAAGGTGAAAATAAAAATGTGTCTGTGAATGGATGAAATAAGGTATGTATCGATATGAGAATTTCCCTTTAAAGTAGTCATCTAGGAAAGAGTAATTTTACACAGATTTGTTTGAAGTTATTTTATTCAAAACACCTGTGGAATGTTTTTCCTTTGCCTTCAGAATCCATTTTCTATTTATACAAGAAAATCATAGTGTATTGGAGTTGAAGGAGACATTAGAAGCCATTCAGATCAGCCCCCAGATCAATTTAATTATAGTTACACCTTGTTTTAGACTAAAAATGGTATTTCCCAGTTTAATCTCTCACTCTATTCACCATTCTTGGCTCGGAATAACTTTGGGCTATTTCCAACAAGAAAATCCACCCTCCTAGGATGAAGATTTGCCACCAATGAGCTTTTCAAAGTAATGTGCAAGAAGTTCTTTGGCAGTTCCCAGAATGGGAACTGAGTAATGGGGTAAGTAATGGAATCACATTTGGAATGGCCCATATTCTTCTTTGGTTGCTTATTATATTATTGCGTTTCCCCGAAAATAAGACCTAACCGGAAAATAAGCCCTAGCATGATTTTTCAGGATGACGTCCCCTGAACATAAGCCCTAATGCGTCTTTTGGAGCGAACCTTAATATAAGACCCCGTCTTATTTTCAGGGAAACACGGTATGTAAAGATCAGTCACATTGGCAAGCTTCCTGCCACAGAATGAAAATGCTAGGAATGAGATATTAGGGTACTCTAAATGATGTCCACCCAAACTCACTGGTTCTTCAAAGATAGAAAACACAATAGTGACCGGAGGGGAAAACCCCAAATACAGGGCTCTCTAGTATATGTGAATGCTTGCAACTTTATCTGAGGGAAGCCAGCAAGGATTCCTTTTCCTAATTTGTGAGAAATTAAGACCCCGAGAGAATAGGTTTTCTGGGCCAGTGTCATAGCAAATTGAAGCTGAGCCCAAGGCAACACCAGGCCTCTTGCCTCCCAGGTCAGGACTGCCAACTGGCCTGAAGTACCTCCTCTCTTTAATGCCTCATAGCATTCGTGCAGCTCAGGGTTTGAGGAGGTGCTGTGGCTAGAAATCAGGCAGCAGGCCAAGGAAGGGGTTGGTCACAGCACGCTCAGTCTGCCAGCCTGCCCATGCTGATGGGGACAGCACCAGTGCAGAGCACCGATCCAGGATCAAAGGTGAATTAAAACCTTGCCCTGAGTTCTCCAGGTAGCCATTCAAATTCCATATTCCTTTCCATTTGTGATATAGGTGAGGTGATGGACTTAGATATGCTGTCTTATGGGAGGCTGAGTCAGTGAGTAATGCAAACCTGCCACCTGAGGACAGTGGGCTAGGGGAGCTCTCATGAAGACTTTTCATGATAGTGTGGGAAGGCAAGGACAGAGAAGAGATTTCTGAGAGAGCAACAGAGTGGGGCTCGATGCCTCCTCCCCTTTCCTCTCCATCCAACAACAATGCATGCTGACTCCAGCCACTGTCTCCTCTCACACAAGCGCCCTCCTCCTTTACCTCATTGCATCTCCTTTACTGTCATTATCATCCTTGTCTTCATCATCTAAGCACATATTATCTTTTCATTTATTTATTTATTTTTAAAAAATTTATTGGGGTGACAATTGTTAGTAAAGTTACATAGATTTCAGGTGCACAATTCTGTATTACATCATCTATAAATCCCTTTGTGTGTTCACCACCCAGAGTCAGTTCTCCTTCCATCACCATATATTTGATCCCCCTTACCCTCATCTCCCACCCCCCACCCCCCTTACCCTCCGGTAACCACTAAACTATTGTCTGTGTCTATGAGTTTTTGTTTCTCATTTGTTTGCCTTGTTCTTTTGTTGTTTTTGGTTTATATACCACCTATCAGTGAAATCATAGGGTTCTCTGCTTTTTCTGTCTGACTTGTTTCGCTTAGCATTATACTCACAAGATCCATCCATGTTGTCACAAATGGTCCTATTTCATCTTTTCTTACCGCCTAATAGTATTCCATTGTGTATATATACCACAACTTCTTTATCCATTCATCTATCAAAGGACATTTTGGTTGTTTCCATGTCTTGGCCACCGTAAACAAAGCTGCAATGAACATTGGAGCACCGTGTCTTTATGGATAAAAGTTTTCCATAAAACATTTGAGTAGATATCCAGGAGAGGGATTGCTGGGTCATATGGTAATTCTGTTCGTAATTTTTTGAGGAACCTCCACACTGCCTTCCATAGCGGCTGCACCAGTCTGCATTCCCACCAACAGTGTATGAGGGTTCCTTTTTCTCCACATCCTCTCCAACACTTGTTATTATTTGTCTTGTTGATGATAGCCATTCTGACTGGGGTGAGGTGATATCTCATTGTGGTTTTTATTTGCATTTCTCTGAGGATTAGTGATGTTGAGCATTTTTTCATATGTCTATTTGCCATTTGTATGTCCTCTTTGGAGAAATGTCTCTTCAGGTCCTCTGCCCATTTTTCAATTGGGTTGTTTGTTTTTTTGTTGTTGAGTTTCATGAGTTTCTTTTATATTTTGGATATTAGCCCTGTATGGGAGGCACTGTTTGCAAAAATCTTCTCCCATGCAGTCGGTTGCCTCTTTATTTTGTCGATGGTTTCTTTTGCTGTGCAGAAGCTTTTAAGTTTCACATAGTCCCATTCGTTTATTTTAGCTTTTACGTGCATTGCCTTTGGAGTCAAATTCATAAAATGCTCTTTGAACCCAAAGTCCATAAGTTTAGGACCTATGTATTCTTCTATGCAATTTACTGTGTCAGGTCTTATGCTTAAGTCTTTGATCCATTTTGAATTAATTTTGGTACATGGTGACAGATAGCAGTCCAGTTTCATTCTTTTGCATGTGGCTATCCAATTCTCCCAGCACCATTTATTGAAGAGGTGTCTTTCCTCCATTGTATGTTTTTACCTTCTTTGTCAAAAATTATCTGTCCATATTTATGTGGTTTTATTTCTGGGTTCTCAATTCTATTCCATTGGTCTATGTGTCTGTTTTTCTGCCAATACCATGCTGTTTTGATTATTGTAGCCCTGTAGTACAAGCTAAAGTCAGGGAGTGTGATACCTTCAGTATTGTCCTTTTTTCTTAAGATTGCTTTGGCTATTCGGGGTTTTTTGTAGTTCCAAACAATTCTGATGATTTTTTGTTCTATTTCTATAAAAAAAGGCCATTGGGATTTTGATGGGGATTGCATTTAATTTGTATATTACTTTGGGTAATATGGACATTTTAACTATGTAGATTCTTCCAATCAATGAGCATGGAATGTCTTTCCATTTCATTGTGTCTTCTTCAATTTCTTTCAAAAATGTCTTATAGTTTTCAGCATATAGGTCCTTCACATCCTTGGTTAAGTTTATTCCTAGATATTTTGTTCTTTTTGCTGAAATTGCAAAAGAAATTTTTTTTTGTATTTCTTTTTCTGAGATTTCATTGTCAGTATGTAGGAATGCAATGGACTTTTGTACGTTGATTTTGTAGCCAGCAACTTTACTGTATTTGTTGATTGTTTCGAATAGCTTTTTGGTGGAGTCTTTAGGGTTTTCTATATATAATATCCTGTCATCTGCAAAGAGTGATAATTTAACTTCTTCATTCCCAATTTTGATGCCTTTTATTTCTTTCTCTTGACTGATTGCTCTGGCAAGGACTTCCAAGACCATGTTGAAAAGCAGAGGTGATAGGGAACAGCCCTGTTGAGTTCCTGAGTGTAGAGCAAAGGGCTTCAGTTTTTCACTGTTAATTATGAGATTAGCTGAGGGCTTGTCATATATGGCCTTTACTATGTTAAGGTATTTTCCTTCTACACCTATTTTATTAAGTGTTTTAATCATAAATGGATGTTGTATCTTGTCAAATGCTTTTTCTGCATCAATTGATATAATCATATGATTTTTGTCCTTTATTTTGTTTATGTGATATATCACATTGATGGATTTGCGGATGTTGAACCATCCTTGTACCGCGGGGATGAACCCCACTTGGTCGTGATGAATAATCTTTTTAATGCATTGTTGTATTTGATTTGCTAGAATTTTGTTTAGGATTTTTGCTTCCATATTCATCACAGATATTGGTCTGTAGTTTTTTTGTGTGTTGTCCTTACCAGGTTTTGGTATCAGGGTAATGTTGGCCTCATAAAATGAGTTAGGGAGTACTGTCTTTTCTTCAATTTTTTGAAGAGTTTGAGCAGGATTGGTATTAGATCCTGTTTGAAGGTTTGGTAGATATCACTATTGAAGCCATCTGGTCCCGGACTTTTGCTTTTGGGAAGGTTTTGGATGACTGATTCAATTTCGTTACTGGTGATAGGTCTGTTTAGATTTTCCAGTTCTTCATGGTTCAGCCTTGGAAGGCTATATATTTCTAAGAATTTGTCCATTTCTTTTACGTTATTGAATCTGGTGGCATATAGTCCTTCATAGTATTATTGCATGGTTCTTTGTATTTCTGTGGTGTCCATGATAACTTCCCCTTTTTCATTTCTGATTTTGTTAATTAGTGTCTTCTGTTTTTTAATCTCAGTCAGTCTGGCCAAGGGATTGTCAATTTTGTTAATCATTTCAAAGAACCAGCTCTTTGTCACATTAACTTTTTCTATTCTTTTTTTGTTTTCTATTTCATTTAGTTCTGCTCTGATTTTTGTTATTTCCTTTCTTCTACTGACCTTGGGTTTCAGTTGTTCTTCTTTTTCTAGTTCTTCAAGGTGTAACATGAGGTTATTTATTTGGGATTTTTCTTGTTTCTTGAGATAGGCCTGTAATGATATAAATTTCCCTCTTAAAACTGCTTTTGCTGCATCCCAAAAATTTTGGTAGGATGTTTTTTCATTGTCATTGTTTCTATGTATCTTTTGATCTCTCCTCTAATTTCTTCTTTGACCCAGTCGTTCTTTAAAAGTATGTTGTTTAATCTCCATGTATTTGTGTTTTTTCCTGCTTTCTTTTTGCAGTTGATATTCAATTTCAAAGCCTTGTGATCAGAGAAAATGCTTAGTATGATTTCAATCTTCTTAAATTTGCTGAGGCTGATTTTATGTCCCAATATATGGTCTATCCTTGAGAATGTTCCATGTACACTCGAAAAGAATGTATAGTCTGATGTTTTAGGATGAAGTGCTCTATATATGTCAATTATGTCCATTTCATCTAACGTATCATTTAGGGCTGCTATTTCTTTATTTATTTACTGTTTGGATGATCTATTCATAGCTGTCAATGATGTATTTTAGTCCCCTAGTATAATTGTGTTTTGGTCAATTTCTCCCATTAGTTCTGTTAGTAGTTGCTTGGTATATTTTTATGCTCCCTGATTGGGGGCATAAATATTGATGACTGTTATGTCTTCTTGTTGTATAGTCCCCTTTACCATTATGAAATGTTCATCTTTGTCTCTTGTTATCTTTTTCACCCTAAAGTCTGTTTCATCTGATATCATTATGGCTACACCTGATTTTCTCTGGGTACCATTTGCTTGGAGTGTCAATTTCCACCCTTTCACTTTGGGGCCAAGGGTTGGGTGAGTTGTGAGAAGTACCCCAGAGCAATGGCAGCAACCACCACCACAGCTGTTCCTGCTTCCACAGTTCCCTCCACTTTGCCGGAACTAGTTGGTCTGCGAATCTGTGTCTGCGGTCCACAGTTTTCAGAACAGCAAATATTTTGTTCTTTATATCTGACACTGCTACATGTTTTCCTTCTAGCACCAGGCAGGTGGGGGCGGGTCAAGCTCTGGGAGGGTAGGGAGAGGGTGGCTAGTCTCAGTGCCTAAGGCATCCATTGTCTGCTTGGCAGGGAGGGCTTAAACCACTGTTTTCAGCCTTCTTCCCTCAGTCTTTTCTCCGAGGTCTCTGCCGTAAGCGTTGGGTTCAGCTGTGTTATGTGCTGTCTCCTCAGCCCTGTGGGCCATAAGCGGAGCCCTGGCAGTCCAAGTTCTTCCCTCTCCCACAGCTGCGGTAGTTCTGGGATGCAGCGTGCTCCGAGCACTGAGCTTGGTTTGCGTCTTGCACCCGCGAGGCTCCGTCTCTGTACTTTTCCCCTCCCTCCTCACCTGCCCCAGCAATTCGCCCACCTTTAGGTGAATTCAGTAGTGGGCCTCTTCATCTTGCCTGTCTGCTCTGCAGGGATTCCTCTGTGGAGTTATTGTTGTTTGACTAGTTGCAAATTCCATGGGAGCTTTACAGAGGCTCACCTCATGCCCCCATCTTGATGATGTCTCCACACACCAGGACATATTATCTTAAAGTTTGTAATAAGGCACCTTAATTGTCATTTCCAACAGGCTTCCAGGTGATGATGTTGTTGCCACTCCAGGGACCAGGCTTTGAGTGACATTGGTCCAGGACAGTTGTTCTTAAAGTGTGGTTCCCAAAACAGCAGCATCAGCATCCTCTGGGAACTTGTTACAAATGCAAATTCTCAGGCCACCAGACCTAAGGAATCAGATATTCTCAAGGCAAGGCCCAGGAATCTGTGTTTTAATGAGCCCTCTGGTTGATCCAATACAAGGTAAGTGGCACTAGTGTTTTTTTTTTTCAGGCCTGATTAAACTTTAGAATCACTTTGTGAGTTTCAAAAAGTACTGGTGACCCCCCACCATTAATTAACTCTAGATCTCTGGGCTTGCTTGAGAAAATACATTTTTAAAAGACTTTCCATGTGATTTTAATGCACAATGATGGTTGAAGCTCAGGGAACTCATATGATAGCTTACAGAGTAGAAATAGGTTCAGAGAGGAAAAGTGGCTTCTCAGAGTCACACAGCTGCTGCAAACCTCTCCAGAGCCCCTAGTTCTCTCTCCCTGAAGCTGTCTCTGTTTTTAGGCACGTGTGGGGCTCAGCAGCTCGTAGAATGCACTCCCACATATGTGTACACCCTGTGAGCCCTTGGTCCATGTTTAACTATTTCCTTTGGAGCAGCAAACCACACCTACGTGTCCTCTCATGTGGCACCTGCCCTTGCTGTCAACATAGGGCCTGTTTTTCTGGCCTATGTGCTCTTTAGCTCTGCCTACCTATATGTGGAAAACACCCTTAAAAAGGGGATTGTTCCTGCAATGACATCACTCGTTTGTTGGCATCCCTGAGCCCACAGGTGAGGTCCTGGGAAGTGGGGGCTTGCAGGGGACATGCCTTGGCAAATCATTTCTAAGTTCCCCAGAGCCAGTTCTTCCTCTTAGAGTCAAGCTGGGGTATCGTCCCCATTTCTCTGATGGAGGTTCTGAGGCTGGGGAGGCCCATGCTACTTGACTCTCACTGCCCTCACCTGCCTTCAGGATGCTCTAAGGTTTGTGGCTTTGCTTTTGTCCAATGTCACTAGTCTCAGCAGACTTTGCACAGGGCCTGAAGCAGGATAACACAGAGAAAGGGGCACAACCAAGAGATGGGACGTATGGGATCCTGGAGAGGCAACTCTCAATTAGCTGAAGTTAATCCCCAAAGCCAAAGTGCTCCCAAATTGTTTCTGTTCAGATTTAAAATGTGTTATAGTGTTGGTTATTTCCCCTCAAACAATAGCTGATTAAGCTTCATAATTATGTTGAATTTAGTCTAATATTAAAATGGGTTCCCTGAGCTTACCCAGGAAGCAGGGATGGTGGCTTGTGGGCATGGTAGGAAGAAGCCAACACAGGACTCAACACTTGCGCTGAGTCATACAGCACGTGAGTTACCCACAGCCTACACAGCCAACTCTGGGTCTCTCTCTCTCTCTCTCTCTCTCTCTCTCTCTCTCTCTCTCTCTCTCGCAGGCTGGGGCATCAGGGTGCAGTTACTTGGTCTGTCCACCTGCCCCTCACTAATGTTTGGTGCCCGTGCCATGAAGGCAGCTTGTTTCCTGGCACCTGCTGCCTGGCAGATGGGCCTTGACCTTTGTAGCAACTAGAATGAGTGTTAGGTAAACAAGACCCCCTGCCCCTTCCACTCTCCTGCTCCTGCTGCCAGTGAGTTCTATTTTTGACAGGCTTAGACCAGGGAGACTGGGGGATTTGATGGCAGGGGCAGAAGAGAGGACACCTGCTGAATTGGGGGTAGGAGGCAGATGGCGGCTACAAGCACAGCCTCTCACCCCAGCCGGGTTTGGTCTGTATACAAGAAGCAAGGAGCCCCTCTCTATCTCCAACCAAGCAGCTATGAGGCTGTAGTGGAATAGCTGAGGCAGGCAGAAGAAAGGGGCAAGGTAGGCATATCAGTTCCACATCCGTATCCTGTGATCTTGTGACTGCGAGAAGTAGGAGCCAAATGTCTCCTGATGGCAGGGCCCAGATGCTTGGAGGGGGGTGAGGCCCAATCCCAGGCCCCCTATTAGTCTGATGGATGACTGTAGTGCTGCTAATGTGGTTAGGGCAGGCAGTGGCCTGCGGGGCTGGGAGCTCAGAGACTGGCCAATATAGGTCCTGCTGTAATCACATTTGCCTGTACACAGACAGGGCCCAGATTACCTACCCAGAAGCCCAGAGGACATTAGTTAAAGTCATTTAGAAATATTTTTTGTATCAAGCTTTTCTCACATTATTATGATTTTAAACAATCAGTTTACTGCCCAGGGCACACACAGAAAGAAGCAGTTCTAAGAATGGATTATGGAAGAATGGCCAAGGCAGGCTTACCCCCTAAAGTCCTGAGTCTCCGGGGTAGGCTCAGCTCTACAGGGGGGAGTGGGGCACCCCAGGTTTCCTGGCTGATCAACTACTGAGGCTCCTTCTTCCTCTTCCCAGGCATGAATGGTCACTTTTTTAAAAATAAGCTTTTTTAAAAGATAATTTTAGCTGCATAAAAATTATGAAGATAGTACAGAAGAGTTTCTATATAACCCCACATCTAATTTTCCCTGTTATTAACCTCCTGCATTAGTATGGTACACTGTCACAGTTAATGAACCAATATTAATACATTTTTATTAACTAAAGTCGTACTTTGCTGTGATTTCCTTATTTTTACCTCATGTCTTTTTTCTGTCCAGGATCTCCCTCTCCCCAACCCCTGAGAAGCACTAATCACTTTCTGTCTCTATGGGCTCACCTAGTCTGGACATTTCAGATAAAAGGAATCATACAAGATGTGGTTTCTGTGTCTGGCTGAGCTGGCTTCTCTTACACATGCTTTAACAGCTTTAATTCTCATTCTTAGACTGGACAGGATTCTAAGGAAAACAAATTCAAGGGACATAGGCAAAAGACTTAACTGTGGAATTCTGAGCCCAAATCCAATTGTTTTGACTCCAAAGCCAGATCCTTTTTTGACTCCTGTCTTTCCAATCATTTACTCATTCAACATTTATTTAGCATCCTGCAGGTGCTAGGTACTGGGATACAGAGGAAAATAAACCTCATTCTGGGCCAAACTGTCATCATCTGTCTCAGATTCTTATCATATTCTTCTAACTGGTCTGCTTCTGAATTTGCTGGTCTATTGTCTAGATGCACCCATTCTGCTCTAAGTCATTCAATAGTTTTTTTATTTTACCCAGAGTGAGAATCAAGGTCCTTAAATGTCTACAAGGCTCCCTATGACCCCTCTGACTTCATCTCTTACTGTTCTCTCCCTTGCTCACTCGGTTTAGGTACACTGGCCTATATACATTTTTCATAGCCAGTCAGGCATGCTCCCAGTTCAGGACCTTTCCACTCACTGTTCTCTTCTCCTGGAGTCTTTTTACTGGAAATATCTGCATGGCTCATTCCCTCACTGACTTCAGATCTTTGTGCAAATAGCTTCTCAGAAAGGTCTTCCCTGACCATCTCATTTAAAATAGCAGTCTTCCCTTGGTTTCCTTATTCGCCTTCCCTGCTTTATTTCTCTCCATCTCACCTTATTACCACCTGACGCACTATTTTTTACTTTTTTATTTGTTTATTATCTCTCTCCTCCCATAGAGAATAAACAATATTTATTTTGGTCTGTTATAGTTACTGTTGTATCCCCAATACCCATAAATGTGTTTGACATATAATGTATACTCAATAAATATTTGTTATATGAATTATAAATTCTTTACTCTCAACCCTTTATCTCTTTAATCAGAAATTGTCCAGGCGTCAGCTCTCTGCTGCTATGAAATATGAGAGTATGATACAGGAAGGAACCTTGTTCTGTTGAACCCTCAAGAAATAGAATTAATACCATTTGGTAGGGAGGAGGTTCAGGAAGACAGATACTATCCTCTGTTCATTCATTATTAAGTTAGTTAATCTTTGTTAAGTAAGTACTATATAAGAGATTGTTAAATAATATTAAAAACAACTTGTTTATCTAATCAATAAATATTTATTGAATGCCTATTAATTTATTGTTATCATGCTAGGTATTGAAGAGTTGAAAGTGCAGCGTGGGAGACAGATGTTGAGTACATTATTTCACAAACAACTTTTAAATTATAATCTGTAATATATGCTCTGAAGGAAAAGTATAGAGTCCTATGGGACATTTATAACCATGGAAATTGTCCTAGTCTGGGGATTAGAGAAGATAAGGAACATATTTCTTACAATGAAAGCTGTCCAGTTGAAATAGGCTGCTTTGCAGCTGAGTTTCCTCTGACTGAAGGGTTTCAGTGGAGGCTGAAAGATTCTGGATGGGGTTGTGGTAAAGTGCATTAACTATTGAGTAGAATAGTGCCAGAACTTCTTATTCCAAAAATTGAGGAATTCAGTTGAATTTCCTGGTCAAACATGAAAGAGACAGTCTCAAGTTCCCTCTTTGAAGATAATTAATTTTACCAGTACTTTTGTGGATACAAATACTCATCCTTAGCCATCTCGTTTCCCATTTCTATTGAGCTAGAGACTATGGGTGTACCAGGATGTTGGAGAGAGTTATGAATACCAGTCCCTAACAATAATTCTCCTTTCTGTCGGTGCTGCTGTTTAATTCACTGCTGTGCTCTCCTATCCTTATATCATTTGAAACTAATCATGACTTTTGTGAGATAGGTTGGCCAGAAATTGTTATCCAAACTGTATAGAAGAGGAATTAAGGCTCAGAGAAAGTTGAGAAGAGAAGCTGAACTTCATAAATCATGAAGAAGATTAAAATATCAATTGTGTGTTTTCCTCTATGTATTGGTTGGCTATTGTCCAAATAATGCTGTGTAACAAATCAACCCTCAGACTCAGTGACTTAAAACAAAAATCACTTATTATCACTCATGCTTCTGCAGATTAAGTGAGATGTAGTTCATTTGGAATGGACTTAGCTGGATGGTTTCGTTTCAGATCTTTAGATCTAGGGGTCGCTGGGGTGGCTCTGCTTTAGATTGTGGCAGCTCCAGTAGCTCTGCTTCACATGGCTCTTAAATTTCTCCTAGTACCATGGGTTATTCAGGGTATTTTAAAAATAATAAAGTCAGAGGTGCAAAGCCTCCGAAGGCTTAAGCTTAGAACTGGCCCACTGTCACTTCTGCTTCATTATATTCCCTGAAAACTTACATATGTAAACCCGAAGGCTAAGGGAGAGAAAATGAACTCCACACCTTCAGTGGGAAGAATTGCAAAGACACATGGACAAAGGTGTGTTGATGCAGGGAGGGGTGTTGACTGGGGCAAGAAAAAAATAATGCAACCCACATTCCATTTGTTCTTTCAATTATTTGTTTATTATTTTATTTATGTATTTGGGTGTGAAAATGTGGCTGGTATTCTGCAAGTTGAGGATACAAAGGTGTATGATATAGTCTTTATAAATGCTTTTAACAGAGCATGAGATGTGCTATGAGAGAGGTAAGCACAAAGAATCTTTGGGAACACATACTTTCAAGAGTCAAAAAAAAAAAAAAAGGACAGGAAATATAAAGCATTTGAGTGGTTCTTATTCCAAAATGAGGAGCCAAGAGATGAATCAATGAAGGAATAAAATCAAAACTGGAAAAATTTTGGAGTTAGCTCTGCTCTTATTTCAACCAGGGAAACTAGTTAGTTGCTTTGTTAATTTCTCCTTCTCTTTCACTATCAGAGCAACACACGTTGGAAAACCTGTGTTCATGCTAAAGTGTGGGGAGAAAGATGAGGGTGGCATCACTTATCCAAATACCACTTAGCAATCGATTTGGGAGGAAAAACTATGTCTGGGAAGTGGCAATGAATAAATAGGAGATGTGAGACAGTTCCTGAGGCCCGTAGAATAATAACGTAGTTATAAATAATACCATTTATTGAACTCTTTGTGCCAGGTATGATGCTAAGTGCTGTTAATAATCCCATTTTGTAGATAAGTGGAGTGAGGCTCAGACCAGACAGAGTAAGTTGATCCAATTCCCTGGCTGAACGGGGAGTAAAAAAAAAGCATGACCAGCACCATGGACAGAGGACTCACTTGTTCCTAAAGCCCTGGATAAGATTCTGCAGGGTGAAATGCCACACGCAGAATATCAAAACTGTTTTTCAGTGGGTATTTGTAACCTACCCACTCCTCCCTCTAGAATGCATTCTAGTAACTAGGGGACACTTTTTGCTAAGGACCTGCATATGTATGTTGGGTGGAAGAGGCAGCTTGAGATGTAAATGTTTGAAAATAGGATCTGACAAAATGTCATGTTCTTTTGCATAATAAAGCAGCAATGAAAGATTTGGAAGCCAGGTTGGATTAAGGATTGAGAAAGTATGTGGGCAGTTATCAAGGAGGGGTCCCAAGTAGGGGCAAGGAAGAGAGGGGACTTGAGATAAAGAGAAAACTAGGGAATGTTAAAAGACGTTTCAATGGGGCGTATGAAGTAAATCTTCCTCTTCCCTACTAAATGTTCAGTAAATCCCACACTGTTGATTTATGTGCAGTTGGATTTATTTGAGAGCTTGAGGAAGAGGCTGAAAGGGACAATGAGGTCAGTGTTCCACATGTGAACACATGCAAATTAACATAACTGGCTGGGAAGGTTTTTTCCTTGGCGGTGGTAGTGGACAGTTTCCAGAGTTTTCTCCTGTGTTCCAGCTTGGCCTCCCTACTCAGCTTATCATCCTTTGGAGGGCATGCCTGCCTCCCTGCCTCCCGTGCACTGGTACATTGATGGGCACACGTCACACACGTAGGAAATACTGAAGAATTGATTTGCTTTTTCTGGCTCAGAAAAGTGGCATGGGTTTTCCTTTGCCTACAGCAACCAGAGTTCTCATGGTTCCCAGGTCCCTTACAATTTTAAACATTCTTCCCCTTATCACCATAAGTGTACCTCAATTGGTTAATTATGCATTTGGATATCAAGCTCAGAAAAAAATAGTTCTAGGATCAACACAGGAAAATACTGAGAACCAGAAGTGTCCTGCTTGTCCTAGGTCACAGGCAAACTCCCGAACTCCCAACAATTTAACCTAGCAAGGGCTACATGGGATACACAGGGCCCTTCATTCCCATGAGTACAACTGCTCTTCTACCCTGATTCACAGTCCTTAGGGAGCAACTGATGGAGAAACCTCCACATCTACAGAAGCATTTTCTTATACTCAGGCCTGGAGTGTAGTCCAAAACTGTTGGGGGTGAGGTGGTGGTGACGGGATGCGTTCTCAGAGTCAGGTCAATCATTGTCCCACAGAATGCTGTGGGCTAAGGGTAGTTGAAAACTGCATTGGGTATTTTGTTGGTAAAACAGATTTTTGCAATTGGCCTAGGAACCTGGCCACCAATTGTGGTAGGAAGCATAGAAAATTCCTGGCTTTGGAGTCTGACATACCTGAATTTGAATCTTGGCTTCATGGCATACTTGCTATGTAATCTTGGGTATATAACACTTCTTCTCTGAGCTTCAGTTTCTTCCCTTATAAATGGGCACTGTTGATATATACGTAGTTACTGAATTAATTAAGGCAGGTGAGCTTCAGTAACAAAATTCACCAAATCTCAGTGAAAGTTCAACTCAGTAAAGTTTCATTTTTCACTCATGTCACAGTCCAACAGAGGTCAGTAGTGGGGTTTGGCTCCATGCCGTCATTCAGAGACCCTGGATCCTTCCATGTACTGGATGGAATTCCCTGGTGCTTAGGAGCCTACCATTGGATCCTCTGCACCAGACAGAGAGATGAAGGGGGGAGAGCACAAGGATTGAGCAGGAGGCATTTTAGGGGCCAAATTAGGAGGTGCTGCACATGATTTGCATCCACATGCCATTGTACCTAATATAAGGAAGGCTGAAGATGGACCAACTGTGTGCCTAAGGAAAAGTTACTGGTTTGGTGAAAAACAAGCCAGTGTTGCCCACTCCCACCGTGTAAGGTTATAATGAGGTGGTGATGTAATGAGAAAAGAAAGCGGGCAGCATGCCTGGAATCCATCTAGCACATAGAAGGGTTCAATAAATGTTAGTTCTAATAGCATTGTTTATATAGGAAAGTGACTTTTGAATTCTAAACAAGCAACTTAGGAAGGGCTTTCAAGTCTCCATTCATTTGTTAGATGAAGGCTGACTTGTCCATTTGTCCTTGGCTTCCCAGGAATTCTGATTACTAGGCCACCAGGGGTTAAACTACTCTGGCCGCTACTGATACTCGACAGCTGGGTATCTTTCCAAGGGCTTTCAGCACTCTCTTTCAGTGCAGTAAATACATCTGGCATCCCCTATTCTAGAAATACAAGCAACTAGTCAATTGAAAAAGGCGTCTGCTGATGGTAGCATGACAAGCAATATCCATAACTGCTTGTAATCTCCTTCAGACATCCGCTTGCTCCCATCCAGCCCCATGGAGCACAAAGGGGCTCCTATTATCTCAGCAGCCTTCTGTCGCCAAAAATGCAGATGAACCCTGACCTGATATTCCACTCAACATGCCCTCTGAGCAAAGGGCCTTCTTCAAGTGTTTACCCTGCCAGAATAGCAGATGAGGGGGTTACGGGGGGGGGGGGGGGCAGCTTGCAGGAGGCAGGCAGCTGTGCACAGTGGAAAAGAGCACAGGTTTTGCATTTGGGAATCAGAAGTCTCAGCTCTGCAACTCACTAGCTCCATGGCCTTGGAAAATTCACTTCACCTCTCTTGCCTCAGTTTTCTCATTGGTATAATGAGGATAAGTGAAATGCTTGCTTTATCTATGTCACAGGAGGTGTTGGGGCTCAAATGATGTATCCAATATGTGCCTATACCTACATTCCTGATTCAAAATTATCTAATGGGAACATGAGTGGGAACCTGTTCTAGGCAGGTGGGTTTGGGATTCAGAGCTGAAAAGACAATCAATCACCACATCTTAGTCTAAGAAGCTTTAGTTGTTCTCTGGTCTACGGGCAAGTGGTGACAGGAAGGACTCCATCTCTGTCTCTAACTGCAATCACCTCTCCTGGACCAACCTGGGGGCAGAAGGCAAGAATGCACAGGGTCATGGCTTAATAGAGACTAGTGAGTTCTCCTCTCCCGGAACAGGCTTCCTGAGGGGAGGAATGTGAAAATAACCACTCAAAGCCAAGAGCACTCAGGCCCATATCGTGGCTGTGATAACGATAGTTCCTTACCTTTGTAACGTTTCTTCATTTAGAAGCCTTCTTTCAGGCTGTATCACATTCACTCCTAACAGTAACCTTTCAAGTCAGATATTATTATGAAGCCTCCATGAAGCCGAGGCTCAGAGACATTGAGTAATTTGTCCAAGGTTCTATAACAAAATCTGTCTGATTCCAAAGTATTTCCTCCACCCCACCATAGTTGTTCTGCTTCTCTGTTCCTGGACACAACCAAGAGAAAATCTTTATCTTTCACAGACGAGACATGGACAAATAGTCGTATGCTCTCAAATCCTTCCTGGATTAGAAAATGGGAACACTTTTCTGTATCCCTAAAAGTGCCCGGTATATGGCAAAGAGCTTAGAAGATGCATGGTTGAAGGAGTGAATTGACAGAAAGCAGGGAAAGCCTCAGATGTTGACCAGAGTTCAGAAATGGATGGCTGACCACTGGTGTGATGCTGTATGTACTGATGAAAGAGAAGTTATGAAAGGAACAGACAAAAAGAAAGCTGGAATGGCGAAAGCTGTCTCACATTCTGTTTAACATTAAGAACAATCCAGTGTCCACGGACCCTCCTTTTCCCAGGGGGAGAGGACCCAAACACACCATAGACAAACTTGGGGGGACTCCCAGCAAATGAAGTCTTACTAGGGGCCACAGGGTAGGATCGAAAACTGCTCAAATGGACCTGGGGCAGCGGGGCTGAGAAAAGAGACTGCACTGAATCCTTCCATTTATCGTCAGCAGATCAGACTCTGGTCCCAGCCAGGGTAGAATACGAACTCAGCGGTCATCTGTTGCAGCAAGTGGGAAACTGGTTAGAAGTTCCATGGGAGGCAGGTAGAGCATAGCAGGCTAGCGTGTTGGGAGAAAAAGCCTGAGTCCACCTCTCCTGGGATGGAGGAGAAGTCTGGCTCTGAGAATACAAGATGAGAGGCAGAGCTGGAGACATCTGAGGTCACTGGAGGGTGTGGGCAGCAGCTGCAGAGCCAGCCTCCACCCTGGCAATACAGGAACTATGCAGTCACAGTATGGGGGCCCAGCCCATGTGGGTGGCAGCATTCATGGGAAGGGGAGGAGGGGGCCTTGAAGAATAAAGAGAACAGAGGCTTTTTCTGAGGGTAGCTGGATGGGAAGACACATTTGTAGGCAGAAAGTGTGTGTGTGTGTGTGTGTGTGTGTGTGTGTGTGTGAGAGAGAGAGAGAGAGAGAGAGAGAGAGAGAGAGAGAGAGAGAGAGTTCACCCTGACCCTCTGCAGGATTGGGGTTTGAGGGAACTCCAACCAAGTGGGGAGTGACCCATCTGCCAGGGAAATAGAGTAGCAGCCCCATGATTCTCTTCCAAGGGAGAGCTATGGGGCAAGGCTCTGTGCAGTAGTCTTCCTGCCTCCTCTTCCCTTGGACACCCTCCTGAAGAGGGTGGGGTGGGGGGTTGCAGGTAGCAGCCCCTGCACAGCCACCTTGTCCTGTGGGATTCACAGCCCCAGGCCATCCTCCCTGAAAGTGAGCCACCACTGAAACCCCATCAGCTGCCAGGCAGGGGAGGTCAGGCCCAGCGGCTGCAGACAATGGCCTTATCGGCTGCTACTAGTGAGGGTATAAGCAGGGGATTGGATGGTATCATTCTAATTTACACGGGATTTTGTTTCTTTCCAGGTACTTAGCATGTGGATCTAGGTGATATCAAAGGCAGAGCATTATACAATAAATAGTCTTAACCTCCATCTCACCCTCTCTCATCCTTCTGTCTCTTCATTGAGGCCATGAGGAGCTGCAGCTGGGGTTGCCATAGAGACCAATTAGGATTACTGAGATGTTCTTGCAGAGAAAAAAGGGTGTATCGATTTAGCTTTAACAGTGGGGCGTCAGGGGACCAGGGGAGCCCAAGGGTGTTCAGCATAAATAGAGGCAGAATGTATTACCCTCGAGTCTATCCTGGGATTGTGTCCCTTTTGGGCTGGACTTTGTATGTGGTGGAGACCATTGTCAGGCCCAACTGCTTAGTAGCTCCATGACAGTGCTGAGGGGCAAATAAGGGTGTGAGGGGTAGGGAGTGAGGGGTAAGGTGGGAATGATGCCATCCCCAGTAGTTGGAGTGACTCAAGAGAAATGGAATTGCTTGGCTCAGTTAGCAGAAGGTTTAGGTGCCCAGACAGATTTGCCTCAGCCACGAGCTTCCTATTGTCACCTCTCAAGTATATCCAGGTAGTCTGATAGCCCTGCATAGGAATGCACAATGTGTACACAGACTTAGGAGCTTTGAATTGAGCAAAATACTTGGTATCATTATGTGCAAAATCTGCTCCCTCTATTCCTACTTTAGGAACTCAGAAACCAAGAGGGTATACGGGGAGGGGTTGGGCAGGAAGCCTTGGGGTGGAGAGGGTTTGTAACACAAATCTGTGGCTGTGGACAAGCCATGTAACATAACCTAACCTCAGTTTACCCCTCTGTAAGCAAAGGGTAATAATAATCTACTGAATAAGAGGGTTATACAGAGTAGAGCTTGGCACATTGTAAGTGTAAGAGGTTGAATTGAGAGAAACTGGTAACTGAAAGAGGAGGTGAGAGAGGGGTAGAAGATGGAAGTTTGGAGACACAAGGGAGGAATTCAGATGGCTTCTGGATCAAGGAGGGGAAAGGACCAAGAGCCATGGGCAGAGTAAGAGGAGAGAGGCAAAGGACAAAAGGCAGCGAGGCCATAGAGCAGGTTGTGCTGAAGAGGGAGCAGAGGCAGGAAGACCTTAGCAGCATGAAGGGCAGAAGAGGCCCTTATTTCACTAGAGGAGACTTTCTTCCTTTTCCTTGTTCCCAAATTCAGAGAACTAGATTCTTCTAAAGTTCCTTGGAAGTAAAAAGGAGTGAGTGAGAGCAATTCACCAGCAAGTGACTCATCCCCAGGGAGAGAGGAGGCCCTATCCTGGGGCTGAGCAAGTGTGTCTAGTTCTGTAGTTAACTGTGGCCTGACTGATGGAATAGGGCTGCCCTGCACCCCACCTTGGCCTCTGGCTGTGAGGAGCCAGAACTAAGCTAACCAACTTCCTGCCCCTCAGGGGTCATTCTAGACTACATCCAGACCATATCCTCCCTCTGCTACCCACCTGTACCCTACGGATAGGCCCCAGGGCTTAGAATTAGAGAATAGCAGAGGAAAAGGACCTAAGCAAAACAGCTTCTTTCCATTCCCTGCCCCCATCCCCTGCTTCTGCAGGATTTAATAACTGCCCTCCTTAAAGATCAGGAGACATGATTAATTCTGACTCGAGGATTATTAAAATGCTTCCACCAAGCATCTGGCATTAAAAGTTTTAAATCAATTAATCTGTTGTTTGGGGAAAAAGCATTCTTGTTAGCACAGCTGCAAGAGGCTATTTGTGTTGTGTTGGGTTGGAAGCTATTGTCCTGGAGGAAGGACTCAGCCTCCTCTGGGAATCAACGAGACACCCATTGGGTTCCAAGAACTTCTGGCTTCCGAGCTTGGGCATCTCTCACACAAGCCACTGTGCGTCCAATTTCTAAGTGGTTCTCCCTCCCATCTCCACAGGATTGCCAGTTAAAATACAGCATGCCCAGTTAAATTTGAATTTCAGACAATCGATGATTTTTGTTTTGGGGGTATATTTCATGCAATATTTGGGACTCACCTATATTATAAAATTGTCTTATTCATTGTTTATGTGAAATTCAAATTTAATTGGGCTTTGTGTATTTTTATTTGCTAAATCTGATAACTCTGTTCGCCAACTCTGCTTCAGTAGTCTGACATCACAGCTGAAGCGGGACTCCTGGGTTTGAGCCCTGGGCCTGCTGTCTATATATCAAATGTCTTAGGGAGCATTGCTTCCTCTTTCTAGGTTGAACAAGAAATAAACAACCTTGAACTCTGGGGCACTTAAGCATTGTGTGAGACTCTCACACAATGGTTTGCATAATCTCCATTTGATTGATAAAACATATAACAAAATTATATTTTCGACAAAAGCACACACCTGGCATTGTTTTTAGCATTTAGCCTTGTTGGAGTTATCTAACCATAAGGTCCTTGAGGGCATAGCTGTGTCTGGTCCTCCTTACCATCCCCAGCACCCAATCCAGGGCCAACACATGGCAGACTCTCAATATAAGTTGATAAAATGAATTCATAAGTAAATGAACCTTCCCTGCATTCTAACCCAGGCTCTTGAGTAACTAGAGTTGCCGTTTATAAATTACAAAGGGTTAAGTGTACAATAACGGCCAAAGTCAGAACCACTCTTAAGCTTATTGGATGAGGCATTGGACCAGGGGCCAGGATCGCCTCGATGCAAGTCGGCTTTTGCTAGTACATTGTACCCTTGGCTAAGTCCCCACCTCTCTCTGGGCTCTGGTTTACTCATCTCTAAATTGAGGAGGTCATGCTTTGGGGTCTTTGCAGCCAAGACATTCTGCGATAGCTTCACTGGTGCTGAGCTCTGCAGCTCAGCTTTGAGTGGGGCAAGTTGAATGCTGAATCCCGGATCTAACCTCAGTCCCAGTGCCTAGTAAGGCCATGCTTGGTAATGCTCTGTATTAGAAGTCCCAGGAAAGCTCTGTTGCATGGTGTCCACTGGCCCATTACTGGTGTCTGTTTTGGGTTCCAGTTGCCGCTCAGTAAAGGGGCATCAGGCTTTGGCTCTCTTGTCCCCTAAGCAGAAGGGGAGAGGGAAGAGACTCTTCCCTTCCTGACTCTGCATCCTATCCAAGGCTCCTTTGACCCTTGGCCTCACCTCAGATATTTCTTTTCAGCCTCTTTAGTCAGCCGAGATTTATCCTGCCTTGTGTGTCTCATGTAAAATGCATCTCCTGACACTTTGCCAGGTTAAATGATTTAGCAGCCAAGGCAGAGAGAATGAGGGGTCTGGGAGCAGGAGGCTATGCCTGCTTTTCAGATGAGATTGGAAAGGAGATGGAGATTGGTGGTGATGATAATCTCTTATTTTAATAATATAAAATAACTGTCCCACTGAATCAGCGTGAGCAATGAATCCTGTGGCCTGGGGTTAGAGACAGCCCAGCCTCAAGAAAGGGGAGTGTGTGTGTGGGGGTGTAGAGTGCTTCTCTTCCTCTCAGTCACTCCCTCTCTCTTATCTTTCTCTTTTGAAGAAGATTCCTGCCAAAACCATCCTGTGACCCCCTGGATCTGACATCAGTAAGAATGTGGGTAGCCAGGGAGAATGGAAGGGAGAGTGGTGGATTTGGGGAATGTATGTGTGTGTGTGTGTGTGTGTGAAGAGAGAGAGAGAGAGAGAGAGAGAGAGAGAGAGAGACAGAGAGAGACAGAGAGACAGAGAGACAGAGACAGAGAGACAGAGAGACAGAGAGACAGAGAGACAGAGAGAGAGAAATGAAAGGAAGGAAGGAAGAAAGAAAGGGAGGGAGGGAAGGAGGGAGAGAGGGAGAAAGGAAAGAAGAAGGAAAAAGAAAGAAAATTATCTGGGGAGATCGATGACCACTTTTTCTTTGTGATCCATTGATAAGAGATACCCTGATCTGTGACCCTGGAAAAGACAGGGCCCTGGACTGGATGACCCCTAGGAAATATGGGGACTGCTCACTAGGGCACAAAATCATAGGACACTTGGTGCTGACCTCAGCCAACCTGGGGGAATGACACTCTTCGAGGGACTCTTCAGTCCCTTGATTGGCAATCACATATTGAATACCTATCATGTGCCAGTCTCCCTGAGGTTGGCTGGGCCAGACCAGGGCGATTCCAAAAGGAGCCAGGTGGTGGGGAACAAACTCTATGGCACATGCCAGCTCAGCAGGGCTCCCCTTCACAGCAGGCTGCTAATAGCTGAGGAGCTGCAGACCTGTCTTCTTCCCTGGGATTAATTCATTACTCCAGCCCTACTCAGATTCCGTCAGGTTCAAACGTCAGAATTGAATATGCAGCTAATGAGTCAAATGTTCTCTCTATCTCTCTCTGTCCGGGCTCGCTCTTTCCCGCCTCTCTCTGCAGACTGCTGCAGGTGTCAGGGGTTCTATATGGTGTGTACAAGAGGCTGTGACTGCCTGAGCAGGTGAGGGGGCTTTCTCTCCTTTCTTAGTGAATGGGAAGTCTGTTCTATTTACTGTGCTTGTTTATTGTGGACAGTAATTTCATTCCCACTGGGACTCCTAAGCCAAGACTCAGAGAGCACATGGAGAAGTGGGGAGAACTGAGCAGAAGGAAAGGCCTCCTTCCCTGCCCTTGCAATCTCTGCAACTTGTTATTCAACAGCCATTTATGATAACTCAGTCCCTGTTGGGTCCATGCCTGGACACAAAGCTGAACAGGTTGATTGGTTCATTTAAAAAAATAAATGTTTAGTGAATATCTAAAGAGCCAATGGGATATAGTCCTTAGGGTTGAAGGCTGTGGAACCAGATTTCCTGGGTTTAAATCTGCTGCTGACTGGTTGAGTTAACTTAGGCAAGTTAGTCTCTTTGTCTCTGTTTCCTCATCTACAAAATGGGCATAACAAAAATACCATCTTCATGCAGTTGTTATGAGTATCAAATGGGTCAATACAAGTAATGCTGGCAAATGCTAACTAAAGGTAGTTATTGTTCCTATGGTCTCAGAGTCAAAATAGAAGAGTCAACATTGAATGGCTGCTTACTATATACCAGGCAATGTGATTTATATCATTGACTAACTTAATCCTCACAACAACCTTATAAGGTAGGTCTCATTATCATCACTACCATTTTATACAGGAGGAAACTGAGACTAAGTTCTGCTCTTATATAAGGCTGCTCAGCTGGTAAATGATAGATCTGGAGTTTGATCTCTGCTGTTAGACTCTGAATCTGAACTCTTGGCCACAATTTCTATCTTACGGAGACAAAACAAAGATAATTATAGAAATGGCATCATCTTGTAATTCAGGTTCAAATACAGCGCTGTGGGATCCACAGAGAGTAATGTGACTGCCTCTGTATAGGGAGTCCCGGGAGTGTTCCTAGTGGAGGGGATGTTTGAGCTGGAGGTTGAATAGAAATTCTCTAGGTGTATGGGGAGGGTTAGGCAGGAGGCAGAGGGATGGATGAAGAGTGGGGCACATTGGGTAACCTCCAATCCAAATGGCTGGAAGGGAGGTATGTAATGGGGCTTGCCCAGGGGTAAGGCTAGGAAGGCAGGGGAGAAATGCATCATGCAGGGCCCTGTCAGCTGTGTAAAGGAAGCAGGTTTTCTGTGAGGACAATGGGAGTCACTGTGAGTCTGCGTCTGGGGAGTGGCACAGATGTCTACAGATGTGGTAACTCTCGTACTGCACCAGGGAATACAGATGGGGGCGGGGGGCGGGCAGGCTGGAAGCAGGGAGGATGCTTAGGGTACTGTTGTAATCCTTAGCTTGTTGCTTTAGACAGGCCAGCTTGCTGCCCATCCAAGGAGACTCGAGGGTTGGGGGGGAAAGAGGAGTTTGCAGGCAGAAAGGGACATGGTGTCTGTTTCTGATCCTTAGAAGGTGGCAATGTGATTTAGCCAGGGAAAGTGGTGTTAGCTCTGAAGGCTGTCTGGAAGCAGATGAGAGAGAGGTATGGACGAACAAGTGTGCAGAAGCTGAGCCTCCTTGGGAACAAAATAGGTTGTAACTGGCACTTAGTGATAAGCAAAGCAAACATACATAGCAAAGGTGTGGGTAGGTAAGAGGACAGTACCAGGCCAGGTCAGGAAGGTCTTGCATGGAAATAAAGAAAGATCTCTTGGCTTAGTGCAGACAGGTCCAAGCTGGGGTGGGGCTGAGAGCAGCGTCGCAGTGAAAACAGGCCGTTTGGGGCAGAACAAGGATGTCAGAGCAGCAGGTCTGGCTCAATGGGAGTAACTAGGGACCCAAATTCAGAGACAAGGCAGGTTTAGGGTTTTGCTGAGGATCCCACAGGAACTGAGAGCAGGGCCAGCCCTAACCTGATTGGACAGAAATCCAAGCATCTCTTAAGCATTTAGGGAAGAAAATGTGAAATGATAAGAAGAGATCAGGGCCTGGGGGGCTTCACACGCTGTGCCCGTCAAGTCAATATTTTGCTAAATTTCAATTTGCAATGAGAAACAAGCACTCTGCAAATATATTTCTTTTTATAGTCCTTGGTATTTTTCTGTTGTTTTCTTTGAAGGGTTTCCCCCACCCCAACCCCACTATTGGGTGTGTTTGCAGACCTAAAAGGGTGGCTGGGTGGGATATAAGCACGAATCTGGAGCATGTAGAGAGATCGAAGAGGAGGCATAGAGCAAGTTAAGGAAGGAATCATGACCATTACTATGGCAGCTGTTCCTGCACAGGTGTGTGGCATAAAGCTCTGACGGATATGGTCATATTGGCCAAATAAACGGAGACCTATGATGGCTTTCTGGATCATTTCTTTGGGGAATAGCCATAGCTGTTTAACCAGAACTATTCTAAGAAGTTCTTTGAATCATTCTTGACTTTATGTCATAGTCATTCTTATATACGGCTCACCCTCTGCTCTGGATGGCAAACTTCCTGAAGGCTGTAAAGTTCCAATTCTGCATCCTCCACAGCATTTAGCATAGTACCTTGCCTATGGTAGGTGATAGGTTGAAGATCCTAGTTAGGATCCTCAACCTAGGCTCTTCAACCTTGAGTGAACTTGAGCCATGGGAAAGCTGCTATCATACTGCTATTTACAACACGGTGCGTTATAGCAGGGGTGGGTGGGTCCCAAGGAGAGGGGTCCAGTCCCAGGAAGGCAACAGTTAAGAACTATCCCGGATTAAAATTTGAACTGTGTTACAAGTTAGAGCATTAGAATGGGAATCCTGGAATAGCGCCCCTGGCAGAGGCCCAATAATTCTACCCAGGGTACTCAGGGTGAGGGTGAGAGGGACATCTGGAGATTGGGAATAAGGCAAGACAGTTTGCTAGAGTCAAACAGGATGTAAGAGATTAGTTTACATCTCTATTACCTAGATCACTGCAATAACCTCCAAAGTTATCTACTCTTTAGTCTCTTCTTCCTGCTTCCCATCATCAGTCAGTTGACTAACCATCATCCTTTATCACTCTTTAGTTCAAAACCTTCAGTGACTCCCCTGGGTCTCAGAAAGAAGTCCAAACTCTAAAGCCACAATCTACCTTACTTCCCACTCTCTGCTCCCTCAATCCATGCAACATTTACTGCTCAAGACTGTAGCTTATTTATAACTCCCCCACATCCCACCTCCAATGTACTTTGCAATTTCCTGCCTAAACACTTTTTCATAGGCCTCATTCTGTCTTCCACATACCCACACCTGCAACCACTTCCTGAGCCCAGTTTTGTTCTTACCTCTCCCAAGAAGACATTTTTTTTTTTTTGGCTTCCCTGGTCCACATTCCTTTCAGTCTAACATCTGTTGAGTGTATCATATGCCAAGCACTCTATGTGTGTTATCTCATTTAGTCCTTCCAGGGACTCCCAGACTTCAGCTCTGCTGCTAATTCCAAAGATGAAGTACCTTGCTCAAAGTTATATAGCTGCAAGTTCAATACCAGTATTGAACCAGGTATTTTAAAAGCACAAGCATTATTCTTAATCCTGTCATATGCAAAATAATATTAGGTCCTTTCATTTGTTATGCAAAGAATAAATAGCCTCTCTTCCTCTCTGTGATACTGAGAGGTATGGGTACTATGTGAACATGTGGGGTTCAGGATTTATATTTGGAGGCAACAGAATATTTTATAAGGATACTGACTGGCATTAAGGGACCCTATTTCTCGGCTCTGCTATGGATATGTCATTCAAATTTTCTGAGCCTGTGTTTTCCTTTGTTAAAAGTAAAAGATAACTGCTATGACTTGGACCTTGGTGAAAGTCAAATTACATAAAGTTCTGCTCCCACTCTGTATTTTATTGTTTCTCTCCAAGGGTGAATTATGTACTGAATAGAATAATAGGCAGTGGACAGAAAGGGTGTGTCCTGAATAGTAAAACACACAAGACAAATGCACATAGTGGACATTTGGAAAATCCCCTAAAGTCTATGGGGTTGGTTAGGTTTAGCCAACACCAGCAATCACATCAAATGCCTGTGCTAGGAAGTCATAGACAGTCTGACGGACAGGCTTCAAGGCATTTACGAAGCTTCTAATACTGAAAAAGTCCAGCAAGAGGACCCATTGGTTTCATTAGATTCTCAATGGGGTCCATGGACTCCGAAGGATGAGGAAGTAGTGGCCTTAGGAAAGGGCTTGGCTGTAGAATCAGGCAGAAGCTAGTAGCTGGAAAGAGGCTCTTTGACTCAGGGATGGGGGAATACCGGGGGTTACTGGGAGTGCAGCCACTAGTCTAGTTAATTTGAAGCCCACCTGGCAGGATTCTGGATAAGTTCACCTCCAAGACCATTAAAGAGTCTTACAGGGAAGCAGCCTTATATTTACATATGAAGTCAAATCTGTCCAGAGACTCAATGGACTTCCAGGGAGCAGTGAGTTCCCTGTCCTGAGAAGTGATCAAGCACTAAATGAGCCTATCTCAGGTTTTGTGGAAGGGATTATCGTGTTAGGTGTGCTATTGGGCTAAAAGGTCCCTCAGCTTCCTTATATCTTTGAATTGTTCGTTTCTCTGACCACTAGTAGTGCTGAGCAGACATGACCACTTTGCTGAGTACCTGTACTGTATCTACCTTGGGCCCCCAAATTCCTCAGCATGTTGTGACTTCAGTTTGTATTTCTGAGCTGGCTGTATATGTAATTGTTTCACAGCTCACAGTGAAGAGATCAGTGTGGAAGAGAACAGAAGGTTCAGGATGGGTCTCTAAGGCCATGTCTAAGGAGAAGAAAGTGGCGGAGTGGAGCTGCCAGAGCCCAGAGCAGACTGTTCTCCAGAGCAGTGGATAGATTTGATATTAGGGTAATTCTTAATGAAACAAAGTTAAACAGTTTTTGTTTACTTGCTTATTTGTTTCACTTCTTTGACACTTGTGACTTTCCAAAAGGAAGGATAATATGTGGTATTCCCTAATTTTTTCTGGCATAGAATCTTCTTTTCCCCAAAGAGCAATTCTCAAGGCTGATGTGCTAACGAATACCTTAACATTGCCCAAGACAACTTTGTCAGATGCCCTCTGTCTTTGCCACCTCCTGTCTGTCTCTCATTTTATCTAACCCTTCTCTGTAGCCAGGATTCTGCAGGGAGACATCTGGAGCCTCAAGAAGACCCCTCCACAGCCCAGCAGGATTTCTGCAAGTGGTATAGGTTTAGGCATGTAATGAATTTAGATTTAATTTGCAAGTGAAAAAGCTTGCTTTCTTTTGTAGCTTACACCAAAGCTCAACCGTCTAAGCTTCCAGGGTTTAAGTCTAATTAACTGTATTTCACAGCTTATTTAAAGAAAAGAATGGAAGCATTAAAATTGTAAAATCTAATTTTTGAGTAAATCTTTCAGTGCAAAATTAATGTCGCAGTATTAGAGCTGCCTTGGCAATATGTCTCTTGTCTTCAGATTTCAAAATGAGCTTTTGCAAACATGAAATTATTCATTAGACTGTCTGGTAAAGAGGTAAATAAGTGTCTCTTCAAATCCTCGATCTTTTCTTCTCTGTTTAGCCAAAGACGGAGTTATTTGGTTTGAGGGCAAGTGGGTGGATCAGATTTGTGAATTTTGGCAGGTAAGGAGAGCAGCAAAGGAAGCAGGAGCTGTGCGTGGTAAGGGAGTGGAACAGAGATTGAAGTCTTTCTCTGTCCCCCTAGTCTGCTCCCGAGGCATTGGCCCTGGGGACAACAAAATGTCTCAGTAACCACATTGGACCTGGGGAGCAGGAGTCTGCTGGACAGCTGAAATACCCAGATCTTTCAGTACCTCCAGATGGGCAGTGGTCCATTTGTTCTCATAAGAAACTGGTCACCATCCTGTCTGGTCCATCACTGAAACATGATCACTGTGTTTGTTCACCTCCAGGCCACTGGAGGTTAACTTTTGTCCCTTCTCTTACTCCCCATTACTGTTGTCCTAATTCAGGTGCTCATCTATCCACCTTTTCATTCTCATCTACCTCTTTCATTCACAGTTCTCACACCCTAGTCTCACTAGATGTGCCCAACATGTTGCTCACTCTGAGCCTTTGCACATGCTCTTATAAAACCTTAGGTCACTCCTTAATCACTCCCTTTCCCCTCTAGATGATGAGTTCTTCCAGGACAAGGAATGTATCCAATTCTCCTTAATGTCCCTATTATCTAGCCCAATAGTTGGTACATAGTAGGTGCTTACTAAGTGTTTATTGGTCATAAAGATGCCGGGTGGGTATCAAACTAAATGTTCAAGAACTTGAGGTTCACATTTTCCAACCTTTCACTTCACGTGACAGCTGTTTCCTTTTTACCTACAATACAAAGTTGAGGGGAATAGAAGTGGGGCAGTTGGGCATTGGGGCACCTCAACCTAGGAGGGGTTCATTCTGAGAATTTGTGTAGAAAGACATGTGGAAAGAATATACCTGGGTGGGAATGTATAATAGCTCTGTTTCCTATTCCCTGAACTTTTCTAAGTCAGTTTCCTGACCTGCAAGATGGGAATAATAGACCTAAATGTAAGAGTTTTGTGAGGCTTACAGATAATGTAGAGATGATATGTAGGACATACCTAATACTGTTACAGGGCATAGTAGGCTTCATAAATTGGTAGCCACTTTTTTATGAACAGTGTGAAATGGAGGGATGAGGTTTAGGTAAGATAATATTTACATACCACTGTTTGCTTATTTATTTGCTTTTTAGGTCTTTTGTTCATTTAATACATAGTCATTATATTTGTACTGAGTAAAGGAAGCGTGCTGGGTGCCAGGGACTTGGCACTGAATTAGACACTCATTCTGTCCTCCATCTCCTACATGTCATTAGAATCAAGCACTATTTCTCGTTTCCTTTGCCAGTAACCCAGCCCAAACCGCCATTGTCTCCTGCTTGATCTATTCCAATAGCTTCCTAGTCTGCCTACCTTCACTTTGCCTCAAATCCATTTCCTGCAGAACAGAGTATTTAAAAATTCAATCTGACCACATTACCACCCTGATTAAAGCCCTGATGGCTCCTGATTGCCCACTGGACATGGTCCATGAGCTGTTATGGAGCTTAGAAGTCCTGGCAGGATTCCCACCCACCCCTTTAGCTCTATCTCTCCTTACATCCCTACCACAGTCCGACTGAATTACACCCAGATCCTATAGTCTGCCCTCCAAGCCTTCCAGAAACGATTCCCACTGCCTGGAATATTCCTTCCTTTTCTTCTCTCATCATGTCCTCCTTGTTTTGACCTAACATGTACTCATCCATGTTTTAGTTTCAAGGGTCTCTCCCTGGGGCCTTTCTTGACTCCCAGATCAGGAGGGGTGCTCCTCCTCTCAGGAGCCACCTCAGAGCTCTGTATTGCCTGTCACTACACTTACTATGCTTTAGTCTCTCCCCACACCCATCCCACAGTGTTACATTCAAAAGAAACAGAAGACAGGCATCCAAAAGCACTGAAAAATCATTTAAATCTTTTATGAAGCCACTTGAAAAATGGTAAAGGGACATTCATTCCTAACATACAGCAAAACTTAAAAACAAAACAAACCAACCCTTTTCTTCATTTCTGTCTCTCACTCTCTCACACAATACAGGGCTTCACCACATTCTCTTCCCTCCCCTTAACCTTTCCCAAGCCACCCCCAACACAGCTCTGGCTCATTCTTGCTTCCTTCACCCCTTCCTTCACCTTTCTAGATTCGTACTCACAAGTAGCTCTATTCACTTTTATTCTTGTTTTTAAACTGAGAGAAGAAAGTTCAAATAGTCATACAGAGAACATAGTATGACAGATACACTTGCACCCACCATAGATTCAAGAGAGGTTAGGATTTTGTCACATTTACTTCAGCTTTCTGCTCTTTCTAATTAGCCAGTCTGGTGGAGGATGACCCAAACTCCATGGCCAGGCAAAATCATAAAGAGAGAAGTGGTCTAGGGAATGGTGAAGACTGGCAAAGGGGCCAGCTCCAGCTGACCATGGGCTCTGGAAGAGATTGTCCTCAAGAGCAGTGACTGATTCACTGCCCTGTTCACTTCAGTCTTCCCAGCATTTGGAATGGGACCAGGCCCATGATTCAAGGAATGAATGAATGAATGAATGAATGTGGGGCACTGTGTTACCAAGCTCCTGAGTTTATCAAGAGAAGCCAAGAATCTGAAGTTAGTGAGTTTTGACTTTTGGGTACTATTTCAAAATTAAAGAAAAATATATTCAGTAAGGGTCAGGTGCCCATGTTGGCCTCTGACCCAAGCTTGCTTGCTGCCATGGTGACTTTAACACTGCAGAAGGGCAAACCCAGAACTTCCCAAATGTCCATGGCTCCTTTCTCTTACAAAGCAGGGGTAATGGTGAGGAAGGTTGGTAGTACTCATTAATGAATATATTTGTCACTGTCACAGCTGTAAGCTTCGTGAGTGAAGGGCAGTCTCCTGTTTACATGGAGCCCCAGGCCTGGCACAGAGCCAGCACATAGTAGATGTTCAACACATGTGTGCTAAAGGGACAGTGAGCCCCAGGGTGGGAATCAGAATCTCTCCAGTTCTCTGGTTGGCTCCCTCTGTACCCTGATATCTGTAGAGCACCATGCCACCTGTCCTTACCTTGGAGCAAGTCCCATGCTGCAGAATGGCAGTGAGTGCCAGGTAGCCCAGGGTGGTGTGGGGCCCTGCACTGAGTCCAGTGGGTCCTAGCCCAACTCTACTAATGACGGGCTGTGCAACTCTGAAGAGGACACGACCCCTCTCTGGTTCTACTTGTATATGGGGGTAGCCTTCTACTGTCAGTGCCTTCCGGCTCAAATGCCTTTGCTTCAGATGGGTTCAGAGCACGGGAATAGCTGGGCCCAGGCGGGTGAGGAGGCAGGCGGCCCAGCCCGCAAGTGTGCGTGGCTCCCGCGGCCCTGACTGTCTCAGCAGCCCCGCCTCCGGGCAGGCAGGCGGGGAGTGAACGTCTGGAGCTCCCCAGGCAGGGGGAGCCAGCGCGCCTGCCGTTTGTCTTTTCTGAGAACCTTGCTCCGATGGGAGCATCGTTGAAGTACTCACTTCTCAGAGCCAATTAGTGCCCGCTGCACTGTGCGGCCGAGCCCGAGGGTAGGCAGGTGGGCTGACTGTCGTGCGGTGGCTAAGGGGGTGGGCGGCCGGGGGGAGGAGCGTCTCGGTGTCCTGGGTGTGCGGGCTTCATGACCCGGCTCACGTACAACGCATTCAGTGCACGAGTATGAGCCCGGGAGCCGCCCTGCAGAAGGCCGCCGGCCCAGAGGAGGGTGGGAGTGGGCGTCGGAGGCAGGTCGGTGGGGAGCGGGACCGGAGCCCCCGCGCCTCTCCTTCTTGGCTGTGGGCTTGGCCAGTCGCGTCACCTTTTTCAGTCCCCATTTCCTAGTTGTTAAAATGGGACTAGCTGGCTGCCCACTTGGTGGGCCTGTTGTGAGGATGAAATGGATGCCAAGGCAACAGGCGGGCAAATTAATTTTTTTAAGCTTCAGGTTTTCTCTCACCTGTAGGAACGGTTGTATCAAGGAGGAGGGTGCATATAAGGTGCTTGACACCTAGTGAGGACTATAACAATACTAGCTTCTGTTAGCACTGTTAGCTATTGGTGGGCATGTCGGGTGGAGATTGAGGCCCCCACAGCGTTCTGAGTTTCCACAAGGAAGGGAAACACCTCAAGGTGCCACAGTGAGGTTTCCGGCCAGATGGGTGGTCTTGGGTGGGGGTTTGCTGATAGCTGAGAGGGAGCTAGGTCCTTGCAGCATGGGGTCCAGATGGCCTGGGCTTGAGGTGAGATGGGGAGGAGAGAGGAAGCAGGAGCCTGGAGACTTACAGTGGAGCCACCTACTTAGAGAGAGAGTCAAAGCCGTGCAGAGGCACCTTGGAGATGACTGGTTTTGAAGATAAGCCTCAAGGACAGGAAGAGACTTAACACCAGGCAAGTGAGGGGCAGACCCAGGCCCACACCCTGGTCTCCAGGCTCCTGGGCCAGGACTCGTTCTTGAACCCCACAGGGGCTCCACTAGATGTAGCTCACAGCCCCATATGTTATGATTCCCCGTTTACCTGGAGCTCCCCCCATCCTCTGTGTACTCCTAAGGGAGGGCTCAAGCCTGGACTCCTCCCTCCCACTCCCCAAACAGGGACGCTCTTGGGAGCTGGAGTGGCTGTGTTTCTTTTGTGCTGTTGTGAGATTTGGCCCAGGGCAGACAGGTGCCTTCGGTCTAGACTTCAAGAAACTCGTAGGGCCATTTGAAACCTTCAAGCTTGTAGGCTTGGCTTCTGTCAAGCAGAATAAACAAACCTGAGCCCAAGAGGAAACTCATTCTTCTTTCTTGCCTCTGCCTTTCAAACTCATCAAAGTTAAGTTCTCAAAGCTCTACTGTCTCACAAGTGCCTTCAGATGGGTCTCATTGTTTTATTTATTGTGCTTATCACAAGTGCCGACAGCCTGGAGATTTCTAGGCCAATGGAGACCTCTTTCAGGGAGTGTTGACATTTCCTGGAGATAGGAATGGTCCTTAGGGTCTTTCTTTCCCTAGGAAGGCCTGAATCAGAGAGGAGGGTGCTAATGGGAGTTTCCCAGATGGGTCATTCCTGCAGGGCTTTCTGTGCCTGGGCACATTCTTCCATCTATGCTCCACTAACCCCACACAGCTGTGTCTGTGTCCAGCCACGTAACTCCCAGGGCTCTCCCCCTGGACCTCCCTGATATGACCCTGCCCTACTATGTAAGGCTCAGCACTATGAGACCTCCTGATGAAACAACATGCAATAAATATGAACCAAGTGCCTACTGTGTGCATGTGTGCATGTGTGTGTGTGTGTGTTGGGGAGTGGGGAGACGCCAAAATATAGGAGGCCTTCCCTGTGGTTCCCTGTGGCCCATTGTCCACTGGAGGGAGATGGAGGCATTCCTCAATCACCCTGCCACCTGGTGGGCCGGGATAAGTGCAATACTGAGGTAGAAAGTGCTGGTGGAGGGAAAGATGAGTTTTGATATGAATGGGAGGAGGAGGAAGACATTTTGAAGATCAGGAGGGAGGCAGTGGGTATGTGTCAGGTGGAGGGACTGAAAGAGCAAAGGTACAGAGGCAGGGAGTGCAGATGAGTTTGGGGAATGAATGATGAGCATCTTGTTGTTGCAGAAGAAAAAGAAGGTCAGGGATGGGTAGTGGGAGATTGGATTTGGCCAGACCATGGAGGGCTCAGCTTTGCTCTGTAGGTACCTGCAGTCCTTTGGCAGGTTTTAAGGAGCATCATTGGGGTGGCTGTATCCCCACTGGGCACACAGCTTGTCACAGTGCTAAAGCCACATTCTTAGGAGTTCCTGGAAAGTTTACTGATAGAGAGAGGTAGGGTTCCAGTTGGAATTAAGCACAGTGTCTGGGTTTGGAACAAGGGCTCTTTGGTCACGGGCTTTGCTGGATATCTGGCCCCTCCCATCACTCTGGATAACTGGTAGAAAGGCACTTTGTAGAGAGATTAATCCTCAGGGCATTCACCTGCTTCCTCTGAAACGGGCTCAAAAGGGGTCCATCTGAGCCCTTCTAGGCACTCTGGTGAGGCAGCAGATAGAGCCAAGGCCAGCTGTGTAATCCTCCACCCCAACCTCTCTGAGTCTGGTTATCATCTTTGCAATACACTCGATATTACCTTTTCTTTTTTGCCAACATAAGATAATGTATATAAAAGTGCTTTGAAAGCTGTATTATACAGATTCAAAGTATTATCTTTTTTCCCCCTTTTCTTTTATTATCTTCCATCTATTTTCAACCTGCCCTGTAACTGAGCCACAAGACCAAAGACCAAAGACCTGTCTCCTTCCATAGCACAATGGCTGGCTGTCGTGGAGGGCAGATTGGGTTACCTCTATGTTTTAGCAACTCCAGGAAGGAAGGCTGGAGAGGTAAAGAAGCTTGGTCTTGGTCAGGCAGTAATCAGCAAAGTGGCTGAGTCTGGGTCCAGGAGAAGATGCTAAAAAGTGATGTGAAAATCTCTTGATGTCATCAGTGATGTTGTTTGTCTCCTACTCCTCCTTCCCTTCTTCTTCCTCCTTTTTCCCTCCTTCCCCCTCCCCATCTTCATAATGTCCTGGACCCCAAATGCTCTTGTACCCATCTTCTTTTGGAATCCCTTATTCTCAGTTCTGAATGGTTCAGTCCATGTGTTCTGTCTCCTACCAGAAGCATTTCCCGATTCCGCAGGTGGCAGTGGTCTCTCATTTCCCGTGGCACTTGCTGGCCTCTCTCTCATGGAATTTTCTCACAGCACAATTTTTTAAAGTCATTTGTGGAGATTTCTTTTTCTTCCTGTTGGGTTAGACTAGAGGGAAGGGGCAATATCTTCTGGATCTTGTGTTCTCTCGTCCACATTCTTGGTAACCAAGAAGCTTCCATGAATACTGGAGGGATTAAGGATCATTTGTCTTTAGGAAGCATCAGTGAGACCAGTGCTAGGCTGGATGCTGAGGTGTGTGCTCTAGAAGCTCATTTCCTAAGGCAGCTCCACACCAGCTCAGTGCTGCGGAACGCGTGTCCTGCTGAGCCCAGGGGCAGAGGACTGGTAAAACCGGGTCTTCCCTGACATCTGTTCCTGTGTTCCTGCCCTGTGTCATGGGCTGGATCTGGGTTGTTTTGTCTGATCCATTTCATTCCCTTTATAAGGCTGGAAGTGAGGCCTGTCTGCACACTCAGAGGCAAAGGAGAGAAATAGGGCAGGAGAGGATGGAAGATAGAAGTGGGGATGGGGGAGGAGACCAAAGTCCTGCTCTCCTCGGAGGAGTCCCAGACTCTCATCCCACCCAGAGATGTGGAAGAGCAATTCCCCATCCTCCTTGTTCCTGGGCCTCAGAGCCCCCTGAGCTCTTTCTTTGTCCTGGTGAAATAATGGCTTGTCAGAGAGACACGATTATTACTAATTGCTAGATTGCTTTGTGCCTGTTGTTCTCAAGACAGGCAAGGCGGGGCCTGTCTCTGGAGGGACCTCTGGGTGACCTCCTCCTAGAGAGGGAGAAGTTAGCACAAGGAGAGTGAAGGAGCAATAAAGAGAGGCCCTTGTCCTCTTGTCTCCCTTGGTTTATAGCTGGTGGCCCTCTCAGGATGATGGGTGGGGAGCCTGGGTCTAGGGCTACGACTCACACACAGAGACGGTAAATACTGATGTGACAGGAAAACATTCACATGTACATGAAAATGCCTGTATGTGCAGTCAGCACATGCTCAGTGATTCACAGGTGTAAATGCTGGTCCTCAGCGCTCAGTGGACACAATCAATGACCCACAGATGGGCAGGCTCCACAGCCCAGCTATAACAGTTGTAAACACACAGATACCAGGGGTACAGAGATGTGCAAATGTCTGGAGATCTGAGGGTGATAATTAATTACCTCCTTCTTCCCACCAATTTCTGAACCAAGTAAAAAATAGACACAGAGGCAGATAGTGACCAAAATATTCCTGTCTTTCATCTCTTTTTTAAGACATGCACACATTCTCACATTTCTGAAATTGGGGTGTGTTTTACAGTTGACAGCACATTACGTTTGCTGAGATACTAGCTTTATTGCCAGCAAAGTTGATTTAAAGAAATGAGGCCCTCATGGGCTTTGTACCCTTCCCTCCTGTGTTGAGGTTGCCCAGAGTCACTAGCCAAAAACCCAGATGCCCGAGGCCTCCCTGCTTCCGGGCAGAACTTGCCTCAGCCCGCTTACCTGGTAAGCCTCAGCCCGCTTACCATACCAAAGAGGGGAGGATGTGTGCTTTCTACACTGACCCTGGCCATGCAGACACCATGCCCCAGTCTTTTCCCAGTCTTACCAATTTCATAAAGAGAGGAGTGGGTCAACGAAGGGAGGCAGGTGGAGAGGAGAGGAGAAAATTTCTTCTCACTATTTCCTGGAGGGAGACCTTCCCATTGTATGAGTCAGGGCAGGAGCACAGGAAATGGCTTTCCCTTTAAGATGGATATAGCTGGGTACTTGGAAATGAGATGAATGGGTGAAAACATATACAAACACACCCACAAATTATTTGCATATTAAAGTGTGCATTACACAAGCAGATTCAGATTGGTGAGGATGCACTTGTAAACAGTTACTCGTACACCTGTGTGGTGCAGACAGCGTTAGGCATGTTCAGAGACCCAATAAGCAAAGCTAACCATACATGCTCACGTGGGTGCACACAGGTCTTAGGCACATTTGTATGCAGGTGCCCACACTCTGGAGCCCTCACCTCCTGGATCTTGGCCAGCGTTGTCCTACAGGGAGCCATGAGCCATTTGACAGCAGAAGACAAAGTACACAGATCTGCTCAGAAGCCACTTTATGGAGTTCCTTAAATCAGAGGGTTGCTGTGGGCTGTGTTGGCAGAGTGATTGGCATCCAGCCTGTCACTCTGGTCATTTCTTCTCAACACAGCAGGTTGTTAGTCTGGGCATCTTGGTGTTGGTTCTCAGTCTTCTGGAGAACCCCTGGCCAGATTTGTCTCCAGTGGTCTTGAGGCCTGGGAGAAAGCCTACAACCACCCTCTCCTTCCTGAATCCCTCTTGAAGCCTGCCCTCTGCAGGCTACCCAGCCATGCCACCACTGGAAGTGCTGGAGGCCATGTGGTTCCCCTCTGTATTGTCCAGTTGAGGAAGCCAGGTCTTTTTTAAAGGAAGATCTGGTGCCACCATTATTTTATCTCCTCAGATCCTGGCTGTCTGTATAGATGCCACCGTGAGTCACAAACCGGTACCTCTCTGTGCCTCCCTGGCACTTCTGGACTGTGCTTACCCACTTCTCATTAGATTGGAAGTGCGCCATGGACGCGGCCATGACTTCGAATTGAATTATGAATGTCTATCAGGCAGGTTATAACTGGCAGTTAGAAATCTCTTAGTCCAGCCCCCATATCTTACTGATGAAGCTACTGAAGCCCAGAGAGGGAAATGATTTGTCTGGGGCCAACACATCTGACCAGCGTTCAAGACAAGCCCCCACCTCCTGTGTGTGTGCCGCTCTGAGATTAGGTGGCTGACTGTAAGACGCTCATCTGGGTGGACCCTGTGTATATTCTACGTATATGTCTGCACAGGTGGCAGCACTAGTCACACATGGGAAGTGCATTTATGTGCTTCTGTCATGTGTTCCTGGGTGGTTGCCCATCTGTGGGAAACTATACAGATACATGTGAATGTTCTGAATATATTGATGGGGATTCTCTGTGGAAAAGAGCTTATATGTCCATCTGTATGTGCCTAATAATGGCCCTGGTGGAATGTCCCAGCGGACCTCTGTGTGTGTCTGAGGATGTGTACCCATTCATGGATAGCTGGAAATGTGTGTATAGTCCATCCTTTTCTGGCCTGTATGTATCCGTTTATGTGCACCTGTGTATGCGTGCACATTCGTATCTGTGTGTTTCTGGTATGTACCTCAGTATTCTTCCGTGTAAATGTTACGTGTGGTTGTGGTAGCAGAGAGACTTTGTGCTCTAACAGGTCCCAACTTCATGTGGAGTGCTAATCTTTGTGACTCAGGCAGCATGAGCCCTTCTTCTCGATCCTTATGCTCTCAGGGACAGCCCAGATCCTGGTGCTGTCCACTTCATTGGTCGCTCAACTGGCAGCCTGCATCTTTCCACTCAAGGAAACGTCCCTTGGACCCCCATGCAGGCTCAAATAATGTAACCTTTAATGCTACCTCTTCTGTTGGTACTGTTCAATTTCCAGCCTCTCTGGGGTCCTGTTTGTGTGATGTCAGGTTGAGAATAAGACTGTGGCCTGGTCTAGTCTTCTCAGAGCAGTGTGACTCTGTGGCCAGGAGGGCAGCTCGCGGGGCAGAACTTTCCATGGGCTCAGGTAACTACTCCTTTCCCATAGCACAGCCTCAGCTACACCATCATGGTCAAAGCCTGCTGGAGACCTTTAAATCCAATGCTCCCATTGTCAGGATGCAGATGCTGAGGCCAAGGGAGGAAAAGGGACTTAGTTTAAATCACACATGTAGTCCTGTACTCCTGGTTCAGTGCTCTTTCCCCTATTTACACCAGGCTTCCTGGGGGCAGATGGCCAGTAGTTCACCAAGGATTCATGTTTCCCTTCGACAGTGTGGAATTGTCGTGGGGAAGTCCTTGTGCAGACAGGGACCACATTTCCATCACCCCTTGCATCTACATGGGCCGTGTGACTGAGCTCTGAGCGTGGGATATGAGGAGGAGTGATTGATACACGCAAGTTCCAGGTCTCATTCATAACACTCTCCCAGGCGTATATCCTCTCAGCCTTCCATCATTTGCTGGCTGGGTGTGAAGGTCTACGGTGATCACGACAAAAACACGCTGGCAAAGTTTTTATCAGTCGGGGTCTTTGAATGACTGTGAAGCAAAGGACTGCCCCATGAGAGGAAGAAACACACATTCTTTTGGGCTAAGCCACTGAAATTTTGTTTGTTTATTACAGCAGCTAGCATTACCTTCATTAATACACTGCCTCTTCTTTTCCAGGAAATGACTCTTAAGAAAAAACCTCCCAAATCCCTTCTCACTGAAATTGTCTCTAAATCACAGGACATCATAGATTGGGGTCCCTTTTGATCCTGGAGCTGCCTAACCTCGGAGGAAAGCCTGAGTAGCCATGGTGACTATTCCTGTGCTGTGTAATAAAACTAATAGCTGTACTCATCGCAGCAATTCTGGCTGTCCTGTGAGCAAACCTCACTCTTCAGAAGGATCACTGGCTTTTACTCATGAGGCCTGAGGATCATCATTTAAAACTGTGGGGCGAATCAGCTCTCTTTGCACACCTTGGCCCTTGGGGCCAATTGCTTTGCCCTTTGGAGGACCGATCAATCTGACATTGATGACCAGGAGTTCACAGTTGATTTTCCCTCTTCAAACCCTCTCCCAGCTCAGGACCCCTTTGTCTTTCAGAATGCTCATGATAAGAGTGATGGAAGGAGAACTGACTCTGGGTGGTGAACACACAATGGGATTTATAGATGATGTAATACAGAATTGTACACCTGAAATCTATGGAACTTTACTAACAATTGTCACCCCAATGAACTTTAATTGAAAAAAAAAAAAAAGAGTTCTCCCCACCCCAGCCCCATGAGCTACAGGGGGTAGGTTCTATTGCTACAACCTGGGTCAGTGCTAATGACTTCATTACATGCTTCTGAGGATTTCTCCCAAGCTACATCCTCTAAGTTGGCATCTATGACACCCTTGGAATTTCAGCTCCGCCAGAGGCAGGGGCGAGAGCAGAGCCTATAAGGTAATATGGTAGTGTGAAAAGACCAGAGAGCTAGTCATTTAGCAGAAGTCCTTAGCCTGTAAGTATGCTGCAAGCATGCACAGAAGGCATGCCACACTCCTGCTCAAACACCTTCCATGACTCCCTATTGCTAAGGTCAAAGCCTTAACTGTTTAGCCTGCCATTCGGGATTTTCACAAGGAAACTTCATTTTATTTCATGCCCTGCCTTCCCCCGCCCCACCCCCACCACTATATATCCCCTCACAACAGCCCATCTGGGAACACAGCAACTCTTCAATATACTTTGACCTTTTATACCTGGGTTCTTGTTCATGCTTTCCCTCTGCCTGGAATACCTTTCCCCTCTTCTTGGCTTGTTAATTTCCTTTTTTTTTTTTCAAATCTTTCCAGACCTGGCTTGTTGCTACTTTCTCTGTGAGGCCTTTCCTAACTTTCACCCCAGCCTCCGATATACAGTAGTTAGGAACTCCCATTTAGGTCACAGCCTACCATAGACTACTTTCAGTGTGTCACAGTGGTCTGTGGTCTGGACGGAGCTCTGATGCTTGAGGTCAGGGAGCAGTCTTAGTTACTCTTGTAGCCCCAGCATTTAGCTCAGGGATTGGCATTTAGTATGTGTGTGTCAGTAAATACTGCTTGAATGCTGTGAGGCCTGTTTGCTCATCTTGGTGGGGCAAAGACTGTCACAGTGAGGTCTCCCCTGTTGTTGCCTTAGACCCCTCTGGTTTTGTGGCTTTCAGGGACCAGCTCTTTAACCAGTGAGGTCTCCCCTGTTGTTGCCTTAGGCTCCTCTGGTTTTGTAGCTTTCAGGGACCAGCTCTGTGTCCCCTCAGATGGCTGAGGGGACGGAGAGCAGGACTGCTTCCTTCCTCTGTTTCAGCCAATAGCTAGAGAGAGTTGGGAATTACGGAGTGAGATGAAACCAGAGGTCAGAGGGGGCCACGCCAAAGAGGGATGGCTGAGGAACATCAAATCCATGATGGGGGATGAGGGGTGGAGTCAAAGGGTGTAGTTCTGTATTTCATCAATTCTACATTTGTTCACATTTTAACATCTTTGAAATCAGAATGGGTCTTACCATGGATAGCACATCATAGCTTACTTGACAGTATGCTTTTCTTTCTCAGTGACACATACAGTGATGGTACATTTTGGAATTGATGTAGCTTACATTTGATGAAAAAGGTTAAATTACCTGTGAGCAGAGGGCAAGGCGGAGACATGGCTGGATGAATAAAATCAACACTGAGTCAGATTTGGACATTAGAGCGAGGCAGAGCCAGGGTAAGGTGAGGCATCTAAAAGAGGGGACAGGAAGCAGGGGTGCAGTTTGGCATCTTATTGCAGCTGTGTTTCTTTCAGAAGGAAAAGGAGAGCTTACTTGTCACTCTGGGAGCACCCCCTGAGAAGTGAAATTCCAGAGGGGGGGCAATTACCGTCCCTCAGGTCTCTTGTTAGTCCCCTAAATTCTAGGACTCTTTGACCCTCTTCTAAATCTCGTTTTAAAACAATTTTTATTAAAATATAGCTAACATGCAATGTTATATGAGTTTCAGGTGTACACCGTGCTTATTCAACATTTATATGCCAAAAGAAGTGCTCACCATGGTAAGTCCATCCACCATCTGACACTGTACCACACTATCACAATAGTATTGACTCTATTCCTTATGCTGTACGTTACATCCCCATGACTTATTAGTTTTATTCCTGGAAATTTGAATTTTTTATTCCCCTTTACCTTCCCCTCCTTTTTAATTTTTCAATTACAGTTGACACTAAACATTAATTTCAGGTGTGCAGCATAGTGGTTAGACATTTACATAATTTGAGAAGTGATCCCCCTGACTAGTCTAGTACCCACCTGGCACTATACATAGTTATTACAACATTATTCACTATATTCCTTATGCTTTATTTTACATCCCCATGACTATTTTGTAACTACCAATTTGTACTTCTTAATCTCTTCACCTTTTTTCACCCTGCCCCCAACCCGCCTCCCATCTATCACCCCTATAAATCTAGTACCCACCTGACACCATACAATACATAGTTATTACAATATTATTGACTATATTCTTTATGCTATACCATGCATCCTCATGACTACTTTGTAACAAACAATTTGTACTTCTTAATCCCTTCCCCTTTTTCATCCACCCCTGCAACCCCTCTCCCATTTTGCCAACCATCAAAATGTTCTCTGTATCTATAAGTTTGTTTCTGTTTTGTTTGTTTGTTTATTTTGTTCTTTACATTCCACGTATAATCAAAATCACATTGCATCTGTCTTTCTCTGTCTGGCATACTCCATTCAGCACAATACCCTCCAGGTCCATCCATGCTGCTGCAGATGGCAAGAATCCATTCCCTTCCATGGACCAAGCAATATTCCATTGCATATATGTACCACCTACTTTTTATCCATTCATCCATTGATGGACACCCAGGCTGCCTCCACATCTTGGCCATTGTAAACATTGCTGCAATGAACATATGATGCACAGTTCCCCCCAAAGTAGTGTTTTGGATTTCTTTGGATAAATATCCAGAAGTAGGATGAGGGGGTCCTTCTTTGTCGTTATTGTCTTGTCTTAAAATCTATTTTGTCTGGTATAAATACTGCTACCCTAGATTTTTTCCCCACTTTCATGAAATAAGTTTTTCATTCCTTTACTTTAAATCTGTGTGTGTCTTTCAATCTGAACTGAGTCTCTTGTAGACAGCATATGCAAGTCTTATTTTTTTTAATTTTTAATGAATTCCATTTTATTTCATTAATTAAAAATGTATTTAGTTTTAAAAAATATTTTATTGGGGAAGGGGAACAGGACTTTATTGGGGGGACAGTGTGTACTTCCAGGACTTCTCCAAGTCAAGTTGTTGTCCTTTCAGTCTTAGTTGTGGAGGAGGGCGCAGCTCAGCTCCAGGTCCAGTTGCCGTTGTTAGTTGCAGGGGGTGCGGCCCACCATCCCTTGTGGGAGTCAAAGAGTCAGAATCCAGGGGTTGAACCAGCAACTTTGTGGTTGAGAGCCCACGCTCCAACCAACTGAACCACCCGGGAGCTGAGTGGCAGCTCATTGACTTCATTCTAGTTGCGGAGGGCACAGCTCGCTGGCCCATGTGGGAATCAAACCGGCAGCCCAGTTGCTCAGAGCTCGCACTCTAACCAACTGAGCCACCCGTCTGCCCCTGTAAGTCTTATTTTTTTATCCATTCAGCCACACTATCTTTTGATTGGAGCACTTGATCCATTTACATTTAAAGTAATTGTTGATAGATAGTATTATTGCCATTTTATAATTCATATTTTTGATTCTTTTTTCTTCTTCTTAAAGAAGTCCCTTTAACATTCCTTGTAATACTGGTTTGGTGGTGATTAACTCCTTTAGTTTTTTCATCTGGGAAGCTCTTTATCTGTACTTCTATTCTAAATAATGGCTTTGCTTGGTTGTAGGCCCTTGTTTTTCATCACTTTAAATATTTTGTGCTAGTCCCTTCTGGCCTGCAAAGCTTCTGTTGAGAAATCAGCTGATAGTTTTACGGAAGCTCCCTTGTAGGTAACTAACTGCCTTTCTCTTGTTGCTTTTAAGACTTTCTCTTTGTCTTTGACTTTTGGCACTTTAATTATGACGTGTCTTGGTGTGGGCCTCTTTGAGTTCATCTGTGCACTTCCTGGGCTTGTATGTCTATTTCCTTCACCAGGTAAGGGAAGTTGTCCATCATTATTTCTTCAAATAAATTTTCAATTCCTTTCTCTCTCTCTTCTCCTTCTGAAACCCAATGATGAGAATGTTGGTACACTTTGTGTCCCAGTGTCCTCATAGACTAGCCTCATTTTATTGGATTTTTTTCTTTTTGCTGTTCTGATTGGGTATTTTCTGCTATCTTAACTTCTAAATCGCTGATTTGATCCTCTGATTCATCAACTCTATTGTTGATTCCCTCTAATATAGTCTTTATTTCAGTTATGGTAGTCTTCATTTATGACTGGTTCTATTTTATGTTTTCTATCTCCATATTTATGCTTCTTATCTCTTTGTTGTAGTTCTTCCTGAGATCACTGAGAATACCTATAACCAGTGTTTTGAACTCTGCATCTGGTAAATAGTTTGTTTCCATTTTGTTTAGTTCTTTTCTTGGAGCTTTGTTCTATTCTTTTATTTGGGACATGCTTCTTGATCACATGGAGGTCAGTTTGGCTGCCTCCCTGTGTTTGTTTCTATGTATTAGGTGGGGCTGCTATGTCTCCTGGTCTTAGTAGAATGGCCTTCTGTAGTAGGGTCCTCTGTGGCCCAGTGGCACAGTCTCCCTGGTCACCTGAGCCAGGTGCTGCAGGTCTGTCCCTTGTGTGGGTTGTGTGTGCCCTGCTGTTGTCATTGAGTCTTGGTTGCTGTTTACATGTCAGTGGAAGGGACTGACCCTAGGATTAATTGATTGTGAGGACTGGCTGTGACTACAGTGGAGTTGCTGTTGTGCAGGGGCCTACCCAGTGGAGGAGGATTCACTTTAGCAGGGCTCTGGTGCCTGCCCAATCTTCCCTTTGGGTGTGACATCCTTGGAGGTGGCTGGGTGATATTCTGGCTTAGTCTGAAGCTGGTCAGTGGGTATTCCAGGCCCAGGATGTCCTGGGAGGGGCTGCACCATAGGCCAAGTTCAGCCACAGCCTGTGCCCTGCCCAGTGTCATCTGGCCAGAGCCACAAAGCAATCTGAAAATGGCTGCCACCTGTGCTGGTGTTGGAGGTGCCTTGAGAGGCCAAGCAGCAAACGAAGGCTGGTTGGCACTAGTGCTGGGCTTGGGGCTGCTCAGCAAGAGAGACACTCCAAAGCCAGATGCTGCTTGTTTGGGTTTTGTGAATCTTTGAGAGACTTTATGAAAGTCTGAAGCATGAGCAAAGACAGGTCATTTCTATAGAAAAGCCACGGGAAGTGGCTTGCATGGGTCCAAAAGTTGGGTGGGGCAGGGTTTCAGGGAATCACCAGGGCAGGACAAACAAACAATGTTAGCCTCCTCCATCTGCACACCTGGAATGGGGTAGAGCTCAAGAAACAATGAATTTATCCAGCACTTCTATCAGGGAGAAAGTGGCTCCTCCAGTCCTCCTGAAGCCATCCTGAAGCCAGACAACTCAGTTCCTCCCTGTATGTCCTGGGTGCCTTTTGAGCTGCTTCACCAGCACTGGAGCTTGGAGCAAGTGTGTCATCACGAGTAAGTCCATGTGTGGGCCCTTTGATAGGAACACGTGGGGCTCTAGCCACCCTTTGTCTTACCTAGCTATAATCTCTGCTGGTTTTCACAGCCAAGAATTGTAAGAACTTCTCTCCCAGGCACTGGAACCCTGGGCTGGGGTTCCTGGTGTGGGGCTGGGACTCCTCACTCCTCCAGGGAGAATGTCTGTGTCATGCAGGGGATCCTGCTCGCTGCGCCATTTGTCGTGCAGGGTCTCAGCTCCCACTCCTCGCCCAAGAACGCAGGACACGGTAAGGCCAAAAAGGAACACCCATGGAGCCATAAGTAGGGGAGTCAAACCAATATATTCTCGCTGGTGGCTGGGCTGGAGACACAGGAAGCAGGAGCTACATAATCTGCCTAACAGCAGTCCATGCTTGCCAGCCACCATCTTCTTGCTAGCCCCCATTCCTCTCTGCTAGCGTAGCCACAGCCGTTATATTAGTGGCCAATGGCCTACGGGTTACAGCTGACAGCCAACTAGCCACAGCTGCTGGCATCTGATCACAGTTGATGGCCATTTACTACCCGAGCCAGCACCTTTCTATGTGAGGCCGAGAGCCTGGAAACTGTTTTTTTGGGGGGGCTTTGTGCCCACAGTCTGCAACCATGATATCCCTCTCAATTTTTAACTGTTTACATGCAGGTGTGGGACCAGCCTGTTCTGTGTCTCTGCCCCTCCTACTAGTCTCAAGGTGGTTTCTTCTGTGTGTCCTTTGTTGTAGGACTTTGGTTCAGCTAGACTTCAGATGATTTTCAATGATGGCTTGTCATGCAGGGTGTCATGCGGGGTCTCCTGTCCCGCTCCCCACATAAGAATGCAGGATATGGTGAGGCCAAAAAGGAACACCCACAGAGCCATAGATAGGGGAGCCATACCACTATATTCTCACTGGTGGCTGGGTTGGAAACACAGGAAACAGGAGCCACATGATCCACAACCTGCCATCCACTTGTCTCTACCAACCAACATCACTTGCTAGCTGCAATCCACCGTGCTAACTGCAATCAGCTCTTGCTAGCTCAGCCACCATCTTGCTAGTCCCCATTTTCGGTTAGCATAGCTACAGCAGTTATATTAGTAGCCAAATGTCTCATTCGTTACAGCAGAGGGTCAACTAGCCACAGCTGATGGCCATCCAGTCACAGTTGATGGCCATTTGCTACCCAAGTGAGCACCTTTCCACGTGAGGGCGAGAGCGTGGAAACTGCACTCCTGGCTCTGTCCCCACATGGCTATTTGTAGGTTAGTTGTAGTTTTGATGTGATCATGAAAAGAGGCAAACACAGCATTGACATTTACCTACTCCTCCATATTGATCAGAAATCCACAAATCTATTTCCACAGGCCCACTTTGAATGGGGAAATGAGAAAGGAAAGTCGTAGGTGGAGGAGAGGGGTTTAGTCCTGGACCAGGAGATAGATAGGTGATAGCTCTGTAGAAATGTACAAATCAAAGAGAAATCATTGGCTGTCAACGCTGACTGCAAATCTCCATTACCTCCGAGCTTTTAAAGACTACTTCACCTGAGTCTTAACCCAGACCAATGAAACCACTATTTTTTATTTAGGGTTGAGAATCACTGGCCAAAAGTATTTCTTAAATATGCTAATGCTAATCATTGAGGACTGCCTTCCAAATGCAAATTATGTATATTATGAATCCCTGAATTGGAGGAACAAAACAATTTACATTTAAGTAGCCCTTTCAGTTTGCAAAACACTTACACAGTGTGTGATTATATTTGCTCCTCTGAGGTAGGTAGGCATGTTGTTATTATTACACTCATTTTACAGATGAGAATCTAGGTTAGGAGGTCAAGAAATTTTGTAAAGGGAGAGGGCTTTCGAGCTGAGTGATGGTGAGATCCTGTACTTGGCCAGTTGTCTAGGGGATTAAAGGAACACAGCTGAGAAAAGCTAATGGTTGGTATTTGGTAAAAGAGAGGAGAGGAAACAAAGAGTACCAGGTGCAAATAGATAAGAACAGAGACAGCGGCAGGAGGATGGAAGATGCCAGAATTGATGTACAGAGATGGAGGCAGAGCCTGCTAGAACAAATAGTTCAATAAATAAAATAAGACATGTCCAAGTGGTTTTAGTGGATGGAAAGCCATCTTTCGAATCTGTGGAGGAGTCCAGCTTTTATCAGGGGCTGGAAATGTGGGACATATAAAAGTCAAAATTTTCCTGGAGAATCTATGTTGGTGAGGAAGGTGAAGTCAAGACCAAAATCTAAAAGGAATATGTGAGGATCCCCAGGAGAAAGGACCTGGCTTTTCTAGTGACTTAACTGAGTGAGAAGGTGGCAGTTGAATGAGTCAGAAGAGGGAGGGGCCTCAGGACCACAAGCAAGTGTGAGGTGGGAGGGGCCAAGGGAGACTTAGCAAAGCTCTGTGAGGAATGGGAAGCTGGACCAGGGTGGTATATGGCTGGGCATCCTTGATACCTGAGGCCCTATTCTTTTCTGGCCCTATACTGTGTAACCTTACTGCAGGGAATGAAAGAGAAATGGAGGGACAATAAAGGATTGCTCCAGCTGGAATGTGCTTTCCCTTAACTAGGAGATGGCTGCAACAAGGAAACTGTCCCATTGAGCCATGACATGGGGTCATGCCCAACAGGTCTGTGTCCTTCTGTAAAGCACCCAGATTGCAGGTCCTGGGGAAGTGACAGGCAAATCATCAGTTTCCCCCCATAATGTAATAGACATGGTTCTATTATGGGGCAGCTCGCAGGTCAAGCTTGCGTTTCTAACAAGAGATGCTACAACAACACATCCTTGCTCTTTGCACCGCCTTCCTGTCTTCTTTTTAACGAATTCTGAATCATAATGAAAATTTTCCTTGGATGTACTGTAGGCCTGACAATCAAATCACTACTAAATCAATTCTTTGCAATCAATGTTTTTCTAGTGAATTTTGCATTTCTAATGGCAGGACATGACACTGTGTGTTTATTTTCTCTCTTGCTCTTGGCTTCCTCTCTTGCCTCCTTGTTTAAGCAAATGGAAGAAGATGGTGCAGGAGTCAATGCCTGGTCACTACTTCTCTTTCTCATTCCTTCCTTAATTTCTCCTCGCCCTTTTCCTTAGCATCCCTCACTGAGATATTTAATGGGGTGTTTTTGGAGTAATTAGAATGATTTAAATAGCTCTGCTAACAGAGTTTGTCAGGAAAAAAACACAACCCACCTTGGCTGACCTCATACATCTATTACATCATTGAAAGGAAGGAATGGGGAAGAGATGCTGGGGAAATGGGAGTGATCTCTCCCCCTCTCCCTCCACTTCACCCCCACACTCTTCTGTACCTCCCACAAGCTCCCAGAGCAGAAGTGGTATTGGATTAGATGCAAAATAATTTTTTATTTCAGACTTTCTATAGGATTTCTGGGTAAAAGAACACATCCATTAATATGAGGTGTGATTGGAAAATACAGTGAATGTTTAAATTTAAAAAAATTATTACAGTAAAAGACACATTGCCATTAATTGTCCTCAAAATACTCTCCGCTAGCTTCAAACACACTTATCCCATCATTCATGCCACTTTCTGAAGCAGTTCTGGAAGTCCTCTTTCTGAGTGTCTTTAGTTGTGCTGTTGTGGCTGCCTCAATGTCCTGAATCGATTCAAAACGTTTTCCTTTCATGGTCATTTTGACTTTGAGGAAGAGCCAGAAGTCACATGGTGCCAGATCCGGTGAATAAAGTGGATGAGGGCACACCATAATGTTTTTATTTGACAGAAATTGCCATACCAGAAGTGATATGTGACATGGAGCTTTGTAATGATGGAGGATGAAGTAAAGACACTCACGAAAGATGACTCACAGAACTGCTTCAGAAAGTGGCAAGAATGATGAGATAAGTGTGTTTGAGCTGAGAGGGGTAGTTTGAGAAGGATTAATGTCAATCGTCTTTTACTGTAATAATTTTTAATTACAACATTCACTGTATTTTTTGATCACTCTTTGTATAATAAATATTGCATGGGAGGCAAGAGAACAACTCCCAGACTAGTGCTAGTTCCTTTAGCTCAGCTTCCTGAATGAATGAATGAATGAATGAATGAATGAATACAGTAAGGATCTGTTCTGTTAGTGTTCCAGAGGTGTGGCTTGTACAGCCTATGAGCTAGGAAGTTAGACCTATTGAGATAGACAATAATGCCTCACCTCACGTCCACGTTCTAATCCCTGGAAACTTTGACCATGATGAAGGGAAATTAAATTTGCAGATAGAATTTTTCAGCTGGCCAGAATTATCTGGGTGGGCCCAATGTAATCACAGGGTCTTTAAAAGTGGGAGAGGGAGGCAGAAGAGCAAGTTAGAGTGATTCCATGTGAAAAGGACTCAGCCTTCATTGCTGGGTCTGAAGATGAAGGAAGAGGTCATGAGTCAAGAAATGCAGGTGGCCTCCAGTAACTGGAAAAGGCAAGGAAAAGAGTCTTCCCTAAAATCTTCAGAAGAGCTCTGCCAACACCTTGATCTTAGCCAGTGAGACCAGTTTCAGACTTCTGATCTCCAGAACTGTAAGATAATAAAATTGTGTGGTTTCAAGCATTAAGTTTGTAGTAATTTGTTACAGCAGCAACAGGAAACTAATACAGAAATAGCCATGTTTCTCAGGTGTCCTGAATTTGGCTGATGTAATGAGAGGAAATCTGAGGTAAATTAGAGTCTAATAGACTATGAAAAGTGCTTTATTTAATAAATATATGTGATAATATTGTATGCCAATGGTAATTGAAAAATAAAAAAAAATACGTGTGCAAAACATAGTAACAGCCCAGAAAAGGGGTCTGGCAAGTATGGGGAACACGTGAGCAACTGCTTTATGAATTCACTCATTCATGGTTCTTTGAGGCAACAAAGCCAGATTTTCCCTCTTGGCCAATTACTGTAGTGAGATAGGGAAAGTGTCCTTCTCCTCTCCACATGCCACCTCTTCCTTCTGCCTTTTACTCCCACCTTGGGTTAAGAGAAAAGTCATTGCAGCAACTGAGGCTAAGGTTTGAATCCTAGCTCTCATACTTACCGGCCAGATGACTAAGGGCAATTTGTTTAATCATCCTGAGCCTCATTTTCCCATCTTTAAAGGGCATGTAATAATCTCTGAGGGATGTTGTAAAGATCTACGTCAAGAGCTTAGTACATCGCTTGAAGCAAAAGCTCAATAAATACCTGTCATAACACCATGCCATTATGACAGCATGCCTAAAGGTTTCTCATAGGACACATCTCTTATTCTCACTCTCAGGTGATGACTTTGCTTCCTACTTCGTTGAGAAAATTGAAGCAATCAAAAGAGATCTTCCACAAACTTCTACTGCTGTATCCAACCACCTACCAGCATCCACCCATTTACATTCTGCTTTTCCCACATGCTCCCATAAATGAACTGTCCATGCTCCTCTTTAAAGCCAATTCTTCCACTTGTGTGTGCACAAGATCCCTTTCTCTCTCCCTTACAGCAATTCTCCCTCTCTTATACAGCATCAATTTTTATTTCTGTACTAGACCATTCCCATCTACACATAAACCTGCTCTTCTCTGATGTTAAGAATATCCTCTCTTGATTCTACCTCTCTTTTAAGCTATTGACCGTATCTTTGCTTCTGACTGTAGCAAAACTCCTCAAAAGAGTTGTCATCATCCAGTAAGGCTTTTCAGCCACTACTGCACTGAAACTGCTCTTATAAAGGCCAACAAAGACCTGTATGTTGCAAAGTCTGGTGAACAGTGGTCAGTCTACATCTTGTTTGACCTATCAGCAACACTTTGATTCAGGTAGTCACACCCTCCTCTAGTCTTCCCAGATGAGTCTCTGGGTTTTCTTCCTATCTCACAGATAGTTCTTTTTCACCTCTTTTGCTTTCTCATCTCTTCTCCTATGTCTCCTAATGTTGGGCTTATGCGAGTCCAGGACACATTCCTTGGTCCTCTTCTTGATATCCTCATTTCCTTGATGATCCCACCAAGTCTAGTGATCTGAAATATCAGCTATTTATTGATGACAGGCAAGTGTTTACCCCTCACCTGAACTTGAGACTTAAATATCCCATAGACTCAATGAGCCTACTCTGACCTATTTAGAAGTGCAAAACCTTCCAACATTTGCTTAATTCTGATGGACTTCTCATACTCAACATGTACCAAACAGCACTTTTGACTTCCCCTCCCCCTATTCAAAATCTGCTCTATCTACAGCCTTCTGTATCTCAGTTGATGACAACTCCATTCTTCCAGTTTCTTACTCCAAAAATTCTGCCAGGAAATACTCTACCTTTGCCTCTACTTTCAAAATATATATGGAATCTGACCAATTTTCACACCTGCACTGCTCCAGCTCTGGTTGGAGCCACCTTCATCTCTCATCGGACTTACTCCACTATCCTTTTAACAGATCTCCCTGATTCACTCTTCCCCCTATTCCTAGTATAGAAAGCAGAACAATCATTTTAGAAGCTAAGAAAGGTCATGGCTTTCCTCTGCTCAAAATGCTGTCGTGCTCCTCACTCCTCCCAGAATTAAAGCTGAAGAACCTATGATGATCCCCTTATCTTCTATTGCTCTCATTGGACCTTACTCTGATTTAGCAACACTGACATCTTTGTTGCTTCCTAAGTCCTGCCCTGGTCATTGCTTTAGCTAGTCCCTTGTCGAAAAAACTCCTTTTGCGGTATCTGCTTGGCTAACTCTCCCATTTCCTTCAAGTCTTTGTTCAAATCTCACCTTCATAATGAGACCACACTGACCACTTACTTAAAAATGTAACACCTCCCTGCATCTGCAGTCCCCATTACCTTCTAACATATTGATTTATTTGCTTAAAAGAAATCATGTCTATTGTTTTATTTGCCTCTGCTAGAATGTAAGCCCTACAAAAGGAGAAACATTGTCTGTCCTCTGATGTATGCACAGTGTAAAGAACAATATCCAGGTACATAGTAGTCACTTTGTATTTGTTGATGGAATTTGCCAAGATTACTCTTAGAATCTTCTATACAAGTTTCCTTTTTATGTTGTTTCTTGCCAGACAAGGGAGTGGTAGGAGACAGTGAGTGCTCACACACAATGCTGCTCTCAATGTTTTTCTTCCTCTGACCGTTCTCCTCTATGGATCGACAGATATACCTGATTCAGCATTTTGTCTCTATTCAATGTGTTCTTCCCCTAACTGAGGGGCAACTGCCTCAGGATTAGGGGGCAGCTTTGGTAATAAAACTGCTTGAAAATCTTATCACCGGGCAGCTGATGGCCACGCCAATGAAATATAGTTGTTATTTCTCCTTTGATGCTCACAGCCAAATAGGTCTATGGAATTGCAACCCCAGGCTGGGTCCCTAATGGAAATCTTATCGTCACTACTTGTTTGCACCCTGAACAGTCTGTGGACTCTTTAAGTGCAAATATGCTGTCTTTTTCCCCAGCACCTAGCACAGGCCCATCACATGGTTGGTACACAGTAAGTGCTTGTTATTGGATGAATGCGTATTTGGCTGACTGTCAATGAACCTGACTATTGACCTTCTGGTGAGTGGTGCTTGGAAACTTGCTTGGTAGAACCTTTTTACTTTCAGAGGGTCAAATTCATTAATCTGTTCTTGAGAGGTTTCTTTACTTCGCATGATGGGTTAAGGCTTGATCCTGCTCAGCCTACCTTAATACCAAGGTATACCCAGTCCTTGGTAGTAAGAAAGTAAGAAAGTAAGAAAATACAAGGAAAAAAGTAAACGTGAGGTTCTGGCCTCCTTATTCTAGAAAGCAGCTCACAGGTCAGGCCCACCCAAGATAACCTCCCTTTTGATTAACTCAAAGTCAATGGATTAGTATCCTCATAGCATGAGTGAGATCTCCCACTCCAGGGGAGGGGATCGTCTAGGGTGTGGGCAGCTGCCACGGACTCTTGGGAACTGTTTTAGTATGCCACACTGAGGTTTAGAGGCCTTTAGTACTTGTCTAAGGCCCCATACTTGTAAGCAGCAAGGACAGGATTGAAACCCGTCTCATTAGAGCTATGGCAGCTGTGTAGCTGCTGGAGAAATGATGAATAGAAGTGTTGAGGTTCAGGAGTGTAGACCTTGAACCTCTTCCCTTTTGGCAGGTAACTGCAAAGGAGGAAACTTCAATGACCCTAACAGAGTTTGATAAACCATAGGGGTATATCACAGAGACCTAGACAGGCTGTACACGACTTTGGTCATATGAAATGATATGGTAGAGGTTTAGATGATAGAATCATAAACTGTCATGGCTTCCAGGGCACTAGGAGAATCAGCTAGTCCATAGTGTCCAGAATTGTGTTCAATGGAACCCTAGTTCCAAGTGTCAATAATCACCCCAAGAGAGAAAGGAATCCATGATTTTTAAAGTTTGGAGAACTTTTGGTGAAACACAATAGAAGAATTTGCTTTACTGAAAGACTTTGGGTGTGTTTCAGATTTCATATGCTTTGGGAATCTGTAAGAAGAGGAACGTTTGTGCCAGTTGGTGCCAGAACCTTCCTTATTGTGTGTAAATGGGAACTAAGGCTGTATGTTTCAAGGTTTGGGAGAGGACGCACTAGTTTAGCTAATTTGTGATGGCAGTTGGACTGAATGTCCTCTCTGGCTCTCTCCAAGCCCCAGAAGAAGATGAGTGGTTTGGGGTGGAAATGGGGTTCTCTTATGGGTGAAGGTCTGCTGTTTCCTACTGAGAAAAAGCAAGTGGCCAAGTCCTGGGAGACTTCGCCTGAGGAGTGTGAATAGTGCTCCTTTTTAACACACAATCTGGAGAGGAAGAAGCTTGTTAATGCTGTTAGTGAATAAAGGAAAGGGAGCAGGGCCTGTTGGTTTAATGGGAAGGCATGTGCTGGAAGATTTGTACCAAGAGATAAGCTGCTCTGTGGAAGACTGGAGAAACAGAAGCCCCAGGTGACTCAGCCAACACAAAATGGCTCAGGGACTGCCTTTGCTTGTATTTGCTTTATTTGTTTTGTCTTGTTTTCCTAATCACAGGCTTCTAGGTTTCAGGGGAGTAAATGGATGAGGATTAGGAGACATCCAAGTCTCTGGGCCTCAGCCCCCAGCATTACTGGGGATTTGTGGAGGGGCTTAAAGGAGACAGGGAAACCTGGCCATTGTATGCCTGGGAGGGGGGCCAGAGGAGCAGCTTCCCATCCCAGTGGGGATGGTGTTTGTCTGTTCCTTCCCAGAAGAGCCCTGGGAGAGGGAAAAGAGAATCAATCTGAATATTTAGCTCCATAAACAATGCCATAAAAATCATATCCATTTGCAGAAGAAGGCTCAATGCTAATGTGCCAAAACAATGATGTGTGCTTATAGCATCAAACCGTAATCAATTTTATTGCGGGGGCCAGGAAACTGCCTCCTCGGGAAGATCAATTCCCAGCTCTCTCCGAGAGGAGCAGACCCTGACGCTTAGCAGTCTCTGTCCCCTTTCTTTCCCCTCCCCAGCTCACTGTGCAACCCTCTCATCCACTTACCAGAGAGACTTTACAGGACTTTGGATAGGAATGTGCGGGTAGGGTGCTGGATGTGGAGTGAGAAAGACAACTGGGTGGAGAAAGAAAAATACATCACCTTTTGGTGTCCAACAGACTTGGGCATAGGTCTCGTTTCTTCTGCTTCCTAGCTCTCTGACTTTGGGTAAGTTACTTACTCCTCTTAAGGTTTCCACGTCTGTAAGCTATAGAATTTGGCCTGCCTACCTCAATGGGTTGTTAGGAGAATTAAATAACCCAAGATTGGGAAGTTTCTTGGCAAACTGTGTTTGAACAGGAAGGGGCATATGACATCAATCAGCACAACCCCTCATTTTGTAGATTAGGAAACTGAGGCTCAAAGAGAGGAAACAGCTTGGCTCAAGGTCACCCTGGGAGAGAGTGGTAAAGTCATTATTAAATTCCAAGATAAGGCCGGAAGTGGAACTGGGTCTGAGACAGCATTTCTTTACCTCAGTACAAAACCTCTGTTGCAGCCACCATGACATCTGACCACTCCCACGTGATCCCTTCTTTCTGGGTCAGTAATTCAATCAACAACTTGTGCTGGTGCATTCTGACTGGGGCTCAGGCCAGGCCAAGGCTGTCTTTCTGCTGAAATAATGTTGGCAGTCATCTGAGAGGTAGAGGCACGAGGGAAAGCAAGACCGTTTTCCTGGACCTCCTGAAATGTCACTCTCGCACCTGGCTGCGAAGTTTCTGTTAACGAGAGTTTGGTGGCTCTCCTAATTAAATCTCATTTCTATTTGCCTTCTGCGTCTCCCAGGCACCTGGCCTTTATGGTGGTCACTCATGGCTTGGGGGCCAAGACCTAAGCCAGCTCTGTAGGGCTCAGGTACTCACCAGGATGGCACCTTCTCCCTCCTTGGGGAGCACTCAGGCTCAGCAGGCTTACCAACTAGACTCTGCTGAAGCAAGGCATTGTTTGTCTGTCCCAGTGGGGTGGGGTGAGGTCTCAACGTTTCTGCAGTGGGCCAAGGAGGATTTGAAGGCCCTCTGCACAGAGTATGGAATCCCACTGGTGCTTCATGTCTTGCACTCCGTATATAAAAGGGAAAAAAATATCACTCTCCAAAGGGCTAAGGAAGGGAGGTAGATATCCTGGAGACTCCAAGAATCTTAGAGTTGAAAGGAACCTTAAAAGAAATGAGATACAGTCTTTCACCTGGTACAGAGGCCCCGTCTGCAGAGCCCCGCTTGTTTGACAGTTCACTGACCAAGAATTCTTCACCTCTCAGCCTTCTGTCCAATGTGGGCAGCAGTTCTGATTGTTAGAAATTCTTGAACCATTGAAATAAGCCTTCTGGTAACTTCTACACTTCCATCTTGGTCCATCTTGTGGAGTCACAGCATAGTGATAGATATCATTCATTGAGAGTTTACTTCATGAGCCTTTCTGTTTGAAGATCTTTAAAGATCTTTGTATGTGTTAACTCATTTAACACAGAAGCTAAGAACCAACATACCCATTTTAGACATGAAGAAACTGGGGTACAGAGAAGTAGAGAAACTTGCCTTAGGTTTCCTACCTGGTAAATGGCAGAGCTTGGACTTGAATCTAGGTGTTTCTGGTTCCTGAGCCTGCCTTCTTAACCTCTACACTGCCATGTAAATATTGACCCTTGTCTCCTCCAAGAAGCAGCCTGTCTCATGCTTGAGACTAGCTGTCATTTGTCCCAGATGCTCCCAGAGTCTTTGCTGCTGTTTCTAGATTCCTTGATATCCTAGTCACTCCTCTGCTCTTTTTAAATTTTTTTTTATTGGGGAATATTGGGGAACAGTGAGTCTTTCCAGGATGTCAAGTCATTGTTTTTCAATCTAGTTGCGGGGGAGGAGGCGCAGCTCACTGGCCCATGTGGGACTTGAACCAGCGACATTGGTGTTATGAGCACCGCGCTCCAACCTCTGAGCCAACTGGCTGCCCACCAGCAGCTCAAACTCAAGCCACTGTTTTCAATCTAGTTATAGAGGGTGTAGGTCACTGGCCCATGTGGGAATTGAACCAGGAACCTTATTGTCGAGAGCTTGTGCTCTAACCAGCTGAGCCATCTGGCTGCCCCTCCTCTGCTCTTTATAAACATGCACAAGTAAAAGCATAGCACAGTGGCCCAGATGGGTTCCATCAGGGTGGACTACAGAGAGGCTCTTTTTTCTCCCTTCTAATTGTGTACCTTTAAGATTTATTTCTCTTCCTAGAAGCTGCACCACCATATTGAGCGTGTGGTCAGCTCAAACCCCAAGATCTTTTTCATATGGAGTGCTGCCAAGACAGAGCTCCTTTATCTTACATTTGTCCAATTGATTCTTTGAACCTAAATGTAGAACTTTACACTTAACACGCCTAGATTTCATCTGTGCTGTTTTGGCTTGTGTTCTAGCCTGCTTAAATAGTTAGATTCTGGGTCTACCATGCAATTAATTTTTAAAAAACATTTTCATATGCAAATTAGGTAATCTTTTTTCCCCAAAATTCATCCATGCCATTGATAAAAATGTGACTGAGACAGAAGGTGTGTTGTATGTCTCTTCTCTAGAGAGAGGTATCCTACGGGGTGACAGGAACTCATTGTCATAAAATAGAGACACTTCAATTTTTGACTTTATAATTCCATGTTAATCCTGCATTGAATGCCTACTGTATTTCAGACAAAGTACTAGGCACTAAAGAAAAACAGATATTCAAGTCCAAATCCTTGCTTTCACAAAGTGTCCTGTAGAGTTGGGGGGTCAAGCACATAGACAAATAATAATAACATCTAAGTAGTCCATCTGTATATGCATGGGTGGGAAGCCAGACCAGGGGCACCTCACTCAGCTTGGTGATACCTGACTTAGGGCCTAAAGAAGGAGATGGATTTATCAGGGTTGGAGTGCTGGTTTGGGGTTGAAATGGGGGCATTTTTTATTCCATCATCTAGCTACATGGGTGCCATCAGAATTTTAACTCAGTCACCTTCTGTATTCTGTAACTCATCTTGCAATTCCATTTCCTATAAATTTGGAATGATTGCCCCAAGTTCAACAGTACCGTGTGTGTGTGTGTGTGTGTGTGTGTGTGTGTGTGTGTGTGTGAGTCTGTGTGTGTGTGTATGTCTAGGTGTAGGTATGGAGGGTGATGGAGAATAGAGATGGGGGGAAGAGAAGAAAAGGAAGGAGAATTGGTTTCCTTTTTAGAATCAAGAGAAAGGGTGAGTTGGATACAGAGCATGTTAGATAGAGGGTAGGGTGGTCTCGGCCTGTACTTGGGAGAAGTTTGCTGGGTGACACTGCTCATCCTCTGAAAGAGAATAGATGAGAAACTGAGTTGGAATGGGGGAAGCTGGATATTTTATGCTCAACCCAACTGAAATTTTATCCATGGCTTCTTACTTAATTTGAGTGAAGTCCCAGGTCATCAGACACACTATTTCTAAATATATAGCAGGTTACTCCAAAGACAACTGAAGATGATTTTGGATTGCTGGGGGCACAGCTCCATTGACTTCTTTTGATACTGTGCCTCCATTTCATATGGGACGATTGTTACTCCAGGCCACCATAGACCACGTCTGGGCCAAGAAAGACACCGGATGGGAAAACTTTGCGGCAGTTTTTGCCCCTGGCTTTGAAATCTCAGCTGGGTGTTAGAGCTCTGTAATTCATGCCAAAGGTTGCTCCTTGCAATTTCTCTTTCCTCCCCCTTCCTCTGCTTCCCTCCCCCAGTGGGAGAGGAAAAGCAGCTATGCTTATAGAAAGATTGATTAGTTAAGCAAGTCAATTATATCTCTTGCCGAGAGCAACTGTATATTAAGTAATGCAGCAAAAATGATTGTCTGCACAGATCCATTTTGTCGAACAGCTGTTCCAGAGGCCCGGAAAGAGAAGACGAAGGTTAAAATCCAGTAATAGTCTTCACTCCCCATCTCACCCCACCCCATCATGACTGGCCCTCCAGGGGCTCCATTTATTATGAAATAGAATAAGCCTGGGTAATGAGCATGCTGGCGGCCTGCTCCATTTTTCAGGAAAACTCTCCCATCATGCCTTGGGCTCCTGGGCCTCCAACAGCACTGGCCCTGCTGCCCCCCTGCCATGTGGAAGTTGACTGATGCCTGTTCACCAGCTTACCTCACTTCTCCCATCCCAGCCCAGCGTCTCTGACACAGTGGAAAGAGTTCCACATGTAGACTCTGGAGAACTAGGTTCAAGTCTAATCATTGACTGTCTGATCTTGACTAAGTCTTTCTGACCCTCCGTTTTCTCATTAGTAAAATGCAGTAAAATTTAAGTGAGATAATGGGGATGGATGAAATTTGGGGTCTATCATTACATTATAAAAATAATGTATTAATGCTGGATGTTGTTATACTAGGCAAGAAGGAGAGGGAGAGGGGAAGTCTGTGTACTATTTACTGGAAACTGGGCAGGCCACCAGGTGGCTCAGCCAGAAGCACTGCAAAAGACCAGTCCTCACATGCCACATATAATCAGGCTGTATTTCTTTTTCTTAATCACTGAGGCAAATGGGTAGATTTTGTTTCCACCCAGTTATGCCAGCCTTCCTGCTCTAGCTGACAGGCACTAATTTCTTTATCTTCAATCCTGTAAGACTGCCCTTAGTGTCTTTTTTAGTCCAGTATTGCTTGTATATAAAGTCTGATTTGCAGGACCATCCCTCCCCACCCCTCTGCCAAAGGCCATGGCATTGGCAGGGAGTCACCAGCCCTTTGCCCCCGGTAGACACTCAGACAACAAGACTGATGCTGGGTGAGCAGTAGGAAGGCGTCTGTGAAAACTGCTTTGTCCATTCTTGGAGTTGTCCACAAGAGGCTTGGGGTCTGAGCTAATGACCATCTCCTTCTTTCTGCCTATTTTTTGGAGAGACTCACCAAATAGTGAAGTTCAAGTTTCTACACTAGGTCAAACCTTTTATTCTTGTCAGATGACAACTTTCACCAATTTTCTTTGTCTCAAGAGGGTATACCAGCCAGCTCATTCTCCTACCTACCTGAAGTTCTATTAGTTTCTCTTCATTCCTTCTGACAGAGGTTTTTCTCCCTGTTAGAAGATAACTAAGCTAGGAGAAGAAATGCTTCAGTATATCATTTACACGCACCTCACTGTGAATGAGTCTAGCAGACCCCCAGTTAGAGGGGCACTCTGTTGAAAGAGACTTTGGGATCATATAGGATAACCCCTATGGGAAAGCAGGCCCAGAAAGGGGGACAAACTAAGTGACAAGTTTGCACATCTGCCAGAACCTAATCTCCTGAGTCCTGGGCATGCTTCTTCCATTGGGCACCCCTGCCTCCTTTCAGAGAGTTGGTTTAGAAAAGGAAGGGCAAAGCCAAGCTGACTGTGTGCAGCCCTGACTGTGCTAAGAGGATCATGTGCTTTTTCCACTTTTGGGCACAGCAATGTTCTAAGTGGGGTCACACTGGTCTCTGGTTTCCAGGGGCAACAGCCCTTCCCGCACCATGATGAACCCTAGGTATCCAATGTGGGGCTCAAATCCAGGTCAGACCCAGGTGGCCAGGGCTCTTCTCAGACTTCAGGGTTGAGGATGACTGCTTACCTGATTTCTGAGCAGTTTCACAGTTTTATTTTCCACCCCTCAGGCCACATGTGCGCAGTTAGCATAGAAATGGCTTTTTCCCTGGCCTGTTTGCCTCTCCCATGGCCATAAAAAGGGATCTGTGTGTGTACATAGGGGTAGGTGGTGATGCTGACAGTGACCTACATGGGCACTCAGCCTTGGAAATTGGGCCCTCAGCTTGCAGGGGCTCTGAGCAGAGACAGGCAAGGTGGCATCACCGCTATTTCAGGGACCCCTGTTGGCCCAGCCTGGGCACAGTGTGTTCTAAGAATGCCAGAACCAGAAGGGGCTTTAGTGGTCACTGAGTTAAGCCCCCTATCTGAAACTTGAAGCCGTTTTCCAATCCCCCTGCCAAGCCACCTCCTATCTTCAACAGGAATTACTTAGTGCTGCCTGGTCTGGAGAGGAAAGCCTCTCTTTGTACATGTGTCTTGCCTTGGAGTGGACTCAGGACTGGATATTTGTTCAGATTAGGACCTGATTGTGCTAGGGTATCGGGCTCAACCTCTGATACCTCCTTTCCTTTCTCTTTTCATCCTGGACCAGGAGCAAAAATACCTAATTACTCCGTTAGAGAGATTCTCTCTTTATTACCCAGTTTCTTGTCCTTCCAGTGATCTCCTGAGTGTGCACAAAGAAAGGGCTAGAAAAAAAGAGGAATCTTAAGTACATATCTACCAAATCTTATTTTTATGAGTGAGGGTAGGCATCATACCAGGGAGAGAAAGTGTAAGGGAAGATGAGTACCACCTTTTTTACCAAGAGACAAGTGTGAATTGTAGCTCAGAGACCCAGGTGACCAGAATGTCAGCAAGGAAGTGGCTTTAGGAGCTATCTATTTCAAGCCCCTTGTCTTACAGATGAGATAAGGCTGAGGAGGGGAAGAGACCATCCCAAGGTCACACAGTGAACCTGTGGTTTAGCCAGGATGGAATCTATGGTTGAGTGTGGGCACTGCCCACAAATCACCTTGGGAATAGGGGAAAGGGACACAGTTATCTCCTTATGCTGTTGTTCATTGATATTCCTGGCTCCAGGAGGTAGTACCAGCCTCTTGATAATCAGAGGAAGCTGCCACCTACAGTGGGACCCCAGGACCTTGGAAGCACCTCCTTTCACTTTCTCAATCATAAGTACTCCCCCTACCCATGTTCTGATGCCTAGGATTCCATCATTTGAATTTTATTCTTTTAGTTTAATGTATTTGTTCTTCAAAAAGCAACACATAAGTGTGAATGAGCTTACCAGAGACTTTCCTGAGTGCTTTTTTTTCCTTTAAGATTTTATTGGGGAAGGGAAATAGGACTTTATTGGGGAATAGCGTGTACTTCCAGGACTTTTCCGAGTCAAGTTATTGTCCTTTCAATATTAGTTGTGGAGGGTGCAGCTCAGCTCAAGGTGCCGTGTTCAATCTTAGTTGCAGGGGGCGCAGCCCACCATCCCTTGCGGGAGTTGAACCGGCAACCCTGTGGTTGAGAACCCATGCTCCAACCAACTGAGCCATCTGGTCACCCGGGAGCTGAGAGGCAGCTCATTGACTTCATTCTAGTTGTGGAGAGTGCAGCTCGCTGGCCCATGTGGGAATCGAACCGGCAGCCGCATTGCCCAGAGCTCATGCTGTAACCAACTGAGACACCTGTCTGCCCTCCTGAGTGCTTTTAGCTGGGGGATGAGTAGAGGACACTTGGGACCAGGTAGAGGGAAACCTGGGACTGCAGAAAGGTAAATGGAGACAAACATGTGAAGAGGGCTGGTCCTCACTTTACGATGTCCCCTGGGCCACTGGGCCTAGAGCTGGGGTGTGCTGGCTGGGCGGCAGTTGTGAGTAAGGTGGTTGACTAGATCTCAGGGTGCTGTCCAGGGTTTTGTTTGTGATTACAGCCCTATCTGGGCCAACATAATCAGAATTCCTAGGGAAACTGTGTTGGCCCCAGTGATTGATTAAGCTTCCCACGTGTGTCCTCCTTGAAGCCTCCACCTTCTCTACAGAATTCCTTCTCCAGCTTTTCCTATGTGATTAACTCCCGGGACTGCCTATGCCCCATTCTCTGTTGCCTGTAGTGTAATTGAATTTTCCATCACGAGGGTGTGATGGGTCCTCACCTGACTGTAAGAGCTTGGGGGATAGAGACAGGTCTTCAATAGTGTATAAAACAAGTGGGGCATGCAGTATTTCCAGGGCCTCTCCTACCCATTGAGATGTCCCTGGTGTCCCTTTGTATGTTTCCTCTGCAAACTTAGCCAAAACTAGAGTGATGTCACAACCAGGCTATGGGAGGAGTGAAGTTTGTTCTTTCTTATACTTTAGCGCCTCATGCAATTATGCAGGCTGGTTATAACTGTGGGGAGCAGGAGTGATATATAAGTGTGGATTCAGGCTGGATTTCAAGTGTGCCCCAGTGTCTGAGGGGTCTTCCCAAAATGTGTGGGTGATAGACTGCCTTACTCTCCCCTCAACTCTGAGCAAAGAACCATCTTTCTTGGTGTCCTCAGATGACTTTGCCATGAACCTCAGCATCTCGGGTTATAATCCAGGGTATTTTCTCATCATCTGGCCCAGGTCTGTGTTGCACTATGGTATCCCAAGAAAGGAGGAGTCCTGGTGCAGGGGGCACAAGAAAGTCTTTGAAAATATTGTCCCCTCCCAGCTATAGGGTCAATTGACATGGATGTTCTTATATATCCTGGATTGTCTCATAGTATTTGTATGAAAGTAATACAGTTGAATTGAACAGGCAGGTTGTCCCATAGCCTGTATCCAAAAAGTTTTGAAGGTTTTCTGTGACTATTCCAAGTCCTGGCAATATAACTTGTTTCTGCTCGAATGTACCCACCTCCTCTAGCAATGAGTAGTAGCAAAAGTCACTGTGAGGTATGGTGGGAGTCTGGAGGGAGAACCAAGGTGCACCCCTGAGAGAGATGCTAATAAATTGGCTGCCAGAATCCTATGGGAATGCCTGGGGATGAGACCCCAGGATCTGATCTATTTCTAAACCTGGGAGTAAGGGAATCAAGGAGAGAGATGGAGAGGAGAGAATTGCAGCAAATAATGATCCCTTTTTACAGTGCACTATCAGAGAGACCTGCCAGCTAAAGCACGTTCAGTGGAGAGTGACTGAGATGGGTTGGAAGGTAATGGGCGTGTCTTGTGAAAAATGGTTGAAGGAAATGAAGATGTCTGGTCTGTAGGCCAGGAGACTCACAGGAGCATCATAATTGTCTCCCATGGCACACCGTGAATGAGAGAACATGTTTGTTTTCCACATCCCTAAAGGGTAGAAAGAAGATGTGTGTTGAAACCTCAGGAAGATGGCCTTGGACCAAATGCAAGGAAGAGATTTTTCCAGTTGGAGCTGACCAAGAAGGACATCATCTCCCAGTGACAGGGAGAGTTCCTGGTCACCAGAGGAAGACAATCAAGTAGAGATTGGGGAATTTCTTATGAGAGAAGGTATAGTGAGAGAAAGGTGGAGTGCCTGTGGAGATGACTCCAACTTAAGATGGGGAATTGGATAAGTTTCAATGCTCCTTCCAGTGTAAGCTTCTTAGTTTCAAGAAGACTTGGGTCTCGAATGGTTAGCTTCCAGGCTGGGCTGGGGCTTATCCCAACCTTTCTGGCCCTGCTCTATAGTGTGATGGAGATAGCAGTTTCCTGATAGGCTCCTGGACAGATGTAGGATGGAAGTCTCAGGGGGGATGAACTTTTCTTGTTTTGGAGTCAGAGTACTGGGGGCAGATTCACATTGGTTGTGGGATTTAACTGAGTGAGGTTGGCAATAGGAGGGAATAGGAGAATTCCACCAGAATTGCCCCAGAAATACAGTCTGTTGAATTACTCAGGTGCATCCACTTGCTGGGGTCTAGGAAGCAAGTAGATGTAAAGTTTAAAGGCTATTTGTAGTGAAAAAATTAGTGAATTCAGAAACATCTGGACTCTAACATCAGCTCTGCCAAATCCTGAAGGGATCACTCTGGACAAATTCCTTTCACTCTACGAGTTGCTTAATTTTCTCATCTATAAAATGGGATGATCATTTCTATCTCACAGAGCTGGGATGATGGCTAAATTGGGCAATGATTGTAAGGCACAGTGTTTAGACCTGGGAGGAATCAATAAATGGTAGTTCCACATCCTGGGGGATGTGGCTTTCTTATCTGCCCTCCTAGGTCTCATTTACAGTGAGAGCCTTGGTGCCTATGTGGGTTCGGGTATGTACTAAATCCTTGCTGATGATCTGACCAGCAGGTATCTGCCTTATGTGAGATGCATAGCCCTGGGAGTTGTTGCTGACCTATGGCTTGTTGGAGATGGGCAGGCCTGGAGAAGCACAAGGTCATGTCCTGCCTTCTGCAGATGTGCTGCAGAAGAGCATGGGATGATTAGTGGAGGGGGAATTCAGATGCTGGGAGAGGGAAGGAAGTGAGAGTGGATGGAGGCTCTCACTTATGGTGCCAGGGGGCTAAAACCAGAGAAAACCCTAAATCTATGTACATTGGCAGCCACCATTACCAGGCAGTGCTAAAGTCTCCATGATACTAATGGGAATACGCTGGACTGAATGACAAGCTGCCCTGCTCCAAACCTACACTTTCGTTGTGTGGCAGGTGATGTGCTGTTTAGCTGCAGCTCTTCAGAAATTACTGGTTCATTGTAGCACTGTGTGCCTTGATTAGCACTGGGCAGCTTGGAAAGAAACAGATACTCCAAAGCATTGGCAGGGGGAGATGAGAGACATAAAGGTGACCCAGAAAGTCACAAAGAGGATTTTTGGTAACTATATCTCTAAAGTCATCATTTATCTCCTATAATTGAGCTACCCTGGATCCTACACCTTTAGCTGATCAGGACACATGCCTACATACGCTCTCTTAAACCCTCAAGGAACTTTCCCTTTCTCTCCTTGAGTACAGTGTCTATGAAAAGCCAAAATAATGGTGAGCAGATTGGACAAAAATAAACTCCTAAGGCCAATGTTGCTCTGGAGATTTCATAAGTGAGCAGGACACAAGCAACAAATGCAGTCTTGGGCCTCAAATCTGGGTAGAAGCCTTTCTTAGAAAGAAGAAGCCCTCTGGTATTTACTGCCCTTACATTCACTAATACCTCTTTATGTGCTATGGTTTTTTCAGTGTCAGCTATATACTGACTATTGAACAGATATTTTTTTTATTACAGAAATGAAATAATGCATTTTTGTTGCATGTAATCCTTCAATACCTGAGAAACAGATACCATTATCCCATTTTAAAGATAAGAGAATCAAGACTTGAGACCTCTCAAGGTCAAATAGTGTGGCTTCAAAGCTCATGATTTTTCATCATATCATCCTGCCCCTTACTCTGAAACTGCAATTAATTTGCATCATGCTATATTTATTTTACATGTATCTTTTCAGTATTTCACTAGCTCTTTGAATTTTTCCAGGATTTGCTCTAAAGGTTGTGCAGAAAGAAATGTGATTATATTTTCTTCTGGGTACTTATGTAGCCACTATCAGAGGTTCCTATTTTGACAAACACCAGCCTTCCAATGACCTTTAAGAGATATTAGCATACCTTCATACTTCAATGATAATTTAAATATATAAATTATTTAACTTTACTGGACTAGTCAAGTATCCTCACCCAAGACAAATAAATAAATAGAGACTGGGGATAGTTTGATAACATTTTTACCAATTTCATAATTATTGTCAGTTATTATTTCTTGTAGCTCCAATCTTATCTAGGGCTTGAATAGAGTGATGGGTTTTCCAGAGCGTGGGCATGGCTGGTGCTTTGGAGTATTGGACTAGCTTATGGTTGAAAGCACAGTTCCTAAACTGTAATAATCTGTAGTGGTCAAAAAGGGTACCAGTCCTTGCTTGGCTTCTAGAGCTGTGCTTGTCCAACAAGAGAGGCACTAGCCACATGTGGCTGTTAAGCTCTTGAAATTGGCTAGTCTGAACTGAATATGTCCTAAGTATGAAATATACTCATATACTGGATTTCAAAGATGTAGCACAAAAAAGAATGTAAAATATCTCACTAATATTTTTATGTTTGCTATGTGTTGTAATGTTTTGGCTATATTAAAGTTAGTAAAATATATTATTAATTTCACATGTTTATTCTTTTTTACTTTTTAAAACTGGCTATGAAAAAATTTAAAATTATATATTTAGTTCACATTTGTGGCTTGCATTATATTTCTATCGTATAGTAGTATTCTAAAGAATGCCTTAGTTTGTCATCCTTGATCAATCTTCAAGTTCTAGGTTGCCCTCAAATTAAAAATCAAAGTGAAACATAAATTTTTAGGTAACAGCCCAATTCTTATGATTTTTGTGAAGTTGCAGGACAGTCTTTTCCCTATTTCAATGATTTCTCAGCTGACTTACTGACTCCTCCTACCTAACACCCTTCTCCAAAAGAAATTAAGGTGTTTGACCTGTATATGAAATTTGTTGAAAATTCATCTGGTGGTAGTTTTATCCATAAACCAAAAGAGATTATAGAAAAGATTATATAGCATCCTAGAGTGCCAAGGTCAGATTGGTCAAAGACAGATTGAGGCACAATCATACCCACATCAAGACTGATCAGGCTCAGGTGAAGAGCAGACGAAAGTCAGGACAAAAGTCAACCAGACAACATTCAACATGGGATCTGAAGGCCACTGTAGATAGTACCGAAGGGCCTCTAGCTCTGGCCAGAACTCACAGCAACTACTGCCTTTCCATGTAGGGCAATTTAGCACTCCTCTTTTCCCCACCTCCCAACCAATTCCTATCCTTGATACCTTACTCCTTGACATGAAAGGGCAAGAAACTTCTAAGGTAGGTCTTGATTCCGCAGAAGAGAAGTTGCCTTCTTGTCTCCTTTGAGAGAAAAGTAAGAGAAGAATAAGGCTCTAGGATAAGGGTCAGCTATTGGTACTCCATTATGGTACTCATTGGATTCACCATGTGCTCCATTGGGTTTGGATCCTCTCTAGGCTGATGGAAGATTGGGATCTCTGAGTGGTTTCCTTTCTTTGGAGCAGTGATTCTTTGAGCTGGACTCTTGACTAAGGCTTGGATCTCAGCAGACCTTCAACATGGCACAGACACAGTCTCCATGCCAGACCCCTATGGAGTCCAGTTGCCCTCCATCCAAGTATTTAGAAAATCTTCTCTAATACTTCACTGTCTCTCTGGCTGTATACAGATTATGCATAGCTTTTGCTATGGTAGTATCTGCTGTGCATAAATTCTGTGTTTATGAAAGAGTGTTTGTTTTGCAACTTTTTGTTATCCAAACATTCATATGTAGAGGAAAGAATATAATGAACCCCTATGGACCATAATTCAGGCTCAACAATTACCAACATATGGCCATTAAAAAAAATCTATGCTCCCTACTGCTCCCTGCCCCCTGCTAGACATCATATTATTTTGTATGTAAATGCTTCAATTATGTATTTGTAAAAGATTAGGACTGTTGTTTTTTCTTTAAACATAACCACAATATCATTTTACCATCTGAAAATTAGAACTTCATTTAAAGCTTTATTTTTATTTTTTATGAAAGTAATATATTCTCATTGAAAATATCCAGATAATACAAAAAGTTAATAAAGAAGAAATTGAAAATTATTTATAAACCAATACCCAGACATAATCATTATTAACATTTTGGCATAAGTAGTTATACATGTTTGGCACATATTATTTATAGAGGTTTACATATGTAAAATCATGCTACAGGTAATTTTTGTAACCTTATTTTATTTTATTTTGGTAAGTATTTAAAAAATAGAAGCCAAGAATGTGTACACAGAAGTACACAAATTGTAACCGTATAACCCAATGAATTTTCACTGTCCTGTAACTAACTACCATCCAGGTCAAGGAACAGACTATCATCTGTACCCAAAATCTCTCTCATGCCTCTCTTAGTCACTAATCCCACCCAACGTAACCACTCTTCTGACTTCCATAGCTGTGGAGGAATTTTGCCTGCTTTTGAATTTTGTACAAATAGAATCATAAAGTATACGTTCTTCTGTGTGTGACTTATTTTGTTCCACATTATACTCATAAGGTACATCCATGTGGTTGCACATAGCAATAGCTCATCCATTTTCTTTGTTGTGTAGTATTCCACTATAGGAATATATGATTTATAGGAATAAATGTGTTAATAATTTATTAACACATTTTCCTATTGATGGATACTCTCCCCTAACCCCAGAGTGTTGCTATTAGGAATGTCTTTTGGTACACATATATACACGTTGAGAGTTCCATTTGCTCCGCATCTTTGCCATCACTTGGTTATCAATGTTTTTATTCTTTTTCTATTTTAGTGAGTGCATAGTAGTAACTCATTGTGATTTTATTTTGCATTTTCTTAATAACTAATAAAATTGAGTGCCTTTTCATATGCTTATTGCACATATAGATATCCTCTTTTGTGAAATATCTGTTAATCTTTTCCCCATTTTTTATTAGATTTTTCTTATTGATTGTAGGAGTCTCATATATTCTGTATATGAAATATAGCAAATATCTTTTCCCACTATGTGGGTTGCCTTTTCACTCTTTAAAGATATCATTTGATAAACAGAAGTTTTAAATTTTAATGTAGTCCCATTATCAATCTTTCCCTTTAGGATTATTGTATTTTGTGCCCTTTTTAAGAAATATTTGCTTACGTCAAGGTCATTAATATATTCTCCTATGTACTAGAAGCTTTATTGTTTTACCTTTCACTTTCTTGTTTACAAAACAGTGGGAAAAGATTTTTGTGTATGGTGTGAGGTAGGGATCAAAGTTTATTTTTTTCCCTTATGAATATCCAGTTGATTGAGATTCACTTATTGAAAAAAACTGTACATTTGCCAATGTTCTGTCATACCACTTTTGTTTGAAGTGAAATGACAGCATGTATGAGTCTGTTTGCGATTATTCTATTCTATTCTACTCTATTCTACATTTGCTAACCTTGTGCCGATTCCACAGTGTTTTAATTCCTATAGTTTTATAATATACTTAATGTCTGGTAGTTTAGATCCTTCAAATTTGTTAATTTTCTTTAAAATTGTCTTTGCTTCTTTATTGCTTTTTATTTTCATGTAAGTTTTAGAATCTGTCAATCTCTGCAAAATAAGAAACATGCCGAGATTTTCATTAGGATGGCATTGAATTTTATATCAATTTGGGGAGAACTGACTTTTTAAAAATAATATTTTATTTAAAATATTGATTCATCCAATCCCTAAATATGTCATGTCTCCCTTGTTTAAGTCTTCTTTAATTTATATTAATAGAGCACGTGGTTTTTGTCTAGAGGTCTTGCACATCTCTTGTTTTTTTATTTCTAGGTATTTTATATTTTTGATGCTACTAAAAATGGCATATTTAAAAATATTTCTGAATTATTTTTCGGTTGTATGTAGAAATACAATTAATTTTTACATATTGAGCTGTAACCTTGCATGACTTGGCTATATTAATTTTTTAACTCTATCAGTTTATTGCTTAGATTTTCAAATGCACAATCACATTCTTTGCAAAGTGACAAATTTATTTATTTATTTTCAATCATTATATCTCCCCCCCCCCTTTTTCCTCATTACACTGGGTAGGACCTATAATATAATGTTGTAAAGGAGGGGTGATAGTGGACATCATTGCCTTATTCCTGATATGAGTGGCCTTTCAATATTTATTATTAAAAATGGTGTTTGCTGCAAGTTTTTTGTAGTTATCCTTTGTAAAATTAATTTCCTTCCGTAGCTAATTTGCTAAGCTTTTTTTCCTTTTAATTTTTTTTTTAATTAATTTTATTGGGGTGACAATTGTTAGTAAATTTACATAGATTTCAGGTGTACAATTCTGTATTACATCGTCTATAAATCCCATTGTGTGATCACCACCCAGAGTCAGTTCTCCTTCCATCACCATATATTTGATCCCCTTTACCCTCATCACCCACCCCCACCCCCCTTACCCTCTGGTAACCACTAAATTATTGTCTGTGTCTATGAGTTTTTGTTTCTCATTTGTTTGTCTTGTTCTTTTTGGTTTATATACACATATCAGTGAAATCATAGGGTTCTCTGCTTTTTCTGTCTGACTTATTTAAATGAATAAGTGTTCAATTTTGTCAAAAGACTATTCTACATCTATTGAGATGGTCATGTAAATTTTTTCCTCCTTTATTCTGTTATGGGTGAATTACAATCAATTACATTGATTGATTTTCACATATTGTGTTTCCCGAAAATAAGACTGGGTCTTATGTTAATTTTTGCTTCAAAAGACACATTAGGGCTTATGTTCAGGGATGTCATCCTGAAAAATCATGCTAGGGCTTATTTTCCTGTTAGGTCTTGTTTTCAGGGAAACACAGTAGTAAACAAACTGCTGTCCTGTAATAAGCCTAAGTTGATTGTGATGTCTTATTGTTTTTATATATCACTGAAATCAATTTACTAATAATTTGTTTAGGAGTTTTGCATTTATGTTCAGGAGAGAGATTGATCTGCAGTTTTTCTCATTGTAATGATCATATCAGGTTTTAGTATCAAGATTATACTTGTTTTATAATATAAGCTGGGAGTATAAACTTTTCCTATTCTCTGTATGAATTTGTGTAGATTTATTTCTTCTTTTTTGT